>NC_045623.1:29238291-30488291 GCF_009829155.1 Mustela erminea
AATACATCTCAGCTAGTTAACAAAAAGATTGGGTTGGACGCGTAGGTGGCTCAGTCGTTAAGTGTCTGCCTTTGGCTCAGGTCATGAACCCAGAGTCCCAGGATCAAGTCCTGCATTGGGCTCCCTGCTTGGCGGGGAGTCTGCCTCTCCCTCTGACCATCACCGCACTTGTGCTCTCTCTCTCAAATAAATAAATCTTTTTAAAAAAAGATTGGATTAATTTATATTAACATGCAATAAACAACATATTGAATCACTCATTCAATAAACATTGATTGAGCATCAGCTTAAACCAGGTACTTTTGTTTTTTTTTTTAAAGATTTTATTTATTTCTTAGACAGAGATCACAATTAGGCAGAGAGGCAGGCAGAGAGAGAGAGGGGGAAGCAGGCTCCCTGCTGAGCAGAGAGCCCGATGCAGGGATTGATCCCAGGACTCTGAGATCATGACCTGAGCAGAAGGCAGAGGCTTAACCTACTGAGCCACCAGGCGCCCCTAAACCAGGTACTCTTAATAAGCACTGAGATCCGGGCACCTGGGTAGCCTCTGCCTTCGGCTCAGGTCATGATCTCAGGGTCCTGAGATCAAGCCCCATGTCAGGCTCTCTGCTCAGCAGGGAGTATGCTTCCCCCTCTCTCTCTGCCTACCTCTCTGCCTACTTGTGATCTCTCTCTCTGTCAAATAAATAAATAAATAAATTTTTTTTTTTTTTAAATCAGCACTGAGATGGCAGTGATTAAATTTCTCGGCCTCCTCAAGTAAGTTACATTCTAATGGGGGAAACATAGTAAATAAATAAGTATATAATATGCCAGTAGAATGAATGGAGTAATTTTTTAATTAACATATAATGTATTATTTACTTCAGGGGTACAGTTTTGTGAATCATCAGGCTTACACAATTCACAGCACTCACCATAGCACATACCCTCCCCAGTGTCCATCACCCAGCCTCCCCATCCCTCCCACCCACCTCCAGTGAGTGGAGTAATTTTAAAACATTAAGCAGGCCTGCTAATGGGAGAGGGAAGAGTATGTGTATGTGTGGGGACAGGGGTTATCTTAGAAAGGTTAATTGGGAAAGGTCCCTCTGAGCACCTCTGAGCAGATCTGCTTTTGTAGTGAGGGAATGGCGGGGGTAGAGACAGATTTAGAGAGAAACCTTTTTGGTAGGATTTCCAATTACATGAACTTCTCATCAAAAAATAATAATGTAGGGGCACCTAGGTAGTTTAGTCAGTTAAGCATCTGACTTCAGCTCAGGTCATGATCTTGAAGTCCTGGGATTGAGCTCCACATTGGGCTCCCTGCTCAGTGGGAAGCCTGCTTTTCCCTTTCCCTCTACCCCCAACCCCCACCTCATGCATGAGCTCTCTCATGCTCTTTCTTTCTCTCTCTCTCAAATAAATGAATAAAATCTTTTATAAATAATAATAACATAGGGAAGATTTGTATGGAATTGGAGATGGAGGGCCTCTCCAGTATAGAGCTATAAGGCTGGACAGCTGCACCGTACAGACTCTTCTGTCCCCTGCCGGTTGGGTTCATGGTTCTGATCCCTTGCCTAACTCCTCACCACTGCCCTTCCCCAAGCTCATCATCACCTGACTGCTTTCCCATTTATGTCACTGGTAGAAATTTCAGCTTGGCTTTCTTCCCAGCTACCACTTACAATCTCATCCTTGATGGTAATGTGGATTCTCCCATCACATTGCCCTGGGCTCTTCTGAATAAATTGCCTTCCCTGTGACTTGGAAGAACCTACTCATTGTCCTGCCCTGTGGGTTACTGTATAGTTTATCATTCCACTGGGACACTTCTGAGAACAGAAGGGGCACTAGGGACACTGTTAATAATTATGCTGGGCCTACAGGTATAGACTGGGACTGTCCTCTGCAAACTGGGTGATTTCGCCATAGATACGCGGTCCTTGTCCCAGTTAGTTCCAGGCACAGGTGAACCGAGACTGCCCACTGCTAGCATCTGACCAGGAGGCTGAGGTTGGGCTCTGGACATGTGCATCCAGAAGTCAAAACAGAGGTCATCACTCTTTGGTCACTTGCCTTATTTTTCACACTCGGGCCTATTTTTCTAGTTTCCGTCTTAGTGATCCCTCAGTCTCCATACCAGGACACACCTCCACTAGTTTTTGTTCCTCTTCTGAGAATGGACAGAGACTTCCTAAACCTCTTTTGTCTCCTCCTTTAAGCTGCTACCTGAGATGAGATGTAGACTGTTCTGTGTCCAGGTCTGATACTGCTGTCCTCAGGCCCAGACACCCTTGCAAAACCCCTGCCAGGCCTGTGTGTTTGCCCCTCTGGAGCAAAGATGGAATCTGAGGAGCTGGCTTCTAGAGTTAGAGTTGAACTGATTGCCCTTCCAGCTCCTCAGGACACTAAAAATATCCAGAAATATGGTACATTGCTTCTTTACAAAGTTATATGCTAACAGGTTAAAGAGATTCAAGGGACATGATAAACACTCATGCTTTTTTGAAGAAAATTTTATAGATACTAAGATCAGTCCTCAAAATTGGGAAGTAACATCCAAAAACGTTCTATAATAAGATGCAGCTGGGTTATTTTTACCCTAATAACAAGTGACATCTTATTGGATTCACATGTACTTTGCAGTACAGGTTCCATAGTCCTTTAGCTGAATTTCCAAAAAGTTCTGAAAGCTGGGGGTAGGAGTTCAAAGTTTGTGACAAGTTCGACAGCAAAACCTGAATTTGAATTGGTCTGAGTCTCTTATAGTCTTTATTTATTCTATTTAATGTGAATGTTCATGTTTTGCTACAGAAATATTACTATGTTTGGTTACTTCCCCAAACTTCAACAGTGGTAACTGTTAACTGTGTTTACCTTGGGTATCAGTGGCCCAGTTGATTTGGATTTTTACTATTTCCTTCTAGCTTTCCGAATACTACATTCACCGCATTCCCAGAAGCCGGGAGGTTCAGCAGTCCTGGCTCTCCACGGTGCTCACCACCCTGTACTCCATGTGGCTGTCCTTTCCCCTGACTCACAAAGTGAAGCCAGATTTGGTACGTATAACCATCACTAAGGGGAGGGCAAGTCACACTCCCGTACGTAGATCCTTTATTAGTAATAGACCATAGTGTTTTCATCACCAGCTACAACTTCTCAGTGTGCCAGATTTTAGACTAGACCTTTTACTAACGTATGCTAAAATTTATCACACAATGCACTTTGCTGAAAGAGTTGAAATATTTGTCTTCCCTTTCTAGCCGTAACTTGAACTCTAAATTTGCCCTTTTCTGTCCCTTCTCTTTGTGGTGGTAAGCCCCGACCTAACAGTATCTTTAGCCAACTTGTCATTCTATTCACCTGTGGCTCCTGAACCAACATCATGTGCTTATCAGCTAGAAGAGAGCCAATTGCTTATTCCTTTTCAGTACTTTTTGTTTTTGTCAGGATTCTCTTACCAGATATGGTATGTAGTGGGATGAATGTTTTACACACCCAAATTTTCATACGAAAGTAATACAGGAAATAGAAATATAAAAACTTAATGACTATACTGTATTCAACTTTACGTTCCTTATCTACATTTTCTGTGGTCTTTAAGATGAAGTTCTGTTATTAAATTCCAAGTGCATTTTAGTAGACAATGGAGGGCAATAGATATGTTATCATGATAGTGTACACAGTTCTTAAATACTACTTTCATTCCTATTTTAAGGCAGTATCCATTAATTTGCATAGCCGAGAAGGAAACTCTTTATTTGTTCTCCACATACATGAGTTCTGGCACAGTGGATGTTCTCATAAGTAGCTGAACAGAAGTGTATTTAGGTTGATTTTGAAAGATCTCTATGAGTTTGGGCATTGCCCTTTATAAGCTGGATTTACAGTTCAAGTCTCTTCTTTGGATGAAAATTTATCTGAATATAGTATCTGAATGATACTGCATGAGTAGGTTAGATTGTTTTTAAATGATTTAATTTACAAAAGTGAAATACGCAGCTCTTTTTTTCCTAAATTTTATTTAAGTAATCTCTATACCCAACGTGGGGCTGGAATCCATGGCCCTGAGATCAAGAGTCACATGCTTTCCCACCTGAGCCAGCCAGGTACCCCAAAAGATGAGCAGATCTTAAGTGTATACTTTGACTGTATCCCTATCAAGATACACAACAGTTCTGTCACCCCAGAAAGTTTTCTCCTGCTTCTTCTCATTCACCTTCTGACCCTGAGCAGCCACTTTCTGATTTCTGTCACCATAGATTAATTTTGCTTATATTTATCTTTAAAAATTTGACAAAGTGAATTTATTTCATAATCTCCCACCACATTTTTAGTATGTAGAATTTAGATATTTCCCTAAAAGATCATTATTGCCCAGAAAATTTTATTTATTTCTAAAATTCAAAAGACAGAACAGAAATCAGGAAAAAATGTCTTGACATTTTCAGCAGGAAATTTGGATTTATATTTTACTACATCACTAGAGGCATGGCCACCATCACTGGCAATAGCTAGCTGGAGTGTGGTTTAGGACTCTAAAGGGTTAAGGCTCCGAAGGAAGTAGTGACTGGTAGATGATGTCTGCCACGGGACAGAGGAGCTCCGCTGACTACCTAGGCGAAGTATTTGATACCCTTGTAGCGAAGTAACTGGTGGGACATTAGGACACTTGGTCCCAGGCCCACTCTGGCTTTTATATCATTTTTGCCAGTTCCCTTCTGGGCCTTATTCTTTACCTTAAAACGAAAGGATTGTACTAGATATCCTCTCAGTTCCCTTAGTCTAAAATTTTCTGAGTGCTATAAATTTGCTCGTAAAAAGTGGAAGGAAAAAAAAACTATTATGTTTCTAAAGGAATAATAGTGAAAGGGGCAGGAGGTGTGAAATTTTGAGCTGAGTTAGTTAAAAAAAACTGTTTCAAACCTGAGCATTATCCAATCAGCTGTTCTGACACAGTTGGCCTCACAAAATTAATTTCCACTTAATGAAATCCCCTTTGCTTTACAGAGAAAAGGTAATTGTTAAGAGGCCTTTTTTACTACAACATGTAGATCTCTCCTGTGGTCATCCTTGGCTTTCTTATGCCTTCTATCACAAAGCTCTATTTCTTCTTTACTTGTTTTTTAAAAAAAAAAAAAAAAAAAAAGTGAAAGAAAAACCCACTCTTGAAAGGGATGACAGCATCCTACCTTAAATCAGTAGAGTTATCTTAACAGCGAGGTGTCTTTCTGCTCTGCTATAAAGTGGGCGCACACCTGTGTCACCTGCACCACTCAGCTGTCTCTGTCCCTCACTGTGCCACTATAAAATATAAACACAGGCACTTTCTTTATTGTTCCAGAATGAGTGCTGAAGAATGTAACATTCTAATGTTTTTCAAATGAAAACCCCATCTGGTATATAATAGGTACTACTTACTGAGCACACACACGTGCCAGATGTGGTGTTGAGTGCTCACATCCCTGCCACCTGAGGTAGGTACTGCTATTGTTCCCATTTAGTGAATGAGGAAACTGAGGCGCTGAGGCAGGTGGTTACTTGCTCAGGGTTCACACAACCAAAAAATAACAGAGCTAGGACTAGAAGCCAGGCCTTAACTGATTGCAAAGCCCAAGGTGTTAACCACTGAACTGTATGCCACCATTTCTGGCTCACACCGTGGATGCTGTGTTCATTCATTCCAATTAAGAATCAGTTGATACATTATGTTTTAAAATAAATTACATAAACTATCACTCCCCCTAAATAGTAGTATAAAATGAAAGCAAATGCCAACAACTCAAGTACCTGCTTTCATAGCAGATTTAACACTGATGTAATTGAGTGATAATAGCATATTTCAAAATTAAATGTCATGTGTATTTGTCAAAATATTTTTAAAACAAAATGGATAGTAAAAATAGGGGGAAATAGTACCGTTATAGGAAGTATAATTACAGAATTCTACAAATGAGATTAACTTGGAAAATAAAAAGAAGTTTATATTTACCAGTTTCCTGTTACAGAAATATGTATAGATAAAACCATTGTGAGGATATGGACTGTTTCATGTCTTAACTGACTTTTTGGATGAGAATAGTAATCCAAAACCTTAGGTCATTTTAAGGAAAAAGTGTACGAGTCCATTTGTTGAGTGTATATTAAACTTCATGCTTGTTTCATTCAAGCCAATTATTAAATGAAAAGCTCATCTTAGAGAAAAATTTATAAACTCTGTTTTGGAGACCTCAGTCAAATCTCTATCAGTAAATCGGAAAGGATGGTTTCTTCTTTTACAACATCATCAAATACTTTTTAGGTGGTTCTGATACTTCACACATCATATTTTGTAAGAAACAGGGTTTTGTCAGCCATTTGTGAATAGATGTCATAAGTTCATAAGACTATTGTTGAGTTTGAAAAAAAAATGGAACCAAAAACAGATCAGTAGTTACCAGCATCTGGGGATGGGGGAGGGACTGACTACAAAAGGACATGAAGGAGCTTTTGGGGGGTGAAAAACTGTTGTATATCTTGATTGTAGTGATGGTGGCTAGTTGATTGTATGTGTTTGTCAAAACTCAGACCTGTACACTAAGAAGGATAACTTTTACTGTATGAAAATCATAGTTCAATAAATTTTAATTTTAAAAAAGGTGAAATGGATAAAATATGTATTGTTGCCAAAAGCAGCACCTTTGGCTTCCAGTAGTCTTAAATGTGGCATTTCACGATCCCTGTGATCTTTTACTGAAAGTCATTGCTTACCGCTCTTGATACTAATCACCCCAGTGTTTATAAGGCCTAGAGAAGTGGAGCAAATTCCTGAGTTGACAACATTTGTCTAAAATTTCTGACATAAAATGCAGCACCTTTGTATAAAAAATACGGGTCCAGGAGCATGAGTAGTAGCAAAAATGACATTTCATCAAATGAGCTGAGACCTCTGGTCATTCAGTCACTTATTATTCACTTATTATTGTCTGTTTTTTTCTGTTACTTTGGAATCAGCAAATAGAGTTAGTCAAATTTGGAATCCTGTACTATGTTTGATTTATAGACAAGTCCGTCCTCAAAGTGGTAGTTTTTAAAAGGATACAGCAAGTGCCTGCTGTGTGCTATTTTTCCACTTGGATATCTAATAGGCATCTGAAACTTTCTTGTCCAAAATAGTAGATGTTTCCTAGTCTTTCCCCATTTTAGCAAATTTGCTCTAGTGAAATCCCTGGGAGACGTCTTTGATTCCTCTTTCCCACACCCTACTTCCTGTGTTCAATAGCACATCCTTCCAGCCATGTCTTTACAATCTATCACCTGTGTTTATTTCTGTCCATCTTCACTGCCACCGTGCCGTCCAGCTCCCCCATTGTATGATCTCCTGACCTGTCTGCGTGTGGAAGGAAGTTTGTGACCACCTGCAATTTCTTTACCTCTTAACAATCAATGTAAATTTTTTTAATGTAATTCAGATCCTGTTACTTTACACTTAAAATCCTCCAGTGGCTTTCTGTGCTGTTAGAATAGAGTCCAAACTTAGTGTAGCCTGTGTGCTCCGGCCCTGACCTGCTTCTTTGACCTCTTCTCCTCCTCTCTTCCCTTTGTTGACTCTATGCCAGCCACACCTGCTGCCTTTTAAAAAAACAAAACAAAAAACCCAGCTGATTCATATCTCAGAGCCCTTGTACTTGCTGTTCTGTGTTTGGGACTCTTTACTCCTGATATAAACATAACCAGATTCGAGCTCAGATATTACCTCCTTACAAAGGCTTGACTCCTAGCACTTCTCCAGCTAACATCTGCATCCCTCGATCACATCATCCTGCTTTATTTTCTTTGTAGTACTAATCCCAATCAAAGTTCTCTTTTTTTTTTTGTATTTGTTGTCATTCCATAAGGAAGTGTGCCTGCCTTGTTCACTGTTAGGAAACAGTGCCCGGGCCATGGTAGCCTCTCAGCACATCTCCTGTTCCAGTCACTGTGCTAGTTACTCAGGGTGCAAACATAAGTGAGACGTGGGCCTTGCCCTCAGCTTACACTCTAATGGAGGCGACAAATGGGAAAGTAATTGTAATTCAGTATGCCAAGTTCCTTAATGATAGCAAGGGAAAATTGCCATAGAAGTATCGGAAGAGGATGTCAGTGGTTGGTTCATTCCCAAATATTTGTTGAGGATATACTCTGCCAGGATTTATACTGTGTGGGAGGTGTATAAAAGTAAGCACAGTAGACAGCAGTCTTGCCTATAGCTGGATTGTGATAGTGTGATAAATCTTCTCTGGGGAGTGGAGTAAGGTTTCAGAATAGAGATGGCATTTAAGCAATGGTGGACAAAAGTTAGAGAACAAAAAGAGGTCATTTTAAGAAGAGTGAAAGATTAACAAGTCAGCTGAGTTGGAGAATCACATAATGTACATAAAGTTGAAATCTTTGGACTTATACCTTTATTAATTGGCATTTTACATATAATATTTTATTGTTACTAGAAATTAGTACCTGGAACTTAAGAACTTAGTACAAGTAATCAGTAGTCATTTTTACAAAGCTAAGTATCCTAGGTACTGTTAAGATGGCATATTGGGCTTTTTTCTTTATAATCCCCACAAACAGACTTTTCTCATTGAAATCCCAATAGTTAAAGGAAATACCTACTTAACCATTCTGTTGATTATAATATTGATTCACGAGAATGGATCCACCTAAAAGTCATATTTTTAAGATCTTTTAGAAAAATAACATTCATTGGGGGGCGCCTGGGTGGCTCAGTTAAGTGTCTGACTCTTGATCTCAGCTCAGGTCTTGATCTCAGGATTGTGAGTTCAAGCCCTGCAATGAAAAAAAAAAATTATTGAGCTATTCTAGTATGTCTGGCACTCTCCTAAATACATACATTAACCCATTTAATTTTCATAACAGTCTTCTAACATAGTACTCCTTATATTCAGCCAAGAGATGAGAAGCCCATCTCATCTCCAGAGAGATCTAAGTAACCCAGGTCACAGAGCTAGTCAGTGTAGTTAACTCTGGTTCTCTGTAGAAGTGTGTCGGTATCTGCCAAAATTAGCTAACTTGCTCAATTCAGAATTTAACTAGTCTTTTTTTGTTTAACGTCTGTATTGCAGTAGGAATTGAAGGGGATTAATGCAATATGACCTATGGCCTTGAGAAGCTTTTTATTTAGTTAGCTTCAAGAAAAATAAACAACAGGTAGACATGAAATGGAGAGTAATTCTGGAAAAAAAACTATTTAGATCAGAAATTGTTCTTCCGTTTCTGCAACTACAATCTTATTCTGCTAATCAAGATATTTTTTAAAAAAACATTTGGACATGTCTTTTTTTTTTTAGCTTTTTTTTTTTTTAACATTTTGAAATAATTACAGATCACAAGAAGTTGCATAACCGAGAGATTCATGTACTCTTCACCCTGCTTCCCCTAATGGTGGCATCGTGTATAACTGTAGTACAGTGTCAAGGCCAGAAAATGTATATTTGTGTGAAACTATTAACCAGACGATAGACCTAATCACTTTTCACTGCTTTTTTATATACATCCATGTATGGTTGTATGTATGTGTATGTAGAGTTCTCTGCTACTTTATTCATGTACTTATTTGTATAATCACCACCAAAATCAAGATTCAGTTCTGTTCTGTCACTGCAAAAGAACTCCCCTGTGCTTCCTCCATCCCTCTCTCCTGGCAACCACTGATTGTTTATCATATCAATAATGTTCTAATCTTTTTTTAAAGATTTTATTTATTTATTTGACAGAGACAGCGAGGGAGGGAATACAAACATGCGGAGTGGGAGAAGGAGAAGCAGGGTTCCCACTGAGCAGGGAGCCCCATGCAGGCCTTGATCCCAGGACCCTGGGATCATGACCTGAGCCACTCAGGAGCCCCAATAATGTTCTATGAATAGACTCAAACAGTGTGAAACCTTTTGAGATTGACCTTTTTCGCTAAGCATAATGGTCTTGAGATTTATTCATTTTTTTTGCATGTATCAGTAATTCCTTTTTATTGCTGAATAGAATTCCATTGTACAGATATACCACAGTTTGCTTAGCCATTCATGCATTGAAAGACATTTTAATTGTTTCAGTTTTCTGCTGTTACAAATAGAGCTCCTATGACCATTTATGTACAGGTTTTTGTATAGGTGTTAAGTTTTCATTTCTGTAAGCAAATGTCCACAAATGAGATTGCTGGGTCTGATAGAAGGTTCAAGTTAAATTTTGTAAGAAACTGCCAGACTGTTTTCCATAGTAGGTATTACCACTTAACATCGTAAGATGGTTTTTTTTGTAAAATTTTTGTTTATTTATTTGACAGAGAGGGAGAGAGAGAGCACAAGCGGGGCGAGTGGCAAGCAGAGGGAGAGGGAGAAGCAGGCTCCTAGCTGAGCAGGGAGCCTGACTAATGTGTGGCTTAATCCCAGGACTCTGGGATCATGACTTAAGCTGAAGGCAGACGCTTAACTGACTGAGCCACCCAGGCACTCCTATTCTTCTTTTTTAAAATTGTTTTAGCTATTCTCGTTCCTTTGCCTTTCTGTATAAATCTTAGAATGAGCTTGTCTATATGTCCAACAAAATTTTTCTGGGATTTTGACAGGAATTACATTATATGTATAAATTAGTTTTGAGGAAATTGACATCTCTACTATGTTGAATCTTCCAATCCATAGCCAGGGTATGTCTCTCCATTTAATTTAGGTCTTCTTTTATATCTTTCATCATCATTGTGTAATTCTTAGTATATAGACCACATACATATTTTTTAAATTAATATCTTGGTATTTTACTTTTTTGAAATGATTATAAATTATAAATGGTATAATGTTTTTAATTTTGGTTTCTACATGTTTGTTGCTAACGTACAGAAATATAATTGATCTTTGTTTTTTATCTCATATCCTGTGATCTGCTGAACTCATTTATTAAATCCTAAGAATTTTTTAAAAACAGATTTCCTGGGACTTTCTGGACAATCACGTATTTTTCAAATAAGAAAAGTTTTTCCCTTCCAACCAGTATATCATTTTTTTTTCCTTTTCTTGCCTTATTGTACTGGCTAGAATTTCTAGTATTATATTGAATAAGAGTGATGAGACAGGCACCTTTGTCTTGTTCCAGGTTTTAAGAGAAATGCGTTCACTCTTACCACTACAGATGATGTCAGCTATGGGTTTTTTATAGATGTTCTTTGTCAAGTTGAGAAAGCTTCCCTTCTGTATTAGTCAGGGTTCTCCAGAAAAACTGAACCAGAACCAATGGGACAGGATTTTACTTAGCCTGTTTGGTTCTAGTCAGGTCTTCAATTGGTTGGGTGAGGACCATCCACATTAGTAGGGAGAGCAATCTTCTTTACTCAGACTGCTCTTTCAAATATTAATTTCACCCCAAAATACCCTCACTAACATAGCCAGAATGGTGTTTGGCCAAATGTCTGGGCTCCCTGTTGCCCAGTCAAGTTGACATGTAGTATTAACCATCACAGCCTCTGTTCCTGATTTGCCTCAAATGAAAAAATAATGTCATTAATGACAGAATGAATTTTATCAGGTTTTTTTTGCATCAATTAACACGATTCATGTGGTTTTTTTTTACCTGTTAATATTGTGCATTGCATTGATTTTCAAATATTGAAATACACTTGCATTCCTGAAATACATCTCATCTGATCATAATTCTTTTTATGTATACCTGGATTTGTCTTGCCAGTAATTTGTTGAGAGTTTTTATAATGATAGTCATGAGGGGTATTGGTCTTTAGCTTTCTGTTTGGGACTCTGTTTGTCCCATTTTGGGCTTGAGATAATACTAGCCTTATCAAATGATGGAGAAATATTTCATCCTTCTTGTTTTCTGGAAGATTGTTTGGAATGATGGTAATTTTCTTTTAAGTGTTTGGTAAAATTCCCCAGTTAAGCCACGTGGCCCTGAAGATTTCTTTTTCAGAAGCTTTTTAGTTGTGGATTACATTTCTTTAATAGAGTTTTCAGATTATCTGTCTCATATTAGGTGAATTTTGGTAGTTTGTGATTTTCAAGGAGTTGTTCCATTTCATCTAAATTATTATGTAAAGAGTTGTTTGTGGTATTCCCGTATTGTATTCCGTTATTGTCCCTTTGTTTTTTTTTTTACCAGCTTTAGGATCTATAGTTACATCCTCTGTTTCTTATATTGGCCAAGTCTGTCTTCTCTGTTTCTCTTTTTACATTTGTCAGTCTTGCTAAAGATTTATGAATTTTGTTGATCTTTTTAAAGAATCAGCTCTGGGGTGCTTGGGTGGCTCAGTTGGTTAAGGCTTTGGCTCAGGTCATGATCCCAGAGTCCTGGGATCAAACCCTGCATCTGGTTTCCTGCTCAGTGGGGAACTTGCTTCTCCCTTACCCTCTCCGTCTGCCTGTTCATGCTCTCTCTCACTCACATCTCTCTCTCAAATAAATAAAATCTTTAAAAAAAAATAAAGAATAAACTCTTTGTTTCGTTTGTTTTCTCTGCTCTTTATTATTTACTTTCTTCTGGTTGCTTTGGGTTCATTTTGTTCTTCTTTTGGTTTCTTAAGGTAGGGTCTCCAATTATTGATTAAAGACCTTTCCTCTTTTCTAATATAAACATATACTGCTATTAATTTCTTTTTCAGCACTGTTTTAGTGTCATCATACAAATGTGGATATGTTGCATTTTCATTTTCTTTTGTTCCAAGTATTTTTTTTTTATGTCCTTTAAGACTTCTTTGACCCATGGATTTAGAGTCCTTTGCTTAATTTCTAAGTGTTTGGAGAACTTTTTTCCTATTATCCTTGTGTTACTGATTTCTAATTTGATCCCATTGTGGTCAAGAAATATGTTGAGGTTTGTTTTATGATCCAGAATACAGTCTATCTTGGTGAGCATTCCATGGGCACTTGAAAAGAATGTGTATTCTGCTGTTGTCGTGTGGAGTGTTCTGGAATTGTCTGTTGCATGCTGTTGGTGAATGAAGTGATTGAATTCGTCTATATCTTTGCTGACTTTTTATTTAATACAACTACTGATAGCCATGGGAGACATGGAAGACTTTGTTGGCCCTTCTAAAACCAGGGCTAAACAGTCCCATTCATACTGGCCCTTCATCATCTGTATTATGTCCTTTTTCCCCCAGTGTAATGGACATGTTGATTTCGCAGTAGTATGAGCTCCTTGTAGTTCACTACTTGAATCTTGAAACCCAAAGATTTCTTCACTGTTGCATCGTCTTTAGTTTCTCCTAGGGGTAGGAGTCTTTGAATCAGTCTTTGAGTGAGTGGACTGATTTCATGCTCTCTTGAAAATATACTCCTGAGGGGAACTTAGTTTGTTTCAAGGAGAAGAGAAAGTTGAATTTGAGAGATTGCTAATCATTTCACTGCAGTAAGAGGACTGCTTCTGTTGGGGGGAAAGATCTGCACAGTTCTCGAGGGCAAGGCTGTGTATTTTTGTGTTTCCCATGGTCCCTTCCTAGAAAAGTGCCTTCCACATATTTGTGGAATGACTTAAAAAATAAATGAATGAATACTGGATGGTGTGAGTCATCACAAAAACAAAGACGCCCACTCCCTAAACTGGTACTCTTCTCAGGCTTTATGGAGAGTCTGCAAAACCAGAAGGGTTTCCCGACTCCGCAGTGTTTGATTACTGGCTTCTTGCCAACCTGGCTGTTGTTAAATGAAATACTCAAGGATAAGAGCTCTGCATATAAAAATGAAACCTAATTTAATTTTTAATCAAGTAAAAAATAAATTTCAGATTCTACATGTATAACAAATTGGAAAGAAATGGACCATTTCAGCCTAAAACTCTGCCTCTTTGCCTGAAGCTGGTTTAATTCACCATGACAAATTTAGATGTATTTATTACATGTACACTCATGCTCTGTATGAAAGAAGGCCATTATTTTACTTAGTCATTTTTTCCCATTTTCCATACCCAGTTTGAGCTGTGAAATGTCTAAGTTCAGTAGCAAATTGATGACCTAGAGAGTGGGTTATTGTCCATAAGTGGGATACTGTGATTTTTTTTCATTAGATATTTTCTGTGGTGAGCCACAAACTGGGTGGCACTGGGATTAACACTGTTTGCATAGTATATAAAATTTTTATTGGCCTATTGATTGACATGTGTTTGAAACATTAAGAAGAGTCAATTAACTTCTTGTTGATATGCCAGAATTCTAACAGGAACTTTCTTTTTCCCCTGAGTTGCTGTTAGTTGGATTCTCTTTGTATAATGACCTTCATCTGGTATTATATTTTTTGGTGATCAAAAACCTTTATAAATGTTCAAAGGAAACCTAGCTGGACAAAGAAAAAGTCAGCTAACCCAAGATGCCTATCTATAAATGGAGTTAAGTGAGAATAAGATTTTTCCAGCCAAGTCAAATAAGAAATGATTAGACCACAATTGTCTACTGCTTCATGTTTTCCAGGATTAAGGAAATCATACTTGGGAGACATTTGTTTAAATTTGTCCAGTTCCTATGCCTCTGTTAACCAGTCCCCTGTAACACATTAAAATAATGCCAGTGTTCCTTTTACCCAGCTTGTATTTCTCCTCGACGCAAGCATTATAAACTTAGCAACACTCATAAAGATAGAGAAGAACCAACTGTATATCGTACGTGCATTTAGCAAGTCTGATGATGGCCAGAGTCCACTGTAAGAAGTGATTCCATGTGAAAATCCTCCCACGTATCTGGTTTCTTATGACTGACAGGCTGCCTTTCCCAGCTGCATGGTGAAATTACCAGCTGTGCCACTGTCACATTGGCCGGGTGACAACCCATAGCTGCTTCCATCCACAAATGCGGTATTTAATTTAAACGTTATGACTTCTGTTTCACATTTTGAGTGACCTCAGAACAAAATCTGGGGCAGAGTTAGGCTGTATATAATCAGAGATTGTTTTGAGTTGTTTTTATTTTTCTCCCCTTTGGGGGACTCTCCAAAGCTTGCAAATGATTTTTCTTTCCTTTCTAAATAGTTCCTTTTTCCACCTGGCAAACATTACGTTTTTCCTCTATGCAGAAGCCAGCGTGGCTTCGCCTACTAGTCTTTTCTCTTGTTTCACTTTGCCTGCGTCACTGTCTGAGTTGTCACTGCTCCAGTCCATCACAGGCACATGGGAGCTCCAGGCCTGGTGTGGCCTCTTCCTCTCAGGGTGAAAGCTAGCATGTTTTTCTAAGGATAACAATGTGACTATAGTGAAAACAAAAATGAAGGTTGAAGGAAAAGGAATTCAGTTGTGAGCGGACGAGAAAGGGAAGTGCGATGAAAACAAAGCTGTTTCCAAAGGAGGGACTCCTGTGTGGTCAGAGGCAGTGAACTTGGAGAGCCCTGGCCTTGTGGGAAAGGGCGGTGGGAGGCCCTTGTGGCTAAGTGAGAACAGAGGGGTGGGATAAAGAGAAGGGAAATCTTTGAAACGATCTTCAATTCAATATGTGATTCCTAGAGCCAGTCCCAGTGTCAGAGGCTCTCAAGGGCCTACTTTAAAGTTTCAAATGAATCCAGATAGCTCTATATTTATAGCATCTGAAAATCAATAAAGTGCCATTTTCAGTTAGCATTTTAAAAATTTCCCTTTGGTCTGAGGAAAGAAGGAAAAGAAGGGAACACAGAGAACACAAATAACTGAGTATGGGACGGGAGTGCTTAGTTAGGAAAGCTGTGGCAGGTCCAGTCCAGTGCCCTCATTGCAGACTTGTAGATGGCTAGAACCGGAGCTGCTATGGAAACAGCTTGCAGAGTTTTTGGAAATCAATGCAGACCGTGAACTCCTTGAGGAGAGGTAAGGTGTGTTACTCATCTTGGCAATCCCAGCACCTACTAAAGAGAAGTTGGGGAGGAGGGATATAGGGAGGAAAGAGCCAGAGAAACTATTAAAGTTTAGTGATGACTGTTTAGAGCTTACTTAGGAGGGGTGGGAAAAATAAAATGGAAAAAAGACAAAAAAAAACATTGGCGAGCTGCTCCTTGGTTAACTTTTGCACCCACTGAATTAGTCCCTGGAATTCATCTAAGGATTTTTTGATAGTGCATTTCTGAAGTGCTAAATATTGCCTTTGTCAAAGAAAGTAAAAGGAAATGGCAGCTTTCTCGTTCATCTTAAGCAGGATATTGTTGCTTTACTTTATTTTTTTTATTAAGATGAAATTCACACTACATAAAATTAACCATTTTAAAGTATACAAGTCAGCGGCGTTGAGTACATTCACAGTGTTGTACAACCACCACCTACATTTGGTTCCAAAACATTTTCATGAACATTTCTTTAATGCCCAAGTATCTTGGAACCACTTAGGGCTTTTTTCTTTATAAGAGAGAAAGCGAGAGAGAGAGAGAGAGACATACATGTGTACACACCTAGTCAGTGTTTTGTTTTAAATATTTTTTTAATTTAAGTTTTTTTTCATTGTTCCAGAATTCGCTGTTTATGCACCACACGCAGTGCTCCATGCAGTAGTGCCCTCCACAATACCCACCACCAGGCTCACCCCACCCCCCCACTCCAAAACCCTCAGTTGTTTTGTAACAGCCTCTGCAGACTAAATGCCATCTTCTTCATAGTCTTCGTTTGGATTTCTTTTTTCTCTCCCCACAAGTCAGTGGGTAAAACTGTACCTTTTTAGGCTAGCATTTCTTCTTCGGCAGTTGCTTTTTAGTGATTTCTTTTTCTTGTGGCCTTATTTTTTTGTGGCATGAATACAGTGAAACCAGCTGGTCATGGATTTCTTTTTCTTCTTTTTTTTTTAACAGATTTATTTATGTGAGAGAGAGAGCGCATGGGTGTGGGGGTGGACGGGGAGGGGCAGAGGGAGAGGGAGGGGGAGAAAGACGTTCTCAAGCAGACTGCCTGCTGCTGACTCTGGGCTCCATCTCATGATCCTGAGATCATGACCGGGGCCAAAATCAAGAGTCAGATATCTAACCAACTGAGCCACCCCGGCACCCCTGGATTTCTTTTTCTAGTGTTAGACATGTATGAAGTTAAATCAGCTGTAGAAAACTTACTACTTCTCTACGCGGAGCATGAGATTTGAGATCCTACTTCCACCAGGACAGCATTTTATTTTTTTAAAGATTTATTTATTTATTTATTTGACAGATCACAAGTAGACAGAGAGGCAGGCAGAGAGAGAGAGAGAGAGAGAAGCAGGCTCCCTGCTGAGCAGAGAGCCCGACACGGACTTGATCCCAGGACCCCGAGATCATGACCTGAGCCGAAGGCAGCGGCATAACCCACTGAGCCACCCAGGCGCCCCCCAGCACAGCATTTTATAGGAGATGTAAGCCACATGCTTCTCGCCTTCCCTGGAGCCTTTCTCACAGGGTCAAAAGAACAAACCGATTTTTTCTCAGGCACGGTGGCAAATAATTATAAAATTATTCTTCAAAAGGACCTTCCAGTCAGGGTGGAGGAAACTGATTATCCTAGGCTTACTGAGGGGAATGAGTAAACACCTTACAAATTTCAAACATTGTTGTGGCTTACAGAAAAAGATATTTCAGCATTATTGTTTAGGGGAGTGGAAAGGGTTGGATTCCAAACAGGTTAGAGAGCTTGCACTGATACTGCACGCTCTTAAAAATAACAAGAAGTTCTCTGCTGATAAGACCTTTGAATTACAGAAAGAACATTTTGTGACTGATCATATTCCTTTTAAGAAATGTGAATACCAGATTTATAGGTTTCATATGTTTATGATGTCAAGATTTCCATATTCTGTCATAAAGAATGAAATCTGTGGTGGGATCAGCTGTAGAATTGCAAAGGGCAGCAAATTCCATTTGGTAGCAGAATACCGTTTTGCATTCTTGGTCTTCTTGATTTCACATTTAAGCCATTTATACAAATCTTTGACAAAGCAATTTTTTTTAAAAAAACGGTTACAGCTGACAGTTGATGAAAACAGGTTTGCTCTTATGGGCCAAATAATTGCTTTTCTGTAAAGACAGGTGTCACATGCTCAGATCAATTGTGTCCACATCTTCAAAACTCCAGATGCTGTTTTTCAAAAGATTTGCTTACACAATGCAGGATTTTGTAGATAAGTCTTGTTAGTGGAGGCAGCGCCCAGAGCCCAGGGAACTTGATCTGGTGCTGTTTTATAATTCCCAAGCCAACTGCCCTGTTTTAGCTTTTCAAGGAGCCACGTTGGCTCCATGAAGGAGACTTCACCTCTGTGAAGTCTCATGGGAAGAAAAAATTCCTCACAGTTCCCAAAAGAAGACAGAATTGGAGTGGGGTGGGCACTGGGAGTCAGTGGAGGTGTAGAGTTCCCTCCTCTGTATAGGAACTGGGTGGGGCCTCTGTGTGGCCAGCGGCCAATCTTGAGGTCACACAAGAAGAGTGCCCCATTGGGGGCCTGGGTGGCTCAGTGGTAAGAAGAGTGCCCCGTTTGTTTTTTATAAGTTTCATAAAGAATTCCCCTTATTTGTTTTACTTTTTTTCTTAAATATTATTATTTTCTCTGGTCTGCATCTGTTTTTCATACCTTAGTTGTGGTGTGAGAGAAAAAAGAAGTCATCCTGGCAATCAGAAGCTTTGGGTTTTCCTCTCAGCTTTGTCAGTAATTACGTATGTGACTTGAAGCTAATCGGTTAGCCTCTCTGAGCTTAGCTTCTCCTCCCTATCAGATGTTAATGATAAGAAGAACAGAAAAGAGGAAGAGGAAGAGGAACAGTAGAAGGAGCACCGACAGCAGGTCTACTTGCTTTTGAACAGACCACTCTTTCCATGAGGAAGGTGATTTCCCTGCCATTCAGAACCACTAACTCCTGCTCCCCTCCTGCCAGGATGACTTAACGCTCCTTGCACCTCCCACCTCATAGGGCCAGAGATAGAGTGGAAGCCCAAAACATGTTCCTAAAATTAAGATGGTGACTTAGTTCTTAGAGTCTGTCTGGGGTTCCTCATGGTTTATTTAAGGAACACTTACCTCTCACATCCATGCAACCGAAAGCTCGGTTCACACCTCCCATCCTGCCCTACCCAATAGCCTTCTCCTGTCTCTCTTCATACTCTGCCTATTCTTTCTTTCTTCCTCTCCCTCATTCACACCTCCAACCTCGCACTGGGATCATCTTCCTCCTGACATCCTCTTCCGCCTTGCTTTCTTTACGAAGATCCTGGGGTTTGGCCTCTTAACCTCCACTCTTGGGCAGCTACCTTGAACAGCTTCTCTTGCAGAAACTATTCTTTTCCCTCAGGTCTGTTGAGAAGTAGAACCCAGTTTTAATTTTTGACAGTTCTCTCCATTTTTTTCTGTCCTGAACCGGCACACTTACCTTTGTTGTAAGGGCTTTCTTGCTGTTGGCTATAGGAAGCAGATAGTTGTTGACAAAAAATATAAGCATTATGGGGGTGCCTGGCTGGCTCAGGGAGTAGAGCATGTGACTCCAGTCTCAGGGTTGTGAGTTCGAGGATCACATGGGGTGTGTAGGTTACTTAAAAAAAAAATTTTTTTTTTAATTATAAGAATTATGAAAGTTAGATAAGAGCTTATGGATTACTGAGGTACTTTATTCAAATATGAATTGGATAAGGTCTTTCTGAGTGCCTTTTCTTTGTCTACTTCAGTGAGCCCTTTTTTTATTCCTAAGACAAGCACTCTTCAGGCCTCCTAACTTTTCTTTTTTATCAGCTAATTCCAAAGCAGACTGATGTTCCTTGGGCCACATGTGGATTCAAACATGTTTTGTCCTGTTCATATGGTTAGTTGGTCAGTATTTGGACCATGTAATTGATTAGTGTGCTCCAGATTACACAAAAACCCATATGTCTGGCTCTTTTTGAAATATTGGTGGAGAGGATATTAGCCAGAGCTGAGTAGTGACTTCCCCATCCAGGATATGTACTCTCTCTAGTCTCTTACATCCGATTCACTTAGGTGGTTCCATGAGTGGACCATGTTTGTGTCCAGCCTTCATACTTTTTCCTGAGGACCTTAATGGGTGGTTGCAGTGGGAAGGGGTGACTTGGCGGTCTCATACACACCATGGGGAACTAGATGCAGGCCATGTAAGTGAAGATAGTAGGCTTACTGTGCACAGTAGCAGGGCAAACCTGCTAT
This sequence comes from Mustela erminea, assembly GCF_009829155.1. NCBI lineage: Eukaryota > Metazoa > Chordata > Mammalia > Carnivora > Mustelidae > Mustela > Mustela erminea. The sequence goes on from NC_045623.1 coordinate 29,258,357, forward strand.
CCCTGAGCCCTCTCCTATTTAAAGTCTTGGAGCCACCATTGCTTCTGAGGCAGAATAGTTAATATTTACTAGATTACTTATTATTATTTTCTTTGTGGATCTCTAAATATATAGATCAATGTGGATCTTCATATTCCCCTTCCTCAGTCACAGTAAATCATCCCCTGGTGGGGAATCCACTTGTATACTTTGAACCATAAGCATATGTAGATATTATTACCTTAGCAATAATTTAATCTCACATGCTTTACTTATTTATTTTTAGTTTTTAAAGTTTTTAGAGAGAGAATGTGGGCAAGGGGGTGGAGCAGAAGAGGAGGGAGAAAGAGACCTCCAGGCAGGCTCCACACCCAGCACAGAACCCAATGTGGGGCTTGATCCCCTGAACCCAAGATCATGACCTGAGCCAAAATCAAGAGTAGGGCGCTCAACCTACTGAGCCACCCAGGCACCCCCCCACGTCCCCCCAACACACTCTCTTTTTAAAGCTTAGATAATAGAGTCAAGAGGGGGGGCGCCTGGGTGGCTCAGTGGGTTAAGCCGCTGCCTTCGGCTCAGGTCATGATCTCAGGGTCCTGGGATCGAGTCCCGCATCGGGCTCTCTGCTCAGCAGGGAGCCTGCTTCCTCCTCTCTCTCTGCCTGCCTCTCTGCCTACTTGTGTTCTCTGTCAAATAAATAAATAAAATCTTAAAATAAATAAATAAATAAATAAATAAATAAATAAATAAATAAAATAGAGTCAAGAGGGGGACTGCCTTGTTCAGAGTCTTAAGACTAATAGCAAAGCATGAACAAGAAAAACCAGGTTTCATTCCCAGCATCAGGCTCAGCTCTAGGCCATACTACAAATGAAACAGATTTCTCTCCCCTCTAAGGATATCCAAGTATATACTCTTTACAGGGAACAGAGGAAATGGGCTTGTGCAGCAAACATACTAGGGTTCAAAATCTAGGTCTGCCATTCTCATCTTTGGGCAAGCTTAAATGAGCTGTTTAATCTCCATAAACTTGTTTTCTTCATCTGTAGAACAGGGACCATAATACCTACTTTATGGTCTATGTGAATAAAACTAGGATGTGCAGAAGGAGCCTCTGTGGTAGGTTCGTAGGTCTCCCACCACCACCTTTGTCACTAGGTTAAGTGTTCTCTTCCAAAAATTGAGAGGCTAGCAAAGAGTTAATATTTTAAAATTTAAGCCAAGGAATGTCTTCACAGTGCCCAGCTTGGATGATGTGGTATGCCTAACTGTTTTCATGTTGATTTTCATGCCACAGTGAGCCCCTTCAGGCATGAAAACAACCAAGGATTATTTGCTTCTCTGTTCTTTCTTTTTTGGCTCTCTTGTATTTTCATCACAGTCTCCAGCCCTTCCAAAAGCAGTCTGTCAGGATTTACCAGTGAATCTCCGCTTTCTCCTGCGGGGCCACTGTTCAAGGGCATCCTTCTGAATCTGCCCCTTTCAAGGAGGAGCTCATGGGCATGGGCCCGATTCTCAGTTACATAACTCATTTCCTCATTTTCTAGAAGCTTCTTTGGAGCTTTGCTTTGCTCCATCACTCCATCCAGATCTTTCCCTTCTCTGAACTCTTCAACTTCTAAGTTAGCATTTAATTGTTCTCTAGTCATCTTCGCTCCATTATTTTTCTCCTTCCCCAAATTATATTGTGAGCACTTTAAGGTCTAAAAACTAAGTGTTCTGGCTTTATCATGATCTACTGTGGAGCTTAGAAATGTGTCAGGTGCTTAGTGAGGTCTTTGATTAATAACTAACTTGTAGGGAACTGGAACACACCAGGATAGAAGTAGCAGCTCCTGATCCCAGCTTCCACTGGAACACTGTGCTGTCCTCCTCTTTGGTCAGCTAAATACCTCCTCAACTACTGCCCTCTTGTCCCTCTTGATCCCAGTGAAGGTGAGTGGAATTCAGGGGCCCCTTGAACTGCTTCCTGGCTCATCTTTATTACTGGGACTCCCTCTCTCCTAGTCAGGTGTGCCATGTTCTCTTACTTATCAGAGAGCACTCAACTTGGATCTCCCTTCCTCTAAGAGTGCCACAGCAAGTTTAAAACTGTGCTCAGCTCCCTTCAGATTGAAAAGGATTAGGAGGAAACATAACCAACCCTTAGGAATTCAGGTCTTCCTTCACTGCCATTCTGCCAAAATGCCCACAGGATTCTTAAGGAAAATGTTATTCATTGAATCATTTTTTTTTTAATTTTTTAAGAGGATCTGCAACCATCAATGTCAAATTGCTTTCTGTTACCATTTCCTTAAATCACAAGACCTAGATATCAGAGCAGGGTTTTTACTGATTATAATCTGAATGACTATCCTTTGAAGTTTTTTATTTCTGAATTTGTTACTATTTTATAAAGTTGTTATTATTTACAAATGGTTATAATTATTTGTAAACAAATTATTCACAAATTTGTTACTATGTTTCATTGAATAACTGCTATGAGCTGGGCGCTACGGATGGTGGAGATGACTATGAAACATGAATGGCATTTATGTTCAGAGGAGTATAGAATCTAGAAGACAGGGGAGCGACTGGGTGGCTAAGTTGGTTAAGCGTCCAGCTCTTGGATTCAGCTCAGGTCATGATCTCATCGGTTGTGGGATTGAGCCCCACTTTGGGCTCTGTACTCGGTGGGAAGTCTGCTTCCCCCTTCTCCCTCTCTCTTTGCCTCACCCCCGATTGCTTGCTCTCTCGCTCTCTCTGTCAAATAAATAAAAAATCTTTAAAAAAAAAAAAAAAAAAAAAAGAATCTAGGAGACAGGCGTGGCCCCAAGTCCAAGGCTAGGAGGGAGGGATCATGTGGACTGAGAACTGAGCTGACTTGCCTCAAGGTTTAAGCCAGAGACACCAGAGTGATTATTTGGAGGTGGTTTAAATCCCAGGCCCTCTTTTTGGAGGTGAGAGCAGGTTAATTAACCATTATCCCATCATTCCCAGCCGCACAGACTACATAGTAAAGAATATGGCATGAGGTTCAGGATGTCTGTCAGAATGATTCCAGAAGGCAGGAGCAGCAAATGTACTTCAAAGAACCCAGAACAAATAGCCCTTTAGGTCAGTTTTTAAATCAATAGCAGATCGGGCACTACAAGAGGAAGCCTGTTTCCCAGCCAACAGTGAACAATCCAAAAAGTCCAGGCTCCCACAGTCTCTGGGGAGTAATTAGAACTTATTCAATAATCAGCTAATTTGGATTTCTGAGAATGATTCTAAACACAAAATAATAAAAGTTGGGTAAAGTAAATGAACCATTGCTTCATAATCGAATCACATAATTCAATTAGAGAATCATAAAGTTAGAAGGGCTGGAGGGTATTTTTGTTTTCTTTTCTTTTTTGTTTTGTTTTGGGGTTTTTTTGTTGTTTTTGTTTGTTTGTTTGTTTTGTTTTGTTTTGTTTTAAGGAAAAGCTATTTAAAAGCAATGCTATTAAAATAAAAATAACTCCAGGCTAAAAATATATTGTAAAACATTTATCTCACTAGGGACCTGAAAAAAGTTAAATATCCAAGTTGGAGTCCTGTCCTCATTAGAGCAATAAATTGGTTTTGGAACTCTGAAGTCATTGTTTGATTTCTTTTGTCTACATAGCCAGTTCAGATTTGGGGGATTGTTTGCCTTATTTGTTGGCAAAACACTATAAACATTCAGGTTCTGGTTGCTGTGTTTTTATTATAAAGTACAGGAAAATTACTTTCATCAGAAGAAATGAAGGGTTAGGATAAATTGTGAGTAAATAAGAGTTTGGGTTAAGTTCAAATATGGCCTGCTATTTATCTTATACTGGAAAAATGAGACAATTCTATATTTATACATATAGCAACCCTAATACTTAGAGTGAAAGGGAAAGATTCTTCAGGGTTGTTTGCTTAATTTTGTTTTGTTGTATAATCAACAGTGCAGACACAAGAAGGGGTTGAACAGTATCTTACCAGATCATACTTTCCCTGTGATACCATTTTTGATCTTTAAGTTTCTTTCCAGCTTTAAGAGTCTTTGATCCTTTTTTTTTTTTTTTTTTTTTTTTAGATTTTATTTATTTATTTGATGGAGAGAGGGAAAGCGAGCAAGGACAAGCAGGGGGAGCAGGAGAGAGGGAAGCAGGCTTCCCGCTGAGCAGGGAGCCAGATGCAAGGCTCAGTCCCAGGAGCCTGTGATCGTAACCTGTGCCGAAGACAGATGCTTAACTGACTGAGCCACCCAGGTGCCCCAAGAGTCTTTGATTCTTGATTCTAAAGTGATGTACTAGGAAATTCCAACCAATGTAGGGCTGCTTGAAAGAGGCCCACGTGGCCCTAGAGCATAGAGGTTCTCAAGAAGGGACCCAGTGTATGATGATAGAGTATGTAACTAACTTACAGAATATTGCCTGATTAGAGGTCCCTTAGAACTTTCCCTAAGTTTGCTAACACACCCTTGGGGACCACCAAATCTGGCATTTTTATGTCTTAGTAACAAATATAGAGAACTAATTATTTAATGAGCAGCAAGATCTTACCAAGCTCTCTTACAGTAACATGGTAGCTTACTCTAATAAGAGAAAATGATTATAAAATAGTTCATTAAAGTTTCGTTCCAACTCTACTTCTGATTGAGTTTGATGGTATTATTTCCCCAAACTAGAGATTTGGGGTTACCATGACATTCACCAAAAGATCCAAATCATGTTTATATGAAAATTCATATGATAAACAGTAATTAAATTAAGTTGGGTTAAATATTTTCATTATTTTTACCTTATATCACTTTGATTCATTAAAAGTGAAGACTGAAATAGTAATCAAGTTTAGTTTTTGAATTTCAATGATAAGGAATGATAGAGAATCTTAATCCTGTTTTATATGGAAGTAATTGGGATCTGTAAGTTTTAGATGCCCGCACCAACCCTCATTCTTTTCAGAATTGGTTTTCTGATCATAGTGCAGCCAAATCAGCACACAGCACACAGTAATCGAAATATATGGTCAAGGGGCGCCTGGGTGGCTCAGTGGGTTAAGCCGCTGCCTTCGGCTCAGGTCATGATCTCAGGGTCCTGGGATCGAGTCCCGCATCGGGCTCTCTGCTCAGCAGGGAGCCTGCTTCCTTCTCTCTCTGCCTGCCTCTCAGTGTACTTGTAATTTCTCTCTGTCAAATAAATAAATAAAATCTTTAAAAAAAAAAAAAAAGAAATATATGGTCAAAACAATTCCTCTAACTTTATTCAATCTCTTTGTTTATATAATGAAGAACTTTGCTTGTTTTTATTTCTGCTAGGCCCTTTTGGAATTTGAATTCTATCTTCCAAATTTGTACAACTTTTCACTAAATATGGAATGACATTCTGATATTTTTTTTCCCTGCTTCCAGTAAGCAAGGACTTGCTTTTCTTTGTAGAACTTAGAATAACAAAAAGAATTAACTCATCCTTGTGGTATTTGCTAAATCCATAATATACAAATGAGTGGCTAATGGCTATCTTAGCTAATAGGTAGCTAATAGAAATACCAGTATACTAGCTTGTGTTTCTTTCTCTCACTTTTATTTTTAAATAGATTTCATTTTTTAGAGCAGTTTTAGGTTTATAGGAGAATTCAGCAGGAGGCACAGAAATTTCCCGTTTCCCCCTTGCCCCCACACAGGCATAGCCTCTCTCATTATCAGTGTTCCCCACCAGAATGGTACATTTGTTACAACTGGTGGACCTACACTGATAAACATTATCACCCACAGTCCATAGTTTATATTATCTTTCACTGTTGGTGTTGTATATTCTGTAGGTTTTGACAAATGTATAATGACATGTGTCCAGCATTTTAATGTCATACAGGATAGTTTCACTGCCTTAAACATCTTCTGTGCTCTGCTTATTTGTACTTAATCAGTATGTACCCATTCTTATGGGTTGTTTTATTTGCATTTACCTACTGACATAGGATGTGGAACGTTTTTTCATATGCTTACTTGCCATCTATTTGTATTCTTTGATGAAGTGTCCGTTAAGATCTTTGGTCCATTTCTTCTTTTAAAAAAAATTATTTATTTATTTGGGTGAGATGGTGGGGGACAGCACTAGCAGGTAGGGCAGAGGCAGAGGGAGAGAGAATCTCAAGCAGACTCCACTGAGCATGGAGCCTGGTGCAGGGCTTGATCCCAGGACCCTGAGATCATGACCTGAGCTGAAACCAAGAGTTGGATGCTTAACCAACTACAACTACACCGCCCCGGCACCCCTGGCCCATTTCTTAATTGGTTTGTTCATTTTCTTATTGATGAGTTTTAGAAGTTTTCTGTATATTTTGGCTACCAGTCCTTTACCAGATACAGTTTTTGTAACTATTTTTCCCAGTTTCTGGCTTCTCTTTTCATTCTCTTGACAATGTCTTTTGAAGAACAGAATATTTTTATTTTATTGAAGTCCGTCTTATCAGTTATTTCTTTCATGGATCATACCTTTGTTGTTATCTCTAAAAAGTCACCAACAAACCCAAGGTCACATAGATTTTCTCCTGTGTTATCTTCTAGGAATTTCATAGTTTTGCATTTTACATTTAGGTCTATAATACATTTTGAGTTAGTTTTTATAAAGGGGGTAAGATCTGTATCAAGATTCATTTTTTTTACATGTGGATATCCAGTTGTTGAAAAGACTAGTTTTGCTCCATTGTGTTGCCTTTCCTCTTTGTCAGATATCAATTGACCCTATTTATGTAGCAATATTTCTGGCTCTCTGTTCTGTTCTTTTAATCTGTGTATCTGTTCTTTCACCAATACCACACTGTCTCAATTACTGTAGTTTTATAGTAACTCTTGAAGATGGGTAGTGTTAGTCCTCCAGTTTTGTTCTTCTTCAGGATTGTGATGGCTCTTCTCTATCTTTTGCCTATTTAAACTTTAAAATTGATTTGTTGATATCCATAAAATAATTTTCTGGGATTTTGACTGGGATGCTTTGAATCTGTAGATCAAATTGGGAAGAACAGACCTCTTGACAATATCAAATTGTCTTCTCCATGAACATGAAATATTTCTCCATTTATTTATTCTCCTTTGACTTTGTTCATCAGAGTTTTGTAATTTTCTTCATATAGACAAGTGTGTACATGTTTTGTTAGATTTGCACCTAAGTATTTCATTGTTTAGGGCACTGATATAAATGATAGTGTGTTTTTAATTTCAAATGTCATTTGTTCAATAGGAAAATGATTGATGTTTATATATTAACCTTGTATTTTGTAACCTTGCTATGATCACTTATCCTAGGAATTTTTTGTTCAGTTCTTTCAGATATTTACATAGATCATCATGCCATCTGCAAAGACAGTTTTATTTCTTCCCTCTTAATCCATACACCTTTTATTTCCTTATCTTATTACATTGGCTCAGACTTCTATGACAGTATTGAAATAGAGCAATGAAAGGGGGCATCCCTGCCTTGTTCCTAATTTTAGTGGGAAGACTTCTGTTTCTCACCATTAAGTATGCTAGCTGCAGGTTTCCGGTAGATATATATTTTTTAAGATTTTATTTATTTATTTGACAGAGAGAGAGTAAGAGGGAGTACATGCAGGTGGTTGGGGTTGGGGAGTGGAGCAGAGGGAGAGGGAGAAGCAGGCTTCCCACTGAGCAGGGAGACCGATGTGGGGCTCGATCCTAGGATCCCAGGATCATGACCTGAGCTGAAGGTAGACGCTTAACTGACTGAGCCACTCAGGAGCCCTCTGTAGATGTTTTTTATCACATTGAAGAAGTTCTTATCCCTTCTTTACTAAGTGCTTTTATCATGAATGGGTATTGTATTTTGTCAAATGCTTTTTCTCCATCAATATGATCATGTGATATTTCTTCTTTAGCCTGTTAATATGATACATTATATCATTTGGTTGTCAAATGTTAGACAGCCTTGCATGCATGGGATAAATCCCACTTGATTATGGTGTATTACCATTTTTGAACATTGTTAGACTTGATTTACTAATATTTTATTGAGGACTTTTGCATCTATCTTCATGAGAGATAATGGTCTGTAGTTTTCTTTTCTTGTAATGTGCTTGGTTTTAGTATTAGGCTAATTCTGGTATCATAGAATGAGTTAGGAAGAATTCCTTCTACTTCTGTCCCCTAAAAGAGATTGCAGAAAATTGGTATAATTTCTTAAAAATAATGGTATACTTCATGAATTTCCATGTCATCCTGTCATAGAGGCCATACTAATCTTCTCTGTATTATTGCAGTTCTGGTGTATATGCTGTCAAAGTGAGAATTTAAGGGGAAAAAATGCATTTTCTTTTTCTTTTTTTTTTTTTAAGATTTTATTTATTTATTTGACAGACAGAGACCACAAGTAGGCAGAGAGGTAGGCAGAGAAAGAGGAGGAAGCAGGCTCCCTGTTGAGCAGAGAGCCTGATGCCAGGCTCAATCCCGGGACCCTGAGATCGTGACCTGAGCCGAAGGCAGAGGCTTTAACCCACTGAGCCACCCAGGCGCCCCAAAAATGCATTTTCAACATTGAAAATGCTCTGAATTTCCCAGTATTACTTTCCACAATCTCTTTTGGCTTTTTTGGCTCAATACACAATTTCACTGTGTATCAGTGATAAAGATGGCTGGATTTCAACTTTATACTTTAGTGGATTGAAGATATATACTACAGTATAGGCCAAGATACTCCTTAGGAGCAGGAAAGGGGATGGTTGAGCACAAGTCTAGACTGAGTCCTGTGTTTCTGATTTGGGTAAATGAGTGGAGTGAAGGTTTCACTTTAGATACATGCTTAATTTCAGCTGCCTTTGGAAGTGGAGATACCCAGCAAGCCAGTGGCTGTATTGTCAAAGCTCAAAGAACAACCTGGGTTAAAACATTGATTTGGCAACAGTTGAGGGGATGGTTATCTAAGAAGATATGAATGTTGGGAAAGTTTTCCTATGTAAAGTCCATTCCAGAAGATTGAGTTAAAAGCATTGGGAGGATTGATCTAGGAAGAAATGTAAGGCCAGAATGGCAGTGAAGGTGCAAGAGAAAATTGCTTATTAGAGGCACTAACTACAAAATTACTGGGTTTTTTTCCTCTTCGTGAATGTTGAAGGTCATTCAAAGTGAAGACTTATAACTGCAAGTTTATTATTACTATTTCTGATTATCTGGCTTAATACTTTCAGATGCCCATTAAAGTCCAGAGACAATAATTTATAGCTTTTTATTTTGAAATCATTTAAAGGTTACACAAAAGTTGCAGAAATAGTAGAGAATTCCTATATATCATTCATCTAGCTTCCACGAGTGTTAGCACCTTACATAACCATAGTACAGTTCTCACAACCAAGATATTAACACTGGTACAGTACTATTAACTAAGTTACAGTCTTTATTTGTATCTTACCAGTTTTTTTCACCATTGTCCTTTTTCTGTTCCAGATCCAACCCAGGAAACTACATTGCAGTTAGTTATCAGAGCTCCTTAGTCCTCTACTTTGTGACATTTCTTCAGTCTTTCCTTGTCTTTCATAACCTTTACACTTTAGAAAGGTCCTGATCAATTATTTTGCACACAAAAGAGGCTGCAGTTGTATGATCACATTCTGGGATTCATTCTTACACTATTTAGGAATGGAAGTTTTAGGTTTTCTAAAGACTATTTCATGTTTGTGAAGATCCTGATGTTTACGTACAGCTGCAGTTATTGTGATGTCTTACTTTCGTGGGGATCTGTAGTTATTTGGAAATTCCTGTTCCCTCCTTTCCTGCAAGGAAATGATGTACTGTCTGTCCTAGTTAGTACAGCAGTCTCTCTGTCTCCAGTAATGATATGTGGAAGATCAGGTGAGGAATCACTTACTGCCTATAATAGTTCCTAAGTTAATACATTTTTACTTTGTAAGTCATTTTGAAAGCCTTATACAGGTTCTTCAAAGTGTTAAACATAGAATTACTATATGATCTACCCAATTTCACTCCCAGGTATACCCAAAGGAATTGAAAGCAGGGCCTCAAGCAGATACTTGTACACCAGTATTCATAGTTCAGTAGCCAAAAGGTGAAAACAACCCAAGTGTCTGTTAACAAGTAAATGGATAACAAAATGTGGTGGATACATGTAATAGACTATTATCCAGCCATAAAGGGGAATGAAATTCTAATATATGCTATAATATCTATAAACCTTGAAAAGATTAAATGGCATAAGCCAGACAAAAAGGGAAAATATTTTGTAATATTTTGATTAATATAATATAATAATATAATACAATATAATATTGTATAATACTTATAATTCCCATATAATTCAGTTATGTAATTCATAGAGACAGAAAGTAGAATTGCACTTACCTGGGGCTGGGAGGAGGGGAAAAGGGGAGTTACTGTTTAATGAGTACAGAGGGTTTGGTTTTTTATTTGGCTTTTTTTTAGTATGATAAAAAAATCTAGAAATGGTTAGTAGTGATAGTTGCCCAACGTTGTAAATCTACTTAGTGCCACTGAATTGTATGCTTAAAAATGGTTAAAAGGGTAAATTTTATGTTATATATGTTTTACCACAATTTTTAAAAAGCTTTAAATAACCTTAAGTTTTCTGTCCCCCCTTATTTATTGAATTATTATAATCTAGTATATATTTTTTCATATTTCACAGATTAGATTTTTTCTGAGAAACCTTAAATAGCATTATTATAGTAAAGCTGACATTGTAATAATTATATCTCATCTCTAATTAAAAATTTGAAAAAGTCTTACCTCTTATTTATTTGAATGTGAGTAAGATAAATTCTGATACTGGTGACTAATTAGATGAAAATCAATAATATTAGAAACAGAAGCTTATTCTGACGAGAAATTCATTTTACTTGTTGGCTTGGGTTTTGTGATAAACGTTCATATGAAGTTTAGCTTCTGAATGATCTACCTGCAAAATGTACTACCTCTGGTTCTCAGTCTCTTGACAGTATGCCTCAGATTCTCCAGAAGTGAAGAGTGCAGATACGTGGTTAAATGCAGGGACGAGGGACATGCAGATTAATGAGCTTCATTTGTCCTACGGTTTGCTAGCTTGTTGAGTGTCATGATGGGGAGCCCTGACAGAACAACATGGAAGAGGGAAGATGTAATTCTCAAAAGAAGTTTGGAATGCTGCACAAACAAAGATAGATGTCTGCCATATTGGGTCAATTCATTAACTCACTAAATGAATATTCATTGAGCATCTGGTACAGGCTAAGAAGCACTGTTCTAAGGGCTTAGGATATACCAAGTAACAGACAGATGTCCCTGCCCTCGTAGTTTACCTTCAAGGTGGTCTGGCCAGCTGCCAAAGCATGTTGGAACTTAAGCAGCCAGTAGAAGTGACATAAACTGCTTAGACTTCTGAAGCTAATCTGTCCCCTATTTCTTGGTCAGTAACTTGAGGCCATTGGATTATGGGTATATAGCAAGCTAATATTTGAGCCCTAGTGATGCCTTATAGAGTTCTGCTGTGGCCTCTAAGGTTTCAGACCAGTGGATGGTGTCACCGTGGTTCAAGGGTCTCTAGCATCTAGAATGGGAAGATGAACTGGCACTGTTTCAGCCCCAGGACATAGCATATTAGCAAGAGCCAGTCAGGTTATTGCAGGGTTTCAGTCTTGGACCAAAATACTATGAAAATCTGGAACTTAGATGGAGGTATCCATACAGTGGGGCTCAAACTGAGGTTCATTGGATACACAGGAATGCAGGGGCTTTCCATACACACACATCAGATCCATGCTTAAGGCAGAAATTCTAACTCCACTTTACAGGCCAAGCCCCTGGAAAGGGTGTCTGGCATACCCGCCAGTCTTGGTTAAATTGACTTGGGACATGGGCACGGCCCAGTGTGTTAAGAGAAAAATGTCTTCAGATAAGAATTGAATGGCAATAAGCACACACTATCAGCAAATGAGAATAATTGTTAGTGTCTATTAACTAGACTCACATTTTCATTTAATCCTCAGAACAAAAGCAAACTAGGGGGGAAAGGCACTGAGATCAAAACTGTAGATGCAAGTATTAAAAATTCAGATTTAACTTGCTTACGCAAACAAAAAAAATTCAATATTGGCTATACAGTGATGATTAAGACAGATCCTCTCCTGCTCCTTTCTCCATCCTGATCACACTATGTGGAGTGATAACACTTCCCCCATTGAGGATATTAGGAGATACCGTTATTATTTCAGTTCTGGAAATCACATTTAGTTCTAGGCACCACACTCTTAAAAGGCCACTGACAAATTGGAACATGTTCAGAGGAAAATGACCCAAATGGTGAGGGAATATGAAACCAAGTTGTATGAGAAACAGTTGGAGGAGGTAGGGAGATTTTAGCCTGAAGAAGAGATTAACCAGAGAGTATTACAGAGACCACAGTTTTTAGATTCTGGAAAAGATACTACATAGGCTAGGAATTTATCATTCTCTGCCTACTGGAGCCTCCCAGAACAAAGGCCACTGTGGAGAAGATACATCAAAAAGAACTTGATAAAAAAATCAAGGGCCATGCCAAAAGGAATGGACACCATCGGAGGCAGATCCCAAGCCCCACATCCCTGGAGCTGTTCTAACAGAGGATGTCAGTCAGTATCTGCCCACATTATACTTTCTCCGTGGGTCTTTCCAGATCCCCCATGGCCAATAACATCTCTTTCTCTTGCTCTCCCTTTGTACTTATTACCTCTCTGAGATGCTGCTATGATTTGCCTTCTATTTTAATTCCATTTATATATGTCTTATCTCTCACCAGTGATTCTCAGCCCTTTCAACATAATGTATCCTTTTACATAACAAATATTTTATAACATGGCCTTTCCTATCCTGAACTGAAACTCATGGTTAGTAAAACCCTCCTCTGCATCACAGAATTCCAAAAATGCAATATACTGCCCTAGTTGTAATGCAAAGAGAAATAAAAAGAAAGTAATTAGTAATCACATTACCTGTTTTACAGTATCTCCAGGCATTACCACACTGGAAGACACAGTGAGGTAGATAGATTAGAATGCAGAGTCACCATGATTAGGACAGCCATAATGCACACTGATGCGGGTGTACTGTATGGGCAGCTTGAAAACTCTGAGTGCCTTTGCTACCTGTCATGAAATTATCCTTTTTCTTTTCTTTTTTTTTTTTAATTAATAACTTTTTTAGTTTAAAATATATATATATATAACAGGGGTGCCTGGGTGGCTCAGTCGGTTAAACATCTGACTTTGGCTCAGGTCATGATTTCAAGGTCTTGGGATTGAGCCCCACATCATATCGGGCTTCCCACTCAGCGGGGAGTCTGCTGCTCCCTCTCCCTCTGCTCCTCCCCCTCCTTGTATTCTCTCTGTCTCTCAAATAAATAAATAAAATCTTTAAATATATATCTATATATAAATATACATATATAACATAAAATTGACCATATTAACCATTTTTAAGTAGACAATTCTGTGCATGTACTTAATAGTACATTCATGTTGTTGTATAACCATCACAACTCTCCATCTCCAGAACTTTTCAACTCCTCAATTTGTGATGTAATTGTCCTAAATAGTGAACAGCTAGCTCTTGGTAAAGGTCCAGACAAAACAAAGTATAGTCTTTGCTCAATTCCCATGGTTTTTCTATTTGGGAACATTCAATATGTATATGAAGCATGCAAAAGAATATTATCCATCTTCCTATGTGAAAGAGAATTAGGTTCGAAGCTCCAGTAATTATAAATGGAATATCACCTATACAGACATCCAGTGGGGCACAGGATAGTGCTTTGCTGTATTAAACAATCCCAAATATTACAGAATATCTGTTTCCATGGCACTTGTCCACTAAGCACAAATAGCATCCGCCACCCCTGTCACTGTCACAACCAGAAATGATCCTATTAGTGCCCCAATATACTGTCACCATTAAGAACTGACTACACAGCACATAAACTCCAGGAAGGCAAGACCAGTTTTGTTCTCTTACAATCTCTTTAGTACCTGCTACAAAAAGCACTCAGTGTTTGTTAAAGTTGAGAATGCCGTAGAGAAGATGCCCAGATATCCTTCAGGTGTCTCTAACTCAGCTTTTCTAAAACTGAACTAAGGTGTCATCTTCCTCTTCTCTGCCCCCACTGCCAGCCTGTCTTACCTCCATCATTGTCAGTCTTTACAACAGTCGAAAAGGCGAGCAACTGTGGACTCCCATCCCTCACTGCACACATCCAGCCAGGCACCAGATCATTTTGCCTCTGCCTTTCTTGACTGGCCTCAATTTCCCCTACTCTAGCCTCCCTTTATGTCTTCACCCAGGCTATTGTAATAGCCTTGTTTCCCACCCTGTACTCTCCCCCCTTCAAATACACAGGGAATTCTGGGCACTCCACACATACCCCAGGCCCTCCATGCTTTGGTCGTATAGCTTCCTGTGCCTAGAACAGTGTTATCTTTTTCACCTAGAAAACAATACCTCATACATCAAGACCTGGCTTAAAGGCCTCCTCCTCAGCTCCCAGATCAGAGGCAGAATTACTCAGTCTGTGTCCCTGTTCATATCTCTGTTGTGGCATTTCTTGCATTAAACTGTATTTGTCCACATGCCCATGGTCTCTGCCAGACTGAGTTCCTTGAGTAGAGGTTAATTGCTCTGGCTTTGGAGACAATGGCTAGAGTTTGAATGCCACATAATTTAGTCATTCCGTGGTCCTGGGCAAAATCCTTGATCTCTTGAAGCCCCAGTTTTCTTATCTATAAAATGGGAATAATGTAAGGCTCATAACACATTTAAGACAAAGCTTGAAACGTTAATAACCATAATCATTGGCTATGTATCTGTCCAGCACCCCCAAGTAAGCATAATAAAGAAGATGCTTACCAGCTCTTTTGAATGAAGGAAAGAAAGAACTGCTGCTATTGTCAAATTCTAGATTGTATTATTTAGTCACAAAAGCGGATGTTCTCTTTGGCCGGTGTAGCCAGTTTTGTTGTGAATAAATTTAACCATGGAAAATATTTTTTTTGAAAGTGATCTATTTTCCAAACATTTTTAGGTGCATTAAAAAGGATTCATTCTGAAACAGTAATGTGCAAACTCTTGGGTTTGTCAAATCTATACCCACTGTGGAAAACTCTGCTTAAAAACTCCTGTGTTTGAGATTCTGACTTCTGTCTTTCAAAATGTGTAGTGTGAGGAATGTCGGCTTCCTCTTACTTATCTGGGATGGTGAAGCACAGCAAAGCACCACTGGTTTAGTGAGCTGATCTCAGTAATTTACCCTCAATTAAAAATATATAGCCTTATTTAGCTTATGGCTCAATTGTTTCCTTGCTTTAAGAAGCCTTTCTTTTATATGTCTCAAGTGCTGCTTGCAATATAAAACTAAATCCTAAATTTTAAAAACTTCCATAGCTAATACTCTGCTAAATGTTTAAAGCCTGACATTTAATCTGCGTGAACTGAAGCTCTCTGATTTCACTGTTTGCAGCTAGTAAATGTCACTCTAAACATTGTTGCTTTCACTCACACTTAAGCCTTTCATCTGCAGTGGGGGCAGAGTGTCAGAGAATTCTTTGTGTGCCACTCTAGCAAGGGGAAAAAAAGACTCAGCCCGGCCTTTAAACAGAGTGAAAAAAACTGCCTGGAAGGCAAAGACGACCCTGTTTTTATATGGTGTTTGTGAACACACAATCCTGACTTCTACCAGATACTCTTAAAAAGCAACTATATTAGCTCAGTCTGAACAGGGTCCCCACTGAGCTCATACATGGTTGCTGGCCAGACAGCTCCCCACTCTCTTGTGACTGGAGGGGGCTGAGAGGGTAGGGGGAAAGGGGAAGGAGATGTTGTCATTACTTTAATTTCACTTTTGCCTGCAGGAGGAATCTTGTCATCTTCTGGCTCCCCAAACTATTTTCAACCTGGGTGTTTTATTTCTTAGTTCCTGAAGGCTACTGGCACACAGATCAGCTCTCACTTTTCATCATCTTGACATGAAATGGAAAATCAGTTTGTGGCTCTTTTCATAGCCAGTGATTTACTCCTGTTCTTTTATCTGTCTCCCCTTTATGTTCTCTGTTTGGACATATTTTTATTTCCCGTGTCTGCAGCCTTTTGTTCTGCTGGGATCTCTCTGGCCATTCTTCCTTCGCCTGCCTCCTTCCTGGCCCCCAGTTCGCCAGTCCCCCAAATCCCTACTGGGCCTTCATTCTCTCTGGGTCTCCAGTCCCTTGCCTTGCCCCTTTTGTGGGCTTGCTGCTTCCTGCTCCGCTGCCAGCCCCTCCCCCAGATCTGTTCCATACCCTGTGGGAGCCATCTCCGGGCTTCTCCTGATCTTCCAGGTGCCTCTTCTTTGTGTACCTACTTGGCTCAGTCAGTCATGGCCCCTGCCATAGCCAGCAGCAAGCAGACATGCTGAGCTCATCCCTGCCCACTGTTGCAGACAGATTATCAGCTAAAGTCTTAGGCATACGTGGATGTTTACGGTGGCTGATGCCAGTGCTTCCAGTTTCCCGGCAGCCATACAGAAGCATGAATTGAAACCTGGAAATAGAACATTCTACAGGAGGCACTGGAGTGGAATTTTAGGAAACCATGGGCTATTCTATCAGACATAGATTCAAGTTTCTATTTTGTTGCTTACTAGCTTTGTGGCCTTGGACAAATTCATTCATTCATTTAACAAATAGCTATTGAGGGCCCATCATGTGTCTTGTGTTTAGCTTTTAGGGAGCCAGTTAATGGCCCTCTGTCTTCCCCTTTAATGTTCACAACCAATTGAGAAAATGACATAGGAAGGAAAATTCTAGCTTTATCAAGTGATAAAAGCCAGATTGGAGGATGTGGCTTTTATATGTGGCCACTATGGGTTCACTAAATCTTCTCCCCTGAATTAGACTTCAGGATTGCCTCTCTTCTCTACTCAGCACACAAGCCAGGGTAAAGGATAGATATGGAAGATGGATAGGCTGGAAGAAAGCGAAAAAGCCCATGGGCCTGCCAGGACTAAGCAGCCTGAGTCTGTTCTAAATTCACTGCCCAGGCAAGCCACTCCTCCTCCGCAGGGAAGGGTTGAGTGAGAAGACAGAAGAAGACACTTCGCTCTTGCCTCCAGGGAAACCGGAGGGGTGCAGTTTCCCCCTTAACTGTGAGCATTACACTTCATCCGTCATTACCATAGTAGGCAAAATAAGTCTTGCTGGTCTGTTTCTTCACCTGTAAAATACAGATAATGATACCTATCTCTTATTGTGGCTCTGGTAACTAAAATGAAATGTGACTATTTACAAAGAATATGAGGACCCGTTAACTTTCTTTGGTCAGGACCAGCCTGAAGTAAAATTGGTCACCACAAATCAGTGGTCTGATTTGTCTTTGATGCCCCCTCTCTCTTCTCTTTCTGGGCCCTCATTTGGTCGTTTTTTTCCCCTCCTCATTCCTGTCTAAAAAAAAAAATAAATGGGAATACTGGTCCTCAAGTTTTGATTTCCAGTAAGCACACTGGCCAAATCTTTTCTAATCCTGGCTTATGTGTTAAACACACACACACACACACACACACACACACACACACACACACAACAACAACAACAACAACTCATTAATTTTGACAAAGAAAGCATTTAGAACAATTAAGTCTACTTTAGAACCACAAAACTGGCTGTACCTGAAGGGTCCCTGAAGGACAATATGGGGCTACAAACAGGTATTATTACATGGAAAACATGTGGCTTGATTCCTCACAGTTATTTCTGTTACATTAACTTGAGCGATGATCATGAGTTTCTCTATTCCTGTAGAAAATAATCCAGGGGAGCCTTAAAAGCACGGTGATAAAGGGAAACAATAAAGATAGGGAGTTTTAGGAAAGAACTTTTAGGGTGTTTGGACTTTATGTTGGGGGCAGCAGGAAGCCCTTGACGATAAGTGATAACACGATCCAGTTTGTATGAGGAAAAAGTCTCATGGCAGCACTGTGGAGAGTGGAGTGGAGGAGGAGGGGAGCCTGGAGAAGCAGGTAGGAGGCTCGAGTGAACCAGCTAAGGCTCACACCAGGTAGTGGAGATCAAGGGTAGGGCCAGATTGAAGAGGCTTTAGAAATAAAATCAGCAGGGTTTGGGTGAGAATGTGGACAGAGAAATATATCAGACACTGTTTCTTAAAGTTAAAAAGATAGCACCTGGGTGGCTCAGTTGGTTATACATCTGCCTTTGGCTTAGGGTCCTGGGATCCAGCCCTGCATCTGGCTCCCCGCTCAGTGGGTAGTCTGCTTCTCCCTCTGCCCCTCCCATCTTGTTCACTGGAGCTCTCTCTCTCTCTCTCAAGTAAATAAAATCTTTTATATATGTGTGTGTACATAAAGTTAAAACAAAAAGATTTCAAATGGTAGTGCTGCCACAGGCCCTTCCGCAGCAGAATTGGAGGGCTAACATGAGGAATCCAACATGAGAAAACAGTTGGAGTCAAAAGAGAGATGGAGTTGGCCAGTAAGAGGGGGTAGACTGCTTCCTCAGGAGGGAGCTGGAGAGGGAACCCCCTTGCAGGTCAGAGCTGCAGGGTGTGGTATAACATAGGGATTTGCCTTCCACTGGCTGCAAAGGAATAAAAAGGAAGACAGGAAAAAAGGAATTCACTGTGTTAGGGACATTTTGGGGGCACATGCTTTCTAGAATGTGAGGAGGTCGTAGACTCTCCCGCCTCATACACAATTATGTCTAACCAGTTTTTTCAAAAAACAGATCTTGTAGAAGTACTTAATCAGATACTTAGCCAGAAGTTATTTGTATTGTGGCTATATCTTTATTTTCTTGTGCTTTTTAATTGCATTCTTCTTTTGCCTAAAATTGCCTGGGTTAGAAAGCATTCAGGCCCTGGGACAGGCTCTCTCCTTGTAGTCTGTTTTCAATAGGATGCTATAAGAACTTTTGGATTTTAAAACAAAGCTATAAAAACTGTGAATAAGAAAAGATCAGTGAATACTCTTGCAAAGTGGAAGGGGAAGGGAAGGGGAATGATTTTATGACTTTAGAACAGTCCATGATGCTCTTCTCTCACCCTTTTATATCTATATATTGTCTAAAGATTTTTTTTACTGATCGAACATAATAGCACTCAGTGGCCCTTGTAGCAGAGCATTATTAGGCATATCAATGGTGAACACACACTTTAAGTTTTGTAAGCGATTACATAAGGCAATGAAAAAAATAATTTCCTCTGTTTAAAGACTAAAACATTTCTGTTAGTTTCATAGTACTGGAGTGGATAGTTTTTAATTAATGACATGTTATAAAAAGTTTTTGTTTTTCTTTGTAGAAGCAATGACAAAGCCATTGTTGTTTTTTTTGTTTTTTTTTGTTTTTTTTTTTTGTAGGGTTTTTTGAGGCATTTTTATGATGTTAAACCACCCACCACCACTGGAGACCCAATAGTGAATCAGCAATCACTGCCAGCTCCCCCTAAGACTTTTTTTGTGCACCTATTTTGTGCAGAGTACATGAAAGGAGCTGAATGCAGCACCGCGTTTGTAGATCGTAGGCTCCCTGATGATTCGTTCATCTTCCCAGGCCCTCCCCCCGCCCCGTGCCAAGAAAAATGCCAGGCATCATTATAATTCCTTATACGTGTTAACTCACTTAATCCTTACAACGACCCTATGACTTAGTTACCATTTTCTAACCCCATTTTGTGACTAAGAAAACTGGGACATAAGGAAAAAAACTGACTTACCCAAAGTTTGATGGTTACTGAGTGGCAGAGATAGGATTCAAACCCAAATAGTTCCAAACTGCAGCATCTGCCCTGTACTCATTATACTGTGCTACCCACTCGGCTCAGGACGTGACTGTTGAGTTTGTGAAAATAATTTCCTAATAAAGACAATCAGGTGATACAGCCCAGAGTGATGGGCCAGTGGTAGCTCTCAGAACTACAACAGGGGGCAGGATGCCTGGATGGCTCAGTTGGTTAAGCATTTGCCTTTGGCTCAAGTCATGATCCCAGAGTCCTGGATCGAGCTCCACATCGGGCTTCCTGCTCTGCGGGAGCCTGCTTCTCCCTCTCCCTGCTACTCCCCCTGCTTATACTCTCTCTCTCTCTGTGCCAAATCAATAAATAAAATCTTAAAAAACCAAACAATAACAGGGATTTTAACATACTTGATTATAATTAACATCAAATTTTAAAGTTAGCATCTGTCACGTGTGTGAGTGCCTTGCTCTAAGTCTCTAGAATTACCCTTGCCAACATCTTCCCCAACCAGAAATTGCCCCGGTTTTGTTTTTGGACCCAGCTCTCTGTTTGAAAGACTCAAGCCACAGTGAGCTGGCAGGGGAGGCCGAATGGGCTGGACAATCAGTGGGGGCAGGAGTCAGGAACAACAATGAAGGAGTGGCATTAAAGGCTGCGCGGCGCTTATTCTCCCTGGAAACGCTCGGTCAGACTCAGGAAGTGTGATTTAATCCTGGCGAAGATAATTCCATTTTATACCCTAGAGTGGACCTCTAACAATTTTATTTTCAGTCTTGCCCTGGGAAGCTTTACCAGTAAAGAATTTGGTGTGTGTGACTTGCCCTCTTCACCAGACTGCACAAAATAGGGGTTTATTCTTCCGCCAGCCCACCTCCTTTTCCCTTAAAAGGCTCCTAGCAGAGGACCTGAGAACCTGCTGCCCCCACAGAGGATGCCTGGACTGGGGCCCAGCACTGCCCTCAGCAGGGTTTAGGGGAGGAGGAAAGACTGTAATTAAGTCAAAAGAGCCACTGTTGATCTTGAAAGAACATCAACCATACAGATGGCATGAGGTTTACAAGCTGTAGTTTCCACCAGAATGTGGGAGCTTGTTTAAAATGCATAGACCTGAACTCTGGACCCAGAGATTCTGCTTTGGAAAGAATACATTTGGGGCAAGTGCCCCTCGGTGAATGTGATGTGGAAGGCAGAGAAACACTAGCACAGATTCGCTTTTCTCCTGGCTGGTTTAAAGGGGTCCCCTCTGAATGGAACTGGGGGGATGGAGTGGAAACTCATTGCTTCTCTCAGTTCCTACCAAGGTAGCTGTCTTCTGAGTCTCTAATAGGAAGGAGTCATTAGTGCAGCCGAACATACATAACAAAACTCAGCTAAAGGTTGAAGTCCATCAAAACCTCAAAAAACACCCTGATTTTGATAATCAGTGTCTATTACTGATGGTGTCAGGTGCACCATTGCTAGGATTTTCAACGGTGTGTGGTGGAACACTAAAGGGCAATAACTTGTGAATTCCTGAATGCACAGAGTGAAGCACATGTTCTCTGGAGAATCTTGAAAGCTTATTCAAGGTGTGGAATCCGGGCGTGGCTACAGAGTAGGACCATGTTTAACCACAGCAGGGTACTGCAGCTACTTAATGCATCTCAGTCTGTTGAATAGTATCCTTTGCCTTTGTGTCATTGTCTGAGTGTCTCTCTTACACACACACACACACAACCAGTATCTCATAAACAAGTGCTTCTGTATATCCTTTTGACTCAGAATTAAGGAATCAGGTAATCCTCTATAAAAATTCATAAGCATTTTTTCATATAGGCCTAGCTTAAAGACGTTAGGGATTTGGTTCCAGGCCACAACCATAAAGCAAATACCAAATAAAGCAAGTCAAATGAATTCTTTTGGTTTCCCAGTGCATATAAAAGTTATGTTTACGCTACACTATAGTCTACTAAGTGTGCAATATCATTGGGTCTAAAAAACTGCCTATACCTTAATGGAAATAGACTTCTTTGATAAAATGTTAACCATCATCAGAGCGTTTAGCAAGTTGTAATCTTTTTGTTGGTGGAGGGTTTTGCCTTGATGTTGATGGCTGCTAACTGACCAGGGTGGTGGCTGCTGAAAGTTGGGGTCGTTGTGAAATTTTTTTTTTTTTTTAATTATTTGAGTGAGCAGGAGGAGTAGCAGAGGGAGTGGGACAAGCAGACTCCATGGTGAGCATGGATCCCGATGCAGAGCACGCTCTCACAACCCTGAGACCATGATCTGCACTGAAACCAAGAGTTGGACACTTAACACACTAAGCCACCCAAGTGCCCTTTGACAGTTTCTTAAAGTAAGACAACAGTGGGGACGCCTGGGTGGCTCAGTCAGTTAAGCTGCTGCCTTCAGCTCAGGTCATAATCCCAGGGTCCTGGAATCGAGCCCCTAGGCAGGCTCCCTGCTCAGTGGGGAGCCTGCTTCTCCCTCTCCCTCTGCCTGCCACTCTGCCTACTTGTGCTCTCTATCTCTCTGTCAAATAAATAAATAAAATCTTTTTTAAAAATAATAAGACAACAACAAAGTTTGCCACATTGATTGACGCTTCCTTTCATGAACAATTCTCTATAGCGTGTGATGCTGTTTGATAGCATTTTACTCACAGCAGAATTTCTTTCACAATTGAAGTCTGTCCTCTCAAACCCTGCCGCTGCTTTATCAACTAAGTGTGTGTCATATTCTAAATCCTCTGTTGTCATTTCAACCGTCTTCACAGCATCTTCACCAGGAGTAGAGTCCAGCTCAGGAAACCACTGTCTTTGCTCATCCACAAGAAGCAGCCCCTCCACCGTGCAAGTTCAGTCAGGAGATCGCAGCCGTCCAGTCACATAGTCAGGCTCCCCTGCTGCTTCCAGTCCTCTCCCTGTTTCCACCACATCTGCTCTTCCTGCCTCCACTGGAGTCCTGAGCCCACCAAGTCATCCATGAGGGCTGGGATCAACTTCTTCCAGACTCCTGTTCATGTTGATATAGTGACCTCTTCCTATGAATCATGAATGTTCTTAATGATGTGTAGAATGGTGAATCCTTCCCAGAAGATTTTCAATGGACTTTTCCCAGAGCCATCAGAGGAATCACTATCCATGGCAACTATAGCCTTATAAAATGTATTTCTTAGGGGTACCTGGGTGGCTGAGTGGGTCAAGCCACTGCCTTCGGCTCGGGTCATGATCTCAGGGTCCTGGGATCGAGCCCTGCACTGGGCTCTCTGCTCAGCGGGAAGCCTGCTTCCCCCTGCCTCTCTGCCTACTTGTGATCTCTCTCTCTCTCTCTCTCTGTCAAATAAATAAATAAAATCTTTTTTTAAAAAAATGTATTTTTTATATAATAACCTTGAAAGTCGAAATTACTACTTGATCCATGGGCTGCAGAAGGGATGCTGTTTTAGCATGAAAACAACACTCATCTCGTCCATCTCCATCAGAGCTCTTGGGTGACCAGGTGCATTGTCAATGAGCAGTCATATTTTGAAAAGAAATCTTTTTTTTTTCTGAGCAGGAGGTCTCAATAGTGGGCTTAAAATGTTCAGTACATTATGTTATAAACAGATGTACTGTCATCCAGGCTTTGTTTTTCCATTTCTAGAGCACAGGCACAGTAGGTGTAGCAAAATTCTTGAGGACCCTGGGGTTTTCAGAATCGTACTGGCTTCGACTTCAAATCACCAGCTCCTTTAACACCTAACAAGAGAGTCAGCCTGTCTTTGAAGCCTTCAAGCCATGCATTGAGTTCTCTCTAGCAATGAACATCCTAGATGACATCTTTCAATAGAAGGCTACTTTGTCTACATTGAAAATCTTGTTTGGCATAGTCCCCTTCATGACTAACTTTAGTGGGATCTTCTGGATCACTTGCAGCTTTATGTGTCACCTTGCACTCGTATGTTAGAGAGATGGCTTCTTCCTTAAATCTCATGAAACAACTTCACTAGAATTGAATTGCTTCTCTCAGTTCCTACAAATGTTCCTGTCTTTTGAGTGTATAACAGGAAAGAGTCATCAGTGCAGGGTTTGGCTTAAGGGAATGTTGTGGCTGATTTGATCTTCTATCCAGATCACTACAACCTTCTCCATAACAGCAGTAAGCCCGTTTTGCTTTCTTATCATTTGTGTGTTTACTGGAGTAGCACCTTTAATTTTCTTCAAGAACTTTTCTTTCACATTCACAACTTGGCTGACTGTTCAGCAACTTTTGGCCTGTCTTGGCTTTCAACATGCCTTCCTCACTAAGCTTAATCATTTGCAGCTTTTGATTTAAAGGGAGAAATGTATGACTCTTCTCTCACTTGACTACTTAGAGGCTCTGGTAGGGTTATTAAGCAGCCTAATTTCAAAATCATAGTGGCTCAGGAAACAGGGAAGCCCGAGGAAAGGGAGAGAGACGAAGGCAATGGCCAGTGGTAGAGCATTTGGGACAGTCAAATTTATCAATTAAGTTTGCGATTTTTTTATGGGTAAGGTTCGTGGCTCCTCAAACAATGATAGTTGTAACATCATGATCAGTGATCACAGATCACCATAACAAATATAATAAAAATGAAAAAGTTTAAAACACTGTAAGAATTACCAAATGTGACACAGAGACCTGAACTGAGCAAGTACTGTTGGAAAACCAGCAATGATAACCTTGCTCCACACAGGGCTGCCGCAGACCTTCAGTTTGTTGAAGACAAAAGCAAAAGCAAAAACCACAGTATCTGTGAAACACAATAAAGCAAAGTGCAATAAAACAAGATATGCCTGTACTACCAAAATAATCTGGGCATAAATTATCTATGGAAAACTGCTGACTATTTTCAGTTCAACAAGATAGAAGTTTTTTTTTTTTAAGATTTTATTTATTTGGGAGAGGGAGCGAGCATGAGTAGTGGGGAGGGACAGGCAGGAGAGAGAGAAACAGGCTCTCCGCTGAGCAGGGAGCCCAATGTGGGGCTGTATCCCAGGTCCCTGGAAGCATGACCTGAGCCAAAGGCAGATGCTTAACAACTGAGCCACCCAGGTGCCCCAAGATAGAAATTTTATACATAACTACATGGAAAAAAAAATTAAGGATCATGAGGAAAATATCACTTATCTAGTTAAGAAGGGGCCTTGAAGAAAGTCAGGAATTACATAATTGCTCTGATTAAGCCAGTTCTTCCTGTTTAGAATGAATACTCCCTTCTCTTATAAAAATGTTTACCATTTTCCTATTTAATCTACTGAAAAGCTTTTCTAATCCATCCTAGTCCAATGGCATGTTACAGTTTGCCATTAATTTCTCCTTTAAAGCTATAAAATATTAGTAACAATTGCCAAAATTTCACTTTCAGTTAAACTCCCTGCGTCCTATCTGCCCTGGAGCCAACCTGGCGTTGAGCCACTTCCAGCTAACACCAAATCTGGTTGACAGGTGCAGGACAGTGCCAGACCAAGATGGTAAACGGGAGCACCCCAGGCTGGGTTTGAGTCTTGTCTGTGTGATCTTATTTGATTTCTGTGTGCCTTAGTTTTCTTGTCCAAAACATGAGGATAACAGCACCCACCTCAGAGGCGATTATAGGGTTTAAGTGAGGTAATTAATGCAAAATGGGCCACACAGGCTCTGTGCCTGGCAATAGTAGGTGCCTGTAAAGGTCAAGGTCTTGCCCTTCTTTGTCAGGTAACAGGGAGAGGATTGAAATAAATGACTCCCAGAGTCTGCATCTAGCAGTAGCAATCTGTGCTTTTGGGAGAGCTACTGAGTATAGGGCGTAGGGAAAGCAAAAGGAAAAAATACTGAATTAGTACAATTCAAAGATCTCTGTGAAATAATTTCAGACAGTTGAAAATACAATGAAAACAAAGAAAAAAAACAAAAAACAAAACAAAAAACAAGAAGGCAGGAAACGTCACCTTAACCATTTGGTCCTGAGAACAGGAAAACTAAAAGATTCAGTTTCCTCAACTGCTTCCAGGAAGGGTTAGGAAAACAATGTTTGGTTTAGCCTGACAATGATCTTTAATAATGATACAAAGCAGGTGTGGCTTAACCAGACCAAGGAAGCCTGAAGGGTGGGGCTCAATCCCAGGACCCTGGGATCATGACCCTCACTGAAGGCAGGTGCTTAACCAACTGAGCCACCCAGGTGTCCCTGTATTTACTTTTTTTATGATGGGAGATCAGGACAAGGCAATGAAATGCCAACCCATTGTGATCCATACAACCGCTGAGTGCTTTTTGCCTACTCTGCACTTACGGTGGGAGGGTTGGCTGTCATCATGTACAGAGTGCCAACCCGTGTGAAGCCTTGTCTGCAGGACCATACTAACATGCACTGAAACTACAGCTAAGTGTCCCTGAGTTGTGGAGAGGACACTGGAGCCTGATACCAGCGTGTGTCAGCCACCTGTTTAGCTAGCATCCCTGTTGCTAAATCCAAACCCACAAATCAGGAAGGTCACCAGAAGGTTGGGAATTCTAGTTTCCCATGCAAGGGGAAAATAGCCAACTCCTGTTTTGAAATGAACAAGAGTAGGCTTATTCATCATGTTATCAGGCTTGTTGACTGTGTTGTGGCCATCAGCTTTCACCGTCATTTCACCACAGGCCGGGAAGTACACTACTGGGGCTCCGCAGACCCAGAGCAGGGACATTCAAGAATCCTTCAATCATCTACCATCTGTGCAAATCCAGAAAATACCACTGCTGATCATCAGGCTCCTTCCATCATTTTTTTACACAAGCGTCACTTAGAGTGGAGCAGGCAGGGCAAAAAATATGACTGGAAGTTAAAGAGACCAAAATGGATGGTTGGGTCTACTCTTACAAGGGACCCTCTGAAGGGTAGGATAAATCATGCCAAGTCAGTGCTATGCCTGTGACAAAGAAAAGCCGTATGAACACTCTTAAGAGTTTGAAAAATGCCACAATTACACTACTTGACCTTTGGATGGATTATAATAATAGCTGCCATTTACTGGATTTTCACCATGGGCCACTATGTTAGATGCTTTACATGTATTATCTCATTTAATCTTACAGTAACACTATTACATAGATGCTATTTTCCTTGTGTTCTGTTTGTTTCTCGTTGATTACTCTTCCCCACCCCTAACATTCTCTGCCTCACCACTACAAACCCCCAAGAAAGAGAATACTTTAGAGCTTATTGTTTGCCTCCCCACAAGGACATCAGACTAGGGTCATCTGGCCCTCTGTATCTTTGTCTCCAGTAGGTGCCACTAGAAGTCAAACCCCTGAAGCAGAGTTTAACAACTCTGTTAAAATATAATTTGTCTCAAGCACCCACCCCTCTAACCCACCAATACTTTTCATTGGCCCTCAGTGACTTACAGTCAGTCCACAAAACCTGTCTCCTCTTTCCTGCCTCTTGCTCTAACAAATGTCCGATT
The DNA here is from genome assembly GCF_009829155.1 of Mustela erminea. Lineage (NCBI taxonomy): Eukaryota > Metazoa > Chordata > Mammalia > Carnivora > Mustelidae > Mustela > Mustela erminea. The sequence goes on from NC_045623.1 coordinate 29,285,486, forward strand.
CACTCGGAAGACCATACCACTTCATCAGATATTTGCTCTCAAATCCCCTCCTCCCACATCTTCCTTGACCTCCATACCTACTGTCTCCTTATCCTGCTTTATGTTATATGTTCATACATGCATCTGTTACTTTCTGTCTGCCCACTGGAATGTACGCTTTCTCAGGGCACAGGCTTCTGTTCACTAGTACATCTCTAATACCCACAATGGTGCCTGGCATAGTATCTTTGCTCAATAAGTATTTCTTGAATGAAGTAATCCATAAGTGAGGAAAATGAGCCATGGAATGGATGAGCATTTTGTTCCTGGTAACATTGCTGTGGGACAGCCAGCCCAGGTCTGTGTGATTGTAAACCCCTGGCCCATGTTGTCCAGCTTCTTGATGGATCATGTGAATGCAGTATGAGTGAGAATGTTCTGGCTGAACTGGAGTAGTCAGTGTTGAAGTGTCAGTGTAGGGAACTTAATCAGTTGGGCAAGATCCCACAGGACCAAAGTTTACTGCTCTTTTTTCTATTACATTGTGGAGCATTGTGATTTAGAAGAAAAGGGTGTATTTGGTCACTCAGGTGACCAAAATGTATTCTCCTGTATATTTGGTCTTCAGCCACAGTTCCTGACTCAAAGCTCCTCTATAACCCTTGGAATTATCTAAATGATGGGAGCGATAAAGGTTTTGGGGTTGTTTTGTTTTGTTTTGCTATTTTGTTTTGTTTTAGAAATCCCCTAAGTTGCAGGCTGGTTACCAGTGTAGCGAGACATGTGATAAGAGGGTTTGAATATTCAGTCCCAACTTCCAGGGAGGGGAGGGGACCTGGAGGTTCCATCCATTGCCAGTGGCCAGTGATTTACTCAATCATGGCTATGTAACAAAACCTCCATAAAAACCCAAGAAGATGGGGCTCAGAGAGCTTCTAGGTTAGTGAACACATGGCGATTTGAGGAGAATGGCAAGTTCTGACAGGGCCTGGAAGCCCGGCATGCCCTTTCCCTGTACCTTCCTTGTATATCTCCTCATCTGGCTGTTGATTCATATCCTTTAACATCTGTTGAGTAAATGGATTTTTCTGGGTTCCATGAGCCATTCTAGGTAATTAATTGAACCCAAGGAGGAGGTCATGGGAACCTCTGATTTACAGCCATTGAGTCAGAAGTACTGGTAACAACTTGGACTTGCAGGTGGTATCCTGAGTTCAGGCAGGTGGTTGGAGCCTCCAGTTTGTAGCCTGTTAGCCAGTCAGAAGCACCAGTAACATCCTGGGCTTGGGACTGCTGTCTGAAGTGGAGGGCGGTTTTGTGGGACTGAGCCTTTTACCCGAGGAATCTGATTCTCTCTGTGAGTAGTGTCAGAATGGAGTTAAATAGTAGGACATCCAGATGGTGTCTGGATCATTGTCGATGTGGGGAAGTGTACACACGTGCGAACACACACAAACACACACATACACATTGGAACTGGGTCCAAGAACCTAATTTACATTAGGAACAGTTGTTTTGAGTTGTCACCAAGGAAGATGCAAGTAACTGATCTTTTGAGGAACCAGCAATATAGTCAGTGTCCTTACAACATGAGCACATGAGCCTACATAAAGACAGTTTATAATTTACTTACCTTTTTGATATGGTTTAAAAGAAGATGAAAGCTCTCCCTGGTTCTAGAGAAGTAGGGAAGTATCCGGGTGGACTGTGGCATAGCTGTGCAGCAAAGCAGCAAATGCCTGTGTAGAACATGGAAGGAAAGCAGCGATCGAATTGGAAAAGTAGACCTCAAAAATGCTATATGCACAAAGATGACAACTCTGAAAATTCTGTGTTAGCAATGGAATTGTAAGAGACCTTGAGGTCCATAAATAGCCGGTGATTCTAGTGTTTAGGATTTTATTTGGTTATTTCACATTGTTTTTGATATTTAGATGTTTCTGTTTAACTGTTAATACTCAGATGATTAACTATACATAAAAAAGAAGAAATGCACTGTACCGTATTGTGAGCCAAGGAATACGTCATCCCATCTGCTACACATCCTTTTCCTTCCTGCTGTCCACCTCCTCGGCTCTCGGACCCTCGGCGCTGCCTTTGCTCAGGCTTTACCCCAGCCTTCTGGTGCTTGACAGTAACCTCTTCAGCCACATGTTACAAACCACCTGCTCTCCAACTGGAGTTTCTTCCTCACTCTCTGGATTATTCTCAGATGCTTCTCTCCCCAGTTTTCTGAGCTGTTCCCTCACTCATCTTCCCCTCCTCCTTGTCCGAATGAGGCCATGCACCTATCCTTCCCCTGCTGGAGTGCTTGCCTGCCTGGCCCTTCTTACGGCCTCATCCTCATCCGTGTTTCACTATGTCTGCTTCCTGTGCTCACAGTTTAGCGCTCCTAGCCCTGCCTGAGCAAATCCTAGGCCTGTTCTGACATGATCCACTCCTCCTCTAACTCTGCATTTGCTACTCTCAAAGCCTTTGTTCTTTCCCTACTAGTCTGGGTTCTTGGTAACAAACCGTAAAAATCCACTCTGGCTGACAGAAACAGAAAGAGAATTTAGTGAAAGGCTCTGAAGAGCTACAGTTTTATGATTTATAAGAAATACACACTTGGTCATCTGAATGACCATATGTATTTTTTGTAACGTATTTGGTCTTAGTCCAAGGTTCCTGGCTCAAGGCTCCTAAAACCCTTGGAATTTCCTGTGATAGGGCAATGAAGGAGTCTTTTGTTATATTAATGAAGGTGATTTTTGGGTCCTGGTTGCCAGGAGGACCAACCCGGTGATTAGAGGGCTGGAATTTTCAAGTTTCCCCCACCCTCCCATCTCGGAGGAGGGAAGAGGGCACTGGAGGTTAAATCAGCCAGTGGCCAATGACTTAGTCATGACCATGTAATGAGGTCTTCATCAAAGCCCAAAGATTGGGGTTCCGAGAACTTCTGAACATTTGGGAGATTGTGGAGAGTGGCATGCCATACTTCACTCTATGAATCTCTTCATCTGGCTGTTTATTCACATCTTTATCATATCCTTTAATAAAAATGGTGAGTATAATTGTTTCCCTGGTGCTGCAGGCGGCTCTAGCAAATTAAAAGAACATAGGGAGGAGGTTGTTCTAACTTCCAGTCTGTAGCCTGTCCGTCAGAAGCACAGGTAACAGCCTGGGGCTTTTTACTGGTGTCTGAAGTAAGGGGTGAGAGCCAGTCTTGCAGGACTGAACCTTTAACCTGTGGAATCTGGTACTGTCTCTGGATAGAGCATGTCAAGACTGAGTTGAATTCTCAGTTAGACCGCTGGTATCCGAAAACTGCTTGGTGTTGTGTATAGGGAAACCACCCCCCCACACACATACAAACACTTTGGAATTGGGTTCGGAACCTTAAAAGAAGAGCTCTCAGGATTACTGAGAAAGCTAATACAGTAGGATTAGAAAACATGGAAGGACCAGGTGGGAACTGAGCAGCTAGGACCATGGCCAAAGTTCCATGGCCGTAGGGCTGGTTTGGGAGGACAGTGCTGCCGCCACTGCTGGACAGTGAACACGGCAACTGTCATGACTGGAATTGGATAGGAGACTCTTGCAATGGCACCTTTGCCACAAGAAAAGTGTCTCCTCCAGAGCTGCTTTTCCATACCACTAGCTCCTGGTCCAATCTAGGCAGAAACATCTGGCCAGGTCACTGGCCTGTCCACGAGCTACAAAGCAGGCCCAGAAAGGAGTCTCACTTGTGCTCTGAGAGGTGGGCTCAGCTTGCTGCCACAGTTCAGTGAGAAATTGCTCAAACAAATTTAGGCAGGCGCAGAACCATTCCCATTGGCCCATTCCCAATTCATGACAGTTGTTTTATTAAACTTTGTACAACTTCCTTAAGTCCTTGAAGCTGTTTCTTCTGACCTCTCCCTCAGCAAGAACTCTGGAACATAGTGCAATCCAAAATTAAAACCTTAAGAATCATAGATTTATATACAAAGATGTTTAAGCAACATGATTTAGAACAGGGAAAAAAAAAATACTAGTCTAAATTTCTACCAATAAGGGAAAAGTTCATTGAATTATGAGATATCCATAGGATTAAGTATATACAGTCATTAAAATTCATGGATTTTTTTTTTAAAAAACTTTGTATAGCACACAAAACTATAGCTTAAGAGAACTTTACAATGTTTATATACAAGCTCTCACAATTATGTGTGTGCACATACGATCCTATTTTATAGTAAAATATATAAATGTTTATATAAAGACATTCTTTGAAAGAGAATGTTAACAGATTGATGCGACTGGAAGGATTACTCTTTTTCTTTATGCTTTTTGTAGTTTTCACACTGAGCTGAAAATTATTCAAGTATTTAAAAGAAAATTGGCTAGGGGCACACTTCTGATGCCATCATTTTTATCCCTTGTCATGTCCTCAAAAAGTAGTTTTTCCCAACCCAAACTCAAACTAAATACCCCATATTCTAACTCTTTGATCCTGGTGTTGAAAGAACTCAACTCTTTTCTGTACAGTAAGTTCCTCCCTCCCCACCAGTGTGTTCCCGGGGCTCTTCTTGTTCACAGAGAGTCGTCGGCTCTTGCCTGCTACCTCACCCAGCTCCTATTGGAGCTTCCCTCCTCCTGGGCTCACTCTTCCCCTGCCCTGTATTTTAGCCCAAAGATTTGCTGAAATAGCCTTATCAGAGGTTTCCATTACTCTTCTCTTGGCCACACCTAAGGATCTCTATCTTTGTAGCTTTGATGACTACAAGAAACATCGATTCCTTATCTTTGGCACACTGTTTGGGCAGGCTAAGTCAGATGACCTTGTGGTTTTCTTATCTTTCTAAAATAAGAACGTACATTCTTAAGCCCCTCGTCTGACTTTGTTTCCCATTAAGCCTTACATCCAAGCTGTTTTTCTCCCTGTGTCTCTGGAATTGTTCCTACACCTCGGTGTTTGCTCCCTTCACATCTCCCCATTCACCTGTCTAGAAAGTAGAGCCAATATCCTATAAACAGAAGCATTGCTTTTGAAACTTGTGGCCTTCATGGAGACATCCCGTTTGAGCCTACTCAGCTGTGACAGTGGGCTCCAGTTCTCCAGCTTTATCCATGACCCTAGGAGCTCCACAGAGCCTTCCTTGCAGCTCTGTTCCTGCGGTTCATGAGCTCTCTCCAACCTCTGCCTCCACCAGCAAGAGGCTGTTTCAAAGTCTGGCATTCAGACCAGCGGTACCTCAGGAGTTAGATTCTGCCTCTCTGTCCATTCCCTGCAATTAGAGTCAGCAGAATCAGACTCTCCATCTGGCTTTCAGCCTCACCTTCGCATGCTCCCTGTTGACTCACTCTCAACTTCATGGTCTCTTATCTTCAAACCAGTCCAGGACCCCAAAGGCCCTGGCCCATTTTCTGTGTATGGGAGCTGAGTTCAGACTACCCAGGTTAACTGCATCTCTTCATACACGCTGATGTTGTGTTTCAGCCAATGGGACTTGACCTGTGATGACCCAAATCTACAGAACAACGATCCTCTTGTAACTATTGATCCTTGATCCGGCTCATCCACCCTCGTGATTCATATTTATATTAGCCCTGACCTCCTTCTGTTCTCCAAAGCTATAAGTTGTATTAGTCTTAGTACAGCTCTTGGATTTTCTACTATCAGAGAAGTTTATTTATTGATGTGTTATTTCATCTTGCAGGCACGTATTGAACACCTACCATCCGGCACTGCAAATAGTCAGAGGCTCGTCAGGGAGTTAGACAAAATAAAGAGCTATGTCAGTTAGTACACTTTTTATTACTACCGACAGAAGTCCTGATTCATACTGCTAAAGCAAAAACGGAATGTATTCCCTCACATACCTGGCAAGTCTAGGGATGGATCTGGTTTCCTTCAGGCACAGCTGGATTCATGGATCATAAATGCCACCTTTGGGACCTGGCCTGTCTTCATGTCTCAGCTCCACTCTGTTCTACTTTGTGATGGCTTCATTCTCATGGCAGCAAGACAAATGTTAACGGTGCCAGGCCTACCCCCTTCTAGGTCCCAGGATAGCAGAAAAAGCACTGCTCTCTCAGCAACCCCAACAAATGTCCCACTATATCTTGTGATTTCTAACTGGGTGAGGTGCTCTTCCCTGAACAAATGACTTTTGTCAGAGAAATTTGATGCCATGTCTGTTTAGACTGGAGTCATAGGTCCTCTCCTTAGAGTTGAGTATGGAGTCTACCCCAGCACTTAGGTTGAGAGACAGATACAGTGGTTCCCCTGGAGAAAAGGCAAATGGATGTGGGATGCTTGGGATTTTTTTGTTTTGTTTTAGGGCTTTTTTTTAGGGGAGATGGTTTTTTAAAAACTGTCAGTTAACAGTCATCATGTTTATAATAAGTGCATATGACAGAGTTCAATATAGCAAATAAAGCATTTGACTCCATGTACAATAGACAAAGAAGGATTTCCTCCTCCTTTACACCCCACTCTTTCCTTTGAGAAAAATTCAGTGAGTGCCTTTTTTGTTCCAGGTACAGAATATAAATAGTCCAAGACATCGACCCTGCCAATAAGGAGCTTACAAGGTAGTGAGGAGAAGAGAGAATAAAAGCAAGGCCCTCCACATTGATCAATAATGTCCATTTAAGAAATAAAAATATAAAGATTATTTCTGTGTTTATTATAAAATTTAAAAGACATTGTCAATCATTATATTGTGTAACATTGTTTAACATCTTTTTTTACTTCTGTTTTGTTCAGTGCTTGGAATAAGACTTTCTGATCTCCTTCATTAAATGGCGGAAACTCCATAATCCACAATCTTTAAATACGTTTGCCTAGGCTTCTATAAAACTCGGAATTAAAACCTGTGGCTAATGAGAATAGCTTTCCTTATCCTAAATTTTCCTTGAGATTAATTTGCCTTTTTTAAAAATACTTGATTTATAGTTTTATCATATCTAGGACTTAATATAGTAAGGTGCTTCAAAATAAAGATATGACAGAGATAAACAAATGAATACCTTTAACTTTGACTTTTATCTTCAGTTTCTGCTTCTGATCTATAGCAGGTTGCTATACATCTCCCACCAATGCCCCATCATTTCCCTGCCTGTATACAGACATTTCTATCAGGGTGTTCACAGTTTGTGTATACAGAGAGTGAGATGAACACATGTGGATATGTACATTTTTTAACAGCAACAAACATGAAAATATTTCTGTGACATTGAAGACCCAACAAGTAATCTTTATGTTATTTTTTAGCTGTAGGTTTTCTTTTATTCTGTACAATGGAGAAAAAGATTGAGAAAGCAACAAATAATCCTGGGTTTAGGGAACACATTAATGCAGTGACTCCCCACTGCAGACATTTGGCAATGCCTGCAGACATTCTTAATTGTCTTGACTACTGGAATCTTGTGGGTAGAGGCCAGGGATGCTATTAGACATCCTACAATGTGCAGGACAGGCCACCACAATGAAAAATTATCCTGTCCAAAATGTCAATAATGCCACTATTGAGAAACCTTGCATTAATAGGATTTTTGGAATTCTAAACCCTGAAAGGATTCAGAACAATCTTGTAATTTAGGCCTAAGACAACACTAGAGGCAAATTAACATCGTTGAATTAAAAAAAGAATCATGGAGCTGACAGGGAAGGTCATTCAGTCCAGTCTCCCCTGGTGTATGGTAACTGAGTCACAAGAGAAAAAGTGACTGAAGCACTAGAACTCCTCCACTCCTGGGGCACCTGGCTGGCTCGGTCGGTTAAGCATCTGATTCATGATTTCTGCTCAGGTCCTGATCACAGGGTCGTGAGATGGAGCCCCGCATCAGGTTCCATGCTCAGCAGGGCATCTGCTCTGGATTCTCTGCTCTCTCCCTCTACCTCTCCCCACTGTGCTCTCTGTCTCCCCTCTCTCTCTCAAATAAATAAATCTTTTTTAAAAAAATAATTAAAAAAAAAAAAGAACTCCTCCACTCCTAAACGTGTGATAAGCCAACTTGCCCAATCTCTCTGTACTTCAGTTTCCTTTTCTACAAAAGGGACAATAAAACTTGCCTCAAATGATTGCTGTGAGGAGTAATTGAAATTATGCCTGTGAAATGTTTAGGACCGTTCCTGGCCACCATGAGTTGTTGATAAAGAGTGGTGGTGAGAGCCGAGGTGGTGACTCTCTTTACTGTTGTTGCCCAAGCTGACTGAACCCTGTTCCTGACTCTCAGTTCCATTTTCTTTCTAGTTCTCTGCCTTGAGGGTCTGTGAAGAAAGGTTCTAGGGGCAACTCAGTAGGGATTAAAGAAGACTAGTCTAAAAAGCAGCTTAATAGCTGGTGATTCAAGGAAAACTGAACAAAAATTCTTCATAAAAACAGGAAGTTAAATTGTAGGTAGACACTTTAAGGATGGCACAAAGAAGATTGGTTCTCACCTGAAGCAGGCTACCTTCTCTCTTCCCAAAGCTCTGTGAATGGTGTGCCAGGTGGTCATGCCTTCAGGAAGGGTGGAGCCTAGGTAATATAACTTGTATCAAACCCTTAAGAGCCCTGGAGGTGTCTTACAGCCCTGGCAGTTTGTCCATCTGGGAGAATCTGAAATGCCAAGATGGTGGGGCAGTGTGTCTGGGGACCCTTTCAACTCTAAGATTTCTTGATATCTGATAAGTTTTGCGGACTTCATTCTGGGAACACCATGTGATGTGGTAGATAATGTCCAACAGGCATACATAGACAACCACAACTCTCCTGTTTTATCATTTGTGGTATAAAAAAATGCTTTATTGGGGCACCTCAGTATCTCAGTTGCTTAGGCATCTGACTCTTGATCTCAGCACAGGTCTTCATCTCAGGGTCATGAGTTCAAGCCCCAGGTCAGGTTCCACGCTAGGTATGGAGTCTACTTTAAAAAAAATGCTTTGGTAGGTTTTACTAATTCAGTCTGTCTGTATGAGCATATGATTAAGATGTTTGTGCAAATACTTTTTTCTCTGAAAGTAATAATAAATTACCTTACCAACAATTCCGTGAAATAGGTTTCCTCTCATTTTCTTAAAAGACTTCTAAAATTCTTTTCAGTTGCTCTAGGAGTCAAATTTTTATTTCTTTTGTTGTTTTTGCCAGCTAAATTGTTTTTAACCAGCGGCTTTCTACAAAAATTAGCAGAATTCAAAAGCATTAAACTCTGGACCACAAGCACAGATTAAATTTTCTGGAGGAAAATATCTCATTCATTTCGTAACCTTCTCTCAAATATCCCATTTGTTGAATTGAACTCCTAAAATGATTCTCTATCCCACAAAGATACTCCACATAGTCATTTAAAGACATTTTTTCTCCTATATCTTACATGTCAGTGCTCCAGCTGTTAGAAGGATGATTTTAGAAAATCAGTAAGAACAAGTTGATACATGAGAAAACAATGACTCACAGCTGACTTTATCTGTCTTCTGTGTTTTTGTGTGACATTCAAGATCCACAAAACATCTGGAGAAGAGCAGCACACACAGGTCCAATGAACACTGGCTGAGCACTAGGTCTGGCTGTGCTAGACACCTCTGGTAGCACGGGGCACACCACTCAGGCCCAGAGAAGTTAAGCTATTTGCCCCAAGCCACACAGTTGGTTAAGCAGGAGAGCCAGCAACACAGCCCTGCCTGGCTCCTGAGTGCATGTGTTTGCTTCATACTAGATCTTGACACAGAATAATTCAAGGGTTAGAATAATAAAAAAATCTCCTCTAAGATGTGACTGTTTTTCATTTTAAATGCCTCATTCAGATTGGTGTTATGTTAATTTGACCTTCAATTTTTTTTTTTTTTTAAGGTGTTGTGTAATGGACCAGGAACATGTGTTCCTATCTGCATATCTGCCCTTCTCCTTGGGATACTAGGAATAAAGAAAGTGATCATTGTCTATGTTGAAAGCATCTGCCGAGTAGAACACTTATCCCTGTCCGGAAAGATTCTGTTTCACCTCTCCGATTACTTCATTGTTCAGTGGCCGGCTCTTAAGGAAAAGTATCCCAAGTCTGTGTACCTCGGGCGAATTGTTTGACAAATGACAGCTTACTTCTCTAGAATTTTGCAGCCAACCATATTTATTATAACTGGAGTAGAAAAAACTACATGTTTATTGTGAAGGCTTCTGCGGGTCCTGAGAATTATTGGTAGTGAAGAGTAAAAAATGTGTAAATAATCCAGTTAGGAGACTGACGGTGCTCTTATAATTACAAACATTAAGGGGCACCTGGGTGGCTCAGTTGGTTAAGCATTAGATTCAGGTCATGATCTCAGGGTCGTGAAATCGAGCCCCATGTCAGGTTCCCCACTCAGCATGGAGTCAGCTTGAGATTCTCTTTCTGCCCCTCCCCCCCCCACGTGTGTGTTCTCTTTCTCTCTCAAATAAATAAAATATTTTTAAAAAATTAAAAATAAAACAAACATTAACCATTAAGTATTTATGCCTCTGTGCACCAAATTTCTTTTTTTATCACTACCTGCAAGTTATCTTCTGACTTGTTTTAGTAATATTTTTCCTACAGCTAAATACAGTATTAGTATGATTAGCAACATTTCCTGTTCTGCAGCTTTTTTTTTTTTTTTTTTTTTACAATATTCTGCATTGTAAAAAGAAAAGAAAGATATTTCTTAGTTTTTGTTCAGATACAGGAGGCTCTGTTTCCTGTATGGAAGTAGTGAAGTCCCCAGTGAATCCTTTGAGCATAAAGGAAGCAGTCATATTACATGGGCTTCATGACAAGTTGCACTCCACAGGCTTCCAGAGCCATGAGCATAAACCAGGATCTTTTTTTGTCTTCAGTTTTGCTTTGTGAGTCGTTGCTCTCAATCCAGAAGACTGCTTGAAATCTCTTGTTGAATCGTTAAAATAAATTAAAAGGTGACAACTGTCATAGTACTAAAAATGTAATTCTGTGGCTCAGGAATCCAAACACTCAAAACTTTTTTTTTTTTTTTTTTTTTAATGCTTTAGTAAATTCACAATGGTGAGGCTGTCGTCATCCCGGGCATTTTGAGATGTTTAGGCTCGGTAGAATATATTGGTACTAAACATTTATTTGAGGGTGTGCTATATGCCAGGAATTCTTCTAATCACTTTTCAAATATTAACTCGCAGAATCCTAATAACAACTCAGTTACAGTTATTATCCCCCTGTTACAGATGATTTGTCTAAGATCACATGACCAGTAAATGGCAAAACCAAGATTCCAGCCCCGGCAGCCTGGCTGGTGAGTGAAGCCCATTTCAGGGGCCTGTGGCCTGTGCCATCATCACATAGGGACCCACGCTCAGAGGGGCCCTGTGCTTGCTTTCATGCTCCGCTGTCACTCTCAGATTTCTTAAGAGACGTGGAACAAGGGACCCGCATTTTATTTTGCACCGATCCCCACAAATTATTTTGTTGGTCCTTGAGACCAACAAAAGAATCTGTGCTTGAGAATCTGTGCTACGCTGTCGATTACCGACAAAAATACAACACGGAGTGCGGGCCGGCAGCTCCTAAACAAATGGGAATTCTGTCCCCTCCTTCTAAGCTCTCTTCTTTAACAGGGAGAAGACCTCTTGTAGCATTTGAGGTTTTTATTTTCTCCTCTTAAATCTGTTTCAGAAGTATGATGTACATCTACTAGATGGTAAGAAATAAATGAAGAGAGGGAGTGTCGTGAAAATGCATGACTGCCCGAGAGATTGTACAGTCAACGTGTGGAGGCTGATCTAGCTTTTATTGCTCTTTGGGCAGATCTTCTCTGGATAAAGTAAGCACATCTGTCACTAGGACATTTTCCTAGGTCTTCAGTTGAGAAAACTCTCAGAACAGGGAAACTATTTTGCTGTCTGGTTCAGTGGCTGTGGGGCAGCCAGGAGGTAGTTCGTTGTGTGATTTGACTTTAATCGTCAAAGGTTAGGTGCTGCCTCTGCTTCCATTGATGGAAAGGCCTGGAATGTAGTAGACATTTCTCTACTTCTCTAGAGAGAAAGTGATTTTTTTTTTTTAAGAGGTAACAGCATGTACCTTTCTTCCCCTTTGCATTTTGCTCTGCTCTGCACTTTGTTCCTAAGCGGCTTTAGGTAAATAGTTGATGTATGAAATTGGACTGTGTTCTGTTTTGTTCATGCCTGTCTGTGCCAGTGCCACTCCCCGGACCCCAACAGGTAATCCTGCTGCGGGGGCTCCTGTCAGGCCGGAGTGCGCAGTGCTTAGGCCATAGAGAGTTGTTAGAAAAGATGCCATTATTTTTTCCAGAAATGTATGTCCCAGATGTTCTGTAGAGCCTTAACTTAAGCAGTGGTTAGCCTGGAATGTCAGAGGAAAAAAGTCTCGTGTGTGTTATATCCCTAAAAATTTAGGACTATCTTCCTGGATTCTGACTGCCGTGCACACATTCAGAGTGAGGTTTGCCGGTTCTGGATTATTTGGTAAACAAGCTCCCGCCCGGCTGTGTGTTGTTGTTATGGCTAATTCAGGTCCTCAAGGTCACACTAGCAAAGGGGTGCAGCTTGGAAAACATCATGCTGCAGTCTCAACTCAAACTGAAGATCAGTAGTAGCTAAGCAGTTAGCTTGTCCTTTCTGATTGCTCTGGAAACCGTCTGGAATGCACCTCTTACTGGAAGAGACTGTTCACGAAAAATTAATTGCATCAGTCTTTAAATGGGAGACAAGGAAACCACACATCCTGCCCACACCTACTTCCCTGGAAGATTTTTATCTACAGTTCAGTTGTCCTAAAGGGTTTCAGCAGCTTGCTCAGCTGAAAGTCTAACTATTTCAAATAGAACATCCAAAAGTCATCACGGGAAGCTTTAGCCAGGAACTTAGAGTGCTATGAAACCATGTCAACAAGAGGAATGCTGTATGGTTTTAGGCTGAATAGCAAGTCCTTGGTAGAAAGGAGATGACCCTAGCTTTCCCATATAAAAGCAACTTGAAATGTATTCGTTGGCTTTCCAAAGTGAGATTCAAACTGAGAAATGTACTACCCCCTTACTGTACGGTTCCTTAGATTGAATCAGTGCTTTATTTCTTTTTTTTTTTTTTAATCAGTGCTTTATTTCTTCTGCAAAGTCCCATCTCACCAAAAGGAGTTTGACAGCAATGTCTTAAGCCTCTTTTATCCATAGGAAGAACATCATCATGAGGGTTAAAGAAGATTGTCCTTCTCCATACAGCTCACTCCATACAGTGGAGCCATGTGGAGTTTCTTTCCCATGATTCCAACTGTCCAGCAGTGAGCAGACACCCGGATTTCCTTGTCTGCCCTGAAACTTTCTTCCATTCAGCCCACCACTCTAGTGCTCTAAAAACAAATGATCTACACTTACGTTCTTGCTGCCAACTCAGTTTAAACATGGATTTGACATAGCTCCCCTTTTCCCTTCCATAGTAGTCAACTGATGCTAGCCTCTGTCATCTCTCTCAAGCAACAACTTTGGAATAATTGTTGTTTTGTACTCTCTTCCTTAATCCATATATAATTGGTTCCCCTCCCCTTTTTTTTAATATCCCCAGATTTTTCCCTTGTCTTTCCATCCTCATCTCTCCTTGTCATCTGAATTCACCTATTGGTTCTGCCTTTGAACTAGTTCACACCCACCCTTTCCTCTTCAGTCCCATGATCACAACCTAAGCTTGTTTTATTAGCACATTTGTTGAGGAACTGAGGCATAGAAAGATTAAGTACCTTATCCAAGATTTTATAATTAGAAAGTGGCAGAGCCAAGAATTGAACCAAGGCACTCTAGCTCCAGCCAGACTTACCTTAACAGCTAGGTTAGGGGGGCGCCTGGGTGGCTCAGTGGGTTAAGCCACTGCCTTCAGCTCAGGTCATGATCTCAGGGTCTTGGGATCGAGTCCCACATTGGGCTCTCTGCTCGGCGGGGAGCCTGCTTCCCTCTCTCTCTCTCTCTCTGCCTGCCTCTCCATCTACTTGTGATTTCGCTCTGTCAAATAAATAAATAAAATCTCTAAAAACAAACAAACAAAAACAGCTAGGTTAGGTTTAAAAAAAAAAAAGTGCTAGGAAGGAGGTGAACAGGGCGCTGTGAAGGACAAGAAGGTACTGGGTACTCTAGAGAGAGATACCAGGCAAGACCTCTCTGAGAAGGATGTTTTAGCGGCAGTCTGAAGGATAAGCTTGAATATTTGTCCTCCTCCTTCCACTTCCTCTCCCAACTTCCATTTCACCTCCGCCACAAACTTCCCCATCTCTCACAGCCTTGTTTCAGCTTCTTCTCTAAACACCTCGGTGACATAGCCACCCACACCTAAGGTCAGCGCTGAGCTACAGACATTCATACCGCAGTACCTTCTTCTTAGAAATACCTGTAGAGGGAAGAAATGAATGCTTCTGATAATTATTTCTTTACGTTCATGTTACATCGGGTACTATACCTCATACTTTCATGTTCTTGGTCCATTCTTGGTCACAGCTGCCACAGTTCTGGTCCAAACACGGGCACTGACTAACCATATAAATTCTCACACCTTCAGACTTTGTCTAGGCCTACTTAGTTACAGCTCATCTAGACCAATGTTCTCAAACTTTCTGGTCTCAGGACCTCATTATAGTCTTGAGAATTATCGAAGACCCAACCAACTTTTGTTTATGGTGACTACCTTCATCGCTATTTACCGTATTAGAAATTAAGACAGGGAAACATCTGAAATAAGAGAATACACAGGACACATATCATTAACTATCAGAGCAATGACATCCTCACACATCATGAAGCATCTAGAAAACTGTAAGATCCCGAGAGAATGAGCAGGAAAAAGGAAAGTGACACCTTTACATTATTATAGAAGTAGCTTTGATCTCATGGGCCCCTGAAAAGGTCTTGAGAACACCCCAGGGGCCGCTGGGCTACATTTGGAGAACTGCTCCCCTACATAATGGCACATCAATAACTTCATCTCCATCAGCCTTTAGTCAGTCAATGATCTATGTACTAGTTTTCTATTGCTATGTAACAAATAGCCATGAATCAGAGGCTTCAGACAACACCTGTTCTCCCACTGTTCTGTAGGTTAGAAATCCAGTCCGGAGATACCTGCTTCTCTGCTCAGGGTCTCACAAGGCTCTATTCAAGAAGACAGCCGCAGCTTGGTTCAGATCCGGAACTCTGGACCTTCTTCTAAGCTTCTTCAGGTCACTGCTGGCAGACTTTAGTTCCTTGTAGTTGTAGGACTCATGCCGACCTGTTCCTTAAAGGCCAATGAGAGTCTCTACTGCTGTTTGTCTCTTTTAAAGGATGGATGTGACTGGGTCAGGCACACATAGGATAATCTGCCTTTTAATTAACTCAAAATCAATTGATGAGGGACTATCCATCTGCAAAATCCCTTTTGCCATATTAATGTAACATAATCAGGGGAGTTATAGC
This sequence comes from Mustela erminea, assembly GCF_009829155.1. Lineage (NCBI taxonomy): Eukaryota > Metazoa > Chordata > Mammalia > Carnivora > Mustelidae > Mustela > Mustela erminea. The sequence continues at coordinate 29,300,844 of NC_045623.1, forward strand.
CCATGGTATTGACAGGCCCCACCAATATATGGGGATTATAAAGGTGTGGATGGGACAGGGTGGAATATTGATGGCCATCGAGAATTCTGCCAACTACAATCTGCCAGAGGTGTTTTGTTTGGGGGGGGGGGATGTTTTTCAAACCTTCCACTTGGACTATAAACTGCCTTAGGATTCAAGTTTTGTAATTTTTTTTAATACAGGAAATGCATGTCTTCCAAACTACATCACTTTTCCAGCAAGTTCTTCTGTGCTTGGTTTGTTTACCTGTCGAATAGGCATAATGATGGTCCCTCCTTACAGAGTTGTGGGCACCAAACTAAGATGGCACACATACCCCCTTTAGCACAGAACCTGACACATAATAAGCCCTGAGTAACTTTGTGTCTCCAGGTGACCAACATGACTTCCATGGTATGTAAGTTGCCTGAAGAAAGGTGTCCTTAAACTAAATGCAGCGACCATTTCCCACCCTCTAGGATAACTATAGTAAAAAGTTGTCTTGAAAGCAGAAAATAACAAGGGTTGCCAAGGATGAGGAGAAATTAAAACCCTCATACATTGCTGGCGGGGACACAGGCTGCTTCAGCAGCTGTGGAAAACAGTTTCTCAGCTCCTTAAAAAAAGTTAAACATAGAATTACCATATGGCCCAGCAATTCCGCTCCTAGTTATACACTCCAGAGAATTGAAAGCACATGTTTTTACAAAAACTTGTACATGAGTGTTCATACCGGCATTACATAATAGACAAAAAGTAGAAACAACCCAGAGGTCCACTGAGCAATGACTGGATTAACGAAATGTGGTATAACCATACAATGGGACATGACTTGGTCCCAGAAAGGAATGAAGTACATGACATGATACAACATGGATAAATGAACCTTGGAAACATGGTCAGTGAAAGAAGCCAGTCACTAAAGACCACATATTGAATGATTCCCTTTATATGAAATGTCCAGAATAGTCAAATCCATAGACAGAAAGTAGAGTTACTATTGCCAGAGGCTGTGGAAGGGGCAATAGAGGTGATTCCTAAGGGGGATAGGATTTCTTTTCTGGGTGATGAAAGTGTTCTGGGATTAGATCGTGATTGTGGTTGTAGAACTCTGTACCAAAAATGACTGAATTGTATGTACACTTTAAATGGGTGAATTTTAAGGAATGTGAATTCTTTCTCAAAAAAAAAAAAAATGATTTCTCCATCCTCAGTAGTAAAGGAGTCTATCCGTGTCTATTTGTGGGTGTATATACAGATGGAAAAAGACCAAACTGAAGGCTAGGCACAGCCTCCAGGAAGCTGCTACAGGGAATGTGCTTGTTTATTGTGATTCCACCTCTGCCCACGGCCAAAGACGAAACAAAGACTGAAGGTGCCAGACACAAAGCATGGCTTTAGGGAAGAGCTGAGTAAGAACTGGATGAAATAGCCTACGGAGAGGGCCTGGAGGAAGAAGATGGTCTCAGCACAAAATAACTCTTTCAAGGAGCTCCTCACTAGAGACACCTCAAAACATGGCCTCACACCAGCAAAGAGCCTAGACAACAGAGTCCCTTGTATCGTCCACAGTTGGCCATCCACGTGCCTTCTGCAGTAGGACCTTGACTTCTTCGTCAAGAGCTATTGACAGGTGGCTCTCCCTCTGAATCTAACTAAACTGGCCTGAGTGTCTTGTCAGACCATTAGAATGCTGCAAGAGTGTGAAGTGATGTTCTGACTTGGTCTCTTGAAATGTTTGCCCTCTAGACGCTCCGCCTTGGGATATCCTCTCAGTATGCAGCCACCGTCTTCGAGAAATCCAAGCCACATGCAGAGACAATGTGTGGTTGTTCTGGTTCCCCAACACATTCGAGTACAGACTTTGAGTCATCTCGATCAAGGGTGCTAGACATGCGAGGAGAGAAGTCTCCAGATGATTCCAGCCCCGTCATTCTCATCACTCCCTGCCTTTTTAGTTCTCCAGGCTGAGGCTCAGACACTGTACCCTGTGAATTTCTGACCCACAGAGTCCATGAACAAGATGAAAAGGCTCCTGTTTTCTGCCACTAAGTTCTGAGGGAATTTGTTACAAAGCAATAGGTAATTGGAACAATAACCTTTCAGAAGGAGCCAGTCTCTCCAAAGTTTGGTTACCTTGGCTTAATATTAGGAGAGGAAACGATTTCTCGCCTCAAGGCAAAAGGAAGAAAACGTATTTCTATACCATGGATAGGAAAAGGCTTTTTTTTTTTTTTCCTCCTTGCTTCTTAGCCTGTATGTAGCAGTGAAACAGAAACCAATGGATTCTTTTAAATCTTTTAACCATATGCAGATGAATAAGCAACTGGTTGGACTTGGTTCCTAATCTCTTTTCCTTTCCTGAATAACTTTTTTTTCCACTCTAATAAACTTTAGCATTGAAACAGAAGTCATGTGTCCCATACATGACGATTAACAGCAAGAATGTAGAAAACGAGATAGCTGCTAAGCACAAAAACTTAATTAATAGCCAAGCCATTCAACCAAAAATCAGAACAGTGTTTCTGGCAGGGAAATGTGAAATCTTTGTTTTCTAACTTGGAATTCCTTTTTTTTTTTTTTTTTTTTTTTTTTCCACTCCCAGTCTTTTTAGGATTGTGATTTAAAATTCAGGGACTCCACAGAGAACTTTAAGTTCTTGGTTGAACTCCCCTGATTGAAGTGCATTAATCTTTCAATGAGAGGCCACCCTTCCCATCCCTGGGCTCCCCCAGGGGAATTGCCAAAGCCCAAAATACAAAAACCAAGACTCGTGCAGGAACAAAATGACAGGAAAGCCAAACAGCAGCACAAGGGATGAAGGAGTTTGGAATGACCGGCTTCTCTCTCACAGAAAAGGGCAGAGAAGTTTCATTCTTAGAAAGAAGGTGAGGGGGGCCAGAAGAAAACAAGACCTTTACGGTAATACCATATACAGAGTTGGCAGAAATTTGGCAAAGAATAAAAGTATCCAAAATGTTCGCTTATTCAGTTCCTCCTGAAGTTCCATTTTCAAGCTCATTATCCCCAACTGCTCTGGACATGGAATCGTGCAAGGGCCCCGGAAGGGCCCAAGCCTCAGTCCATCGACCCCCAGCAGAACAAGCTGAATCTGAAGTGGTCAGATAGAGAGCTTTAATGTTCACCAAAATCATAGAGAAAACAAGTTATTTATGGATGAAATGATAGAATGTCTGAGGTTTGATTCAAAACCCATTGGCAGGGGAGTTTATGGATGAAACAGGGCAGAAGCTGGGGACAGTGAGGGCAGGGGGCCTCAGACACCAGACTGATCACATTGTTGCCTCTACTTTCCTGCCTATATGAGCATTCCCATAACTAAAAGTTTAAGGGTGCCTGGCTGACTCAGAAGAGTGTGAAACTGTTGATCTTGGGATTATGAGTTCAAGGCCCATGTTGGGTGCCTAGATTACTTAAATAAATAAACCTTTAAAAGTTTGTGTGGATTTTTTTTTTAAGATTTTATTTGTTTATTTATTTGACATACAAAGAGCAATCACAAGTAGGCAGAGAGGCAGGCAGAGAGAGAGAGGGAAGCAGGCTCCCCGCTAAGCAGAGAGCCCGATGCAGGACTCGATCCCAGGACCCTGGGATCATGACCTGAGCCAAAGGCAGAGGCTTAACCCACTGAGCCACCCAGGCACCCACCTTTAAAAGTTTTAAAAATAGAAAATCATTTTTTAGTGAGAGTGAGAAATCTTCAGATGCTAAAAGGTCAAATACTATATTATTATGGATAAAAGAAAACAAACCAGGTTTTAGAATGAGAACAAGAAATTTCAAATTTACTTTTCTTTCATATTTAACTCATGAAAAGAAAGGAGTCAGCCTGTAAGTCTGATTCCTGAACCAGAATAGGTTTTTCCGACTTCAAATATTCACTCTGGGGCCTTTCAGTCCCCTGCTATCAAGTACAAAATGTCACCTTCTTCTTTATCCATATGCTTCTCATCGTTCCGTAAATATTTGAGGTGTTCCAACATCAACAAGACGAGCCGTTCCTAGGAGGCCTAGGAGCGTAGACTACCGCTGAGGGTGCCCCTTTCTCCAAGGACACACTCCCTGGCCCTTTTCAGAAATCACCACAGCACAAGTCACCTCTGTGGACCTTGAATATTAAAGCTGGTTGTGATCTCACGTCTTCAGGTTGCTGAAGAGAATGCATTGTGGAGCAGAGAGAAGAAAGGCAGCTGGATGTTAAGGGCTTAACAGTGGTTAATTTTACTCTTTTTGTGTCTCCTCAGCACGTAACATAAAGGACTTGAACGAGATCATGCTTGAGTTCTCTTCCAACCATATCTTCCTTCATTCATGCCGGGTGCTGCACTGACCATGGGACAGGCACTGACCCAATTAATCCTTAGATCCAGGCAACAGAGGCCCCCCACTCCAGAGACCCCTCCATTTGCCACTTCCCTCCTCATAGGGTCTAGATGATATGACCACTTGGAGCCCACACTCCCTTTCTAGACCAAGCTCTGGCTGCCTAGGACCATAGCCTCACCTGCCTCAGTGGTCCAGGCCTCCTCCTGTGGCTTGCGTGGGTCTCTTCCCCAGGTACGCCCTCCCATGGCTGGCTGACTGGCCAGTCTGGGGTGAGAGGGCAGGAGTGTGAAAGGATCAGGACCTGGAGGTTGGGGTGTGGACGCTCTGCCCAAAGCTCCTCATGGCGAGATAGGACCAAGTCCAAAGAGAAGGGAGATGGGGACCTGGCTGAGGTCCTACAAATGGTGGGGGGTGGGGGCACCTAATGAGGTATGCATCACCATCATCATCATCATCATCATCATCATCATTATTAATGAGTCTATTTTACAGAGCCTAAAACCGAGACACAGAAGCTAGAGTAATTTGCCCCCAGTCGCACAGCTGGTGAGTGGCCGAGCCAGGGCTCGGGTTGCTCTCCTTGCGATTCCACGCTCTTCCCTTTCATGCTGCCACCCAGCAAAACCGCAGACTCCACCACCCCCGGCGCCTCTCAGGAGACACAGAGATGGTCCTGAAAAGCCGTGGGCCCCCTCCCCCGGGGTAAGGGGGGGGCGGTCTCCTGTATCCCACCTAATCAGTGCCCACCAAGAATGTAGCAGACAGCAGTGGTGGCAAAGCCTCCTCCAAAAACAGTGACCATGGGAAGTTGATTCAACAGAAAAATATTTGATGCAAGAGTATGACAGTTAATCCTAGGATTTCACTTTTTGTTCTGAACTTCTGACCCCCAGCTGCTGGTGCAGCCACGGAATATCAAGAAGGTAACCAAACTAGATTTTAACCCTGGAGAACGAGCATGTGGCCAATCAAATAAGTCGGTCTTTGTTGACTTCCTCTAAAATCTAAAACCAGGAAACGACGTCTAATATGCGAAGACCCCCACCTTCCCTTCAAGGACATCCTGAGGTCCAGAAATAAAATCTAAACAAACATCCTTTCGAGGACTCTTCATAAAACATCCAGCAAACTCTAGGTCATCTGAAAAAGCCAATTTCTCAACAAAGCTATAAAAATATTCCTAGAGTATTTTTAGAACACATAATTTGAGGGACTTAATATCAGGTACTCGATCTAGTTCAGTTTGGGTACTAACCACAAATATCTGAAGTCGGTAATAATAATCGTAGCTAACAGTGTTGAGTCCTTGTTAGGCACAGGGTCTGATTCTTTGTCTTCCATGTGGACTCCCTCTGCTGACCCTCACTACGCCACGTGAAGTAGTTTGGGTTATGGCTGCTTTATAGACAAGGAACAGAGAACTACACACAATGGGCTTTATCAAAGTGCCATGCATAATAGAAAAAAATCAGAAACCATCTAAACTGAATAAGTTGTATGTCCAGACAGCAGACTAGTGTGCAGTCATTAAAAAATCATATTGTTGAGGAATATTTAACGGCACAGAAAAATGCTTTAAAATAATACATTAAATAAGGTTTTTGAAATCCTGCAAACAAGTGTATATTATGAGCACAGTTTTCAACTCTATGTAAATAGATGCAAAGTTTTAAAAGGGCTACAAATATATAAAAAGTTTCAAATGAGAATCTCTGAGTTAAGGAGTTATATATGAAGTTTATTCTGTGATTTTTTTTTTAAATTCTGTTTTGATTAGGAATAACATAATGAAAGAAAAGTTTTGTTGTTGTTGTTGTTTTAAATGACTGAATTCTTGTGAACCACTGGCTCAGGGAGTAGAAAGAAGGAAACCACGATATGTCCATAGAAATTCCATGCTGGCGAGAGTAATAGACAATAATAGCAATAACTACTTACTAAACCTGTGTCTCAGACTTCCTGTTGTACATGCAGCTTTCACAACATCTCACTTGATCCTGCAAAGGCACTGAGAAGGAGGAAGCTTAGCTCCCATTTTTCAGATGGTGAAAATAAAGCCTTAAGAGGCTGTGGCTTTTCCAAGGCTGCCCAGATGGTAACATAGTCGAGGCAAGGCTAGAATCTGGGGATATTCCGTCCCAGTGCAGCATCTGTGAACACAGGCCCAATGTGTGGGCAGCCAGAAATGTGTTGTCCTGGCCACATTCTGACTTATTTAACATGATATTGAGTAAGTATGGCAGCCGACTAAGCCCCATGCCCATTTAGGGGAAGGCCAGTGAAATAGGAATCTGGAGATCTGAGTTCTAGTCTTGGATCTGCCATTAATTAGTTCCGTGGGCAAATCCTGTGATCTCTCTGTTCGTCTACATCCAATACAAATGTAATGGAGATTCTTAGGCTCAGCGCCTGTCCTGGAGGTCAGCTGCCTGCATCGTCACCTGCCAAAACCCCCTAATACTCTTCCAGAAGCTTTGAATGGCAGAGTTCATTTCTACTGAACATGAGGGGGAGGAGGGTTGAATCACATATCGCAAACAAAACATTCTTACCGTTTCCTTTGAATACTTCCTTTTCCTCCCAAATTCCCTCTTCCCTCACCAGCTGCCCAAATTCTCCTTTTCTGTTTCTTTCTCCCTTTACAACAAAAAGAAAACAAAAAAATCTTTTCGTCCCTTTTTGGGGAGCCACACTGTCCAAGATTTCTCCCCGTTCCAAGTCTATTTTCATTTAACAAATATTTATCACATGCCTGCTGTCTCCCAGGACTGTTCCTTCTTGCATAGAGTAATCCTACCTGGTCTCAGCTTCTGTTTGCATCTAGCCAGACAGCCTGGTTGCGGGGGTGGGGGTGAGAGAGGGGATAGGGAGTATTTTAATTATTAATCATTGTTGTAGTGTTACATATAAAACAAAAACAAGAGGTGAATACTTACTGTTTTTAAAGAAATTCTGCCTCTATTTTTTTTTTTTTTTGATGATTCTATGATTCCATTAAAGTAAATTCATCATACCTTCCTTACTCACCTAGGACTGCCGGGAACACTGTAAAAAGTGCCAGGCCAATTTTCTCAAAAGACTCTATTGACTCCATAAACCCAACCTTAATTCTTTAAAGCTGTCTGATCATATCATAGAGTCTATACATGTCTCTCTCAAACATGGCATTCCAATCAGTGTCTTGGCAATAACCAATGCTTCCAGCGTCCTATTATAAGGAGAACAAATTCTTATCAAACCCGTATAAATAGCTCTATTGCCATGAAAATATAAGAATACTCACTGAGAGTTTCCAAGTTCTAGGGGGATGAAATGGGGAGAAAAAGATACATGTGCCCTATTTGTTCACAAACGTATATTTTACCAAATTGCTACAAGGCATAGTTAGCTTAAAAGAAAAGAGGAAATGTTTTCCTTAAATCTGGAAGAACAAAACATTTTTGACATCAGCAATGTTTCAAACAAAGTCATAAAAAATTATGGTTATCCTCCTCCGTTCATGCAGTCCCACTTAATTAATTCTTGTACCTTAGATCCAGTTTTTTCATTAGTTCTGGAAATTCTTAACTGGTTGAGTTTGATGATCTTAAAGTTATCAGAAACCTGTTTTCCAGAGTACACATCAGATTTTCCATGAACCTCTCTGAAGATGAAATATATTTGCAAAATATCAGAATAAAACAATAACCATCTATAAATGACAAAAGACTTAATAAGGCCGATGGTGAAAGATCTGATGAAAGTTCATTATAATGCAATTGATGAGGAAATTTGGTTATTTTATGCCACGCAACATTTTAAGATAATAACTAGAATTATGACTGATAACATTATAGTAGGACATGTCAGAATTCTTAGAACTTTATATAATTTCTGAACATGTATTAACAACATTCACCCATATAACACAGCCCAGAAAGGTTTATCACTGCTTATTTAGCAATGTTTCCCATGTAATTTAGAATAACAAATAAGGCTGATTAGTTTAACATCTCTCTTTTTATTAGGAGAGAGAACAAATCCTTTGACTTGTCCCAGAAACCCTCTGGAAATGCCCAAAATTTGTTTGAGGTAAAACAGACTTTGTCTAGAATCTGATTTGGGGAGATTTTGTTAAAAATATCAAAGAGGTTTTAAAACACTTGGTCAGCTAGTATCATAGGTCACCGTGAAACAATGCTTAGCTATCCATTTAACCATGGTGACTATTAAAGACGTCTCAGGCAAATACCAGAAGTTAAGATGTTGTAAGTAAAACTGAGCTCTTTCAATAGAGAAGACTCATTTGTTGTTGTTTTAAGTAATCAGACACCTGAACATTAAAACACAAAATATTTTCTTTCTGGGCAGATTACTTAAAAGGTAAGGAGAAAACTTTTACAATTCCTTATCAGGAGCAAATTGAAAGTCCAAGCAAATTCTGTCCTTTTAATACCTGAAAGAAAACTAAGTTCTAGTGTTACGTAAGTACACTATTGATATTAAAGCTTTCTTTTAAAACCCTTATAACGAATCCATTCAGTTTCATTTGGTTTGATCACACATTAAATTCCTTTCCCCAAATCTTTTTTTTCACAAACCTCACAACTTTCTATGTCCATTTTATTTTGTCCTCTGTCAGATTTCCCACTCAGAAATAATCAGCTTTACTTTAAGGACAACTACTTTCTTTTCTCTCAACAAAAAATTGCATCTCCATTCCCCATATCTTTTCTCACCAAAACAAACAAACAAAATACCATATATCCTATGTTCCTTCCATACTGAGCTGTTTCCCTTAGTATTTCAGGTAACTTTAATTCCATATATTAATTAGAATTCTTAATCCTAAGAAGCCTTAATTTCTAGTGAAAACTAAGAAGTAAGCAATTGTGAAGTATGTTATGCCAGCATTCTTTAGGTTGGCAAATTTATGAATATGTTTCATAATTTCTAGAAACCTACATTTCCTTATAACAGAGGTTTTTAATGTGGCACAAGACATGTTTACTAATCAACCAAAATACCCTGCATTCCTTTGTAATAAGAGGTCAAAAGTAGGTAAACTTGGACTTGTTTAGCAATTAATGTTTCCATATTTTATTTTTTTTGGAAAAGGTCCAGACATTCAGTGAATTCCCATCATCTAATTTAACTTAGAAGGTAGAAGTCACCAAAGAGATTTGGAAAACTATTTAAGCAAACATACCATAAAATAATCATTGCAAAAAGTGCACCTAAAGACTCATCTATTTTACATGTATTCAGTTCATTTGTTCTTAACAATTATGCTTACATTCCTCCGTATTTCATGAGGCAGTAGTTAGCCATCACCTTAAGTTATTCTTCTTGCTGATAAATTCTTGTGACAGAGAGAACATGAGCTTTTTTGACTTTTAGAAAACCTAGGTAAAATAAAAGTATTCTACTTAATACTGATACCTCAAAGTATAATACGCGTCCGTATCCATTAAACTACCAAACTTAAGCTTCTTTTTATTTACCAGAAATTACCCTTGATAATGTGAACTTGAAAAACAACTGGATTAGTGTCTATTACATTTCTGAGATTTAGAAATACTTAATTCAAAAGTGCTTATTTTTAAGCTAAACAGAGCTCTTTTACAAATTCGTTTTAGCAATACAATTCAGAGGTAGAAAAGTAACCGTATCTCGAATGCCCACACACAGACCAACATATAGCCAAACACAGCTATCTTATACTTTAAAATTTTAGCCATGAAACAGGTGTAACAGTATCAAACTCGCTAGTTTATAAATAACAGTTGGAATAAGTTAAGTTTATCCACTCAGATGACTAAAGCTTTTTACTAGTTGTGAAGAAGACTTTTAAGATTTGTATTCATCCTTGAGAAGGAATCTCAACGAGGCTGTAGTCTATATAGAGTTTGGGCAAGAGAGCCTTTCCAGCCATTTATATTTTTAAGTTTTCTTTTCCTTTTTTTTTTTTCTTTCTGCCAGTCTCCAGTGAGTTTTAGTTACCTTCTAAGGTGTTTACATTTCAAAGACATGATAAGATTTACATCTTCAAGGCACAGAGAAAGAATGCAAGTTTTCTTCTAGGAATTTAGATGTATTTCTCCATTATCAGAAGTCTAAAAAAAATTTTTTAAAAATAAAAAAGTCTAGGGTAATTTCTATCTAAATTTTTTTCTTCTCCACTGTAGGACAATTATACTTCCACTGTCCTGATTTTTGTAGTACCTACAGATGTCTGAAGGCTAACAGGAAAGTATCTAAATAGATTTTTGAGTTACTTTCAGAGTTATGCTTTTGTTTTTCGAAAGAGTTAAGTTGTAAATCAGTAATTCTTGGGGCACCTGACTGGCTCAGTCAGTGGAGCATGTGACTATCTCTGGGTCATGAGTCTGTGCTGCCTCACGATGGGTGTGGAGATTATTTAAATAAATAAATAAATACGTTTTAAAAATTAATAATTCCTTTTTGAAATTTAATATTTTATTTTATATCTTATTTTATTTTTTATTTAATTTTTAAAAAACATTTTATTTATTTATTTGACAGAGATCACAAGCAGGCAGAGAGGCAGGCAGAGAGAGAGAGGGAAGCAGGCTCCCTCTGAGCAGAGATCCAGATGTGGGGCTCCATCCCAGGACCCTGGGACCATGACCTGAGCGAAGGCAGAGGCGCCAACCCACTGAGCAATCCAGGAGCCCCCATTTTATTTTATTTTAAAGTAATCTCTACACCCAACATGGGGCTCAGACTCACGACCCTGAGATTGAGAGTCACATGTTCCACTGACTGAGCCAGCCAGGCCACCCAGGAATTACTGATTTTGACCCCTTTTTAAAATTTGCTTTCCCGTAAACTATCTTTAAAGAATTGCATAATCTTTTTCATGAAAACACTCAGAGGTTAATTTGCCCACTCAACCGTACTGTTTTAGAATTTGCCTTTTTCTATCAGGGAGAAAATTTCCAACAAAGATAGAAATCAAAAGATTTCAATGTTCTGCTGTCCAGGGGACATGAATTCTTTGGGTGGGGGCCTCAAATATACCCACAGAGGATATTGTATAGGAGGGCCTGAAGTTTGCAGAGCCTGATTATAGAACCCAGCAAAATGAGCCTTATTGTCCAGCCCAGGCACTTCCGCTGAATTTATTTCCTGCCTTCTAGCATTTATACGAGTAACCTGCAGACCCTGGGCACAGAGATTAGGCTGAGTGCTCTCTGTATATCTAGTAGGGAAAGGGAAGGTAAAATAAGCAGCTTGGTGTTCAAGGGATTTTCTGGGGAAGGTGGAGGAGTTTGGGGAGTTAGCTTCCTTGCTGAGGACATATGGCCAAATTTCAAGAAGGGGAACTTACATGGAATGTGGACTTTAATTTTGTTCTAAATTTAATTTCTGCTCTTTCATCTAGTTAAAGGAGTCCCCAGGGCTAGCCATTCTGCTTCTTAGCATCCACTTTCTAATTTGGTCTTTCCATGGGGACTAATGAAACAATTTAGGATCAATGCTCTCTTAAAAAAATTTTCAAATACAGAAGTTCTTCAAATTCAAAAGTTCCACTAACTGGCCATTGACCAGTAGGATATATTCATCCCAATAGCCACTAAACCCAACAAACCTGTTTTGGGCTTCACCAGGATGCAAGAGGTATCCCTGAAGGAGAGTGCAAAAGATGCAGTCCCCACAAGATCCGGAAAGGTCACTCCCGGAGTAAGCCTAGGAAAGCTAAGATCTTTGTTGTACAGGTATTAAGAATTATCTAGTGAAAACAGTGTCTCCAGAGCTCTCACAGAAAAACTAATCTGTGACAAGGGCAAGTGTTACTGGAATAGAACTTTTCCAGAAAAAGACAATTAAGGTTGAGTTGACAGAAACCCCTTATGGACTGGGACCCCTTAGCACTCTCCAGAGCTGGCTGCTTGTGACTTTGTGTCTCAGAATTCCAGTGTATTCAACTGGCCACCAGATGCACACCAGTATGTACACTTTCCAGATGGCGCGGGTCAGAGGGAATATTCCTACTGGTCGTAAAGCCAAACCCTCAAGACATAGAAGAAGACAAACGAAAAATCCATCAGACCTGTGGTTTTTCCCTTTATGACAAGGCAAAAGACAGAGACAAAAGAAAACAATGACGGTCTCTGGGAGGTAGAGGATTGTTAGAAAATGAGAGTACTTGTTACCAAATCTTCACCAGAGTTACTATACACAAAGAAATAGTTCCATAGGAACCCTCCTACACTGTTGGTGGGAATGCAAGCTGGTGTAGCCACTCTGGAAAACAGCATGGAGGTTCCTCAAAAATTTGAAAATAGGGCTACCCTACGACCCAGCAATTGCACTACTGGGTATTTACCCTAAAGGTACAAATGTAGTGATCCGAAGGGGCACGTGTACCCGAATGTTTATAGCAGCAATGTCCACAATAGCCAAACGATGGAAAGAGCCTAAATGTCCATCAACAGATGAATGGATAAAGAAGATGTGGTGTGTATATATAATGGAATACTATGCAGCCACCAAAAGAAATGAAATTTTGCCATTTGCAATGACGTGGATGGAACTAGAGGGTATTATGCTAAGTGAAATAAGTTAATCAAAGAAAGACAACTATCATATGATCTCCCTGATAGGAATTTGAGAGGCAGGGTGGGAGATTGTGGGGGGTCGGGAAGGAAAAAATGAAACAAGATGGGATCGGGATCGGGAGGGAAACAAACCATAAGAGACTCATAATCTCACAAAACAAACTGAGGGTTGCTGGGGCGTGGGGGGGTAGGAAGAGGTGGTTGGGTTATGGACATGGGGTGGGGGGGCTATGGTGAGTGCTGTGAATTGTGTAAGACTGATGATTCACAGACCTGTACCTCTGGGGCAAATAATACATTATATGTTAATAAAAATAATTTTTTAAAAAAAGAAACAGTTCCATATATATTTTCTTCGCCAGTCTAAATTAAAAAAAAAAAAAAAAAAAAAAAAAAAAAAAAACTCTCACTTCTCTCACTTCCAGCATACTCTGCAGGCAGAAGTCCAGGAGACTGACCAGTAAGAATTCTAGCTTCTGCCAGTGCTTGTCAGAATTCTCAAGATCTCTTAGTAGCAGCAGCCCCGGGGCAAGCCTTGTCCAGCTAGTGAAACCTCCCGGCTGGCTCACCAACGCTGTAGGGGAAAAAATAAATTTCCCTCTACCCTTCTAGATTCATGACTAAGGCACACCCCGTAATAAAAGATTAGTGGGAAAAAAAATAAATTTAATTTAATTTAATCCATACATGGGCCCCAGGTTATGACACCCAAAGTGGGGACCAAACCAGGCAGCTTTTATACATTTCAGACAAAGAATACCTTTATAAAGAACTAACAGGACAAAGATGCCTCTACCCTCCAGGTGCTGGGAGGGTACCCTTCACAAAGGGACTTTATTTCTTGCTTTCAGGGGGACAGGGGAGGGTCAGAGTCCCCCTGTTGCTTACACTCACTGTTTCCCAAGTAATTTTAATTCAAAATACTCAACTTGCCAGAGTGACACATCAGGTGGCCTTCCCTGAACCCCATCCATAGTGTCTCCTTCACAGTCACTGGTCATTATTATGGCAACGCTTTGCTGGGTACTCACAGTGCCCCTTAACACTAATTACCCTACACTGAACTTCCACAATCCACTGAACCAGAGGTACTATTATCCACTCCTTTCCTCAGTGAGGATACTGAAGTGGAGAGACTTCAGCGACTTGCCTGAAGTCAGACGGCCGCTGGGCAGCAGCTCCAGGTTTCAGACCCAGACCCGTCTGATTCTAGATGTTGTGCTTTTCACCTCTGCCCCGACTGCATCATCTCCCCACTCCTGGTCTTCCCTTCCCCAAAGCGTGATATCTCTAGGACCACCGACATAGTATTAGAATCTATGCTCCTGTTGCATTTTGGCCATGTCTTCTTTCTGAGTCTGTGCAAGTTGCTGTGATAGACATGCCATCGAATGGGTGACTGTTCAGCAACAGAAATGTATATCTCATGCTTCTGGAGTCTGGTGAATCCAACATCAAGGCACTGGCAGGTCCAGCTTCTGCTATGAACTACTTTCTGGCTCAGAGATGGCCGTAGTTTTGCTATCACTTCTCATGGAGGAAGGGGCAGGAAAGCTCCCTGGGGTCTCTTTGAGAAGAGCACTAACCCCATTCATGAGGGCTCCGGCTTCATGACCTCTCACCTCCCAAAGGCCTTTCTTTGCTGGAAAAAGCTCCACTGCTGATGCTGTTGAGGCAAGTGACTTGTCTGCCTCTCAACATGTTTTAAAGTCATGGGCTTAATAAAGCCACTCCTGACCCCTCATGTGGAATCTCTTTTTCTTTCTGACTTTGTCCTTATTTGCTCCATGTTTAAAATTATTACTACAACCTTCTGTTTGTGACTTTTTTTAAAAAAAACAGTTTTCTTAGAAGACTGCCTTTCTCTGTAGATGAGTGAGAATTCCTGGAGAGATTCATAAAGAGCCAGGATAGGTTTTTATTTCTATCCTAAAAACAACAGGGTAAATGGCCACGTGTCTTTGGTGAGCCGCAAGCACATTCTTCATACCAGCATTGGCTAGAGTGATCTGGTGCTTCTTTTTTCCTTTTTTTTTTTTTCTTTTTAATTTTATGTATTTATTTAAGAGAGGGTGGGGGGGAGAGAGCATGAGTCAGGGAAGGAGCAGAGGAAGAGGGAGAGAGAGAGAGAGACAGGCAGACTCCCCGCTGAGCACAGAGCCTAACCCGGGGCTCAATCCCAAGACCCTAAGATCATGACCTGAGCTGAAGTCAGACACTTAACCAACTGAGCCACCCAGGAACCCCTGATCTGGCACTTCTAACTTGATATTAACAGAGACAGTTCTGATTTAGCGTCAGGGTTTTTATGGGTTTATTGTTTCTTCTACTGTCTAGCAACATTTCGGAGGTGAATGTCCACATAATTAAAGTATCTGAGGGCCATGACATGACTTGTGCTTACAAAGGGTGCTGAATGTATAGATTTAAGGCTGGCTGTGTTAAAAGGCATATTCCAGTTATGAAAGGAAACAAGTCAGTTACACAATGGAAGGATTTCCTTACTTTTTCCTCTGCTGTTCCAGAGAGGAGGACAGGGTCTAAAACTCAGATTTGTTTAACCAAACCTGTTAACTTTTCATAAATTTACGGGGTTGTAAATGGGAGTTAATCTACACCATACACAAATTATGTGTTAAACAGTTTGGAAAACTAAGGGTCCGGCTTACTTCTATTACCTACATAAAGTACCTGGAAATCTTACATATAATATTTTTAAATATTTTCCCCCAATGACTAGGTCAAGGATTCTTAAACTGGAGTGCATGGAAAGGTTTGAAAATTGGGGGATTTATCTACGTATTTTCTGGAAAGATAGTCTGTAACTTTCATTAGAATCTCAGTAACCCTTTCCCCACCCTCCAAAAAGGGATACAAAACTTGTACTTAAAGTTGATTTTACAATGTTTTCTTTTTGAATCTGAGGCTTGAAATTTAATGAAAAAACAAACAACCTTATCTCCTTTCCTTCTGTGCCTGTTCAATCACCCTCACTTCCCAAAATGAATAGTGTGTGTGTTATGTGTGCATGTGTGCATCTGTAAAGCCTTCTCTTAGGACAGCGAGATGCAAAAAACAAAATTGTTTTAAATAGTGGTAGAAATTTTCTTTCTTTCTTTTTTTTTATAGAACCCTGCTTTGAATTTTTTTAATTTTTAATTTTTAAAATTCTCTCCCGAGTTTCTTGACTATTATTATTGTTACTGTAAATTCTTTTGTGGATGACTGTAGTGTACTAGATTCTATTTTAGCTAGCAGAGCCGACACAGCAAATTTATGTTCTGTTATAAATTAAGTGATGTGATGACATATGCTTAGTGGTTAGACTGACATGCAAAATAAATCAAATGTAATCATTTGAAAATAAGTTTGAGAGATAAAATAAACCATTTTGGGGTTGAAACCAAAGACAGAACCATAGGAGTAGTGGTTTGCCAAAGCACAAATAAGCTAATTCTGCCTGTAGTCAGCAAAAGAAAAATAATTTCAATTGGATATTTTGTTTTTCTTCTGTGAGTACCATACCTCTTTTCTCTGTGAGGAAACAACTCGAAGAGGTGAAAAAATTTGCCTCAAGTCCTAGAGCTGGTAGGTGATGGGACTGAGATTCAAACCTACCAAAGTGTGGTCCCAAAGCTTATCGGACACATTCGTGGGTAGGATCGCGCTGTGTTCACCTTTGAATAGCTGACCAATGCCAGCACCTCACTGTTCACATAGCAGGGTACTCAGTAAACGCTTTTGAAAATGAATGAATGGGAGCACCTGGGTGGCTCAGTTGTTAAGCATCTGCCTTCTGCCCAGGTTATGATCCCAGAGTCCTGGAATTGAGCCCTGGCATCAGGTTCTCTGCTCGGCAGGAAGCCTGCTTCTCCCTCTCCTTTTCCCACTGCTTGTGTTCCCTCTCTCGCTGTGTCTCTCTCTGTTAAACAAACAAAATCTAAAAAAAAAAAAAAAAAAAAAAATGAATGAATAAATGATAGATTTAGTAAGAAGAGAGCATAAGGGCTTCTTAACATGGTACTGTCAACATTTCCGAAGTTTTATTCACCTCTTCTCTGCAGGGCGGGGGATGGGGATCAAGCTACACAACTTACATTTCAGCAGCCCAGCAATTTGTCCCGCTTCCCTGTCCTCTGACGGGCCACAGAGCAGAGCAGTTTAACACCACAACACCAGGGCTCTGGGGCCAGGCTGCCTGGGGGTAACGTTTTTTTTTTCTTTAATTGAAATGTAACCGACACATAATATTATATTAGTTTCCGGTGTACGACACAGTGATTCGACATAGAGACGTGACAAAATACTCACCACACTAAGTGTTGTCACCGGACAAGGTTATCACAATACTACGGATGGGGTTCCCTGTGCCGTACTTTTCATCCCGGTGACTGATTTCTTTCATAACCGCAAGTCTCTACACTCCCCATTCCCTTCAGCTGCTTAGCCCATCTCCCACCCCCGCCCTGCCCTGCCCTGCCGGGGGTTTAACTTCTGTCTCTGCCCTTCCCCCTCGCCCTGGGCACGCTACCGAGCTCCTTTGTGCCTCAGTTGTTTCATTGGTAAGGTGGGGATTCTAGTTGTGACTTCTTTATGGGGTTGTTTGGAAGATGAAGCAAGTTAATAGATGTAAAGCACATTGTAAAACACAGTAAACACTCAATAAAGAACTTTATTAACTTAAATACGTTTCTTCATAGCCCTTGTAAAACCCTTACCATCCTCTCACAGTAAAGCCTTTCCAAAAAGTACTTCGGACCAGGGTTTTGTTTGTGTTCTTTTCCTGGAGTTTCCTGAATGTGTGCTGTGTTGACATCACATTATTAATATCTTCTGCTGCCTGTGCTCAGTCTTCCAGCGCGGCCTCGGATACCCCCAGGGCTCTCTGCACTTCAGTGTACCTCCAAGCATGATAACAGGAACTGAAATGGCACAAACTGAAAGCAAAATAGAAAAATTCAGCCAAGAAACACTTGGCGACTTTTCCCTTTGCTGTGTATTTAAAAAAAAAAAAAAAAAAAAAAGGCGGTGGGGGAGGTGCGGTAAATTGAAAACCTATGAAGGCGGGCATGTCGTACAGGGCTGTTTTGGTCTGATTTTCCAAAGATCAGTACCGAGTTTTCGTTGCTTCATTGAGCAGACAACTACTGAGTGTTTACTGTGGTGTGCCCTGATTCCCTATATACATCTGGTGTCCATCTAGCCTGGATTTTCCAGAACAATCCTCATTTTAAACGTCTTTGGCCTCTTTTCATGGAAATAAATTAACAAGCCAGGGGGAGAAAAGGCTTTGTCAGAACTTCTGGCTGGAGTTTTGCTTCATATTTACATTCAGCTGTGTTTCTGCTTGCCCCAGGCTTAGGAGCCACCGGCTAAAGTCATCTTCACAAGTCCTGGAGGGCTGCCGGAGCCAGGGGAAGGGACTTGCCGCCCCATCTACTCTGTTCCCCCTTTGGAGGGATAGATTTGCATATTAAAATTTTCTTCTCTGATTCTGGTTGTTTCTCTGCAGCTGGCAATCCTGGAAAGTAACTTTTTATATTATATAATATTAGAATGTTGCTTTTTAAAATGGTTTACGATGAAAGGCATTCCTGTGGTAAGCAGATAAGAAAGTTTCTTAAGCTATTGACTTAGGGGCGTCTGGGTGGCTCAGTCGAGTTGAGCATCCGACCCTTGATTTCAGCTCAAGTCCTGGTCTCAGGGGCCGGGGATCATGCCCCGTGTTGGGTTCCACGTTCAGCGGGGAGTCAGCTTGAGATGCTTTCCCTCTGCCCCTACCCCCAGTTCACTCTCTCTCTTTCAAATAGATAAATAACTCTTAAAAAAAATAAACTGTTGACTTATTACCACAAAGCAAGTGGACATTCTGTTTCTAAGCAGCCCACTAGTAAGGAGTGGCACACTCCAAGAAACCAAAACCCATACACTCTGGGAGGACAGGGATCATCTGCTTTTCTCGTCTTTGTATTCCCACAGAGGAACGCTTGGTGAAGATCTGCAGAGGAACGAACAAAGCCCTCTTTAATATTCTCTAAATATCTTTGCTTGCCCGAATAAGAGGACCAAACACTGTAGGTCCCCTTAAACGTGTCTAAAGTTATAGGAGACGCACACAAAATACATAAATAGAAATCTATCTGCATACCTGTATCCATCTGGATTTATGCACAGACTATTATTTACTTGATGGAAGGATTCACCAGATCCTTATACACAGCAAAGCTCCATAGGTTTGAAGGACAATCTGATTGTCTTCACTTTGCCTGTGAAATAATGGAGTAGATGAAAAACACTTTGGTCCTAGTGTGTGTCCAGGCTTCCGTTGGTTTGTTTCATCTCTCTGGATCTGTGTCCTCTCCACTGTGAAATGAGAAAAATCCCAGCTGTGAAGGGTTCACCCAGTGTAGCGCCTGGAGCGTGGATATAAATGGTACCTGCTGGCTTTGCTGTTGTTTAGTAAAGCTTTGGGGACCGGCCAGTACAGGAATCCGAGTATAATCCCAACAATAACCGTGAGTCCCAAAATGCATCAGAGAGGCTCACGATGAATTGGTATGAAAAAAGAACGCTTTCCATGCCTCATCCCAGCCAAGTGATATAAATGCTTAGACACGCAGCATTTCATGCTTAGAGTTCTGAGAGTACAGAGGTCTCCTTCACTTCCTTGTTTATGTGACAAGAGGGGAAATCCCACCCTCTCCAGGCTGCCCTTCTGAGGCTCAGCCAGGGGAAAAATAAAGCCGCAGTTAAATTCAAGAGCAAGAGCTGGAAAACTGGGATGTTGGAATTATAGGCTAGCCAGAGGAATAATTAAAGCTTCAGTTCAACAAAAATACCTAAACTTCAGTGTAAACTTCGCAGTCTGATAAATAAACCAAGAGCCACCCCATACGGTGAGATAGGAAGTCTCCCCCTGACTGCCCCCTTCCTCTCTGAGGCATCGGGCGCCTCAGGACTGACTAGCCTGTGGGCTGAAAGCCTGGATATCTCCCCAACACGGCCAAACAGGGAGATTTGCTCCAGACTCATGGTTCCAATCCCCGCTGAGCTTCAGGAACCAGGGACAGGGGGAAAAATAAAATGAGGAAGAGGGTGGGAGGCAACTGACAGGTGGGCTTCTTGCTCCAGAATGTGGTCTCCGGCAGATCTAGTTATATGGGAACCAGCCAAGCTATGTCTGTGGGGTGAGCTTCCCTGTGGCCCGGCTGGGTGCAGTAGCTCTGCCCTTTGCTAAGACCTTTTGCGAGTCAACAAGTGAACAGACTTCCTCCTCATACCACCCCTGTCATGAACTTTTTCTAGAATTGGGGTGAGACCTTCAGGAAGTGCATAAGGAGTCACAGACTACTGGGCACGCCTACCTCGACCCCCCACATTAGAAGATCTCCGCGTCCCTTTTGTTGTTGGAGTGAGTGTGTAATGCCATTACAGTTAAAAGCCAGAAAGACCGAGTGGCTTTTAAGGGAGGAAACCCAGAAAACTGGCCTCCTTGTCCTGGTCCCAAACCAACAGGGTGCTCAGATGCTTCAGACAAGGAAAGCACAGAGGGAGCACAGGGCTCAAGTAGGAGAGCACTGTCCTTGGAGAGTGCGGGTCCATGCACGAGTGTGTATGCATGCACACACACAAGTGTACGTAGAGAGTTTACGGAGAGTTTTGAGACTACAACTTGTACTCGTCTGAATTTTTTACAATTACTCAATATAGTATTATATCCATAGTAGAGTCTTGACTGATATTTGTTGAATAAATGAATATATACCTTTTGAAATAAAGAGTCCTGGGTGGTTGAGAATGAACTTCACGGAGGAGGTAGTAAGTGACCTAGATCATTATAGGGCACTGACCAGAATGCGGTTACAGTAAATTTTTCAGTGTTACCTACTGTACAGCATGTAGTAGTCAATCGATATTAAAAAACCAATACCAATTCCCTTCTGCTCCCACCTTATTCAAGGTGACAGGAAGGAGGGGAAACCACTTAACTTTTGACGGATCTTTTTGCCGCTGAAGGTAAGGAGGTTGTTTCCTGAGGACCAGAGGCATAACTGTCCTGTTTTCAGTTCTGTTTTTCTGCTCTGCTTACAAATGTCTTAAAAAGAACCAAGACACAAAAGCCCTACTGGTGAATAGCAGGGGTCAGGGGATCTTACCCTCAGAGCCTCTCACGGCCAGAAACACCCATCACCTGGTTCTGTCGAAAATGGATACACAGAACAGGCTCCTTGGTGATGACCTTCCCTGTGCCCGATTCTGGGCAGAGAGATCAATTGTTTATTAAAACTCAGGTGACTAGATCTTTCCTCATGCACACAGGATGAATCATGGTGTAATGATCATAGTGTATCCTCCAGTGCTTTTTCAAATATGGTGTCTTTGTAGGACATTTCATGTGTTTGGCTTATTTTGAAAATAACATATCTTCCTTTACCAGAGCAGGGACAGCTGCTGAGTGAAGACAAGGGGAAGAGAAATATGCCATTTCTACAAGTGTTAGTGGCTATTCTCAACATACCTTGGTGTAATTTAAGATTAGCTGCTTGTAATGGTTCATTTTATTTGCCAACCTGGCTGGGCCATGGTACCCAGATGTTTGGTCAAACATTATTCTGGATGTTTCTGTAAGGGTGTTTTTGGTTAGATTAGGGTTTAAATTGGTTGATTTGATATAAACCACATTGCTGTCCATGATGCAAACAGGTCTCATCCAATCAGCTGAAGACCTGAATAGAGTAAAAACCTGATCTTCTCTGAGCAAGAGGGAATCCTGCCAGCTGATGGCTTTTGAACTTGAACTGCAACATTGCCTCTTCCTAGGTCTCTAGCCTGCTGGCCCACCCTACAGATTTTGGACTTGCCATCTACCAAATTCATGTGAGTCAATTTCTTGAAACAAATCTCTCGATAGATTAGACAGATAGATAGGCAGGCATATCCTACTGAATCTCTTTTTTTCTGGAGAACCCTCATTAATACACTGCTCTAATAAATAATCTTGCACATTTCAGTAGCTGCATACAAACTTAATGTCTTGCTCAAGGAGAAGCCCAATGCCAGGGTCCCATGTCAGGGGCTGGTTTTGCAGTATGAGGTGATTCAGGGACCCAGGCTTCTTCCATCCTATTGGCCATTTTCTTCTAGACCCTCCAAGTCCTGTCTGTCTAGCCAGTAGAAAGTAGAGGCACGTCTGCTTCTCATCCCTTTTGGCCAGATGGAACACACATCCTTTCCAATCACTCTGCATTGCTGGGAACTAGTCACATGACTCCATTGAGACCGCTGGTGGAACTGGGAAGTGTGGTCCTTGACTGGGAAGCTACTTACCAACAATTGTCCACTGTAGAAAAAGGAAACAGGACTTTGGTAACTACTGCAAACTTCATGAATACTCACTCTCTTAACTCTGTATTTAGGCCTTAATCCACTTCAACTGTCATTCCTTTTGTGTTTTCTTTGGTGGATTTGTTTCTTTCTGACATGACACAGAGCCTCTCCTGTCATTTTTTGAGTAATTAACCTCATATCATTAGACCTTCATAGATTTTAAATCTAATAAGGAAAGCAAGGTTAACACAAATTTAAAAGATTAAATAATAGAAAGCAGTGTGTATTATTATATGTGTCAGGAGCAGGACAGATGGCAAGTACAATGGGTGTTCCGAAAAGGGGAAAAATTCTTGAGTTGTTATGTCCAGAGAAAGCATTTAGGGAAGAAGTGAACTTGAATTGAGACATTACACATGAGTGGGATCTCAATAAGCAGAAGGGAATGGGGTGAACATTCCAAGGAGGGTGAATAGGAGGCATGAGCTAGAAAACAGAGGCGGGAATGAGAAAGTCATTTTTGAGGAATAGTCAATAAATCAGGCCAACTGGAGAGAATACTGGGGAGAACATTGGTTTTTTAAAAGGGGGGACAAATTAAACCTAGGTTCTGTTTGAAGTGGATTACAGTAATATACAAATACTGGGGATCCTAAGGCACCTGGGTGGCTCCATCGGTGACTGTCTGCCGTGGGCTCAGGTCAGGATCCAAGGGTCCTGGGATGGAGTCCCACATGATAAATAATAAATCATTGTTGTTTTAAATCACTAAGTTTGGGGGCTGTTTGTTTCGCCGCAGTTGGATACCTGAAACAGGTGAAAGTGAGGGGGAGGAAGACTAGAAAGACTCCCATTCTTTGAGGTTTTAGGAAATAATGAGTTCCTATGAGGGAGTCATGAGCACTGGGAGCCTTTGGGATATTCCAGTAGGGATGTCCGGTTGGTAGTGGGTACGGGGATCTGGGGCGGCCTGGATTGGGTCATGGGCATCAGTAGTTGGGAGTGGATCAAATCACCCAGGGCAGCCTCCTTAGTAAGAAGAGGCAGAAGCCAAAGGTCAGAAGAAAGAGCCTTGGGGAACACTAACATTTAAAGATAGGCAGAGGAAACAAAGCCAGAAGAGGAGATAGATTTGCAACACAGTTAAAAAGAGATAGAGTGTTTTGTACTCTGCTTTTATTCTTTACTTCTTTCAGGTTGGTTAAAAAGGGAAAAAAAGAGAAGGAGTAGAGGAAGCCAAGAAGCTACCTGGGATGATAGTGTAAGGATGGCCCGAGGACCTAATCAGTCATTCCCCAGGTGCAAACCACCCTCGCAAAGGCAGCGCGTCCGTGGGGAGATGGTGCGCCATTACATGCTGGGGCACCGGTGAGATGCTTAGCTCGGTGGCATGGCAAACTGGGGGTGGGGTGGGGGGGAGGAATCAGTTTCTTTAACCAACTTTGCCCCCCATACCCTTCTTTTACCCAGATAGAGATGTAAGGAAAACCCAAACAAATTCAGAGAAATATAGCCAAACTAGCCAGTCTAGTCAATGCTAGAAGAGGCAGAGATGGGCAGTCACAGAGGGACAAATATTTTTTACAAAAATCCTGAATGCTTAGCTTCTCTGGGACAAACGCTTAAGAATAAGTTGCCACATGGAGAAAATGTGAGGTACCTCAGACAACAGTCAGTGTCAACTGTCAGCTGTGTGTGGAAAACTATGCTGGTCCAGACAGCCCAGACCACCTTGGCTGTCCAGACAAAGCGTGCCCAGGCAAGACCAGCACAAGAACCTCCCAGACAAACCAAAGGATCATGAGAAATTTGAGGCTCTTTATTAAGCTACTAAGTTTGGGGATGGTTTGTTACATAGCAGTAACTGACTAATACAGGTGAAGTCCAGACTGCGCGGGGAAGGACTGTTCAGTAGAGAAGCAGGAGTCGTTTTCAGCCTGCCTTCTTTTGGCACCACAGTCCTATTTGCTGGCTCTCTGGGCAATTTTGATCTTTCTTTTTGCAGGAAGCTAGACTTCCAGGCCACCTGGTGCTGAACATGAACACTGGTACTTCTGATGTTCTTGGCCCTTTGAATATGCTGCCCAGTCGAATTTTTAATCGGACTGAACAAAGCAAAGGTCCATATTTGTAAGCAGTAGTTTTAGGAAAAAACGTTTCATTGACAATCAGGACTGACGATTTCCTGAAGTAAGGGGAGTTGGGAGCAAGACCACCCAAAGGCAGACAGAACATTTAATAACACTTTTCTTGTTTCATTGTCTCCTCTGGGTACCGACCTTTCTTATCTGTCCCATCAACTGTAACAGACTTTGCCCAACTATAATGGATTTGTTAAATATTGACTTGATAGAGTAGCAAAGATCCAGGACTCATTTATTCCAGTACATTCCATTCCTAAAGTTAGGATTTGGTGTGGGGGTTACCCTCTGTTCCTGCACAATTTGCACAGAGGGCTTCAGCCCCTCTAAGGGGCTTTTTCCTACTAATGACTTCCAAAGACAAGATCTGTCCGCTTGGCCTGTGTATCATTATCACCTGTGAGACAGTGGTGAGTCCAAAGTATCAGGAACCCCTGAACCAACAGAAAAACACTACCTCAAATATTCAGTTTCCTAAAGAAAAGAACTAAAATGATGATCACAAAAGTCAAGATAGTGTTTCCTCCCAGGAAGAGGGAGAGGCTTGGTTAGGGAGAGACAGAGAGAAGGTTTCCAGTACTGTTCTGTGTCCTACCTGGGTAATGGGGTTATGTGGCATTTGCTTCATGATAAATTTATTTTAAGTATCCATGTAATGATTCCACTCTTTTGTGGATGAAGGGTTTATTTCACAATAAGAAAAATAATTAAGGGTGCATGGCTGGCTCAGTCAGTAGAGCACATGACTCTTGGTCTTGGGGTCATGAGTTCAAGCCCCATGTCTGGTGTAGAGATTATTAAAAATAAGATAAAATCTTTTTGAAAATCAATTCAAAAATAATGCATTTTATATTCTTATTTCTTATTGTATCACCTGAGGACTTGTGAGAAATGAAGAATCTGAACTCCCCCTCAGACTTACTAAGCCTGTGGATGTCATTTGCACATTAATGATTAAAAAGCAACATCCAAGATTAAAAGACCACAAGTCACTAGTCCTGAGGTATTGGGAAAGTGACCTTATCCTTGCCTTAGTGTCTCGTCTGTGAAATGGGCATACTACAGATCTGGCCTCCCTTCCAGGCTGCTGGTAGGAGAGTGTGAGAAGGTACACCAGAAAGCACTTTGCGAAGATAGTAAAGCAGCCTTTAGATGTTAGGGACTGCTATCATCTTGGGATAGAGCTCCAAATACAAAGATGCAAACAATTTTTGTTCCCTAAAATTCATATTTTTTGGACTCTTCTTCAGCTCTAATTCTGCTTTGTTGCAGCTTGCTTTCCTCCCTGCCCTGAGGTTATCACCAGTTTCGTGACCAGACTGGGGTGTCCCCATGCCGTTTGTAGCACCTCTAAGGCAGAGAGCCTTCTTTCCAAAGGCACCGGGTCACCATGGAGACTCTCTGACCAGTCAAACCCTGTCACATGACAGCAGTGTTCTGGCCTTACCTGGGCAGAAGCCGAGGTGCAGAGGGATCTGTGTACACGAGGTAGGCAGGCCTCAGACCTACTTCTGATTGCTCAGGACTCTCCCTTTAAAAAAAAAAAAAAAAAAAAAGGCAGTACTTCTGTGCGCTGCACGTTGGTAAGACTCAAAAAGTAGTGATAACTATGTGCATGATTTCATAAGTTATTAAGCCTTCCAAGCTTCGAAAAACACTGAACCAGTTCACAGAAGCCAAATGGACAGATGAGTTTACTGGTGTGACTGGCCCAGGTTTTTCTCTTTTTTTTTTTTTAATATTATATTTATTTGACAGAGAGAGAAACAGCAAGAGAGGGAACACAAGCAGGGGGAGGGGGAGAGGGAGAAGCAGGCTCTCCGCTGAGCAGGGAGCCCGATGGAGGGCTGGATCCCAGGACTCTGGGATCATGATCTGAGCCAAAGGCAGACGCTTAACTGACTGAGCCACCCAGGTGCCCAGGTTTCTTGCATCAGCTTCCTTTTACTGAGTTTCAAGAGGTAACGTGTTGCTATTTAAAGATGCGGTATGTAACTGCTGGATATTCACTTGTTATGCTTAAGTATTCATTCGTTTCCACACATCTTTGAAAGGCAGCCTGCACCAGATCTGTATTGGGTTATGTTCGTGTTCTACTGACACAACACAGAGAGAGATGCGTATGCGTACATATGTGGAAGTTTTTTTTTTTTTTTTAAAGATTTTATTTATTTATTTGACAGACAGAGATCACAAGTAGGTAGAGAGGCAGGCAGAGAGAGAGAGAGGAGGAAGCAGGCTTTCTGCGGAGCAGACAGCCGATGTGGGGCTCGATCCCAGGACACTGGGATTCTGACCCGAGCCGAAGGCAGAGGCTTTAACCCACTGAGCCACCCAGGCGCCCCATATGTGGAAGGTTTTTGATAACCACGTTAGAAGAAAGGAAAAGAAGAAAGCACAAGAAAGTATGTGGTGAAATTTTTTTTTTTTTTTGAAATTTTTATTTTTTAAAAAAGATTTTATTTATTTATTCGACAGAGAGGACGAGAGAGCACAAACAGGGGGAGCAGCAGGCAGAGGAAGAAGCAGGCTCTACACTGAGTAGGGAGCCCAACGTGGGGCTCGATCCCAGGACCCCAAGATCACCACCTGAGCCGAAGGTGGACGTTTAACCAACTGAGCCACCCAGGCACCCGGTGTGGTAAATTTTTAAGAACTCCCAACTGAGTCCATGTTTTAGAGTCAGACCTGCTGTTCCAATGCTAACACTACCAATTATTAGTTGTAAGGCTGGGCAAGTAACTTAACTCCACTGGATCTGATGTTTGTAAAACACATTTTGTAAAACATGTCTCTGTCTGTAAAATGGGGACAAAAGATGACCTGTTTTTTATGTTTACTATAAAAATTAAATAACTTTAACCATGGGTCTGGCATGTGATAAGGGTTCTATAATGTTAATTACATAATAATTTTTTCAAGTTTTTTTTTTAGATTTTATTTATTTATTTATTTATTTGAGAGAGAGAGAGAGAGAAAGAGAAAGGATGAGTGAGAGAGCATAAGCCAGGGAGAGGAACAGACCCCCCACTGAGCAGAGAGCCCGAGGCGGGGCTCGATCCCAAGACCCTGAGATCAAGACCTGAGCTGAAGGCAAACATTTAACTGACTGAGCCACCCAGATGCTCCAAGATATATATGTGTGTGTGTGTGTGTGTGTGTGTGTGTGTGTACTTTTTTTTTTTTTAACGTAATCTCTGCATCCAATGTGGTGCTCCAACTCACAACCCTGAGATCAATAGTCACCCAGTCTTCCAATGGAGCCAACTAGGCGTCCCTAATTACATAATGATTAAAAAGAGAATCTGGGGGCACCTGGCTGACTCAGTCAGTGGACCATGTGACTCTTGATCTCAGTGTTCAAGCCCCACATTGAGTGTAGAGATTACTTAAAAATAAAATCTTTAAGGAAAATTAGTAAAATAAAGGGACTAGACATCGACTTGGAAAGAATCCATCAAACTTATTATCATTACCAGGACTATTGGTAATCTACGGATGGTGTTCGTGCAGAGCAGAATTAGCATGGGAAGCCTGGACGGCAAGCCGTGAAGAGGCCTGCTTGCAAGGTTGCCTCTTGGCAGGTGTCCAAACTTAGGTTTTGAGAATGTTCCCACCCGTAACTGATAAGGGTGGCTCGCTGTGCCTAAACTGTTTATTCAAACAACCTGATTTATGCTGAGTACCTGCTTTCCTTCTGAGAGCCCAGCATCTGTGTGTCTGCCAGGCAGAGGCTGCCTGCATGACCAGCCTCCACACAAGACCCCAGCCACTGAGTCTCTACCCAGTTTGCCTGATTGGCGACATTTACGGATGCTCTCACGAGGAGAACTCACTGCCGGGAGGATTAGCATGTCCTGTGCAGCTCCAGGGGGAGAGGACCCTTGGAAGCTGACACCTGGTTTTCCCCAGACTTCCCCTATAGGCTCCTTCCCTTTGCCAACGGCTTGGTATCCTGTGGCTTTAATAAAGCAGAGACTTGAATACGACAGGAACAGGATGTCGAGTCCTGTGAGGTATCCTCGGGGTCACTGAACCTGGGGATGGTCTTGGGGACCTCCCAACAGAGCACTAAGCTAGTTGCCTCTGAGCGAAAAACTGCTTTTGGGGAAATTCTACAGCATTATCTAATGTAATGTCGATTAATGAGCGCACTATTTCATAAAAAGACTCAGAAACATAGGATCTGGGGGAAAAAAAAGGTTCCTGAAGAAGTAAAGGGTAAGAATGCTGTGTCCTCAATGACCGTTCTCTGAAATTAAGAGCTATTGGGTATCTCTCGGCACTGTAAAAGTTTACTCTAATGTTTAGAGTAAAGCAGAAAATGGCAGTGCTCTTGTTTACAATTTTTAGATAACTGAGCTTTAAAAGTTCTCATGCTCCTTTCATAACCATTCCTTCCCAGTGGACTTGATTTCATTCCCACTATTAATGAAGCTAATTCTGATATTCATTCGCAAATCTTGTGTGCTTTCAGAGTAAAGTGAATGTATCACGTAATAGAGATTTCTAGACAAATTGCTTCAGCAGTTCAAAACATACTTATCCAATAACAATTAATTGAATACTTTCTCCATGCCAGGCAGACTTGTAAAATTCTCGGGTATAACTTGAATCCTGCCATTTTCATTATGATACCGCAGAACGCAGCTTACAGGCCCTTTTTAGGCAAGCCTCTCAAAATTCCTTGCTTTATTTTCTCTTAAAGACGAAAGACAAAAGTGTGGATTTGGGGTATGTTGTTATGCTGGGCTTTGTATCGAATAAACTAGTCAAGCGCATTGTTTTCCATTCCTTTGATGAAATGCAGATTTTCCATTAAAGAAGCAGATCCTCCATTTAAAAAGCATTTGATAGAATGGTACTTCTTTGCAGCTGGTTAAATTTAGAACACCGAGCACAGTTCCATGTTAGACTCTTCTCCAAGTCTGGGGTAGAGCGTTCTCAGTTGAGGGTGAGCGGGAGGTGCTGGTGTTTAATGCTGTCCAAGCTCAGGAGGGAGGGACACCCTGCAGTCCTGGTTCACATAACAGTGCGGGAGGGAAGATCGCTGTGACACTATTGCCCTGGAGCACAGCCCCTCCTCCAGCGTGCCGACAGATTTCGGGGAAGTGCTGGGGCCAAAACTCTTAAGTATTTTCCTATTAGTCTCAAATCGAGACACTCTCTGATCCTCCTACAGGCCGAACCCTCCTGTTCTTTGAGGTAGTCTGGAAGTTTACAGACTATAACTGGTAAAAATAAAAAAATAAAAACAAGACAAAATAAAAAATAAAAGAGACAGAGAGTAAATGCACCCAGCTGCAAAAGGGTACGTTAAGTTCTATCGGTATCTTTCCACAGAGCACCGGCACCTGCAAACACTGAGCTGGGAACAAAAACCTTGTTTTGTTCCCTTGCCTTCAAGGAGCACAGCATCAGGTTGATGGTCGCCCAACAAGGCTCTTTGGTGTCAAGGAACAGAGGCCCCCTGGGTCTAAGCTTATGCAAAGCCAAGGATTTATGATAAGCAAGGGCAAGCAAGCTGCTGGCAGTCAGTAAGACCCTGAGGTCGAGACGTAGGTGCCAACTGAAAGCAGTGTGGTTCTCCTCCGCTCCTCTCTCCTCCCCTCTGCTTTTTCTCGTGGTCTCTATTTCCCGTTGACTCTCTAGTGACCACCTCGCTGTGGGAGCCTGAAACCAGCTAAGGCTGCGTGTTGTGTCTCCCCCTCTATGAGATAGAGTTGTAGCTGGACACAAGGCCACTTAGCCAAAGGCCACCCTTCCAGGCCTTGCCATTGGCTCCTGCCAGTGCAGTACAGACAGAAGTGATATGTACAACTTCTAGATTAGGCTCTTAAATGGAAAGGAGTGATCTCCTCTCTTCTTTTTCCCTCCTTCCTGCGTAGGCCTGGGTAAAGATGGCAGGAGAGAAAGACTTTGCCTTTGACCTAGAGATGAAAGCTGCCAGTAGAGAATGTTGGAGCCATGAGGTAGGAGCTTGGGTCCATGGAACTCCATGGAACCATCGTATTAGTGCTGGACTCATACATGAAAGGAAAACGTGTTTCTATGTCTTTTAAGCTAGGGTTATATTGGGTCTTAATGTTTTGTTTTAAAGATTTATTTATTTGTTTTATTTATTTATTTGTTTGTTTGTTTGTTTATTAGAGAAAGAGCACAAGCACAAGCACAAAGGAAGAGGGAAAGAATCTCAAGCAGACTCCCCGCAGAGCACAGAGCCCAATGCGGGGCTCAGTCTCAGGACCCTGACACCATGACCTAAGCCGACATCAAGAGTCGGAACGCTGACCCGACTGAGCCACGCAGGTGCCCCTATATTGGTTCTTTATTAAAGAAACTGGAAACTGTAACCTAACTACTAAGCCTGCTGTGTCTGCTTTTCTACATATAAAATGGGACATGCTTACCTCACAGCTTCTACATTTATAAGACTTACGTTGAAGTGACCGACCGAGAATCAAAACCCAGGGAAGAGAATTGATTGCCCCATCTGGGTCTTCTAGTCAGCTAAGCTGTCAGGGGAGAGTCAAGGACTCCACGGCTTGCTGCTGGGGCTCAGACTGTGGGTGGGGTGAAGTGAGAGGGGTCTTGGAGGGGGGGCGAGTACTTCATTGACCCCGGCTTCTGTCCTGAAGCTAACCATTCCTAGAGACACGTCTGTGTTCTTTCAGAAATAAATCATTCATAACAGGTCAAAGTAAAGTATATGCATTAAGTGGATTAGTGAGAAGGAAATCTCTGAAATTAGAAGGGAAACATGACTCTTCCAATTAATAAGGTCTCCTGTGGATGTGAGGTGGACTGGCCAGCTCCGGGGTGACCGAGTCCTCCCACACACATCATCCATGGCTGCTCATTCTGCCAAAGAGAATGACAGTTCCAAGTAAGAAGACTCTCGGGTCATGCAGAGTCAAGGAGCTGTGTTCTCCTGCTGGACCCCAAACCACACATAATTCACACGGGATAATTTGGGTAGGTAGGGCGTTGTTTTAGCTGGAAACAAGGAATGTCAGACTAAAGAGCAGCACTTTTAGGATATTGGTGAGTCCTCCCCAGGAAACGACATGATAGTAATAAAGATGCTTTTCTTGACGAGGGCAGGGGATTCTGTGTTCATCATCTTGTTTCTTCCTCCATGCTCTCTGCCCGTGCAGCCGGCAACCAGAAGGAGGGTGCGGTAGTTCAGAGAGTGGGCTCTAGAGCTCCGCTAAGTCACCTACCCCCCCTTCCAGGCCGGTTTCTTTAGTTCCTTCTATAGAAGGAATATGAATACCATGTAGCAGGGTTATGTGAGGACTGACAGAGGTAATATGAGGAAAATGCTCAAAACAGTGCCTGACACAGACTAAGTGCTGTGCTTGTTAACTATCACTATTAATTCAGCCTCTAATAATCATTATTACTCTTTCATTAAGCAAATGCTTATTAAGCCCCCGCTTGGCTCCAAGAGGAATAGACCCAGCTGAGTTAAGTAACTTGCCCAAAGTGTCACAACTGAGAAGCACTGGTGCTGGTTTCAACAAGGTGGGTCTGCTTCCTAAAAGGGGGATGTAGGAGGAGGGGGAGGTTCTGAGGGGAATTCTTATCAATTTCAACACATACCCGCCCTTCTTTTTTTTTTTCTTGTCTTTAATATGGACATCGTAGATGTAAAAGAATTAGTCTCTAAATTTAAGGAGTACACAGTCTAGTGAAAAGAGAGGCTAGACCATTATAATATAGTGCAATCATGTCTATGACAGAGGTCAGAAATGAAAAGTCATAGGAACCCAGGATGGGTGTTTAACCAAAATCAGAGGAGCAGGAAAGGTTTCCTGGAGGAGGTGATTAATGAGCTTAGTAGGCTAAAGCCAGGTAAAGCAGAAGACAACATATGGAAAAGGCTTTATCTGGACACAGCTATATTCCTAAAATTACCAAAGCAGGTCATTGCCTAGAATACAGAATGAGAGGGTGAAACCCACAAGGCTTGGAGAGCATTTTTTTGGTTGGTTGTCGTGTGCGTGTGTGTGCTTCCAGGCTGGTTATTAGTGAGACATGCCATGTGAAAAGGGCTGTATAAACTCCAAGGTGTTTGGAGTAGATCCTGGAAGCACAGGTGAATCCTACAGTGGCTGTCCTCGAGCACCGGGGTTTTGGTTAAATCAAAGATAAAAAGACAAATGTCTTGACTTTTCCTGAATCAGTTCAGAGAGTAAAAGGCAAGCAGGAGAAGCCATGACTTTGAAGTTGGGGACTTTGTCTTGCTGACGGCTCCCTCTCCAAAGTCTAGGACAGAATTTGGCACACGGCAAACACCCAACAGACATTGGTTGAGTAAATGAATGAGTTGGATAAAAAGATGTGTGTATCTTAAGAGCACCATTTGCCAACCTTCGTTTATCTTTTGTGGGTTGATGCTGACTAGAACGGCACTTTTGGCTTGCATCTGAAGGAGCTGACAAATTATTAAGATATATTAACTAGTCTTTTGGATGGTTATATCTATATAACTAAGCAGTTCTGAGGAGATAACACTGCATTTTATTTTTTTTGAATTGAGGTATAACTTACAACACTGCAATTTTAGCTCATAAATAGTAAATGTGGTCACCTGCTTTACACTCAGAACTCAACTAGGAACCAGTAAGGAATAGATCCATAACATGACCCTTGTCCCGTGGAGGTAAGATGTCATAGGAAGATGGGGATAACATATGAAGAGGATCAGAATATGCCATCCCAAAATATGTAGCTTTGGCATAAAGATTATTTTAAGGGGAAGGCAAATAAGAAACAGCAGACACGGGAGGAACCCTCTGCCCTTATCTCTTCTGCATAAAACTGGGGCACAGATTTCCCTTTGTGAAGGTCTCCCGTCTCTTCTCTTCCGTACCAGGAAGAGAAGAGTGATTCTTAATCCCTGGAGAATCTTATCACTGGAGTTTGTATAATAAACCTTACTAAAATAACCCTTATCTCCATTGGTTTCCCCTGTATGTTTACCTTCCAATGCATGATATAACACCCTAGAAGCCAAAATCTTTTAACTTCCCGCCTTGTTCCTTCTCCACAATTGATTGCCCCATATTAAAGTGGTATAGAAGTTCTCAAGCTGAACCCTTTTCTTTGGGTTTTCACTTCTCCTCTGGGAAGCTCCCAAGGCACGCAGATAAATCTGTGCTGTTAATCTCTCTTTTGTCAGTTTAATTTACAGTTCTCATCTACGAAACCCAAGAGGTTGAGGAAAAGTGTTTTTTTCTCCCCTGCATGTGCGTGATAAGAGGTTGATCACTACCAAGACTAATTGTGTAATAATGGTGAATGGTGCTTCAACTCACAGGTACCGAGATAAGAATATGTGAATAAATGGAGTGTAAGATACATAATTGAGGGTTAGGGTTTAATAAAGTAAGTGCAATTTCCCCTTGGGAACATATGTTTATAAAGTAATACTATAGGGGCACATAGGTGCCTCAGTCAGTTAAGCCTCTGCCTTTGGCTCCAGTTAAGCCTCTGTCTTTGGCTCAGGTCATGATCCCAGGGTCCTAGGATTGAGCCCCGCAACAGGCTCCCTGCTCAGCAGGGAACCTCCTTCTCCCTCTCCTTCTGCCCCTCCCCACTGCTTGTGGTTGCTCTCTCTGTGTCAAATAAATAAATAAAATCTTTGTTTTTTAAAGTAATAATATACAGTTGACCCTTGAACAACATGGGTTTAAACTCTGTGAGTCCCTTATATGCAGATTTTTTACAGTGCAGGTCTGTAAGAGAAAATATGTTTTCTCTTCCTTATGATTTTCTTAATAACATTTTCTTTCCTCTTATTTATTTTACTGTAAGAATACAGTATATAAAGACATATAAACATGTGTTAATCAACTGTTTATGTCAACAGTAGGCTAATTATTAGTTAAGGTTCTGGGGAATCAAAAGTTAGACGTGGGTTTTTGAGCATGGTGAGGAGGTAGCGTGTCAGAATTCCTAACCTTTGTATTATTCAGGGGTCAACTGTCAACGAAGTTTCAAGTCCCCATATGGGGAAAATATTTTTGTTTTCTTTCTCCTATATGATTTATGGCAGGCCAGGAGTAAAACCAAGAAACTCAAAGGCAAATTTTAAGAGCTGAAATGGATTTTTTTAAAATTGGGAATAATGCCTATAAATCCTACCCATACCCTCTTCATGCTGAAAGTAAAGTGTACTTGCATCACTTTATAAAGCTGTTTCCTTGAAAACTTTTTGCAAAAAGACTAGGTGAGGCCAAATGTTTTTTAAATCTGTGATCATGATCCAAGCATTTTAAAATGCAAAATTGGAGAAAGAAATGGAAACTAATAGAGTAGCCAATTCAAAACACACAAAAAAGAGTGGAAAATTTTTTTCCTACTGTGTTGACCACATTCCTCCGCAAAGTAACAAGGCTTTTACTTGAACAAGCATAATAACATAATAGGTGCTTATTTATTTAGAATGGCTGGACAATGAGCCCACATACTTAATTTCTTTTTTTTTTTTTGGATGAGATATCAGATACACCACTCAAGAATTTTTTATTTTAAGTCACTTCAATACTTAACTTATCTGGGCTTATTTTAATTGTTCTTTAATTCAGAACACAAGTACAGAAGGATTTTTCAGGACTTTTACTCTAGAGCAAAGGACCTTACTCCTTCAAGGCTGAACTCCTCTGTAGCCTTCAATACCTTGCTTGATCTGGCCTCTGGGGGTGGGGGGGCAGGCAAAATCGGTAAAGGGGATTAAGAGGTTCAAGTTTGGAGTTATAAAATAAATAAGTCATGGGGATGCACTGTACAGCATAGGGAATATAACTGTATTCTAAGAACCTTGTGTGGGGACAGATGGTAACTAGACTTAGTGTGGGCATCATTTCAAAATGTATAAAAACATCAAATCACCATGATGTGCACCTGAAATTAATAAGATATTGTAAGTCAATTAGACTTGAATTTTTAAAAATTTAACTTATGGAAACAGAAAGTAGATTGATGGTTACCAGAGGTTAAGGGAGATGGAGGAAATGGGAAGATGTTGGTCAAAGAGTATAAACTTTCACTTAAAAGATGAGTAAATTTCAGGGATCTAATGCACAGCATGGTGACTTCAGTTAACAATACTGTATTGTATACTTGAAAGCTGATCTGAGAGTAAAACTTAAATGTTTTCACCACCACCAATAAAAATGGCAATTTTGTGAGGTGAGGGATGTTATGAATCCCATTTCATAATAGATGAATGTATCGAAAAATATGTTTGACACTTTAAGTACGCACAGTGTTCTATGCCAATTATATCTCAACAAAGCTGGGGGAAAGCTAGAGAAAAGGGAAGGAAAAAATGCTTTCCACAAAATCCATTCTGTCAGAAGCTTGCTATTTTTAATTCCTTCATGTATTGAAAGGCTACTGTGTATTAAATGTGGGGATACAATGTTGAAGGAAAATGGCTCCCGCCCTCCTGGAGCGGATAATCTAATGAAAACTAAAAGAAAACTTGTTAGTTTAGTTTTCTGTTTACTATATGAATGCTTTTAATATTATTCAACGAAATGCCTATTTTCCAGATGTCTTCATTGTCAAAAGCTAAACACATTTATTTCAAGAAACAGGTGCTGAGCAACTTTCAGCAGAATCTGGAAGTACTTTCTTTTGTCAGAAGGGTGCTCCGTGCTGAAATTTAGACAATTAGATCCTTAGAAAATGATTCCCACTGCCTCCTAAAGTGAAAAGGGGTTGCATTTCAGTAGGAAACTCTGGCCTTTACATTTTGGAGTAAACAAGTTTACAAACGAATTAAACTGCATTAGTATTTTGATACCATCTTAAATTACCTGTGAGTTTTCATAAGCAACAAAGAAGATTGGAACGCGACACTGGAACGTGAGTCATTGGACGTGGTTGCTGAGCTGAGTTTCGGGATGTTAAGCCACAGCCTTATCAAAATTGAGAGTACGCATTATTATAAAGAAGCTAAAATTAAGCAGCTGTATTTGATAGAGGTGAAAAGCAGTGAGATCCCAAACCTTTCTGATCCGTTTTCCCTTGAGAACTACTGAAAGGAGTAGACTTTTTTCCCAGAAAGAGGTAGATGAGCGCAATACACACACACACAAAATTATCGTATGAAAGTCCTGTGAAGCTTATGAACGCCTGGCTGGGGCCTCTCCCATCTTCCTAAACTCCTTCTCCAGACTACCAAGTTCTATGGCAGCTGGTAAATCGTTCATGTGATTCGGTACACCAAACTGCCGATAGACAGCAATTTCTCAGATCCTGAATGACTATAGATAAAATAACTAGGATATTACCAAGCTTCAAGCAGGAATGAGGCAAGACAGAGGTAAAAGGAGAGAGAAGACAGAGAGAGAGAAGAGTGGTGCGTGAACGAATATGGGAATGAAGAAAAGGAAGAAAGAGATGAAGAGAAGGGGACATGGAGGCAGCAGGAGGGTGATGGGGACAGGTGGCTGGCTCTCGTTTCCAAAAGTCCAGAAGAAGCCTTGCCTCCCTCAGCTCCTTTGAGCCCCCGGGACTCCTTGAACTCTCATCTCTCCAGTGCTCCTGGCCCCTTGGTTCCTTTGAACCCCTGTGGATTCTGTCCCCTGTTTCTCTCAGCCCAGCTGACTGCCTGTTGAGGACTGCCTGGCTTCTCTGCTTCCTCTCACTATGCTTTCTTGCCCAATAATTAGATTTCTACTTGACCTGTGGTCCTGAGGCTTCTCCATGAGAAGGACCATAGTGAAAAATAAAATGGTTTTTTGTGTGTGTTTTTTTTTGTTTGTTTTTTTAAAAAGTAGGCTCCACTCCCAATGTAGGGCTTGAACTCATGACCCTGCAATCAAGAGTAGCATGCTCTACTGACTGAACCAGCCAGGCATCCTTAAAATGGCATTTATTATCTTCATTCTATGTAGTTTCTCACTTTTCCCCTTAAAACTCTCTTCTATGGGGAAAAATAATAAAGATTTGCTCTGGGCACCTGGCTGGCTCAGTCAGTAGAGCATGCAACTCTTAGTCTTGGGGTTGTGAGTTTGAGCCCCATTTTGGATGCAGAGATTACTTAGAAAATAGGTAAGTAAACAAAACCTGGGGTGCCTGGGTGGCTCAGGTGGTTAAACTTCTGACTCCTGATTTCGGCTCAAATCATGATCTCAGGCATGTGAGATGGAGCCCCAAGTTGGGCTCCAAGCTGGGCGTGGAACCTCCCTAAGATTCTCTCTCTCCCTCTGCCCCTCCCCACTCCTGCACACTTAGGTGCATTCTCTAAATAAATAAATAAAACCATACTATCAGTAAATAAATAAATTTCAAAAATAAATAGATAAAATAAATAAAATCTTAAAAAAAAAAAAACCCAAACTCTAGCTCTCTTCTGTGTTGTTTTCTGAGTTCATTTTAGTGATTTTCTTTGTACTTAGTTATGTCATTTGCTCCATCTCTTTTTTTTTCCCTTCCAAATCTAAGTCACCCCGGAGCTGAGCTCTCTCTTTTCTGTTTTCTATATGCATGCCATCCCCGAGGAAACTATGGATTATAATGACGTAGCATAGTGTGGTAAGAAAAACATGGATTTCAGAAGCAGAAAAAAAAAAGTGGATTCTAGCTCTAGTATCACTGCTCTATGCCCTTGAACAAGATACTGGCCTTTCTGAGCCTGTTCTTCCATCTGAAAACAAACAAACAAACAAACAAAAAAACCAAAAAAAAAAAACAACTGAGGACAGTCCTATCTCCCTAGAATTATTTCTGTGAGGATTAAATGGGATAAATTTGTAAGAAGGTGCTTGGCATGGTCTCTCATTGAGCAAACGTGTTGACCAGCAACTATATGGAAAACTCAATACGACATACTTAGGAATGATGCAGTACAGTTTTCTGCCCTAAATCTACTCACAACCTAGGATGGACATTGGCATGTAAACACATAAATCGAACACGCCGTGTCAGAAGCAACAATAAGAAACTTACAAGATAGAAAGGAGACCAAGAAAAGGCAAAGAATTAACCTACTGGAGGTTTGTGAGACTAGGAAGGCTTTTGGGAAAAGGTGATACTTGAGTTGGATTTTGAAGTATACACTTTTTAAAAAGATTGGTTTTTTTTGAAGGATAAATGTTAACAAATAGAAGCAGAGAAAACTGCTTATGTTGACACACCTAAGTGTTGAACAGCCTGGACTATTCAGGCTGGAGAGGCATAGAGAGGGCAGATAATGGGATGGTAATAATAATGGCAGTAACATCAAATTATTGAGCGATTACTGTGTGCCAGGCACTGCCTCATCATTAAACACTTTGCATACCTGATTTCTTGAAATCCTCCTTCCAGTAACCCTGTGAGTGGAGAGCTTGCCTTGGCCCTGGGGCCAAATGAAGAGCCACTGGACTTTTAAGTAGGGTGTATATCATAGTACTTTCTGCCTTCATGAATTTGATTACTCTAGGTAACTCAGAAAGTGGAACTGTATAGTATTTGTCCTTTCATGACTGGCTTATTTTACTGAGCATAATGTCCTTAAGTTTCGTCCATGTTGTAGCATACGTCCTGATGCAGGGCTCGATTCTAGGACCCTGGGATCATGACCGGGGCTGAAGGCCAACGCTTAACAACTGAGCCACCCAAGCATCCCCTCCTTCCTTTTCAAGGCTGAATACTATTCCACTGTAGGTTGTGGGTCAGCAGATTTTACCACCTCAGAATGTGTTTCCATGGCAT
This sequence comes from Mustela erminea, assembly GCF_009829155.1. Classification (NCBI taxonomy): domain Eukaryota; kingdom Metazoa; phylum Chordata; class Mammalia; order Carnivora; family Mustelidae; genus Mustela; species Mustela erminea. The sequence goes on from NC_045623.1 coordinate 29,339,938, forward strand.
AAGGATTATTTTGAAACTACAACCATTCAAAACCCAGCAGATTCAGGAAAAAACCTCTTTACCTCCCCTTCAACTGCCTAAGTTTACATGGGAAAGGGAGCCCATACCAGGAAGAGAACTCTTACTGGAGATACCTTTTTACGTAAGAAACTTAACTCTGTAACAAGGTAATCTTTGTTTTTCAAACATTTTCTCTCCCTTTCTGGGAACGGCCTTTCTTCCCTTTGCCTCCTCAGATCCTTACCTTTTTCCTTAGGTCCATGATACTTTATAAACCTCAATTACCTGGCTGCCCTTTGAGTCTTCGGATCTTTATGGAACTTCCATGTGTGTGCAGTTAAGTTCACTTTTCTGTTAATCAATCTTATACCAATTAAATTATTAGACCAGCTAAAGAACCCAGCAGGGAAGAAGGGAAAATTTTTCCACCCCTCCAATGTACATAACACATTTTGTCCATCCATTCATTCATTGACAGACACTTGGGTAACTTACACCTTTTGGCTATTGTGAATAGCGCTACCATGAACCCGATCACACCAATATCTCTACACGATCTGCTTTCAAGTGTTTGGGGTATATACTCAGGAGTGGAATTCCTGATTTATATGGTGGTTCTATGTTTAATTTATTTTTTTCTTTTTATTTTATTGTTTTTAGAAAATCCAAGCTATAAGAACTCAGTTTTGAAGATCAATCTGGGAGATGAAGACTGAAGTCAGGATCTCATTCCCTGGCCACGGATGATAAGAACCTCAGTTTCAGGCTGTTGAGAAGGGAAGGAAAAGACTAGGTAAGCAATTGTTGAGAACTGGATGCCTAACTGGCTGTCAGGGAAGGGGCATTCTGCATGACTTCCTTATAGGGTCTCTCCAGATTTGGGGGAACTGGAGCTTAAATAATTTTAGGTGTCATCTTTGGGACAAAGAATAAAAAACAATGAATAAAAAGTTAAGTGCAGGGCTCTGAACGCTGTCCTGGGAAGTGAGGGGCGCTTCTAACCGACGTACATCTGAGAAGAGCATGTGCCCAAGGCATCCTGTTTAGCTGGCTGCAGGCATCGCTTTCCTCCCTTTTTCCTTTGGGGTTCCTCATCTTCCCTCACTCTGCTCCTGTGCTGTGGGGACAGCTGCCTCCTCACCTCCCACAGCATCTTGGACCCCTGACCCACACCTCTCAGTCAGAGCTTTCCTCCCTGTGGCCGAGGGATGGTGGCAGAGAGGGGTCGGTGACCTACAGCAGGCCAAGAAGACTCAGTTCTAGCACTTTTGTTGGAACTGTTGGGAAATTGTTCACTTTTTTTGGTCATGCTCTCTTTTGTGTTGTGGCTGCTGAGAGGTTAGGATGTAAGCCTGGATCTTCTGGTGGTAAATCTGACATCGAGGAGGAAGAGAGTCAACAGAAGAGGTATGTGGAGATACTGGCTTGTGATCCCCTGTGACTGGGTCCCTGAATCCAGTCATGCCTAAAACTCTATCTTCTCCAGGTTTTTCTCTTACATAAGCCAATTAAGCCCCTTCCCTTTTTTGGGGTCTAAGTCAGTTTGAGTTAGTTTTCTGTCTAACCAAAATATTCGGCTTCCGTATTTGTTCACCAAAAAGAACTGTGGTGGACCCAGCTTGGGTCAGGGCTCCTTGAAACCAGTGACTGTGCCTAGGGGGTAAGCCCTTGGACGGCTGTGCCATGGGCCTGCCTCTGGCTTGGAAGGAGGTGGCTATGGACTGACAGATTCACAGTATCATGGGGAGTGGGTGGTAGGCTCTCCTCAAAAGGACATGCCATGCAGCAAAAAACAAACAAACAAACAAAAAAACAGAGATGTACCTTGCAAGATTGATTTTCGATTCCTGAGGGATCTAGGAAGTTTTCTAGGGTTTTGAAAAACCCTAAAGCAGGCCTGGTTTTAAATCCCAGTTTTGCTCTCTATTAACCATTTCACTTTGGCCAAGTTGTATGTCCTTTCTCACTGCATCTTAGTTTCTGATTGTAAATGGGAATCGATAGGATTCATCATTACAGGGTTGTTGTGAGTGATATCTAGAAGTGAGGTGACCATATAATTTACCACCTAAACAGGGACACTTCTGAGAGGGAAAAGAAAAACTTTTAAGGAAACTTACCAGGACTTGGGGAGACAAAAAATATTAGTAGTACCGTGTTTCACTCTCAAATGCATCCCTATTTGGGTAATAAATTATACAGTCTCACTCCCCATAATACAGCTCTAATGGCGCTTCGCACAGAGTAGGTGCTGAAGTCTTAACCTCCTTTGAACCTTCTAGGGTCCCCTCTGTTTTTCATACAACTGTTCTTTACAATTCTCCTGCATTGTGGATTTATAGGATGTAGCCTCCAAAACATTACTATTGTCCTGGTGGCAAGATACATGATGATCTGATCCACCGATTCGTATCTGTGAAAGAATTTTTTCTTACAACTCCCCTGCAACTGCTTAAAATGGGAGTTTGGAAGGGTAGCATTGACCTCCTTAAGAACCTTTATTTACTTACTTTTTGAGGATTTTATTTATTTGACACAGAGAGAGAGAGATCACAAGTAGGCAGAGAGGCAGGCAGAGAGAGAGGGGGAAGCAGGCTCCCCGCTGAGCAGAGAGCCCCATGCAGGGCTTGATCCTAGGACCCTGATATCATGACCTGAGCTGAAAGCAGAGGCTTACTTAACCCACTGAGTCACCCAGGTACCCCTTTAAGAGCCTTTATTTCAGCTCAAAGTATTCTGAGTGTTTAAGGCACTTCTAGTTAAAATACTTAGGATTGTTGGGACACACCCTGGTGCTATTTTGTAATATGAAATTTCACTTAAACTTCAGTATTTGTGGACACATCCTATTGTCAGAAGTTGGTCAGGATTTTCTAAATCTAGCCTGGCAGGGATAAATTAAAGAAAACACAAATTATGGGCAAGAGACCGAACAAACACTTGGAGAAAAAGATACATAGATGACAACCACATTAATTTATTTTATTTATTTAATTTTATTTAATTAAAACTACAACGAGATACCACTTCACACCTATTAGAATGGCTAAACTGTAAAAGATTGATCACAGCTGGTGAGGATGTAGAGGAACTGGAACTCTTACACACTGCTGATGGGAATGCAAAATGGTACAACACTCTGGAAAAATATAGCAATTTCTTAAAAAATTAAATACATACCTTTCATATGATCCAGTCATTTCACTCGAATTTATCCATAAGAAATGGAAGCAAAGGTCCACATGAATGTTCATACAGCTTTATTTGCAAAAGCAAAAAACTGAAAACCCAAATATTCAATAAGGGGTGAGTATATACACTGTGATAGATCCTTACCATAGAATACTACTCAGCAATAAAAAGGAATTAGACTACTCTAACACGGAAGGATTTTTCCGATTAATTTTGCTGGGTGAAAGAAGCCAGTTAAAATGGAATACACAAAGTATGGTTCCATTTACATAAAATTCTAGGAAACACACACTGATATGTAGAGACAGAAAGCCTATCAGTGGTTGCTTGGTCAGGTAGGGTAGCAAAGAGGAGAAAGAGGGAAGGGTTACAAAAGACTGACTTTTCAGTAGACAGTGGCATTAAGTATACTATCATTGCTATCCATTTCCAGAGCTTTTTCATCATTCCAAACTGCAGCTCTGTACCTATTAAACAATAACTCCCATTAAACAAAACTTACCTTTATGTCTGTAAGTTTTTCATGACAAAATTGAATATAGTTCTTGAACATTCTACAAGGAATTAACTATAAGTAGAGTAACATAATGGTGCAGATGTTTTCCATCTGCACTGTACCTCAAATCTGGCCACCACTTCTCACTCAAAAGAAAAGTGGGCGAGGTTTTGTGGATGACAAATGGCCACTATCACACTACTGGAAAAACAGCCCAAACGGCTTGTCTCACTAATTGTAGCTCAATTGTGTCATTTGTGTGGGAAGAATGACTTAATTATCATTACTGCCTCCTGTCTAAGTTAGCAAATCACATATAAATCATTCACTTTCCTCCCTATTAGCCTCCCCCCTCCCATTCCCCTGACCCCAGTCATTCCAAAGTCCATAGCTGGTTTTTGCATTTTAAAAAAATTTTTATTAATTTTTTTTTTTTTGCATTTTCTTTTAAAGTTGCCTTATTATTTTCTGTTTCAGGATGGTAAGGTGTTTGGCTTCTCTTCTCCTGATTCCATGATTTCTTCTGGCACAGGAGCCAGGGTTTGGTAAACAAAACTCTTCTACGAGGATCTCAGGGGTTGAAACATGTCCTAGGTGTGCCCAGGAAAATGATGGCAAGAGCTGAAGTTTTGCAGATGGGCAGACCTTGGCCAGGATACTTAGGTCTGAGTTTCATTCTCATCTCTGCCACGGATATGATATCTACCTACTAGCTGTTGGTAGGGGTAAATGAGATAATGTTTGCAGGACATCTGGTACAGTGCGAGGAGCCTGGGTGAATGATGAAAGTTATGTTCTCTTCTTCCTAAGTATCAAATTACTTGGAAATCAGAGTAAAGAAAGTGGTGGGGAGAAAGCAGAACTATGGAAGTATGGAGGCCACTTCTGGCCCAAAGGAGAGTACCTAGCTCTATACAAAGAGGCCACTGGATTAAAAAAAATTTTTTTTTAAAGAGAGCAACAGCCACCTGGGTGTTTGGACTAGCTGAATTCTGGATAAAGATGGTTGTGACGGGCGCCTGGGTGGCTCAGTGGGTTAAAGCCTCTGCCTTCAGCTCAGGTCATGATCTCAGGGTCCTGGGATTGAGTGCTACATCGGGCTCTCTGCTCAGCAGGAAGCCTGCCCCCCCCCGCCCCCGCCTCTCTGCCTACTTGAGATCTCTGTCAAATAAATAAATAAATCTTAAAAAAAAAAAAAAAAAGCTCGTGAAAAAGAGCTGTGCGAATCCAGAAAATGACTTGAAATGCCCCAGGCTTTGCCATGGCACAGTCCCGTTTTTTTCCGCACTGCATTTAGAGGCTTAGAGACTGAGTGGGCTCAAATTTGGCCAAAAGCCTTGTCTGTTCCCTTGGCGGCAGCGGGGTAGAGGTCAGACCAACAGGTGTGAGAAGCGGCGAGGTACGGAAGAAGGAGCAGGTGTAGGAGGAGCGCCCCCCCCACCCCGCCCTCGCTCTGGCACAGGAGCTCCCAGGCTGCTCGTGGTGTTCCCAGCAGCGGGTGCAAGAGCCCTGCCCCGCGTCAGAGCTCTCTGGGCTCGGAAAAAAGACCCTAGTGGGCTTCCCTCCCTCCGCTAGCCCCGAGCGCAGCGGCGGATGCCTGGAAGTTGACGTACATTCTGAGCTGCTGGGAAGCCCCTAGGCGCCCGACGCCGGCGCTGGGCGGGCTCCAGTCCGCGGGCCTGGGCTCCGCCCTCGCCGCCCAGCCCTCTGCCCAGCTGGGAGGAGGGGCCCCTCGCCGCGGGTCTCCGCGACGTGAGGACGGAGGCGGAGGCCCGAGCCCCGCGCGGGGAGAGAGCGCGGCGCCCGCTGCCCTTCAATTGGCCCGCCCCCCACCTAGTCGGAGAAGAGAGAGGAGGCGGCTCTCCATTGGCCCGGCCCGTCGGCCAATCCCTGAAGACCCGGGGGAGAAGGTGGGGGCAGTTTGTGGGGGGACTCGGGAGCAGAGCGGGAGGCTCTGCGGGACCCAGTCGGACCGAGCAGCCGAGGCACCGCCCGCGCCCCGCTGCCGCGTCTGGGCGTCTCCTGCGCCGCCCAGGGGAGCGAGCTCCGAGCCTCTCGCGCTGCGGCCACTCCTCGGGGCCAGGAGCGGGGAACCCTAGAACGAGAAACCCTCAGAGCCGAGCGCAGCCTCTTCCCGCCTCCCGAACCACCATGACCCACTTCAACAAGGGCCCTTCTTACGGGCTCTCGGCCGAGGTCAAGAACAAGGTACGCCGGGTCTCGGGTGGAGGCGTCGCCGCCGTGGGCGAGGGGTGGGAAGCTGGACGCCGCCCCAGGGGTCCCTGGGACTCGGGCGGTGCTGGGCCGCGCGCTTCGCCTCTGCACGCCTTGCCCGTCTGGCTTTGGAGGGAGGAGACGTCGGGGCGGCGCGAGAGTGGCCGCGCTTCTCGGTCCCGTCCCGGGACTCGAAGCGCGGGCGTCCCGGCGCTCTCCCGGCTTTGTCCGCGCCGCTGGCTGGGACTGGTGGAGGGCGGCGAGTTCCCGGGCTCCTGGAACCCCGCAGCGCCAGCCTGCAGTTCCCGGAGCCAGACCGTGGCTGCAGCACGCGCCCCTCGGGGAAGGGGGCGCTCCTGCCTGGTGATTCGCCCTTAGGTGGGGCCCGTCGGTGCGGCCCGGGACCTAGCACGCAGACCCCGCCGTGCGCCCTGGCCCGGGCTACTGGCCGACCCAGCGTTTTCTCCCTCCCCAAACCTTGGCCGAATTCAGCCACGAGCGAAGTTAGGCGGTTACGTGGCCGAACTGGGCCCTCCATTGTTCCTTGCTTCCCGGAGAAGGGACCGTTGAGGGGTGCACCGACTCAGGGAGCCTCGGACACTTCCCACTTTTCGAATTGCGGTGCTGCTGTGCTGCTGCAGAAAACAGACAAAGCCTGAGCGCGCCGCTTTGGGAGTGATATCTGCTGTAGAGGAGATTTTATTTTTTCTTAAATAGAAGTTTGTAGTACATTAGACTTTACCGATATCAAGGATATTTTCGTGGGTTGCTTTTGTTCGGGGTATATTTGCTGAGACGGGTTGTAGTTTGGTGTGATCTGGCTCTGGTAACTCTCAGCTTTGCCACTGCCTAGCCGAAGAATGCACGGGTTTATCTTTGGGACTTTTGGTCTGGGAAAGAGATGAGAGGCGGCCCCCTCCCCAAATCCTCTCCTTCCTTCCTCCCTCCCTCCCTCCCTGCATTCCAAGCCCATGACATCAAGGGTTTCAGGGGGGAGAGCGCAGCCAATCGGCGCGGAACTGCGCACAGAACGCTCATTGTCTCCTTTCTGCTGTTCTGGCCAAAGCGCCACAAAGGATTGCTGCTGTGGTTTTAATTCCCATTAACCTCCCGGGAGCCGAAGCTTGTCAGGATTGCCACCGCACCGTTCCACCGCTGGTAGAATACGCTGTCGGAGCTGTAACAGCCCAGTGTCCGGGGTGTATGCGGTGTGGAGTGAATTATCGAGAGGCAGTGAAGCGCACCGTTGTCAAACCCTAAGGGGGAGTTCTGTCTCTTCTCACCCTGTTACAGCCTGCGCATCACAATTCAGTTGTTAATAAATTGTGAACAATCGGTGAAGCAAAGCGTTGATTTTGGTCCCCGAATCTAAACTTGGAACGTTGAGGTCCTTTACCTTGTCAAGTGTGTTGCCCTTATTAGAAAACAGTCTTCTGAAATTTTTTTTTAAAGGACAGAAAAGTAAGTGGTTTGTGTCTGATCCTGCGGGTTCTTTCCAAGGCTTACACATGGAGCTTTAGGAATCTTTTCCGAGGAATCAGCAAGTCCAAACTGTTGGATGGGATACCCTGGCCTGGCTTGGGCACATTAATTTTAATTCGCCCTTGTGATTCTTGGCCCACAGCAGTTGAGTCTCTTCCTTTTGCATTGTAAATGAGGTCCCGATAACTTTGGCAGTCCTTCAAGTGACTTATTTTTCTTGGATGTTAATATCCGTATTAATTTCTTTTTGCTGACTAATGAAGCAGCTTCTGCCCTTTTCCTACTTTTTATTGAGCAGACCAACAAGGAAATGCAGAGACTGAGGTTAGATCACTATAATTATTATGCATTTTTAAAAACAGTAAAACCTCAGTTTTCAGAGCCTTTGGAAAGTTATTACAGCTTTCGGTTTCTATAACTGTGGGTTTATTCCTATGCCGTATTTTAACAACCTCCTTCATTTATATGAGCCTTTCGTACAGTACCCTTTCATAGGAAGTCTTTTGATCTTAACAGCACAGCAGCCCCGTGAGGTGGGAGGGATTGCTGGGGCTATCCAACATCATTTACAGGTTGGGATGCTGAAGCTTATACTGGGTGTGCCTTGCTCAAGATCACAGAAGAAAGTTGGAATATTCTAAGAATTTTAACTCTAAAAGTGATATCTTAGTGTAGTGCTTAGGGATATTCTTAGTAAAGTCCCTGTTGTCTGCCCCACCCTCCCCACTTTTGCCGTCCACCTGTCACTTCTTGACATTGTGATTATTTATGCAGTGCTGTTTTCATCTGTTCTGGACTTGGAAATCAAATATCCATGTTTGCTAGGCCTTTGTATGAGATACTGAGTTTCAACTGAGGACACAGAGCCAACAGTGGAGTGGTTATATGGAACATGAATTTTGACATCACTTGGTTCAACACCTTTTGATTTCTTCTTGCCTTTTTTTAATGTATTGTAATAACTGATACGTTGTTTAAATGTAAGGTGTTCTCCTCCCACCCCCCAAAGCTTCATACAACAAAATGGAAGAAATAGAAACCTCCTCAGGAAGCAGTATGGAATGGACCTTGGAGTTGAGCAGAGTTCTAGTCCTCCCTCTGCCACTTACTGCCTTGTATGATATTGGGCAAGGTAGCGGATATCTCTGTCCTTGTTTCCTAATCAATAGAATGGGGGGGAGTGATCGTTACCACCCCTAAACATTGCATTGAGATGTGTGTTTCTAGTGAGTCCGCAGTGACTGTGTTATCGCCATTAGTTATTAGTAACAGAAAATTGGTAATCTAGTTCTTAGACTTGTCACTGCCTGTGTAAGTATTCCATTTCTATTAAATAAGCCTTTGGTTTTATTACATTCCAGCTGTGAAAGCAGTTCATCAATGAATTGAGGAAGACTTTGATCTTAAGTACTTTTAATTAGTAAAATTTCAGGAAAAAATCTGTAAGTTTAAGGTACTTACTTGACAAGATGATAATACATGGCAAAACATGTCAAACTTATATATATATTTTTTAATAGGCAAGAAGTTTGAAAACAGCCTAAAAAAATAGAATCCTTCAGCATGGACTCAACAACATCTTTAAACAACTAGATCCAGTAATTTTATCTACAAAGATCGTGATAGAGTAGTAGAGTCAGAGACAGTACAGAAGCTGGTGTAGACAGTTCGGTGGGGTAGGTAGACACTCATAAAGTAGTAAGATCTTGTATGTGTTCTGCAGAGTGAGCCAGACATTTGACTGCATCTTGGGGACCAGAATGAAAAGGAAAACACCTCTGTGCCCTTTAAGCTGTGAGAAAACAGGACAGGTCCTCAAGGAAAGCACAGCATCTCCTGATGCCTGGCTCTGAGCAAGATGTTGGGGCCAGAGTAGTTCCTTGTAAAGTTGAGGACGCACTGAAGCATGCTCCCCACTAGGGGGGAGCTGAGAGGTTCTAGGAAAGTGGGGAGGTGGGTAGAGGTGAAGTGATCTTACCTCAGGATGTTTTTAGGGGGAGTCTATCTGAACTATTAAGAAGAAGAATGGGATTGGAATGCATGTTCTCACCATTTCCTTCTCACATAGAATGTATGATTTAAGCAAAGTAGCTTCTTACAGAATCTTCTTGGTTACAGAATGGTAGCCCTCAGCAGCTAAAAACTATGTTGGAAGACTTAATTCTAAAATTGTAAATCACTGAAGAGTAAGTGATACAATCATACGCTAATTAAATAGGACCAAATGTCCCACGAGTTCTGTCAGCCTGTCTGCCTTTGGACAAGCAGTTGCTCCAAGAGCGTTCCTGATCAAGGTAACCCCAGGGTGACAGTGGACTCCAGCTGTAGTTGTACCCTAAGGTGGCCTGCCTTGGTTTGCTAGTAGAGCACCAGAATCATGGTGAAACCGTGGATGAGCTTAGCTTTAGCTTTTTTTTTTTTTTTCCTTTTTTTTCTTTTTTTCCCTACACCCATTGTTGGGCTTGAACTCATGACCCTAAGATCAAGAGTCCATGCTGTACTTACTGAGCCATCCCAGGTCCTCCAGAAATAGGTTTTTAATTCAAAACTTTTGTTTCTTGTCTCTTTCCACCAGCCATAAGGGTTCCAGTCTCATTCATTGATGAAATATATCAAGATCTATATTTTAGAATATAACTTGGCATGTAGTTGGTGCTCAGTATATGTTGATTTAATGAATTTCTCCATCAGGAGTAGATTTTACTATCTTTAAAAATTGGAAATCAATCCTGTTAGAGTATTCATTGCAAAAGAATTCTGTAGTGCAGTGTGATATTTTGGAAGATCAGGTGATTTTTTTACAGCTTCTTTTTCTTCAGTTTGTTTTATTAATATTACATTAGAAAACTTAACATAATTCCTTTGTTGTTGCTGAAGCTCTTTCTTTCTTTCTTTCTTTTTGGAGGAAGGAAAGCAAGGTTTATTTATTTTTTTAAAGATTTTATTTATTGGTGTGTCTGGGTGGCTCAGTCGTTAAGCGCCTACCTTCTGCTCAGGTCGTGATCCCCGGGTCCTGGGATTAAGCCCCACATCAGGCTCCTTGTTCGGCGGGAAGCCTGCTTCTCCCTCTCCCACTCCCCCTGCTTGTGTTCCCTCTCTCTCTGTGTGTCTCTCTGTCAAATATATAAATTTAAAAATCTTACAAAATAAACATTTATTTATTTGACGGAGACCACAAGTAGGCAGAGCAGCAGAGGGAGAGGGAGAAGCAGGCTCCCAACTGAGCAGAGAGCCCGATATGGGGTTTGATCCAATGACTCTGGGATCATGACCTTAGCCAGAAGCTGACACCTAACCACTTAACCACTGAGCTACTCGGGCACCAGGCAAAGTTTATTGAGCAGTAACAAAGTGGTGGTACAAAGCTCCTGAGGAGAGAGGGACTGGAGAGGGTTGCCCCTGAGGCTCTTTATCTTAGACTCCCAAATTGGGGAGAAACAGTAGAAGTCTCCTTTGGAAGGCTCTGTGGGGTGCCAGCATCTCCCAAAGGCCACCTGCAAAGCGGTCATTCAGCTGACCTGGGTGGGACATGCCCTCTTTTTCCCCCATCTTGACCAAAACAGTTAAAGAAAATACATTTGCTAACTTGAGCAGGGGTACCCTGCTTTTCCTCTTTAAAATGCTGAAACTTCTTTACTCTGGAATTCTTTTTTTTTTTTTTTAAGATTTTATTTATTTATTTGACAGAGATCACAAGTAGGCAAAGAGGCAGGCAGAGAGAAAGAGAGGGAAGCAGGCTCCCTGCTGAGCAGAGAGCCCGATGTGGGACTCCATCCCAGGACCCTGAGATCATGACCTGAGCTGAAGACAGCAGCTTAACCCAGTGAGCCACCCAGGCACCCCTACTCTGGAATTCGAATGAGGATTATTAATCAAGCTTACTGTCCTGTGACTCATAGCTTTTTCTTTTTTCTTTCTTTCTTTTTTTAAATTTAATTTTATTTTAGGGAGAGAGCACTTGTGAAAAGGCAGAGAGAGAGAGAGAGTCTCAGGCCAACTCCCTGCTGAGCGTGGAGTCCAGTCTGTTGAGGGGCTCATTCTCACCACCTTGAGGTCATAACCTGAGCCGAAACCAAAAGTGGGACACCCAACCGACTGTGCCACCCAGGCGCCCCAGCCCACAGTTTTTTACACTCTTTCCTTTGTGGAAGTTGTATTATTTGTCAGTCTCTATCCACTTTTTTAGATTTCAAATATAAGCTTGACAGTGGGCAGTGGGCCTGGCTGGCTTCGTTGGTGAAGCATGTGACTCTCCTGGGATCCTGAGTTGGAGCCCCATGTTGGGAGTAGACCTTACTTACAAAACAAAAAAAAAAGCCAAAAAAACCCTAAGCTTGATGAGGAGGATCTTGCTGCTACAGTCATCAACCAGGAGTGCATCCTTTCTCCCCTGACCTTTTCCCTTCCACAGTGCGATCATGGGGACTAGTGAGCTGAGTTTTTACTTAAAAGTGTACTGTGAACCATGATTATTATCTGTAACATTTAAAAAAAAAAATGAAGTGCGATTGGATGGTTTTGATTTTTCAGCCAGCTACCATTATATCCAGGAGAATAAGAAGATGCTTTATTTACCTTCTCAGAACAACTAGGTGGTGGGAAGGGGCTTGTCCTTAGATTTTTGGAGAATTTCTTTTTGTTCTAGGCATTAGCCTCCTATGGCATATTCCCACATGCTTGCTTCTTCTTAACTCCAAATTCCTAGCCATAGAGGGCTTTTAGCTATAACTTGTATGTACTTGTGCTCAGATTTTGGCTAAGGATTTCCTGAGCCCAGAGTAGATCCTGGTTGTCTGTGGGGCCTGAGGCTTACACAATTTGGGGAGGGGGAGGAGATGTCAGGGGTTCTAACAAATACAAAAATACATGGCAAATTTTATGAAAATGGATGACCTTGGGAATTCTCATTAACTCGCAAATGGCAGTTAATCTTCTCTGGGTTCTTGTCATGAGAAAGTAGAACCTGGTGGCTAAGAACGTGGAGTCTTGCTTCTGCCTCTGACTTGGTGACTTCGGGCACGTAACCCCTGTCTCATCTATAAAATAAGAATATGGAGGTATCTATCTTTTATATGGTTGTTGGAAGTCAGTAAGGTGGCCAGTCCATGTAAAGTGTTGAACCTCGTGCCTGGACCCAGAAGTGCACATGATGTAAATGTGATCCACTGTTCCCGCTTTGTTGGTGGGTTCGGTTCAGTCCTGTGTTCTGAGCTTCTCTTATCTTCTAGCTACTGAGATGATCTCCAGGACCCGGCCTTTCATTCAGGAATCTGTTTGTATCTGAATGAGGCTTCAGGCAGATAAGGGACTATGATGCCAAGCAACATCTCTGGGTTTTGCTTCTGTGTCAGGAATAGGATCTGCCCCTAGAGTCCTTATCCAAGACTCCTTCCCCTGGTGGCCTGTGCTCCCTCTGTGAAATCCTGGGGCCTCTAACCCTGTTCTTCTTCTCCATGCTCCCCTTGTCCTCGTCCATGCTCCCTGCAGAGCCAGGGGCTTCTGTGGAAAGCTAGAGGCTTCACTTTCTGGCCGAATTCTGTTTGGCTTTCTCTTAAGAGATTGATTTCTGTTAAACATGATAAGATAGCTCTTTCTTTTCTTGGTTTCAGAGAGGCCTCATACTCCTCCACAGAGGGCTGACAAACATATTTACCTCTTTGTGTTTCTTTTCTTTCTTTTTTTAAAGATTTTAGTGCTTTAAGTCCTCTCTGCACCCACCGTGGGGCTGGAACTCATAACCCTGAGATCAAGAGTGACAGCTCCACTGACTGAGCCCACCGGGCACCCCTACCTTTTTGTGGGAAGATTTTGGCTGTCACTGTAGGCCTTCTGTTGTAAATGGTCTGTTGAGGGCTCCATCTAGACCTGTGTGAAGTAAGTCCATGAGCTCAGAACACTTCGTTTTCCTTCGTGAGGCAGGGAGGGCCCTTCTTCAGTGTCTTCCTTGGGCTGAGGGAAGCTTCAGGGTGCGATGCTCCCAGCAGTCTGCAGTGGGCCGGCCAGAGAATTCGAGGCAGAAGTGCAGACAAAAAAGGAGGTCTGTGGGCTTGGATGGACTCTTCGGGTGAGACACAGCCTAAGCATTTATGGCCATTTTCCTCTCCTCCCTCACAAATTTCCGGAGGATCCTAGTCGTGGAGTGGCTCCACGGAGAGCTGGCTGTGATTTCACTGTTGTTTCTTTCCCCTTCCCAAATGTTTGGACACTGATTTTTCCCTCATTGTCCCAAGCCTCTGAGCCTGCTTCGTGCTGCACAAGGCTCCACACAACCGGGTGAGGGGGGAGTGGGGAGCAAGTGTGTGCTTCCCCAGTGCAGTTTTCCCTCCCTCCTTTTGTTTCACATGGGAGGAAGTCGGAGAGGAAATAATCAATACCATGTGTAGTAAGTCTCTCCTAATTCAAACATGTGATTTCACTTTGAATGCAAAAATAGCAACAGCAATCATGGTTCTAATCGAGTATAGAAATTATACTTATGTTAAACATCCCATTGTGAGCTTGTCCGTGTCCTTGGCCCTTAGCAGCTAAGCTGGAACTCTACGGCCTTTCTCGAGAGTTTGCACAGATGGCCACATCCCTTCCCTTGAATGGCCCGTTCTCTGCTCTGAAGACTGGAGAGCATTTGTCTCTGCTTTTTCCTTACCTTTTTTAAGAGACCCGTATGTTGTATCAGACCCTCAGCCCCACCTCACCTTGGCCACGCACACACACAACCCCCTACACACACAGCCACACACGCGTGTGCACTTCGCCAGTCAGGCTTTCATTTTGCATTTTCTTACTCTCTTGGCTTGATTCTTTTTCTTCTTTTCCTCTTTCCAGTGACCGCTCTGCTGTTGACACCCTTTCCTGCATTCCCTCTTACAGCACCTTCTAAAACAACGCGCTTCGTAGGAGGCTCTTTTTATAGGGGCCAGTGGTGGAGTTACAGTGTTTTTAGTCTGAGACATCTCTGCCAAATATCTTATTATGAACTTCTGAACCATACCGGCAACGCCCTTTGAGACTGCAGATTCCCTATGGGCTGGTTTGAATCAGTGTTTTTTCTCTAGCTCTGCAGCCTATTCCGGTGCCTCAGTCAGCTACGGTGGTGGTGGTGGAAGTGGCTTTCTCAGGCACCCTTGCTTCTCCGTGACTGGAGAGGACTTCCTGGGAAGCCGCAGAGTCTAAGCCTGCTGGCTAATCCTCCTCCCGCAGACAGCACCGCTCTCTGGGCTGTAGACTCCGGGTATGGTGTGGGGAATGCCTATTGGGGCTTGTTTAGAAGGGAGGGGGTAGGAGAGCATCTGGTGGAGGAGAAGACGTAGCGTTGGAGTCAGACCCGGCTGACGGGCCAAATCCCTGTGGAACCTGTGACTTTTTGATGCGCCCTCTCGGTATGACGCCATCTTCCTTGCCTGTGGGAGCCTCTTCTCTTTGTACTCTGATTTTGTGAATGAAATATTTGTTGTGAAGGATGCAGACAGTACCAAAATATGGAAGTGAAAGTATCCTGTATCCCTTCCCCAAGCCAGCCACTTGTGCAACTCTGAGTATCAGTCGACCGTTCTAGAACTGCATCAGAGTCTGTGATAATGGATCCCCGTTACTGATTCATTACCTCTCTTCTCGCGGATGTTTCCTTCAAAAGTGCTTGTGTAGAAAAGAGCGTAACTTTTGACCCAATGCTCCTAAGTGTTCTAGGTGGTACCAAATGACTCTCTAGGGAAAATCAGTTTATACTTCCCGCTAAAGTTATGAAAGGGAAGGTGGTTCTCCTCTTGATGATAAAAACAAAACAAAACAAAACAAAACTGTATCAGGCTGGCCTCGTCAAAATTCAGATCACTTGCTTTAGTTCATTATTATGAAGTCACAAGTCATTGACATTTGGGACACCTATTCTCTCTGCCACCACCCCACCACTCAGGTGAGACTTGGCAGCAGAGTGAGGTGGGGGCATCTTTTACGAATTATTTGATAATGAGCAGACTTTTAAAAATATGTATTTTATTTATTTATCTGAGAGAGGGAAAACAAGCATGAGAGAGAGAGAGCGCGTGCAAGCACCAGAGCAGGGAGAGGGAGAAGCAGGTTCTCCACTGATGAGGGAGCCCAGTGCAGGGCTCAGTTCTGGGACCCTGGGATCATGACCTTTGTTGAAGGCATGCGCTTCACTGACTGAGCCATGCAGGTACTCCCGGTAGTTTTTTTCTTCTTTTAATAAGATTTTATTTATTTGAGAGAGAGAGAATAAGCTAGGAGGAGGGGGAGGGGCAGACAGAGAAACAGACTCCCCACTGAGCAGGGAGCTCAACATGGGGCTCAACCGGGATAAGACCTGAGCTGAAGGTAGACACTTAACCAACTGAGCCACCCAGGACTCCCAAATAACGCGTGGTTTTTAAAATAAAAGCCTAGGCAGCATCAGAATGATTTCTTATCAAAATGGTTGTCAAATAGTGTCAAGTGATTGTTCTGTGTGATATATTAAATTAGAGGAAATCTTTTTGGTATCCAGACAGGAATGGCCAGCAAAGCACAGAAGGATAAGGGTTGACATTTATTAATTTCTTCATGTTTATATGAATTAAGTCATTGATTCTCCCCAACAACTCTCCCCAACAACTCCCCAAGCCGTTAATGATCTCTGGTTTACAGGTGAGGAACAGTGGAACTGGGACTCCAGCCTGAGCATTCAGCTTCCGGAGCCCATGCTCTTCACTGTTTTAATCAGAAGCCAGAACTCAGGGAGAACTGGCAGCTTTCAAGGGGAAACAGAGGAGGCAGGCCAGAGAAGGAACTTGGGAATGATGTCCTTTAACAAGAAGCCACAGGAGGAGAGGTTGGAGGGGTTTTCTGGAGTGCTGCAGAAACACACCACTGGATTTGGCTACTGAGGGCGTCCCTGGTGACCTTGTGAGAAGATGGTCTTCAGTAGAGTAAATTTCCAGAGGCTTCTGGAAGAAGTACTAAATGGAGAGGTTTGTCCTGAACTGAAAGAGAAACAGGACAGTATTGGAAGCTGGCAGCAGGTTTAATCAAAGAAGTGCCTTTTGGGGTGCCTGGCAGGCTTAGTTGGAAGAGCATGTGACTCTTGATCTTGGGGTCCTGAGTTCAAACCCCAAGATGGGTGTAGACATTACTTAAAAATACATGTATTTGTGCTTGTTGTGGTGAGCGTTGCCTAATGTACAGAGAAGTGGGATCACGATGCTGGACATCGGAAACCATGTAACACTGTGTGTCAGCTATACTTGGGGGGGGGGGAGATGCACTTGTTTCAAATAAGGTGTCAGGTTGTCTATACCCACTCATGGACCAAGTTAAGGGGAAGGACTCAACACACAGGGTGAGGGGATCCAAGGCCATGGAGGGAAGAAGGTTCCAGTGGAAAGTGGGGAAGATCATGGAGGAGGACGGGAAACAACTGAGGTGGAGGAGACCTCTCTTGTGCCATTGTTGGGTTCACCCTCTTCTGTGAAAGAAGGGGGTAACTGTACTCCTGACCTTGTCTTCCTGGAGCTGCGAGAAGGCGCAAGGGCTAAGGGTGCAGGCCGTGGCCGCGGGAGGAGATGGGCCAGGCCGGCCAAATAGGCTGTTGACCCAGCGACTTCTCTCTGCTGAGTCCTGCCAAGGTCCCTTGGCTGCCTGTGTGCCACTCGCTCTCCTCATTACCTTGGCCCTTGGTCTGGAAGGGATGCAGAGGTGGGATTATTTTGTTCCTATGCCTGGGTGTCTTTAGCAAGCGTTCGAGATACAGCCTTCGTGAGACCTTTGTCCCCTGCTCTCAGCTTGTGTTACAGTCAGGTAGAACGTGGAATTAACCTTGTCAAGATGTGACCTCATCCCAGGGTCCTCCTGGACTTCAGAACTGGAAAAGGGAACTGTGGTCACACTTTTTATTTTTATTTTTAGGAACTCTGTCAATCTTGTTAACTATTGCCTTTTTTGTTTCAGTATGTGAGAAGCTTGCTTGTACCCTAGTTTGTATCTATCTTGTCTTTGGTGGCACTTGTATAGGACTTGGTGACATGGAGGTGTTTCAGCATTACTTTCGACTTCATCTTTTTTCATACTCCCCGTTAAAGTAAAGTGAACCAAGACCTTTTTACTTACTTAGGGTCTCAGCAAGTTGAGAGTCCTATATCTTCATATGCTATTTCATGATGTAAGTTAGAAAAAAATTTTTAAAAAAGAGGAACTGGGAAATTCTGTCCTGCCTTTTGATGGAAATTTTGTATCTGATGTTCACTGAGAAAAAGGCCCTGGTATCTTGCACAGTTAATGTCTCTGGAAGACTCTTGTGACATCTCACTGGTCAGCATCTAGCCTGTGTTTCAGGTGAGGTATTTGAGCTCTGTTCTTCACTGTTGGTGTACAGCCAGCAAAGGGACAGACGCGACTATAGTTAGAAGAGACATTCATGAGCTGAGATGTAGCTGGGCCCCCAATAGGAGCTCCTGATGTATTGAAGGCTGCCTGAAAGGCTGGTGTCCTGCTTCTCCTCAGCCTCCTTTCCACCCATGGCCCATCAGGAGCTCAGGGTGAGGGGGTGGTGTGTGTTTGACGCACTTCTGGGGTGGGCACCTGGGAGCACTTGTAACTGTGGGCAGTGTTTTGGGAGCAGAGGGTGTTTTTCCGGGTCAGTGGAGGTGAGTTCCTTGCAAATACGGTGTACACTTGGGGCCTGGAGGTGGATTTCATGGCTCCCTTAGGTCACAAGACCCATCCTACGAAGCAAACTTGGTATATCACTGATGAGGAGTGAGTGTGCATTCCACAGCTACGGAAATGTCACTGCCATGATGTCCCATGTGATTAGAGAAACAAAGGACAGCTTCCGGCTGTCCACATGCCCACTCACAGGTTATGTGGGAGGCCCCAGATGCCGCTGAGGATGCAAGTGCCTGAAGATGCAGACGGCCGTAAAAACCCCGGAGGCCCGCGGGTCTGATGAGCCCGGAGTGAGGCAGAGCCTTAGATCCTGGACGTGAGATGAAGGAAACAAAGCTCGGAAGAGCATCTCTGTTTTTTCATCTACTTTGCCCATGGGGCTTCAGGGTCAGTCCCCTTTCATCAGGATTTCTGCAGCAACAGCAAATTCAAGACCCAGCCAGCCTCCTTCCAAAGCAAGAGAATGTTCTCCTGCAGGCTTTGTCCTCCAGCTGTGCTTGGCCCACACTCTGCACTCGCTCAGTTCCTGCATGGATCCAGTGCGCCTCCCTGGTAGTTCCAGCGTGCCATTCAGAATAGATGGACTTCCTCTTCTATGGGACTTTTTTTTTTTAAAGATTGTTATTTTTAAGTAATCTCCATATCCAGAGGTGGGGCTTGAACTCACAACTCTCAAGATCAAGAGCTGCATGCTCCACTGACCAAGCCAGCCAAGCACCCCTATATGATTTTCATCTGAAAGTTCAGATGGTGCCAGCCTGTTTGTTCTGTGGCCCCCACAGCCGCTTCCAGGTTCTAGATAGCCACTCCCTCCTTAAGGGTTGTGGATGATCTTTCTCCTCTTTTCTCCATTCAGTTTGCCTCTTCTGGAAACGGATGTCAGTCTGTCAGTGGCCCCTCTTAGAGTACAGTACTCAGAACTGATCACAGTCGTGCTGCGGATATGGCTGAACCTGCGAGGGTCCGGTGGGATTATAACTAACTCCTCTGTTTGACTCCAGAGCACTGCGAAGAGGCAGACGAGGCACCTTCCTATCAGAGGAGTCGAATCCTTGCTTTGGCAAGTTGGTTCTTGGTTTTTATAAAGTCAGGGTGACAGTGATTACATAACATTTTCTAGTCCACATACTCCTCTCCTGCCTGTTTTAGGTACATAATCCTCTCCTTGGTTACCTCGTAGAGCTGTTGTTATCAAGCACAGAAGACAAGCACTAGTATTTTATAAAGAATTGTGACCTCTGCAGAGCAGGACAGCATTAGCTTCTGAGTTGTTTAGCTTATGGAGTATGCGTGACCAGTTAGTTCTACAACTTGTTGTAGGATTTTATATGTATCTGGAATAATTAAGACGAGGCACCTTCCTATCAGAGGAGTCGAATCCTTGCTTTGGCAAGTTGGTTCTTGGTTTTTATAAAGTCAGGGTGACAGTGATTACATAACATTTTCTAGTCCACATACTCCTCTCCTGCCTGTTTTAGGTACATAATCCTCTCCTTGGTTACCTCGTAGAGCTGTTGTTATCAAGCACAGAAGACAAGCACTAGTACTTTATAAAGAATTGTGACCTCTGCAGAGCAGGACAGCATTAGCTTCTGAGTTGTTTAGCTTATGGAGTATGCATGACCAGTTAGTTCTACAACTTGTTGTAGGATTTTATATGTATCTGGAATAATTAAGCTGTATTTCCTGAATCTCAACTTCATTTCTTTTGAACTATTCCCAGTTTAATTTTCCATACCTTTAAGAAGTATGTCCAGCAGTTTCCAGGTTGCCGGTTGTTCGTTTGTTAACCAGAATCGAAGAGACTTGGACAACCTGGGTGGTGCAGTCTGTCGAGCATCCGACCCTCTTTCGGCTCAGGTCCTGATCTCAGGGTCTTGAGATGGAGCCTCCCATTGGGCTCTGTACTCAGCGTGGGGTCTGCTTGAGATTCGCTCTCCATTCTCCCCCTCATTTGTGTTCTCTCTTTCAAATAAATAAATCTTTTTAAAAAATCTCTGTCTATATATATGTATATAAAAACCCAGAAGAGAACAGATCTAAATCTAAGCCTGAAGGTACATAAGCCGGGAGCTCCTCCCGCCCTGACGCAGGTCCACACAGTGGGCACAGTTGTTGCTTCCGAGCGGGCCCTGCTTCTAGAGTTACTGAGCTGGCCATAAGGAGTGCCATAGACATAGGGACTCTTATGAGAAAGTAAAACAAGTATGTCCCTAGTGATCCATCTAAGATTACTAGATTGGTAGATCAAGGAGATGTGGCGCCTATAAAAACCAGCAGCATTCAAATGCAGATGCCTTTCCGAAACAGGATAGATCTTTAAATCTGTAGCATTTTTCTTGTTGGGTCCTTCTGTCAGTGGATGAAAAGTCATTGTTGAGTACCCATGCAGCAGGCACGCGCTCTAGGGGTACAAGAGAACTGAAGCCTGTGCTGCTCCCACGGAGAGGACATCGGCACGTTGCACATGGCTTGCCCTAGGTGTGCTGGCCCCTGGAGATGGATGACTGCCTCCCCTCGGCACCCCCTCCCCAGGTCCCTGCACACCCTCTCTCCAGGAGCCCATCTAGCATGCCAGCAGGTTCTTTGGTCTGTACTAGAGACACCCTTGCCTTTTGGGTGGGGGTCAGGGTGCAGCGGCCCTGCATCTAGATTCGTGTTCTTTGGTTTGTTGAGGTTTCTCACATACTGAGCTGTTTAATATGTGCATCTTTGTTCATCGTTCTTTCTGAGTCTAGATTCTGGGAATCCAGCCTCTAGGTGTGACTCCTACTTGTTGAGATTTGAAATTTCAGAGTACAACTTTTATTTATTTAAGATGTCTTATTATTACTATTTTTATAATTTTAATTCCAGGTTAGTTCCCATACAGTGTTGTATTAGTTGCAGCTGGGCAGTATTCAACTCCCCCCATCCCCATCCCCCTCCCCTCAGGTAATTGTCCGTTTGTTCTCCATAGTTGAGTCTGTTTTTTTTGGATTGTGTCCTTTTTTTTTTTTTTTTTTAACTCCTTTGCTCATTTTTTTTTCTTGTTTTTGTTTCACACAGTTATATGGTTATTTGTCTTTCTCTGACTGGCTTATTTCACTTAGCATAATACTTTCTACTCCATCATTGCACATGGTGAGATTTGATTCTTTTTTTTTATGGCTGAGTAATACTCCATTGTACACGTGGGCACATCAGTGTGTGTGTATATTAGTATATATGCCACTTTTTTTTTTTTTTAAGAGTTTATGTATTTGACAGGGAGAGAGAGCACAAGCAGGGGGAGCAGCAGGCAGAGGGAGAGGGAGAAGCAGGCCCCCCATTGAGCAGGGAGACTGATGTGGGACTTGATTCCAAGACCCTGAGATCATGACCTGAGGCAAAGGCAACCACTTAACTGAATGAGCCACCCAGGCACTTCAACCCCTTCTTTATTTGTAGATCTATGGATGTGTGCTTGGAATGCCTGCATAATTTTTCTGTGGTAAATAAACTGCTGTTCACATGGGGTGCATGTATCTTTTGAATTAGTGTTTTTGTATTTTTGGGGTAAATATCCAGTAGCGCAATTACTGGATCAGAGGGTAGCTCTATTTGTAACTTTGGAGGGAACCTCCATACTGGTTTCCACAGTGGCTGCACCAGTTTGCATTCCCACCAACAGTGCAGAGTGTTTCCTTTTTTCCCATATCCTCCCCCAACACTTCTTGTTTCTTGTGTTTTTGATTTTTGCCATTCTGCCTGGCACGAGATGGTATCTCATTGCAGCTTTAATTAGCATTTTGCTGATGATAACCGATGTTGAGCATCTTGTCATGTATCTGTTGGCCATCTGTATGTCTTCTTTGGGGAAATGTCTCTGTGTCTTATGCCCCCTTTTTAATGGGAGTTTTGGTTTTTGGGGTTCAAAGTCCAACTTTGAACTATGTATATTTTAGTGTAGTCTGAAGGTCAGTTTCTAGATAGAGAAGACAAAATTGACATTTTATTCTGCATTTTCTTAATCGTTTATTAGTTATGTTGTTTGCTTTAGGCAATGGCCCAATTCCTCTTAGGTTACTTTAAAAACTTTGTCAGTTTCATAGTATTGGCACACTGAATCATAATGTCTTTGTATTTATTTGAGTATACATATTTGGAGAGAAAAAAATTGTGCTGGTGCCATATGCTGTATCTGAAGATCTGGCTGTCCTTCTGAGAGAAGGACCCAACTTTGAAAATACTCGTAGGCTCTTCCTAGGCCGGTGCTCTCACCTAGGAGAAGGCCATGTTCAGTTCCACAGGAAGATCCTAAGGCCCAATGGCAAGAAGCTGGATGAGTTTGAGTCCAGCATCTGCCAGGCCTTCCTTGAGCTGGAGAGGCAGTTGGCCCTCAGAGCCTGGCTAAAGGAGCTGAATATAACAGCAGCCAAGGAAGCAGAAGATTGGCGGTGGTTGGAAGATTATCATCTTTGTTCCCATTCCTCAACTGAAATCTTCTCCAGGAAATCCAAGTCCAGCTAGTCTGTAAACTGGAGAAGAAGTTCACTAGGAAGCATATTATGTTGTCTTTATTGCTCAGAGGAGAATTCTGCCTTCGCCAACTTGAAAACGGCCATACAGAAAATGAGCAGAAGTGTCCCAGTGTCCACACTTTGACAGCCGTGCATGGTGCAGTCCTGGAGGACTTGGTTTTTCTAAGAAAAATTGTAGGCGAGAGGCGTGAAGCTGAATGGCAGTCTGCTCACAAAGGTTCATTTGGATAAAGCACAGCAAAGCGACATGGGCACAAGGTTGAAAGTTTCTCTGGTTTCTATAAGAAGCTCACCAGCAGGGATGTTAACTTTGAGTTTTAAGAGTTTCAGTTGGGGAAAAAAAGCTCTTAGGTGTCCTTCCTGTTTACCTGAGACAAATACGGTTTTCCACAGCTCTGGAATATATAAGCATTCCCCATCAGATCTTAAGCACAGTTCACACCATAGAGTCTCAGATTTTGTAGTGACCTGGAGGAAGGCATGCAGTCTACCTTGACCTTATACCAAATGTAAAGGGATTTTCTCTAGAATTCCGACCTCTACCCCGTAAGAAAGAATTTCTGCTTTTTAAAAAGTAGCTACTTTATCCTTTCCATTAGCAATAATCTGAAAGAATGAGAATGTGGGATGCAAAGATAGGCAGGAGTGAGCTTTGAGATGAGTGGTGATGTGTGGTATCCCGGATGAGTCCCAGTGGAACTTTTTGAACTGTAGACAATAAAGTGAATAGGCAGCAGTGGGGTTTGGTTAATAGAAAGCTTTGTACCTCTGTACTCATCCCACATAAGAGGAGAGCATTAACTTGATGTGTCAGGCATGGAGATTCGCCCTTCCTTACCTGTGGAACCAGCTTCATGCTCACAGTGGTCCTGGAAGGAAGACTACCTATCAGAAATGCGGTCATCAGGATTAGGTTATTTAGGTCACACTAGAATTGGGAACACAGTTTTGGGAACTTTTAAAAGTTTTGACTTCAAGGCCTGTGATCTTGTTTGTTGTATCTATAATGTGAATGAATATCTTAAAAATTTGCAAAGGTGTGTATGTGGGGGGTGGGGTTAAGTAGGTAAGAAAATGTTAAAATCTGTTCATTGTCTTGCATGAGGTTTAAGAATGGCAGATAATGAAGAAGGGAAGAGGCATCATGGTATTTCAGATGGGAACCCATTTGGCCTTTGACAGTGGTAGTCCCAGTGGGTTCTGTTCTTTATTTTAAGGTTTTGTTTTTAAGTCATCTCTGCACCCAACATGGGGCTCAAACCCAAAACCCTGAGATCAAGAGTCATGTGCCCCATCAACTGAACCAACCAAGCTCCCCTCTATTCTTTTATTTTAAATACCCTGCATTATTGTTGTTGTTATAGTTTTGCAAATGTCTTAACACACCTTATTAATAGGTATTTGTTGGGGTGCCTGGGTGACCTAGTCTGTTGGGCGTCTGACTCTTGATTTAGGCTCAGGTCATATCTCAGGGTCATGAGATTGAGCCCTGCATGGGGCTCCGTGCTCAGCATGGAGTCTGCTTGTCCTTCTCCTTTCCACTGCTTTAAATGCATGCATGTGGATTGGGCCTCAGGGGTGGGCTGCCGGTTGGGCAGGTAGTTTGCTTGTCTCTCTCCCTCTGCCCCTTTCCCTGCTCGTGCTCCCTCTTTCTCAAGTAAATAAAATCTTTAAAAAAAAAAAAAAATCCATGACACCGGAACACTTGAAAGAGAGGGGAGCTGCATTGAATGGGATTGTACTTACAGGGTTTGGAGTAATGCTGGATTATCTTGGTGGCATGCAACAGGGAGCCTAGTGATCTGGAATTGTCTGCTTCCAGGTTTTACCAAGCGCTGTGATAAGAATATATTGTGAGGAGTATACAGGAAGGACTCGTCTTCATTCTTTAGTAGATTCTAGACCATCCCTGGGCACAAGTAGGGCCCTCAGTTCTCGTACGTATCTCTATGATCACGGTCCCTCGTGCAGGGTGCACCCCCACCTTTTCACTGAGTTGTACTTAGGGATATCTTGTTGAGATGTTTCTGAAGCTCGGTGTCCCTCTCTACTCTGTTATCCCCTTTTCGGGATGCTGGTGGGGGACCTTCTCAGGCCTCAGTGCCTGGGAGGGATGGCTGTTGGCAACCAGCAGGCCTTTATCTGATCTCCAGGCTCCCTTTACTGTTATAAAACATAGGCCCTCAGGGGTGGTGTTTGTGAAGGTGGCCTGGTAATTGTGCTGTTTTATACTTCTTTCACCCTAATATATGTGTGCCCGTGGGAGAAGACAGGTGCTTGTCTCTGGGGAAGGAGTAGGATAGAGGGTAGGAAGTGAAGAGAGACTTGGGCATTTTCACAGTCTCAGTGCTTTTCGACTTTGTTTCCATCATCTCTTTCCCAAGGAAAGTCTATCGAAGTTTTTCCCAATTGCCTCCTGACTCCCATCAAATTTAGTACCAAGGAACAGAGTTTGTTGGGGAGGGTTACAGATGATTGTACCGTCTACGGGGGATTTCACTGCCCTCCACAAGGACCCATTTTCACCCCTTTGAGGGAGCAGTATTACCT
Source organism: Mustela erminea (assembly GCF_009829155.1). Lineage (NCBI taxonomy): Eukaryota > Metazoa > Chordata > Mammalia > Carnivora > Mustelidae > Mustela > Mustela erminea. Next base: position 29,365,030 of record NC_045623.1, read on the forward strand.
CCTTGAAAATGCGCTCTACATATTATTGTACTGTTTATTATTATTTTTTTAAGCAAGTGTTATTTTAGAGACCCAAAAGAACGGTCATGCAGCTAGACAGGTTTGAGCTGCCCTTGAACTAGAGGGTGACTCCACTGGTGCTCGTCGTTTTGGAGGGAGGAAGGGACGAGTAGAAGGCTGATGCCACGCTCAGCTGGAGCTTCAGGCCTAGCGCGGGAGGAAGGGGGGCAACTGAAGATGCCAGCGTGGTGGGAGCAGAACTGGCAGGAGGGCGGTCACCCAGCCCCAGTGGCCTGGAGGCCTTTTTCTGTCCTCATTTTCTCCACCTCTTGACTGATTGTTCTGGCAAGGGGGCTGTTGGTGAGCTTCAGTGAGAAGCCCACAGCTGGTGTGCTAGTGTGCCTAGTCAGGGTATGTCAGTCGCTGGGAAGTGCGCCTGCCCATGAGAAGGGGTGGGCAGGGCTCTGGAGAAGTGGTGTTCAGTGGTGTTGTGGGGTTGGGGGGGAGGAGGCATGGCTGAGAAGAAGGGCGCTACTGTGCACTCCAAAGGCCCCCGGCAGAAATTCTGAGAAAGTGGCTTGGGAGGATCAGAGAAAATAAATCTTGGAAAAGAGCAAAGAAAACGATATTTATAAATAACTTGGAAGAGTGATTTTTAAACAAGTCAGAGTGAAATTTCCACAGTGTATTAATGAAGTATTTTTTTAAGCTAATTTTCTTGTTTCAAGAAGAAAATGTCCACATTTTTCTGCACGATGTTCAGAAAATAAAGCTTTTTAGATGGAAATAGTGAATAACTTGTATTGGCCAAAGCTTACTTGTTATTTTTAGTTGCTCTCAGTCCCTCAACTTTAAAAGTCGTGCATATCAAATAGTTAAAAAAACCTGTGTAAAGAATATAACCACATTTGCTTGGGTTGTGTTCTGCTACACTTTTTTTTATAGGAAATGCTCCCAATTTCCGTGTCCTGTGGAACAGTGCTGCAGGCCAGCAGCTAAAAGACAATTTGAAATACACTTTTCCCCTAGATGATGATAATGGGATTTTTTTTTTTTTCATTGTAAACTTTATTTTAAAAAACAAATACCTACTCTTAAATTTTGAATTCTGTTTATCAGGCCTGTCTGCAGGAAGCTCACTTATTTAAAAAATATTAGCAGTACTTTGGTAGAAAAATCCTTGCTGCCCCTTCACATAAAGAAAGACCCTATGCTTGAACCAGCAGTCACAAAATGTGGATGCATACCGTCTCTTTATTTTTAGTTTACTACTTGGGGGCTTGAGCTTTGCATGTATGTGCTTAGAAATTTTTTTCTGTGCATGTGCTACTCCACTAATGAAGGCCAGAGACAGGGTCAGCTGGCCAGAGCCCCATCTTGCAACTGGTCAGTGGTAGAGTCAGGATTTGAACTCTGGGTCCAGCTGATTTCAGTGCTTGTTCTCTCATCATTCCCTTGATGAGAACAGTTAACAGAGAAGATGAAGTTCTCTTTGGCTCTAGGAAATTTAAAGTTAGATGTATAATCACTCTGTGGTTTGGGGCACAACATTGAATCTGTCGGATGCATTAGAATATATAAAACATAAATATGCTTTTATTTTTTTGTTGTTGTTGAATAATATGGTCTCATTTGGTCTCCTCTCCCCCAAAACACCCAAAACTCTGCCAGCTTAACTTCATTTCTACGTTTGAAAAAATTAAAAGAGAACAAATTTCCTTACAATTTTTGCTGGTTGACCAAACGGTTTAGAAAACTTAGACTGGGAAGAGACCTAGTGTACTCACGGCAATTCAACCTTCTTGTTGTGTAGACAAGAAATGGATTAGATGTTAGTTAGATGGATTAACTATGAACTGTGGCCCTAGCAGGATGGCTGGAGCCAACTCAGAGCCAAGGTAGAACCCCTCCTACCCTGTTAGTCTTGAGGTTCATTGAAATGAACTTCTGAGAGTGCTTTGCTTTTGAAAAATACTCAACTCCATTGCTTTCTACAGCTAATGCTTAAGGAGTACTTGGTTTTCTTCTTAGCCTTTCCCTTTCCATCCATACCGTAACCCTTGCCCACTGCCCACATTTATAGTTTTTGTTCTAGTCACTTAGAACAAGAATCCAGTGTGAAAATATAGCCAAGTCTTAAAATCTTTTCTACCAGATTATTTATTCCGTTTTCTAAAGGTACCATTGTGTAAATAGGTATGTCCCATATGTTGGGGGAGATACATTCGTTACCTGAAAATGTGTTTGAGGTATTACTAGAGCAGTGATGGCTCCTTCCTGCTGCTTACCTGAAGCAAGTGTCCCTTTGGCAACACCTTCCAGCATCACTAATCTCCTTTTTTCCTGTTCCCACATCCAGGTGCCAGTATAACCCAGCCCCGCAGGGAATCAGAATGAGTGTGTTTTTCAGGAGATGGAGGTCCTAGAGGGCAGGCAATGAACACATCTTGTGCACTAGCTTTACACTGTGCCTGACTTGTCTTTTATAAACTAACATTCAGGCCAGAATTTGATCCTGGATACATTGTGTAGGATTTAAATGTAAACTCATTGAATTTCCATTTCTAATTCTGGCTAAGTAAATCTACAGCATCAATAAATTATCCGTTATTCTGCCAGAGGCATAGCGCCGTTTCTCGAACTTGGGAGGAAAATGCCTATCGAGGACTGCTCTGTCACTAATAGACACAGTGATGAGTGGAATCATCTGCCCTTTTCCGGGGGGGGAGCAGAAAGCCTGCCCACCCCTCTTGGTGGTGAGTGTGGTGAGGAGAGGGTTCCTCTCTGGAACTAGAACTTGAAGGCCCTCTCCATAACAAAAATGTCATCAGACTGTTCATTTCAGTAATAAAACCTAATCACATTTTATGGACACAGATGTTTCTGTGTTCATTCCCATTTCCATGGATGGAAATAGTCAGTTCCAAGCGTGTCATAGTCTCTATCCCCCTGGGGGTTGTCTCTGTCTTGGTGTCCTTTTCACCTGCATAATGAGAAGGAAAGTGACACCTAATCTCTTCTTTCCAGCTGTGGTCTTCTCCTTAATTGGCTGCCCAGCCTCTTTAATATTCCTAGGACAAAGACTAGCTTGAGAGTTTGAGTGTGTGATTTTTAATAATATTTTGGGTAAATTTTATTTTTTTTAATTGAGGTTTCTGGTCTGAGTATGAAGAGATCTTTGAAAATCTCTGTGTAGTAGGTTTTAGCATGTATGATCGTGTAGCATCTGTGTTGCCAAGTTGCCTTTATCATAGAATTTTGTAAGTAAATGTTTGGGTTTCAGGCACAGTGCTAGGTCCTCACGGTCTAAAAGTGACTTCTGGGCAGAGTCTGTAGGCTGGTAGACACTATGTAGAGCTCCAACGCTGCTCCCACAGGGACAGTAATTAGTGCGAGTCAGGTGTGTGTGTGTACATGCACAGTGTGTACTTGGCTAAACGGGGTATAGAAACCCTGGAACTTACAAGGAAGCAAAACTATGGGACTGAAGGGTCTTGGCAGTTAAGATACTGTGTAAAAATAGTTGCACGTGTCAGAATTCTACCGCCCTCTTTTGGGGCGGGGGGATGTGGTAATTAATGACTTAATCTTGAAAATTTAATATGGCTGGTATCCTTTTGTAATATGCTATTAATTCTTGTCGCTTCCTGTGTGTCTTGGGTGGAAATCTGTCTTTTCTTAATCTGTCAGTCTCCTTCGCTCTCCCATTTTCTCTCCACGTACTAGTCACATTTTGAATAACCACCACCTCACCCCCGAATTTATTATGAGTTCCTGGAGCTGTAATACTTGGTTCGATTAGCTAACGAACTCCAATGAGTATAATTTACTGTGTGTCACGGTCGTGGTCTTCATGGATAATAAAAGAGCACGTTGAAGTCAGCGGTTTTTGATGCCTTAGTGAAGATTCTTCCAAAGTGGGCTGGCTTGCCTTTCAGATCGCTTCCAAATACGACCACCAGGCGGAAGAAGATCTTCGAAGCTGGATAGAAGAGGTGACCGGCATGAGCATTGGCACCAACTTTCAGCTGGGCTTGAAAGACGGCATCATCCTCTGCGAGTGAGTTGTGGCCACTTCTGTTCTTCTGGGCCTTCCCGATCCAGAGTGTCCGACCTTGACCTTTCCCAAACGTCGGTTCTGATTCCTTTACTGATGGGTAAAGGAACCAGCTTTACCTGTCTGTCCTTGATTTTGTGTGAACAATAAATGTCCCCTCCGCTTTGCTTTTCAGGCTCATAAACAAGCTACAGCCAGGCTCAGTGAAGAAGGTTAATGAGTCTTCCTTAAACTGGCCCCAGGTAATAACCTCCAATTGTTCTGTAGGCCGCGCAGACTTGATTTGTTTAAAAATGAACATTTTAGCAGAAATTTGTAAACATGGCTATATATTTTCTTTTTACCTTGTTTTCATAATGACTGAAAATTAGTTTTGTGCCGATTAGATGCTTAGCTTACAAGTTTTCTTATGTTTAGTCTGTCTGCTCTCAGGGAGGATTGAACACAGCTTCTATGGAGAAATACAGCCTAGACCGTAAGGACAAATGAGGGGAAAAGGCAAGGAGTTGAACATAACTGCTAATGGTTGACTGTCGAACAGCCGTCTTAAGCTGTCTTAGTTCGTGAATGTGTGTGATGAAGTAAAGCTGGATATTTTGAGTATGTGTTTTGAGATAATAAGGAAGACAGCATTTAATAAACACAGATTTATGTTTAAATTAAAACATAAATTATTAATGTGAGTAATCATGTACTGTTTGACAGAATTTTAGCCCTGGATAGCTCTGACATAATCACAGTATCACAGTATCCTTAAAAACATTGGAAGGACGACCTTGCCTTCAAAGAACTGGAAAAAAAAATGACTGTATAAAAATATTAACCCACTATGAAATACTCTTCACGCTTTCCTTTTCCAGAGAAAGCTGTGCTTAGTATGTATCTGGCCAAGAAACCTTGCCATGTAGCTTTTGCCTGGCATCTCACAACTAGTCAGGAAGATTTAGAATTCTTAGATAACTTGAATGTCCGTATTTGGCTCCCAAAGTTACATGACTCTTTATATTCCTTTATAGTTGGAGAATATTGGCAACTTTATTAAAGCTATTCAGGCTTATGGCATGAAGCCGCATGACATATTTGAAGCAAATGATCTTTTTGAGAATGGAAACATGACCCAAGTTCAGACTACGCTGGTGGCCCTGGCAGGTCTGGTACGTATATGTCTTTAATGGCTGAATTTAAAAGTCCTACCATGTTGGTGATGAAGTGAGTCTTTTATCTCCTATGGGAATACAGACTCCTTCATAATGATTAGCTCTGTGGAAAGGCTGCTGACATCAGCTGCCTCATAAGAGAGCTTAATCAGAATACATTTTGGAGAGCTACATATATTACTGCATGGCTTTAAGTAGGTTTTTCACCGCTAGTTTGAGTATTTATTACCTAATGTAAGCCTTTATCTCTGGACGGTATCATTTCTTATTCCTTCTGGGAAAAAACCGTTGGCAGAATCTCCATTTTAGTCTTCCTTTTTAGTTAGTATGTGAATTTCTGTCTAGGCTAAAACAAAAGGATTCCATACAACCATTGACATTGGAGTCAAGTATGCCGAAAAACAAACAAGACGTTTTGATGAAGGAAAATTAAAAGCTGGCCAAAGTGTAATTGGTTTGCAGGTAAGTTATGTGTTTACTGCTTTCACTTCTTTAGTATCATTAATTCTTAATATGCGCAGAGGGTGTCTCTCATGAGTAAGGGAAGGATAAGGTATACCTTTATGTTGGTTTTGGGGATGGATATGTAGTTTATATAATTTATGTCCGTTTAAAGCCCATGAGATAGTGATGATGGTTTTAGAAGAAACCTCTGGAAACCTCCGGCATGCCATCAGGCACGACAAGTGTTTCTCTAGGAAATGATTTTCTCCCCAATTACGTTGTCTTTAGTTTTTAAGAAAACATACTTTACAAATTCCTAAACATTATTGACCAAATGAGGCCATTTTACAAAGCCTTAAATGCCCAAGGCATTTATTTGCACGATACAGTAGCCAAGCACTATTAGAAATATTTAGTTCAGGTTTGTGTGTTTTTTTTTTTTTTTTTCAACCCCCCCTTAAAATCACCACTGCTCAATGTCTAATATGCTAAGGTCTTTACTGTATCTGATACCTGCCCCTCTGTTGACTGAATCTATGTGAGGTGGATTTAATTTTGCACAGTATGAAATTGTATCTGGTTAAGAAACTGGAAACCTAAAATTCCAAACAGTAGTCATTTTAGTCATTTGGTTAAATTATAACAACAAAAGAAACTCTAGAGTAAGGTAACAATGATGGACAAGAATTCCAAGATGAAGGAAAACAAACCAGGTTATAAAATACTGCAGTCCGTGGGATCACAATTTTAAAGACGCACATGCATATATTTGTAGGCATGGATTTTGTATGCACGTGCTTGATACATACACACATACAGAAGATAAAAAACCTAGAAGGAGATGCACAGATGTTTACAGCTAATATCTGGGTGGTAGGATTGCAATGATTTTTTTTCCCTCCCTTTTAAGGAAAAAGACCAACAGAAATGTGTCCCCAGCCAGTAGAACTGGGGGTACCAGTCAGTCTTAAAAGCCATATTCTCAGTGGAGAAGAGAATTATTGTTCCTCTGAACTTTATGTTCCTTATTCCTTCTGTGTGCCTCTTTCCCCACAAAGATGTTGGTGATTTTGAGAAAGAAGCCCTTGTTGACCTGCCAGAGAAGACACCTGGCATTCTGTAAACATCTGAAGTAGAGAAGCTTAGTGCCCAGCCTGAGAGTGAGTCTGTCTCTTTATATGGCTGAAGCAGGTGCCCCCTGACTTGCTTCTCTCTGCTGTAGACAGTAGAGAGGAGCAGAGGAAATTAATTATCCATAATTCTGCCCTCTAAAAACTTGATGGAAATTTTCTTTTTAAAGTGAGCACCTTGAAATTTGCGAGAGCATAGAGATTTTGTATCTTGCTGGCCTCAGCACAAAAAGGGACCTGTCTGTCTTACCCCTTGATCTTTTTAGTAGAACAGAAAGTTTTGCTTATCACAGATGTTGTAGACTTCAGATAACCAGTGCTCATTTAATTTTTAACTTAAAAGATGGGAACCAACAAATGCGCCAGCCAGGCGGGTATGACAGCCTATGGGACCAGGCGGCATCTTTATGATCCCAAAATGCAAACCGATAAACCTTTTGACCAGACCACAATTAGTCTGCAGATGGGCACCAACAAAGGAGCCAGCCAGGTAAGCAGTGTCTTTTCATATTTGCCACAAAGAGTACAGAAGGTATTTAAATGAGCACTTACCTCATTTTTATTAACTAAGTTCAAAGGAGGGTGTTTTTGTATGGTGTATTTAGCGAGTATACTCCTTCAGGAAAGTAGGTTTTGCTGAGAAAGCAAAAGAATCAGAGGACCTTTTCTCCAGCAATACAAATACGGTGTGTGGCTCATGGCTTTTGTTGGCGGTTAGAACAGCCGGCTTTTCTACCTAACCAGAACAATAAAGATAAGTTTACTACAGCCAGTTTAGTTCTTGCTCCAGGTTTAAATAAGTTGCTCATTCTAATCCCTCGGACTTTTATTTTTATAGGATCCCTTAATTAACTGGGTAGGTACAATTATCTGGTGTTCTGAGAAGGATTCAGCCAGCATCCCTGTTAAATGTGTGACTGGAGTGGGTGGAACTGTAGCCTGGGGAGGAGGCCGGTATTCTTATACCCTGCGAGATTCAAGTACGACCTTGTGCCAAACAGAGCAGCCGCCCCTCACATGGAGGTTCCCTTAACCACTGGGGAGCAGGCAGGCCTCCTGTCCAACAGGAGTGGAGAGAAGCTGTGGAAAAGCTTCTTCCTCAGGACCTCAAGATGAGATGTGTTGTGTTACCTTCCTGGAATGTGTCCTGCCCCGTGTGGCATTGTCTCTCAAAGCTGCCATTCAGGTCTGCTTTTTTACCAGTTAAGTCTGGAAGTGTCTGCTTGGCATAAATGGAGAAATGAGGTATGAGTTACTGCACTCATGGCTGGCTTTTGGAGACTGAAGTCCTTATGGGCTGGCTGGCATCATTTCTGCGGAATGTGTGAAGAGCTTCTCAAGTCGAGGGCCTGCAGAGTGTATGTGGTCCTAGTAGGTACTAGGACCTGTAGCTTTCCAGGCTGCCCACACTAGGCTATGTTTTTACATTCTTTACATACATCTAATCCTCTCCCACATCCGAAGTGGGTGGTATTTTCTCCATTTGTATATGAGAAATCTAAAACTAAAAGTCAGCTAGTTTGGCGAGGATCTGAACAGAAAGGCTGGTCTGACCTGAAAGCCAGTAAATACTGCTTCCTAGGAAGGATTGGGCGTCAGGATTACTCGATAAAGCTCGCTTACCGAGCTGTTCCCCGTTCAGTGTGAATTTCATAATTTATAGAATATTCACCAGAACAGACTTGAGCTGCGGTTTTCACTTTTCTCCTCTGTTCTAATACCAGGCGGGGATGTTAGCACCAGGCACCAGAAGAGACATCTATGATCAGAAGCTAACATTACAACCGGTGGACAACTCGACAATTTCTTTACAGATGGGAACCAACAAAGTTGCTTCCCAGAAAGGAATGAGCGTGTATGGGCTTGGGCGGCAAGTATATGATCCCAAATACTGTGCCGCTCCCACAGAACCGGTCATTCACAACGGAAGCCAAGGAACAGGAACCAATGGGTCTGAAATTAGCGATAGTGATTATCAGGCAGAATACCCAGATGAATATCACGGAGAGTACCAAGATGACTACCCCAGAGAATACCAATACGGCGACCAAGGCATTGATTATTAGATTGATACAAGGAGCTCAGTATTTAGCCCATTGTTTTTATCCAGTGAGAACCAAGCTAGCCTTGAGTAATTTTTATCTTGTCTTCCTAAAACACTATTACGCTTATTGTACCTAAAAGAAATATTGCCTTACACACATTCCCTCTTCCTTTTTCTGCCTCTTCCCTAAATAGTTGCCTTTTAGTGCTGTAACAGTTCAATCCTACAGCAGAAGCAATAACTCGCATATGAAGTAAAAAGGAATACTGTGAAAGGGGAGTACGCTTGTACAGCCAATTCTCTTATCCGAGACCTATGCATTTTTACAATCTACTGAATAAACTGGGATTTTCAAACAATAGGAAGCTTTTTTTTTTTTTAAACAGTTTAGTGTTTGGTTTGGTTTCTACGTGGAGGACTAAACTCATGCTTAGAGCTACATGTGGTCTTCGCCAACTAAATTTAAGACGCAGCATTTTAGAAATTTACATATCAATGTCTCTACAGTATTGTTTGCTAATTTTTAAATAAAGTCCTGATCCGTGTGCATTTGTGATCATACGTGTACTCATTCTCTTCCCTACGCTGACAAGATCTTTCCCGGCGGTGTTTCTAAAGGAGCGCGTCCAGCGTCGGCCCGCAGACGCTCAGGTCTGGGCGGTGCATCCGCTCTCCCTGTTTGTGCCAATGTTATCGATGTAGAGTTGCTCTGTGCTCTTCGACTGTATTTATTGCTGCATTTCTCAGCATAAACTTATCCCATTGTATTTTTTATAAATAAATATTTTTTTTGAACATTCATACGAGCCACAGGCTGATTATTTCCTGGCTGACTTCCAGGTAGGTGAAGGCAGATTTTAAAACGTCCTCTTTCCCCAGGTGCTGGTCTAAACTGCCCTGTCCCTGCTCTACTGAATCCACACGACGACGCACTCTGTGCCTGAGACCGAGGCTTAGCAAACGGAAAGGACCTGCCTGCCATACACGGTTAGTGACTGCCAAGATCCAGACTCTTCTTTGACCACGATCTGACCCTTGCTTATTCCACGGAGACGCACATGCCTCCAGTTTATCCTAAGTCCAGCTTGGAAGAGTCTAGGCATCATGCTGAGGAACGCTGGTGGGGACCGGGTGGGAGTATTTTATATTCCTAAGTGAATAAATATTTGTAAGGAGCCACTGAATTAGGCACAGGCTCTACTTTTATGGTATTTTTTGGTGTTCTAATGGCTAAACAATGACGAAAATGAAAAAGAATAGGGTCCATCAGCCTTACCATTTATTCTGTGAATGGCTCTTAGAAGGGACAACTAACCAACAGGCACCTATCACACCACGGGCTGGAGTTCGGCTCCCTCCTCGTTCCTCGATGCGTGCTCAGCACCCTGTGCCCTCACTGCATTCACTCTGTTGATCCTTTTTACAAAACTCTGAAAAACGAAAGAATGAGTGAGACCAGTGTTAAATTTCCTCACTTTTGGCAAACACCTGACCATATCGTTTAGGGGAATTTCAGCCTTAAAAGTTTCCCCTGTTGAATTAAAATATTTTGGAGGATAGATGTCCAAGTGGATTTTTAATCAGGAAAGTACAAGTTGGAGAAAGAAACCTCAGTTAGCTTCCTGCCACCATCAAAAACCATTTCCTTAGGATACAGACAACTAAAGTGCCATTGTATTTTTAGGTCTTATATGGAGGAGGGTGAGAATACATTTAACTTTAAAACCCGAGAAGTGCTTGTTAAACGTCGGGGCCTGGCTGACCCAAGGAGTGCTCTGGATGTTGCTTAAAGCCAAAGGACTTTGGGGTACCTGGCTGGCTCAGTTGGTGGAACACACAACTCTTGATCTTGGGGTTGTGGGTTTGAGCCCCATGCTGGGTAGAGAGATTACTTAAAATCTCAAAAAAAAGCAAAAGGGCTTTAACATCTTTTATGGCACCAGAGTGGAAGAAAATGACTAAAAACATCACTTGACCCAGACAACACACGGGCTTCATTCAGTTGTTTCATTCAGTTGTTAAAATATCCCTGTCTACACCTGATAAGACAAATAAGCAATGACTGTGTTGGAAACAGCCGCCTGCTCTTTGCAGATAGAAGTGGTGTGGGACTTGACAGGGTGCGGCTTTTCCTGGGTGGGCCTCGGTTAACAAGGGGCCTGAGGACCACAGATCTGTGGATACGGGCACAGAGGGTGCCACATGTGTCCCCTAAAACGCAGAGGGGTGGCATGATGCTTGAGGAGGTGAGAAAGCTTTGGAAAAAGATCAACTGTTAAACTTCCAGGCCACCCAATAGGCCAGACCAAGCTTGTAGCACCAAAGGGACTTGGCCTGCTGTGTCCAGAAAGCCTGCCCAAGGCCATGTGGTCCATAGTCATCATTCAGCTTCACTTCTCTCCAGGGAGAAGGATTCAATAAGGCAAGTTGGTTCAGCCTCAGGAAATAACCCAAACCTCCAGAACTCCGGTCAGGCCACAGAGCCCTCTGGAAGAGAAAATGGGGCTAGCTAGGCATGAGCCCCCTTTATGTGCAAGTCTTCTACACTTTAGGAGATTTTGAGGATTGAGATGGCAACAGCAAGTGAAATGTTTGCTTACCAGAAACTCTTGGTCCATAAAGTAGGGTTTTTCTGACGATCCATCATTTGTTTCCAGGTCAACAGCAAAACACAGAAAGAGGGCATCCAGCACAGTTTCAAACACGGATAAAAAACTCTGGGCTACAAAGTAGGCAAAAAAAGCAACGAGCAGCAGAGGGATCACCCACACCTGGAGTGCACGGTTGTAGTTAAATGCCATCAGTCCTCCAAAAACAGTGAAACATACCACCAAAACCTGTCCGAAGAACAGTTTGTGGAAAATCTTTATAAATCAGGTGGTTAGAATATTAGAGAAATGATTTTTGTCAGTTACGAGTGATAATTTCATATATATCTGTATGTGTATGTTTGTGCCCTATTACAAAGAACAACTGTTAGAAAATGTGCTAACAGTGAAATTAAAAAAAGAAGAGCCGTGATGATACCAAATGAAGGCCCAGCGGAGAAGGGGAGGAGAGTAGATGTCTTTACATTTCATCTGTGCCTAGTTGTTGTATTTATGTAGATGTAATGATACTTCAAAATTTTCAGTTTTTTCACTTGATAGCCCCATAAGCGTCTTCATTTAAAAACTTGGTAATAAGTGCCATTTTAAAATAATGGTGCAACAATTCACTGAGTGGATATCCTGTCGTTGAATACATGATGGTTTTTACTATAGGGATTAAAATGGAATTCCAGTGCTGGTGTGGGGAGATAATAGGATTAATCCAGGCTTTTGCCTTATGTAATTATTTTCCAGGTCAGACTTACAGACCCATATGTACCCGATTCTTTATCAGATAAAATGGAGTCCATCTGGAATCCCCATTGCCCTTGGATAGCCAAAAAGATGGACATGATGTGTGAATGCTACTTCATCAAGAAATACAGGAAAGAGCATTATTGCCTAAAATAAAAGTCTTTTAGACAGACTTACAAACACTTAAAAAAGTTTTTGTGGAAGTGGTTATTAGACAACATATCACCTGCAATCTTACCAAACTAACAAACAGTATTACCCATTTAAATACAACCACATAGATTATTTAGGCTGTTTTGAAGGGCATAATCAGTTTGTGCTTCTGGAGCTACCGTTGCATGAAAAATCTCTGGGGCTCAGCTGAGCCTTTACAATATATGTGCAATTAACATACACCTGTGAAATCCAAACATGTTATAACTTGTTACTGACAGTTAACTCTGACAGTAATGCACCAGGGACCTGTACCAAAGGGCACAGAGGCACAAAATGCTAAATGAGCCAGGAGTCCTTACTGACCTTGGCCAGGTCACAGTCAGAGATCAGGATCTTGTTTGCTTTGGGGCACCACTGAAGGCCTCAGCATTCAAGTCCTTGGCACAGAGGCACAAAATGCTAAATGAACCAGGAGTCCTTACTGACTTTGGCCAGGTCACAACCAGAGATCAGGATCTTGTTTGCTTTGGGGCACCACTGAAAGCCTCAGCATTCAAGTCCTTGAGGATGAATGGTTGGAAGAAGCCAGCATGTCCAGCTTGGAATAGTGAAGATGTGGCAGGAAGGACACGAGGTCTGTGATCAAGAATCTGAAGGGCAGGCAACGAGTGGAAGTGGGATCAGGGAAATGGGTGTGTGGAATTAGGCCTGGTGGGTGACAGCCACATGGAAAGGGACACGCCATGTGGCACAGTGTAAAGAACCTTCAACTTGAAGCATGGTCATGAGGGGCTATCATACCCCTTTCATCAAGATTTCAGTTACTCTTCCCTACAACCTAGAAAGGCCATGTGTTGTTACCTTTTTTCAAATATAAAGACGGGTTCGGAGTTGCCAAAGACCCCAAGTTCAGGGCTTGTCCTTCACACCATGACATGCACTAAGATGCTCATTCACCACACTGCATACAAGACTACACACTATCCTTGAAAAATACTATTCAGATGGCAGTGGAGATACACCACTGGCTCCACCTAGGACATTTACAACCTTTCTATTTATGGACTTAACGCCCTTAAATAATACAGACCTTTTTTTTTTGGCTCCAATACTATTTCCATTTATTTTATCTCAACCCAGGGAATACATCCACTTTATGAGGCTAGTTGCATTTTCATTTTAGATCTGAAAAAGTGGGACTCCAAATGTTACAGAGAATTGGGCATAGCTAAGATTCAAATCCTGACTCTATGTATTGAGGGATCTCAAACAAGTTATTAAACCTTAGATTTCTCATTTGCAAAATAAGGTGCCTCACAGGAGGAAGGATTAAATGGCAGAATGAAGCCCAGCAGCCACCAGAGAGCAAGCACTCAAGAAACATTCCTTCTCTTTCTGAACCTTGCTGTAGGGCTTAATGTTTGGATTCCAAGTTCCTTTATTTATTATTTTAGTGAAGACATCTCACCTTTCCTAGAAAAATGATGAAGTCTCCAAAGCATTGAACAGATGTTAAATGACTTGACTTCTTGGACAAGAGTTGGAGTGCACCTTGTGCTGATGTGCAAAAATCTGTTCCATTAATGGCAGTTGTGGTGTATGCATTCTGAAACAAAAGACAAAAGATGAGGATTCCTGCATTGTTTCAGAGATAATATAATGACAACACAGACTTATTTGCAAAATAGAGAAAAATGGTTACTATACACCCACCATCTCTGCCTATAACAAATCATTTCATTTGCAAAGTCCCCTTCCTGATTATATACACATATATTTCCATCCAGTAAAGGGAAAAAATAAACAAGTACTTCTGGTCACTATGGTAGATGGGACATCTCACTACAAATACAAGGAAACAATGGGTAAAGCGTAAACTTTTTTTTTTTTTTTTTTTTTTTTTTAATGCAGAGTTTGGACGCCTAGGTGGCTCAGGGGGTTAAAGCTGCTTTCTGCTCAGGTCATGATCCCAGGGTCCTGGGATTGAGCCCCGCATCCAGCTCTCTGCTGGGCAGGGAGCCTGCCTCCCCATCTCTCTGCCTGCCTCTGCCTACTTGTGATTCTGTCTGTCAAATTAAAAATAAATAAATAAAGATTTTTTAAAAATGCAGAGTTTGAGGACAGAGGAGGAAGTTTAGGGGCTAGAAACAAAGCAGACCCTAGCAGTTAATGAGAGCCAAATCCACAGGCTCCATGGGCAGGAAATCAGAAAAATCCTTTAGAAGTAGGGACTGGGGACTTAACCCCTTAGGGTAAGAAACAATATTCAGGCTCTTTGGTAGGGAACTGAACTGCCAGCATAAATTCAGACTCAACTAACCAACCCGAGAAAGTGGTAGAGAAATACGGGATCTGCCTGGGGTCACTGAAATTACTAGAGTCTGGGCAGGAGCAAAGCAAAACCACTTTCTCATAAGCCAGGGAATGGTGGAGTCCCACAAACAAACACCCCTGAAGAAAACAAAGTAATGCTCCTAGGGAAACTTTTCCAATGTCCCATGGAAAAGAACATCACAACAGACAAGAGATCTGTACCCTGAGAACAATCTGAAAGTATTCCAGAAAGTACGTTTAAATGCTAGGACAAACACCGGGCTGCCTTATAGGTAGAGCATGCAACTCTTGATCTTGGGGTTGTGAGTTTAAGCCCCACGTTAGGTGTCGAGATTAAAAACCGTAAAAAAAAAAAAAAAAAAAATAGGGCACCTGGGTGGCTCAGTCGTTAAGCATCTGCCTTTGGCTCAGGTCATGACCCCAGGGTCCTGGGATCAAGCCCCGCATCAGGTTCCCTGCTCATTGGAAAGCCTGCTTGTCCCTCTCTCACTCCCCCTGCTTGTGTTCCCTCTCTCGCTGTCTCTATCAAATTAAGTAAAATTAAAAAAAAAATCTTAAAAAAATAGAAAAGATGCTAAGACAACAGAAAGAATAGTGACCAAAGGAATGAACAGCTTGGTATGAAAAGAGAAGAGGCAGAGTCAAAAGCAAACCAAAAAGAAAGTATAGAAATGAAAATATATACAACTTAAGTGGCACAGTGTCATTTTACACACCTGGATTTTTTCCTTTAAATAATAAGCATTTTTATGTTGCTCCACGGCATTTATAATTTTAATTTTTAATATGTATATACTGGGTGTGTGTGTGTAGCTAGGATATATCTAGACTTTCAAAATATTTTGCTATTATAAAAACTATGTAGGGGTGCCTGCATGGCTCAGTTGGTTAAGCATCTGACCCTTGATTTCTGGCTCAGGACATGATCTCAGGGTTGTGAAATCCAGCCCTGTGAGGGGCTCTGCACTCAGCAGGGAGTCTGCTTGAGATTCTCTCCCTCTTCCACTACCCCTCCCCCAACTTGCACATACTCCCTAAAAGAAAAAAATCTTAAAAAAACACACACACACAAAGGTATATACACAAAATGGAATACTATGCAGCCATCAAAAGAAATGAAATCTTGCCATTTGCGACAACGTGGATGGAACTAGAGCGTATCATGCTTAGTGAAATAAGTCAAGCGAAGAAAGACAACTATCATATGATCTCCCTGATATGAGGAAGTGGTGATGCAACATGGGGGGTTAAGGAGATAGGAGAAGAATAAATGAAACAAGATGGGATTGGGAGGGAGACAAACCATAAGTGACTCTTAATCTCACAAAACAAACTGAGGGTTGCTGGGGGGAGGGGGGTTAGGAGAAGGGAGGTGGGGTTATGGACATTGGGGAGGGTATGTGATTTGGTGAGTGCTGTGAAGTGTGTAAACCTGGCGATTCACAGACCTGTACCCCTGGGGATAAAAATATTTTATAAAAAATAAAAAATTAAAAAAAAAAACCCACCCACACACACAAAAAAACCCCAACAACTATGCAATGGACATCTTCATTTCTGGTTTTTGGATAATTTCTTAAGGATAAGTTTCCAGAAATGGGATCACTAAGTCAAAAAGGACAAGTGTATGCATTTGTGTGTTTTTATGTTCATGCAGGAAGATTTCTTGGATCATTTTTTCCCAAAATATCTTCTTCTTATGACTACATAATTTCAAAACCATCTATTTCTTGTATTTCCCTTTAAAGCCTTTAAAAATGCTATTTGTACTGCAGTTTACAACACAGAATTTATAACTTCCCTGAGAAAATACACTGTAATATTACCCTCCTGGGTTTTGTCATTTCTTGTGGCCTAGGAGAAGGACAAGTATTTATCTCACAATATGCAAATGAATCTTTTCCTATGTCTACTCAAAAACATTGTAAGGAAATCAATTTGGAACCTATTACAATAACCCACCTCCCAGTGATGCAGGTCTTACTCAGAGTGCAGGTCTTACTCCTTATGACAGAGGAGATGGAGAATAAAGGGGTAGAACTAATTTGCCAAACTCCCTCTTCACCAGGGCCACCTAGAGAGCAAGGTTTGGTTTTCAAAGACAAAGGCTGGGTACCCACCTCCCCTCACATGGTACTCTGCTTGCAGATGTCAGATGAATTTCCTGCAGAAATGCCTTAATGATATTCCATAAAGAACTTCTGGTTCATGATTTAGATAGAATGCATGTGAATTTTGCTTATAAAACCCCGAACTGGTTATTGCAGAAAGCTGACCCCAGGGTGGAGGCTTCATTCTTGAGTAGGGATGTGAAAACTCATTTGCTTATTACTTAACTAAGCATCTTCAATCATTTAAGATTCTAAGAGCCCTGATGACCAGTTCATTATCCTTAAAATACATTTGTAGGGTGGAAGGGTAAAGTACAGCGTCATCATTTTTTACAGACTGGAAACCAGGATCAAGGGCATTCTCCAGATCCCTGGTAAATCAGACAGACCCCTCCACCCCAACACACACACACCTTTAACTTTCTGGACATTACACTATCAATTTTCATTAGGACAAAATGCTATTTAAAAGCGTAGTGGTTAAGGTAGGCTCAGGCTCTGTCGCTGGATAGTCTCTGGGTTTAAATCCTAGTTCTACCACTATCTGGCTGTCAGTCTTGGGCAAATGATTTAACCTCTCTCTGACTTCAATTTCCTCATCTATAAAGTGAGTTATGACACCTACTGCAAGGGGGTGTTGGGAGGATTAAAGAACATCCTCCCTATAAAACAGTCAGCAAAGCGCCAGGCACACACTAAGCCTGTAGTCAAGGGGAGCTATTCTCATCCTGACATCAGCAAGGACAACCTCATTTACAGCTGGGAAACACAGGCCACTCTCTCGGCACTGAGGAGGTGTGGAAAGTACCCACTGTTTCTTTATCCCTAGGCTTTGATCCCTTGCGCTCTCAGGGATCCAGGAAAGGCAGGACTTGCTTCCCAGACCACATTCCAGGGCCCAGTACCAGCCTTTCTCTGCAGCCACTCAAACCATATCCAGCACAGTGGCTTTCTCTGCATTCAGGCTCTGTCCCCAGCCCACCACCCACTCCCCACCTTTAAACTGGGGTTCTTAGTGTACTTTCCAGTCTATACTGGAGAATACAGGTTTTGCAGGGCCTTCCTTTTCCTGCCGATCACCACCTTGTGGTCAATGGAACGCTACTGTTCATGAGCAATAAAAATAGATTTTGCTTCTTCGCTAAAATGATTAAAGGTTAAAATGGTAATTTCTTGCACATGTGTTGACTCCGCAGATTTTTGGGGGCCTCTAACCATTTATCTTTTCTTTAATGTATCATGCCCACTGAAAGAGGGCATTAAAACCACTCTGACGGGGAAATTATAGATGCCTTCCTGCAGTTACTACACCACTAGTATTTTACCACAAGGTTCAACCCTGAGTGCAACAGAGAGACCTAGAATTAATGTTTGAATGAATAGCTGGAGGAGGGAAGCATCACTCAAGACACAGGATATGGATTGAGAATTTCTGCAGTTTCAGCATTAGTTAATTTATACTTCTTCTCAATAGAAGCTGCTTCCTTGTCAGGCAGCTGGAAGATGGATTACCTAAATGTTCAGCGTGGTAAGTCCTTGCTTGGAGCTTTTATATTTGCCTGTGCTGACAGAACTTGGGGTAGACATCCTAAGCTAATATGCAGACCCTAACAATATGTGGAAAGGACTGGATATAATAAAGATTAGGTCACATGTTTTGTTGCTTGTGAAAATTAATCAGGGGATCCTGAAGGCTAATACTTCAGCAAGAAAAGAGATAGTTTCTTCACCCTCTTAATTTACTACCAGACAACATTCAGTGCGCATGTTTCTTTAGAGCACCCAAACAAGTGGATATTTCTGTGTCTTGAATGGAAAACAAAGATTCCCAGCTTGGTGCAGGAAGGGCAAGATGGTGGAGAGGTAGGGACCCTATTTCAACAGGTCCCCTGAATTGAGCTAAATATCTACCAGAACACTCTGAACACCCATGAAATCAGACTGAGATATAAGATTATACACTTTGGAATCTCTACGGGGGCGGAGGATCATCAGTGGATCCACCCTGCCTAGATTATGGCTGGTATTTTCAGCTACATATCCCCTCACCAGAATGACTAGGAGGAGGAACCCCCAACAGAGCGGAAATTCAGACTGTGCCCTCTGCCACAGAACCATTAGGTATGGATATAAGCAAGATGTCAGAAATAGAATTCAGGGTAACAGTTATGCAGACAATAGCTAGGTTGGAGAAAATCATTAGTGGCAACATAGAATCTCTAAGGGCAGAAGTGAGAGCTGATCTGGCAGAACTTAAAAATGCTATCAATGAGATCCAATCTAATCTAAATACTCTAACAGCTAGGATAAATGAGGCAGAAGATTGAATTAGTAATCTAGAATACAAACTGACAAAAAAGAAGGAGCAGGAGAGGCCTGGAACAAATAGCTTAGAAGCCATGAAAACAGAATCAGAGAAATAAATGACACCATGAAACATTCCAATGTCAGAATTATTGGTATCCCTGAGGGGGAGGAGAGAGAGAGGGAGAGAGAGACACACAGAGAGAGAGAGAGAGAGAGAGAGGACTTGAGAAAATCTTAGCTGAGAATTTCCCTAATCTGGGGGCTAGAACAAATGTTTGTGTCCTAGAGGCAGAGAGGACACCTCCCAAGATCAATGAGGGTAGAGAGACATACCGGCATGTAACTGTGAAATTTGCAAATCATAAAATAGAGAAAATGTCTTAGGGAGAGCTAGGAGGAAGAGATTCCTTACGTACAGAGGGAGGAACATCAAAATAACAGCAGGCCTGTCCACAGAAACCTGGCAAGCCAGAAAGGGCTGGCAAGACATACTCAGGCACTAAATGAGAAGAACATGCAGCCACGAATACTTTATCTGGCAAGGCTGACATTCAGAATGGATGGTGAGATAAAGAGCTTCCAAGAACGGCAAGGTTTAAAAGAGTATGTGACCACCAAGCTGGCACTATAAGAAATATTAAGGGAGGGTTCTATAAAAGAAGAAAGACCCCAAGAGTGATACAGTACAGAAATTACAGAGACACTATAGAAACAAGGTCCTCACAGGCAAAATGATGACAATAAAACTGTATCTTTCAATAATTACTCTCAACATGAACAGCCTAAATGCTCCCATAAAAAGGCACAGCGTTGCAGACTGGATAAAAAGGACCCATCCGGGGCACCTGGGTGGCTCAGTGGGTTAAGGCTCTGCCTTCGGCTCAGGTCATGATCCCAGGATCCTGGGATTGAGCCCTACATCATGTTCTCTGCTCAGCGGGGAGCCTGCTTCTCTGCCTACTTGTGATCTCTGTCAGAAAAATAAATAAAATCTTAAAAAAAAAAAAAAGGACCCATCCATAAGCTGTCTACAAGTGATACATTTTTTTTAAAGATTATTTATGTATTTGACAGACAGAGATCACAAGTAGGCAGAGAAACAGGCAGAGAGAGAGGAAGGAAAGCAGGATCCCTGCTGAGTAGAGAGCCCGACCTGAGGCTTGATTCCAGGACCCTGGGATCATGACCTGAGCCAAAGGCAAAGATTTTAATCTACTGAGCCACCCAGGTTCCCCTACAAATGATGCATTTTTAACCTAAAATTACATCTAGATTGAAAGTGAAGGGATGGAGAGCCATCTTTCATGCCAGCAGTCATCAAAGGAAAGCTGGGGGCAGTGATTCTCGTATCAGACCAATTAAATTTTAAGCTAAAGACTGTAGTCAGAGATACAGAAGGACACTACGCCATTCTCAAAGGGTCTATCCAACAAGAAGATCTAACAATTGTAAATATTTATGCCCCCAACATGGGAGCGGCCAACTACAGAAACCAACTGTTAATAAAAATAAAGAGACATATTGATATGAATATGTTAATTGTAGGGGATCTTAACATGCCACTCTCAGCAACAGACAGATAATCTAAGCAGAAAATCAGCAAAGAAACAAAAGCCTTGAATGGCACATTGGACCTGATGGCCATCACAGATACATATAGAACATTCCACCCTAAAACAACAGAATACTCATTCTTCTCAAGCACACATGGAACTTTCTCCAGAACAGACCACATACTGGGTCACAGATCAGGTCTCAACCAATACCAAAAGACTGAGATTATTCCCTGCATATTCTCAGACCACAGTGTTTTAAAACTGGAACTCAATCACAAGAAAAAGTTTGGAAGAAATTCAAACACTTGGAAGCTAAAGACCATCCTGCTTAAGAATGCTTGGATCAACCAGGAAATCAAAGAACTTAAACAATTCATGGAAACCAGTGAGAATGAAGACACATCAGTCCCAAACCTAAGGGATATAGCAAAGGTGGTCCTAAGGGGGAAATGCATAGCCATCCAAAAAAAAAAAAGGAAAAATCCTGAATATACAAACTCTTTTTATACCTTAAAGAACTGGAAAATCAACAGCAAATTAAGCCTACCCCACGCACAAGAAGGGAAATTAGATTAGAGCAGAGATCAATGAGTTAGAAACCAGAGATACAGCAGAACATATCAATGGAACTAGAAGCTGGTTCTTTAAAAGAATTAATAAGATCAATAAACCACTGGAAAGATTAATCCAGAATAAAAGAGAAAGGACCCAAATTAATAAAATTATGAATGAAAGGGGAGAGATCACAACTAACACCAAGGAAATAGAAACAACCACCAGAAATTATTATCAACAGTTATATGCCAATAAGTTAAGCAATGCAGAAGAAATGGATGCATTCCTGGAAACCTATAAGACTGAAACCTTCCAAGACTGAATCAGGAAGAAACTGACAACCTGAATAGACCAATAACTAGTAATGAGATTGAAGCAGTGATCAAAAACCTCCCAAAACACAAGAGCCCAGGACCTGATGGCTTCCCTGGGGTATTCTACCAACATTCAAAGAAGAAATAATACCCATTCTCCTGAAGCTGTTTCAAAAAAGCAGAAACAAAAGGAAAACTTCCAGGCTTTTTCTATGAAGCCAGCATTACCTTGATCCCCAAACCAGGCAAAAACTCCATCAAAAAGGAGAATTTCAGACCAATATCTCTGATGAATAGGGATGCCAATATTCTCAAGATCCTAGTTAATAGGATCCAACAGTACATTAAAAAGATTATCCACCATGACCAAGTGGGATTTATCCCTGCAATGCAAGGGTGGTTCAACATTTGCAAATCAATCAATGTGACAGAACAAATCAATAAGAGAAGAGAGAAAAACCACATGGGCCTCTCGATTGATGTATAAAAAGCATTTGACAAAATACAGCATCTGTTCCTGATGAAAACTCTTCAGAATATAGGGATAGAAAGGACGTTCCTCAACTTCATAAAATCCATCTATGAAAAACCCACAGCGAATACCATTCTCAATGAGGACAAACTGAGAACCTGCCCATTGAGATCAGGAATATGACAAGGATGCCCACTCTTGCCAGTTGTTCAACATAGTACTGAAGTCCTAGCAGCAGCAATCAGACAACAAAAATAAATAAAAGATACTCATATTGGCAAAGAAGTCAAACTCTCTCTCTTTGCAGATGACATAATACTTTATGTGGGAAACCGAAAAGACTCCACCCCCAAATTACTAGAACTCATACAGCAATTCAGTAATGTGGCAGGATACAAAATCAATGTACAGAAATCAGTTCCTTTCTTATATACTAACATGAAAATACAGAAAGGGAAATTAGAGAATTGATTCCATTTACTATAGCACCAAGAACCATAAGATACCTCGAAATAAGCCTAATCAAAGAGGTAAAGGATCTATACTCAAGGAACTATAGAACACTCATGAAAGAAATTGAAGAAGACACAAAAAGATGGGAAAACATTCCACGCTCATGGATCAGAAAAATAAACATTGTTAAAATGTTTATGCTGCCCCTGAGCAATCTATATTTTCAATGCCATCCTAATAAAAACACCACTCGTGTTTTTCAAATGCTGGAACAAACAATCCTAAAATTTGTATGGAACCAGAAAAGACCCTGAATTGCCAAGGAAATGTTGAAAAAGAAAAAAGAAGCTGGAGGCATCACATTACCTGATTTCCAGCTTTCTTACAAAGCTGTGATCACCAAGACAGGATGGTACTGGCATAAAAACAGCCCAAAGGAACAGAGTAGAGAGCCCAGATGTGGACCCTCAGCTCTTGTTCAAATAATCTTAAACAAAGCAGGAAAAAATATCCAGTGGAATAAAGACAGTCTCTTCAATAAATGGTGCTGGGAAAATTGGACAGCTATGTACAGAAGAATGAAACTCTACCATTCTCTTACATCATACACAAAGATAAACTCAAATAGATGAAAGACCTCAATGTGAGACAGGAATCCATCAAAATCCTAGAGGAGAACATAGGCAGTAACCTCTTTGACATTGGCCACAGCAACTTCTTTCAAGACATGTCTCCAAAGGCAAGGGAAACAAAGTGAAAACAAACTTTTTGGAACTTCATCAAGATAACTTCTGCACAGCAAAGGAAACAGTCAACAAAACAAAGAGGCAACCCATAGAATGGAAGAAGATATTCACAAATGACACTACAGACAAACACAAGATCTATAAAGAACTTGTCAAAGTCAACACTCGAAAAACAGATAATCATGTCAAAAAATGGGCAGAAGGCATGAACAGACACTTCTCCAATGAAGACATACAAATGGCTAGCAGACACATGAAAAAATGTTCATCATCATTAGCCATGAGGGAGATTCACATTAAAACCACATTGAAATATGGCCTTACACCAGTTAGAATGGCAAAAGTTAACAAGGCAAGAAACAACAAATGTTGGAGAGGATGTGGAGAAAGGGGAACCCTCTTACACTATTGATGGGAATCCAAGTTGGTGCAGCCACTTTGGAAAACAGTGTGGAGATTCCTCAAAAAATTAAAAATAGAGCTACCCTATAACCTGGTAATTGCACTACTGGGTATTTACCCCAAAGATACAGGTATAGATACAGAAAAGAAGGGGCATATGCACCCCAATGTTCACAGCAGCAATGTTCACAATAGCCAAACTGTGGGAAGAGCCAAGATGCCCTTCAACAGACGAACAGATAAAGAAGAAGTGGTCCATAAATATAACAGAATATTACTCAACCATCAGAAAGGATGAATACCCAATTTTTGCATTGACATGAATGGGACTGGAGGAGATTATGCTGAGTGAAATAAGTCAAGCAGAGAATGTCAATTATATGGTTTCACTTTCTTGTGGAACATAAGGAATAACATAGAGGACATCAGAAGAAGGAAAAAAAAAGTGAAGAGGGGAAACTGGAGGGGAAGACAAACCATGAGAGACTGTGGACTTTGAGAATCAAACTGAGGGTTTTGGAAGGAAGGAGGGTGGGAGGACTGGGTGACTCTGGTGGTAGATATTAAGGAGGGCACGTATGGCATGGAGCGCTGGGTGTGGTGCATAAACAATGAATCTTGGAACACTACAATTAAAAAAAAGCAATGAACATAAGAGTTTATGTATATCTAAATGAATGAATGATGAATAAATATATAAATAAATAAATGCAATGCAATGTGGAAGAAAAAAAAATTCCAGCTTGACAATGGTTAACACCTCAATATTTTATCTTCATTCTCATTCCCTTGCCTGGGGTTAAAGACTCCCTCTGGGTGTGGTTTGATTAGTTTTCAAAACTCCCATGGACTATCAGAAGCAGCAGGGGAGGGTGGGGGTCAAGGTCATAAACAAGGAAGGTCCTGCATGACAGTGAGGACTGGTGAACCCTGAACTGTGGCTCAAGGGCAAATGTAAAAGAACAGGGAGGAGAAGAGAAGCTCAGGCTGGGGGAGAAGAGGAGGAAGGGGCATGGGGCAGGCAGTGGTGAGGAATGCTTCAGAGCAGTGGCTAGACCATGGTTCCTGAAGTTGGCTGTTCCCTGCAGGGAATCGGGGTGGATGAGTGCCAAGGCTGGCCAAGGCAGCAGCAGGAGGCAGTGGATGAGACTGAAGGACCCCAAAGAGAAGTGTGGTGGGAAATGGGTCTGGAGGAACTGTGAGCCAGACCTTGGTGGGGCTGACATGCCCTGCTGGGGAGCAATGGGAGAGACTGGAAGTTTCAGGATTTTCACAGTCATTGTCAGCCTGTGCTTCTGGGGGCTCTCCCAGGCTGCCCTGTGTTCTCCCACGGTAGATCTCCCCTCATCACTATCTCCTGTTTAACCACAAAGCCCTGTATCTCTTCTCACCCATGCCTTTGGAGAGCCCTAAGCACCTCTGAAGCCCAACCTAGTGGGCTCTGTGTAAGTTATGCATAAGTTCAGTACAATCAGCCATCCACTGAGCACAGTGGTGCCATTAGCAGTCATAACCAGGGGCCAGGATGCCTGGGTGGCTCAGTTGGTTAAGCGGCTGCCTTTGGCTCAGGTTATGATCCTAGGGTCCTGGGATTGAGCCCTGCATCAGGCTCCCTGGTTGGTGGGAAGCCTGCTTCTCCTTCTCCCACTCCTCCTACTTGTGTTCTTTCACATCTCTCTCTCCGTCAAATAAATAAAATCTTAAAAAAATAAATAAATAAAAGCCAGGGGCCAGGCACAAAGAAAATGAGCCCTTCTCCAGGGAGAAAACAAGAGTATTAGGAACTGTAATACTTACAGTACTCTTCCCAGGTACTCTGCTGCCCTCCCCCCTACTTCAAGACATGCCTTAGTGATATGTCCCAGATGGTTCACCATAGTCCCGACTTGCTCCTAATTTGTTTCTGTGCCCTTTCTTTTTCTTTTCCTCTCTCTCTCTCTCTCTCTCTTTTTTTTCTGTCAGTAGGCAAGTGTGAAGCTTCCATGTGTAAGGCAATGAGAATAAGGAGTAATGGGAAGCATTCACGGAGTGCCCATGATGCGCCATGCCCTACTCGTGTTCTACATTCTCCTGACTGGATTAACTCGTTTAATCCTCTGCAAACCCCAACTGGATGAGAAAGCTGTTGAGGAAATGAAAGCACAGAGAGGTCAGTCGGGTCGCACGCCCCCGGGTGCACCCATGCAACCCACGTTGCATCACTTACAAGAAGTAGATCTCTGACTCATCCAGGCCCATCTGCAGGAAAATATTTGCTTTGAGCCATACTTTTGCTTTTCCCTCTAAAAGGCTCAAAATAATAAAGCAGTGCTCTCAAGAGATGTATCATTAAAAAGCACTAAGGATATGGCAGGATGGCCCAGTGGAGAGGGCTGGGTTCCCAGCACATTGCCTCTGATGACTGGCTATGTGGCCTCCATGACACAACATCACTTCCACAGTTTGTAAAAGGTGTCTGCTGCTCTCAGGCTCTGTATTAAAGATGCTTTATGCTTGCCCTCACCTTTGCAGGGGCCCAGGCACCCTCCTCTTATCGGACTATATAATCTCACCCGTTTCTTATCACAATTCAGTGTAATAATCACTGTATTATTATTATTCCTACCTCATGGAATATTCTAATCACTGAAGATAAAGGAAAGAGATTGAAGGATACTTTTAAGTAACAGAAAAGCTGAATTACCACTGT
Source organism: Mustela erminea (assembly GCF_009829155.1). Taxonomy (NCBI): domain Eukaryota; kingdom Metazoa; phylum Chordata; class Mammalia; order Carnivora; family Mustelidae; genus Mustela; species Mustela erminea. The sequence continues at coordinate 29,391,301 of NC_045623.1, forward strand.
AATTTACTTTGAGAGTCGTCCAAGAATGTTAATCGCACTTTTGACAACAGAAAGAACATTTTTGCTCCTCAAGTCAAAACTGAAGCCAGCGCAACGCAGCCCCATGTCCTTCAGCATCTAAGGTCAGCTGTTTGTCCTTGCGTGAAACTCAAGTGGTTCCTTCTTTTGGTGGAGGTACTGTGAGCCCAAGGTTCTATTGACTCTTCAAAAAGGTAAACAGAGTCTCCTGCCATATAGGCAGGAAGGCATGTGCCAAAAACCACGCCATGAATAGCCAGCTTTATTTCTGGAATGCCTTCCTAACAAAGTCCTGATATTTATTAACTCAAAAATACAACAAGAACTACGAAAACAAACTTGAGGAACTGGATGATGATAAAACAACCCTGGTAGTCATAATTCCCTCAGAACTAAGAGAAATACAGTGAAATCTGAGCCCAGATACATCCCCATACATCTGAGTGTCCTTCCTTGGGATTACAGTGAAAATTGCAGGGACCACCCCACACCAGTTTCATCTTGAGCTCTGTTTTTATCACAAACACATGCCCAGGGAGGCAAATACAAATAGCTTCTGGGCCTCCCAGGGCCTTGCATTCACCCTTCAGAGCTCTTCAGGAGTTCACTAGTCACTAGTTGCAGAAGTCCAGTGAGATGGTAAGCAGGGGAGATATGCTCATCCCCCGCAAGGCTGGGGCCAGGTAGGAGGTGGGTAAAAGAAAGAACGTGCCTTTGATGAGACCTGAGGCTGCCTATAAAGCCAGGCCAGTGCTGTCTTGTTTGCTCTTTTTAAATCTTTTGCTTCCCCCTGACCCTGCCCATATTTTTATTTAAATTCTAGTAACTTAATGTGTAATACTGATTTTAGGTGTAGAATTTGGTGATTCATCACTTACAGATAACACCCACAAGTGTCCCCCTTAATAGCCATCACCTATTCAGTCCCCCCCACCGCCCACCTCCCCTCCATCAACCCTTGGTTTGTTCTCCATAGTTAAGAGTCTCCTATGGTTTGCTTCCCTCTTTCTTCCCCCTTCTTATTCATTTTTAGAATAATGGCTTTATTAAATTTTTATGCCCATTATAAGAAAATCAAGCAACATAGAAAGAAAAAAAGAAGCAAGGAAATCACTCTGATCCCACTCTTAAGAAATAACCATTGCTAACACCATGTGGACTGTACCCCAGTATTTCTCCACAAATAAAGCAGAGAGAAGGAAGAATGGATGGACAAGCATAAGTTATAAAATGAAACACACTCTATATGTTATTTTATTTTTATTTATTTATCTTTAAAGATTTTATTTTATTTTATGTTTTTAAAGATTTTGTTTATTTGACAGAGAGAAAGCACGCATACAAGAAGGGGGAGCAGCAGGCAGAGGGAGAGGGAGAAGCAGCCTTTCCACTGAGCAGGGAGCCCGATGTGGGACTCGATCCCAGGACCCTGGAATCGTGACCTGAGCTGAAGGCAGCCACTTAAACTGACTGAGCCACCCAGGTGTCCAATTTTTAAAGATTTTAAATCATCTCTATACCCAATGTGGGGCTTGAACTCACAACCCTGAGATCAAGGGTTGTATGATCCACCAACTGAGCCAGCCACGCATTTCTCTATTGTCATTTTAAATAAAAATACCATTGTTAATTTGACTTCGACAAAATGAAACTAAACCAAAGTGAAGGAGTATTTGAACTTCAGGCAAATCTATCTTCACAAACTAGCCTTTCTAAAGAAATATTTCTAAAATCATTATTTAAGGGGTGCCTGGGTGGCTCAATGGGTTAAGCCACTTGGGAACTCAAAAAATAAAAAGACGTAAAATACAACATCATACACATAAAAGCTTAAGGATGATTAAGAAGTCCTTTCAGAATGTGTGTGAACTTAAGTGACCATCAACTTAATATAGACTGCGTTATACTTAGGATGTTATATATGAATTTCACGGTAACCACAAACCCTAAAACAGATATATGCAAAATAAAAAGAAAGGAAGCCAAACATAACACTAATTAAAGTCACCAATCATAAAGAAAGCAAGAAAAAAAGAACCAGAAAAGAACTAGAAAAACCACCAGAAATTAATTAACAAAATGATAAGTACACACCTATTAATAATAACTTTAAATGTAAATGGTCTAAATGTACCAATCAAAAGACACAGGGTGGTGCAATGGATTAAAAACTAAGACCCATCGGGCGCCTGGGTGGCTCAGTTGGTTGAGCAACTACCTTCAGTTCAGGTCATGATCCCGGACTTCCAGGATTGAGTCCCGCATCGGGCTCCCAGCTCCTTGGGGAGTCTGCTTCTCCCTCTGACCTTTTCCTCTCTCATTCTCTCTCTCACTCATTCTCCCTCAAATAAATAAATAAAATCTTAAAAAAACAAAACAAAACAAAACTAAGACCCATCTATATGATGCCTAGAAGAGACTGAGTTCAGACCTAAAGATAAATATAAACTCAAAGTAAAAGGATAGAAAAAGATACTCCATGCAAATGGAAGTGGAAAAACAAAAACAAAAACAAAAACAAGCCAGGACAGCAATACTTACAGCAGACAAAATAGACTTTAAAACAAAGGCTGGGGGCACCTGGGTGGCTTAGTGGGTTAAGCCTCTGCCTTCTGCTCAGGTCATGATCTCAGGGTCCTGGGATTAAGCCCCGCATCAGGCTCTCTGTTCAATGGGGAGCCTGCTTCCTCCTCTCTCTCTCTCTCTCTCTCTCTCTGCCTGCCTCTCTGCCTACTTGTGATCTCTGTCAAATAAATAAATAAAATCTTTAAAAACAAACAAACAAACAAAAACAAAGGCTGTAAGGAGAGACAAAAGAGGGTATTACATAATGATAAAGGGTTCAATCCAACAAGAGGGTTTAACAAATGTGAATATCTATACACTCAATGTAAGAGCAACTAGATACACAAAGCAGATATTAATAGACATAAAGGGAGAAACTGACAGTAATAAAGTAGAGGCTTTAAAACCCACCTACACCAGTGGGTAGATAACCAGGCAGAAAGTGTCTTTGAAGGACACATTAGACCTGACGGACTTAAGAGATATACAGAACATTCCATCCCAAACCAACAGAACACATAGTCAAGTATAAATGGAACATTCTCCAGGATAGATCAAACATTAGGCTACCAAACCAGTCTCAACAGATTTAAGAAGACTGAAATCATATCATGCATCACAACAGCATAAAATTAGAAATCAAGCATAAGAAAAAACACAAACACATGGATGCTAAACAACATGCTACTAAAAAACTAATGAGTCAATGAAGAAATCTAAGAGGAAATAGAAAAACAGATAAAGACAATAAAATGAAAACACAACAGCCCAACATTTCAGCAAAAGCAGTTCTAAAAGGGAAGTTTATAGTGATACAGACCTAACTCAAAAAACAAGAAAAAACTCGAAACAACAACCAAATCTTAGACCCAAAGAAACTAGAAAAAGAATAAATAAAACCCCAAGTTAACAGAAGGAAGGAAAGAATAAGATCAGATCAAATAAACGAAATAGAGTTTTAAAAAAATAGAAAAGCCCAAATGAAACCAAGAGCTGGTTCTTTGAACAGTTAGGTAAAATTTAAAAAGCCTTTAGCCAGACTCATAACTAAAAAAGAGAGAGGACCCAAATAAATAAAATCAGAACTAAAAGAGAAGTAACAGCTGACACCACAAAAATACAAAGAATTATGAGACTACTGTGAAAAATTATATGCGAATAAATGAGACAACCTAGAAGAAATGGATAAATTCCTAGAAACATACAATCTTCCAAAACTGAATCAAGAAGAAACAGAAAATCTGAAAAGACTAATTTCTAGAAACAAAACTGAATTGATAATAAAAAAATTCCCCAAAGTCAAAATCGAGGAGCAGACAGAGTCACAGTGAATTCCATCAAGCATTTAAAGATGAGTTAATCCCTATTCTTCTCAAAGTATTCCAAAAAACAGAAGAGGAAGTAAAGCTTCCAAATACATTCTATGAGGCCAGCATTACCAGGATACCAAAACCAGACAAAGACAATACACAAAAAAAGAAAACCACAGGCCAATATCCCTGTTAAACATAGATGCAAAATCCTCAACAAAGTAATAGCAAACTACATTCAATAATATATTACAAGAATCATTCATCACCATCAAGTGGGACTTACTCCATGGATATAAAGATAGTTCAAATATCTGCAAATGAATCAACATGATACATCTCATTAACAAAATGAAGGATAAAAATCATATGATCATTTCAACAGATGCAGAAAAAGCATTTGACAAAATCCAACATTTATGATTAAAAAATGGGTGTAGAGGAAACAGACCTCAACCTAATAAAGGCCATATATGAAAACCCATTGCTAATGTCATCCCTGGTAGTGAAAAATTGAGAACATTCCTTCTAAGATCAGGAACAAGACAAGGATGTCCAACCTCACCACCTCTCTCAACAGAGTATTGGAAATAAGTCCCAGCCACAGCAATCAAATAAGAAAAAGAAAAGGCATCCAAATTAGTTGGAAGAAAGAAAGACCACTGTCTTTAGAAAGAAGTAAAACTGTCACATTTGCAGATGACATGATACTATATGTAGAAAGCCAAATATGTATGATTTCACTTATATATGGACTAATACACAAAACAAACAAAAAGCAGAAATAGACCCACAAATACAGAGAAATGATGGTTGCCTGAGGGGGAGGGAGGCAAAGTGATTTAGGGGCAAGTGGGAAATGTCGACTTCCAGTTAAGGAATGAGTAAGTCACAGGGATGAAAGGCACAGCACAGGAAACAGAGTCAATGGTATCGTATGGGGACAGACACACAGTTGTTGAATCACTATGTTGTACACCTGAAACTAATGTAACACTCTGTGTCGACTCTATTTCAATAATAATTTTTTTTAAAAAAAGAATAGCGATAGAGGTTTAAAGGAGATTGTCTCCCTAGAGAGCAATTTCTAAAAAAAAAAAAAAGGGGGTGGGTGAGAGTCCCCTCAACTTTCTCCCACCTCCTGATTTTAGTGAATTTCATTACTATTCTGCACTTCACAGTACCTGCAGGGCCCCTCTTGATCCCTATATTGCAAACAATGCTTCTGTGAAGCTAATGTTTGTTGAATGATAAAGGAAGATGCCTTTGGCAAACCAAGAATGTTTTCCAAATGATATGCCTCCATATAAAACCCAAACTCAATTGATTGGTACATTTGTTCTTTGGGTAGAATGTTAGGATTAAAAGGCACTCCAGACATCACCCAGGAAAAATCTTCTCATTTTACTGATGAGGAAAAGGGAATCTCTGCATGCTCAGTGACCAGGCAAAGGTAACAAAAAAGGAACAGGGACTAGGTAGGTATTCACAGCCAGTGGCCCTTCCCTTGCCAAATCCAGGAAAAGTCAAATCAGGGAACGCATCTTGCTGAACCTTGACCTGTCATGGGTGTGTGAGCAAAGCTCTGCCCTCTGCAATGAAAACCCAACAGAAGAACAATTTGATTAAAAATGACAAGGCACGTCCAGGGTCCTGGGCTGTGAAGACTTGCTGCCTTGGTCCAACGCGCCCTTCACCAGCACAGAGAGCTCCCACAACCACTCATTTGACCCGTGCATCATCAGCGGAGGCAATGACCAAACTCAGAATGGAGGCTCTATCTTCCCTCTGGCCAGAGGAAACTTCTGGATCTGTGAAATGGGAAAATGCCTGTTCTGTTGTTTTGACTTCAGGCTTTATCAGGTAGGAGATTAAATAGATGGGTTGTCCCAGGCTAATGAAGACCCCTGGTTTCCTGTTTCCCTCACCCTTTTCCTTGACAAGGAACTCCAGGCAGCACAATAAAGCCACCGAGGCCACCGATCTACAGTTCCATGGAGCACCACACAGTACCGCCATCAGCCTCCTCGAGCTCTTCTGCCGCTGGACCTCAGTTTCTTCCTTAGTACACAGAGGATAACACCACCTGATACGCAGCATGCCCCGGAGAGTAAGCCCATTCTGCTTATGTAGAATGTTTACGCCAGTGCCTGGCTTAATGTAGAAATGCGATAAATGGCTGTTACTGTAAACCAGACTTTAGGAGGCTGGTTCTTCAGAACCATAAGAGAATGTCACGCATTTCTGATTTGAAGCTCAGGACCATGGAAATGTCAAGAAGGGATGGGGCACCGAAATGGGAATGTTTACACGTTTTCATACACCACGCGGTTTGGGGAGATCATTTTAGGTCACAGTTCTGTCCCTTCATGAACACGTTTTTGGTGGCCACAGGGTTGGTGCGTTGAAGACTGACCTGTATGAGAGAGGCCTGCTGACAGAGAGCCAGGAAGTCAGCGGAAAGGTCGCTGGCTGCAGAGAATGACTATTGGTTTGCAGCGCAACTTGGCCCAGTTTGCAGCAAAAAACTCAAAAGAAAAATGCATTTGCTTAAAGATGCTATAACAACCGATCTTTTCTTCTTGAAGTTTCAAAAGACCATCAGACCTTCTACTCTAGCCTCCTCTGTCCATAGGCTCTTCTGGGAGAGAAATTTCCCTGGAAGTCAGTCTGCGGTGGTGGCAGGCATCTCTAACGAGAAAGGGTAGTGCTTTCCAGCATGTGTTTCTGTTTTCTTTATTCCCTCCCTGCTCCTCTTAGCAGATGCTAAAAGCTGTGTGAAGGCAGCATGAAGCCAGGGCTGGTGCTGAGAAAGTTCAGGCTCTCATCTTCAATCATGCTTCCATCCACAGACAAGGTCAGGGCTGGGGATGGGGCACCGGGCCAGATCAGCAGCCTCGTGTTCTTGGGACCTCCCCAGGTTTCTTTGTTGCCACCTTGATGGAGGCAGGACGTGGGCCCAGCTGACAGACCCCGAGCTTCCTTCCCTGCCCCCATTACACTGCATCCCAGGGAAGGCATCTGGCCTCAGCTGTCCCACTGCCCAGACGAGTGCGAGTCTAGCAAATGTTCCTTGCTGCCCCACCCTGACGCCAACGGAGGCATTCTATCAAAGGCGAAAGGAGGGGGAAGATCAGCACACTTGAAGAACTGTCAAAGCCTGGATCCACTTGCCAAAACTTTTAGGAACTGCCTAGCCCCACCTAGATAAGGAAGTGCTTGAACCAAATTCTCTGCATTACTTCTCCTCCTAGTTTTCACAGCTTTGTTTCTCAACCATCTATAGAGATAAGACTGGGAATGGAAGGAGTATCTAGCTACCCTGGATCTATGTGTGATGGCTTCCTCTGCTCTCTTGACCTCTGTTTCTTTTCCCTGTGTACTTTCCACTCCCTCCCCCGCCTTCCCATTCCCCACTCAAGAAGGACTCAGGCTCTGGGCTCATTTCCTGAGGCAAGGTTGGGGGCTCTTGAGGGGTGGGGGGCAAAAAGACACTCAGTCTGCAACTCATATTAGCTTTTTCTTTCCAAAATTTTAAGCTCTTTAAGCTCTTACCTATCAGTGGAGAAGGTGAAGGAAGAGGATCCTCAGCGTGAACCAAGTGTCTCAGAGTAGGAGGTAAGCATATAGACCTTCCTCCAGCCCTAGATTAGAAAGTGAGACTCCCCTGGGCGGAAGGAGGAAAGGAAAAGAGATCTGTGGGTCTGAGCATGGGTCCAGTTTTCTTTTTTTTCAGCAGAGTGTGGAGAAATGGCAAGACTCTCAAGGGAAGTACCCATTCTGAGGGCATGGGCTTGCCGGGAGTGAGGGGTTCGAGAGACACAGGGTTTTCAGCGCTAAGACCAGAACATCCCAGACAAAGCAGGAGGGCTGGTTAACTAATAAGTGCACATCCAGGTAGACAAGACCATGAGGGGCCTTGCAAAAGAGTCCTGCTTCTCAAGTAAAGCCTGAAGATGGGATGCCATGAACAGGAAAGGGGGATGTCTCAAGGGTAACCTGTGTGTACTAACGTCTAGGGACACCTGAAATCTCCTAGAAGCCCAAGAATAACAGCTGAAATTTACTGCCAGCCCAGTGTAATGGGAGCTCCAAGTCAGAAATTAGGCTGAAAAACAGGACATAGTATTCCCTGCACATCTGAGTTTGTGATCGAGATGCACACCATGTGGAAGTCAGTCCAAGATGGCAGGCGGAGGTTGACAGCCAGAGCGCCATGAGATTCCAGCTTGTGGCAGAATGTGAGTTAGTGACTGGGGCACTGAAGTGGCTTTTATTCCTTCAACCCTGGACTCATACCTTTCAGGTTTTAGTCAATGAATGCATCCTCTAGTCCTTAGCCAACAATCACTTCTTTCTCCCAACCTGTCTCCATGTCTAGGACAAAGACAACTGGGAAATGACAGCAGAGGAATGTCCTCCCAGTCACTGTCTTACTTAGAAGACTATGGAAGAGAAGAGGGGAAGACAGGTTCAGAGGTGGGCATTCAGAGCCCTCTGACAATAACTGTTCCAGAAGCAGTCTAGGGAGAGAGAAAGGACATGAAGAAACCTCTTTCCCATTAAGGGGAAGACTAGGTTTGGGATAGGAACTACTTAATGATTTAATTTCATTTCCTACACTAAATGAATTTGGGAAATGTTGAAACTAATCTATAATCTTTACATTTTCTAGAAGTTTTTAAATTCCAGTTAACATACAGTGTGATGTAAGTTTCAGGTGCACAATACAGTGACTTAACATTTTCATACAGCACCCGGTGCTCATCTCACGTGTGCTCCTTAATTCCCATCACCTATGGGGGTGGTTCGGTTAAATAACATTTACATTTCTTAAGCATTTAGGGTAATGCTGAGAACTTGGACTGTTAAAGTTCTGAACTACGTCCCCCAATCCAGCCCCCACCCTGGCTGGGAATCACAGGTGATGGTGGGAACAGTCTCAGTGGCCCGGCAAGCATGGCACCCACAGAGACATGAGCCTGCTGGTTGGAAGAACATGGGAATCCGTCTGCGGTTGCCACAGCGCCACACTGAATACCGTTCATCACGGCAGTGTTTTCATGTATCACCTGCTTCCTTATTTATGAGGAAACTGGATTTTGTGAACTTTAAAGGTGGTTTTCACAGACCAAAGTTAAAAACACAGACAATCTCCCTCAGCATATTTCCAGTGTAGCCAGAGCAGGCGTGAAGAAAAGGCACAAGGAGCAGTAAGGAGTTGCTTCACAGTCTACAGAACGCTCACACCTGTGAACAGAGTCTTAAAAGAAAGCAAATGGTGGGGGCGCCTGGGTGGCTCAGTGGGTTAAAGCCTCTGCCTTCGGCTCAGGTCGTGATCCCAGGGTCCTGGGATCGAGCCCCGCATCGGGCTCTCCGCTCAGGGAGAGCCTGCTTCCTCCTCTCTCTCTCTGCCTGCCTCTCTGCCTGCTTGTGATCTCTGTCTGTCAATAAATAAATAAAATCTTTAAAAAAAAAAAAAGAAAGCAAGCAAATGGTGGTTCCTTGCAACAGATGACGTCTGAACCAGCGTTGTTGAAAAAAGCCCCAGTTGCCCTTGTAGGCCATGACACAACAGCCCAGGACTGCTGAAAAATGGGCATGAAGAAGAAAATGAGCGCTAAATACAGAAGAGAAGGGCCAAATGGATTGCTGTGCAGGGCGTGTTTCCTCAACCTCAGGCCACCATCTTTTCTTGTCTTGGTCATGGGTTCCCTCACCATCACCCTTCGTGAGGGGAAAGCCTGGGCATTATTCTGGACTAGGGGGACCGGAAGGGCCCCTCTTAGCAGTTCAACTGCTCCCCATAAGCCATTAGTGCAGTGCTCCTGGGAAGAGAAAGGTGTATTCTGAGGATTTCCCTAAGGATGCAGACATACATTTCTCACTGAGCAGTCTTCATAGAAAACCCCAGGAGCTCAGCACTGATCTAAGTGTGTAGGAAAGCATCAGTGCTGGTCACTTTGTGGGCTGGAAAACACGATAATGGCTTCCATTTACTCAGCACACACCTCTACATGCCAGGCAGGACACTAAGAGCTTTGCAAACATTATCTATTTAATTCTCTGTAATAATCCCAGGAGATAGGCACTGTTGTACCCAACTTGTCTAGCTACATGGTAGACCTCCAATATTTGTCAAACAAATGAATAGATGAAAGCAACTAAACCTCTCCTTCCCCTCACAAAGGAAACTTAACATTTTGGAGCATGTACTGAGGCAAAGAGCATACTATAATATATGCATAGGCTTAACTGGCCCTCTTACTGCCTAGGAGGTAGGTTTAAGAATTTTGCTTTCTGTATGGGGTTCATCCAGTTGTCACACAGTAAGTGGAGGAACTATAATTTAAGCCCAGACCCGTCTGCCTTCTTCCCACTCTATCAAAATGCTAGGAAATGGGTTTATGGTCCAGATCCAAGGAAGTGGGGAAAGGGGAGGAAAGAGGAGTTCTCATAAGACATGGACAAATGTTGGGTTGCCCAGGGGACTTAGTTGGTTAAGCGACTGACTCTTGATTTTGGCTCAGGTCATGATCTCAAGGTTCTCGGATTGGGACTTGCATCAGACTCCCCTACTCAACGGAGACTCTGCTTGTCTCCCTCTCCCACTGCCCCTCCCTCTGTTCTCTCTCTCATACACACACACACACTAAAATAATTCACAAATCTTAAAAAAAAAAAGAGGTATGGATAAATGCCTTCCAGGAAAAAGAGAGAGCTAAAGTGTAAGGAGAAGAGAAGAGTCTTGGGGAAGGAAGCTGGGGACTTGGAACCATTAATAAGAGGGGAGACTTCGTCCTTGCCAGCCCCAAATGTTCCCCACCCTTCTGCCCTTGGAGCATGGAACTGACTTCCATATTGCCCAAGGGACAGATCTACCTACAGTTCTGCTGAAAAGGTAAAGCCAGGGCAGCTCACATTGTGTAAAGCGGTGTACTTGTCTATCTCCAGTGTCTCAGTGACACTTGTGAGGGCAGAAGGAGAGAAAAAGACACAAGGTAGAGAAGAGAAGAAAAAGCACTGTCCACCTGTGTGACCCTGGTTCAGGCTTTCAAGCCTCTGGACCCCAGATTCTGCTGTAATCAGGGGAAGGTGCCCCATGATCCTATAGTTCTAGGGTCTGAGTTCCTATCCTGCGGAAGGAGTGCTATAGTGGACTGAGGAAGACCTGGGTTTTGATCCTGGTCCTGGGTAACCTTGTGTTTGTGTTTCCATGGCCAGGGACCTCCTTTAGGGTAACACCTCTCATTTGGTCCCAGAGTGGGAGGCTGACTTAAGGGACTGGTATGTCTGGGGAAGGGGCAGAGCTCAGGCTAAATCAGCCATCTGTCATTCTCTTTGGGATCCACCTGTCACTGAGAACGCACCTTCTTGGCTCCTAGGCAGTAAGCTTACAGGAGAGACCTCAGAGGCAGGTCTATACTGTTGGCTGGGCCTGGGAGAGGGTGGGCTGGTCCCTCTATATCAGGAATGAAACATTAATAAGCTGTTCCTACATCAGGAATGAAACATTAATAAGCTGTTCCTACAATGCATTTTCTGACATGTTCCTTAGGTACTCAGGTGATTTTTTAAAAAATGTTTCAACACATTTTAATTTTTTTATTTTTATTTTTATTTTTTTTAAAGATTTTATTTATTTACTTGACAGACAGAGATCACAAGTAGGCAGAGAGGCAGAGAGAAAGGAGGAAGCAGGCTCCCTGCTGAGCAGAGAGCCTGATGTGGGGCTCGATCCCAGGACCCTGGGATCATGACCTGAGCCGAAAGCAGAGGCTTTAACCCACTGAGCCACCCAGGCACCCCTACATTTTAATTTTTTTTTTATTTTTAAAATATTTTATTTATTTATTTGGGGGGGGAGAGGAGTATGTGTACATGAGCAGGGGCAGACGGGGAGGGAGAGAGACAAGCAGACGTCGTACTGAGCACAGAGCCTGACAGTGGATGGAGCCACCCAGGTGCCTCTTAACATTTTTTTTTTAAAGATTTTTGCTTATTTATTTGAGTGAGAGAGAGAAAGAGCGTACAAGCCGGGGGAGTAGATTCCCCACAGAGCAGGGAGCCTGATGTGTGACTCCATCCCAGGACCCTGGTATCATGTCCTGAACCAAAGGCAGATGCTTAATTACCTGAGCCACCCAGGTGCCCCAGTGCATTTTTTAAAGACTTTATTTTTAAGTAATCACTACACCCAACATGGGGCTCAAACTCACAACCCTGAGATCAGAGTCACATGCTCCTCCAACTGAGCCAGCCAAGCACCCCTCGAAGTTCAGTCTTTACCTGCTTGATTGTTAGCTCTCTCGGTTGCTCAGAACTTGGACAAGGAAGCAAAATGATTGATCAAGTCTCCAAAACTTCAACACACAGCTCCATTATTTTCTTCCTGTCCCAGAGTGGGCTGCTACTCAACTTCTTGGAAACTAAGTATATCATCTATTTAAAAAAAAAAAGGGGGCGCCTGGGTGGCTCAGTAGGTTAGGCCACTGCCTTCGGCTCAGGTCATGATCCCAGGATCCTAGGATCCAGTCCCACGTTGGGCTCCTTTCTCAGCGGGGAGCCTGCTTCTCTCTCTGTCTCTGCCTGCCACTCTGCCTACGTGTGTGCGCGCTTGCTCGTGCTCTCTCTCTCTGACAAATAAATAATAAATAAATAAATAAGATCTTTAAAAAAAAAAAAGGAAGGAAAACGGATAATAATCATACATCCTTACAGGATTATCTGTTTGGAGATGGTTAACACATGTAGCTAGCACAGTGCCTGGTGCGTGCCAAGTGTCCAGGAAGCGGACATATTCTTGCCTTCAGGACTTACACACCATGGAGAGTCAAAGCCATTAAAGCCTAATGCTCGGCTGTTTCTCAGCAGGGTTTTCTGAGTAGCCGAGGGCTCCATGCACAACTGACCCTCCCCGTGCACCTCCCTTCCCTGTGGTGACGCAGTCACTCACTCAACAGATATTAACTGCCCCTCTGAGAAGGCAGAAGAATTTCAAGCCAGGAAGGTCCTCAGAATCCAACCTAAGATGGCAGCTGTTCCCTGGGCCTTACCCCACGAGGAGGAGAGGCTGCTGAGGCTCACTTTGGGAAGAGGGCTTGAGGGCCTCACCCTCCTGAGCCCTGACTCTTGCAACACACCCACAGCAGGTGGGAGCTGGGCTCCAGAGAGGCTGCTCCCAAGAAGGCACACGAAGCCACGGCCCTAAGGACAGCAGGCCCCAAGCCAGGCACCAGGAAACATGAGGATGCGGTTTGTCTTCCCCCAGACAGCCTGGGGCCCCTGACAAATAGGTTGTCTCAATTCCTTTCCATCTAAAGCCAGGGCAGTAACATTTGCCACCAGACAGCTGGGCTGTGAGGCTTAGCATCGTCTATAAATGGGCCTTAATGCAAACTATCATATTGACACATGTGTTAGCCTATTCCTAAAACATGCACACTTGGGGGCAGCTCTCCAGGACCCTCACCCTTCAGCTGGCTGCCCCCAGAATAGCTGGGGAGTGGCAGGATCCAGAGCTACTGCTGTCATGGAGAGAATGGCCGTCCGGATGCTCTGGGAGGAGGCCATGATGGCAACATCAACTCCCAAGACCACTGTGTCCTTTTAAGAGAGGTCACCTCATCTTCATAATCTAGTGAGAGAAGTTGCACAATATTCATGACTTTCTTCTCCCCCCGCCCCCCTGATTTGTACGTGCTGCCCTGGGGAGAGAAGAGAAGTCACTGGAGATCTGCCAGTTGGCTTGAGATGAACCAAAACCCGACACAGACGGGTCACCGACTGCCTCTGCTATTGATGGGACTATGAGAAAGAGGGTCATTGAAACCGGGCTAACTGCAAGGAAAGCCGGCAGTGGGGAGCAAAGGCTTTGAGATGTTACAAAATCAGGCCTGCCACAAAGGCTTGGAAGACAGAGACCAACATTATGTGTGCTGAAAAAAAGGGACTGGCAGGCAGTGTGGGTGGTGGGGGTGGGCTATGAAGTAGGGAGGGAAGGGGGTTGTTTTCCAAGCAGTGGTGAGTTTTTCTCCACCCTGGACCGGACAAGATCATCTGTGGCCTTTCCGAGCCGTATATCTGTTAGTCAGGGAGAAAAGAACTACAGCCGTCTCTGATCAACTTCGTGTCTCATTCCCAACAGATGTCAAAGGACCGCAGCCTGGGAGCTTTATGGCCTGCACGATGGCAGACACGGGCTGGCCTGTCTTCTCCAGCAGCTGAGCAGGGCCTGGGGTGGAGATGCCCACGGCGGTGGAGGGACATGAAGCTGCTGGGCGTTACAGGGCTCTGCTCTTGCGAGACTGACGGGGTTGACGGCGTCTCACCAGCATCTGGTTACCAGGAATGTCACGGATTTGCTCCCCTGGCTGTGGGACAGGGGTCCTGGGAGCACCGCTGCAAGGGGGGTGTGGCTAGATGACCTCCCATGTGCTCTGTACACACACAGGATTTGGAGGCTGGAGATCTGGGCAATGTCAACCATCGCTCGTGGCTCTTTGTGACCCCAGGGCAAGTCCTCAGCATGGTTAAGAGGTATGATGTGAAAAAAAGCTGGAAAAACATGCGGTTCACGCTGTCCCCACTCTGTGAGGCTGCTGCACCTGACCAGGGCCGGCTTCACAGAGGAGCTCCTCCCAGGAGAGATGGAGTAGAAACAGTCACTCTCAAATTGTTTGCCCTCCGCCCACAGGTCTCTTCCCATGCCCATCCCCACTTCTGGTGCCAGAACAAAGGACTGAAGAGGAATGCGATTCTCAACACCATGAAAAGACGAGTTAAACAAGAGCCAAATAGTCAACAGAAGTAAAATGTTAATTAAGACAAGAATAACTGCAACGGAACAACGGAGCCAGCCCAAAGCGAGGCTGGGGGTATACCCACAGCAAAGTGTTCCTTCCCCAGGTTGCTAATCCCAACTCTGTGTGCCCACACTCACAAGCTTTGCAGCATTGCCAGGCATAGCTGTGGTGCCTGACGTTTTGACAGAGTAATGACTTTGAGTCCTCAGGAAACGAAGTAAAACACCAATTTTAGTTCATAAACAGCACATTTTAGTAAGCTTTAGTAACACACTATGTACTTTACTGATTAGTTAATAGCTCTTGGTTGCAGATGAAAATGAAAACCCATGCTATTTTGCCATTTGCCTGTAAGAATTGAAGAAAGAACATTCTGGAATGTTCAGGTCAGTGGGGAATCATCAGGAAGAGCCTTGTTGCCCACCAGTGGGTTTCAGACTTGGAGGAATACCGATCTAAATTAGAACTAACATCAGAGTTAGGACAGACATCTGTGTCATCAATGGACAGGAGATGTGTACCTAGGGAGACATTTCCATGAGAAACTTAGTGGACACACTAAGAAGTAAGAGGTGTGTCATTCCTGCCACTGCGTTAGCCTGCAGAGCCCCACAGGGGCACTTCTCAGTCAGGATCCTGGAACGTGCTGGGAAGGAGCGAGAGGCTACAGGATCTCCTTGACTGAAAATCTCTGAGAACAGCCCAGCCCAGTCTCCCAGAAGCTTTAAAGATTTTATTTATTTATTGGACAGACAGAGATCACAAGTAGGCAGAGAGAGGCAGGCAGAGAGAGAGAGGAGGAAGCAGGCTCCCTGCTGAGCGGAGAGCCCGATGTGGGGCTCGATCCCAGGACCCTGAGATCATGACCTGAGCCGAAGGCAGAGGACTTAACCCACTGAGCCACCCAGGCGCCCCTCCCAGAAGCTTTGACACTGACTTGCCTGAAGGGAGACGGTGGGCCCTGACCCCACTGATAAGCCTTTTCTGGATCTATAACTGCATGATTCACCCTTCACCCTTTTCAATGCCCCTACACCCTTCATGTCCTCCTCCACAAAAATTTGCCCCAGTGTCAGCAACTCATGGGCCTGGCCCCTGACAGGGACAGGTGCCTGAGAGAGTACCACAGACAGTACTTGTGTCTTCCTCTCCCCTTGTTTAACAATGTGTACTGGTGAAGGGCTTGGGTCCTGGAGGCAAAGCAGATATGGATTTAAACCCTAGTTCTGCTACTGGCTATGTGCCCTCTCAAGCCTTATCTATCAATTGGAGATTCTATCTCAAAGGGTTGTGGGGGAAAACGAAGGACTGGATTGATGTGAAGGCAGGAAAGTGTCAGCGCATGGCTGGGAGCACAGTGAATGCTAGAAAGCCCAGGGCTCCTGCTGCCCTTCTCAGCTGATGACCTCCAGTGGGTGGTCAGGGTTCTTGGACAAATGCTCTGCTCTAGGACAAATGCAAGGTCTTCGAGGAAACCTCTCCTCATTACCAAGATTCCCCTTGCTGAACTTCCACAGTCCCCGTTCCAGCACCAAAAGTGCGCCTCTGCACAGACATAAAGGTCTCACGGGAATGCCTCCCACTGTCGCCCCCTTCCTCAGGCTAGCTCGTCAGCTCGCTGTGTGTTGGCTTTCTGTCACCACAGTCCCCTTCCCTTTCAAGCCTGGATGGTTTGAATACAGCATAAACAAGTACATAGGTGTTGGATAAATGTGGGAGGTGTGCCCACGTCACTTTTTCAGGTATACACATATTTGGTCTTTACGGTGGAGAGACAAGTCATGAGACATGATGACATGTGGGGCTTGGTCTCCCCGTCTGCAAGTGAGTCACTCACTGTGCAGCCTTAGGCCGGAGGTCTGTAAGAATGCAGTGACTGCCACCTGCCTCCCTCCCGGGGCTGGGGAAGATGAATCAGGCTTTTTAAGCAGCAGCGGTGAAACACGACCGGCTTCTAGATGCTAAGTAAAGAAGAGCATCTGGGCTCTGATGGTAACAAATGGGTCTCATTCTCTTTCAGCATCTCCCAGCTCCGACTCCACTAAACAAGGCCAGTAAAATAGGCCGCAGCGTTTTAAAATCAGATTTCCAGAGAAATCTTCCCCCGGGAACTTGCGACGGTGCCAGGAGATTTTTCAAAAGGCTAATCTAAATTCCTTCTCACTTCAGGCTCCCTTTGCCTTCTGCCCAGTGAGATCAACAGCTCTGACCACGATTATACGGTGATTATCTTTATTCTTAAAATCTCTGTTTTTCTCTGTTTTCCAGGAGTGGATTTCGACTAGAAGGGACTGTTTCCTTCCTATCAGTATTCACATCATTTTTCTCTCTTCCTTCTCCACGCTTCCCCTCCTTTCTCCCTCTCAAACCAGCAGGCCTCCCTGCAGGGCCTGTGTTGGCCTAGGCTGCTGGGTCCTGCAGCAGCCACCACAATGAAAGACACTCTGACGGCTGGTTCATGCTGAAGCCTAGTGTACCAGCCCCATGACCAGAATCTGAAGGCCCCAGCCCCATCTGCAACACGGAGGCATCATGGGCGGAATCCAGGCCAGTGGGGTCTTTTTGTGGTTCAGGGACACTCTCACTGAACATCTGGTAAAAGGCCCCTAGTTCTTTATAATGGTAATTAAGGTGTGGCTAGCTTGGAGGCTACTTAGGATCTTTGAAATAGTTTGAACTCCCAAGGGAAAGGGGAGTGGGTTCCTAACAGGTGGTGGAATTTCAGAGCGCAGAATATACAGGATAACAAGGCGGAGGAGAGAAGCACAAGGTGCAGGACAGTGGCTAACAAATATGGTTTAGCAGCACTGCCCTGTCTTCAACTGAAACCTTCCATGGAATCCCACTCCGAGCTCCGATGGGAGCGGCACTGCTCTGCATGGAAGCCAGGGTAAAGTGGTGGAGGTACGGCCCACACTTCTGCCTCCTCACCTTTGCTCTCCTCCCCTGAAGGGGTGGTTCCTGGCACCCACAAGGAGCCCCCAGGCTTCCGTGAGTGAAGGAGCAACAGAGAAAGGAGGTGAACTTACACACACAGTGAGAGGGGATGGCCAATCAACTTTAGGGCCTTATGGGACCCTGTGGCCAACATATTTGGGTATCAGTGGTCCCAATGCTTTCATCTTTCTAGTTTATCATGTTTCTTAGCCTTGATTTTCATGCATCTCAAAATCTTTGCAGACTAAGTTGGTGTCTGGATGTGTGCACATAGTTCTAGTTAGAGAGAAGCTGGCACATCACATCCATGATAAGTAAGACAGTCATAGGGTCTGGTTTCACTTGCTATACAACTCACTATTCTGAAAGGGGCTAATTACTTTTTAATTTTATTTATTTATTTGAGAGAGAGAAAGACTGAGAGAGTACGAGCAGGGGGAGCAGCAGAAGGAAAGGAGAAAGCAGGCTTCCCACTGAGCAAGGAGCCCGACGCAGGGCTGGATCCCAGGACCCCAAGATCATGACCTGAGCAGAAGGCGGACATTTAACCACCTGAGCCCCGCAATGGCCCAGTACTATGATATTTTACTATGCTTTATGCTGGCTTAAAGCAAACTGAATTAAAACAAAATATACTCTAAAATGAACTCGAGATTCTTTAGCGCCTAAAAATAGAGTTTTACACTATTAAGACCACACTTTATCCTGAAAAATGAAAGGTATTCTTAAAACCACTTATAGTAAGATGTTAAAAACAGATGGTCTAATTAGTCCTTTTACTTTGGCTGTATATTTATTAGGAAGAGGGGCAATAATAAGAAATACTTTGCTAAGTGAGATTTCTGTGGACTTTTAAATTATAAAAGCTGACTTAGAAAAATACTGTTTTCTGGAAATTTGGCTGAGGGCTATTAATTTCTGAAATTATCTACAGAAAAGCGTAACATATACTTAAGTGTCCATCAGTTTGAAAGACTCAAGAAAAAAAATGTGAAATCCAAACAACTGCAGTATATAATTTTTTCTGATTTTTAAAGGAATATTTATAGCTTGAAAGAGAAAAGCTGGTGAAATATATAAAAATCAGACAAGCAATTCTTTTCCTATTTCAGGAAAATTACATACAGTTCTTAAAGAAGACATTGACAATTAGCCCTCAGTTGACACATACTCATTATGCTAGAATTTCTAAAAACTCCTCCCCTTTTTATTTCTGAGAAGGGAAACACATTTCCTTCAGAATTGGAAGAATGGCTTTAATGACCTATATAATCTATAGCTCAGGAGCAAGATCCATCAGACAGCCTGTTTTCCTCTGGTCAAAGCTAAGAATAACTTCCACATTTTTAAATGGTTGGGAAAAAAAAAAAAATCAAAAGAAGGACAACATTTCTTGACAGGTCAAAATGACATGAAATTCACATTTCAGTGTCCATAAAGGTTTTTCTGGAATGCAGTCATGCCCATTCATTAGTACTTGGTCTGTGGCTGCCTTCCTACCACCACGGCAGAGTTGAGTAGTTACAACTGAGGCTGAATGGCCCCCATGTCTGAAATATTCCTACAGTCTGGCCTTGCCCAGAAAAATTTGCCGACCCCTGACCTAAGAGATGGAGTCCACTGGAGGGCCCCTCTGTGTGTCCTTGGGGCATGCGGCAGTAGACATACCTGGCTGAACTGACGCAGGCATTTGTCCAGACACCAGGAACAGCAGAAGCAGTGTCTGCACACACATCTGGACCATGGACCACGCTGCTGGAATTGGGATCAGAACCAAACGAACAGAGTCAGAAATACAGAAAGAAAGAAGCAGGCAGTTTCTGCAGACACATAGTCCAAGTTTCTAACTTGGAGATTTATGTACCTGGGGAGGCACTTGGTGTGGGAGATGTCCTTCCATTCTGCACATGTTACTACTACTACTAGTTATTACCATGATTATCGCTGAGGGTGAAGCTTTTCTTCTGTGGGCTTACCTTGTGATGATTGCTGGTGACCTCAGCAAAACCAGAAATGGGTTAGTCCATATTTACTAGCAAAGGTAAACTAGGCATTCTGGTTCTAGTTCAAAAAAACCAAACAAACAACTCTTTCCATCTTCCCCTAAGTGTTGTCAGTGATAAAATCTGCTTTTTCAAACCAGTTTGTGTTCTTGTAAAATCTACTACCTAAAGATCATGAAACAAATAATACATTGTAGATACTAATTATGTGCCCATATAAAAAAAGGAATCAAGTTTGATTTTCTTTAAAAAAAATTTTTTTTTATATTTATTTATTTATTTTTTTAAGATTTTATTTATTTGACAGAGAGAGAGATCACAAGTAGGCAGAGAGGCAGGCAGAGAGAGAGAGAGAAGCAGGCTCCCTGCTGAGCAGAGAGCCTGATGCGGGGCTCGATCCCAGGACACTGAGATCATGACCTGAGCCGAAGGCAGCGGCTTAATCCACTGAGCCACCCAGGCGCCCCCAAGTTTGATTTTCTTTGCAGAAAAAAAAAATCCCATACAGAATTTTTTAGGGCTAAATTTCAAGGGACAAATTAGTCCTTTGACATGTAATTTGGACATAGCATAGCTCAAGAGTGAATAAAACTCTTGGAGGAGGGGTGATTGAATGTGTCCCACTGACTGCCCAGAGTTAAAAAAACAAACAACAAAAAAATCCCTTTAAACAATCCTGAAAATAGTCCTCTCTTGAAGACCCCAGAAGTAACTCAGCCTTATATGGACATTTTCTTGTCCCAGTGTTAATTGGATGAAACTTGATCTGGACACTTTTCAGCCTGGCTGTGGTTGTGAATGAGCCATTTCATGTAGGAAAGATCACACAGCAGTGGTGAGAAGTGTTTAAGTAGTAGACACGGTGTGGGGGAAAACCGTGTCTTTTTAACTGAAGAAAGCAGTGAGATCACGAAAGGGGAGTTTGGCCCCCTGATCCTTCTGGGATCTCAGAAGTGATAAATAACCTTGTGGACCCCTGCCACAGAGACCAGTCACTAACACCTCTTTTAGATTGATGGAAGGCTGCTGGCCCAGAGTTTAAGGAGCCTAGCTCTAAGAAGGATGGCAAGGTTCTCTAGTGCTCATTAATTTGTGATTATCTATTGCCAATGCATACAATGAATATATTTAAAATAGAAATATGTTCTACTCTTCAAAAAAGTACTTCTTGAAGGCGCCTGGTTGGCACAGTGGGTTAATAAGCCTCTGCTTATTAACCTTATTAACGACCTTCAGCTCAGGTCGTGATCCCAGGGTCCTGGGATCGAGCCCCGCATCCGGCTCTCTGCTCAGCGGGGAGCCTGCTTCCCCCCACCCCTTCTGCCTGCTTCTCTATCTACTTGTGATTTCTCTCTCTGTCAAATAAATAGATAAAATCCTTAGAAAGAGAAAATCCTTCTTGAAATTGAAGGATCAAAGTACAAAATGCAGGAGCCAGAGTAGCTAGGTTTGGCTTGGAACTGGAATGCCTCTGCAAGTCACCAAAATGCATACATTTTTCCATCTCTTGAAATGTAGCCCTGAGAATCTCACTATAGGATTTATTTCCAAAAAAAGACAAACTTGATTCTTTTTTAATGTGGGCACGTAATTAGTATTTGCAGGGCAATCTTTCAATAGAAATACAAGAAAATACTCTACAATCAGGGCAAGTCCTTAGCATGTATTTCATGATAAGGAAGCTAGATAGTTTTATGTGAAATTCAACCCACTATTTCTAATTCATGTACCAATCTTAAGCCTTGATTAGACACTTAAAAACATCAAACAATTTAAAAATATAGGAATAAACCCACGTGTAGAATTTCCCCAATTTATGTGTCCTTTAGTAAGGACACAGACCCACGTCCAAAAGGTTGGAACCAGGTAAACTTGTGAAACTCTGATCAAGTCACAAACACTGAGGTGGGGGTGGGTAAGGGATTAACATTGTGTGAGAACAGAAAAGTTGGGAAAAGTCCAGACTTCCCTTGTTTGGCAAGCCAGAAATACCATGAGAACAGCTGTTTTCCTGGTGTTCTGGTTTCCACTGGCATTCATAACCAAATGTGCATGGAAATAAAAACCAGGGAGGAGAAAAACCCCCAGGCACAAAAGCTCTACAGTTTTCTGTCTTTTGAGCTGAGATTTAGGTCAGCTTGTCCACTTCTCACTCTTAAGCACATTTTCTCTCCCTGTCTCTCTCTCACATACACACACGTGTGTGCGCACACACACACACATTCTCTCTCCCACTCACTTATTAAAACTACCTTCCCCACTCCACACCAGTCACTTCCCACAGCACCCTCTAGGAAACAGAAAAGTTAAGGAATATTTTAGCTTTAAAAGAGAAACAAACTAATATTATTCCTATCTCATAGTATATTTTTTTACTTAAAAAACAAACAAACAAACAGGATAAGTGTTCACAGAAACAATGGCCACTGCCGTGGGTCCACAGTCCTGTCCTGGGACCTGCTGCAGCTGCCCAATGATTACCTTTTCTGCCCCCGCCCCCCAACACCTCTGCCCTCTGCACTTAGGGACAGACTTACCTTGCCCTCCAGAGCGCTGGAAATGTACATGAGAATGGTTCTTGGAATCCTTGTCACAGTGATTAAAAATGACCCTTTTATGGCTGTTCCTTGATGGTAGCGGAAAAGAATGGAAAGAGACCAAAGGATTGGGCGATCAGGAGGGTCATTTTTATTTCTGGGAAGAGAGGAAAAAAAGACAGCACTTAAAAAACACCATTTAAAACTTCTCTGGTTCAAATGATCAACAGTGATGATTTATAAATGCAATAAGCAGTAACGCAATAAGCATTTGGCAAAACTTTCATACTCATTGGTAGCGAAGGTTAAATTATTTCTTGGACTGACTTCTTGTCATGCCACTCAATGCTACAAACAAACAAAAAGGAAAATTAAAAAAAAAAAATACTGAGGAATGAAAATAAACAAGCTTCCCTCTTTACCATGCCTCCCCTCCCCCAAATCCTGTAAGTTTTCTCTTAATCTCATTTTCCCTTTCGGAAGTTTAATTATATAATCATTCCCAAGGTCTACATTACATATGTAAAAATTGCCAGCATTGGCTTGGTGATTAAAATCACCACCAAATCATGTGACCAGGAAGGGCAGCCACAGGGACACCAGTGAGCTCCAGCTTGACGTGAAAGGGACAGAAAGTTCCAGCACAGCTCCAGGCTCCTAAAATCCAGCTGATTTCTACTCTGCTCTTAAAAGGTCATTTCAGTGTAAATCATTTGTGGAACGTGTCATGACACAGCAACCAAGAACGCAAAAGCCAGTTTCCCAAGCAGAGGGGAAACAAAAAGTGAAAAAGAACAGAATAGGCATGGCCTTCACCCTACCCCAAACCTGAAAGATAACACAAAGGCGGGAGGGCCGGCGCCACCCCTCCCCTGACCCTCTCAATTCCTGCTGGTGCCAGTTCTAGAAAATGAGGCCCTTTCCGAGAAGCCACCTCTGATTCAAGTGAAGCTTGGTTACTTCATAATGGATTATGCTACAACGCGCTCTGGTTGCTAATAAGTCACTATGAATTAAGGTTCTGACAAGAGCCTAGGTTTTGAGGGAGAAAACGGAACGTGGCCAGAAATGTCTCAAGAGCTGGCAAAAGGGCTGTCTTTTGCTGTTACTGAAATCATCCAGGAAGGAAAGGAGAACCTGAAAGTCCTACTGGGAGGAGAGAACCCGTGATCCAGTCGCCCCACGAAAAGGATGATGTGTGTTTCAACTCAGTATTACTGAAAATAGGAAATACCAGGGAAACTATTGCTGATATGAATTCATGCTGGTCTGATAAACTAGAACAGTGGTATCGGCCAGGAAACTCTGACATGGTTTTTCCCTTTCCTCAGTTTTTTTTTTTTTTTTTTAAAGGAAGAATGTTTGCTTTTCCATTTAGGAGATTTACGTGCCTTACAACTTATTAGAGCATCGAGAGGATACAGGGAAAAGAGGACAGCACCTGCTTTCCATCTGGTAAGGAAACAAGTGATTCACAGGCCACTGTGAGGGGGGCTCTGGGGTCTGGTCTTCCGGGTGTTGAAGTCTCGGCTTCAGCATCCTCGTTCTGAGAACATTTCCCCGGGAGGGGACCAACCATTTCGGGCAGCAGCGTGACTGCCGTAGTCTGTGACACTCTCTGGTTGTCACTCCAGGCTCTCCGGGGCTTGGCTGGAAGAGGATGCCTCAGTTCCAGAAGTTGGGTTATCATGTGGTGAGAGAAACAACTTAAAAAGAAGGCCCTTCCAACTCAGGCTGGCTTGTGGAGACAGGAGTCATTAAATACACCCCCCCACGTGCCCCCAATTAGAAACCATCCTACAGAAAAGGGTTAAACAAGCAGAGTGTCTCTGAGGCCTCCACCTTGTCTTCTTAGACCTTTCTCCATGTTCAAAGGTAACATCGCCCTGCCGTGCCTCCCCGGGTGTGTTTGAGGCCACGACCTTCATCTCTGCCTCCTTCACAAGCAGCAGAACCTGCCCTCAGGAAGAGGACCTGATTATATCCGATGAAGCTTAAAATGATACTCATCTCTGGATTTCACGGTATTCTGAGAACTGGCTTGCGGGAGGGCAATGCAGCGCTGGGCGTGTCAGGCAACCTGGGGCTGAGCTGAGGAAGCCGGGGCTTTCCGGCAGGTCTGCCTGTGTCCCCAGGCCATACTGCGAGTGCAGCACCTTCCACCCCGCTTCTGTGGCAGTGGCATAAGGAAGACCTGGGGGAGTGAGAGAGTAGGTGACTCTACGATGCGTCCCCCGCTTGGCCCTGGGAACCGGTGTCCCCTTCATTTTAAACTTGTGGCTGTCCTGTGGAAGCCGGAGCCCCAGGACACCATAGCAACTCAAGGCGCCAAGCAGAGGCTCTAACCGTCCCCTCCATTGGAGTCCTGTGGCGGCTCTGGGTCACAGCCCACTAGGGTTGTGCGGCAAACACTCGTCCCTCGGACAACACGGCATCAGGCCCAGCAAGCAACTTCAGCGTCCCAGAGGCAAATGTCAGCGGCAGGTGGCTCCCGCCAAGGGCTGAGGACTCAGCAACAGTATGAGGGTGTAACTCTGTGCAGAGGCTCCTGGACAAGGACCAGCCTGAACGGGAGGGACGGCCGCCTGTATAAATCTGGTCCCCAGCAAACGGGTGCTGTGTGGTCCCCGAAGAGACCACCCTCTCCTGATGTTTCTTTCAGCAACATCACCGTACGTTCCATCTTTCCAACCCTCCAGAAAAAGGAGATTGTCTTTATTACGAAGAACAGGATTCTGTAGCCGTCCCCGGTGACGCTGGCTAGGGTTAGGAAACCCATCTGTCTCCCGCCTAAATCCCACAGGCTCGGCTATTCACCCAACCCCTCGCTGCCTGCTCAGCCAGTGGAGAGCAGCTGGAAACCATCTCTGGAATATCTAAAATCGATGATGAAGTCATGCCTCAAGCGTCCCTTCTCGGAGTTGAACGGTTCTAGTTCCTTCCTCTCACCACCCCTAGCCACATCTTTATGGCTCTCTGTGGACCCCTCTTCAAGTGAATGGTTGTAAAAGAGAAATTTTACAGGTCGCTGTATCCTGACGCTTGATGGTCTCTGTGTGACGTCTTCAGCTCTCACGATGCTTACTTACATCCATGACAAAGATGAACCCAGGCAGGCTAACCCCCAGCCCCACCCCCGGAGTGCAGGCCAGAACATGAGATCTTGTCAGCCTTGGGACGAGGAAAAACCTTAAGGTTTCCAAAATTTGGCACCATGTAAAAAAGCAAGCAGAACTCCTTAGTAAAGAAATAGTGCTCTAAGTTAGTCGACATACATTTTGGTTTTATCAAAGTAGTATGTAAAATCTTAAGTCAAATAGCACGAGGCTAATGAGAGAAGACAGGCGTTTGCTTTCCCACTGTTCATTTTCTTTCCCTAGAGGTCATACGTTAGCTATTTCTTCTGTAACTTCCCCCACACTTCCAAATTACGTGTTCTTTCTGCCATGGGTTTTTTTCTGCTTCTGATATTGTCTACTGAATTCTCACCCTTTTTTTTTTAGAGGTGGCGGGGAGGGGCAGAAGAAAAGGGAGAGAGAGAATCCCAAGCAGGTTCCACAAGCAGCCGGAGGCCAGTGTGGGTGGGGCTTCATCTCTCAGCCCTGAGATCATGACTGAGCCAAAACCGAGAGTCAGACACTCAACTGGCTGAGCCACCCAGGCGCCCGACTTCTCACTTTGAAACATGTCTGTCAATTGTTTATCTTATACAACCTAAACATTTTCCCATTCTCTCCTTCTTCTCAACAGATTTATACTGAAGTTTTTAGAGTTTTTCCTCTGCTTTATTGAGATATAATTGACATAAGACATTCTGTAAGTTTAAGGTGTACGATGTGTTGATCTGATATATTGCAAAATGGTTACCACCACAGCACTAGCTAACACCTCCCTTACGTCACAGAATTACATTTCTTTATTGTGGTAAGAGCATTTATGTTCTACTCTCTCAGCAACTGTCAAGTATATGATACAGTCTTATTAACCACCATCACCATGCGGGACATTAGATCCCTAGAATTTATTCATGCTAACTTGAAGTCTGTACCCTCTAACCAGCATCAGGCCATTTCCCGCAGCTGCAACCCCAAGCCCTATTAGTTACCACTCTACTGTTGCTAAGTTTCTACCATTTTTGCTTTCTTACATTCTGTATACTACAGTATTTATCTTTCTCTGACTTATTTCGCTTAGCACAATGCTCTCAAGGTCCATCCACATTTTCACAAATGTCAAGATTTTCTTCTTTCGGGCTCCTGGGTGGCTCAGTGGGTTAAGCCGCTGCCTTCGGCTCAGGTCATGATCTCGGGGTCCTGGGATCGAGTCCCACATCGGGCTCTCTGCTCAGCAGGGAGCCTGCTTCCCTCTCTCTCTCTCTCTGCCTGCCTCTCCATCTACTTGTGATTTCTCTCTGTCAAATAAATAAATAAAATCTTAAAAAAAAAAAAAAGATTTTCTTCTTTCTCATGGATGATTAAAATGCCATTGTGTGTGTGTTTGTGTGTGTGTGTGTGTGTGTACCACATCTTCTTTATTTAGTCATCTGTTGATACTTGATCAACATGTGGGTTGTTTCCATAACTTGGCATTGTGAATAATGTTACAATAAACATGGGAGTGCAAATAGCTCTTTGAGATCCTATTTTCATTTCCATTGGATATATACCTAGAAGTGGGGTAGTTCTATTTTTAACTTTTTGAGGAAGCTCCATACTGTTTTCCATAGTGACTGCACCAGTTTGCATTCCCACCTACAGTGCACATGGGTTCTCTCTTCTCCATACCCCTGCCAACACTTGTTATCTCTTGTCTTTTGATGACATCCATTCTAACAGGTGTGAGATGATATCTCCTTATGGTTTTGATTTGCATTTCCCTGATGATGAGTGATGCTGAACACCTTTTCATGTACCTCTTGGTTATTTGTATGTCTTCTTTGGAAAGATAATGTATGTTGTTCCTCTGCCCATTTTTTAACTGGATTTTTTTTTAAGAGGTGAACTTTATTTATTTATGTGTTAAATCTGTACATTTCTTGTTTCCTTTTTTGGAAAGATTTTATTTTAGAAAGAGAAGAAGAGCATGCTCATGTAAGTGGGTGGGAAGTGCAGAGGGAAAGAAGGAGAGGCAGAAAATCTCAAGCAGACTCCGTGCTGAGTGAGGAGCCCGACGCTGGGCTCTATACGAGCCTGAGATTGAGACCTGAGATGAGACCAACTGCCCAAGCCACTCGGGCACCCCTTTGCTTATCTTCTTTTTTAAAGATGTTATTTATTTGAGAGAGACAGAGGGAGAGAGCATGCGTGGGCTAGGGTCAGAGGGATAGGCAAACCCCCCACTGACTGGGAGCCTGACTCAGGGCTCGATCCCAGGACCTTCAGATCATGACCTGAGCTGAAGTCAGATGCTTACCTAAGCCACCTAGGTGCCCCTATTTATTTTTTTAGAAAGAGAGAAAAACAGAGCATGCATGAGCGGGATATGGAGTAGAGAGACAGTAGGAGAGGGAGAAGGGAATCTTAAGCAGGCTCCACAAGTGTGGAGTTCAGTCTGGAGCTTCATCTCATGACTCTGGGATCATGACATAGGCCAAAATTTAGAGCCAGACACTGCATCAGTGAGCCACCCAAGCACCCCTTTAGTGCAGTTTTTGTCGTTATCGGATTATATGAGTTCTTTATATATAAATATAAAAAATATTAACTTCTTATGAGATATATGATGTGCAATATTTTTTTCCATTTTATAGGTTGCTTCTCATTTTGTTTTGTTTTGTTTTTTACTGTGCAGAGGAGCTGAACAATCTATACCCTGGAAACTACAAGACTTTGATGAAAGAAACTGAAGAAGACACAAATAGATATTTTGTGAATCAATAGAATTCATATTATTAAAATCAAAAGAATTCATATTATTAAAATAGCCATACTATCAACACCATATATAGATTCAATGCACTGCCCATCAAAATTCCAATGACATTTTTCACAGAAAAAGAAAAGGCAGTTTTAAAAATTTGTGCGGTATTAGAAAAGATCCTAAATAGCCAAATCAGTCATGAGAAAGAAGAACCAGCTGGAGGCATCACACTGAATTACGCTGCAAAGGGGCAGTAATCAAAACAGTGTGGCACTGGCATAAAAATGACATATAGATTGGTGGAACAGAATCAAGAGCCCAGAAAGGGAAAAGAATAGTCCTTTAATAAATGGTGTTGGGAAAACTGGATAGCTACATACAGAAGAATGAAATTACACCCGTATCTTACATTTCTCACAAAAATTAATTTGGAGTGATTTAAAGACTGAACTATAGAAACTGAAACCATTTAACTAAAGATAACATAGGGAAAAAGCTCCTTGACACTGGCCTTGGCAATAATTTTTTGGATATGAGATAAAAGCACAGCCACAAACGCAAAAATTAATAAGTGATAATAAAAAGCTCTGCACAGTAAAAACAAACCAAAAACCAAAAAAAAAAAAAAACAAAACCAAACCCAATTTTAGTATATGTGCTGCCGAAGCGAGCACAAAAAAAACCAAACCCAAACCAAAAACCAAAAAAATCAACCCACAAAATGAAAGTCAACCTGTGAAATGGGAAAATTTATTCCTAAGTATTTTATTGTTCTTGATGCTATTGTGAATGGGATTGTTTTATTTTTCAGATATTTTGTTGTTCTAGAAATGCAACTGTTTTTGGTACGTTGATTTTGTATCCTGCCACTTTACTGAATCCACTGATTAGTTTTAATAGTTTTTAGCGGAGGTTTTAGGCTTTTTCTATTTATAAGATCGTATCATCTGCAAACAAGGACATTTTACTTCTTCCTCTCTGATTTGGATACCTTTTATTTCTTCATCTTGCTCTGGCCTGGACTCCTAGCACTATACTGAACAGGAGTGGTGAGAGCAGGCACTCTTGTCTTGCTCCTGATCTTAGAGGAAAAACTTTCAATCTTTTACCACTGAGTATGTTTTGGTCAATGTTTAGTGTTTACAATATCAGTACATTAGTAACATTTGCAATGATCCAAGTAGTATTTTCTTTTAAAAAAATTATGTACTTATTTATTTTTGTTGGAGTATAAACCAAGTAGTGTGTTCTGATTACAGTTCCTTTCCTATACAACTTTTGGGTTTTCCTGAAGTTAGTAACTGTTTCACATTTTTTATTTGCTTGGTTTCTCTAGGGCTTTATCAAATACTTCACCAAAGTGTAAATATTTTCTCTACTTGCTCAAACATATCTGGCATTCTCTTAGTTTCCTTTTTCTTTTTTTCCCTTGGAGACATGCCTCTGGGAGCCCACTGCTCTTCTGCTCCTCCTTGGACTGGGTGTTTTTTATACCTGCTTCACAGCTACCCTTCTGGGAACTCCCTGTTCTTCTTTACTCTGTTGGATCGCATTTCCTGAAACTCCTAGTTTCCTACGTGGCTTACTCATTCATTTCCGAGACCACCCTTCCTAAGAAAGGAGATGGGGAGCAAAATATTTTGGGATGTTGCGATCTTGAACATGACTTTATTCTCTTTTACCCTTGACTGAGAGCAGGAACAGGTATAGAGTTCTAGTTCTGAAAATAATCTCTCTTTAGAACTTTGAAAAGTTTGCTCCATTGTCTTCCTTTTTAAGAGCTGCTGTGGGACATCAGACCCCATTCTAGTTTTAGATCCTTTGCCTGTGATCTAATTTTCCCTTAGAAGCTTCTGGGATCTTCCCTTTACTCATGTCCTCTCGCTCTGGGAAATTTTCTTTGATAACTTCCTCCTTTCTCTTTCCTTTGTTCTCTATTTCTGGAACTCATATTAGTCAAAATGCAGAGGCTCCAAAATGCAGCCTCTAACTTTTTATCCTTCCTTTATTTTCTATCTTTTTGTCTTTCTGTTCTACCTTCTGGAAAAATTCTTCAATTTTATATTTTAATCCTTCAGAAGAAAAATTCCACTTTTGCAATCACATTTTTAATGACTAAGAGATCTTTTTTCTTTTTTGTACTTATTTTATGGATGCAGTATTTCTTTGTTCTGAGGATATTACAGGTTTTTCTTTTCTTTTTTTTTTTTTGTAGGTTTCTTCTGTTGTCTGAATTGTCTTTATTTTCCCTAAATTCCCTTTGCTTGTTTTGTTCATTTCGGTCTTTTGCTTTACTAGAGGTTATCTGTGAATGTTGAATCATCATGGCTATCAATTCTTATTTAAGACTGAGGAGCTATAGCGTGAATTAAGTATAGCGTGAACTGGCGGCTCTGTATGAGGGGTGACATTTGCCTGGTGAGTTTCACTGTCTGTTCAGTCAGGGAATCTTTTCATTCGGGGACCCCTCCCCCACCATATGGCATTATCTATGGGTCTTTACTTTGGGTTGGTAATTTCTCCAAAGAATCACCTAATCTCTTGCCAGGGGATATCAACCTGGCTGTCAACATCCTAGGAACTGAAACACAGAATACCCTTTAATGGTGGCCGTGGGGGTCCTCACTATTCAGTCTTTAGACTTTTACTTATGTCCTCCTCTTTCAGTACAGAGCCTTACCCCCAGCCTCAGCTGTGCCAGATACCCAAGTCTGGACCCTTTCTGGTTTACCCCTCCAGAAAGCAAAGATCCTATCTCCTGCTGTTTGGAGAAGGGGCTTAACTGTTCCTTAGGAAGACCTATAACTAACCTTCAAAAGTACATTTTACACTTGAATTCCTGCCCATCTAGGGTTGTTTTTTTTCTTCACTCAGATCAGCCTGTCTTCCTTTCACCTCTTCTCCCAGCCAACACACACAGACGAGCCTGATCAGGTTTGTCTAGTCGGCTCAGTTGCTCCTCATCCATCCTCTCTTCAGCTTCCAGCATTTGGTTGATATTTCTTTTCTCTGTCGTTTCCTACTGTCCCTGTACGTTTATGCCTCCTTCATTCTTTCATGGTTTGCGGGGAGGGGAGCTGGAGTAGGAAGGGGGATTAGAGGTCCAGGTAGACACTCACTACAAGTCCAAACCAAAAGCCCCCACTGAAAATGCTTCGGTTTTGTGATTCTGAGGTAACATAAAAATCACTACTGTCAGACAGGTGTCACCTGCTGGCCAACACGGTTAGAATAATCTTTGTTCCCGTACTCAGGAGCAAGCAGCACACGCCACCCACCTCTAGCGGCTCAGAGGTTCTCAAAGCCAAGGCCTACAGGCCTGCTGTGCATCCCACGGTCTCTAATGATGAGGGCTCCCGAACAGCACCCCTGTATTAAAACCCACAGCGCTCCTTATTGTCGGGAGGTAATTGCTCCTTGGGATGAATCATCCCTGCTTGACTTTCTTACCCCAACGAATATTCATGCTTATCTGCTCATTTGGTCTGAGATCAGAGGAGGATCAGCCCTATTGGGAATAAACTTCCTGTCCTCAGTCCAACCCTGTCATTGTCCTGGCCTGTTCAGTTTGCCTGTGGTTTTATCTTTGCCCTGTGGAGAGTCACACACACACACACACAACACACAAACGAGGTAAAAAGTTCGGGGGTGTGTGTGTCCTCAATTATTTTGATGAGGTAATGGGATAAAAACACTTAAATAAGTATCACGCTGAACAAAGAAGCAAGTAATTAATTCCCTAGTACTTAACAAGATGAACACGAATTGTATTTATGGTTGCCTACAATTTCCTTAGGCTTTAAAATTATTTTCTAAGAAAACATTTTCCCCATTTTACATAGGATAAAAGAATGCTCACAGAACTTACTGCAGCGTGTTCCAAACAGTTCAGTAATTTTCTTAGGTTTGAAGTCAATAAGAACGGATATTTACGTAAGTCACACTTTCCTTCCAGATGTCTTTCAATTCTAAGCAGTAGAATTACAACTCTGTTTTGCTTCCCTCTGAATTCTCTAGCTTAAGGCGAAAGAGCTTGGAAATGCGACAGATTTGAAGTATAATATTTCTTTTCACTACCAAACAAGCATCCTGGTCCAAATTTGACCTGCGTCTTTGATGCCTGCCAATCCCTTTTTAAAACTCTAAAGTACTTTTCGTGATATCTGACATGAAGCACGTAGACAAGTCAAGGGCAGTCACCCATTAGACCTACCTGTTGAAATAGCAAGTGACCAGCGCCCCGGCTACCATCATGTGCTGGCACGCGAGGATGAATTCGCTGGTCCAGATGAGGCCAATTAAATGGTACCACCACATGTACCGAATGCCTACGAGAGGCTGATATTCCACTTGGCCACCTTCAATAACCCGTGCAGCTCCTAAAGTTTAAAACACAAATATGCTTTATACCAGTATTTGCCAAAGCACGTAAGATGGTTCACTAGGCCACTCTTCTCAGTGGCTGGCTGTTAGCATCCCCTAGACAAAAAGATACCAGAGTAAAGTTGGAAGTATCCAACCTCATTTGAGCTCTTCATGGCACACACAGAAAAATGGGACACAGGTTTAACTTCTGAGTACTAGCAATAACCATATGCATAATGACTAATGGGTAGGCAATTTGCCAGACACTTGACCTATACTCTAACACTCATCCCACTCTGCAGTTATGAACACTGAGGTTTGGAAGAGGCAAGGAACTTTCATAAAGTCTCACCTGTTCATGATTAGTGGAAGAAGGAGATAAACTCTGACACACTAGATCCTAACATCTATGGTTTTTCTACCACACCACTTTGTGATTAAAAAAAAACTTGTTATTAGGACCATAGCTGCTAGGATTATATTCTAAAACTCTACTACCCCCCAAATTTAGAGTTTATAAATGAGACAAGACTCTCCATTTATTTCTAAGGGATTCATTTCAGAGTTCATTTCAAGGGCAAACTCTTCTAGCACATTTAAAATACCTACTGGGTCTCAGTGTTAACGTAGGTTTATATCTCAGCCTGAGCTGGGTAAGCTAGTCAGTCTCCGTAGGTATAATACCCATTTCCTGCTGGTGGGTTTGAATGAGATTACATGGTAAATGCTTAATATAGGGCCTGGTCTATAGAAAGTTCACTCTGTATGTGATAATGATTTTATTAAATTTCAGGAGCTCAATACTGGAGTAAACCAGGCCAGGAGGGTCAC
Source organism: Mustela erminea (assembly GCF_009829155.1). NCBI lineage: Eukaryota > Metazoa > Chordata > Mammalia > Carnivora > Mustelidae > Mustela > Mustela erminea. Next base: position 29,424,531 of record NC_045623.1, read on the forward strand.
CCCAACAGGGCCCTGCCATTTACATGGCCAGTCCGTTTGATTTGCCCTCATCTGAGGAAGGCCCCAAATAAGCTCTGCAATTCAATTCCATTCAGGTTGGATTTAGTAAATCCAAATCCCAGCTCCATGGCTCGGCGTGATTTCCAGATGTTTCTCCTACTATGTATTTAAAATTATTGTAACTATACTAACTACAATCCTAAAACTATCACAAGTCAGAAGATGGGCACTTCCGTCTTTAGCAACCTGAATGACATTTAAGGACTGTTTCATATTTTCTTTCTTAGCTATAAACTGGTTTTAGGTTCATAATTCCTGTGTCTAGAGACATTCACAAGAGGGTCTCTGTGGAGGAAGTGGGAGAAGGTAATAGTGATGTGAGGCAACCGGATTCCATGGACGGAGGCCGGCCTTCGGGCCTTAGGCCCTGCGTTCTGCTGAACAAGAGTCACATTGTGAGAAACAGTGGAGCGGCCTGATTTACAGAGAAGTTAATATTTTATTGAGCACTGGGCTCTTCCTGCCTGGGAGGCAATCTCTGTTTCAGGTATGGCACTGAGAAATGTTTATGCTTTTCCAAAATGGGTGTGTTTTAGAAAAGCATTCCCCGCGCTAAAGGAGGTGAGCCCCTCACCACTAATGCACGCACTGAGGTAGATCAGGTCGGGGGAGACTTGGAGAATCACTTTATGGAAGGTCAGAAGTGATCAGGGCCAGCCCACAAGCACATTCTACTTCCCGCAAGGTCAGGTCCTGGGGAGAGACGCATGGCAGTTTCGCAAGCACAGGCCTAAAACGTCACACATGGTTCGAGGGTGGAGAATGTTGCCACAGAACAGGAGGCATGCTTGCTTTGACAGATGAAAGGTAAATACGGAGCCCTGGCTGCTAAGGGTGGGGGGTGGTCTCTCTTCGTGGCTGCCCTGCACTGTCAGGAGCACGCTCACACATTCCGGCTCGGCACACTGATGGCTATAGCGACTGGAGAGTGGCCAAAGGGGTAAGCCCAGACTGATACAAGCTGTCCACCCCTCAGCATTTTCCAGAGAAGCAGAACCCCTATATTATTCTGGTCACTGCTGTTTTAGAGTATCTTTGTCTCCGCCACCTTCTTTGTTCCTCTGGTTCAGCTGTATCAGGCTGTTTTGAGTCTTTCCTTTAGGGCAGGGTTTCTCAACAAACCAATTCACATTTTGGTGCAGATAATTCCTCGTTGGGGCTGGGGGCGCTGCCCTGTGCCTTGTGGGATGTTTAGCATTCATCCTGACCTCTGCCCACAAATGCCAGGAGCAACCTCCCTCACCCCCTCCACTTAGGACAGCCCAAAATGCCACTTGGCGGGGACAGACCTGCTTTACAGCAAACAATCTCTGAAAAATCAGGCGGCTCAGGCTTCGGGCTGAAAGCCTAGGAAACCGTGGTTACTGCCTGTGGGTGGGGCAGGCGCGTAAATGCTCGCAAGACTGCCCTCTCCTGGATGGCAGTGTCAGTGCAGGCAAGAGCCCTCCATCAGGACCGGCAGCTTTGTGGACGACTGTGACACTAGAGAGATCGCTCTTGTGTTAAGGGGAACTGGACTTCAGATAGATCCCAAACTATGAGGGTCACAGGGATGATGGTGCAAAGGGCACTGAACTCGGAGAGGACTTGGTCCCAGTCTCAGCTTTTGACACATGTGATAAGCAACCTGGGCCTCTGCTCTCTCCTTGTCCAGATGAAGAGGGTGGACAAGACAAACCCTGAGGCAGTAGTTACAGCCTTGGGCTTGAGTCCCACAGGGTGAGATTCTTATCTCAGCACTGACCCCTAATGGCTGACCAGCCTCGGGCAGGTTATGGGACTTCATAACATCTCTGTTCCATCTCTTGCAATCTGAAGACCCTAACACCAACTCCTTGCGTCCTTGGGGACCCTGACTGCCACACATGCAGCTGTTATGAGGATTAAGTGGCTAAGACCCTGGGAAAAGCGAGTACGATACAGGGTTAGCTACAACCGAAGGATAGGTAGAGAGAATTCCAGCTGTGGAGTTAACAATATTTATTAAGCATCTACTCCATGTTGGAATGATGCTGGACATTAGCCATTAATGGAGGGAATATGAAAGACGCAAACAAATAATCAGAAAGAAGATACCATCTGAGTGACTATCAGGAACTCACATGTTGCTTTATTTGTCTACTCATCTCCCCTTCTTCTGGACTGTTTGTAAGTCCTCCTTGAACTCTAAGGGTTCCACCCCCACCCCCACCATTGTCACTCTCTGTCAATGATCTCACTTCTGGTTTCTCTGAGGAAAGAGGAGCAATCAGAAAACTTCTGCCAGGGCCTACCTCCAACATTTCCTTGCTGTCAGCAAGAGCCCATAGCCTGGCCCCCACTTAATGGGATACACTGTCTGTGATCCCAAGGCGAACCCTTCCTCTGGATCTCCTCCTCGTCTACTGATGACAGCTCTTCAGCCATTCCCCTCCCTGCTTCCTTTATTCAAATGTACCTCTTAAGGAAATCATTAACCATCTCTCATCTTTAAAAAACAAAACAAAAACCAAACCTTCTCCTGGCTCTACTTCTCCAGCTTCCTTGCCATTTCTCTGTTCCTCTTTAAGGTTTTTTTAAGCTTATTTATTTATTTTAAAATAATCTCTGTACCCAAGGTGGGGCTCGAACTCATGACTCCAAGATCAAGCATTGCTCACTCTTCTCAGCCAGCCAGGTGCCCCTCTGTTCCTCTTCATGGCCGAATTCCTCAAGATGGTGCCTACTTACTCATTTCTATTCTTTTCTCCCTCTTTCCCTTAAACCCACTCCCATCACGATCCGCCCCTGACCTCCCCTGACCTCCGAACTTCCCTGAAGCAGTTTTGTTATGAAATTCAGTGATCCATCCTCAATCCCTTGGGTCTTATCTCGCTTAGCATTAGCTTGACACACTGGAGGCCACTCCCAAATTCCTGAAGCCCTTCCCCCACACTCCAACACTGCATACTTTCTATCCTCCGGCCCACGGGCTGCTCCTGGTTAGCCTCATTTCTGTTTTCCTCCTCAGCTCCAAGATCTTTCACCGCTGAAGGTCCCTAAAGAACAGCCCTTGGATTTCCACTCTTCTCCCTGCACTCATTCTACGCTCATGGTTTTAAAGACCATTTCTAAAATGCTCCCAAATTCCCAAATGTGGCTTTCTAGCTGGGACCTCTCCAGAAACTTCAGACTCAAACAGCTAACCGCCCACTTGACATCTCCAGCTGGCTGCCAGAAAGCTGTCTCAGTTAACACAATCAAGGCTGATATGATGTCTCCTAACATGCTCCTCTCAGAGTCTTGCCCGTCTTGCGGACGGCAGCCTCATTCTCCCATTCCTCAGCGTCATTTCTAAATCTCCTCCCTTCACACCCTCCGCTAATGTATCAGGAAATCCTTCAGAACAGCCAGGGAATCTGGTCTGTCCCACCTCGCCCATTATTATGCCAGCACCATCTCTTCCCTGGATGACTGCTGTTACAATATAAGTCAGGTCATGGTACTATTCTGCTTAAAACTGGAATGACTTCCCACCTCAGATTGTTCCATAATGTTCCATAAATATTTACTGAATGAACAAATGAGTGAATGAATCAACCTTCCTTAATAAATCTAATAAAAATATATCTCCGATATATTCTATATCCCTAATATATCTTACTATAGAGACCGGAGATGATCTTTGGGATATCATCAATACAAACAGGGGGAAACTCATCATGAAGCTAGCCATACGTTCAGATATTAAAAACAAGCTTTAAAGCATTTCAAAGAACAAGGTGATACTCATGATCATATACATGGCAGTTTCTCAAGGAAGGCAGTCCAGCCAGTGGGGATAACTTCCCAAAGGAAGCAGGTCCAACTTGGAAGGGCTCAACCTTCTAGTACATTCTGTGCACTGTCCTCTTCCAGCAAGCTGGCTCAAGTGTCCTCCTGACATCCGTTCTTGCCTATGTCTCCCACTGGCTCAGCTTCTGCTCTGACAGCGTGAAGATGAAGGGAAAAGAGAAGAAAATCTCACTGTCATTGAATCTGTAATTTACCAAGTTCTTTCCGAGTATACGTCTCATTTAATACAGAGCTGCTGCGAACTCACCTACTGATTCAGGATACACTCACTGAACTCAGTGAGGGGCTGCACACTGGGGCAAAAGACCCAAAAGAAAAAGACATAGCCCCCCCCCCCCCAGATGTCTGTACTCCAGGGGGATGGAACACATGAGTCATTGCCTTGCATTATTGTTCTTTCTAGGACTCATCACCATCTGACACACAAATATTTGCTTATTCCCTCTCTGCCCACTCACTAGAAGCTCTGTCCTGTATCTAGGTCCCAGGGTTGCAATGGAGAGCTGTTGTTGAAAGAATGAAGAGTATAAAAAATGCAAGGAAAATGAAGAAGCAATACTAGGTATGCCTGGCGAACTTACAGATAGATTTCTAAGAACTGCAATGCTCACAACCATTCTTGGAGAATGACTAGATTTTCAAGCAGTTTGGGGGTAGAGAGTGGGGTGCAGGTTGTGAAGAGATGTTTCCAGATGAAGGCATGGCAGGTGCAAAGGCACGAATGTCCCTCAGACTGTTTTCCTTTGCACCCTCCCAAAGGGCCCATAAACTTCAAAAAAGCAGGGACTGTTTAAAATCTCTTTTGTGCAAGCTCCCTCTGCCTGTTCCTAGGACAGGTCTGGGCTGCTAGGAGACTTTATCTTCTAGATCTCTAGGAACTTAAAAAAGACAATTTTCTTTGAAACTGTGTTCTCAAATATGCTAGGCAGGGCAGAGAGTAAAGCTGAAGCTCGGTACCAGATACTCTAGCTGACAGGAATTCCCAACATAAGGAACATATATAGGCCCTTATTTGCAAAGCAAAGCTCTGGCACCATCTCAACCTCCTCACATCCCTGTCAAGTTTTCATTGCCAAAATGGGAAAAGGGAAGCACAGAGGAACAAGGAAGGCCAGACCCAGCCGAGATCCTGGGTCCCTTGATTCCAGGCATGGCCCTTGGCCCTACTGCATCCCTGTGATGACCTTTCTAATTGCAGCACACCGGGAGGGGAAGTGACCCCCTCCACTAAGACGGGCTTCCTCCACTGTCAACTCTGGGGTTTCCGGACCACCCTAATGGTGTACTGAGCCCACGTGGGCTCCTTCCGACCTGCCACCTGCACCTGCTGGCTTCCTGAGGTTATGACAGTTTCACTTTTCCCCACTGGATTTTAATCGTCGTTGTCACACGGCTGGTGGCAGACAGTTTCTAATGGCTAATCAGTGTCACAGGTGCAGGGCCTTGATACGGTCTCCTGAAATGATTCCCAGATAAGCCAGAATTTGTTGACTACCTCAGAGACTGATTTAAAGCCTCTAGAGAAATAGCTCATCAGGGCAAAAAATCACCCAAGTTCACTTTTTCCTGAATTTTTATTTTCCTTTTTATACATTAAGATTTTAGTTTCTTTCTTTCTTTCTTTTTTTTTTTTTTTAAGATTTTATTTATGCTTTTGACAGAGGGAGTGAGCACAAGAGGGGGAGCAGCAGTCAGAGGAAAGGGAGAAGCAGGCTCCCAGCTGAGCAGGGAGTCCAGGGCAGGTCCCAGGATGCTGGGATCAAGACCTGAGCTGAAGGTAGATGCTTAACTGACTGAGCCACCTAGGTGCCCCAAAATACCAGTTCATTCAGCCACCTGACATGATAAAAAGCTCCCAACTATTATCCACTGAGGACACTCCCAACCACTGCAGCCACACTGGGCACCAGCTGGACAACTGGAAGGTTCTATAATTCGCTGAGGGGACGTGAGGGGAGACAATCTTTCTGATCATCCACATCACCTGGCTTCTTTTCACAAGCTCAGACCGCAGCTCCCAGTCTCCCACAAGTGCAGCTGGGATGTCTCCTGAAGGTCAAAATGACATGAAGCCAAGAAGCGACCTGCCCAGACCCAGAGCGGTGGCTCTGGCATGGAGTGAAAAGTTCTTTGGAAACAAAGGAGTTCTGTGCACCTGAGTTGGCCCACAGGTGAGTGGAAAGGAGAGTCAGGTGGCTGGAGGGAACAGCCAGTCTGGTATTTAGGATGCCCGAGCCAGGAAGGAGGGAAGGCCATAGCTCTCTGTGATACCTCCTCTCCTATAAAGTGGAAGGTCTGCTAGCACGCATGCCTACGTCAGGTCCCAGGCACCTGGTTTTCCTTCCTGCCCTTCTGTCCCTCACCCTCTGGCCTGGTTTCCTCCGTCCACTGACAGAGAATGGCCACACTTTAGTACCTGACCTCCCAGATGGCTCCAGAATGCTGTGCTATCTTTGGCCCCACAGAATCCCCTACCTGTCTTCCTGCCTCTCCTGCTCGCAGCTCTGCAGCAGATAATCTCATGCCCTGGGGCCCCGGGCACAACTTGGGCCCAACGGGGAACTAAAGGGACACCCCACTGGCCGCTCACCCCTGAGGCAGCCCTGGGATGTGTTCCTCCCCACCTGTACCCCCAACTCCCAGGACTGGCTCTCTCCTTGTTGTCTGTGATCAGGGCCTCTCCTGGGTTTGCTCGAGACCCCTAGTGAATCCCCCTTGGCTTCTTTCTGTTATCTTCTGATCTGGCAATTTCTAGTTCATCCTCTGAGAAGCCTTCCCTGACTCCCAAAGCAGGGTGGAGCCCCGTTCCCATGCTCTAGGAGCTCCTCAAAATTCTCCTATCGTGACATTCATCAACCTTCACTAAGAGCACACATTTCATTGTCAGTCTATCCTGCTGGACTCTTAAGTGCTATTAGGAGAGGACACCATTCCTCTCCAGTGCCTTGCCCAGGGCCTCGGCCCCACAGTGTTCCCCTAACATTTGTGAAGTAAAAGGCAAGAACAAATGAATGGGCCCTGCCCCCGAGTATGGTGGGTTAAGCACAGTCCTTCAGCCAGACTCACAGCCCACAAGGACGGGAGGGGCGGCTATGCCCCAGGGTCTTGAGGAGGATGGAAGGTCCTTCCCTGGTCCTGACTCATAACTTCCATGACTTCACCCTTTCTCTGGGGATTCTTCAGGGCAAGTGTTCCAATACCACCGTCCACCACCCTGTGCGCCATCCCTGCCACCCGCCGCCACCCATCACTCCCAGCCTACCCTGGCTGTGACCTCCGGCCCTTTCCTGTTGTAACCACAGACCCCAAACACAACACTGTGCCCAGGCCACATCCGCCAGCCAGCTACTGTGGCCACAGCACTGTTCTGACTTGACAGACAACTGAGGAGGCCCCCTCTGTCTCCCAGACACGGGGGATGTGACACAGGCTCCACCCCAGGGTTCTGGAACCAGAGAGAGCCTCGCACTTCCTCACAGGGTGACCTTCCAGAGTGCGCACGCAGAGCCTCAATTCTCTTGCTTGGAACTTGAGTGTAACAAACACAGGATGAGGGGCACAGCTATGCTTAAAGCAGAGAACATAAGAAAACTGGCACGCAGCCTTGAATTGGGCACTGTTCAACAAATGCTTGTGCTCCCACACGTCCCAAGGCCACTGCCCTCCTTACTGACTGCAACCGAGATGGCTTCAAGGGAGAAAATAGAGCTGTTCAGTGTTGTTCTAGCTGAGACTTCCAACTGTCCCACAACATCTGTTCTCGCTTTTTCTTGGCAGGAGAACCTCTAATTTTTTAACTGCTAATGAAACCCCCTCGCCGGTCCTCCCTCTCAGGAAGGTGCTTCTGTGTCATGAGGCCCTCGCTGGTCAGGTGGAGGTGAACGTGCTGTCATGACTTCTAGGAGGGCTGAGCGAGGGAGGGGACACCCATCCTCCTCCCTGCCACCTACCCAATGCCTGGTGTAGGATTTGGTTGGAGCCTGAGTGTCCATTTCAGCTACTGGATGGAAGCAAGAGGGAGAAGAGCTCAGCCACAAGGAGCTGAGATGAAGTCGAACACACGCACCCAGGCCCTCCATCTCTAGAGGACCATGCTGGCATGGGGCTCCTCCTTGGGGACTTCATTTATGTGAGAGAAATGACCTCATACTATATTTAAGCCACTGGTTGGTTGAGTCTTCTCTGACTCCCAGACACACCTCATCCTGACTGATTACAGTCCTGGTTCATCCTGGATAATTATTCTGAGTTCACTGTAGGTCTGCTGAGAACTTCTAGAGGACAGGAGAGAGTGCTCCCACAGTGTCTCTGGAGCCGGAAGTAGGGGCTATGCCTCCCAAGGAGCCTACTGACTGACCATCTTGAAGGGTCAGCTGATTCCAGAGAGAGGGAAGAGAATCTACCACACAGCAGTTGCTCTTACAGATCTGACCGGATGTAAACTTGGATAAAACAATAAGGAATCCTAGTAGCCTTGTTGACTTGCCATCTGCTGTGGTTCTTACCCGTCTGCGATGGTCTCAGAAAGCAACTTACTTTTTGGTACTCCCGTCAGGGTACTGATCGTCTGAGGTGAGAGAAGCTGGCAAACTGCCGTGGATAAAATCTGAATCCTTCTTTCTAGAGACTTTTGTTCATACTGTAGACTTTTTTTTTTTTTTTTAAAGATTTTATCCATTTAGAGAGACAGCACAAGTAGGCAGAGTGGCAGGGCAAGAGAAAGGGAGAAGCAGGCTCCCCATTAAGCAGGGAGCCTGATGTGGGGCTCAATCCCAGGATCCTGGGATCATGACCCGAGCCGAAGGCAGCCACTTAACCAACTGAGCCACCCAGGGGCCCCATATTGTAGGTTTTCTGAAAGCTCTTTCAGTCCCCACTGAATTTATTCTCTCTTGAAACAAACCCAGTTTCTTGAAAGCCAGTGTAGAAGAGGAAAAGGATTTTCCTGCTTTCCTTCATGACAGAGCCCCTGGCACCATTACCGTTGTCATCAGACACCTCTAGTTCCATGGTCCCTATAAAAACAGGCCAATGGCTCCAAAATACTGGGGTCTTCCGAGCCCAACTCCAAGGTGACGGAACCCAGAGCTCTTACCTGCGGTCCCCAGGCTCAGCAGCACAGCCACCCAGAAGACCCAGAAGGAAATGAGGATGGCAAAAGTCCACAGTGGTTGGAACAGCAGGAAAGGAGAGTTGCTGATGGCCTTATTTATGACTTGGAAAAGTTCAACTGTCAGTTTTATTCTCTTTCTGAGGACAAAAATCAAGCCGAGCAGAACTACCTGGTGAGAAAGGGGTTAGAATAAATGACTCAAAATAATGAAGAACTGAGAAGAACTTCAAGTAGACCTGCATATTTCACTGATATCTCAGCAAACAGCTCTTTAGCTACTCACTTTTCTTATTATAATTAAACAGAAAAATGCTCAAATCCTAATTCAGCATCTACTATGTGCTAGTCGCTATGAGAGATCCTGCAGTTCTAACAGTGAACAGCCCAGGCCCTAAGGGAACTTGAGATTTGGTCAGAGAGCAAGAGAAAATGCACATAAGGTCCTCTAGGATCAGAGAACCCTCTTCTGTCCCTCATCTCCTCCCCACAATACCCAAGAGACCCAGAGAATGCTCAAGGACTGCAAAAGGCAAGGAATGCAAGTATAAGGGGAAAGGGCAGTGATTATGTCTCCAAGCAACCCTCTGTGCCTTCTTTCTTGGTTTTAGTTTCCCTCCATGTAAATTTCGTATTAAATTCATCCCCACACCCCAGTCCAGCCACGGGCCATCTCCCCTTCACAGGCAAGCTTCTGCACAGACTAGTCTCCCCCTGCCATCCACACTTTCACACCCTAACCCAGAGTACAGCATGCAAGTCTCTGTCCATCCCTCTTTTCTTAAAACTTTCTTCTCCCTTCACTTCTGTGACTGCTTTCTTCTGGCTCTTCTACTTCTTCAGTTGTTGTTTCTCAGAGGCGGAGAACCTTCATTTCCAACAAGAACCCCCAGCCTTGGGGTGCCTCAGTGGCTCAGTTGGTTAAACATCTGCCTTTGACTCAGGTCATGGTCTCAGGGTCCTGAGATCGAGCCCTGCATCAGGCTCCCAGCTCAGCGGGGAGTCTGCTTCTCCCTTTCCTTTTGACCCCACCCCCACCCCCCATCCTCTGGCTCATGCTCTCTCTCTCTCAAATAAATTAAAAAAAACAAAAACAAAAATTTAGAAGAAGAAGAACCTCTGGCCTCACCCCTCTCTGGGTGCTACGTGAGTAAGCATCAGTTCCTGGCCAGGCCGTGAATATCCTACAATGTCTCAAATTCAACTTGTCCTGAGCCAAATTCATTATCTTCACACAAAAATCTCCTTTCTTCTAGATTCCCGATTTCAGTAGCCATAATTTTCCTGGACTCTCCAAGAATAGGTAAGTTTCCTGTATTGTGTGTTTCCATATTATCCCAAACTTACCCCAAGTGTAGCACTCAGCATTTTCTACTGCAAATGTTTACTTGTCTCAATTTCCCATTAGGTTAAGCTCCCCAAGAGCAGAGCCCTCCCTGGTGCCCAGCACAATCCCAGTTACCTGTGTTCAGTTTCCTAGATCTCTCAGTCTGTGATCCACAGCTGATCACAGTTCAAGTCCTATCCTCAACCATCCGTGCCCTAATAACTGCCTCACTGGCCTCTGTTTTAATCCCCTTGGCTCCAGTCCCTACCCTCTTCCCTCCTCTAACCTACAGCTAAAGCGATCTCTGAAAGGGTAGAGTCAATGATGTCGTTTCCCAGCTCAAAATCCCTCAACAGTTATCCGTGCTTCTGGGTCAAGATCAAAGTCATCATCATCCCAGATCAGGACCTTCCTGGTATGGCCCCTCCCTGTATCTGCCTCTTGGGCTTCTGCCAAGAGAACCTCCCACGGGTCTTTCTTGTGTCCATGTGACCCCATGTGTGCCATTCCTTTAGCCCAAGATACCCTTTCTCTGCCAGCTGGCCTGAGGCATTCCTGACCCGAAGGATCTCACAGTCCATGGAGAAAAGTTGAAGGAAGGCGGATAAACTAAAACAGCTCCCAGAACTGGGAGCAGGGCCTCCTGCCCCAGCTGAACACGTCCAGTCACTCCAAGTCGTAAAGGCGAAGTAGGCATTTCCAACTCTGCATTTTTGAAGGCTACTACTATCAACAAGAAAGAGGGACCTTTCCTTAGTTTTACTTAAAATTTTCATGAAGCAAAATGATACGATCTCTAGGTAAATAATCTTGGCTTCTAGCTCCCGCGTGGGAAGCTGACACATGTGTATTTAAATGCATGTGTGTTTTACAAGTTATACGCATGCATACAAAAATCCTTTCACACGCTTAAGGATACTGCAAGGATGTTCTTTAGAAGTGTAGAGTCAATGCTAACCTGACCTTCTCCCCAGTCTCTGCAGGCATCAGCATTACCTAATGGGGATGGTGCTGGGGGTGCGAGTGAGGCTGGGCTGGGCAGCAGGCCTGAGGCACCTTGGGGGTCATGTCTTGACTTCACTATTCTGGGCTTGAAGCCTCTGGGAGCTGCCTTTCAGCCTGTGCTCCTAAGCTGATGCCCTGACATGTGTGTTTAATGCCATTCACCCTCTTTTCTCCATCACCGCTAGTGCTTTCTGTGAAACAATACAGATGATGGGTAAGAAAGGTAGAGTGAGGGAGAAGAGGGGCAGCGGCTAACTCCTCTTTCTCTTGGGACAGCAGGCCTGCGGACAGGAAGTGGTCCCTGAGTAGAGGACATAGTATGATGCTCCCTGTCCTCCTTCTCTCACCTTGTGCCGGGATCCTGTGGGAGCCAAGCCAGGCTGGCAGGGGAAGCAGCAGGTGAAGAGTGCTTTTCTCAGGCGGGGTTATCCCCTTGCCCTATAGCCAGCCCCACTTTCCCAGCCCCAGGTCTCCAGGCAGGAGCATTGCGGGTGGCTCTCTATAGGAATGCTGAGCTTCTGTGGCAGATGCTCCCTGGGGAGGAGGGAAGTCCATGGAACCTTGCAGGAATATTCCCATTTGACAGATGAGGAGACCCAGGCCTATGGCCAAGCCATTCTGTGAGGTGACACAGTGGGTAGTGGGTCATGGGTCTGAACACCCACCTGATACTGCAAAGGCTAGAGTCTTTTCCCAGGCATCATGTCATGCTGTTGCTTGCTTGCTAATTCATCTCATCAGGGGGCAGGTAACTTGCTAACTGTTGCCTAGCGCAGGACCCAGTGCATAAAAGCGGCTTGGGAAATGGCAATGGACAATCTAGAGCTCTTGTGAGGACTTGCCCAGCCAGTGAGCAGCCTTGGCAGGAACTCAGTAAGCAGCAGGGACAAATGTACTATGTGAATGGTCTGGGAGCTGTGCTTTGCTTCTCCCCTCTGTCCCAACCCCTGAAAAGTCCTCACAGACACAGTGAGAACAGCCTCTCTGCCTTCACAGCCTTCCTTCTCGTTCACCTCACGCTCAGTGAAGAGAGGCCACCCCTGACTCTGGAGTCCGGGTGGCCATTAAATTCAGTGTGTGGAGACAAAGCAAGCCTGTGGAGGGCAAAGGGAGAGGGCAGGCTCCCCCTCACCCACTCCCCCTGCCCAACAGCTCCAGCCTTGGCCTGGGGTCCAGGGGGTCATTTCTCTTCCAGCTTCCTTCAAAGGCCCTGCAGCAGCTATGGGCCTAGTCCCCTCCCTGGGGAAGGACAAACTAGGAACTTTCCTTAGTCAGACGCTTGCTCCCTGAGATGCATTCCACGTGAAGAACACAAACCAGAAAACTCACTAGAAAGGAGAAAATGCGGAGACTACCGACCATGGGAGCCGAAGGCTCTCCTTAGCAGAGAATTGGGTTGCTGAGACAGTCTGTGCCTGCCGAAGAATTAAAGGGCTGTGGAAACCTTAGCTGTTACCCATCCACAAATGGTGAGTAGGCAACATGCCAGCAAGGGCTGTGAGGATGGCTGTGGTGGCCGAAAATCAGCCCAGCCCCCCTCCAGGGTCTTGCAATTCTAGCACATTTAATGCCCACCCCCCACCCGGAGAGTGACCCAAATGATTTTCTAAGCTTTCTCCTCTCTGACCACCGGTATCTGCTGCCTCAACATTCTGTTTGCTGGTTTTCAACTAGGGCATTCACAGGGGAGGCGGGTTGTCTGAACACCAAAATCACCCAGTGGCCAGCGGGTGTGGAAATAAAGGGCTCTCTGTGTTCAAGGGCAGTGGGAGCCGCCACACCCTGGAGGGGGCAGAGCACCCACAGGCTGGAAGGGGGAGGCTCCTCACAAACAGGAAACAGGAACTGTCGTAAGTCTGTCCCTCCCAACCCCTCCAGGGGCCACCTTACTGCCACTTGGGGGCAAAAATGGTTCTACTGTGTCAAGGAAAATGAATCAGCACAAGTAACACTTTAGCCTCTGAGAACTGTCAGAAATGACTTGGGAAGAAGGTAAGACCTTTTTTCCTGTTTTTGTTTTTTGGAAGGTTTTGATTTAGTCCTATGAGAGTATTGCAAATAAAAAAGACAATGCTCTAAACATGTATGTACTTTCACTATACTATTATATATGCACACTCTGAGGTTAAAAAAAAAAAACACCCAAATTCTACTTGTTCTTGGTTACAATCTAATTATTTGGATCTCAGAGTTCTAGCAGGCTACTTGTTCTCCTGCTGGAAGGGCATTTCTTACCATGATTACTGTAGATACAAGAGCAAACCCCAGCAAACACTTCATATTTTCCCTTTCTGTGTCCAGTTCTATGCTGAGGTCATGGGTATAGTCGTAATACAGCCACCATAAGACACCGCAGACAACTAGAAAGCAAAACACCAGGGCAACTCAGCACACCCATGTGGGTAACCGGCCTCCCTCCACCACCCCCCCACCCGCCCCCAGCATGAGGACCACACATGGGGTAGCCTGGCTCGGACACTGGGTACCACAGGCCTTGGGCTTTATGTGTGACAACTGATCCTCTAGAGGAGCTGGCCAGGGTAACCCCCCAAGGACCCCCCCTCCTCCCCACTGGCCCAGAGTGGCTGCCTGTCTTTGGGAGGCACAGGGCAGGGATTCCAAACACAGGTGCATCCTGCCAGCCCAGCCTGCAGACCGGGTATGGGTGTGAGCAGAGTGGAAAGTGCATGGGCAGAGCAGAGAGGGGGACAGGGTTAAAGTCCAAAGTCTAAACTGCCTGATGAGCTCCCCTGGTGCTGACCCCGTGGGAACCACCACCATGTCAGTGTGGCACTCCAAGTCTGGGTGGATAGCCTGACCTTGCACATGCCCTCCGTTTAAGCACTACCCGCCACCTACAACACCCCTACAGTGACTAGAGGAAGGTCATATTGGTCTTTACTTGTCCCAGGTGGGAAAGGATCCATCATGGGCTGCGGTGACTGTCCTCCAGCAAGGCGCACTGTGCACCTGTGAGCTGTAGGGCTCTAAGCAACTGAGGGCAGAGCTGATAATTCAGGGGACTGAAACCCTACAGTCATACCAATTATTAAAAGTTCCAGTATCTCATGCCAGTTGGTAAACAACTGCCGCCTTGAACTTCCTGCATTCCCCTACCTCTCAGACCCCCCTTTCCTGATAACCCCTAGATGGACCCACATTCTGGCAACAAAAGGGGAACCAGCAGGTACAGGGGAGGGTCTTTGGGACTGTGCCCCAGCTCAGGGCCTGAATCTTTTTAGACTGTGGGAGCTTCTGCATGGGGACCTACACATTAATGGCTGATGGGAAAGTTCAGAAGACATTCTGGAAAAGCAGGCATTCTTTCCAACAAGCCTTGGAGTCATCTGTTAATGGTATGGCTGCCAGGATCTGGACTGGCAGGCCCATCTCTACGGCAGCAGAGAGCAACAGAGACCACAGACCGGCCTCAACTTGGCTATTATCTGCATGACACAAGCAAGTCCCTTCTCTCTGGTTTTGAGCTTTCTCGTATGTAAGATGGTGGGCTTGGATAAGAGATTTTCTCAAACCGATATAGCTCAGTAATGTCAACTTTTAAGTTTCATGCTTAATGGAAAGGCTTTTCATTTAATACAAAAGAAATCCATCAAGAAGAAATACTTACACAACAATCCCACGATAATCAGTGCTATGAAAATGTGAACCAGAAGGGTGGTGATGAATCGGAAGGTGACCATCATGGCTAAAGACAAGGCTGAAAAATCAAGCAGAACCTATAAACCCCAACAGCAATCAGGGTGTGAAGGTGATGATGGGAGGGCTATTAGGACTCCCAGAAGATGGCAGGCTGAGGTATTCCTTCAATGTCTAAATATCTTAGACATCTACTAAACGAAAATAACAAGACACACTCAGGGTGTCTGAAGCATACACAAGTTCCATCTGCTACAATAAGCCAGTTTCTGAAGCCCTAGCATTTTTCTTGAATTAAAAAAATTTTTTTTAATTTGCAAATTAGGCCTTATTCCCAAATATCCAAAATGCTTTTTTAAAAAAGAATTTATTTATTTATTTGAGAGAGCAAGAGAGAGGACATGACCAGAGGGTATGAGGGAGAGGGAGAAGGACAAGCAGACTCCCTGCTGAGCACGGAGCCCAATTTCAGATAATGACCTGCGCCTAAGTCAGATGCTTAATTGACTGAGCCACCCAGGTGTCCCCCCCAAAATGTTTTTTTTTTTAATTCCAAATAAACCATTAAAAAATTTTTTTTAATCATACTTAACTCTTTTGACTTTTTATTGGGCTTATGTAAAGTTTCAACTTAAATGTTCCCAGGTATTCTTATTAAATATGAAAAATTAATGCCTTTAGAAATGAAAAATTTAAGGTTCTAATATTTTGGTAAGCTGTCTATGTAAAAAATCTGCATATTATTGTCCAGTACATGGGATTTTAAGCTTATGAGTTTATGTTAAGCATTTCAGTGAATTTATGTATACTGCTTTTTCTCTAAACAAGAAATCAGGATTACTTATAGATATTTTGGTGTAGTGGTTGAGAACATAGGTTTGGAGATCAGAACACATCTGGGTAAAGTCTCAGCTCTGCCACCCACTCTAGTCACCACATGACTTTGGCCAAGTCGTTTAACCTCACTAAACCTCGGTTTCCCCTCCTACTCATGGTGACAGGATTCTAATGAAGTTTTTTTTTTTTTTTCCCCCAAAGATTTTATTTATTTATTTGACAGACAGAGATCACAAGTAGGCAGAGAGGCAGGCAGAGAGAGTGAGGGTAAGCAGAGAGCCCCATGTGGGGCTTGATTCCAGGACCCTGGGATCATGACCTGAGCGGAAGGCAGAGGCTTTAACTCACTGAGCCACCCAAGTGCCCCTCTGATGAAGTTTTAGTAAGTTAAGAGTAAGCACAAGGCCTGGCACATTTGGGTCATTAAGAAATCGGGAAGTTACATAATGGTGACAAGTTAGGCATCCCCAAACATTCAGGAATTAGTACTTTGGTAATGAAATTATGGAAAACTCAATTTGTAAACTGGCAAAATCACAGCTGACCAAAGAATTTCTTTCAACCTAAAGGTTGGGGAGCAGCCACTGGAAAAGGGGGTAGATAGTAGGCCATTAGTACTGGCCACAACAGTGGAATGTGTTCATCTGTTCAAAGACAAAATTGACTCTTAAAGGGGTTCATCAAGTTGGAAGACAGTAAGCAGGAAGTTAAGGGGTCAGGAGTGGGGGTAGCTGCTTCCAGAAATGTCCGTAAGAGGCATGTCCTGGCTTGAGGGCTTGACCAGTCTGCAACCCTAAGCAGGCAGTTGAGTAGATCAGGCCCTCACTATCTGATGCTATTTAACATGGATCCATGTGCCTCCTTCCCTTGCTCACCAAGCAGCCTTCTGACCTGGCTTGCTTGTGGGGAGTGGGCATTCTGGCCAGAAGACATGCATCTCTGGTTCCCCTGACAGTTGTAATTTTCATGGCCAATTCGAAAACTTGCAAAAAATCTGCTTTGTACACCATTTTTACACAGAGCCGAGGACCAGGCTCTGGAACATGGCAGCTGTATTACAGCAAACCCACGTTCAGTGAGGCCTCTTGGCAGAAAGCCAGCTAGCGTTCCCCTAATTCTGTTTTCCCCTCTCCCACCTAAAACACTGAAAACATTTATGAAGAAAATATGTGAAGTTTTATCTTTAAGTCAAGAGGCTAATTTTCACTCTATAACATCTGTAAGTGGTAGAGACTTCAGCACAGTCACTGTAAGAAAATTAATGGGAAAATTACCTAATGCAAAGATACACAGGCCGAGAATTGTGTCTCTTCCTGACATTATTCCACTCAGAATTCGATGGAGGATGTCGACATCATTTATCAAAACAGATGCAAACAAGGAGTAGCACTCAGGTGTTTGAGGGACGCATCGGTTAAACAAGGGGAAAGACTTGCTAGAAAGGAAAGAACAAATGACAGAGATGTTTATTTAATTACTTGACTTAAAAAACCCATGTTTATTTAAAATTCCCAACAGCCAAGAGAACAGAAGATCTGCAGCAATAAAAAGAAGATTAGCAACCTGTTTGCAAGGTACACTTTAGAAAGCCAGGCGACTGTGCTCTGCTCCAGTAATCAGCTGATGCTCTGGGCGGGGAACGATGATGGGGACCCTGAGAAACCAGAAATCTACACTTGGGAGGGTGACATCTGATTCTCCCATGGCCCTTCTGAGACACACAAACTACCAATGCCCACATAAGGCTGCATGTCTTCTTTTTTTTTTTTAGTTCCTCTCTGATTTATTCAGGACACATTGCAGCTCTCAAAAAACTTAACATATATTTTGGGGGAAAAAAAAACAATTTTTACCTCAAAGATTAAAAAATGATGACACATATGACTGTCTCTAGAATATTTCATGGAAATGTTAAATTTGTAAAAATAATGTATTTCTATGACTTTATTAATATCCATATATTTTTGTTTTTCTATGTAAATTTAGTTATTATCAACATCAGAAATTACACTTTTTTTTTTTTTAAAGATTTTATTTATTTATTTGACAGACAGAGATCACAAGTAGGCAGAGAGGCAGGCAGAGAGTGAGAGAGAGGAGGAAGCAGGCTCCCCGCGGAGCAGAGAGCCCGACGCGGGGCTCGATCCCAGGACCCTGGGATCATGACCTGAGCCGAAGGCAGAGGCTTTAACCCACTGAGCCACCCAGGCGCCCCCAGAAATTACACTTTTTAAGTATGCATGTCTTTAAGAAACTGTTAGATACAGGGCTGGTTCAATCGGATGCTTTGTCAACGAAATGCCCTGCTTTATTCTGTCCCCTTAAAGGAGGCGAATAAAGGCTTGCTCCAAACAGAATGGGTACTTGGGAGTGAGGACTGTGTGGAGAAAGCTGCGGTTGACAGCTGCCTTGGGCATATTAAAAAGCTGACCTTCCAGGGGCCTCCTCCTGAAATATAAAAATGCTCAGCGATGTCCATTCTAACGACTCTTCAAGAGGCCACAAGTACCTTCACAGGGTCCTTTCTTTCCCTCTTTGGGTCCCAATAGCAGAAATAATCCCAACCCATGAAGTGCCAAATTATTCAACAAACTGCCAAAAACCAAGTGCTTTTTTGATATGTGTGAAGGTGAAACATCGGAGAACCCAAATGCAAATGGTATTAGATGGTCATAAAGAAAAAAATGGCTCCTGAACTTTGAATGGTCACAACGTAGAACCCATGGAAGAATCTTTCTCAGGAAGTCACCACATTACAGAAATATTCCGAGTCACTGAACAGTGATCCCAGAGGAGGGTAATACAAATAAGCAGCTTTTCCCTAATTAAAAAATTTGAAGGTGTAATACATTTACATGGCTCAAATTCCGAAAGGTACAACAGAATAAATGGAGAGAAATGGCCATTTTTTTCTCTTAGAGGAAAAACAGATTTCTTTGTAGGCATGTCATTTGGTTTCTAGCATATCATTCTATTTTTTCTCCATTTTATTTAAGATTTACTTATTTTACAGAGAGAGCACCCACGTCTGAGCAGGGGCAGGGAAGGGTGGGGAAGGGGGAAAGAGAGATAAAGAGAGAGGGAGAGAATCCTGAAGCAGACTCCCCGCTCAGCAGGGAGCCCAGCACAGGGCTTGATACCAGGACCCCGAGGTCATGACCTGAGCTGAAATCAACAGCTGGTTGCTTAACTGACTGAGCCACCCAGGATCTCCCATTTTTTTTTTTTTTTTTTAAAGTAAACTCTACCCCCAACATAGGGCTCAAACTCACAGCCCTGAGATCAAGAGTTGCATGCTCTATTGACTAAGCCAGCCAGGTGCCCCTCTATGTAACATTCTAGAGACTTTTTAAAACATATGTGAATGTAATAGGAAATTTAAATGGAAGTTCACAGCTGAAGCTCAAAGACAGTAGAAATTACACTCCAAAATGAGATGTTAGACCCCACCATGCAGGCTCCCCCTCCATAAAAAAAGGTTGGAAAACTTGCTCTTCTTAATTTTTTTAAAAAAAGATTTTATTTATTTACTTGAAAGGGACAGACAGCATAAAATCTTAAAAAAGATTTTATTTATTTACTTGAAAGAGAGAGACAGCAGGGTGAGAGGGAGAAGCAGACTCCCCGCTGAGCAGGGAGCCCGATGCAGGACTCGATCTCAGGACTCCAGGATCATTACCTGAGCTGAAGGCAGTCGCTTTACCAACTGAGCCACCCAGGTGCCCAGGAAACTGATTATTCTTAAACCCCTCACCCACACTGAGACTGTAAAAGGATTGGGAGTCAGAGATTAGAAGAACATTTTAGAAAATAAACTTCTAATTTTGGAGAAATTTTCGAGTTACAGAAAACTTGCAAAGATGCTATGGAGAGTTCCTGTGTACACCTCACTCACCTTCCCCTAACGTCGTACATAACTACAGTACATTTGTGAAAATTAAGAAATGAGCCCTGGTACTATACTATTAACTAAAATACAGTCTTAACTTGATTTTACCACTTTTCACTAATGTCCTTTTTTTTTTTTTTTTCTCTTCCAGAATCCAGGATGTCATGGTGCATTTAGCTCTTACGTCTCCTTTGGTCCATGACAATTTCTTAGGTTTTCTTTGTTTCCCATGATCTTGACACTTTTGAGGATTCATGATCAGGTATTCAGTAAATCGTTCCTCATATTTTCTCATAATTAGACTGCAGTTATGGATTTGGGAAGGAACACCACAGAGGTGAAGTGCTCTTTCCATACAACCATATTAGGGAACATGATAGCAACATGACATCACAGTGAAGTTAACCTTGATCCCTTGGCTCAGGTGGCTGGTATCTGTCAGGTTTCTCCACTGTCCTGTCACTATGTTTCTAGATTCTTTGGGAGTAAGTCACTAGGCCCAGCCCACTCTCAAAGGGAGGAAAATTAAGTGGGAAGTATCCACATACATTATTTGGGACTCCTCTATAAAGATTTATCCCCATGCCCTCCCACACCCCCATCTATTTATTCAATTGTGGATATTTACTTTATTCTTTAGGTTTTAATCTATTATGATCGTTATTCTTTTGCTCAAATCATTCCAGCTCTGGCCACTAGAAGTTCTTTCAGACTGGCCCTGGGTAATTTTGACATGCCCCACCTGTTTTTATTTCTGTAAGTACATCCTCATTTTCAGGTTCTGCAAGATTATGCCACCCTTATGGTTGTATTTTCCTTATCCAAGCCCTAAAATCAGTCATTTCTCCAAGGAGCCCTTGGAAAATGGTATTTAGATACTAATATCTGGGTACTAGGTATGCTCGTTCTACTGGGGTGTCACTGATCCTAGGTCCTCTTATAATCAACCCAAGTATGTACTTTCAGAATGCTAACCAGTAACCCCATAAGAAATGAACTTACCAAATAGAGCATGGCGCTTACGTAGTTATTTTTGTCTTTAGTTCACAGTATTTAGTCACAAAGCTGTTTTCCAAAGTTACTTAGGTCAGCTCCTTTTCTCTCTTTCCTCTTCAGCCGAGCTTATGTTGTACATTTATATTGTTAAATTCATCTGTCATAGTCTACATTCTTGATACCTTGGTTTTATTTTTTATTTGGATACACAGTAAAGCTGACTCTGTACAGGTGTTGATAGTACATGAATCATGTAAAAGAGCAATTCTAAAGAGTTTTTCATATGTTTGATTTGTTTTTGTTTTTTGAGAGAGAGAATGTTCATGTGAATCCATTCCTGTCCCCAAGGGAAAGAGGGTTAGAGATACCATTCCTAAGTCAAATGAGAAGGATTTCCTAGAAAGCTCAGAGGGATCAGATGACCCCACAGATTAAGGTATGAGCCCTGAGAAGTGGAGAGTAGTGTGCTTGGTGTCCAAGACAGTTACATGGAAAACTGTGGAGCCGTTAGCAGAAAGAAGCTGAAGTGGCTGCTTACTGTCCCAGGACTAGGAAGACTTAGCAAATGACCAGCCAGGGCAGAGATGCATTTGATTATGTGGGAACACTGCAGCTGAGACAGCCAGAGTGATGGGAAGTCTCCAAAAAACCCAGAACGTGTTCTATTATCGGTCCAATAAAAATGCTCCTGTTCCTTCTCAGGCCTCTTCACTTTTGCTGTACCAACCCCGAGTCAGAAGCCCGTTTTAGCAGGCTGTGAGAGGAAGAGGTGAGGAGGAGGAGAGAGAAGACTGCAGCCCCCTTCCCTGACCAAAGCCTTCCCATCTGCTCCTGGCCCAAGCTCCAGGAGGGAGAAGTTTCAACTGTCAGTCAAGTCTGAAGTCTATCATATTGCGCTGAACATTTTAATTACTGAATGGCAAGTATCTCTTACCATTTAAAGTGACTAAGTAATTATTACTTAAAAGTAACCAGAGCAGTCCTGGGAACTGGGTTTTCAGTCAGGGACAAAGAAAAAACTAGCCCCACTGAATAAGCTTAAAGAGACAGAAAGAAAGTAGAAACAGAGAAAGAGAAATTAGGAAAACAATGTCATTTATAACTCCACTGAAGAGAAAAAAATACCTAGACATTAACTTAACCAAGGAGGTGAAAGACCTAATCTTTGAAAACTATACAACATGGATGAAAGAAATTGAAACAACACAAATGAGAAGATATTCCATGCTCACAGACTGGAAAAATTAATATTGTCAAAATGTCCATACTACCCAAAGCAATCTATAGATTCAGTGCAATCCCTATAAAAATACCAATAGCATTTTTCATAGAACGAGACCAAATAATCTTCAAATGTGTACAGAATCACAAAAGACCCTGAATAGCCAAAGCGATCTTGAGAAAGAAGAGCAAAGCTGGAGGTATCACAATCCTAGACTTCAAGACAGACTACAAATGTGTAGTAATCCAAACAGTATGATACTGGCACAAAAACAGACACATACATCAAGAGAACAGAGCAGAAATAAATAAATAAATCCAACGTTTATGGTTAATTAATCTACGACAAAAGAGGGAAGAATATACAACGGAGAAAAAGACAATCTCTCAATAAATGGTGCTTGGAAAACTGAAGTCCTATGTAAAAGAATGAAACTGGATCACTTTCTAACACCACACACAAAAATAAACTCAAAATGGATTAAAGACCTAAAGGTGATAAACGAAACCATAAAACTGCTGAAAGAAAACATAGGCAATAATTTCTCTGACATTGGTCTTAGCGACATCTTTCTAGCTGTATCTCCTCAGGTAAGGGAAGCAAAAGCATACCTCAACTATTGAGACTATACCAAAATGAAAAGCTTCTGCACAGTGAAGGAAACCATCAACAACAACAAAAAAAAGGCAATTTACCGAATGGGAGAAGGTATTTGCAAATAATATATGATAGAAGGGTAGTATCTAAAATAAAGAATTTATTCGACACCAAAAAAACCCAAATAATCCAATTAAAACACATGCAGAAGACCTGCACAGGGAGTTTTCCAAAGAAGACATAGAGATGACACAAGATACACTAAAAGATGCTCGACATCACTAATCATCAAGGAAATGCAAACCAAAATCACCGTGAAATGTTACCTTACCCATCAGAATGGCTAGAATCAAAAGACAAGAAATAAAATGTTGATGAGGATGTGGAGAAAAAGGAACCCTTGTGCACTGTTGCTGGGAATGTAAACAGGTGCAGCCACTATGGGAAAGAGTATGGAGGTTCCTCACAAAATTAAAAATAAAATTCCCATATTACACAGTAATTCCACTACTGGGTGTTTATCAACCTCCCCTCCCCTGGCCAGAAACAAAAATGCTAATGTACATATATGGCCCTAGGGTTTTGCAGCATTACAAAAGCCAAGATATGGAGGCAACCCGTGTCCATCAATGGATGGATGAAGAAGAGGTGGTGTATTTAAACAATGAAGTATGACTCAGCAATAAAAGGAATGACATCTTGCCATCTGTGAGAACATGGATGGACCTGAAGGTTATTATGCTAAATGAAATAAGTCAGTGAGAGAAAGACAAATACTATATGATTTCACTTATCTGTGGAATCTAAAAACAAAAACAAAAAAATGAACAAAGAAACAACCCCAAAAATAGACTCATAAATACAGAAAACAAACTGAGGGTTGTCAGAGGGTAGGTGGGTAGAGGGATAGTGAAATAGATAAAAGGGGATTAAGAGGTATAAAAAAAACCTAGTTATAAAATAAATAAATCACAGAGATGAAAAGTACAGCATAGGGAATATAGTCAATAATATTGGAATAACTTTGGGGATAGATGGTAAGTACACTTATCATGCTGAGCACTGAGTAATGTATAGATCTGTTGAATCAATATGCTGTTTACCTGAAACTAACATAATTATATGTTATACTTCAAAAAAAAAAACCTAAAAAGAAAACCCCCACAAAAATAAAGTTGTTTTCTGACTATACCCTACAGGCTATGTTTAACAGTTACACAAACAAATAGGTATATATATATACACACACACACATGCACACTTATACGTATATAAACACCTAAATTATACTTAGGGTATATCCTCCTTTTCATGCAAAAGGTACTATACAGCATACTGTTCTACAGCCTGCTTTCTTTTTAAAGCATCTGCTTTCTTTTTAAAACATCTTGCCACTCTGTCTAGATCAGAATATAAGGGATTCCTTTTATTTTTACTGAAGTAAAATTTATATAGCATGAAATGTACAAATCTTAAACATACAATTAGGAACCTTTAACAAATACAGATGTTCAAGCAACCACCACCCCTTTCAAGGTATAGACCATTTCGATCATCCCAGAAAGTACCCTCAAACCCCCTTCTGATCAATCTCCAACCCATATAGGCACTCATTAATCTGATTTCTAGAACTATACACTTCTTTAAAAAAAAAAAAAGACACTTTGTCAGAAAGTGAGGGAGCACATGCAGGAGGAGCAGCAGGCAAAGGGAGAGGGAGAAGCAGACTCCCCACTGAGCAGGGAGCCTGATGCGGGGCTCGATTCCAGGACCCTGGGATCATGACCTGAGCTGAAGGCAGACATTTAACTGACTAAGCCATCCAGGTGTCCTTTTGAATTACTTTTTGTATATGGTCTGAGGTAAGAGTCCTGCTACGAAATCACCAAGAGTCACTTTTTCTCTATGTCTTTACACTTATTTCAGCACCATGTGTTGAAAAGACTAACCCCACGGAATTACTTTGGTACTTTCATTAAAAATCACTTGACCATGGCGGTGCTTGGGTGGCTCAGTCGGTTAAGTGTCCAACTCTATTTTTTTCTTAAGATTTTATCTATTATTTGAGAGAGAGAATGAGAGAGAGCATGAGAGAGGGGGAGGGTCAGAGGGAGAAGCAGACTCCCTGCAGAGCAGGGAGCCTGATACAGGACTTGATCCTGGGACCAGGATCATGACCTGAGCCGAAGGCAGCTGCTTAACCAACTGAGCCACCCAGGCACCCCAAGGGTCCAACGCTTGATCTCAGTTCAGATCCTGAGTTTAGGATCAAGAGACTGAGCCCTGCATTGGGCTCTGTGCTAAGCATGGAGCCTGCTTGAGATTCTCTCTCTCACTCTTTGTCCCTCCCCACCCTGCTCTCACATGCACTCTCTCTCAAAAAAACCCAACCAATCAACCAACCAACAAAACAAAAAACAACTGACCATGTGTATGTAGTTTTATTTCTGGGCCCTCTATTCTGAGCCAATTATCTATTTGTTTATCTTCATTCCAATATTGTTGTTAAGAAGAAAGCCACAGGCCCCAAATAGTGTCACTTAGGCTGAGTCCCCAGTCTGGGGCTTAATACCTAATATAATTTCAACCTTCCCAAGAAATGTAATCTTAACCGGCCAGAGGAATTTTCTGATGGGTGCTAATGAGCCTGCTGCATGGGCCCTCTCCATGCTTCAAACGAAGATGTGGGAATCTGCAAGATGGTGGCTCTTCTCCTAAGGAAAAGCAACCTTGCCTGAATAGTCCTTTCCTTTGGCTAATAACCTTCTTGCCCTGTCTTCTTTCCTATAAACATCTTCTACTTGTAAAGCTCCCCAGAGCTCCCCTCTACTTGCTGGGTGGGGTGGCATCTGATTCATGAATCCTTAAATAAAGCCAATGAGAACTTCCCATTGACTCAGTGGAATTGTTTTTTTTTTTTTTTTTAAAGATTTTATTTATTATTTATTTGACAGAGAGAAATCACAAGTAGATGGAGAGGCAGGCAGAGAGAGAGAGAGGGAAGCAGGCTCCCTGCTGAGCAGAGAGCCCGATGTGGGACTTGATCCCAGGACCCTGAGATCATGACCTGATCCGAAGGCAGCAGCTTAACCCACTGAGCCACCCAGGTGCCCATCAGTGGAATTGTTTTTTAACGGATTTGGTGGCAGTGTATGGATCTGAAGCTAACAGCTGTGGCGTCCTACAAGGCCTTCTGAATTCATGGTTTTTCTCCCCATTTCTGAGGGCCATTGGTGAGAGCCTCTCAGTTTCAGCTGTGCTCCTCGTGTTCAAACTACTGATCTGACTTTCCAGTTCAGGGGTGACAGGTCCATCTGGATGGGCAGGAAGCTCCAACAGAGCACGAGTCCTTAGCCCTTGGTTCAGTCTACAGTTCTGTGTTGGAATCCCTTCTCAGTTCCTGTCCATGGTCACTCTAAATGTGGAGTCTGCTGGTTTAGTCCACACAGGGGACTGCTAGTGGTATGCATGGCCTTCTCTTGGCCGGTCTGCAGCGCCATGTTTTGGTTACTGGTTTGTTGGGGTACGTGTTTTCTGTCTTGTTTTACGTAAATAAAGGCCATTGCTAATGGGGATCTTGGAGGGCAAACGCTGCAAAAATTGGTGGGCTTGGGTGGAACATCTAAGAGCTATTAGAGCATTTGCCATCCAACTCAGACTCTTGCGTTAGGATGCTTGGTCATGGATCAGATTAGATTGACAATAGGTTACCAGCCAAGCTCAAGAATACTTCTGTATGACAAGGCACACAGTTAGACACAATCCCTAAGCCAGCAGTAAGTCCTTCTGAGGTATGAGTTTAGCTCCGAGAAACCCAAAGGCCTAACTAAAAGGAATGGGACCCTTTGCTTCCAGAGAGCCGAGAAAGCCATCTTCTGGGGCTGAATGCCTGCTCATTTTATGTCTAAGAACTATAGTCCTGGAAGTTTCAGCTGCCCAGCAAGATAAAAAGTTTTACCAAAAATCATGTAGAATTAATTGCAGTGGCTATTATGGGGAACATTCCAGTCAGACAAGATCATTCATTTAAGAAGTGCACTTGAAAGTAAGAGTTCCCAAATTAAACAGAATGGGGTACCTGTTTTAACTGACACGCAGAAGCCTCCAGAAGGTCTCGAAATTCCAAAATAGTTTCATTGGATGATTCATTACAAAAATCTAATGAAAAAAGAGAAAAGGAACCTAAAGCAAGACACTAAGACTGCCGTAACTCTAACTGCTACCCTTTCTCCTTCATTCAAGGACTCACCTTAGTGAGCCTCAGGCTGGACTGCCTTTCTGCTCTGAAGAGACTATTATTAACAGTGACCTTTGAAGTCAGACCATTCCAGGGTACTGGCGATCCTCTCTTGAAGTATCTCTCAGTTCTCAAGAAATGCTTAAGCATTTCTTAAGCCCTGGGGGGATCCTCCAGAGTTTTTATAAATAGATTAGCTCTTGAACCCAGCAAGAGGGGGGAGTAAAAATCCATACTGTCCCCTCCTTTCCACATATAGACCCATGGGTTATCGATTCTTTCTGTTCTGGGAGTAAGTATTTCCTTCTTGATTGTCTCCTTTTGTGTCTACGAAGGAGGCCTGGCTTTCTTTCCACCTCGGACGTGCAGTTTGTCAGTCCCTTCTTCCGCTGTCTTTGACAGTGACTCTAGATCTTGCGACGATGCAATGTTTTACATAACTCTCTTCGAGGATGCCTCTTAGGTCTACAAGGTTGTTTAATACTGCCCCAAATATTCACTGTTTGTCCTGGCTGGAACCGGACCAGACATCTGAGAGGACTTAATAACTCTAGAATCAGAAATTGGGTAAAACTGTAAGCTGATACTCAGAGCCTCAGAGGGATTTTTTTTTTTTTTCTTTTTAGGTCTTCTCCCTCCAAGCTAAATATACCCAAAGGGAAAGCTATTCCCACAGCTGGATGTTGGTGTCAGTCTTTGATACCAGTTAGGTGGCAACTCCATTTTCTGAGGGGCTGAAAGCAGCTGTCTTGGTTTCCTAAACCCAGTCTTTACAGGACTAGTAGTGTGATTCCAGGAACAATTCAAAGATGGCCAGTCCTTTATACCAATCCCCTGTTTATCTCAAAAGCCTGGTAAGTGTAAACCTTCTGGCTTTAAGGGGACAGAAGTCATACGAGGGAGCGCCTGTGGTTTTTTCCTGTGCCTTTATAATGTGCATGTTCAGTGTCCTGTCTGGTGTTCTAGGGGGCTTTCCCAGCCCATCTCGTTAAAGTACAGATTGCAGGGAGGTATTCTTATCAAAGAAAAAAAGGGGTGAAAAGGTCATTTGGAACTTGACTTGCCAAGGACAAATAACACGTCTTCAGTGTCTTCTCCACAAATATACATTTTAAAAAGCTTAAGTCATCTAGACAGTTCAGCTTAACTTATTTCATCTACCAGAAAAACAACCTCAGATCCAGCTTCTAAGACTAGTAAATTTTGTACCTTTTTCATGGCAGGTCATTTTAAAATAGAAATGTCTTTGAATGTTCACATGGGTCAAGTGGAGGAGGACTTCAATTGCCTCATTTTTTGACTTTTTTTTTTTCTTTTTTTTAAACATCAGTCTGTATTTTCTAACAGATTAAGGTCTTTTCAGTCTATCTCCTAACTGAGGCGAAAGACCCTGCGGGCAAGGCATGCCAGATGGGAATGAAACTAGCCCTCAAAGCAATAAGGATGGCCCAGAGCCTGCAAGACCCCATGTGAATGACCCCAAAACAGTGACTGGCTTGACCTTGGCTGAACACCTGCGCCTACACCGACCTCTGTCCCAAATTTTCCTTATATAAAACCAGGAAGTATTTTCGGGACTTTGGAGGCCAACTTTGGGCCACTAATCCACTGCCCTCCCGGTGTCAACCTCACTGAAAGAAATTCCTTTCTTGTTGCACCATTGATGGGGGAGCAGGAGGCTGGCTGAGGACAAACCGAAAGCTGGCACCTTGCACCCCCTCTCCACCCGCTCCTCTCAGTAATATGTGTCACATTCCTCAGGCACCCCTGGCTGCCCTAAAAGAAAAACAAATAGTTAACTTGCAGAGATCACAATCCTGCAAGACAGGAGTCTCCCTTGGTTTACAAATGTCCTTGAGATTTACAACAAAGAAGCTACCTTATCAATAGTCCAATTTCCAGAGGCACATAACTCAGTTCCTCAAGCCCTAATGTCACTCTCCCTTCCATAAACAAAACTGAAGGAGGCTGAGGTAGAAGGAAAAGTAAATAAAGTTAAATTTCTTCTAAACCTAAATCTCACTAACAAGGACACTTGAGAGCAGGAATGTGACATTCCACCAGGAGACTCCCAATTGTCATTATTGTTAGTGCCTCATTAGAGGGAAAGCCGCCTTGGCTTGATAGTAACCAGGCCTTCAACATCTTGACAGTCTTCTTTACCCCAATAGCCCTTCTGAACACCCCTTTGTCCTCACCTACCCAATTCCTGTGTATATAACCAGCCACTCCTCATATGCCCGGGGCAGCAGCTCTTTCTGCCCACGGGTCCTGTCCCCGTGCTTTAATAAACCACCATTTTGCAACCAAAGATGTCTCAAGAATTCTTTCTTGGTCATCAGCTCCGGACCTCACCCCACCAAACCTCACCTAGGTTCTAGAACTTCATCACCATCACTGGTCTCTTTGCCTTTGGGGTATTGTTGGTGGTGGTGAGTGGCTAAATACGCCTGTGGCTATGCTGTAGGCATATGGTATTTTAGACCTCCAGGTGGTGGTGCTGAAATTAATCTGTAAAAGAGCTCTACTTAAAAAAAAAAAAAAAAAAAAAGAGCTCTACTTACATGGCTTGAAGGCAAGTACTTGTAAGGTTTGGCCATTCTAAAACTCTTACAAAGATAGAAACTAGAAACCCAAATGTTTTTCAAGTTCATGTGATCTAGAAAAATACTTGATATGAAAGTGAATTTCAGGTTGCTGGTTTTATGAAAATAGACATCAAGATGAAATATAAACTTTTATTCTATCTGAGCTCACTAGCCTAATAAATTCATGTTGATGCTTGTAAGAGCATTAAAAAAAATAGCTTAGGATAATGACTGACTTTGCCTAATGAAGTTTTTGTAGGTAATCTGACATAATTATTAAGGACAAATAAATAGATGTAAGCAAGATAGAAGTTTATAAATGAACTTTTCAGCAAAATTTATGTCTACTTAAATAGTTGCCTCCATTTTTTTTTTGGTAACCTAAAACCTTAAAGTTTTGCTGAGTTAGGTTAAATGATGAGTTAAATTAAATTCATTAAATTTAGGTAATTTCCAAATAAAACAAAAAAACAAATGCGTTGTTAGCCACAGGTTTATCTACTTTCAGCTTCTCATTACGGAGAAATTAAAAGATATTTGTATATGTTAACAATATCCAGAAAAATTTCAAAAGGCACATGCTTCTAGAACTTTTGAAATGTATTCATAAATTTGCAATTCTAAAGAATGGGTTATCAGTATGTTCTTGTTACTGTAGGTGTGTTTCCCAGATGGGATGAAGATTTTCCTGCTGCAAGGCTGACGCTCCCACAAAATGAAAGAAATTATTAGAAAATCTGTTTCCCACTTGGGGTAGATCTTCCCTGATTGCCAGTGATCAAAGCACCCACTGCACCCAGCAAATCAGACAGAACTTAACAGAACTTTGCAAATGTTGTGCAGTTCTCTCAGAAAACAACTTTCTGCTGATCCTGTGTCATGCCAGTATGACCAGCTAAGTTTAAGTCTTTAAAGTCTTATGCTAAAGCCTACCATGAACAGGTTATACATGCTTTCCCTGAACCCAGGTTCAAAGACTCCTGTCGGGCACAGTCTGGAACCTAGTGACTGGGTGTTTTGGAAACATCACTGTTAAAAAAAAAAACAGCTCCTGACCCCGTGGGAAGGGACCTTACCAAGTGCTCCTGACCACTGACACAGCTATAAGATTAAAAGACATAGAGCCTTGAGGACACATCTCACAGCTAACAAAGGCTTCCCCTGACATTGGTCCTGTGTACAACACCGGATACCTCGAAGTCAAATTGATGAGGCAGAGATGTAGCTGACCTCAAGGAGGACTTCCATTTGAAACACTAGATTTTTTTTTTTTTTAAAGATTTTATTTATTTATTTGCCAGAGATTACAAGTAGGCAGACAGGCAGACAGAGAGAGGGGGGGAAGCAGGCTCCCTGTTGAGCAGAGAGCCCAATGCAGGGCTCGATCCCAGGATCCTGAGATCAGGACCCGAGCCGAAAGCAGAGGCTTACCCCACTGAGCCACCCAGGTTCCCCTAGACTTCATACTTTAAACAGAAAACGCTCTTTCCTTCTTTTCCGTTCCTTTACTCTAGCACTGGCATGGCAAGATAACCCCTTCATCTGTATCTCCCTGGCCATTATAAAGGGGGGGTAATCTTTTATTTCAGGCTAGGAGAAAATTTAACTGTGCCCCTAACATTTTACAATAAAATGAAACGTATACCTGGTCGACTCCCCTTAATTTTCAGTTTGAATTACACTGACCTACCTAGGAGGGTTTCAGGATTCAGGAGTTATTCCTTATGGCAGGTCCCTATTTCCCCGGTTAGGGACAAATATAAATGAAGCTATGATGGAAAACTTTCCCTTAACTCTTAAAATTACTGCAAAATCTGCTGTTAAAACAATAGCAGACCAAAAAATATCCTTAGACTTTCTGGGCACAGTTGTCCTTGATGCTAGAACAGCTCCTGATTCTCTTTTAGCTGAGCAAGGGGGTGTCTCTGCCACGGCCAACAAGATGCTGCACCTGGGCTAACACCTCCTGGGGGAACAGAAGCTCAATTGTGTAAAAATCACAGAACAAAGCACTCGGCTTAAAAAAGGTGACTTCTTCCACAGGGCCTTGGTGCCACAGGTCTAAGTACTCTCCAAATACTGGGAATTATCCTGTTTATAGGAATCATAATCATCTCCCCGGGCTGTTGTATTCACTGGAAAGCTTTACTTCGTGATCCTAGCTGTTGGCCACCAAGCAAATGATCTCCCTAAGACTGGAATGTTTAAGGAACAAAGAAAAGGACTCAAAGAATGTATGTCTGAAACCAGGACCTGTGAGTATCACAGAAGGTAGCCAGAGATGGCATGACCTGTGGGTCCAGCACAAAGGAACAAGGGCAAGAACTTGGGAGCAGCACCTGCGAATGGCACCAAGGCCTTACACTTTGATCTCTCAGTTACTCCAAGAGTCTGATCAAAATGGGGTTAATTGTTAAAAAGAGAGCCACGGGCCCAAAATGGTGTCCCTTCAACCAAGTTCTCAAACCAGGGTTTAATAACTAATCTAATGGCTCTTTCAACCTCCCCCAGAAATGTAGTCCTACCAGGCAGCTCGGAATTTTTTAACTGGCACCATGTGGATGAGGTAACCTGCATAATGAGACCCTTTGCTTTTCCCCCTCAGGGAAAGCCACCTTGCCTGGAACAAGACTCTCCTTCTGCTAGTAACTTTGTTATCCCACCTTCCTTCCTATAAAAACCTCCCATTTTGTTAAGCTTCTTAGAGCTCTCCTCTATCTGTTGGGTAGACGCTGTCTGATTCGTGAGCCGGCTAATAAAGTCAGCTACATCTTCAAAAGTATTCTGTTGAACTTTCTTAACACCACATTGTCTTAATCTTTAGTCACGTTATAGTAACTCTGAAATCAGGTGGTATTGATGAGGGAGCACGAGGCTGGCTGAGGACAAAGCAAAAGCTGGCGCCTTGTACTCCCCCCATCCGCTCCCCCTCAGTCCTATGTGTAGCATCCCTCAGGCAGCCCTGACTGCCATGAACAATAAGCAAATAGTTAACTTGCAGAGCTCACAATCCTGCTAGGCCAGGGACATCCTGGCACCTTGTAGGCCCTCTTTAGCATATGAAAACTCCATTGAAACCTCCGTTCCCCTCACCTTCCCCCAACCGCAGGGTACATAACCTACCATCCCTCACAACCCGGGGCAGCAGCTCTTCCTGCCCACGGGTCCTGTCCCCGTGTTTTAATAAACCACCATTTTGCACCAAAGATGTCTCAAGAATTCTTTCTTGGTCATCGGCTCTGGACCTCAGTCCACCGAACCTCACCTAGGTTCTAGAACTTCATCAGTATGAGCCCTCTAACTTTGTTCCTTAAGAATTCTGGGTGTGAGACTCTCAGTCTTCAGCGTTTCTGTATTTTTTTAAAAACAAGCTTGTCAATTTCTTAAAAAATGATGTTGGGGGCAGTACACTGAATCTGTAGGACAATCTGGGGAGAAATGACATCCTAACAATATTAAAGCTTCCAATTCATGAGTATAATCTCTCTCTCCACTTACTTTGGAGTTCTTTAATTTCAGAAAGGTCTTAAAGTTTTCAGTCAAGGTCTTCTTTCCATGGCTTCTGTCAAATTTATTCCCAGTTATTCTGTATTTTTTGATGGTACTCAAGACAGACTTTAACAATGATTTCTTAATTGCTGTAAGCATCTAGAAAAGCTATTTGACCTTCTATCTCATAATTTTGCTGAATTCGCTTAGTAGTTACTTTGTAGATTCCTTTGGATTTTCTATATAAGCAATTAGGTCATCTGTAAATAAAGATGATTTCACTTCTCTTCTGTTTCTTTTCCTTCCTCTCTTTTGCAGTTTGTAGGACCTCCATGACAATGCTGAATGTTACTGGTCACAGCTTTGTTCGCATCTTAGATGGGAAAGCATTCAAAAGTTCACCATCTAGTATAACATTAATTACAGTTTTCTCATGGATACGCTTTCTTAGGCTGAGAACATTCTCAGCTATTCCTAGCTTGTTCATTTCCTATCAAATAGACAGCTAAATAGTGTTACTTTATGTAAGCAGCCTGCTACTGACAGCCACATAGATTCTCACTCTTCTGCTGTTACAGACACTGCAGTGAAGAATTCTGCACAAATGTCATTTTACGGCAGTACACGTGTAACTGTACATTAAGTTCCTAGAGGAGAAGTGCCTGGCTGGCTCTGCTGGAAGGGCCTGCGACCCTAGCTCTGAGGGTCCTGAGTTTGACCCCCACGTTGAGTGTAGAGATTAAATAAATGAGCTTTAAAAATTAAATTTCTAGAAGTACAGAAGATTTTGATTTAAAGGTATGTATCTTTATCGATGGTGAATACTGATGTATGGCCTTCCATTGATCCCCACCTCAGCAATGTATGAAAGTGTCTATTTCCCTACACCTTTGCCAGTAGAGCATGTTCTCCAACGGCAGGTGCTGTCATCTAACCACTGAAGTGTGAAAACATTAGATTCTTACACAGACTCTCCCCTATCATAGGGAAAGTCCCACCTCTTCTAATATGCTTAAACAACACTGTGCTTTATCCTGGAAGCAACGATTCATGTCTTTATCTCCTTCTTATACTGAGATATTGTTGGTCTTTTAAAAGTTGGATTAGCAAGGTGTTTTATAAATTAGAGAAATCCTTTTATATGAATTGCAACTTGTTCGCCTGTTATATTTGCTTATGTTATTTTTGTAATTGCTTCTTGTGTTTTGTCAGGCAGAAATGTTTATTTTTAATGTGGCCAAATTAGCCCATTTTTAATTTTATGTCTTCTGAGTTTTAAGTCATAGATAGAACCCTTCCATACTTTCAGGTTATAGAAGAATTCTCCCATGGCTTCTAGTACTTTCTCGGTTCACTTTATACATTGAAATCTTTAATCTCTTTGGGGCGCCTGGGTGGCTCAGTGGATTAAACATCCAACTCTTGACTTTGGCTCAGGGCATGATCTCAGGGTCAGGGCTTTGGAGTTATCCCCCATGATCTCTTTATTTGGGCTCCACGGGGTGTGGCTTTCTTGAGTCCTCTCTTTCCCTCTCCCTCTGCCCTGCTCCCCTCTAAAAAGCAAGTTTTTTTTTTTTTTAAATGGAACAATAAGCAGTTATTTTTTCATTAAGGGATAGCTCTATGAATACAAAGATATACTATTGTTTTTTTTATTAATTTTTAAATTTTTTATAAACATATAATGTATTTTTATCCCCAGGGGTACAGGTTAAAAAACAAGTTTAAAAAAATGAAGTCTTTAATCCATTTGGACTTATTCATTTAATAATTGAGGCATAGATCCAGCTTTTTCCCCTGGATGCCAGTCCAGTTGGCCCAAACTACCTGTTGTATGTTGTATGACAAAATACCTGTCATTTTGTCACTGATTTGAGATGCCACTTTTATCATGTACTAAATTTCTGAAAGCATGTGGGTCTGTTCCTGGATTATCTAGTATCTTTCACTGATCCTTCCAACATGAAATAGTAGTTACCAGCTAGACTGTAGGATGTGACCTTTATTGCTAGCCTTCTTGTACACAATGACCTCTGTCCCACATTTTCCCTTAAACTCTTCTTTGCAGCTTATCTCTTAACTCAGGCAAAAGACCTGAGGGCATAGCATCCCTTGATGGGAACCAAAATTGCCCCTCAAGCAATAATGACCACCCAGACCAATTTGAGCTTAGCCCCACCTCACAGCTGTGCAGACGGACCACGGAGTGACCCACGGAGTGACTGACAATTACCTTTACCTCATCATAGTACTAAAACTTCAAAAGAGAAGCAAGAACCTCATTTACATAACATACAATGTGTGTACGCACAGGTATATTTCCTCAAGACACATGTGTGACCTGATGCCCACCTCTACATATGGGACAAGGCTTCCCTTTCTAAATACTCACCCTAACTGTAAATAAAAGGAACCCACCCACCCTTGCTCTGGGAGTCAGGGCTTTGGAAGTCATCCCCCCATGATCTCCTTATTCGCTGCAAATAACATTGCTTTTTTGCGAAAACTCACCTGCCATAGTTTCTATCTGTGACTCACCAAGGAGTGAACTCATGTTAGTTCCATTACAGTATCTTAGTTACTACACTTTATATGTTTTAAAAACTGAAAGGACTAGGCTAGTTAGTCTCTGCTGTTTTTCTCATTCAGATTTTTTTGGGCTTTCTTTTTTTAACTTCCTTACAAATTTTAAAATCAGCTTATCTAGTTCCTGAAAAAATTCTGTTTTTTGTTTTATTTGGAATCATGCTAAATTTATAGCTCAACTCAGGGAGAAATGACATCTTTATAATGTTGAGTCATACTGTCAACAATAGTATTTTTCTATTTGTTTAACTTTTCCTTGTAGCTCAGGAACATATTACAGAATGCTTTTTATGGTTCTCGTGTATTTCTGATTAAATTTGTCTCTAGGCACTAAAGTATCTAGTTCATTTTTGTCTGTATTTTTTCTCACTGTGGTAAAAGCTTTTTGAAAATACATGAATGCTGCAGATTTCAGTATATTAATCGTGTTTCCTGGCATCTAAGTAAGTTCTCTTATCATTTGTAGTTTTTTGGTGAATTTTCTTACTACCTGCTGAGTAATAATTTTTACCTCCGGCTCTGAGTTTTAAACCTCTAATTTCTTTTTCTTTTCTACTGTGAAGCAGTCTTAACATCAATGAATCTGAATTGTGGCTAGAGCAAATGTTTTCTAAGCTTTCAGTTAGTATTTCTAGAAAATAAGGTCAGATACACATTTAAGGTCATTTTGTTTTTCCCCAAACACAATTCTCCGTTAGACCTTGATTTTGTCAACATTGTTAGGATGGTGCTTTTCAGGCATTTTATAACCCTGTGCTGGTAAAGAATGGCCCATCTCAGTCCTGAGGGTGACACAGAGAAGCATGAAAAATATGGGTCACCCCTAGTGTGTAGTTGACCAGTTGCCCGCTGAGCACCTCATTAGTTGGCCCACAGACTGTGGTTTCTTCCCCACTTCGCTTTTCCTCTCCCTCCCAGTGAAGCCATTCAAATTTGCAGGAAGTAATTCAAAGAGCTGACTATATATTTCGATGGACCTGTTGGAATTCCTCTGATCAAACAATGCAGTGACATGCATGGGCACCCACACTTGAGGCTAGGACTAGAACTTACTGGGTGGAAAAACACAAGCCTTTTAGATTTTAAACACACACGGAGACTCAAAATACAATATTATGTTGAACCCCAAGGGAAAAAGATAGACTTGCTTGTTATCTTCCGCACTATTTTTTCACTGCTCTTAAAAGCTCATACTGTGAGACACAAACCTTCTTGATATCCAACCACTGGTCTAAAAGGGTATGTTACGTCTCACGTGATCGACTGAGGAAGAAGAAACAACTGGTTTAGTCAATAGAGGTATTTAGAAAATGTTCTTTGGCCCTATGGCTACACTTCTCATGATTTCAAGCTTTTCTCTTGGCAGTGCTCTTCCATGATAAATATGATCATTTCCATCTTAAAACAAACTCTTGCTTGTGTAGGGAAAGGAAATGGAGCCCTCAAGGCTATTTCTCTCCCCCGACTCTGTCCAAGAAAGGCCAATCAGCAGGTTTGTCTTTCCATGAAAAGGTCTGCATTTTGGGGGTGAAAGGCCTAGGACAGGCATGACAGAAAACTGGGGACCCTAGGATACAGACTATGGGCCTTCCCCCAACCCCACCTTGGTGTGAGCCCAAGGAGGGCCATTTGCCAGGCAAAACAAAACCAATGCAGCCTTAACTGTTGGCTTTGGATTACAGAAGCTAATATGGACACTGTCTGGGTTTGCATGCCAACTCTTCTACTTGCTGCTTGTGCCGCCTTACCCTGTCCTTGCACTAGGTTTTCACCCTATAAAATAGGGATGAAAACAATGCCTAGAGCCCAGTGGTTTTGAGAGGTCCAGATAAATGAATACATGTCAAGAGCTTCGAAAAGTACCTGACAACTATCCAAACCTCAATAAACGTTTGCCATTATCATCTACAACATCCAGATACAAGCTTCTCATGGAATTACAGTTGCCATTCCATTCACAGCAAGAACTCATCCACCTCTGCTTGAGCTGCAACCTGAGAAAATTCCATTCTCCTTAAATTGCCTCTGCAGGCACAGTTACAAACTGTGTTCCTTAGAAGAGTCCTTCTCAAAAGACAAATCCTGTAGGACCTCACTTACATGTGGAATCTGAAATGGTCAATTTCACAGAAGCAGGCAGTGAATGGTAGTGGCCCAAGGCCTGGAAGAGGGGAAATAGGAAGACGGTCCAAGGGTAGAAGGATAAAACAAACAAACAAACCAACCCTTCTCTCCAAGTGTTAAATAATTTAACTTACTACAACACTGCAGTTTATTTTTTTGGCTTTAGTTATGTTTCATTGAGATACATTAATGATAGCCGACAAAACTCAGAATTCTTTAAAATAAGGTATAGAAATATACAATGGATACTCCTCTCTGCAAATAACCCTCTCCTTTTTCAGTTACATGTAACACAAAGTGTTCATTTTACAAAAGAATGCCAGGAGAACAGTCAACTGTATTTTTCCTCCTATGGATCTGGAATCTACACGAGTGTTGTGTTTTGTTGTAAGTACGTCCGAGACCAGTGTTTTCTAACCCATTTCTAATGGGTTACTTGTAACCCATTAGATGATGAAAAAAATTAGTCTTAAAAAAGTGAAACAGTTGGAATTATTAGTATGCATCATACACAGCAAGGGGAAATCTTGTCATGTGAGACTTCTATTTCTGTTTTACACTTGTAAGTACATATGAAGGTATATGTCCACGGTACTGGGCAGTGATGGAATACATTTCCTACGATCGGTTCCAACCAAGAGTTTGATAAATACCGTGCTAGACAGCTGGCACATACCTTGTTCTACTTACATTATCATTACTTCTCAGGGACTCTGCACAGAGGTCTCCCTCCTCGTAAACATGTGGACAACTTTTCAAAGAATGGTAATGCAAAATAAATCTGAGTCCTCCTTCAGAACATCTCAGCATTCTAACGGGGGCCATGAGTAGTCATGGCATTTTCCCAGATACCTTCTCAATGGCTCAAATGGGAGCCATTTACCATGGCAACAACCCCTGCTTCATCACTGTAGCTTTATTCTCTAGATACCTATGAGGTACTTCCTGGGTGCCACGAACTACACTAGGGGACAGGAATGGCTGACGCTAGAAGGAGTTCACAAGCAGAATCCTTGAGAAGGACCGGTTTTCAGTCCTCATTGGGAAGAAGTGTGTGGTGGCCACTCAGCCTTGCCCATGTAGGTCTGTTCCTTTTGGAGAAATCTAGAGCTATAAAAACTAACAACATTTCATAGCAATAAAAGAGCAAAAGTAAACCGCTTCTACTTTGTAATGAATAGGTGGAGGAGAAAAAAATACATACCAACTACTTGATAAAACCACCCCATTGGTAACAACTCACGATAGCTCTAGTGTTGTGCTGTATGACAATGTGCACCTTCATTGTTGACTTTTCTCCTCTTGTGGCCTGGTTCTGAATCCACTGTCCATGACATTGTTGCAGAGTCCCTCCTTGCCTTTCCCTGGCCTTTTCTAGATGGTGGGCTCTACCAGATACCTCCTTTGTGCTTCTGACAATACCCACAGAGCAACAGATGCACGTCAAATACCCCATGACTTTTGTAGATGGAGAAGGAATAAAGGAAGCTTCTTACCTTGGAGGAACTGGCAGCCTGGGGCACAGTGAGTCTGCATTTGGATTCTGGGTGTAGTTGACGGAATTCAAACTATAAACACACAGGAAGGACCCTGGAAGCAGAAGACAAACACATTGCACCGTCTTCCTACATTGTGCTCAGCTTTGTAGGGGAACCAGGAAGAAAGCCAGAGACCTTTCACCAAACCGGGAAGGAAAGGGAATTAATCACTCAGACTTAGAAAACAGGTCTACAGGTGTTCTAAACACAAAAAGAAAAAGCATACGATCATACACATCATACAAACTGGAGGTCAGATTAGGTTCTCTCTCTACCCAACCCCCCCCCCCAAAATCTCGATTCAAAACTGGAAGTTGATAGGATTGGCATGAAAATCATTTGAAGGTTTCTGAAGTTGATTTATTGCCCAGGCTTGATTATTTTTAACCTAGCCTTGCAAATAATTTTTTTCAAAATAGGGCACACTATTTCATGGGCAGATAAACCTTGCAATGGGTGGCCTTGAATTTCTTCTACTTTCCTCTGCTTGTTTAATCCTTGTAACGTAAATCTCAAGGGTGGGCTCTGAGCCAGATACTTCAGTTACATGCATGATTAGAGCAAGGATCCACGGGCCAGCATTTTAATGAAAGAACTTACTTGTTGGCGTTTCAGCCCAGAGCCTGCAGCCCCTCTCTAGGACTGGACGTGCCCATGTGCATAGAGCTCTCTGACCTCTGTCTGAACCTGCCTCTGGGGCCTACAGGTCAGTCTACACTGTGCTCAGTAGGGACAGCCACTCCCTGGCAGTGAGCAGAGAACAGCTAGGGTTTCAGATAAATTCCAGGTAACACTGAATGAACAGTGCACAAGCCTAGGAGAAAACAATTATGGCCTTTCCTAGGCAAGAAGCAGCAGCCCCAAGGAAGGACAATTTCCAGCTTTGCAGAGAAGGCAGTGTCAGGGCAAGCTGTCTCCTCTAGGTTGGCACCACTGTGGTCACCCCGCTGTGGTTCCCAGCCTGAGGGGGAAGAGTGCGCCCCATCCCGCAGTGCCCACCATTGTTGTCTGCAAACAGCTGGACCTCTTCCAGGGTATCAAGCTGCTCTCCAGGACAGCTGGCCACGCAGAGGACAGTGGAGCTGAGCCTCACGTCCTTGACTTCCAAGTGGCAGGAGTTCATAAAGAACACGTGTCTATGCAACAGAGGGAACAGAAGACTATTAGAGCATTTCCTCTCATCGGGTTTAATTATGTGCCTTAAAAATATCCATATGTTATTAAATGTGGGAATAACATAGGCAAACGTTTATAACCAAATGCTTCATTTACCATGTATTACGCCTACTGGGGTCATCTATGGAGATACGCAGGGTAGGAACCAGGCTCCAGTGTCTCTCCTGGGAGAGAACACTAAGGGATGACCTGAGGAAGTCAATGAGGAAGCAAAGGGACTGATTAAATCTCCCAGGGGACGCTACATCAGGCCAGTGCAGAAACTACTCAGTGAAGCCCACGGAGGACATATTTGCACCTGAGTGTCCTTCAGAGAAACAGCTGAACTCAGGCAAGTGAGAAGGACAAGGGGAGAGCTGAGGCTGTGAATTAATAGCCTGCCCCTCCCTCTGCTTCCCAGCTTGAGAACGAGGAAGCTCATGAGACCCTTCCCACTCCAGCTTGGGTAGTTGGGGGACGAGAGCAAGGCCAGTTGTTGCCGTTAGTGGGGTCGTGAGCCAGGTGAGCAGTGGTAGCCCCAGACTATGCCCAGCACCTCTCATGGCTATGGAGATTGGGGGAACAGCATAAGAGCCCTAGAGGCTGCTCAGTAGGCCGTCCTCGAGGGCAGGAACCTGGAGTGGGGGTGCAGATCTCCTGGATATATGATACATACACACTTTACTTAGTTTTTTAAAAATTGTGGTAAAAAACTCATAAAATTTTACCGTCTCAACCATTTTAGGTGTAGAGTGCAGTGCCCCTAAGTACATTCCCCCTGCTGTGTGCCCATCAGCCACCCCCCATGGGACGCTGTTCACCTTGCACAACCCAAACTCTGTACCCAGTAAGCAGTAAGCCCCCCGCCCCTGGCAAGTGCCATCCTGCTTTGTCTCTGGGAATGTGACTACTCTAGTTACTTCAGAGAAGGAAATCATAAAATATTTTTCTTTGTGCAACTTATTTCACTTAGCATAATAGCCTCAAGATTTACTCATGTTGTAGCCTGTGTCAGAATTTCCTTCCTTTTTAAGGCTGAATAATATCTCATTTTAAATATATATATATATATATATATATATATATATATATATATATATATATATGGTGTGTATGTGTGTATATATACACATAGCATGAGGTTTACTCATTCATCTGTTGATGGGATGCCTCATTACTTCTAACTGTTGGCTACAGAGAATAAAATACATACTTTACAATTCCAAGAGGAACTGACCATTTCTCAGCATGCATGGGTCCATGGGTAACCCCTTCCTTCTTTTCTGTAAGTGACCCACAGGTGCAGGAGGAAACGCCAGACAGCAGTCCATGCCCCGCAGGGCAAAGCTCCTCTATTCAGCAGCAACATTCAGGGGTAGAAGAGGCCTGGTCTGAGATTTGCATTTGGTGATTTCAAATGTATATTCAGGGCCTATTTATTTCCTTATTTTTAAAGAGTTTATTTATTTATTTGACAGAGACACAGTAAGAGGGAACATAAGCAGGGGGAGTGGGAGAGGGACAAACAGGCTTCCCGCTGAGCAGGGAGCCCAATGCAGGGCTCAATCCCAGGACCCTGGGATCATGCCCTGGGTGGAAGGTGGGTGCTTAACAACTGCGCCACCCAGGACCTATTTTGATCCATAAATTTTCTCTCCTAGGAGGTGCTCTTGATCAAGTCTCAAAAATTGTGACAAGGCAGTCCTCCTCTTAGAAACATCATGGCTGGGGATTTTTGTCTCTCCGGGGATTTCTGTCTCTCTTTTCTTCTTTCTGTTTCTGTGTCAGAGATGGAGGGGGTGCTGACACCATAGTGCCGTAGTTGAGAGTGTAGACAGGGGAGGTACTGGGACACATTCCCCGGAAGTCCCAGCTGGGATTCAGGGATTTCCACTGAGATAAAATACTGTGGGTGGAGCATGACTGGTATCATATAACGGGACATGAATCTGATCCATTACGGACAACAGCAGCAGCTAACATAAAGCCTCAGCTCATGCGGTATCTCAGTGGATCCTTGTGAGGTAGGTAGAATAACCAGTTGAAAAGATGACAACTTGGCTCAGAGAGGTTAAGTACTCTGCCCCAGGCCACACAGCTGAAAAGTAGCACAGGCTGAATCTGAACTCTGGACTGGCTGACTCTAAGACCTGTGCCTTCCCAACCACACACACGCCTCCCTTTTTATGAGACAGGCTGACAGTTTTAAAAGGAGAACTAGCTTCTAAGCTCCAAATGGCTCACTGATAGAGTTCTGAAATATAGTACAGCCCCTCTAGGTTGGGGACTGACTGGAACACTTACTTTTTTAGGGTCATGTCCTGCCCTGAAAGAGGGGCCCCTTCCACTGGGGAGTTCTTCTGGCCACACACGTTGCCAAAGCTGTCATAGCCAAAGAGAAGTCTTCCTGTGGCGCCCGCTGCCACCGAGTAGCCCGTGATGAACATCTGGCAAAACCCAAGGGGCACATGAGAGCCTGGCCCATGCGCTGAAGACTCGCGCCTCACCCCCACCCTCCACCCCGCCCCCTGGAGTCACCCCCCCATCCCCGAGGGTGCTGATACAGAGTGCAGCCAGGGAGAAAGCCAAGCTCCCCAGCATCACCGGGTACTCTCCTTCAGTGACAAGGTCAGGAACCCCAGTCAGGACACTGTTACTCTCACACCTGTTTTAATAGGTTATGTAGGGAGAACGTACTTAAGGGCTGAACAGATTGTTCTCCATGTTCTCACCCCCTCACATCCCACCATCTTTTCCAAGAGTCTGTCATTTTTTTCTTCTGGGTCTAACCTCAACAGGGTAACTCAACACCCCCTCAGGTTCTTGCTTTATCTAAGGGTTCCTGGGGCACTACTTCCTCTCCAGAGCTTCCTTCCATCCCTCTCTCCTTCCTCCTCCCTTCCCTTTTCCAGAGTTTCCTTCCCTCATTCCTGCCTTCCGTTTTTCCCTCCCTCCCTTCTCCTCACCTCCCCCACCCTTTCTGCTCTTCTTCTTTTGTCTTCTATTTAGGGGACTCGGACCCTCAGGGGACAGAGGCAACACAGCAGACGCCTATCAAATACTGCCCATAGCAAGGGAGAAAATGGTGTTTGGGGATAAGTGCTTAAGATACACAAAAGAAAGGATCTCAGGAATTCTGGACAACAACATCCTGCAACCTACAGTCAGTAGTATCCAATTTAATCGTTAATATGGAATATTTGAAATTTCCGCTCAGACGATCGCACTGTATGCCTTCACTAAGCCTGTGTATCTTCCAGAATGCCCTCTTAGTGTGGTAAGCTTCCCAGCTGACAATGCACAGAAGAGCATTTAGTAATTCAGTCCCGACATAATCATTCCAGGAGTGCGGATATGCTACACCACTCAATAAAGTACAGTAATGACACCCCATGGCCCAAAGGTGCGTTGTCCCAAAGTCAAGTACGTCGCAGATACTCTTCATTCGCTACTAATGTAGAAATCAAAGTAACAGTCTTGAAGTGCCCAGCCTGTGCCAGAGACTGTTGCCAGGCGGCCACAAAGATGAACAAAATCGAGTGCCTGCTTTCAGGAAACTCAGCCTAGAAGATGGGTAGGCTCTCTGTCCCCGGCCCTCCCCAGCACCTCCTCAGCTCCAGGTCAGATTTTAGGATGAGAGAGCATCACCTTTGCTGGTGGACAGCTCCCCCACCCGGTATTTAGAGGGGGTGTGGGCTGCTGCTGACCCAGCCCCAAGCTACTTCTCTTGCCTCCTCCGCTCTCTGGAGTGTGGGAGGA
Source organism: Mustela erminea (assembly GCF_009829155.1). Classification (NCBI taxonomy): domain Eukaryota; kingdom Metazoa; phylum Chordata; class Mammalia; order Carnivora; family Mustelidae; genus Mustela; species Mustela erminea. The sequence continues at coordinate 29,468,520 of NC_045623.1, forward strand.
TCCTGACTAGATCTGGACTTGAAGGAAAGGGAAGCAGGGCTGCTGCCAGGCTCACCGGAGAGCTAACAAGGAAGGGGTAGTCTCTTCTTATCAACATTCTGTAGGTAGTATCTCCCCTGGGAAGCTGGTGGGAGGACTGGAAGCTTTGTTTTATTTTACAGTGGGAAGGAGTAGTTCACACCGAGTCCCTGCCTTACTACTTGAAACCATCCCTCTGTTCTAATTCCCAACACACAATTACAGTTCCATACGATGGGTGATAAAGCAGGAGCAGATGGATACCAGGTATGGTGAGGCGACCAAGGTCACGGTCAAGGTGCCGTGAAAGATCCAGAAAATGGAGTCTTTAAAAGGAACGGGAGAGGGCAGATGGGGGAGAACACTGCAGAGGTACATAGAAGCACACATGATCCAGAATTTGAGACGTTATGTTCTGTGTCTTATGCAAATATAAACAAAGGCCGGCACCCTGTCTTTGCAGCAGACTGCACTTGGCTGTAATTCTGACCCCCCACCCCAAACCTCCTCTGTCCTAACTTGGGGCAGCACCATCAATCACCCCATCTAGCATGCACCTTGTTACCGATCAGCGCGTCAGAAAACCAGGAAGCCTAACAGCAGAGACAGAAAAACACGCCTTGCCCTGGTTTAAGCATCTGTGGTTAAAAAATGTTGCAGAAGATGGGAAAGGCCAGTCGGCTTGAAGGGTTCTCATTATTATCCAAATGCAATACAGTAAAGAGAATACGGGCATATTTAAGGCTTTCTATTGTGCAAACAATACATTATTTGAAAGCAGTTTCCAGCTCTGTGCCACCTCTGGGATGGTTCCTAATTCTTCAGGCTGTGTGATAGGCCATCTATGAATCCTTTCCCCAGATGGCTTATTAGGCTGAGAGTTTGGTACTGATGTCCTAGGTTTGAACCCTGGAGGGGGTAGGGAAGACCACCGAATAACATGAACAGCCTAAGGTCAAGGCTGCCAGGCACCTGCAGGACAGGCGCTTGCTGCCTTTGTACACTTGGGGCCCGGAGGAACAGCAGCATCTGCAGGGAAGCTGAGGAGGATGCAGTGCAGGAACACACTCTCCTGGCTCCTACAGGAGGGCCTGGAGGGCCGTAACTTGACAAACCACAGCACTCAGTCACACCTTTAAGACCCAACCTTCCACGGTACCTGTAACCCTGCCGTCAAGAGAAACCAGTAGGTAAAGTGAACAAATGAAAATGCCTTTTGAAAGAAAGAGGAACTTGGAAAGAGAACCAAACATGGTATAGCAGGGTCTATTCAAATGGAAATCTTTGCAACAAAAGTAATTACTACAGGGTAGCTGTAATGCTGCTTTGTAAATTAATCATTAACCATGCGGCTAACAGTGTGCCCCAATCCAGAATGGATCATCTCAAGAACCTGGTCTTTCCAGAAGCTGAGTGGGACTCCTCCCGCTGTGACCTATAACTCTAAAGTTATCAAAGCACCAAGATTTAGCTGCCAAGAGACCCTCCCAGGACTAAAATGGCACAGCCTGATAAGGTCTACCAGCAATCCTATTTAACTGGAACTAGAATGGGAAAAAAATCATTACCTATCTAACTCGAGTTTATATCAAAGGCTCCTTTCCCCGTTAACTGCTAAACACAACAGACCGAGCGTGTGTACACCGTGCTCAGCTAAAGTGAGAGCCATTTATCTATAGGCTCACCCTGGAATTTTCTGTATCAGAAGAATGGCAAACAGGTGCCAACTACTTCGTTTGGAGGGTTGGGATGGTGAAAGAACTGGCACGCAGTGAGCTCAGATAGGGGACCACACACTAGCATATAAATAACAATCCTAAAAGGTGATTCTCATTTCCTAATGGAGGCTCCCATTAGAATGTGGCCTGATGCTGTAAGACAGACAGTCCAACTTAGCCAGTCACCTGACAGGAATTCCCCAGGACTGATGTTTCTTCGGTGGTAAGGGCAGCTGTCTCTCACTGCAGCACGGATCTTAACCTGGTACCACCTGGAGACCTGGGCTTCCCCGGGGAAGGCACCAGGAAGGCGACTGCTGTTTGGGCCCAGTCATTTCAGGGCACAGGCTGTGCTCTCTTCCCTACTGGGCACCCATACTCACCAAACCAGTCCAGAAGAGAAAGAACAGGAATAGCCATGTCGTATCTGTGCATTTCCTATAAAGCTGAGGTCTCCACTCTCTTTGCCGGGGGGTTCTCTCTGCAGAAGCCTTCCAGATAAAAGAAAAAAAAAAAAAAAAAAAAGCGGGGCGGGGGGGGGGGGTGAACTTGAGGAAAGGCGGTTCAATAATCCTATGGGTCCCAACCTGCAGCCAAAAGTACTGAAGACTGTTCAAAGTAACTTTTCTTTCTTTTCCTTATTCCTCTCTTTTCCTTTTATTTATTTTTTTAACGTGGCCCCCCGAAGTTTTCAACAGAGACTTTGAAACACCCCCTCTGTGCGGAGCGGACCTGAAGTCCCCAGCCGCCCGCCAAGCCTTACCTGGAGGTGCCCCTGCAGGCGGCCCCAAGTTTGTGCTCCGCAGCCAGCCTCTCCCTCGCCTCCGCCCCAGCCGCTGAGTGGGGGTCCTTCCCGCCAGGTGTCCCCAGGACTCGGCGGCGCCGGGGCGGGGGCTGTATCCGCCAGAATTGGGGAAGGCGGAATCGTGCAAGAAGGTCGCCCGAACCTGCTCCCAGGACCCCAGGCCTCCCGTGGGACCTCCCCCCACCCCACTCCCGGCAAGCCCCGTCGCCCCGGGGCGCTGCGAGGTCGCTCACCAGGTACTGGGCGCCGGGGCACTGCATCCTACGCTCCGGGGCCGGGCGGGGGGACTGGGAGCCGACGGAGCGCCCGCGGCGGGGGAGCTCGGGGCCGGGAGGCCCAGCGGCCGGGAGAGACGCAGCGCCGCCGCGCGGCCGCCTTACAGAGCCACGGCCTTGACCCCGGGCGCCACCTGAGCGGCTCTGGCCCCGCCCAGGTCAGTCACCTGTTCGCGGGAGTGCCGCCTTTTTCTAGGGCCTTAGGCCTCCACCACCTGTGCGGTGGCACCTGCGGGGGTATCCCGCCCGTTTCCCGACCCAAGCGCAGACCCGGGCCGGCCACGATCCGAATGAACGGGTCGGCCACTGCAGAGAGTAAGAAGTAGAAAGTCTCTGCAAGTCCTTCCCCGCGGGTGGGGAACGGTCATAGGTAGCTAACGGTAAATGGCACTTACCAGGGGCCGGCTTCTCTTCTAAGGGCTTCACAAGCTTTGTTCAATAATCGATTAGGCAGAAGTCACTGTTATCTGCGAAACAATGAGGGAAACTGAGGTCCAGCAAAGCAGTGATGGCGTATGCTAGTAAGCATGCTAGTAAGCTCTAGAACTGTGAGTTGAACCCAGGTACTCAAGCAGGCACTTTCAGGGTGGTTCCTTGCCAACACCAGTGTATGAATCATGAAACTAAAACAAAGAGAAATATGAAGCATCAAAAATTGCAATGAATGTTCGTTGATGCTATGTATTAATAACGTGGGATAAATATAGGAAAACAGATACAGCTGAGGAGGAATTAGCGTTGGGAAGAAGTTTCAGCAACTCTCCAGAGGCAGCAGGACAAGGTTAAAAAAAGGAAATAAGATAGCTTACTTGCTTTTGTTTTAATTTTTTAAAGGATTTTATTTATTTATTTGACAGAGAGAGAGAGAGAGAGAGAGAGCACAAGCTGGGGAGCAGCAGGCAGAGGGAGAGGGATAAGCAGGCTTCCCGTGGAGCAGGAAGCGGGAAGTGGTGCTCAATCCCAGGACCCTGGGATCATGACCTGAGCTGAAGGCAGACACTTAACTGACTGAGCCACCCAGGTGCCCCAAGGCAGTTTATTTTAAATATCCTAATTAATATCAAGGATAGAGCTAGAGCAGAAAAGGAGTGATAAAAAATGGAGAAGAGGAAATATTTGAAGACCTAAGGGTAATAAATTCTAAGATTGAAAGAATAAATAAATAAACCTCAGATTGCATCGGAAAATCTCATGCCAAATATATATTTCAAATACCTTTTTTATTTGTTTTAGGAATTTTCTAAGAATCCATTCACTGGAGCAATGGACCAACTACCCAACTAGTTCTCATCAGAACAACAGCTCCTACTCTGACCCATGGATCAGTCAACTCACTTATCACAGGATTGCACTCTTTAAGACCCTCTTTAAACCCTCCCCTTGCAGTGTCCAGGAATTCTCAACTATGGCACGCCCAAATTGCTTAATCGAATCAGCCTGTTCGCATTGAAGGACCCATCTTATACAAGACCCTGAAAAATCTATAAATATCCCATCTTGAAACACATCAAACATGTTCATAAGAAATTTATAAACAGTACTAAATAAAAATAAAACATCATTGATTGCCTTTAGAAGTTTCTAGGGGTCGACTCATTATTTTGAAAACTGGCTAAGGAAAGGGAAAAAAAATCAAGCACATATCCTGCCTCTCCTATACAAACTATAGGGTAATCACATGGCTGATGAAGGAGATTTTACTTTATAGAAATATCCTGGCTTACATAAATGCAGAAGGAAAGATAGAACTTAGGATATGAGAGTCTGCCAAACATGACAACAAAGGGACAATCAGACATCAGTCTTCCACCAGTGGAGAATGCATTGCCACCTGCGAGGTAGTCAACCCAAAAACTCTACATGAATCTGACTACCAATTTATAAAAAATATAGGGAATAGAGGAACAAGTCAAATGACATCCCAGGGACGCCATCAGCAGATCCAAGAATGGGAGAGTCCCAGATACATGACCTAGCTTTAACATCATCCACAATAGTAGCAGCAGCAAAAAGATTATAAGAAGAAGAAGAAGAAAAAAAAGACAGATGGGAAACCTATAAATTAAAAGAGATTTGGAAGGTATTTTAACACATAATAGGAGATATTGTTTAGCTTCAGATTAAACCAACTGGAAAAATGAAAGGAAAGACCTTTCAGGGGATTATCTGGTTGAATATTTGATACTCTGAAGTAATTCATATTTAGGAATCTGGGGATCTGATGATGTCATTAGGATTACATTTAGGGAGAGTCTTTATCATTTAGATTTACATACTGAAACTTCTATAAAATGGTAGACTATCTGGGATTTGCTTCAAAAAATCCAGGTCAACCATTTTATGGCAAAACAAAAAATAGACTCAAAATGGATAAAAGATCTAAATGTGAGATAGGAGTCCATCAAAATCATAGAGGAGAACACAGATAGCAACCTCTTTGACCTTGACCACAGCAACTTCTTGCTAGACATATCTCCAAAGACAAGGAAACAAAGGCAAAAATGGACTATTGGGACTTCATCAAGATAAAAAGCTTTTGCACAGCAAAGGAAAACAATACTTGCAAATGATATTGTCTTAGTCATTTAGGGGCTAGTATCCAAAATATATAATAAAATTATACAACTCAACACCAAAAACAAACAAACAAACCCACTTTAAAAACGGATAGAAGACATAAACAGACATTTCTCCAAAGAAGACACACAAATTGCCAACAGACACACGAAAAAATGCTCCACATCACTGGGCATCAGGGAAACACAAATCAAAACCACAATGAGATACCACCTCACACCAGTCAGAACAGCTAAAATTAACAACTCAGGAAATGACAGATGCTGGCGAGGATGCGGAGAAAGGGGACCCTATTTTTAAAAATATTTAAAAATATTTTTAAATTTAAATTCAAGTAATTGTTGGTGGGAATGCAAACTGGTGTAGCCTCTCTGGAAAACAGCATGGAAGTTCCTCAAAAAGTTGAAAATAGAGCTACCCTATGACCCAGCAATGGCATTACAAAGTATTTACCCCAAAGATACAAAAATAGTGATCCAAAGGAGTACCTATATCCCAATGTTTATAACAGCAACGTCCACAATAGTCAAACTTTGGAAAGAGCCTAGATGTCCATCAACAGATGAATGGATAAAGAAGATGTGGTATACACACACACACACACACACACACACACACACACACACACACACAGTGGAATACTACTTAGTCATAAAAAAGAAATCTTGCCCTTTGCAATGACGGGCATGGAACTAGAGGGTATTATGCTAAGTGAAATAAGTTAATCAGAGAAAGACAATTTATCATATGATCTCACTCGTATGTGGAATTTTAGGAACAAAACAGAAGATTGGGATGCCTAGGTGGCTCAGTCATTTAAGCAGCTGCCTTTGGCTTGGGTCGTAGTCCTGGGATCCTGGGATTGAGTCCCTAGTCGGGCTCCTTGCTCTGCGGGGAGCCTGCTTCTCCCTCTCCCTCTGCCTGTCACTCCCCCTGCTTGTGCTCTTTCTCTCTCTGACAAATAAATAAAATCTTAAAAAGAGAAAAACAGAGGATCATAGGGGAAGACAGGCAAAAATAAAACAAGATGAAATCAGAGAGGGAGGTAAACCAGAAGAAACTCTTAATCATAGGAAACAAACTGAGGGTTACTGGAGGAGAGGTGTTGGGGAGATTTGGTAACTGGGTGATGGACAGTAAGGAGGGCACGTGATGTAATGAGCACCGGCTATCATATAAATCTGATAAATCACTGAACTCTACCTCTGAAACCAATAACACACTCCATATTAATTACTTGAATTTAAATTTAAAAATATTTTTAAAAATCTAGGGCAAAGGGCAATGGACAGAGGTGTGGGGGTAAACAAGAATGACCATCTACCGTAACTGCTGAAGTTGGGGAAATAAAAATGGGGGTGCATTATTTTCTCTGCTTTTTGTGGGTTTGAAGCTTTACATACACACACACACACACACACACACACACACACACACACACACAGTAAAACCACAGTGCCTGCCCCCTCCAGAGCCTCCACTTAGGAAGTCTCTGACACTTACTGTAGGCAGGGCCCTGTTAGTGAGTATACTTGCCTTTTCTCCCGTTTACTCCCCACGTCATCAGCCTGATGGCTCAGCTGGCCCCATGAGTTTTCAAGAGGCAACAGCCCCCGCTTGGCTTAGGATGGTTGTGTCTGCAGACCTATTGGCCCAGCCAGTTTTGCTCTCACAGTTTTGCTCCCCTTCAAGGTCCTCTGCAACCCTCCTGGGCCCCTGGTGCTCCTGTAGCACTTTGGCCACTTCTACTGGAATCTTCTACAGGAACCTTCCCATCCCCTTCCGCATACTGCCTCTTCCGCCCGTCTAGCCCTAAGTTCTTTGTGGTTCTCACATTTGTCCTGATAATCGAATCCATATCTCTTCAAAGTCTTTGGCCCTTGCTTAACTTCTGGCTGCTCTCTGCAGGTGCTAGATTTGTGCCCCTGTCCCAATTTGGCCACATGGAGATGCAGTTAGGACCACAGAGGCTGCCCACTTTGTTTTCAAGCATGTGACCACTACTTCTTTGGGTCAGGTCTCTTAGGTTTGGGCCAAAGTCTGAGCTAAACTTCAGCCTGCACGTCTCATTGACCCGGTGCTTTGCAGCCAGCATCTGGGGAAAAACAGATTTCCCACCCCTCATCCCACTTTCCTCAAGCTTCCACCGTCACCTCACTAGCTCTGTGGCTGAGCTCCCGGCATGCTTTGAACCACAGCCTGACACCCTATGGTTGATATAGTGGAATGCTGGATGTGATAAAGTCTCTTCTCTTGCAGGAATAAGGGCTCCCCTAAGAAAGTCAGTTGCTGAAGGCTCCAGAGTAGGCAGGACCATCAACTAGGCCTGAAGGTCCAGATCTTTTTTTACCCAACATTGTTTTTCTCATGTTTGGTTTTAAAATTGAGGCTGGCCCTTCATAGACTTATCCAGATAAGTTAACCACAGACTTGTTGACTCTAATATGGAAAAGTAGAACACATTTCTGAGTCTTCAAATTCTGCTCGATCTAATCTGTTTTCCTTTGTCCCACCGTTCCCGGGTAGTCAGATTTCAATATTATTTGTGTACAAACCAGTTCTCTGATCTTCTTGGTGTTTAACATTTGAGCAAGGTGAGCCCTGTTATGATAAACCTCAAGACGTGTCCAACTTTCCTTCACCAGCTGTTTGTAGCTATCTCTAGGACACTTTGTATCCCCACCAGTCTGCAGAAACGGTTTTCTTCTTTCTCAGTCTTTCAATGAATGCTGACAGTTCTAACAACACAGCCATCAGAAAGCCTGTAGAACCATCTTTGCTGGGACTGAGGACTGAACAGAAGGAAGTATGACCTGATCCCTCTTGTGTGTTCTGGGAGACTTTAGACCTTGTGTCAGTTTCTGAGCGCTGCTACAACAAATCTCCCCAAATTTGGTGGCCCAACACAACAGAAATGCATTTTCTCATGGCTCTGGAGGCTAGAAGTCTGAAATCAAGGTGCTGGCAGGGTCCTGCTCCCTCTGAAGACTCTAGAAAAGAAGAATCTTTCCTTTCAGCTGGCTGAATGCCCCTTGGCTTGGGGCTGCCTCGTTTTGATCTCTGTCTCCGTCTTCACATGGCCTTCTTTCCTGGGCTACCATGTGCTTCCTTTTTGTCTTTTATAAGGACACCCTTATATTGGATTTAGAGACTACACGAGGCAGTCTGGGATGACTTCTTCAGATCCTTACCTTAACTACCTACATCCCAAATAAAGCCACATTCTGAGTGAGATTCCAGTAGATGTATTTTTTTCAGGGTGGGGAGCATTATTTAACCCACTACAGAGCTACAGGTGCTACTTGAAGAAAATGTCTTGTGGTTTAGAATATACCCTTCTTGGGGCATCTGGGTGGCTCAGTGGGTTAAGCCTTTGGCTCAGGTCATGATCTCAGGGTCCTGGGATCCAGCCCCAAATCGGGCTCTCTGCTCAGCAGGGAGCCTGCTTCCCCCTCTCTCTGCCTACCTCTCCGCCTACTTGTGATCTCTCGCTCTCTCTTTGTCAAATAAATAAATAAAATATTTTTTTAAAAAAAGAAATAAAGAAATATACCCTTCTCTCTATCCCCCTCAGAGCATCACACTGTTCATTAGTCCATTGCAGACTGGCCCACAGCGTGTGTGTGTATGTGTGTGTGTGTGTGTGTGTGTGTACAACTATTAATGCTGCTTTGAGAAGTACTATTAGGGACTATACACTTTTGGAGGACACGGTCAGTTCAATAGGTTGATATGTGCAGGCTCTTCAATAGCGAGGGTGGAGTGATTTCTAAAACACCTGGAAAGCCCTTCTTCCCATGCTTTGCTGACCTGGTGCTGAGGTCAGTGCTACCTCAAATTTCTCAGAGACAAAGGCCTTTTAGTCTACACTGAAGGCAAACAGAATACAAATGGCCTTGGGAGAGGGCATTTGAGTAATAACTCCATGCAAAGATATGAATGACTAATACCAGATTCTCTTCTTATCAAAGGTCTCAATAGAGGGCAGAGGATACCTGGATGTCAAGGTCACTAGGGCTTCTGAAGACAGAGGGGTGGCATGCAAGTGCCAGACCAAAGCCCAGAAGTCAAACCTTCTCAGGGTCAGTGCTATCGTTGCACAGTTTCATGCTTTATGACTGGAAGGACTCATCTGTTTAACCAGAACTGTAGAACTACATTTGCATTTTTGACAACAATAACTGATACATAAAGATATCATCTATTTTTGCTTCCTACCAAATATCTGACATTGGAATTTTTAATAGATACAGGTAGAATCATCTGGAAGACACACTGAGTTTTCTTTTCATTTCTTTTTTGAAGGTTTTATTTATTTATTTGGCAGACAGGGAGAGCACAAACAGGGAGAGAGGATGAAGCAGGCTCCCTGCTGAACAGAGAGCTCAATGTAGGGCTGGATCCCAGGACCCCGAGATCATGACCTGAGTGGAAGGTAGAGGCTTAACCCAGTGGGCCACCCTGAATTTTATTTTCTAATATGGTGTTATATTTGATTACCTGTAGCTTTTTCTTTCCTTTCATTCAACAGTTAACCCATCCATTTGGATCAAGTGTGTAGTGTTGTAAAAATGGAAAAAAAAAAAACAAAAAACCACTGACATGAATGTGTACTGTTTTAAAAATTCTTACATGCGAGGTGCCTGGGTAGCTCAGTGGGTTAAAACCTCTGCCTTCGGCTCAGGTCATGATCTCAAGATCCTGGGATCGAGCCCCACATCAGGGTCTCTGCTCAGTGGGGAGTCTGCTTCCCTCTTCTCTCTGCCTCTCTGCCTACTTGTGATTTCTCTCTGTCAAATAAATAAATAAATTCTTTAAAAAAAAAAATTCTTACACGCAAACGTTTTGAGAGGCAAGTGTGCCTATTTCTCCTGAATCATATCAAGCCAGCAATCTCATCTTTTTCTGTTCTGGGTGGGGGAAGAGGGAAAGGTGAGAGAGAGAGACAAGAAGCGCAGGGGGGTGGGGCACGGTGCTACGGATGGAAAGAGCAGTAAGTCAAGAGGTGGAAGCTCGTCGCCAGCTGTAGGACATTAGGCAAACCTCTTTTCTCTCTGGGCCTCTTCCTAACACAAGAGAAGAGCCAGGTTCTTCTATGTCTTTTTTGAGCTCAGAAATCCTATGATTTAAAATCACATGGCGTAGGTACAGAGACCAAAACCCCAGAGTAAGAAAAAGAAAGCAAATGATGGAAATGAACAAAAATAGAAGTGACAATATACTAGAGATGATCAATGAAAATAAAACCAAACCTTGTTATTTGAAAAGACTGAAATAATAATAATAAAAAAAGCAACCCTCCGCAAGGCAGATCAATAAAGTAGGTTGGAGATAAAATATGCAAAATAGCCAGCCTTTAACAAGAGGATATTAAGGTACACAGTGATCCGTGATGGGACGCCCCTTTCTACTTGTTTTTTTCTCTCCCATCCTCCTTAGTTTTTCTCTCCTTATATATTTTTTGTATTCTTAATTTGCCTTCATTCTGTATCCCCACATCATATCTGCTATTGACACTTGCTCTCTTAGACCCCTGGGGATTGTAAACCTCAGACCAGCTTCTGGCAAAGCCCTGGCGTTGAGGGCTGATATAGTTGCTGTTCTCTTACACCAGGTGGCGCTGTAAGCCAGTGGCTGGGGAGTCAAATCCCCATAAATTGTAGTGTGTTTTTCTTTTGGTCCTAAGATCTTTTCCTTTATTATTTATGTTTGCATTTTTACATTTCCAAAATTGTGAGACATCTTACACTCAGTTTATAGATTTACTGTAGAATTTTATGCCCTCTGAAAGCTGTTACTAAATTGATGTTTCTTCTTATCAAATCTTAACATTGTCTTAGAATGGAGGACATTTGATATGTTATGAATATTAGCACTAGCTGGAATGTGTTGATCACCCGTGGATAATATTAAAAAATCACTGAACATAAGTTCTTACTGAAGAATTAGAAGTGATGTACTCTCAGGGCTCCTGGGTGACTCAGGCACTTACGCATCTGGCTTGATTTCTGCTCAGGTCATGATCACAGGGTCGTGAAATGGAGCCCCATTTCGGGCTCTCTGCTTTGTGTGGAGTTGACTTAAGACTCTCTCTCCCTCTCCCTCTACCCTTCCCCCTCAAATGAATAAATAAATCTTTACAAAAAATAAAAGCGATATACTCTTTATTTGTCAGAGAATCACTGCAGATTTGGAGTTGGAGAGACCCAGGGGTTTGGAACCAGGCTCGGGCACTTACCAGGGGTCGATCTTGGATAAACTTCTTATTCTCCATAAGCCTCAGTTTCCTCATCTTTAAAATGGTGAGAACAATGGCTAATTCGGAAGATTGTTATTGTATGCCTACCGTATAACGTGGCTCACAACAGTTTTCATGAACTGCAGGTGGTGTTCCATAATTTTTAAAAGCTTAGGTTAGCAGTGTGAAATGTGAAACAGACACCTGTTAATTTACAACAAACAGGGAGAATGCACCTGTGCTCTTCAACGAGCAAGCTAATTGGCCTGGGGCTGCGGCTACCTGGCCCTTGGTCGGCTCGCAGCCTGGATGGTGCTGCTTTACCATCTCCAACAGTTTGGGTGCTGAAGCAGAATCTTCTGGGGGTGTTTGTTAAACAGGTAGATTACAGGACCCACCTAGACCTGCTATATTAAAAATCTCTGGAGATGGGGAACAAAATGTTCTTTAAAACGAGCTCTTCGTATTGTTTGTAGGGACACAAAAATATGGCAACTCTGACCAGACTAGTGCTGCGATCATTCTAACTTAGCTTAATTTCTGTAGTCCTGTGTTTGAATGATAGGATGTTCTTTCTTTCTTTTTTTTTTTTTTAAGATTTTATTTATTTGTCAGAGAGAGAGAGAGAGCAGGAGCAAGGGGAGCAGCAGGCAGGGGAAGAGGCAGGCTCTCAGCTGAGCAAGGAGCCCAATGTGGGGCTCGATTCCAGGGCACTGGGATCATGACCTGAGCCAAAGACAGATGTTTAACCAACTGAGCCACCCAGGCATCTCATGATATCACGATTTTTAAGTCGCTTATGGGGCAGTGGAAAAACAAGACTAAAGGACTGCTCTGGTTCCCGCTGCTCTTTCTGCTTCCCCGCACCAGCCAGCTGCCTGTGCAGGGCTTTCTACCAGCTTTGGGAATGGATCTTGAACCTGCAAGAGGAATAAGTTCCAGAGATCTCAAACATAGTGGAGAGATTATCATGGATAATACTGTATTTGTGTTCCCACATTACTAAGAGGCACCATCCTCAATGTTCTCAGCCCAAAATAGAACAGGAAATTCTGTGACGTGATGGACGTGTTAGCTAACCTTACGGCAGTGATGATGTTGCAATATATAAATGTAACCCATCATACACTTTGTACCCCTTAAATGTATGCAGTGTCATATGTCAATGCTATCTCAATTTAAAAAGTTAAAAAAAAAAAAAAAGAATGGGGTTTGATTGGATGGCCATGCCAACGATGGAGTCAGAAAATGAGAATTCTGAGTGAGGGTTCTAGACACCTGATGTCTAACTTTTTAAATGTCTCCACTATTTTGGCATTTTTTGATGAGTATGATTTACTTCACAAATATGTGCCAATGGCTCCCCAAGTCCCAGGCTCAGACAGTTACTACACAGCCCACAAGGGCTAGAGCATGTGGTTTTTGGAGCTGGGAGAGCAAGCTGCACCAGCTCACCCCGCAGAGCCGAGTTTCCAGAAAGAGGGCCCCCCTCCTCCCACACCACCCCATCCCGTCAGTCATGACCTGTGTCTGGGCACGTGCTCTTCCAGCTGCCGGCCAAAGAGTGGTTGGTCGGACTGTCAAGGCTCCTATTCTATTTATGAGCTCTCTCAAAATATCAAACTGCCTGCTGAACCTAATTTTATTCCTTCTCAAATGATTGCCTTGAGGGTAGCTTCAAGTGCCAACAAACTTGAACATACAATTGGCATCTATACACACGCACACATGCACACACGTATATACGAATATGTATATTTGGCGGTAGGTCTAGCGTGCTGTCACTTCTGCACACTTAGTCTACTGCTCTCGGTCAAAACTGTGTTCTGGGACACAGTTCAATGATGGAGGCGCCGGGCCACGTGGAGTAAACCACACACAGCGCTGAGCGTCAGCTCGGGATGGAGCGGGAGCGGGGTCCAGGGCAGGGATGTGAATTACTACTCACGGCCAGAGGACACAACTGCCATGATCGCAGAGCTTACAACGGCACTTAGAGCATGGGAAAACACACATGGCCGTTTCCTGCATGGGTTGGCATGTCTATTGACTTTTTGGGTGAGCTATTTCAGAGATAAATGGCAATGCAATAAAACAGAATAGCATGCCTGCTCCGGATCATTATGTGTGCCTTCACTTTCTTAATGATACAGGGTCATTCCCAGGAACAGCAATTATTGTACTACGTGATCATATTGAGAATTACTGGGAACAGCTTGCAGGGATAGTAGTGGGCAGGTAACTTTGCCCAGCCCAGCCTTCTCTGTCCCACTCCCCGTGCCGGGGTCTGCTCGTTACTATGTGTGCCTCTTGCTCCTCCTGCCACTCTGTCTCTCTTGTCCTCTTCTATCTTATTTGGCTACATGAGTAGCCACATTTAATTGAGGCATAACTGGCACTGAACTTTATATTCAGGTGTGCAACATAATGATTTGTTATATGTATACATTGTAAAATGACCACTGCAGCAAGTCTAATGAACATCCATTCCCTCTCAGTTACAGAACTGGTTTTCTTGGGATGAGAACTTTTAACATCTACTCTCTTAGCAACTTTCAAATATTGACTATAGTCAGCATGCTGTCCATTACATCCCCAGACTTCTATTTCTTTTGCAGCTGGAACTTTGTATGTTTTGATTCTCTCCATCCATTTCACCCACCCCTAACCTCGGACAACCATCAGTCTGTTCTCCACGTCTATGAGCTGGTTTTTCTGGTTTTTAAGTTTCCACATACAGGAGTCCCCCTTATCCACAGTTTTGCTTTCTTATTTTGGCTCCCGCCTCATAAAGGGAACTCAGTGGAGCCCCGGATAAAGTACAGCATAATAATTAAGGGCTCAAAGGCACCTGGGTGGTGCAGTTGGTTAAGTGTCTGACCTTTGATTTCAGCTAAGATGATGATCTCAGGGTTGTGGGATCGAGCCCTGCATTGGGCTGCATGCTCAGTGCGGATTCTGCTTGGGATTCTCTCTCTCCCTCTGCCCCTCCCCTCTTGCTCATGCTCTCTCTCTCTCTCAAAATAAATTATCTTTTAAAACAACAATCAAGGGCTCAAATTCTGGAGCTTGAAGATCTACGCTGTCCCATACTGGTTGTGTGGAATTGGACAAGTTACAATCTTTTCAGGACTCAGTTTTCTTATCTGTTAAACAGGCATAATAATACCTTCCTCTTTGCTGTGGGAATTAAATGAGATTAGATAAGCTAGTTTTAACACAATCCCTAATACACGATAAGTATTCAATACCTGCTAGTTGTTACTTTTCTTATTTTTTCCTGTTCATCCTAGCATTCCCACTTCGAAAGTATTTGTCTAGCTGTGCTTGCTTTTGTAAACTGCTTCAAATGTTTTTTTAGAGCAAGGCTGCGTACAAATGCATAATTCAAATTATCAGTGCCTTTTTTTTTTTTTAAGATTATTTATTTATTTATTTGTTTGACAGAGAGAGATCACAAGTTTGCAGAGAGGCAGGCAGAGAGAGAGGGGGAAGTAGCCTCCCCGCAGAGCAGAGAGCCCGATGCGGGGCTCGATCCCAGGTCTCTAGGATCATGACCTGAGCTGAAGGCAGAGGCTTTAACCCACTGAGCCACCCAGGTGCCCCTTACCAGTGCCTTTTTAAAGAGTTCTGCCAATGTATGATGGCGACTCCAATGTAGGTGATAAAGTAGACAATAAGGCTGGTTGTAATATAACAACATCCATCCTAAGGCAAAGTACCTGTTACCTTGGACCCAGTAATTTCATTGGGTCCATGAAAAAAGCTAAAACCAATTTACATACACGAAGAGATCACTCACAAAACTTTTTCAGGGTTCTGTTTCTCACAGCTAAAACTTAAACAATCTGAAATGGTTAACTTACTCAAGAAAATGTTATTCAGTCATTAAAATAATGTTTTTGAAATTATATGGTAGCATGGCAAATACTTACGATGTCATGCCAAGGGGAGAGGACAATTGACTCAATTGTATCTGTAACATGACTACAGCAGCCTGGGATGATCTATAAGGAAAGAGACTGGAAGGAAATATACGAGCATGTTAGTGGATTTTGAGCTGAGAAACAATGGGTGAATTTCAAATCTCTTTTTCCACGTGCTTCTGTAATTCCCAGTTTTCTTTAATAATGAATTCCCCACCCACACACAATGCCATTTAAGGACTCTGTTCATAACTCATGGATAAACACAGAGGACAGCTCAGATTGAACTGTTTTCTTTGGACAGGATGTCATCATTATTAAGAGAAATTCAATCGCCTAAGCTACGATAGTGGGACAGGGTGGAGCTTGGAGGCTTATGTAATGGGGCAATTTAATGTGGATTTCTGTCAGCAGCTTTGCTTGGACTGATAACGTGAGAGAAGGCAGAACACCTTTAGAGAGGTGACGGGAGGCAGAGTCTTTGTACCATTCACGGAAGTTGCAGAAATTCCAAAATCAGGGAAATGGAATTCCAGAGCAGAATTCATAGCCTATTAGGGAAAAAAAAAATTCCTTCAAACCTTATCACTTAGTGGTAAGCAAAATCCAATTAAAACATGAATTACTGTTATTCCTGTATTATTTATTTTTTAGCCTAAAGCCATTAAAGACATTTTAGAACACAATGAGTTATATGCTTTAATTTTATGCTGTGTATTGTCTTTTATTATAAAATCTAAATATGCAAAATGCATAAATTAATGAATGTCATTCATTATTAAACAGAGCATCATCCAGAGAAGGAACCCTGTTAGGATTTCTGATACGAAATTTCTGTCTCTCCGATAGAGATACAGCTAACATTCCTTGAGTGAACCTTGAACCAATTGCTTGGCTCTGCTTGGAGAATTTTACATGTGATAACTGAATTTATTCTCACAGCAAACTTTTGGGGTAGATACAGTAATTCTTTCCATTGCATTGCTGAGATTCTTGTCTAAGACCACGCAGCTAGGGAGGAGGGGCGGGGTGGGAGGCAGAGCCAAGAGCCAAACATTCTAGCTCCTAGTCCAGGCACTTAACCTTTTCTCCATGGCTTTAATACATTTATAACTACACCACACTGGGATTATACCACACCTAATTTCTTGTAACCTTTTTTTTCTTTCTTTTTAATGTATCTGAACATCATTTTAGGTCAATGGAGATCAATCTACTTCAGTATTTTTAAAAGCTACATTGTATTTTTTATTGTGAGATATCTCATAATGTATTTAACCATAATCCACATGGTTGGACATTTAAACAGCAATGAAAGGCACATTCTTACATAAAGACGTGCATTTGAGAGATTACTTCATTAGGATAAATTCTTGGATCAGAAACATCTGGGTCAAAATGAAGATTTTCAAGGCTTTAAACGCCTGTTGCCAAAAGGCTGTT
This sequence comes from Mustela erminea, assembly GCF_009829155.1. NCBI lineage: Eukaryota > Metazoa > Chordata > Mammalia > Carnivora > Mustelidae > Mustela > Mustela erminea. The sequence continues at coordinate 29,485,520 of NC_045623.1, forward strand.
AAGCAAAGTCCTGCTCACCCCCCACCCCCGGCATGGCAGCGGAGTGTTTTCCTCTACATCCTGGAGTGTTTTTCAAACTTGTGCAGTTTGACTTACTGTAAGAAATATATCTCACATAATGATTTGGTACATACACATTAAACAAAATTTACTCTTTTCCTGACCAGAAGCAATGACCTTTTTCTCCCCTCTCCTCTCCTCTCCCTCTCCTATTCAAAATTTTCTTAAATGCCAAAAATGGTCCACTACATTAATTACATAATCCACAAATGGGTAAAGTAACTCACAGTTTGAAAAAACCCTATGTCAATGCTTCAGTATTAATATTCTCTTGAGTATTTGCCTATATGATAATCTGAGATGGTGACAAATTATTGTTTCTATCTTAATTTTTAAAAATTTTAAGAAAAAGATTTTATTTATTGATTTAACAGAGACACAGTGAGAGAGGGAACACAAGCAGGGGGAGTGGGAGAGGGAGAACAGGCTCCCCGCTGGGCAGGGAGTCCAATGCAGGGCTTGAATCCAGGACCCTGGGACCATGACCTGAGCCACCCAGGTGCCCCTTAATTTTTTTAATTACTGGAGAGGTTGAACATTTTGGGAAATCATATTTTTTTGGAAAGAGTAAAATAAAGTCCATTGTTTTTCAACTTCTACTGGACATTAGACTTTTTTTTTTTTTAAAGATTTTATTTATTTATTTGACAGAGAGAAATTACAAGTACACTGAGAGGCAGGCAGAGAGAAGGAAGCAGGCTCCCTGCTGAGCAGAGAGCCCGATGCGGGACTCGATCCCAGGACGCTGAGATCATGACCTGAGCCGAAGGCAGCGGCTTAACCCACTGAGCCACCCAGGCACCCCTGGACATTAGACTTTTAAAAAATCCTATCCTTTAATTAAGTGTTGGACCAAATAATTTCTAGAGATTGGGCCCAGGTATCCAAATTAGTGGCCAAGGCTAAGAACAAATGTGGTAGATGGCTGCAGGAAATGAGAGACTTATGTGATGCTGTTGTTCACAACATACCTAGATTGCTACTTCATAAAACTGCATTCAGTTTGATGTCTCTTTCAGTTTGATACTTATTTTAAAATTTACTGGGCACCCATTTAAACAAACAGAGAAGATAATATGATTATCTTTCTAAAAGGTTTGATTCAATTGTTAGAGTTCTGAGTATTAAGCATGTATTAAGCATCACTCTTTATTTAAATTAAAGACTTCTGATATTTTTTGCAAGCCTATTGTGTGCAAAGCCCATTGCCAGACCTGTTGGGTTAGAAAATGAGCCAGCAGTTTGCCATGTAATCAGCGCTCCGGCCTATGCATGCGAATAACTATAACACCAGAAAGAAAGTGATAATTTCATAATCATGAGAATTTAGAAATACAACAAAAAATTACATCTCCAATATCCTCACATAGCTCATTTATGACAATTTTTATTATGTATAGTAAGAAGTAACAAGAAGATTAAAAACCTCTCAGCTGGATTTGAATAGTTGTTTGCCCATTAAACACTACATAATACATATTTTTAAAAGATTTTATTTATTTACTTGAGAGAGAGCACAAGAGCAGGGTGAGGGACAAATGGAGAAGCAGACTACCCCCTGGGCAGGGGGCCCCATGTAAACACAATATATTTTTTAAATACTGTAATTAAGGGCACCTGGGTGGCTCAGTGGGTTAAGCCTCTGCTCAGGTCATGATCTCAGGGTCCTGGGATCGAGCCTCACATTGGGCTCTCTGATCAGCAGGGAGCCTGCTTCCCCCTCTCTCTCTGCCTGCGGCTCTACCTAATTCTGATCTCTCTCTGTCAAATAAATAAGATCTTTAAAATAAAATAAAATACTGTAATTATCTGGAGGTGTGACTTAACCCCATCTTAGGTATGAAGTTAAGGAAGGATCCTAATTTTGGCACAAATCACAGTTACGCTTATTCAAGTCTGAGTTCATAGTGAATGATGGCAAGGAAACTCTTGGGAGAGAGTGTAGATTCTCATGAATAAAACCACATTCTGGGAGAGGTGCTATTAATATATCAGGGTTTCATCCAATAGAGAATTCCAGTGGTCTCCCAGACAGTCCACCTAGATGGTATTCTGGAACCCCCAAACTTAACATGTCTCCCCAATAAAAGTCTTAGCTGCCTCCTGCCTCTTCCTCAAGCCATGTTCTGTCCTCTGATTGTGGCTCCGGGGACAATTGTGCGCTTTGCAGTAAGACGGATGTTACTTGCAGGGCACCTGGGTGGCTCAGTGGGTTACAGCCTCTGCCTTCTGCTCGGGTCATGATCTCAGAGTCCTGGGATCAAACTCCACATCGGGCTCTCTGCTCAGCGGGGAGCCTGCTACCCGCCCCCCACTCTTTCCCTGCCTCTCTGCCTACTTGTGATCTCTGTCTGTCAAATAAATTAAATTAAAAAAAAAAAAAAGACAGAGGTTACTTGCCATCTCCTTAGATAGGGAACTACTCCACTTGTTGGCCCTGACCAGTCTAGGGGATTGTGGGTGGTCTGAGGGCCTGAGCACTGCCTGGGGGTTCTGACCTTGTGATCCCAGCTCTGAAAGCTCAAGAAGTCCAGCCCGGGACAACACTCTCCTTCCCTCCCTTCCTCTTCCTATTTTTGCTTCTCTGTTGTACATGAAGAGAGGAGGGACGCTCCAGGGAAGCTCTCAGAAGACCACTGGGACCAGCCCCTCATCCCAAGACTGTCCTGGAGAAGTGAAGACAGCAGAGTAGTAAGTCTGCAGAGGGTATCAACTTGGTGGCTGGCATGAACAGGAGATACAAATGGATTCTAAAAGTGTTCCAGAAATTTGTGAATGGCAGGTAACTAAGAGGAGCTGGGGGTTGAAGTCAGTCTCATGGCATCTGTCTCTAGTCTGCCATTTGGCCGTACGTGGCCCTCCTCAAGTCTCCAGGTTCCTCTACTCCTGCTCCGGGAGAATTGTGCTGGAGCAGAAAATGCTTTGGCCTTGAGGAAGTTACTTAACCTTTCTGTGCTTCAGTTAACACAACTGTAGTAACTGGTTAGATAACAGCCCATTAGAAGGCGTGAGCTCTGATGGCCAGGTTCACTTGCCCAGCTGGATGTACACATCCGGCTGGGCAAGTGCCAAGATCTCAGCTGATTGTGGGGGGATGTCCACAGGGGACTGGGATGTGGTGGGTCGGCGGTGAGCTTGCGCAGAGCCCCGCCATCTCCTCCCACCATCTCCTTTCGTGCTGTAAAAGGGCAGCAGAGCCGTTGGCAGACATGTTGCTGGGCTGTGAGGGATCCAGTCAGATGATGAATCAGTTTTTCCATTTTTACCTGCTCTCCACCTGCTTAGGAAGAGAAGACTACCAGGCACCAAGGGAAGAAACAGAAATTCCAACAGTCTTGGAAGCTCAGATTATTGGAGGACGGATTTTCCTCTTGTGGACCATGGTTACTAGAGGTCAATGATCAAGTCCACCAAACCCAGACATGGGGATTTTAGAGCTGAAAAATGGAAAACAAGGGAGAGCTACATCCTGTTGGGTCACATCCTGTTCACGAAGGCAGGAAGTGGAGCAGCAGACCAAGATGATTAGAAAAACATGACGTTTATGAAGCATTTGCACGCTATGTGTGGATGTACGTTTTGGTATACAGTTTTTTAGGATGCCATGAATCAAGGCTCATAGATCACGCTTTTTGGAAGTTCTTAAGCTTCTTGTGAAATAAAACTGGCTAAAAGCCAACCGTTTCCTATAGGGCTGTTGCTCCATCGGTAATCATACCAATCCAAGAAATAAAACAATATCTTATTTGCTATCTGAGAACTGGTCATAGGGCACTGTTTCCTCCAGGAATAGAAATGCAAGGCTGGGAACTTCTCAGGGGCAGTCGTAGCGAGTAGGAGATTGTGGCTTTTGCCCAGAAATAGGAGTTTTATTGCCTCTCTCAAAGGGAAGGGTGGATTGTCCCAGTGTGGGCAGCCTGCAGTGCGTCTCCCAGGAGGCACCAGGCTCGTGTGGAATCGCCGGCACACAGCATCCTTACTCAAAGCACAGCTTGGCTGGTCTTCATGCAGCTGACTCAGCTGATGAAAGGGCTTCTTAGACTCAGGAATGCAGAAGTGCATCTGCTCCTTTCTCTTTATCTTCACTCCTCTCACTCCCCTTCTCTTGCTTGTGTTTCTTGGTGAGATGATGACCGCTCAATGATTCCATGTTGCTTTGCACGAGGGTGGGATTACGGAGAGAGCCACTGCCAGCTTTTGGGTTTGATGGTGACTGTTAGCATCTTTCAGGAAGCAACTCGAGAGGCCCATTCAAAATCTGGACTCTCTAGTCACTCGGGGCTGCGGTGCTTCTAAGATAAGGCAAGCATTCAAGATGGTGGTGCTCACACTTTTGGATCGCTGATCTCCAGAATCTGCCTTTACAACTTAAAAACCATGTGTTTTGCAACTAGCTCTCAGTGGTTTTCTCACCTTCTTCCTGAAGTTTCTTTCGTCTGTGTTAAGTAATTGTGCTAGCAACGTACCACAGTTACTAGGATATTAGCTCTGGGGAATGTTCATGTGTCACAGAACCTTCCAGGTAGATCGGCCGCTAAAGACTTCACATATCATCCAGTGGTTTCAGATTTTAGTGTTTAGAGAAAGAAAGAAAGAGAGAGAGAGAGAGAGAAAGGAGGAAAGCAAGCTGTTACTGACTGTGTTAAGATGTATGCATGCATCATGTAGTTTTTATTCCGAAGATTTTAAATAATGGAAATCCAACAGAAATATTGCATGTAGTTTTATCCTAAAATAAAATTTATATTTTTATTTGTCCATATGCTCTTCTAGTTTCTGTGATAGAACCTACTTACAATATCCTAAATATTTTATATTTTCATGAATATATATTCATGCATGAGAGATACTTTTAAAAAATGACTAGACCCATTTTTGTTGCTCATGGGCAGAACAGCTGAATGACCAAAGTAAGCTGGGGGTTTCCTTTTTGGTTTTGCCTCTGGGCCTCCAACATTTCAGTATTTCAGATCAGTCTCTGGAAAGTGGGAACTTATGACTTGTTACCTTACAAAAAAATAGCTGGTCCATGATTTCAGAATGACCAAGATGGAAAGGTGTGGTTCTCAATGCTGTGAGACTTACAGGACCTCAAGATCTGCACAGGTTACCAGGGAGAGACTCCCTTCTTCTGTCCTTATCCTCTTACTGCTTTTTTTTTTTTTTTTTCCTGCTCACTATTCCCTACTCTTCCTTCCTCAAAATCCTGTGTCCATCTAAGAGTGAGGATTCTACTTCCTCATCCCTATGGTGCCTGCTGTGTGACAGTCAATGTGCTAATTAACATCTTTCCTCCTGTCTCATTTCCTCCTGCTCTTTGATGAGGGAGGCGCCCTTACCCCGTATGCCCACTTCGCAGAAAAGGGAACTGTGCTAGTGATGAAGCATCTTGTTCCAGATCTGTTTGTAAGGGGTAGAACGACTCCTCCCACGCAGACATTTGCAATCTCATCTCCCCCCCCCCCTTTCTTTCTCCCTCTGTCCTTCCTTCCTCTCTCTTTCCTCCCTCCCTTCCTTCCTTTCTGATTTTATTCATTGATTTGAGAGTGAAAGAGAGCACACACAGCAGGGTGGGGGGGGGGGGAGGGAGACGGAGAAGTAGACCCCACTCAGAGCAGGGAGCCAGATGCAGGGTTCACGGGGGCTGGATCCCAGGACCCTGAGATCATGACCTGAACCAAAGTCGGAGGTTTAATAGACTGAGCCACCCAGGCTCCCCTCTTTGCACTTACATCTTTCTAATTACAGAGCAAATGCTTTCCCAGCCCTACCTTTCAATGCAGAGTCTGGTTCAGAAATGGTAGAAAAAGAAAGAAGGTTTTAGAGACAGCTGCTTGGGGCACCTGGGTGGCTCAATTGCTCAAGCGTCTGCCTTTGGCTTGGGTCACGATCCTTGCTGGGATCGGCTGGATTTGGGCTCCTTGCTCAGCAGGGAAGTCTGCTTCTCTCTCTCTCCCTCTGCCTGCCACTCCCCTTGCTTGTGCTCTGTGTCAAATAAATAAATAAATAAAATCTTAAAAAAAAAAAAAAAAAAGAGCTGCTTACTCTTGGAATGATAGGCTTGCTCTCTATTGTCTTCTGTTTTTATAGTTCGAATTTACTGTCACTGCCTTCCACAAGCTGGGGACAATCATTAATAGACATAATTGTTTAGGGAATATGGTTTTATGTAATAGGTCGAGGTATTTCAGAAATGTAAACTGGAGGAAAAGAAATACGGTATATTTTCAGAAGTCTCGGTCCTCCTCCTTTTTTTTTTCCTTCTTTTGTGAACTATTTGGTTGGCTCCAGTTAGAGTCTAATGTTAACCGCCTGGAGGATAAAAATAACTTCTTTTGTAGTTTTACCTCATACAACACCAACGTATTGTGACTTTTCATGGAAAGATCCATTTTTAGAAAGAATGCAAGGCACCCCCAGGCCCATGAGTAATAACTGTTTGGCAAGATGATGCTTAATGCCAGATAATCGCTCTGGAGTCCTTCTTTGGAGCCTTACGAATTGTTCTTTATATAATTTGTATGTGTTATTTTGTAATATGTTGAAACCCCACTCGATTAAAAAAACCCCACAGGATATATGTATAGGGCCTTGGGAAATCCTTTTACTTCCTGTACAATGACTCACAATTTATATGTACTAAATTGGGTAGAGGAAGTATCTCTCTATCATTGTCAAACAAAAATATAAACTATAAACCAGGAACAGAAACTGCATATCTCTACATGTTCCTCTCCCCTCCCTGAGGCAGAGGTGGTGTCTGTGGATGGTATTTGAAGTCGAAATGATGGATGGGACATGAATGGGATCATCCTGGAAAGAGAGAGGGAAACATTTTCTCTCCTGTGCCTAAATTCATGACATTTACCTTTTATTTTTGGCATGATTCTCCCCAGGTTCTGAAGTCCTGTCATCTAATTTAAATACAGCCAGACCCATTTTCCTACTCTGTTAGCAGAATGCAAATGGCGAACCAAAATAGAAGACAATGACTAGAATACGGAATTCCAAACCTGGAGAGTCCTGGTTTTCTAGAATTACATAGATGAACACCAGGGAAGTTCCAGCTTCCTGAGTTAGACGAGTGGTCTCCTTCACCACTGAGATTATATCATTCTGTGACCTTTTACTCCCCGAGGTCTGGTATTTTCTTCTGGGAAGCAATTTTCCAGATGTCTTAGAATCTCAGAAATGTTTGACCAAAATAATCTGTTGAATGAGAACTAGTGACTGACACTCTCCTTTCTGGGGGAAGCAGGGCTGATGGTAGCTGGGAAGAACTGGTGACCTCCAAAGGAATAATAATTTTAAAGATATAGCTGTTATTATTTCCACTGGAGAAATCCTCATCATCTTGACATAAAAGTTACATTTCATTTAAAACCTGCCATTTGTAAATAGAGCCGTGGTTTTTCTGCTGCTGGGTTTGGGCAGCTCGTCTCAGAGTCGTACTTTGCTCTGTGTGTGTCTTTTTTTTTTAATTAATATATTATAAAGATATTTTATTTATATTTATTCATTTGAAATTTTTAAAATAAACATATAATATATTTTTATCCCCAGGGGTACAGGTCTGTGAATCTCCAGGTTTACACACTTCACAGCACTCACCATAGCACATACCCTCCCCAATGTCCATAACCCCACCCCTTTCTCCCAACCCCCCTCCCCCCAGCAACCCTCAGTTTGTGAGATTAAGAGTCACTTATGGTTTGTCTCCCTCACACACGGGTAGGTATAGTTTGGTTTGGATTCATACAGCTGCTTTTATTTGGAACGATAATTTCATCAAGCATTCAATTAAGTCAAAATGTATAGGTTTAGAGTGATCATAAACATGATTTGATTTTTGTTTTGTGAAATTTTTAAAAACCTTTTTATTCTTTTAAAAATAATTTATTTATCTGTTTGACAGAGAGTGAGCGAGAGAGAGCATGGGCAGCAGCAGGCAGAGGGAGAGGGAGAAGCAGACTCCCCGCTGAGCAAGGAGCCCGATGCAGATGCGGAACTCGGATCCCAGGACCCTGGGGTCATGACCTGAGCTGAAGGCAGATGCTTAACAACTGAGCCACCCAGGTGGCCCTTAAAAACCTTTTAAACCACTCATAAAACTTTCCAAGTATGAAAAATTTGTAAGTGCGGCCAAACAGGGCAGTGAAGTTGATCCAGGGTTTCCAAGATCTCAGAACTCAGATCCCGGATGGCACCAGATCTGGAAGGCTGATAGGAACAGGCTTCACAATTAACTTAATTTCTTCTCTATGTTAATGGGAGTAAGACTTAATATGGTTAGAAGTTTAAATTTTCCAGATGGTTTTCCCAATCATTGAAATACAGTTGTCTTGGTGCCAAGTAATCATTCTATAGCCTGGGGAGAAAGGCAGTACATAAAGGGATGGCGTTGTACCTGGGCCTCATGATTACTGGGCATTCTTTGCTCTGATCCAATGACCGAGCCCTTCCCGAGTGGAATAATTGCAAAGCAGCAAATATTTACAAGGAGAAGGAATCAAAGGCATGGAAATAAATTACAGAGTGATGAAGGCCGGTAGCCAGCTTTTGTCCAAACAGATTCTCAGAGTTAAAAGAATGATTTCTGTTTGGGGACAATGAAAGCTGATGAAATAGGAATATATTTGCATCAACAAACTCCAGTGTGTAAGAATGAGTCCAGTTTTCAAAAACAGCTTTATTGCGATGTAACTTAAACATGGGCTACCCATAGGATCTGCACAGTTTGTGGATTCTTAGTAAATTTACGTAGATTTGCCACAACTACAATTTGGTCTTTGGGTACTTCTCTCCCCCCCCCCCCCCATTCCTTTCTGCCTCTTTGTAGTCAATCCTGGCTCCTACCCTCAGCCCCAGGTAACTGCTGATCAGCTTTCTGTCTCCACAGTTTTGCCTTTTCTAGGAATTTCATGTAAATAGAATTGGGCAACATGGAGGCTTCCATGTCTGGTGTCTTTCACTCATGTGTTGCTTTGTGCCTCATTGTGTCACTGCACCTGTCCTTAGCTGATCCTTTCCACTGCTGTGCAGCATACCAGGGTATGGGTAAAGCACAGCAGGCAGGTCTATGCATTCACTATTTGATGAATACTTAGATTGTTTTCAGTTTGGAGTTACAATCAATAGTGTTGTTACCAGCACTTGCCTACAATTTTTTGTGTGGACATACTTTACTTTTCTCACAGATAAATAATTCAGAGTGCGATTGCTGGGTCAGGTGATATGGGTATGTTTAACATTCTGAGAAACTGAAAATGTTTTGCAAAGCTGCTCTAACATTTTATTTTTTCACCAACACTCCATGACTTGGTATGGTCAGTCTTTTATTACAGTCTTCCTAGGGGTTAAGTATTCTATCAACATAGTACTCTACATTTCCTTAATACTACCAATGTTGAGAATCTTTTCATGTGTGAATTTGCCACATGCATATCTTTTTTTTTTTTTTTTGTAAAATAACTCTTTGAATTTTTAGCCTATTTTTTAATTGGTTGTTTGCCTTATTATTGAATTGTAAGAGCTCTTGACATGTTTCACTTACAAGGCTTCATAAGGTGTATGCTATGCAAGTCTTCTCTCCCAGTTTGTGACTTTTTTTTCTAAAAAAATTAACATATAATGTATTATTTGTTTCAGGGGTACAAGTCTGTGAATCATCAGTCTTAGACAATTCACAGCACTCACAATAGCACATACCCTCCCCAGAGTCCATCACCCAGCCTCCCCATCCCTCCCACCCCGTCCCCTCCAACAACCCTCAGTTTATTTCCTGAGATTAAGAATCTCTTTGGGTTTGTCTTGTTTCATTTTCCCTCACTTTCCCTATGATCCTCTGTCTTGTTTCTCAAATTCCTCATATCAGTGAGATCATATAACTGTCTTTCTCTGATTGACTTATTTCACTCAGCATAATACCCTCTAGTTCCATCCATGTTGTTGTAAATGTCAAGATTTCGTTTCTTTTGATGGCTGCATAGTATTCCATTATATATATATACATACATACACACACACACACACACACACACACACACACTACATCTTCTTTATTTATTCATCTGTCAATGGGCTTCTGGGCTCTTTCTACAGTTTAGCTATTGCATACACACACTTCTTTCCCAAATTTCCTTGTTACCAATTTTCTAATCATGTTCCTTCCAAGTCCCTGATCATCCAGCCAAACCGCTGGCCATAGTCCATGAATCAGTCTATAGGCACACATACGGCCATTTCTTCTTCCATATAAAATGGACAATTAGGTACATTGCTTGCAGTTCTGTCCACTGGGAAGAGTTCTCCCCACCACTGTCCTTAAGGGATGTCCCAGAAAGGGGCTGTAAGCCCTGGAGCTGTCATGGGGAGCCTGCCTGTGTTTCAGAGCCATCTATGAACTAGACTTGAGTTTTCTATCAGTTAACTGGTTATAGGCGATGCCCCTTGAGAACACAGATGGAGGCTGGGAGAGAAAAAGTAATGTGGTGGCCGGAAGTGGAGACGGTGGGTAAAGGGCATTTGGGCCACTTCTTCATGGAATTTTCTTGTGCCTTCTGGGTCCACTCAAGCCTGATTGTATATGTCACTTGTGTTTGAGAAGAGAGTGCTGCTGTCCATGCCCAGTTTTATGTCCTGATGGGTCAAACAACACCCAGTGCATGATGGGAGTTCAGGTCTCATGGTAATGAGGTGACTCATGGTTAGGTGAGTCTAGTCCACCAAGACCCAGTAACTGACCAAGAGCTGTTTCTCAAGAGGAAAGGAGCTGTCTGCAGAAGCTGGTGGGGCTTTGCTTCTAAGGGTTTGTGCCAAGATGTACCTGTAGGGGCCTGACAGAGGCTCCAAACTGCATCTTTAGCCTCCACTGACACTTTAAACACTCTCGGATCTGTCAGGCTGTGTGGCCCAAGTGGCATAGCAGCTTGTGGGGTAGCCTGGATCTGCTGCAGAACCTTCTCTCTGTGTCTCTCTCTTAATAGATTTGTCGGACACACAGAGAGAGAGAGAGCACAAGCAGGGGGAGTGCCAGAGGGAAAAGCAGACTCCCCACTGAGCGGGACTCGATCCTCCAACCCTGGGATCATGACGTGAGCTGAAGGCAGAAGCTTAACTGACTGAGCCACCCAGGTGCCCCATGCAGAAGCTTCTCTTGTTCTGGCCCCACTTAAACCACTCAAAACTAGTAGCTTTTCAGGTCACTCAGTAAATAGGCTGGAGTAGTACACCCAAATGAGAAATACGTTCCTTCCAAAATCCAGAGTCCCACTTTTTGGTGGTAGGAAGGGCCAGATGCAACAACTTATTCTTTACCTTAGAAGGTATACTAATGGTATAAGTTTTTGCAGGATAGTGAAGTTCAGCCTCATCTTCATACCAGGTTCTGGATCTGTAAACTAGCTCAAATCCAGGAATTCACCGAGGAGTGATGGATCTCTGTTTTCATGATTCAAGTTAGACTTCAGTTCACTTGGCTTAGGACTCTTTTTAGAAGATTTTATTTATTTATTTGAGAGAGAGAGTGTGAGAGAGCTCACAAGCAGGGGGGAGCGGTGAAGGGAGAAGCAGGCTCCCGGCAGAGCAGGGAGCCTGGTGCGGGACTCAATCCCAGGACCCTGGGATCATGACCTGAGCCGAAGGCAGATGCTTACTGACTGAGCTTCCAGGATGTTTCAGCTTAGAACTCTTCTTATACAGATAATATTTTAATAGACTGCCTATGTCACTTCTAGAAACACCATGATCAACTAGTCAAGGACATATGTCTCTTGAAGCCTTACTATATTGGTTACTGCTGTCCAGTAGGTTAACCACACCCCCCTTGTCTTTGGCAATTAATGTCACCACTTGGTCCCTGCTACCTCTTGATCTAACTATCCGCATTGCATCTAAGGGTTGCAATTTAATGATAAATTACCATGGAGATTACTGACTGACTTCAGAGAAGAGCGACTACAGAGTTCTTAAAGGATGCTAGGACTCTCTCAGAAATTAATTCCTCATACTCATGGTGGAAAATGTGTCCCCTGGACCTTCCTAGGGTGAGCGAGCAGGTCTTACGTGGCAAATCCGCTCCAATGTCCTAGTCACCCTAAACGTTTGGATACTTTCTTCTCCAGTCCACCAAGACAGTTCTGTCATTTCAAATTCATTTAGTATAGACTACTCTGGTCCATGCTGCAGCCAGCCAACCAAACAGAGAGCTCTAATTCCTTAAGCTGTAGCATTCAATTCAGAATATTTGCTTATAGGCCCTTATCGATCAATTTGGTCTGACCCCACTTGATGTTCCTTCTGCCATTATCCCTTAGTATCCCTTTGCATCCACTCCCACACAGATTCCCCAGATTTCTGTCTGTGTAAACTGGAAGAATCATGTACTTCTTCTGTAGTGTAGTACACCTCCTCATGGGTCACATTTTGGTCCTCATCTTTTTGAGCCTGCTGGGACTTCCTCAGGTTGTGCCGTCGGTGGTGGAAGGGCTGTTTCTACTGGCAAAGAAAGCTCATCGGAACCTCCACTATACTTGACTAGTAGAAATTTTCAACCTACTCATTTTAAAGGCTCAGCCTTGTCCCAGGGTTTTAAGTATTCGGGCATTAAGGAGGCCCCTCCTGTTCTACGTGGTCTCTCCTTACACCTGTCTGCCCATTCTCTTTATGCCCTGCGGGGCTGAGCCTGGGCTCCAGGAATCTTTTGTGAGACTGTAACCACTGAGCCATTCCTCTCTGGAGTCTTGTCATTTCCTTTCCACTTCCAGGAACTTCTACTTCCTGTCTTACTGCTCCTCAAGGACACTCTTCCTGTCCTGACCTCTAGAAGAATAGAGACTTCTACTGCTCTAGAATTGCCATCTGCTTTCTGTTTTGCTAAAATCCCCACTCAAGAAATTACAGGCTTGGCTTCCAGATTACAATGAGGAGAACAGAAAATCCAGGGAGCAGGCACACAGCTTAAAATTTCAGGCTGTCCCCCCAATTATGAGGATGAGATACCAACGCTGTTGAATATAGAGCTGCAGAATGGGCACTATTCCTCCTTTCACATCCTCCGCTTCTCGCCTGGGAGGTGACGGCTTGTGTTTGAGAAGTTTGTTAGTATTACAGCCTGAGTGACTAGCTTCTGGTGATAAATCTCATGTGTGGATTGTGGGGACAGCCAGCGTCCAAAGTAAACAGTGATTGCCGGGGGAAGGCCGCACAGGCAGCCTGCTGGCCACACTTCAGCCCCTTGGCTGTCTCCTCACATCTTCGCAGTCACTGCCGAGGGTGGCCACCCCTCTGAGGGGCTCCCTCTCTGCAGGGTGGGGGGCCTCGTCTCCCACTTCTGGGAACTTAGCTCACCAGGAATTGGGGTTCCTGTGCCCTCACAGAGAGGGTGACAGCAAAGAGTGCCAGGGACCCACATGCTCCTTCCTTTAGGAACCCCCCACCAGCCCAGCACCCCAGCTGGGCCCTCCAGACAGCAGCAGGCGATTCTCTGCCCTGTGCTGGAAGAGAGAAAGGCCTAGGCTGTAGTACATGCAGCTGTCCAAACTCATTTGTTCCTCCACACCTTTGCTTTTGACATTTCCTCGGCCTGGGGCGCCTTTCCTTATTTTTGTCTTTTTTCCTGGGGAGATTCCCCCTTATCCTATAAGGCTCAGTAAAAACACCGTCTCTTCTGGGAGCACACTGTGTCTTTCCCCCAAGCCTTTGCTCCCACAGCTTTTTGTTTCTGACTCTATCATAATTCTTATCATATTGGAGTATAGTGAGTTATTTACCTGCCTGGGGGCAAGAACTTTTTTTCTTTCTTTCTTTCTTTTTTTTTTTTAAACTCTTTATGCTTAGAGGGGAGGCTGGTGCCTGACTCGTATTATTGATGATGATGATGATGATGATGATGATGATGGCAGCTATTATTCATTACGTACTTAGCAGTTGCAAAGCACAGTGTCAAGAGGGCCACATATCCAGTATCACTGGGTCCCCATCACAGTTCTAAGGGTAGTTGTGGTGTTATCCTAATTCTTGCTGAATTTTGTTTTGGTTTTCATTTTATTTAGAGAGAGAGGATGTGTACGAGCGGGGCAGAGGGAGAGGGAGAAGGAAAATCTGAAGCAGACTCTGTGCTCAGCAAGGGGCCCCACATGGGGCTGGATCTCACCACCCTGAGATCATGACCTGAGCTGAAATCGAGAGTGGGACGTTTAACCGACTGAGCCACCCAGGCGCCCTGATTTTTGGTGAATTTTTAGGAATTCCTTAGATAGAGATGGAGAAGAGAATTTCGGTTTAAAAATAAACAGCAGGAGCGCAGGTGGGGAAGAATGGCCTGTTGTGGGCAGGATAGGTGGTCCTGGGAAGAGATATGAAAGAGAAAAGTAGGGCTGGAAAGATGAGCTGGTACCATATTATAGAGACGGTTGGATGCCCTAAGGCACTGCCTTTGCTTGGTAAGTCAAGTAGACAGTAGGGAACCATCAAGGAGGGGCCAATGTGACCTGAGCTGGAGACTAGAAACCAGGAATAAGGGGCACCTGCGTGGCTCAGTCCGTTGAGCATCTGACTTCAGGTTCCTGAGCTCGAGTCCTGAGTGGGGTTCTGCACGCAGCAAGAGTCTCTTTGTCCCTCTGCCCCTCACCCCTTCTCTTCCCCTGCCCCTTGTTTGTGCTCCTCTCTCAAATAAATAAATACATGAAATCTTAAAAAATAAAAACAAAAATAACCCCCCCCCCACGCACACTAGAAACCAGAAACAAGCTGCAATAGTGGGCTAGGTGAGGCCCGAGCATCATCACACATGTTGGGGACGAGTGGAGAGTGAGGCACCAAGCTGGGGGCTGCAGTCCCAAACCAAGCAGCACAGAGCAAGGCCACTCAGTGCTCACCGTCAGGGGGGCACCCAACGGGGAGTCGTAGGTGCCATCGTAATTGTCCGCACCAAGTCTGGTAGGCACACATAGAAAGGAGGGTGCAGGGCCCTTGGGGCTGGGACATCAGGAGAACTTTCTGGGGAGGTGACGTTTGAGGCCGGACTCTATTTCCCTGGCCAGGAAGGTACGGAGAGGTAGAGGCAAGGCCAGGATGACACCAGCAAGAAGACAGCACCAAGACCCCCCAAAGCACCCTCAGTTCAGGGGACCTTTTCGAGTTTGTTTGTTCATTTGCTTTGTTTTACAAAATTTGTTTTGCATAAGTAACACTTGCTTACTGCAGAAAATGTATCAAATACAGAAAACAAAAAGAATAAGTTTCTTATCTTACTACCTAGAGATAATTATTTAAAACATTTGGTGAAAGGGCAGCTGGGTGGCTCAGTCATTAGGCGTCTGCCTTTGGCTCAGGTCATGATCCCAGGGTCCTGGGATCGAGTTCTGCATTGGGCTCTCTGCTCAGCAGGGAGCCTGCTTCCCCCTCTTCCACTCCCCCTGCTTGGGCTCTCTCTCTTACTGTATCTCTGTGTCAAATAAATAATAAAATCTTAAAATAAAACATTCGGTGAATATTCTTCCACTTTTACGTATGTTTGAGTAAGAATAAATATGCCTACATATATGTAGGTGTATGTATACACACACAGTAAGTGGGAAAGCGTATGTGTACGTACAGATGTCTCTCCACTTATCCCTATCTCTACTGAATATCCTACTTCACCTGCTTCCGGGATAAAATAAGCTTACATTTCTCAACTGTTCCAACAACACTCACTTAGATTGTCCACCAGCCTACCCTGACAGGAGGTCTTATCACCCTCTGGGGTTCCAGAGTAATTTCTGGGACCAGTGAAGAAACCCCTGCCTATTCCTCACTCTCTCCTCCTGGTCCTGTTCCCTGTCTGCCCCCTACTTATGCCCGAGATTTAAACAGGAGAGGAAACTCTGGAAGGAGACACCCCCTGGGCCCGGAGCCCTGTCTTTTTCGTCCCCTGCTATCCTCTCAGTACTTCAAAGAACACCCGCCATTACAATGTGTTCAAGAAACATCTGAGGGAATGACTTCACACTTCTGCTTGTTCGTGCAATGAACATGGATGGAACATTTTTGCTGTGTTGACTCCTGTGCCGGGGGTTGGAGGCGCACATGTGGGCAGCAAGAAACTTTCATCCGTGATGAAAACTTCAAGATGAGCAGCTTTAAGAGGCAAACTAGGCTTTCGTGGGAGGTGGTGAGCTTTCCATGTGGGAGGTATTCAAGCCGGGTTGAAGAAGGGACTGACCATGGTTGAAGAAGGGACTCCTGCCTGGGAGGGATGTTGGACTAAAGGACAGCCGATGACCTTTCCAAATGTAAAATTCTATGCCTGAGTAAATTGTAGATAATCTTTTCTAACTTATGAGTCACAACAACCAAATAAATCACAGAAGGATTCCAAAGAGGATACACTTACAAATGAAAAGCAAATATTCTTGTGGGATTCACATGTTTGTTGATAATAAATGAAATGAGAAGCCTGCAAGAGGTTGCTCTTGCTAATAGATCATTTTTAAATAGTAGAATTAACAGAAGTATTAACTATCAGAATATGCTTAAATATTTGTTCTTTAATTCAATCTGTTTACCATAGTCAAAACCCATATTTATGAACCAAAATAGCCCAGAACTCCTGGGTGAAAGCCTCAGCGTGGGGAAGAGAGTCGGTGGTACTGGAATAGCATTGGGAGGTGGTAGATGGGAACCACATGTGTTGTGAGCAGGGAAAAGAAAAAGAAAAAGAAAAGAGTATGCGGGTTCTGTGCGTGGCTTCCTTTAGAATCCCAAAATGTGGCTGCAGGTACAAAAGGCCCGTGAGCCACAGGGCCATGGGCGCGGCCATTACCCCTATAGGAGGAGGAAGAGGCTAACCTCTCAGAATGAGGCTCTGCAGATGCGTCTCCCACGCTGCTTCTCCAGAGGAAGTCCCTCCAGCCTCTTGCCCTTGGGACACGAGCACACTAGCTGCATCTCCTTGCTCTTCCTTTTTGGGGGCACAGGCCGAGGCCCCCGGTTGCCCCACGCCCGAGGGAGGCATTGTAGGAGAAAAGTCAGACCTGGAGGAAGGGGCAGAGCTTGAGCCTGCCCTGCTTTACGGGCACACGGCTCCCCAGTGCGGCCCTCCTGGCATCCTGCAGTTCACCTCCCGGGAGCTGCACCCCAGCCGGCCCTGGCCTCTCAGCACTGAGCCTCCATGCTCTGTCCTGTCCGTCAAGACCTCATTTAGGACACATTTTAATCACCTGGACCCAGGGACTAGGCAGCTTCTCCTCGCCTCTCTCACCTGGAGGTCAGTGCCTCAATGCCCGGTATGCAGGGGGAGGTTTGGAGCAGCCAACAGGCAGGGTGGAGGGGGTGAAGGGTTGGAGTGGAGGGTTTGCCTCTCTCTCAGACCCAGAGGACCCCAGTTTCTTTCTCCTCATTCTCTTCCTCCTTCTTCGGGGGAGCAGCAGGCAGAGGGAGAAACAGGCTTCCTGCTGAGCAAGAAGCCCAAGGCAGGGCTCAATCCCAGGACCCTGAGATCATGACCTGCGCCAAAGGCAGAGGCTTAACTGACTGAGCCCCCCAGCACACCTCATGGCCATGGCTAATTTGTCCTCTTTCCCCACCCATGAATTAACTGGACAAGACCCGATCAAATGATAAATTCATGCCCCAAACAAAAGTACTACCATGTTATAAAGGAAAATCAGATAAAATAACTCAAAGAACTCCTGGAGTAGAAGCCCTTTGAAGGCCATCATTTGGTCATGACTCATCCATCTAAGATCTTCAGTTGAGCTCTTTCTTTGCTGCACACAGAGCCAGGTACACGGGACCCACACAGAAGCTGCTTTAAATGCAGACACAGGCACACGCTGGTAATGAGGACATGGTGTACATGTGCTGTGGGAGGCAGGCCAGGGCTCAGAGAGATGCCTTCTGATCTCCACAGAGTCTTGGAGCCAAGAGCAAATTAGCCAGCGAAAGTGTAAGGACCTATTTAACCAAGATGGAGTCACTCTGGACCTATTTATATATATCTGGACCTATAAGTGTAAGGACCTATTAGCCAGAGAGACTCCATCTTGGTTAAATAGGTCGTTACAAAAGAAGGTGTTCCAGGTGGAGAGGACAGGATGATGAGAGCCATGAAGGCATGGGAACTCCTGGCAAGTCTGGAACCCATCCCTGCATGTTTTCTTAGGGCGTAGGTTTAATGGTTATTGTCCATTCCTACTCACAGTAGCAGTGTTTGGTGATGTTTGTTTTGGGTGACAATGGGCTTTTGCACCTTGCAGTATCTAAGGGAGTGGTTACCATGTATATTTCTGAAAAACCATACTCCTGGTCAGCTGACACCAATGAGAAGATGAGAAGGCATCCTGTTTCCAGCTCTTTCCTATAACAGAGATCCCAAGAGACCACAGTGTTTCCATATTTATGATTCATCTCAAGGTCTTTACAGGTTTGGGAAATGGGAGAGCTCTTGCCTAAGCTCTTCAACAGAGGTGGGAACTGGAGAGAGGTGTCTTGGGCCTGGGAAAAGTGGGTGGGCTGAATGGGCAGTTTGGCTGGCCTCCCCTAGACACAGATGTCTGAAACCTCTGTGGAAAATTCCTGTGGGCTGCACACTTGCCCCCCAGCTGGCTTGTGGAGGAATAAAGCCTTGGCCAGTTGGGGCTGGCTTATCTTTTGGGTGGACTGCTGGGCAGCTGGCCCAGGAGAGGAACACCCTCAGTTCAGCCTGTTCCTCAGCACAGCAAGCTGCCTTGTTTTCCCTCAAGGCTGTTGTTGACACTGAATCTCCTTGTAAAGTGATGTGGGGCGGGGAGGGGGATGGGGGGGCAGGGTATTGTCCACAAGTGAAATACAGTAAGGCCTGGCTTTCCATGAGCTCATTTTGCTCCTGCGTGGAAGCTAAAGCTCCCTTTCTGACCCAAGCTTACTCAGGGTTTTGTAACACCTTTGTCACCATGAAGTGATTAGTGTGACCCATGTTCTCATTAAGGCTCCTGAGAATTTCCACATTCCAGAGCATTGGGTCCTTACCAGGAGCTCAGGTTTCTGTCCCCATGAACTCAGAGGACTCCTAATGCTCTCTTTACCAGTTCCTTCTGATCAGCTGAGGAAAGCAGACCATTCAAGGTTATGAAACACTTCAATCTAATTGGGAAAAGTGGGCATTTATCCTCTCTACTCAGTCGATGACCCCTTGGCTCTCATCTGACCTTCTCTGAATATGGGATGCAATGCTGCCCTGTTCTTTATCTTGCATCTCTTGATGTCCCTTTTTGCTTTCATAACCAGAACCTGACTCAAAGGCAACTTGGGGACAATTTAGTCTACTCCCTGCAGTGCACACATGAGCATGCAGGCCCAGAGGTGTTAATGGCTGTGCCTGAGATCACAGTTAGTAAGCAGAGGGGCTGGGGCCAGGACCCAGGCTTTCCTGCCTCCCAGCTCAGCTGTCAGTCTACCACCTGCACTGCCTCCCTCCCCTCCTCATATCCATCCCCTGGTATTTTCTGAATTTCCTTCCCCCAACTCTTCATGGCCCTATAACCACACCATGATGTTCTTTACGTAGATGTTATTTAAAGAAAGTGTTGCCTAACTTTTGATTTGCTTGGGGTTGCAATACCAGCTTGCAGCAAATGCACTGGGAATGTGTGGGGAAACTCTGCAAAGCATCCTCTATGACTTCGGAATTTGGTTTTCAAAAAATGGAGCAGTGATGTCACTCACTTTTAAACAGAAAGAATAAACCAACCTTGTTTTCAGGGTCTAGCAGAAAGCACTTCACACAGAGGCTGGAATTCTCTTTTTGGCCATCATGCTGAGGGCAGGATATTACCGTAAATTGTCAAGTCTGTTTCTTTTGGGCTTATATGGAAAAGCATCTTCTCCAACAGGGGGAAGAAAGTATAGGCTTTGCAGTTTCATGTAAGTAAAATCCAAGTAATATTCTTTGGAAGGCCTAGCTAGCACTGTGGCTAACTTTCTACATGCCCAGGGTGGTGACATGTTACATTGTGCACACGGTAGCTCATTCAATCAACAACCCTAAGTGGTAGAATTCATATGATTCCTGATTTTATGAATGAGAAAAGTTGCTTGTCCAACGTCACACAGCTGGAATGAGGCAGCTCCTGGAGTCAAATTGGCCGTCTGCAAACGTTCCAATCCAGAAATGTCCAAAGACACAGCAAGAGGGCTCCTGGGGATGAAGACCATTGAGCTGCTGTAACCCACCAGAGGCTGGGCTTGTGTTGTTCACATTCAGACTCCTAAGGGGACAGAGGGACACTTGCTCATCTCTCTTTTCCTCTGTTCCCACGTCCCTATTCTATCACCACGGGAGGATGAAAAACAAGGAGAGGAAGCCCAGCCACCTCAACCCTCCCTCTCAGTGTTTGGCACCAGTAGCGACAGAGATGAGGAAGGCCCAGACTCTGGTGGGTCAAGCTGGCACATGGTCTCAAGCTGCAGGTGCCAGGGTTTGGAACACAGCTGCGTTTGCTTCAGGGAGGACAGACGGATGCTGTTTAACAACCTCTAGTCTCCGAACTCAGTCTAGTGGCCTTTGAGAAGTCACTCTTTAAGGGAATGAAAGTTATGGAGAAGGAATTTTGTTATCTTCTACACCCGTCTAGGTCAAGCTTATGATTGCCAAATAAAACAAGTATAATTTGCCCCTCCCAATAAACGTAAATAGATATATTCCAGAAACATTTTCTCTGTGTCTTTAGATGATTACTGTTCTCTGTTTGGTGTTAGGTCAATAGAAAAGTGTGACACCTTAGTAGGGAAAGCCCACACCAGGGTTTGGGCAATATCTGAATAACTGTTAGATTTTTATTTTGTTATATTTTTTAACTTCATCATATACCCCTCAACAGAACTAAAGACTCTCTGTCCTAAAGCATCTCATGATCAATGATGTTATTGGGGAGTCACTAGTTTTTGCAAATCAAAACAACAGTTAATGAGTTTTAATCCATATAAATAAGCCTACTAAGAAAAAAAAAAGGAGGAGCTATCCAACGTCAAGAGATTCATTATTCATAGAGTTTGTTGTACTGTCTGTAACAAAAAAGTTTTTTTGTTTTATTTTGTTTTTCAAACCAATCACAAAAACATTAAGTATGGTAGTGGGGAGTAAGCCTAATGGGCCACATCATAAGGAGCAATAAGCACTTGAAAGTGATCAATATTTCTTTAAATTTGGGATACTTTGGGTGCTCTGAGGGAATGCATAAGAAGGAGTAATATGTAAATCCCATTCTGTTCTTCATCTTGTAGCAGGATGCTCAGTAACAAAGGAAATAAGCAAAGATTAGAGAGGTGAGCAGAGCCCAGCTTCATTGACCCAGAAGGTTCTCCCTGATAAGTGGGGGAAGCAGAAGAATGTAGCTTCTTTCTTACCATCTGGATTGTCTGGAAATCCACCTCCACTGGGATGAAGAGCACCGCCATCACTCTGTGACCTCCCGAGCTCTTCCAGAATTCCCAAGGACCTGGAAACCGTCAAACCAGTCGGATTCCTTCGAAACTCAGCACGCTTCCCACAATCTTCTCTGTCACATGGAAGACTAAAAATATTTTTTATCTTAATGATTTGCTTCTGGTCCATTTTAGGATCAACAGCCAAATGTGAAAAGGGGTATGCAAAATGACTAGAACTAAATGTTAAGGCAGAAAACTGACGTATTGACAGTATGCATTTATGCATTTAAGAGTATAAATAAAAATTTACCTTTGGGACATTCTAGTCATTTTTTTAAAAAAATATTTTATTTATTTATTTGACAGAGAGAGATCACAAGTAGGCAGAGAGGCAGGCAGAGAGAGAGAGGAGGAAGCAGGCTCCCTGCTGAGCAGAGAGCCCGATGCGGGACTCGATCCCAGGACCCTGAGATCATGACCTGAGCCGAAGGCAGCGGCTTAACCCACTGAGCCACCCAGGCGCCCCATTCTAGTCATTTTGGGAGAAACATTTGGGTAGCCCTTCCTTCGTTAAGCTCGTTATTATGGTAGCTGCTGACCCTGTGTCCCCATTTCAGAATATCTAGGGAGTTAATTTTGTTCATTGCTGTATCTATAAAATTTCGGACAGTGGCTGGTACAAAACAGATACACTATAAGTATTTGTAGGATTGAATGAATGCTTACTCAAAGGAGGTAATTCTCTCATGCTGTCAGGATAAATGTGGAGGCTGTTCTGAGGACCCAGCATGACTGGTTGACAGTTTCCTAAAGAAGTGACATCATATACACTGACTGGGATTTATTAAAATAGTGCTCTTGGGACCATGGTTATTGTATGCATTTATGGCTTGACCTGTCTGTCATACTATTTCCAAGGAAAAATGCCTCTGAGTTCCAAGAATCAGTTGATAAATGACCCTGAAAAACATAAACCAAATTTAGTTAAGACCTGCCTGAAACTCTGGGTCAGCTGTAGTTGTTTTGCAATTTGTCCACAAATAAGACATTGCTGGGAAATATCAATGGCCTTTGTTCTTGTGGTTAATAGTATCAAGAATGTAGACTTGGACTTCACAGACCACCAGGCAGCTATGACGTTGCCTCAAGTGGCTCAGGAAGACCAGAGGATCTTAAATAAACCTTGGAGGTGACTTTCCAGGTATGTTAATATCTTCAATGCTCCAGAAACACAGAATGCAGACAGGAAACATCATGGTTGGCCCCCAGCAATCATGACTTTCTGTGAGATGTAGATGAAGCAGAGCAAATCGGCTATCATCTCAGAAAATCCCAAGGTTGGGCACGAGGCTGCTTAATCAGCTGTGAGACACAGCTGGGCTGTGGTGCATAAGGAGCAGCACTGTTGCATACTGATGCTGGTTTGAAGGGATATGTTCCACGTAGACTCATTCAGGCTTTCCTGGAGACTGGACTTGGTCTGAAGAGCAGGCAGTCCCAGGTGACACCTGTGTTGAGGCCACAGGTGTCCAGGCAGAGTTTTATCTGACACCTTGTTCTTCAACAGGAAGGCTCTGGAGGCTCAGAGCAAGGTGGGGAGTCTAAGTCTCTCGGGCCATAACACAGTGTCACCCTGCTGATAGAAGAGCTGATACTGACTTTGAGAGAGTTCCAGATTGACTGCTCAGATGTACTTTCTGGGACATGAAAGAAGGGGCTGGCAGATCTGGGTCGGGGATGAGGACAGTATTGGAACACACTAAGCAAGAGAGGGATTTTTAAGTAACTGGAGAGGTTATGGGGTCTCAGCCAGGATGTGGGGAATCCAGGGGGGGCGAGGCACAGCACTGACCGCTTGAATAAAGGCAGTATCAGCAGTCCTTGTGTCCCCATCAGAAGCTCATCTGGTAGTGGGCAGTTGTAATGATGCTCATGACCTCATGTGTGGGCATTTTTAAAATTTCATTTTTAGGATACCTACTGTGGCCTCAGAACACTGGCTGCCCTCAAGGAGTTCACCATGAGTAAAGGACATAACAACAATAATTACTATTATTTAAATAAGAATAGGGGCTCCTGGGTGGCACAGGCCCTGGGTGGCACAGGCTCAGGTCACGAAATGAAATTTTTAAATAATAATTTAAAAAAAATTATTATTGAAAATAATAATACTGCCTCTATTCAAGTGGTCAGTGCTGTGCCTCACTCCTCCCTGGATTCCCCACATCCTGGCTGAGACCCCATAACATACTTTTTTAAAATGAAAGCCATGAAAGACCTAACAGCTGAGTAGAAACCTTGACCATATTAACTTCTTTTTCAGATAGGCTCTCCTCAACTGGTGGCAAAGATGAACAGCTGGAGTGACAAGTTCATGTCCCACCAAGTTTGTTACCAATGTGGGAAGACTTTTCCTCTTCCCCAAGAAGGCCAGTGAAAGTTGCAAAGCCAATGCTCATCTGCCCAGCATGGTCACGTAGTAAGACTGTGACCGTGATCGGCCAGGCCTGGGAGATAGGTAACTACTCTCATACCCTTATACTAAGACTGGGGGAGAAATGATTTCCCAAGAAAACCTGATTCCTATCATCTAAGAGGAGAGTGTGAGTGGTAAGCAGCAAAAACCTCACATTTCCACACTTCCTGACTTAGAAATTGGGTATGAATCAAAGCCAGAACCTAAATAAAGAACCAGTCACCCAAGGTTTACACACGGTTGCCAATGCTCCTAGAAAGTGAAGCGGTTCCCCCTGGCATGTTCTAGAATATTTCTTAAGTATGCTCAAGCACTTCACTCTGGAAAAGTAACCCCGTGATTAACAAGCAAATGGCCTGAAAACTGGGGGAAGGGCCGGCAGGAGGCTGAGAGAGAAAGCTCACGTCCTTTCAGCAATAGGCGGTATTACCTAGCATAAAGGAGGAAATGAAGCAAGAAATGACATCATGAAGTGGGGGATTTTTTTTGTTTAGTTTTTGAAAAAGAAAAAAAAGAAGAGGTAGCATCTACGGTAATATACCACCTCATGATATTCCAAGTAATTTCTGTTACTGTGAGAGTTTTAGGGGACAGTGACCTTCTTAATTCCTTCTTTATCATTTTCTAAGGTATGAGTTACTCTAACCTGGCAACAGATTCTTCCCCATCAGGTAAAGTTCCTCTTATTCTTCAGTGGCACCTCTTTAAAGAATCTTTCCAGATTCACGTGAGGAGAGATCCTTTTCCTCTCTTCCTTGTCAGCATTTCTGCTTTGGGACATAGCACTATGGTAGTGCTTGTTGCGTGCCATGGGGATTTTTCACTCTGTCAGGTAGGAGCTGTGAGATTTGAGGTGCAGCATTGACTTCTCTGAAACACAAACTGGGACAACACTTCCTTCTACACAGGGTTGCTGTCAGAATTAAATCAATCGAGGCACGAAAAACACTTAGCATGCTGTCTGGCACATAGCGAGAGCCTGGTAAATATTAGCAGGCAGGATTTTAGTGTTTATTCTCATTTATTATTTTTTAAGATTTTATTTATTTATTTGAAAGAGAGAAAGAGAGAGAGCATGAGCAGGTGGAGTGGTAGAGAGAAGCAGAATCCCCAGACCAGGAGCCCAGCACAGGGCTTGATCCCAGGACCCTGGGATCATGACCTGAGCCCAAGGCAGATGCTTAACTGGCTGTGCCACCCAGGAGCCCCTATTCTTATTTAAATAATAGTAATTATTATCGTTATGTCCTTTACTCGTGGTGAACTCCTTGAGGGCAGCCAGTGTTCTGAGGCCACTGTAGGTATCCTATATATGTGGAAAGAAAAAAGAAAGAGGAAAGATAGGGGCATAAAGTGAAAAGGAGGGAAGAGGGAAATATGGGAACAGTTAAGAAGGTGGCACTGGTGGGTTTGTCTGGAAGAAACAGCCATGTAGCCAGAACTGGCTTATCTAGCTTGGAAGGATCTTAATGTTTTGGAGATGAGGGAAATGGAGACCCCAAGAAAGGTGAAGGAATGTGTCTAAAACCATAGTGTTTGCAGAAATGGGGCTGGAATCCAGGCTTTCCTGGGACTACTTCTCACAGTTCCTGCTGTCCCTTGGGGTTGGCCTTTTATCTTCTCCACTTTCCTTAGTGTCTGGGCATCCACGGCTTGATACAGCTTAGCTGATCTCTGCCACCAGGAGAATAGGTCATTTGCAGTCCACACTCAGATGGAGACTGAGGAGAACCTAGGTACGTGGTGAGAATTCAATGGTATCTGTATCTTTTCAGTGTCTCTCTTATGGAAACCAGAAGACAACCATTAAGGAATAACAAAGTCCTGTTCTTAATCTAGTCGGCACCAAGGAACCAATCTTACTGCAACCATAGAGGAACATTGACTCTAGATGCGAGCAATGAAGCAGTGAAAGGAGTAAAGTGTGTATCCTTCTTGAACACAGGTTTGAACTCAACTGCCTACGAGGATTACTGCCTTCCTTGGGAATTAGACATGCATTTAGCTGATCTAAGAGCCAAAACAGAACATCTGCGACTCATCCTGGATAGATAGAGTATTAGAAAAGAAACCCATTCCTGTGTGAGTGGATTTGGTTCCTCTGAAATTAATGAAATTAATAGGAAGACTTGAAGGGGATGTGTGAAAGGAGATGTAGGAATGAACTTGAGACAAGAGAGCCATACTGAGCATTGCAATGTCTGTTATATACTTAAAATATTTCATCACAAGCAGTGTGTTCTCATGTATCTATCCCAGAGTTACGAGATAGCCAAGATACTGTCATTTTTCCTAAATGAGAATTTCCATCCTAAGGTGGAAAGCCAGCATTCTAATGAGGAAACCTGTACTCCTGAAACAGCTACTGCAAAATCTTTGATGATCTTTATCTCTGACCAGCAGAGGCTTTGCCAGTTGGCATAATTAATGTTAAAGATAGGTTTCTGTTAAAAAAAAAAAAAAAGAAACAGGTTTCTGTTGATGCGATTGGTGGCTTTTCAATTAACATAATGGATGCTACCAATGCAGTTTCATTGGTGAGATTGCTAGTGATAAAAGTATGTGGATTTTAGAGTAGCTCCCTGCCCTTGTGTGAAAAGAGTATAAAAAACTAGGTTGTCTTATAGTTCTTAGTGATGATGTAATCCTGCATCCAGAGTTGAATTCTGAAGATTCTAATTGCTTGGTGCTTATAATATAAATTGAATTCTGGGGTGCCTGGGTGGCTCAGTCAGTTAAGCATTTGCTTTTGGCTCAGGTCATGATCCCAAGGTCCTAGGAATCAAGCCCCGCATCTGATTCCCTCCTCAGTGAGGAGTCTGCTTCTCCCTCTGTCTCTCCCCTGGCTTGTGTGCATGCTCTCTCTCTCCCACTCTCTCCCAATCTCTCCCACTCTCTCTCACTCTTTCTCTCAAATAAATAAATAAAATCTTAGGAAAAAAAAAAAGGTTACTTGAATTCTGCTCCTAGAATATTGTCATGCTTTTTTGAAACAATGATGTGATGTCATTGGCTATAGCAGCCATGCCTTAACTATGAAGGATGAAAGCTAACATGTTGAGTGTATTAATTATCCAATAATGCTCCATGAAAGAGAAGTATATACAAAATCACCTCTAAAGGCCAAAGAGGCCATAAGACTGAACAATAATGCTGACAAGTATAGTACAGCTTGACAAGACAAGAAATAGTTTATCAAAGGGACTTACATGACTTGGGTGGTGGCAAGAGAAGACCTCTGCAACCCCACCTCCCATAAGATTTGTCTTTGACCTGTTTTCATAGCCCTAGAGGCTGGGAGACCACCCAGGCGGAGAATGTTTGAGAATCATAGTCATATATCCAGCGCAGATCAAGGATGTTATGCTCTAAGAATGTACTTAAGAGTGTGGTTAAACAAAAGGAAGAATGGTGTGTGTGTGGGGGGCTGTCCTCAAGAAGGCTGCAGGTCTGGACGCCTGGGTGGCTCAATTGGTTAAGCCTCTGCCTTCGGCTCAGGTCATGATCCCAACATCCTGGGATCGAGTCCCACATCGGGCTCCTTGCTTGGCAGGGAGACTGCTTCTCCCTCTGCAGCTGCCTGCCACTCTGTCTGCCTGTGCTCACTCGCTCTCTCTCCCCCTCTCTCTGACAAATAAATAAATAATATCTTTAAAAAAAAAAAAAAAGAAGAAGGCTTCAGGTCACAGAGGGGTTATCAGAGTTGATTTGTCCAAGATGGCATCAATGGTTCACATAAATACTCCCTAATCAATTACCCCAGAACTTAGTGGCTTAAAAACTACAAAAGTCTCCCATGGCTTCTGTGAGCTAGGAATTTGGGAAAGGTTATGGTTTAGGAGTTTCTCATGAAGTAACAAGAACATGTTGGCTGGAGGTGTAATTATTTGAAGGTTTGACTATAGCTGGAGGACCCACTTCCAAGATGGCACTCACGTGGCTGGTAAATTGGTACTGTCTGCTAGAGGAAGGGCTCAGTTCCTCTCTATGTCAGCTTCTTTATGTGGCACAGGCTTCCTCACAACATGTTATCAGGGTTCCCAGGGAAGCATCCTGTAAGAGAGAGCCAAGTGAAAGCCGTATCCTTTCTGTAACCTGGCATCATCTCACATCACTTCCACCTTACTCTGTTGATTGGGATCAATAATCTACAATCCCTACCTAGATCTGAGAGAACAAGGCCCCACCCCTTGGTGGGAGGAGCATCAGTTACATTGTATGAATATCATGTGCTGTGGAAGAAATATATAGGAGTGGTTATCTGTGGGAAATACAATCTGCCACGCTGTCCTAGTCTGTTTGAGCTGCCATAACAAACACCATATCCTGGGTGGCTCACACAACCGATATTTCTTTCTCAGTTCTGGAGGCTGGAGGTCCAAAGTCAGAGTGCTAGCATAATCAGGTTCTTAGTGAGGGCTCTCTTTTTGGTTGTCTTCATATGGCCTTTCCTTGGTATGTGCCCATGGAAAGAAAGACCCCATGTCTCCTCCTCTTTTTATAATGGCATTAATCCCATCACGAGGCCTCACCCTCATCACCTAATCTAATCTTAATAACCACCCAAAAGCCACACTTCCAAATATCGTGGCATTGGGGGATAGTGTTTCAACATAAGAACTTTGTGTGTGGGGCACATTCAGTCCATATCATACGTTACATAAAGATGGTAAAGAAAAGATAGAAAACATCTAGGTCCTTGATACTATCATCGCACTTCTGAACTAATCAACTTTGGAAACACTTCAGGATATCTTTTTTTTTTTTTAAAGATTTTATTTATTTATTTGACAGAGAGAAAGATCACAATTAGGCAGAGAGACAGACAGAGAGAGAGATGAGGAGAAGCAGGCTCCCTGCTGAGCAGAGAGCCCAATGCAGGACTCGATCCCAGGCCCCTGGGATCATGACCTGAGCCGAAGGCAGAGGCTTAACCCACTGAGCCACCCAGGCGCCCCAACACTTCAGGATATCTTATTTCATAAGATAGCACATTTTCCTTATTGATTTATTTGGATTTTCTATTGTCGTAGTTGTAAGTGTTTTATTGTATAAAAGCTAGAGCTAATGACTAGGTTTATTAGCTGGGTTCATCAATGACAAAGGCTACTTAGAATGATATGACTTCAACAAGAGCATTTAATCCCATTCATTCATTCAATAGATGTTTATCAATTGCCTTCAATGTGCCAACCAGGTACTGTTTAAGACTGCAGATGCAGTAGTGAGTAAAACAGACAGACAGTGTCATGTAGTTAACATTCTACTGTGTGTTCTGTGGTCTCTCTGTGTGCATGTGGGTGGTGGTGGGGTGGGTGGCAAGTGAGAAACCAGATAAATAATTAAAATGACTTGATGATAAGGAGGGCTGTGGAGAAAAATGAAACAGAGGGTGAGAATAATGTGCCTGGGGATGTCCTCATGCAAAAGGTGAATACTGAGTAAAGACTTGAGGGAAGTAAGGGACTGAATCATGTGCAAAGGCCCAGTGGGGACAGACCTGTGAGTCTGGGGAGCATTAAGGAGGTTCATGGATCTGGGGACTGAAAATAGTAGGAAACAAGGGCAGAAAGCTCATGGGAGGTGGGAGGAAATTGTATAGTGATATGGGAAGTCATTGAGTTTTGGATTAGAGTTAATGTGATCTGATTTACATTTAATAGGATCACTTCAGCTGCTGTGTTGAGAATTAGATGGAAGAAGGGCAAGGATAGAAGCAGGGAGTTCAGGTGGGAAGCTACTGGAATAACTCCTGTGGGTTCTGGATATGTTATGTGAACATTTCCTGACAGCCTGGAAGTTGGGGATGGGAGAAAGAGAGGTGACAAAGATGACCCCAAGGTTCAGGCTTGAACAATTCTAACAATAATGTTTCAGGTTTCTATTGCTGCAAAACCAGTCATTACCTCACTAGTCATACAATTTAGTGGTATAAACAACAGTAACGTTTGTTTTGCTCACAAAGCTGCAGTTTGGGCAAGGCTCTGAGGGAACAGCTTGCCTCTGCTCACTCAATGTCAGCAAGGCAGCTCCAATGCTGGGAGCTGGCTTCATCTCAGGTATGTGGTGGTTGATGCTCGTTGTTGGCTAAGGTTGGGTCATCTAGATGTGGCCTTTGTATGTGGCTGCTTGGCTTCTTCACACCATGGAGCCTGGTTCCAAGGTTCCAATCGTGAGTGGCCTCAGAAAGAGAGAGAGCCAGGTAGAACCTGTACCAAAATTCTTTTCTACTCAAAAGTATTTTTTAAAATTTTAATTCCAGTATAATTAACACACAGTGTTATATTAGTTTCAGCTGTACAATACAGTGATTCAGCAATTCTGTACATTACCCAGTGCTCATCATGACTGGTGTGTTCTTAATCCCCATCACCTATTTCAGCCATCCCCCCACCCACCTCCCCTCTGATAACTACCAGTTTGTCCTCTATATTAAGATTTTTGTCCCTTTTTGTTTTGTTTCTTATTTTTTTTTTATTTCCAGCATAACAGTATTCATTATTTTTGCACCACACCCCGTGCTCCATGCAATCCGTGCCCTCTATAATACCCACCACCTGGTACCCCAACCTCCCACCCCCCGTCCCTTCAAAACCCTCAGATTGTTTTTCAGAGTCCATAGTCTCTCATGGTTCACCTCCCCTTCCAATTTCCCCCAACTCCCTTCTCCACTCTAAGTCCCCATGTCCTCCATGCTATTTGTTATGCTCCACAAATAAGTGAAACCATATGATAATTGACTCTCTCTGCTTGACTTATTTCACTCAGCATAATGTTTTGTTTCTTAAATTCCACATATGAGTGAGATCATATGGTATTTGTCCTTGACTGATTTATTTCACTTAGGTTTATACTCTCTAGCTCCATCCATGTTGTTGCAAATGCAAGATTTCATTCTTTTTATGGTTCAGTAATATTCCTGTATATATAATATCTCTCTCTCTCACACACACACACATACACACACACACACTATATATATATATATATATATATATAAAATCTCTGTCTGTAGATTCTTGGGCTCCTTCTATAATTTAGATATTGTAAACAATGCTGCAATAAACATAGGGGTACATGCATATTTTTGTATTCTTTAGGTAAATACACAGTAGTGAAATTACTGGATCATAGGGTAGTTCTTATTTTAATTTTTTGAGGAACCTCCATACTGTCTTCGACAGAGGCTGTACCAGTTTGCATTCTGCCAAAAGTGCTCTAGGGTTCCTGTTTCTCCACATCCTTGCCAACACTTCTTGTTTCTTGTATGTGTGTGTGTTTGCCATTCTGACAGCTGTGACGTGATATTTCACTGTGGCTTTGATTTGAATTTCCAAGATGGTATGTAATGTTGAACATCTTTTCATGTGTCTGTTGGCCATTTGGATATCTTCTTTGGAGAAATGCCTGTTCATGTCTTCTGCCCATTTTTTAGTTTGGGTTATTTGGTTTTTTTTGGTGTTGAGTTTTATAAGTTCTTTACGTATTTTGGATATCAACCCCTAAATGACTAAAATGTGTCATTTGCAAGTATCTTCTTCCATTAGTGCGCTTTTAGTTTTGTTGCTTTTTTCCTTTGATATGCAGAAACTTTTATTTTGATGTAGTCCAAAAAGTTTATTGTTGTTTTGTTTCCCTTGCTTCAGGAGACATATCTAGAAATGTTGCTATGGCTTATGTCAGAGAAACTATTGCTTGTGCTCTCATCTCGGATTTTTATGGTTTCAGACCTCACATTTAAGCCTTTAATCCATTTTGAGTTTGATTTTGTGTCTGGTGTAAGAAGTTCCTCTGCCCATCAATACATAACCTTGTTTTATGTTTCTACTTAAGGCACCTTATTATATACTGTTGATTCATTAACATTGAACCCACGACCAATAGCCCTGTAGCGCAGGCCTACATGGAGCTTGTCTAACATGTGTCCTCTTTCCATCCGGCCTCTTCCAATCTCATTCTTAGGAGCACCAGCCAGCTCTTCAGCACAGGCTTGGGAGTCACTTTAAGCCACGAAATCATCAACAAAAGACACCAAAATGTGAAAAGTGTGGGGTGTCTGGGTGGTTCAGTAGGTTAAGTATCTGCCTTCAGCATGGGTCTTGATTGCCAGGGTCCTGGAATCAAGCCCCACATGGGGCTTCACCCTCAGTGGGGAGTCTGCTTCTCCTTCTCCTGCTCCCCTTGCTTGTACATATGCACACACACTCTCTCTAATAAATAAACAAAATCTTAGGAAAAAAAGAACCTATGAAAAACATGACACTAAATAGACCTTGAAAGGTCGTTCGTTTGTAGCAAGAGTAGAAACAAGAAAGTAGAGCATCCCATTGTTCAAACTCACCTGCCTTGCTCGGACCTCAGCTAGAAAGGAGGGCCTTATGTGCTTCAATTTTTTGCTGTCTCTCATGACCGCAGAAGGACCAGGAGCATTGAACTGGGATAAAAGATACATTTGAGCCAGTAGGCACATTTGCAAATATGAAATCTGTGAATCAAGAGGATGACTGGATCTCACTTGCCTTAAACTGAAGGTAAAGGGCCAAAAGATAAGGGTTCTTTAGCTTTTTCTCTGTACATCCATTCAGAAGGGGTCCTAACTTCTGTATATTTTAACTTTCAAGATACGGTTATTACTTTGGGGCTTAATACCTTGCACAAAGAACTCAAATGATAGTTTGTTTTGATCTCATTTATTTGATATCAGATTTCATTACTTTGAAAATGGCTTTATGTTTCTGAGTTTATTCACTTTGGTCAGCATGTTCTTCCTGTGTACCCACAAAGTAGATGGTCTGAGGAAGTTTTTCTCTTTCAAGCACTGAGGTCTTTGAACAGAATAAGTTGGCATACTCATTTAACACTGTTGGGAAAAGACAGGCTCCTACAGAGAGAGATTGCATTGCAGGGTCTAACTTTGCCATGGGTCATAGCCAAGTCCATCTAGAATCCCACCGTAGTATGAAGGTGTTTGCCTGGTAGGCTTTCGGTACTGTGTCAGTGGCAATTTGCAGAAGTTCCCTGGAACACTCAAAAGCCCATGAATGGGCCAGGTAGTTGAAAGTTGAGAAAAGTACAAACTAAATAATATTTATGGAGATTGAGCCAGATAGCACTGGTGTTCCCAGGACAGATGACCACTTCTCTCCCTGAAGCTGCTGCGAGCTTCCCAGGAAAGAAAAGTCAGATTTGGCTTTAAGGGAGAAAATGTCTTGCTCTTTTGGTTTTACGATATTTATTTTTTTCTTCTTTTGGTTTTAATAAGCAATTTCCTAAATAGCAAAATTTAGGAAGAAAATGAAAAATAAAATGAGCAGAAATGTAAACTACAGTTTCCTTTAAAAACACCCTTACAATTTTCCATGGAATAATTTTTTGTATAGTTAAGGAAGAGCAACTTCATCACCTTTCCTGGCATCCTCAAGCCACTGGGTTGCTAATTCCTAAAAAAGTTATTTAGCTCACTGAAGAGTAACGTGGCTGCCTGATGAAATGCCCACTGGCTGCACAGAGCTGGGGAATCCCTCTGGCAAGGCTCAAGGGCAGCCCCAAGGGTGCAGCTCCAAGTCCAGTTCCTATTGGAAGCGGCTGCGAAGCAAGAGCAAGATAAGCTGAGGGACTCTGAGGGAGAGAGAGTGGCGTCCATCTTGCCATTAGGCAGATCAGCTTTCCTCAGAATGTTAAGTCCTCTTGCCAAGGCAATGTCCGGGCTTGTGCAGATTCAAGAAGCAAGGCAGAAAGCCACGGCACTTGTTTTGCCTGGATTAATCTTGAACTCTCAGAGGAGCACTTGATGGCCTATGGAAGCAGCACTCTCCAAATACAGCAACCCTGCCATTCAGGGAGCCAGACAGCCACTGACCTGAGCTTTCCCAACGACGAAAGATCTTGGAAAAGGCTTTCAAGGAAAAGGCAGTCACAAAACCCATCCACTTTCTTTGGGGCCAGAGAGCCAGGCGGATGAAGGGGGAGGCCCCAGGAAAGGTTTAAACATTAAACCCCACTGGAATAAACTAGAAATGTGAAGGCAGCTAATTCAGGGTTTCACTTACAACAGTTCCTACAGAAGTAAGCGCTTCCTTACGAGCAATGTCCCCATTGTCGTTCTTCTCAGTGAAGCCTCCCTTTCTGTGATGTCCCCACACAAACAGTGGGGCACATCTGCAGGCTGTGAGACCTCTGTCTCCCCACCACCTGAGTCCATGTGGAGACAAGTCACAGCCAGCCCACCTATGAAACCGAAGGGCACATGGCTCCTAAGATGCTGTTCCTCTGGGAATGAAGGGGTTCTTTATTTATTATTACCTAAATGATATGCTCTTTAATATGCCTCACAAAACAGTCTGGCTTAGAAAACTGTCTACAACACGTCTATGTAGCCATTTCCTTTCTGGAATATAAAGAAAGGAGTATATGATTTTCATTCATAGAGGTTTCTCACCTCCGCTTGTGTTGAACAAATATACTTTCAGGGAGAGCAACATTATTAACTGTCTTGGGGGGCTGTTTCTTCGTCTGGCCCTCCTGTTTTGACTGGGTTACTGGGTTCCTTTCTTATCCTCCATGGCCAATGGCGGATGACCAGAAATTGCATGTTTAGTTTGCAAAAGCCAAGTGTTCTGGTGAGTGCTTTCTTGCTCTCAAGCTAGGGTGACCAACCATCATGCTTTTCCCTGGACTGAGAGTTGTCAGTGCTAAACCCAGGGAAGTGCCTGGATGAGATGATCCCCTTATATCCATGCCCAGAGAAGCAGCGGAATAAAGGATTGCCAGTGTGGGTGCTGGAGCTCACCAACTGGGTTGGGACCACTCTCCATGATTTAACTTGCCATGTAACTGTGGGCAAGTTACTTACCTCCCTGCTTAAAAACCTCAGTTTTCACACCTAAAACTGGGGAAAATAGTATCTACCTTTTAGGGGCATGGTGAACCCAAAATGAAATAATTATGTAGAGGGTCCCTTGGTGTACCACG
Organism: Mustela erminea; assembly: GCF_009829155.1. NCBI lineage: Eukaryota > Metazoa > Chordata > Mammalia > Carnivora > Mustelidae > Mustela > Mustela erminea. The sequence continues at coordinate 29,520,414 of NC_045623.1, forward strand.
CACATAGGAAGGGCTATTATTGTTGTAATGATTATGACTGGAAGGTATAGTAGCGAGGAGAGGAATCCTAAGGGAAAACAGCCACTAACATACCTGATGTCAGCCCAGGGCGATCAAGAAGTGGTCAAATAACACTGATGACAGCCTCAGAGGATGGGAAAGTGTTGGACAGTGTTCTTCCTTTTGGAAGATGTTTATCAAAATGGATTTTACTTTGAAAAGTTTGGGTGCCCTAGAGGGACAAGTTTCCATTATCTGCAACATCCTGACAGATGGGTTTCTTGGATAGGGGAGGTCCAACTCTGTCATGCTCAAGGCTCTGCAGTCCTTCTAAGTGTCCTCAATGGGGCGCCAGATACCAGAGGGGCCAGAGGGGGACTGTGGTTTTTTGGCCTCTCCGGGGGCACAGTATCAGGCTGCAGACCCTTGGCATATGCTGTGGAAAATTTTTCTTGCCCTGGCACTCGGGCTCCAGACACATGTGTTTTAGATCAGTGTTAATAAAGTCTGCTTCTGAAGCTCTTACTTCCTGTCATTTGGTCTGCAGAATTTTTGCTGAGTCATTTGACCTCAGGCGTCTTCTGAAACAGCAGTCACATGACCAGAGGAAGCTGTTGTGGGCACACAGCTTGCCCATAGGCATGCATTCTTGCAAACTCGATCCATCGAATATGCACAGATTGCATACTGCAGTGCCCTGCGTTAGGGACCTGGAACTTACCGGGAGCATTAGGGCTTGGCCTTCTAGCAGGAAGGACAGGGCCATATCCTAGGACTGCAAGTCAGACCTTTAAAAGTTATATAAACACAATCATAAACTATGTAGCTGGGTAGCACAGAACAATTCATTCTCCCTGGGGAAAACTGCAAAGGAAGGCACACCAAGCTAGGTTTTGGAGAAAAAGTAGAACATAAAGGACTTGGATGAGCTGAGACAGGGCAAGAAAGTGTGGGCAGAGGGCATGTGCGAGCCAGAGGACGTGTGCTGGTTCAGAGCATCATGCCGGATGCCCAGCATGCTGGACTGGACCGCAGGAAGCACAACGGGGGTTTTCTTGGGGAGCAGTGGGCCATCTCATGGATAGAGTGAAGGCACAACCACAGAGTCTGCACTTTGTTCCACATGCAAGAGGAAAGGCTTTCGAGCCAGGGAGTGGTAGGTTCACAACACGGCCTGAGAAGAATGACTTGGTCAAGGAGGGTGTCCGTGGGCTGTTATTTGTAGGGGCAGGAAGACTGGAGAGGACAGAGGTCCTAGTCATGCAACGCAGGTAAGAGTTGATGAAGCCTGAACTTTGGAAGTGGCAGAGAGAATGGAAGGAAGGGAAGAGAAGACACTAAACGAAACTATGGGAGGCAGAAGGAGAAGCTTTATCTCCACTTGTGTACATCCAACTCCACTGTGGGATCTGAGCCTGGAGGGGCAGCTGTGACCAGAGGAGCAGCAAAGATCACCGGTTGCAAGGCTGAGGGGGAGGGGGTTGGTTGGCCTAGAAAAAATGCTGACCCACACCTCAGTGATAGCTTATCTGTACACGAGAGAAACCAAACACAACTGTTTCCTCGTCTCCTCCAAAAAAGTTTCAAGTTGAGGTCTGGAGAGTATAGAGGAGATATGAAGAAAGAATTTTCAAATGGGGAAAGAGAGGCCAAGAGCAGGACATGTTTTGCCTTCAGGATGGTTTTGTTTCTTTGCTTCGATCTGTGCGTCACTGCCTGGCCTGGGAAGAGAGAGGCCTCCTTCCATCCGCCTTCTGGAAACCATCTTAGTCCCTTCTTGGTCAGTGGTTTCCTCTTTGAACAGAAGAGTCAGCCTCACTGTTACCGAAAGGAAAACCAAAAAGCACTGGATATGCATTCACCATTGGAAATAGCCATACACAATTCCTTTGTTAATTTAAAACCAGCGGACCGAACATAATGGGTGTGAGTGGGGTTGTGATTGTGTGAACTACCAAAATCGACTCCCCTGAAAGGACCCGTGACAGAATGCCACTTCAAAGCAGCTTTGGCAGGACTAAGGGCAGATTGCAAGGTTGTGGGGGCATCTGCGGTCACCCAAGACAGGAAGTGGCTGAGAGTCACTGAGTTCCCAAAGCCCCATTCAGTCTTGGCTTCTGCTTCTCCCAAATTGGCGACCTTCCCTCTCTCTGCAGGCTGACCTTCACCACCCCAGCCTCCCCACCCCACACACCTGAATGGCCTGTGCACAGGTTCCAGAAAGCTGGTTCACATCTCTTTATTTCAATTCCAGTTTCCCGGGGACCCTGTCACCCCGGGTGAGTAACCCAGAGGTCTCCTACAGGGCCTCTGGAAGGTGTGCCTTGCTGTGGACAGAGCAGGGCCATTCTCAGGCCAGAGTGCCACGGGCTGGAGTCCCTTTAAAAATCAGGACAGGATAAAATCTCGAAACTTGTCTGAGTGTGGCAGGCTATTTGAGATGCAGGGACCAGGAAGATGTACGTGAACATCTAGCACAAAATCACAGAGGAAAATCTCCATCCAGAATTGTAGGATTGTCTCATACCATTAACCGATCTAGTAAAGTGGTCAGCCAAGAAAACGTCGACCAGCCTCTGGCATCCTAGGAACTGAGGCAGGGTCCGCCAGCCGTATCTGTTCTGTGAACACACAAGAGCTGCGGCTTCTGAAACCTCTTCCACCATCAGGTGGTGGCTGCTTGGTTTTAATCACGTCACTTCCCTTCTCAGAAGTCCTATGTATTCCTGGTTCGTCATCTTAAGCTTTTCAGCAAGAGCTGCAAGGCCCATACCACCACACGGCACAGTCTGTCCTCACTCGTTCCCTTCATTCTTGTGGCTTATCTCAGGTCCTGCCCGGCCTCGGTGGTTTCCCGTCCAGGCGGGCTGTAGAGTACATTCCTGTATCTTGCAACTGAAGATTCTGACTGTGGGCTGTAGGAGTGTGTGTGTGTGCACGTGTGTGTGTGTGTTTATTTATTTATTTATTTGTTCATTCATTCATTTATTTATCTGAGAGGGAAGGGGCAGAGGGAGCGGGGAGGGGCAGAGGGAGATGGAGAATCTTAAGTTGGCTCCACGTCCAGCAGGGAGCCAAGGCCAGTCTCGATAACATGACCCTGAGTTCAGGACCTGAGATGAAACCAAGGGTCAGTTGCTAAACTGACTGCGCCCCCAGGCGTCCCTGTATATTTTTTTAAAAAGCTTTATTGGAGTGTAATTGACATACACAAACATATTCCTATTTAAACGCACATTTGACAGTTTTTTTTTAAAAAAAAGATTTTATTTATTTATTTGACAGACTGGGATCACAAGCAGGCAGAGAGGCAGGCAGAGAGAGAGGAAGGGAAGCAGGCTCCCTGGCGAGCAGAGAGCCCGACGCGGGGCTCGATCCCAGGACCCTGGAATCCTGACCTGAGCCGAAGGCAGAGGCTTTAACCCAGTGAGCCACCCAGGCAACCCTTGACAGGTTTTAACATACATGTATGCCCGTGAAGCTATCACCAAAATCAAGATAGTGAACGTATCCATCACTCCCCAAACCTTCCTCATGCCTCTTTGTCACTCCTCCTTCCTGCCCTTCCCTTCTTGCCTGCCTCCCCCCAAACCCCGGCCTTTCCATCTCTAGGTAACATGCAGTTGTAAGAAATAATACAAGTGAGATCCAGGGCATTCTTTATCCAGTTTTCCCCGAGTTGGGCACCTTAAAAAAACCACAGTACGGTATCACAGCAAGGTGATATGGCCAAGATATGGAATCATCCCATTTCCACAAAGATCAATTTTGTTGCCCTTTAAGAACCACACCGTGTCCCTCCTCTCAGCCTGTCTCTGACCACTGGCAACCGCGAATCTGTTCTCCATTTCTATTATTCTGTCATTTCAGGAATGTCGCATATATGGAATTGCACACTGTATAGTCTTTCGAGATCGGCTTTTTTCACATAACACAACTTTCTGGAGATTCATAGAAGTTAAGTGCATAAACAGTTCATTTCCTTTTATTGCTAAGTAATATTTTATGGTATGGATGTACTACAGTTTGTTTAGCCACTCACTCTGGCTCTTTTTACTTTTACTAAAGTATAATCAATATAAAAAATCATAAAATATTTAAAATGTACATCGTGATGATTTGATATGCATATACACTGTAAAGAATTCCTTCCCTTAACTTAATTTAACACATATTTACCTGCTTTTGTTTTGTTTTGGTGAGAACATTTAAGCTCTACTCTTGACAAATTTCAATCATAAAATACAATGTTATCAACTATACACGCCATGATATACGTTGGATTGCCTGACCTTATTCATTTTACAGCTGAAAATCTGGCCTTTCAAACCAACCTTTCCTTATTTCTCTTCCCCCTTGGCCCTGTTAACCGGTTTACTCTCTGTTTCTGTGAGTTTGATTTTTTTAGATTTCACATTTAAGCAATATCATGCACATTTGTTTTTCTCTATCTTATTTATTTCACTTAGCTCAATGTTCTCAAGGCCCATCTATATTTTTCAGAAATGACAGGATTTCCTTCTTTCTTGTGGCTGAATAATATTGCATTGTGTATATGGGCCACATTTTCTTTATCAGTTCATCTGTTGACGGACACTTATGTAATTTTCTATCCTATTGTAAATAATGCTGTAGTGAATTATGGGAGTACAAATATCTTTTTAAGATCCTGTTTTCATTTCTTTTGGATACATACACTGAAGTTGATAATATTTCTTTTCTTTTTTCTTTTCTTTTTTTTTTTTTTTTTGATAGTATTTCTTTTCTCATGCACCTTTTGGCTATTTGTTTGTCTCCTTTGGATAGCCATTCACTCTTTGAAGGGCAACTGAGGTAGCTGCAACTTTAGTTATTAAAAATAAAGCTGCTCTATTTGTGGACAGGTTTTGCGTCAACATAACTTTTCATTTCTCTGGGATATATACCCCCGAGTGCAATTCCTGGGTCATATGGTAGTTGTATGTTTAATTTTAAAAATATTTAATTTAAAAAATTTGAGAGAGTGAGAGAGCATGAGCAGAGGGAGGGACAAAGGCAGACTCCCTGCTGAGTGTGGAGCCTGATGCAGGGCTTGATCCCAGGACCTTGAGATCACAGCCAGAGCCAAAACGAAGAGTGGGTCAGATGCTCAACGCACGGAGCCACCCAGATGTTTAACTTTATGAAAAGCTTCCAAACAGTTTCTCAGATTGGCTGTACTATTTTACATTCCCATCAGCAATATATGATCCAGTTCTACCAAATCCTTGCCAGTATTTGGTGGTGGTGTTATTTTTTACTTTAGCCATTCTGGTAGAAGTATGGTGTTATCTCACTGTCATTTTAATTTGCATTTCTCTAATAGCAATTATGTTGAATATCATCCGCATGTACTTACTTTCCATCTACAGCTCCTGCAGTAAATTCATATCTTTGGCTGTCTTCTATTTTCATTGTTTATTTTTTTATTGTAGAGTTTTCTGAGTTCTTTATATATTCTAAATGTTAGTCCCTATCTTTTGTTTGATATTTGGTTTATAAATATTTTTCTCTAGTTCATAGCTTGCTTTTTCATCCTCTTACTTGGGTCTTTGACAGAGCAATAATAATAATAATAATAACAATAATTTTGATAAGGTCCAATTTATTAGTCTTTTATAGATTAAACTTCTGGTGTGAAATCTAAGGTCTCCTTGTCTAGCTTTAAAACCTGAGGAATTCTATTTTTTTTTCTTAAAAAATTTAGAGTCTTATTTTTTACATTAAGTTTGTGATCTATTTTCAGTTAATTTTTGTATAAGGTTTAAGGTATGAATCAAAGTATATTTAATTATTTTTAACCTATGCGTGTCCAATTATTCCAACATTTGTTGAAAATGTGATCTTTCCTTCCTCTGAATTCCTTCTGCACCATTGTCAAAAATCAGTTGGGCATATTGTATGAATCTATATCTTGGTTCTCTGTTCTTTTTGATTGCTCTATGGGTCTATCCCTCTGCCAAAAACCTCACTGTTTTGATTACTTTCAATGTATAATAAGTCTAATATTGGGCAAAGTTATTCTTACCACTTTATTGTCTTTCAGGATTATTTTAGCTATTCTAGAGTCTTTGTCTTTTCTTACAAATTTTAGAATAAGTTTGCATATATCTACAAAAAACCTTGCTGAGATTTTTATGGAAATTACATTAAACCCACCTTAACATAATAAGGGTCATATATGAAAAACCCACAGCTAACATCATTCTCAATAGTGAAAAACTGAGAGTTTTCCCCTTAAGATCAGGGGCAAGGCAACGATGTCTAGTCTTACCACTTTTATTCAACATAGTACTGGAAGTCCTAGCCACAGCAGGCAGACAACATAAAGAAATAAAAGGCACCCAAATTACTAAGGAAGAAGTAAAACTTTTACTATTCGCAGATGGCATAATACTGTATATAGAAAACCCAAAGGGTTCCACCAAAAATCTACTAGAACTGACCAATGAATTCAATAAGGTTCTAGGATACAACATCAATATACAGAAATTTGTGGCATTTCTATACACTAATAGTGAAGTGGCAGAATGAGAAATTAAGAAAGTAATCCAATTTTCAATTGCACCAAAAATAATAAAATACCTTGGAATAAACTTAATCAAGGAGGTGAAAGACCAGAACTCTGAAAACTATAAAACACTGATGAAGGAAATTAAATACATACAAACAAATGGAAAGACATTCCATTCTCATGGATTAAAAGAACAAATATTGTTTAAATGTCTATAAAAAACAATCCACATATTGAATGCAATCTCTGTCAAAATACCAACAGCACTTTTCACAGAATTAGAACAAATAATCCTAAGATTTGCATAGAACAAAAGACCCTGAAAAACCAAAGCAATCTTGACAAAGAAGAAAAAACTAGAGGTATTACAATCTCAGATTTCAATATATACTACAAAGCTGTAGTAATTGAAACAGTAGGGTACTGACAGAAATAGACACATAGATCAATGGAACAGAGGAGAGAGTCCAGCAATATATCCATTAGTATACGGTCAATTAATCTTTAATGAAGGAGGCAAGAATATACAATGGGAAAAAGTCTCTTCAACAAATGGTAATGGGAAAACCGCACAGCTCCATGCAAAAGAATGAAATTAGACCACTTTCTTACACCATACACAAAGCAAACTCAAAATGGATTAAAGACCTAAATGTGAGACCGGAAACCATAAAAATCCTGGAAGAGAGCAAAGGCAATAATTTCTGTGACATTGGCCAAAGCAACATTTTTCTAGATAGGTCTCCTGAAGCAAGGGAGACAAAAGCAAAAATAACTCTTGGGACGACATCAAATAAAAACCTTCTTCACAGCAAAGGAAACAATCAACAAAGCTAGAAAACAATCTATTGAATGGAAGAAGATATTTGCAAATGACATATATTAGTCATTGAGAGGTTAGTACCCCAAATTTATAAAGAACTTACACAGTTCAACATCAAGAAACCAAATAACCCAATTAAAAAAGAAGACGTGAACAGATAATTTCTCCAAAGAAGACATCCAGACGACCAACAGACACATGAAAATATGCTCAACATCACACATCATCAGGGAAACTCTAATCAAACTACAGTGAGATATCACCTCACACCTGTCAAAATGGCTACAATCGAAAACACCAGAAGAAACAAGTGTTGGTGAGGATGTGGGAAAAAAGGAAACCCTGGTGCACTACTGGTGGGAGTGGCACAGCCACTGTGGAAGGCGGTATGGAGATTCCTTTAAAAATTAAAATTAGAACTACCCTATGGGGAGCACCTGGGTGGCTCAGTGGGTTAAGCCGCTGCCTACGGCTCAGGTCATGATCTCAGGGTCCTGGGATCGAATCCCACATCGGGCTCTCTGCTCAGCAGGGAGCCTGCTTCCCTATCTCTCTCTCTCTCTCTGGCTGCCTCTCCGTCTACTTGTGATTTCTCTCTGTCAAATTAATAAATAAAATCTTTAAAAAAAAAAAAAAAAAAAAAAGAACTACCCTATGATCCAGTAATTCCATCACTGGGTAAGTACCCAAAACCGCTAATTGAAAGGATGCATGTACCTCTTTGATTATTGCAGCATTATTTACAATATCCAAATTATGGAAGCAGCCAAGTATCTACAGATGAATGGATAAAGAAGAGATGGCATATCTATATCTATATCTATATCTATATCTATATCTATATCTATATCTATATATATCTCAACCATAAAAAGAATGAAATCTTGCCATTTGCAACAACGTGGTTGTGGAGTATAATGCTAAATGAAATAAGTCAGTAAGAGAAAGACGAATACCACGATTCCACTCATATGTGGAATTTAAGAAACAAAAAGAACGAACAAAGAAAAAAAGAGAGAAACCAAAAAGCACACTCGTAACTACATAGGGCAGGCTGATGGTTATCAGAGGGGGGTGGGTGGGAGGAGAATGGTGAAATAGGTGAAGGGGATTAAGGAGGGCACTTATCTTCATGAGCACTGAGTAATGTACAGCATTGCTGAATCACTGTGTTGTACACTGAAGCTAGTATAACACTATATGGTAACTACACTGGAATTGAAATTTAAAAAAGAAATCACATTAAACCTCTAGATCAGTTTGGAGAGAAGCGACATCTTTAACGATCTTGAGTCTTCTGATCCACCAAAGGATATGTCTTTCCATTTATTTAGGTTTTTCTTAATTTCTTACATTAGCATTTTGCAATTTTTCGCATACATATACTATACATTGTTTTGGTAAGTGCCTGTATATTTCACTTTCTTTAAGTGATCATAAGTGATACTGTGGCTTTAATTTTGGTGCCCATAGAAATGTGATTGTTGTGAGTTTATCTTGCTCCTGTCTTCCTGAACTCACTTATAAATTATAAGAGGTATTTTTTTATTTTTTGTTGATTCCTTGGAATTTGCTGTGTAGATAATCATATCAACTGCAAATCAAGACACCTTTATTTCTTCCTTTCCATCCCATATGCTTTTCTCTTTTCTTACCTTAGTGCTGTGGGTATAGTTTCCAATATTATGTTAACAAAGAGTGATGAGGACAGATGTCTTTCCTATTTCCACTCTTAGAAGGAATTCAGACTTTCACCAGTAAGAAGGATGTGGGCTCTAGGTTTTTCACAGATGCTCCATATTAAGCTGAGGAAGTTCCATTCCGTTCTTAGTTTGAATTTTGTCAAAAGCCTTTTCTGTTGTGATCTCCGTCTGTCAAATAAATAAATAAAATCTTAAAAAAAAAAAAAAGCCTTTTCTGCATCAGTTGAGCTGATCATACCGTTTTTTCTTTTGGAGTCTGTTACTAGGAAGAATGATATTGATTATTATTATTATTATAGTATTACAGTATCATCATAGTAAACCATCCTGCAGACCTGTGCTAGACTCCCTTTGGTTACAGCCATTTTTTAGAAATATGTTGTTGGTTTTGATTTGTTACATTTTAGTTAGGGTTTTTTACGGCTGTGTGACTGCAGATGATCATCTTGCACGAGGTGGCTAAGGTCCGGGAGGCACTTAGGCTCAGGGTTAGCAAGACTGCCCCTCTGCTCAGAACCGGGCAAAGACAAAATGGCCTTCGTTGAAGGATAATCACGCCTGTCATGGCGGCTATTCAAATTCTGGCTTAATGACCACTTGATGGGAATGTTGTGGAGGAAATTCGGACGCCAGCTGGTGGGAGTGTGACTGGACAGCCTTACAATTCCATTCCAGCCAGAAAGCATGTGATTTCATGAACTCCATTGCCCCTACTCCCAGGGCTCCAGCGCTTCCTGTCTGCAGCTGGGGGGCGGGCTGGGTTGGCCCCACCATGGACCTCTGGTCTAGCGCCCCTCCCCAGGAGTTGCAGCAGAGGGGTGGGGCAGCCAGCTCCCGAGGCAGGCAAGATGCCCCAGGGCCCGCGTGGAGTCTTTGACCCTAGAGATAAGCCGTTGCTCTCTGCATCCTGTGCCAGATTAGGACTCCTCTCCAAACCCCAACCCCAGTGGGCTCTTTATTTCTGTGACCCTGAGGTCACTGTGGCTTGAGTCTTACAGGGCTGGATAGAGCACGCCAGAGCAGGACAGACTGTTTTGTAAGTGTTTCTCCATCTGTCCAAGTTTGTACTTCTTTTAAGAGACCTTTCAGCTGTTTTTTTCCCCCGCTTCATTAAATTGAAAACAGCAAATCGTATTTTGCCAAGAGAGAAAAAAATCCCTCATGCGGAGGATATTCTTCTCAACTCATCCCTTAGGACACACTGTTTCTGAGTGGGCTTCCAAGCCGGCCCAGCACTGGATCTACCCACAGCACTCCCAGCACCTGAGAAAGTAGACTGAGAACTTGCAGCCTGGATTTGAAAAGGACGCTGTCTCTGCTTCTCTTGTATTCCATGCTTGGGTGTGTATGTGTGTGTGTAGGGGGAGTTTGGGTTTTTGTTTTGTTTTGTTTTTTTCTTTTGTTTTAGAGAGGGAGACAGCAGGGAGGGGCAGAGGAAGAGGAAGAGAGAAGAATCTTAAGCCAAGATCCGCGCCCAGCATGGAGCCTAGTGTGGGGCTCGATCTCACAACCCTGAGATCATGATCTGAGCCAAAATCAAGAGCCGACATTTAACGACTGAGCCACCCAGGGGTCCCTGTCATATTTCAGAATAGGAGGTAAGAGATGTTTGTGGGGTGTGTGTGTGTGTGTGTGTTTGTGTGTGTGTAGTCAAGGGCACATCAATTGTTTTGCTAGGTGGTAAAACAGAACATCAACTATCATGACGAAAAGGAGCCTGTGGACTGGCAGTCTCCTGTCTCATCATGTTGAATAAACTCAAATCCAAATTCTTTGATGTGATAGGAAATGTACTCATGAAGGTCCAACTTACTGCTTTCTCTCCTGCTTACACTCCTATCCTTTCCTCAATAATCTGCCAAGTCACTTAAAATTCTTGCCTTAGCACTATTACTTGCATGTCTCCAGGGATTCTGGTTAGAAGGAGTACGTACCACGGGATGGATTTCTCATTAACCTATTCGTACTCATCTTAGCTGGAACTGCTTTATGATGTGCTCTAGCAGAGAACCTAGATTCTGGAACAGTGATAGAATGGGACCTAACACAGGCAGATTTTGGTGGCGAGGGGAGGTGAAGCAAAGGGCTTAATGTGAACAGAGTCTAGAGAAGGAGGCAGGGGAGTGAGGGGCCTATTGGGCAGCTGGAAGGATCAAATGCAAGTGTGAATACAGCGCCAAATGTGTCCATTTTATGTCTGATCCATGCAAGGGCATTTCCAAGTTGAGTAGTTGGATTACTTTCCCAAAGCCCCAAGGGCAACACAGCAAAGTCTTTTCCAGGGGCTGCTTACCATAGATAAAGCAGAACACAGACGTAAAACCTGCTGGTCCCCAGGTAGAGCTGGGTTCATTTCCAGGATCCCTGCAAGGACTTTCTAATGGGAGGAAGGGTGTGGTGCTGGGAGGCAGATGACTTGCTTCTAGGCCCAGCTCTGCCATGTATCAGTTGAGAGATCCTGGGCTAGCCCCCATTTCCCCATGTGTCAAATGACATCAAACATCTGCCCCTTTCTGCTGGGTGACCTCATACACTCCTGTCACAGCAACTTCTGCTAATATATCGATGTCCCCCAAATCCCCGTCACCAAGCCAGTCCCCTCCTGAGTTCTTCCTGAGCCCTGAATCCAATCTTCCCCAAACACCTCCATTTAGGATTCACGGATCCCTCAGAGCTTATCGTGCCCCACTGACCCATGCACCTTTCTTTCCCAACCTGCTCCTCTTCCTGGTTGCATTGACGTGAAGGACACGGTCCTCCACCCAGGGGCCCAACAAGAAAGCTAGATGTTTGGCCTAGCCTCTCCTTCCCCTCCCACATTCAGTCACAAAGCTCTCTACAGGCCGCTTGACTGTCTCTTGAATCCAGTCCTGCTCTCCATGCTCACTGCCACTGCCCTGGACTGAAATCACACCGTCTCCCTCTGGGGCCAATGCAGTGATCTCCTGTCTTACCCTTCCGTCTGGAGACTTTCCTGTGTGATTGGTTTTTCTAAACTGCAAAGATTTCTTGCCCCTCTTACTTAACATCCTTAGTGATTACCTGTTTATTTCCAGTGGGGTAAGAATCTAAACTCCTTAACATGTCCTAGTTCCCCTCCTGACTCATTTCCTGCCCATCTTCCCTCCCCGACTTTATGCTCTACCTCTCACCGTGCTAATTACTCAGAATGCCGCACATGGGCAAGACTCCCTCTCTCTTAACTTGAATGGTCTTCTCCCTTGCCTGGTGTTCCTTTGATCCCCATTTTGGCCTGTGTAGCCCCTACTGAGTTTCACATTCTTCCTCAAGAAACCGCCCTGGTCCATCTAAGCCAGAACAGGCTGCTTCAAGTCTCCCTCCTCCTCTCCAGGAACCTAGCATATGTAGTGGTGACCGTGACATTGTCTCTTCCCTCAGCGGTCTCTGAAGTCCTTAAATGTGGGCAGTATGCCTCAGGCCCTCTGCCTCCCAGTGTCTGGCATGGTGTCAAGCCTTCCCTTGGCACTTGTTGAACGAGTGAATGAATGAATGAATGAGTTTAGTCGCCACTCACAGTACTTGTGAGGATTAGATGATGCCGTCTGAAAATACTTCACAAACTGTAAATGTGTTAGGGATATTTCTGAGAATCAAAGGGTCTAGAGAAAGAGGGAGGAAATAAATGTGCGAAGCAGGGCCTCCTGGACAGTGATACAAGAATGAGGTGGAAATAAATGTGCGAAGCAGGGCCCCCTGGACAGTGATACAAGGGAGGAAATAAATGTGCGAAGCAGGGCCCCCTGGACAGTGATACAAGAATGAGGTGGAGCCATGATGGCCGAGGAGTCAGGGGACTATCAGGACAGCGCTGGGCACAGCTTGGACGACCCGGGATGGCCCGTGAGAGGAGATGCGCCTCCTGAGATACCAGCCTGGGCTGCACGAACTTGGGGGCAGACGTCACCGCATGGCTCTGGCTCCTCAAACAGCACATAGTCCTTCAGTCAGGGGCTTGGCCAGTGAGAAAACACATTTCTAGCTTGGAATCAGAGCTTCCTTATGTTCCCGTGACCCTTCATTAGGGGGGACATGCAGACTTCTGGAACAATAAACTCATAGTCTTTATTAAAGACGTAGACTAGATTTTGATGGCATTTTGGCTAAGGCTCCGGAATGCCCATGTTCTCCTTGCCAATGATACTCCTCAGAGAGAGAGAGAATGCAAAAGAGAACACAGTAGTGCTATTTCTGTGGTCTGTGCACAATACCCACTTATGCCTCTGCCTGCCCCCACTCCCCGGCCCCAGAACATGGCGCTGGGGAAGCTAAACCTGAGTAGGCTGGCAGGGCTTGCAGCTGAGGTGGGTTCCCAATCCCCCATAAGAGCTAACCCAGATCTCAGGTTCTCTGCACTCCCTGGGCTAGAGAGACAGAAGGATGGAGACAGACACCAGGGGCCAGGCCTCGATGTGGGAGTGGGGTGGGGATGGGGTGGTGGTTAGTCACGGACTTGTGGATGTTTCTGTCTCACAGAAATGTTATAACACCTGTGCCCTGATGACCGTGGTGGTGTGATCACATTGGTGGCAACATTACCTTGAGGAAGAATAAAAGAGATGTGGATAAGAAGGTGGGCTTCTTCTCCTCACAGTCTCTATGGAGTAAATGAGGGCCCTCACATATCCAGGAAGGCAGTTAGATAGAGCATTCATTAGTTAACCATAAGTACTTATTCAGTACTTTTTTTTTTTTTTAAGATTTTATTTATTTATTTGACAGAGATCACAAGCAGGCAGAGAGGCAGGCAGAGAGAGAGAGAGAGAGGAGGAAACAGGCTCCCCGCTGAGCAGAGAGCCCAGCGCGGGGCTCGATCCCAGAACCCTGGGATCAGGACCCGAGCCAAAGGCAGAGGCTTTAACCCACTGAGCCACCCAGGCGCCCCTTATTCAGTACTTTTATGGGCCAAATTGTGTCCTTTCCCAAACCCCTAGGTTGAAGCTCTAACCCCCAATGTGACTATATTTGGAGATACGACCTTTAAGAAATTAACTAAGGTCAAATGAGGTCTGGAAGTTGAGGCCCTAATCAGAGAGGACTAGTGCCCTTGTAAGAAGAAGATGACAGAAGACGAATAAGAAGAGAGTTCTCACCAAAACCCACCCCTGCCAGCACCTTAATCTTGACTTCAAGCCTCCCATGAGCCTTCGAGAGCTGTGAGAAAATGCATGTCTGCTGTTTAGGCCCCCAGCCTGTGGATTCTGTCATGATGGCCCCAGCCAGACCTATACAAATACCTACTATGTGCAAAGTCCTCTGCCTTTGTCAGTCACAAATGAGGATCCCTGGAAAATTTCTGTGGGATTTTCCCTGTTTGAGACCCATTCTTTGAGTCTCCTTAAGTATCATTTCTTCTGTGACAGTATGGTTTAGGATAAAATTGTGGCCACCCAGAAGTTTTGAGAGAAACCACCACATATCCTTCATTAAATGCCACTTCCTCTGACTCCCTTTTCTCTCCCCTAAATTCAGAAGTTTGTGCACCCATGAGATAAGTGGGAGAAGGGTCATTCTCAATGCCCTGAGGAACAGGCTTTCTGCACAATCCTGTGGCCCCCTGACAGGCTGGGAGGAAGAACATGGGTTCTGAAGTCCCCAGATCTTCCCAGTGCGCTGCATGAGTGTATTAAACTTTCCATTCTTACTTAAAATAAAGCTCCTAAGAGACACATACGTCACTTCAAGTCTTCTCAGAATTATAATGACCTTTCTTTCTTTCAAGGGTTTATTTTCAGAAGGGGTTTGATACTTATCTCCAAATTAAGAGCTTTGTTTAGAGAGTTATTTAAATCAAGCGCCATTATGCGTCTGAGCTGCAGTGGATAGAGAGTTCAGCTTATATATACCAAGGTGGGGGCCCCTGGGCTGCTGACAAAGTAGGCTTTGGTACCGGTCTCTGTGACCCCCCCATCCCCCCAGCTGCAGGAATGATGCCACTCACAGAATCTTTCATCTTACACTGATATCCTGCTCGGGAGTGGAATATGGGGCAGGGATGTCAGCCTGGAATGTTCCAGATGACTCTGATGGGTAAGCAGAGAGGTTCCAAACACAAGTCCAACAGGGAATGACACCGAGAGCAGAGAGTCAGAATTCAGGGAGGTGGCAAGATGGGAAACCTACTCTCAGGAGAGACTATCATGATGCGGGGTATTCTTTTCTCTTTACCCTTAATTTCTCAACAAAGTCAGGAAAAAGGAAGAGAAGGAAAAGTTGAGAAAGGAGAATGTTGAGTTCTTTTAACAGACAGCTCTATTTTGTGGATTAATAATTCATAACGAACAGTGAATTACTACCCACAAGGATTAAGAGCTCACAAGCAGCATGTCTTGGCCACCTAAAGTGGTCTGTGCAGGGAGCTGAAACCGAACATCTACTGGTCTTCAATGAGGTCTAGAACCATTCATCACGTAGGCAGGCTGTCCACAGAAAAAGTTTAAATGACCAATCAAGTATGAGAGTGACTCAACCTCACCACAAGCTATAGAAAGGCAAGTGGAAGATAATATATATATTTGCATCCCGAAGTTTACAATTTTTAAAAACAGATTTTATTTATTTATTTTAGAGAGAGAGAGAGAGAGAGATAGCAATAGCACAAACTGAGGAAGCAGGCTCCCTGCTGAGCAGGGAGCCCAATGCGGGGCTTGATACCAGGACCCTGGGATCATGACCTGAGCCGCAGGAAGGCACTTAACCGACTGAGCCATCCAGGCACCCCCAACAGTGTAGTAGTACAGTGTTTAACAGTACTACTCTAGGTTTTAGTTCTGAGTGAAGTGGGCCCCCATGTGTCTTTCCCTCCCACTTAGAGGACTTTTGAAACAGCAGTAAGATGTGTGCAAGGGAATAAATTCAGTGGTGCTCAGGGCAGCAGGTAGGCATGTCAGCAGAGTTTTTGACAATTCTCTAGAAGATGGAAAGCAAATGGGATTGAATTGCCAAATAAACCACACAGGGGGAAGCTGTATCTGAGGCATAAAAGGATGCTGCAGTGAGAAAGTCAGATGCTTAGAAGGAGAGCCATCTTCCTGGGGGTTCTGGAAGGGGTGCCAAGCTCTGAGTTGACAGAACGGTTAAGTAGGAATGGAATGTGGGTTGGCCACCAGGATGACCATTTGCAAGGAGATCTGTGGAGCAGCTAACCTGGCTGCCCACCCTCACTCCCACCACTTCCCTGCCATGGGTGTGGAGCAGCTGGCCATGTACTCATCACCTTCAGTAATGAGAGTGCTGTTCAGGGGAACTTGACAGTTGGCCAGGGGAGCCCTAGGTCTCCTCGAGTGAGGGTGGTTCCTCCAGAGCGAGGCTGTCCTTGTGTTGGTCCTGAAGAGGGGGCATGCAGGGGTTGAGGAACATCCTCTCAGCCGGATTTCTACCCCTCTATTTAAAGTGAGTGGTGCAAGTCCATATGCTCTACCTTTTAACATACACTTGTCAATATTTGTTAATACCAAAGACAACCAGAGTTCATGAAAATTAAACATTTCAATAGAAGGGCTGAAAGATAAAGTTGAGGAAATATTACAGAATATAGACCAGAAAGAGAGTGATGGAAAATATGAGAAGCAAGTTAAAAGACATGTAGGATCAAGTCGAGATGTCTAAATCTATCTGGCAGGAATTCCAGAAAGAACAAAAAACATGAAGGGGAAAATTATTAAAGAAAAGACATGAGGGGCGCCTGGGTGGCTCAGTGGGTTAAAGCCTCTGCCTTCAGCTCAGGTCATGATCCTGGGGTCCTGGGATTGAGCCCCGCATCGGGCTCTCTGCTCGGCAAGGATCCTGCTTCTCCTCTCTCTCTGCCTGCCTCTCTGCCTAATTGTGATCGCTGACTGTCAAATAAGTAAATAAAATCTTTAAAAAAAAAAAAAGACATAAGTTTTTAAATTGGAAGGAATTGTTGAGAATTCAACAAAAAGAAGTTTTTAAAGGACCCAAGTATGTTGTCACGAAATTTAAAACATGAAATTCAAAGAGGAGATTCTCAGTGCTTCCAGGAATTAAGATAGAGTACCATAAAAGAGTAAGGATTAACATGCTGTGGCCTTCTTGTCAGTAATCTTGGATGCCAGCAGAGTAGCTTAGTGGAACAATGACTTTGAGTACTAAAGGAATGTGATTTTCTAAATCTAGAATTATTAATCCAACCAAACTATATACCAAGTATCAGGGCACACAAAGAGTTTTTCAGTACCATACTACTCATTCCTTCAGTTAAAATATTTATACAATTATAATATTACAAAGACTGGCAACTGATTTTCAATTCTCAGAATGTCTAAAGACAAAACAAAGACTCAAACATTTATCCACTGTCTTAGTTTATTTGGATTGCTATAACAAAGTACCACAGTCTGTGTAGCTTATAAACAGTGCAGATTTATATTTCACAGTTCTGAAGGATGGCAGCATGATCAGGTGCTTGTGAAGGCCCTTTTTTGGGGCAGTCAGTTAAACACCTGACTCTTGGTTTCAGCTCAGGTCATGATCTCAGGGTCATGAGATTGAGCTCTACATCAGGCTCTGTGCTCAGTGTACAGTCTGCTTGAGTTTCTCTGTCCCTTTCCCACTGTCCCTACCTGCCCTCTAAAATAAATAAATAAGTCTTTTTTTTTTTTTTTTTAGATTTCATTTATTTATTTGACAGACAGAGATCACAAGTAGGCAGAGAGGCAGGCAGAGAAAAAGAGAGCGGGAAGCAGGCTCCCTGCCGAGCAGAGAGCCTGATGTGGGGCTCGATCCCAGGACCCTGGGATCATGACCTGAGCGGAAGGCAGAGGCCTTAACCCACTGAGCTAGCCAGGCGCCCCTAAATAAATAAGTCTTAAAAGAGAAAGCAAGAAAGATTACTTGTGTGTGTTCTCCAGTAAGATAAAAGAGGAATCCAAGAAAGAGAAAGTCATGGAATCCAAGAAATATTAGAAATAACTTAAAGGTGTAATAAAAAAAAATGAACATGGCAGCAACTGGTACATACCTAGAAGACAATGAGATAAAACTAGGCCATTCAAAATTAGTATGTTTAAGAAATTGGATATTTTTGGGGCGCCTGGGTGGCTCAGTGGGTTAAAGCCTCTGCCTCTGTCAAATAAATAAATAAAATCTTAAAAAAAAAAAGAAAAGAAATTGGATATTTTTAATGATACGGTAATGAGGATATGTGCTTCTATTGTTAATTTGTTTAAAAAAGAAAAGCAAGTAGAAACCTTAGAAAAAAACAAAAATCAGAGGTAAAATCCTAGTCCAAATAAGAAACATAAATTAAGGTATAGTTGTGAGAAACTGATTAGGGTAAGAAAAGAGGACTTATTTGATTTTGACTTTTGACGATTTTTTTTTAACATTCTCTTTTGAGTAGCTTAGGATTATTTCCTTCCTTGATTCTTCAGTAAATAATTTTTATATATTTACAGTGAAAAAAATTTCTTATTGATTTTCAAATTTTGGAATAAATTTTTTGAAAAAGCATGAAAGACTTTAACTTTGATTTCAGGATAGAATAAAACTCTTGCAAACCCAATAAATATATAAAAGGAACAGGGCAGTTATGACAGAAGACAGGAGGTGAAGGAAGTAGGGAGAAAAGCTTGGAGGGGAGAGGCAAAAGAGACAATTTCTTCAATTACATAATGAGGATAAGTTAGCACAAATCCTCATGTGCAGCAGTCAATAAATATTGTAGGAAGTTGATAAATCAAGAAATGGAGATATAAACATTTATTTAGTATTTTGTAGCAACCATCTGAAGAACTTGAATCAGGATGGCTGAAGCTGGATACCACAGGAAGTGGAACAGGGTAAGGAGGGCAAAAAGGAGATTTTTCATAATGTTATATACTATATGAATGTGATTTTCATCACAAGTAGGTATTACTTTAAAAATGTAAATGGAGGGACACCTGGGTGGTGCTGTCGATTGAGCAACCAACTCTTGCTTCTGGCTCAGGTCTGATCTCAGGGTCAGGAGATCAAGACGGTGTTGGGCTCCACACTTAGCTCAGGGTCTGCTTGTGTTTCTCTCTCTCTCCCCAACAACCCCTAATGCTCTCTCTCTCTCTCTCAAATAAACAAAATAAATCTCTCTCTCAATATATATATATATAGAGAGAGAGATTATTACAATATTACAGTATTATAATATTAATTAATATTAATATTAGTATTAAAATTGATATTAATTACAATAATATTACAAGTGTTGGCACTGGTGAAGAATGGAAATTGAATTGGTCCAAACTTTTCAGAGAGCGATTTTGTCATATTAAAAGGATCAGGTTCTCCCTCTAATAATAATATTGTATAAGTTTCCAGTCCACAAAAATGATGTAGAGCAGCAGCTGGCAAACCAACCAAGAGGAGACAGCAGAATACACAAGGGTCCTTCATTGCACATGAGTGTGAATATGCACACACACAAGTCACATCCTACCATGTGTCTCACATATTGACTCATAAGAAGAAACATCAGCTACCCAGGTTCTTCAGATTCTCCTGTCTTCAGCTTTAATTCTTTCTGGTGATCCTTACATGGATGGCTGTCTCTGCTTTATATCTTTATATGATATATCTTTATATGACTCATTTTATCCATCTTTATGTGACTTTATATATCCATCTTTATATGACTCATTTTGGTTTGCTTTTGTGGAAGCAACTAGCTGGCGAGCTGGGACTTGTCCCTCCTGACAGGGACTGTGGTTAACCACAGTGTTCCAAAGCCCATGGGCGCTGGCCAGCCACCTGGAGGCGTGCCATTGAGTCTGTTTGTCCTCTCCTTGTGGTTACTCAGAAGAGGCCCTGTCTGTGTTCCAAATGTGGTCAGCCTATTAGAGAGGCGTCCCCCGTGGCCTGACATGGTCACTCTCCCTGTGTCATCATGATGTTATGGGAAAGAGAACACCATTGCCTTTGGACAGCCTTGGCAATAGCTGTCCATCTTGACTTGAGTAGATAAGCCAGGTTCTTCCCATGATTTGATGATGAGACTCCTGGGAAATGCGTATGGTCAAACGACAATTTTATAGAGCAAACAGTTAATATAATTATTCACAGCAGCCCTTAATCTCTATTTTTGATGAGAAAATTGTTGCTCAGCCATGGTTAAGTCAATTTGTCCATGATCATTCTGCTAGGAAGTAGTCAAGTATAGATTAAAATCCAGGTCTTCTGATTCCTAATCTTTTTTTTTCCCCCACACCATTCTATGTTTTCTTTCTTTCTTTCTTTCTTTCTTTCTTTCTTTCTTTCTTTCTTTCTTTCTTTCTTTCTTTCTTTCTTCCTTTCTTTCTTTCAACTCCTTAGTGTGATGCTTGTTGGCATAAGATAAGATCTTTACTTTGTTTTGGAGTTCTGTAGAAATCTCCATTTTTTATGGTAATATCGAACATCTCACTTTGTTCAGCTTTGGACTAGATCTCAAATTTGCTACTAATGACTGTGGGCTGTTTCAAGTTCACACAATATCTCTGAATTTCAGTTTCCTCATTTGTAAGATGG
Source organism: Mustela erminea (assembly GCF_009829155.1). Classification (NCBI taxonomy): domain Eukaryota; kingdom Metazoa; phylum Chordata; class Mammalia; order Carnivora; family Mustelidae; genus Mustela; species Mustela erminea. The sequence continues at coordinate 29,540,989 of NC_045623.1, forward strand.
AGATACTAATATTTATCTCCAATGAAACTTCACCAGGATTATTTCAAGTGATATAATACATAGCAGGTGCTAAGTCAGAGCTCATATGGTGGTGATGGTGCTTGTCAATATGGAGAGAATGATTTTAAAACATTTTGGAGCATTAAAGAGCCTTTCCAAATTTCCTCTTCAGATGAGTTCCTAGTGAACTTCTCTCCCGTCTTCTAGGATGTCAACTAATCTTCACAGTAATAGCTTGAAAAGTTGCTAGTTATACTACTTTGTTAAGATGGCAATTTTGAGTTAGCATCTCTCTTGCCAAAAGTATGTAGAAGTGTTGTGTATCAGGTACTGAACATCCAGCACGAGCATAATGCAACCAGATGACAGCAAGTCCCATTCTAAACGTGGTTGCTCAAGGAGGTACAGAAGGTGTGGTATAGGGCATTTTCCATTGATGGGATAGTATCCTTTGCAGCAGGAAGAGAGCCATTTGTTGAGTGTCAGAATCACAGGTCTTCAGAGAAGGGGGTAGCATCTGTACTTGGTAAATTCAGCCCTTCCAAGTTCCCAGAAAAACAAGTGGAGACTATTCATAACAGATTCTGCATGTTGGAAAAAACAAATGTCTGACAAGACCATGAACTTGTGGACTCTTAAAAGGTAGGCAGGCGATGGGGTGGAAAGTAGGCATCTCATCTGCAGTGAGAGGACTGTGGCATTGGCTCCAGTTATCAAAGGGTTGAAAAAGTTTAGTCATTGCCTGTGAATTTGGGTAAGTCCATGAAAACATCAAATGCAGAGGAAAAGAGAGGAGCAAAGGTAGATGTGCAAATAGGAAGATAGGTGTAGTTCACTTGAGACTTGTTCTCTGTGGTAATCTGAAGTGACCATACCCAAGTGTAAATATGGGCTAGGCCTAGGGTCCCCGAGTGCAGTGAGGCTCACAGAGGGGCCTTGATTAGATGTCTGCTTGGGGGAACTCTGAGAAGTCAGGCCTTCAGAGGCCCTAGGGGTAAGAAGCCTGCTTGCTTCTTAGAAGAAATGAGGATAGAATTATAGTCTTGATCTTCAAATTCTTGAAGTAAACGATAGCTATTAAGAGTGTACCAACCCTGAGTATGGAAGAATGAAGCAGAAAGAGGGAATTCCTCTGGCAAGCTGGAAAATTCTCTCTGACTAATCAGATGTGTTGAAGGACTTGAATATCTTCAAACCCAAGTCAGCATAAATGCTTTGAGTAGGACTCAGAGCTTAAGTAACCTGAGCTCATACATTTAAAATTTTGAGAAAGTTAATAATAGAAAATGAAAGAGGAAAAAAAGTATAAGTCAAAACTTCAGAGCAGTGGTGCTCACAGAGAAGAGGGGGGGAGCAATTTTACCCCCTACCTACTTCTAGAGGATATTTGACAATGTCTAGAGACATTTGGGGTTCTTACAACTGGGAGGAAGTGATATTGACATCTAATGGGTAGAGATGGGAAGAGATGTTGCTAAATATCCTACAATACACAGGACAGCCCTCTACCCCCAACAAAGAATGATCTGGTTCAAAATGTCAATAGTACAGATGTTTAGAAACCCTGGTTTAGAGCTATCATCCTTTATGCCACATATATCAATCATTAAACAATATAACTAGTTGAGTGAAAAAACACCACAAGGGAGAATAGAGGCTTTTGCTAGAAACTGAGTAAGTCATGTGATTAATATGATCATTGCAAATGAGAAATCTTAGCTTTCCCCCACAAATCCCTTACCCTAAACTTTTCAAATACAAAGTAACGTTAATTTTATAGAATCATACTAAAAAAAACTATACAAATTTTTATAATGGCATTTTGACAGCTTTCAGACATTTTTTTTTTTTTTACTTAGAAGCAACAAATTTATTTCTCACAGTTCTATAAGATGAAACTCTAAAATCATGATGCCAGCATAGTCAGGTAAGGGCCCTCTTCCAGGTTGCAGGCTTCTCATTATATCCTCCTGCGTTGGAAGGAGCTAGAGATCTCTCCAGAGCCTCTTTTACAAGGGCACAAATCTCATTAAGGGGACCCTGCACTCATGACCTAATCACTTCCTAAAGGCCCACCTTCCAAAGGGCATTTGTTGGGCATTTCTGTTAACACAGAAACTTGGGAGGAACATAAATATGTGGACCATAGAAGAGATAAGAATCTTCTCCAAAGAGAATAATAAGAAAAACTATCAGTTTAATAGATATTAGCTTTTTTATCCCTGAGCCCAGGAAATTTGCAGATTTCATTGTACTTTTGTCCACAATTAGTTCCTTTGTATATTCATAAAGAAATATACTCATAAGTTTGACATTCTTCTAGATAATTTATATTCAGCTTTCTGTTTTCACATTCCTTCCGTACTAGAGTAGTATGGCAATGCATCTTTAATGGGTAATAGAGTAGTACTGTCAGACATGCATTATTACTTTTAGTTTGTAAATCACATGAATTGCCTTATTTAATGTTTATAACTTGGTATAATTAACCCAATTTCATAGACTCTGAGAGGTTAAATTTTAAGTTTTTGGACATCCGCTATGTGCCAGCCACTGTGCTAGGCACTGTGGTTGTCACCCAGACCAATAAAAGCTTAGTCTTAAGAAGCTGGAAATCTCCTAGGGGATACAGAGATGAGATACATGTAATAATAGAAGTATAAACACAGCCATGGGAGAATGGGGGAGGAAACCGAAGTCATTTGCCTGAGGTTTACAAAACCAGTAATTGGCAGATCTGGAGCTTGTCTTAAGGTCTTTTGAGTCTCAAGTAAGTTTTCTTGGCATAACAATGTAACTCCCTTATCTTTTCAGAGATGTAAAAACAAAACTGAAGAAAATCATTCAAAAACACATCCATAAATTACGGAGTGGGCGAAGCATAGAGACAGTGTTAAGAGGGTGGTAGGGAATTAAAAGGGAAGATAAGACCTAGCAAAACAGAAATACAAAGAGGCTGCTGGCTTCAAACCCACCACTGGGCTGCTCTTGAGGCTTGCAGCGGTATTGAGAATCAAGTTTCCCCCCACCTTCCCCTCCACAGCCACCACCCCCAGAACGATGTGACTTTGAGTTGGAGGAGCAGGAAACAGAAATCTCTTGTGGTTGCGCTAAGTCCCTTCAAATGTCTCCAAGCTTCCCTTCCTCTGGAGGAAGCCCCGTGTGAGGAATTCTCCATTTAAGGAGAGTGTCTTGGTGTGTGGGAGGAGGACCTAACAACCGCAGGTAAATATAGGGGAAGACACAACAAGTGGCCGCCTCCTCAAGGAGTCAAATTCCTCTGGTCAGTTCTTTCTCGTCCCTCTTCCTCCCCCAAACCTGGATGCAAATATGAAGCCATGGTTCACTCCCCATTACTCATCCTGACAAACAAGAAGCTGATTCCAAAGAAGTATCATTTTGCAGCTGTGCTCTCCGGTTCACTTCCCAGGAGATGTGCTTTCTGCCTTCCCCACTTGCTTCAGTGTCTGGGAGACCAGCACAAATTCAGGCGGTGCAGACTCCCTGCACTGGAGGGCGCCCTGCCGGCCTGGAGACTTGGATGCACAGGGACTGAGTTGCTCCCTTTGTCCTTTTAGGCAGAGAGGGGTGTGATGGGACCCCTGCCAGTGACACAGAGTACTCATTTTTTCACTCAGGCCAGAGCTTTGTCCCTGGGGGACAGAGCAAGAGGTAAACACAAAACCTGATTTGCCCGTGCTGTGTGGAACCAAAAAATCTTGTTGTCATAGGCCACTCCCTCCTCCCTCCCTCCCCATCCAATTCCGTGTTCCGGAGGCTGGGCTCGCACAGGGTTTATTCTGCACATTGTTGCTCCACAGTGGACACAGCTGACTGGACCAGAGCAACCCCTGACCCGTCTGGACTACTCACAACCTCTCCTGGGGATCTGTCGATGGTGTCTCGAGACAGTGCACGCACGTCAACTAGAGGTTCTGTCCCTTTGCTCTCTGTTGAAACTGCCTGGGGAATTTTGAAAACACACACACACACACACAGTCTGTCTATACTTGAGCCTGCTCTGAAGAGCCTCCTGGTACAGCTCAGAGTGGTGTGAGCGCATGGAGGAGCAGATGGGGACAACGATGTGGACCGTCAGAGAGAGGCTGGAATGAGAGACCGAGCGAGGCTCTAGAAAGAGACATCAGTGATCTCGACTCCTGACAGATTTCTAGTTCGGGGTTCCAAACATACTCAGGCCTCATTGTAGCTCCTGCTCTTCAATCTTCTCTTCCAAATGTTTCTTCTGGAGCTACTCTGAGTAGCTTCTATTACATGCCACAAAATGGAACTTCACCAAATCCCTCACACAGCCCATCTATCACCAGCCCCTGAATATGCTGATTTTACCTCAGAAATTGCTCTTAAATCTCATCCTTGTGGCTTCTTCAGAGGGGTTCTTATCCTTACCCTCCCTAACTCAACTCTCTGGCCTCTTCTCTCTCATCCAGCCTCCATATAAAACAGATCTAATTCACTCACCTTCAAATTTAAAGCCCTTTATTGGTTCCTCATTGCCTGTTAAAAATAACAAAATAGTTCGGTATAAACTGACCTGTAAAAGTATCTTTATTATGTCACTAACTGGAAAAAAAAAATTGAGGATCATTAGGATACAGGGGTAGAATACTTTATTTTTTTTAAAAATGTGGTTTAAATATGTATAAAAATTCCAGCTTAAATTTAAGAAAAAGAAGGGACATTTTCTAACCATTAGCAGTAGTTTCCTCAGTGGGATCATTTTGGATGGGCAGAGAGGAAATTCCCATCATGTCTTACTTTTATAATTTTGAATAAATGATGGGGAGTATGGTGATATTAAAATTGTCCTATGTTCTTCCAAAATACTTAGATGTCCAAGGTCCTTTGAATTCCGGCTCCCATATACTTCCCAGAATCCTCTCCTACTTGCCACATGCCTTCTGAGCTTTTCATTCTTCCCCGAAGCCAGCATCCCCTCTCATGCCCAGCTCAGATATCGCCTCTGGGAAGCCTTCCTGGACTGATCCACCCCTGACCCATGTCCGACTTAGTTGTGTTTCAGTGGCCCCATGGTCTCCCATTTCTGTGTCTTCCATAACACCACAAACTGTGTGATAGCTGATGTATTTCTCTCCAATTTGAGGTGAGCTCCTTGGGGGATGAGGGCTGAAGTTGACTCATCTCTGGCTTTTCCGTATCTAGTAGAGAGTGGGACTAATAATGGCAGCACAGGAAATCTTGGTTGGTTGAATGAATGAATGAATGAATGAATGAGTGAATGAGCGAATGAAGAGTGAATCAATGAGTGAATGACTGACTGAATGAGGGAATGAATGAATGAGTGAATGAACAAATGAATGAGTGAGTGAGTGAATGAAAAAAGAAATGAACAGGTTAACAGGCCCTTGCCCACCAGGTAGAGCCATGATGCAGTTGCAGCCTTCCCTGTCTCTACCAGATAAAGTCGACCAATCAGAGCTCATCCCAGCCTAGTTCCTGAGCTGTACTTCAGCTCAGAGTTACTGCTTTTCACCAGCTTGTGGGGGTAGATACCAAGCTGGATTAGTAATTGTTGATCAGGACCTTTACACGTCACAAAGATCAATTAGAAATGTATTTTTTTTTAGATTTTTTTTATTTATTTGACAGACAGAGATCACAGGTAGGCAGAGAGGCAGGCAGAGAGAGAGGAGGAAGCAGGCTCCCCGCTGAGCAGACAGCCTGGATGTGGGGCTCGAACCCAGGACCCCGAGATCATGACCCAAGCTGAAGGCAGAGGCTTAACCCACTGAGCCACCCAGGTGCCCCTAGAAATGTATTTTTTTTTTAAGATTTTTAAAAAAAATTTATTTGACAGACATCACAAGTAGGCAGAGAGGCAGGCAGGGAGAAAGAGAGGAGGAAACAGTCTCCCTGCTAAGCAGAGAGCCTGACGCGGGGCTTGATCCCAGGACCCCGGGATCATGACCCGAGCCGAAGGCAGAGGCTTTTAACCCACTGAGCCACCCAGGTGCCCCTAGAAATGTATTTCTAATGGTTGGTGACTAATAATGTAATCAGGAGGTTATGCCTGTTCTTAAAAAAATGTCTAGGTGATGGGTCTGAGCTCAGGTCTGGGTATTTGCTCCCCCCACCTCCAACACTGTACTCTCAAGAGAGCTCCTTAACTGCCATGCCCCTGAGCATCACCACCTCCCACTTCCAAAGAGGTAAGATTCCTTACTGCTGGGAGAGAAGCCAAGTGGAGCTATGTGCTAAAACCATAAGGGAGTAGGAGCATGGGGGTGGAGGACAAAGGACAGGGAGTAGAGTTCTCTGCAGGATATGAGCACAGCCTCCTCAGAGCAGCTATGAGCCTATGAGACAGAAAAGAAAGTTCAGGGTATGTTTCGGAGTGCCTATCTATGTCTGTCTTCCGTAATGACCTGCAGGAGGGACGAGCAAAGAAGGAAATGCCTTTTAAATTACATGCTGACTGTCGTCCTGTGCTTAACTGTGGCACAGTGCCAAGGCCAACACCCAGGAGTCTAAGCTCTGTGAAAGTGGCACCTAAAAATAGGAAAGAAGGACCTGCAGAAAGACGGAGCTGTGCCTTTAGGTTAGGGCTCTGCTAGCATCCCCAGGTGCCTCTGTCACAGAGAATGGAGCCAGGACAAGCAGAGGCAGCAGAGGTCCCAGTGTGGGTTGGTCTGGTTTCCGGGAGGGAGAGAGCCTGGCCAGTGAGGCACTAGATCTTGGAGATGGAGAGGGGGCCCACTCAGACAAGGCCCCCGACCTCCCCATTCACTGGGGTTTTTAAGCCAGGGGTGTCCAGAAGCCCATAGCGGCCAGTTGGAAGAGGAAGGGGAAACTGGGAGCAGGTTGCAGACTGACGTGGGTACTGTAAGGCCGCCTGAAACTAGCCAGGCTCCCACCCAGACCACAGATGCCCCAAGAGCTGCCAAACCACTGGGTCACAGAGACCACAACTGGTAGGTGGTGGTCTTGGGGCAGCTGAAGCTTCTAATACCTCGACAATAGTTTACTGAAAGAGAAGTCTCTGCGACATGCTCAGAAACCCTGCGGCCCCTCTGCCAATGGCTGCTAATTTTAAGATTAGAAGGGAGAAAATCCACTGGGGCAAGGTCAACATGAGAGAGACAGTGGCTCTTGGGGGGTAATTCACTCTGGGGAGAGGGGCTCTTGATCATGGCAGCTCCTGTCATCCAGGCTTATGACGGAAAATTTGAACTTGGGTGAGGGAATAACAAAGGCAAAGCAAAGTGGCTCAATGAACAGAGCCAATGTCTTAGATAGGAAGCAGTCGGGTGCACTGAACTGTAAAACCAGGAGGGCTAGGGTTGAGGCCTTGCTCACCCCTGAGATTATAAATACCACTGGTCTCGTCATCTTCTCATGTGAAAAACAAGATCTGTACCATCTCCTACATGAAAGTGGGTAGCACGTAGTGTGCATTCATTCTTTGAGTCATTCTATAAAATACCGGGCACCTGCTTGGTGCCAAGCACCAGGCTAGACCCTGGGCACACAGGCGAGCACTTAGCTGTGGTCCCCTCCCTTACGGGGCTTTGTTGTACTGGACCAATTAAAATGCTGGTTCAATCTGGGTGCTTTGCTGCTTGCCTTCCCCCTCACCCCCACCTCTTTCTTGTGGAATGGGCTTTAGCCAGTACTTTCAGAAATTGTTAGCAGGGAAGGGAAGATGCAGAACAGCACGTTTTAGAACAGATAGGAAAGTGAAACTGATCTCCTGGTCCCAACCATCCTTGCCAGCATAAGAGATTTACGGAGAAGATGAAGAGGTTCCAGAATAAAGCCAGGAAATAATTACAGCCTCCTTCAGGGCTTTCCCAAGAAAACCATAAATCTTCTCCAGGCTTACACCAATAGCAAAAAGAGTCAAACCAGCGTTTTAACAGTTCTTCTGCAATTAGTAGGATATCTGTCAGGCTATTTTTGGAGACCAATTAGAAGGCTAACAAAGAGGACCATGTGTGCAAAAATTAAAAGAACAGTGATGATGATAAAGGTTAAAAATACTATAGAATCACCTAACGAAGGTTGCATTTACACCCGTTCTCCTCCTGCTCTGTGGAGAGTTATTTAGCTCATGTGAATGCTTGTTTTCTGTTGTTATCCATCGAGTCCCAAGCCAAGGAAACACTGCCCAGTGTGGATGGTTATCATCTCTGGTGTGTTAGCCAGCACAGACACCGGTTGGCTGAGGTGGTTCAGGGCTGTTTGAAGACTCTGTTCTCAAGTCTCCTTTTGGGCCTCCAGCTCATCTTCCACCTTCTCCATCAGGTTCATTGTCCAAGAGGTGGCCCATCAGGAACTGTTCAAGGGCTCCCTGCCCTTGGCCTTGGGGCTGGGCTCTGCTAAGAGGAAGCACCGGCAGGAGGTCCTCCAGAAGGGCTGGAGGAAAGTGAGGCGGGTTACCCATTCGACTTCCTGCTCCACGGTTTGACAGCCGCTAGATCCCTTCAGGGAAGGCTGCGTGCAGCTCTCACTGTGTGACCTTTCCTGAAGCTCACTGGGTTCAGGGAGCTACCTCCCCCCCACACACCCTCAGTCTTCAGTCCTAAAGGCGGTAACAGACGGAACCTGCTCAGACCTTTGTAAACAGTCCGTCCATAAACTCTCCTGCGTCAGCCCTTTGAGTGTGTGTGTGCCATCTGTCTCCAGCTGGAAATCTGACTCATACACACTATGAATCGGGCTTGAGGAACTTCTGAAATTCCATTTGATGCTTATGCTAACAAAAAGGTTTTGAGCAACTACTTTATACAAATGATAAGTAAATACTGAAGGGCTTAATAATATCCAAACCTTTATGAGTTTTGGGGGTGTGCTAGTTTCTGGACTAAACAGTTGATGTGAGTTAATTATCTTAATATTCTTGTGGTGAATATGTTTTAAAAACTGTTTCCAGGCAGGCCAACCAATGTTTGTTGGGGTTCCCTATGTTGCCTGAGCCCATACCACTAGGAAGTAGAGGAGGCAGGATTCAAACCCATGTAGGTTTCATTTCTAAGCTTGTATTTTATTTTTTCAATTCTTTTTTAAAAAGATTTTATTTATTTATTTGATATATATATATATATATATGTATAGAGAGAGAGAGAGAGAGAGAGAGAGAGAGAGCATGCACAAGCAGGGGGAAGGGGCAAAGGAGAGGGGGAAGCAGACTCCCCACTGAGCAGGGAGCCTGAAGCAGGGCTTAATCCCAGGACCCTGAGATCATGACCTGAGCTGAAGGCAGTCGCTTTGACTGACTGAGGCACCCAGGAACCCCTAAGCTTGTATTTTACACTTTTTCTCTTTGTGGCTTCTTCTATACACTATACACTTCTATACATTAGCTAGTATGATAGCTAGTTTTTTTGTTTGTTTGTTTTGTTTTGTTTTAATGATAGCTAGTTCCCTAGTCAGGAAACCAAAAACCAAAGGAGGAGGGAGGAACTCAACCGTGTGCCAAGAATCACGTACAGAAAGCAAGGCTCTACTTTCTGAACTGGAATTTTAGTAGCGGTGCAAATGGACACAGTGCACGAACGAGGAGAAGTTTCTGGTTGAGCCAGGGATGAGAGGGGAACTCTCTGCCACCCGAGCATTCTGTGCATTGATGTGCCGCACACTGGTTAACAAATGGTCTTCCAGCTCTCCCCAAAGCCCTGATTCATGGTGTTTGCCGGTTTCTGTGGTGTGAATACTCCTACTGTGGAGGGTGTCAGGTCACCATTATGATATCCCTGAAGGAGGAGTGGGGAGACCTGTGCACAGCTGGCCCGTGAGAGCCCGCACAAGCACCACCAAACTTATTACAGGAGTGGGGAGTCGGGAAGAGCATGGTGTGTGGGCGACTCTACGAGGAAATAAGCTCTGCACAAGGGATGAGGAGCAGGGGCCAATGGAGTGGGGACAGGGATGAGACTGCAGAGCAGGGAGAAAAGGCCACGAGAAAAGGGGCTACGGTTGACCATCTAGAGCCTCATTGTCCAACTTGGTGTCTACTCATTGTCCCTGCGTGTGTGACACATGGCTGGTCCACACTGAGAGGTGCTGTAAGACTAGACACGGGATTCTGAAGACTTGGTGAAAAGAGAATATAAAGTATCTCATTAATATTTTTTATGTTGATTACACATTAAATCATATTTTAAGTGCCTTGGGTTAATCACATATTTATCATGAATGTCATCTGTTTCTTTTTACTTTTAAAAATGGGGCTACTGGGGGTGCCTGGGTGGCTCAGTGGGTTAAGCCGCTGCCTTCGGCTCAGGTCATGATCGCAGGGTCCTGGGATCGAGTCCCGCATCGGGCTCTCTGCTTGGCAGGGAGCCTGTTTCCCTCTCTCTCTCTCTCTCTGCCTGCCTCTCCATCTACTTGTGATTTCTCCCTGTCAAATAAATAAATAAAATCTTAAAAAAAAAAATGGGGCTACTGGAAAATCCCAAGCTATACAATGGGCTTGCATTGTGTTTCTTTTAGACAGCTTTGGGCCAGAGGATATGGACATTATTCAACAGGCAAGACAGAGTCTTTGGAGGGTTTGAAATGGAGGTGGTCAGAGTCCCGTAAGAATCCATCTGGTGCCGTGTGGAGTTTGCGGTGGCCATGCAGGAGGGGAACCTGGGAGCATCCAGGCCAGAGGGATGCAGGGCGGCATGAAGGCAGCGGAGGTGGGAGTGAAGAAGGAGAGAGCCGCCTGGATTGGACAAGGTGGCCAACTGAATGTGGGAGGTGGACCAAGGGAGGGATCAAGAGTGATGGCTTTCTGGCTTGGACAACTGTCTAGATGGGAGTAGGGTAAACAGAAAAGGACAGGAGGGGTGAAAATTTCCTGGGGGAGGAGAATGCGTTCGGTTTCAGGTGTGATGTGTCTGAGGTGCCAGGGGACTTGCAACCGGGCACAAGGGTCTGGAATCCTGTTGGCACCGTCTTAAAACCACATCCCCCAGTCAGCCGTCTCCTACCCCCTCTACGGCTATCACCCCAGTCCAAGCCACCGGGATAGCTTATCTGGATTCTTGCCATGGCCTCCTAGCTGGTCTCCTTGCTGATGCATTTGCCTTGCTTTTTCTCGAGTCTCCATCAATGGCCAAAGTAAGCTTGTTAAAAACCACATCAGAACATGGCATGTCTCTGCTCACGATCTCCAGTGAGTTCCATGGCACTCAGGGGTCATACCACCATGTACAGTGACCTAAGTCCTAACATGAGCTGACCCTGCTACTCTCTGAGCTCCCAGTAGCCTTTCCCTCAGTGATTCTGCTCTAACCACACTGACTGCCTCGACGCTTCTAGAACTCACCAGGAACCCTCCTGGCTGAGAGCTTTTGCACCTGTCACTCTTTTGCATTTCTGAGGCACTGTTTCCCTCACCTCCTTTGGGTCTTTATTCAACTATCCCCTTCTCCATAAAGACTTCCGGCTCACCCCATCTAAAATGACACTCCCCCTCTTTCCTTCCCTTCTTTATGTTTTCATTAGCTCCTACTACTATTAGTCTCATACAGCAAGTGTTTCTTACTAGAATTAGAATTAGAATGTAAGCTCTATAAGGCAGAAATTTTGTCTGTTTTATTTTCTGCTATATCCCCTGTACCTAGAATAGTTCCTGGCACATAGTAGATACTGGATTAATATTTGTTGCATGAACCAACAACCAAGGGGTGAATACTTAAGTTCTAGAAATAGACTTGCTTTGGAATCCCAGCTCTGAACTTGTCCTTGTGACCTTGGACTAGTTAATTAACACCTCTGAACCTTATTTTCCTCTTCTGTGGAATGAGAGATTAATAAAACTTATCAGAAGAGATTGTTGTGGTGATATATCTGGTCAAGAAATATTTATGGAACCCCTCTCTTGTGCAGGGATCTGTGTTTAATGGGAATTCAATGGGATAGTGATTGTGTCTGCCATATGGTAAGCACTTCTTAGAGGTTAGCGTTTACAGCATTAGCAGGACAGGGAGTGTTCAACAGTCAGCAGACAGGGCTGTGGGATGCTGATCTGGGAGTGAGTGTCCTGGGAGAGGCTGAGCTGGCCCGGGAGTGGGGGGTGGTGAGAGAGTAGGGGGTGGTAGGGAGGAGACAGGACTCTGCTGACTGTTGAGTTCACAGGGATGGAACCATGAGGGGGAGCTGGAAAGCAAGCTGGACTTGAAAGGCTGTTTAGGGGGGAGAAGGGGAATTCTGGTGTCATCATCAGCATACCAGCGCCAGAACCCTGAAGCACAGTAGAGACAGACTCTCCCCAAAGCCACGAGTCATTCCTCCCGGGAGGTATGACACTGTGGGGGCCCCCCACAAAGAGCGAGGGGCCATGAGAAGGACACAGTAACGTGGCAGGGTCCCACCTATTTCAGACTGGGTTAGGGCTGGACCCGAGTCCCCTGCCTTACTACTTCAAAATCCCATGAAAGAGCTAGAACTTCATTCTGGGCAGAAATGGACAATGGCTCCATTTCACCAGCCAGAGAGCTCTGAGGGGGCAGAGATCTGAGTCTGCTATCCCCTTGAAACAGAGTTGAGGGCCAAGGCACTGGGAGGTCAAGACAAGAGCATGGAGGCCTGGAGACCCTGTCCTTTTTCCAGACCTGGCATTGCTCTGGCCCTTGCTGCCCTGTCTGGGCCTTACCCTGGCCTTCCTGGTAGATTTTTCTGGAAGACTTCCCAGGGGCCTCTCGGCTCCCTGATGGAAATTTGGAAGAAGCCCCTGCCCCTACTTATGGGTCTGGGTCCCAGGGGTTAGTGAGCCCAGGAGAGCAGTTATTTAAACACCGTGAGCCCCTTGGGCACTCTGACTCCTTCAGTGCCCAGGAGGTATTTCCCCTCAGAAGGCTTTGTGAGGCTAGCATTTCCACGACACGCCTCAGGGGCCCCGTGGCATTATGGTCCAGAAGAGGCTGAGAAGTCAAACCCTCTAGCACAGGTGCAATCACAGACTTGGTGCCTTCCCCCCTTACTCCCCCTTAACCCTCAATAGTACACGTTGCACGAGAGACCCCTGCAGTTCAACACGTTGTCAAACACTGAACTCCTCTGTGGCCACCACCTAGGTCATGAGGGGAACTCTGCCGGGACCCAGGACCTCCCCCTCATTCCTTTTGGATTTCTCTCCCTTGCCTCCCCCTAAAGGTAATGCCTCTGCTGTCTTCTGGAACAATCATTTCCATGTTGTGTTGGTTTTTGTTTTAACAAGGCAGCACAGCGCAGTGGTAAGAACGTGGATTCCGGAGCCAGGAGTTCATTCACATCTTGCTTCCTCTCCTTACTAGCGGGGTGTCCTTGGGCAGACGGCCTCACCTCTCCACACTTGCTTTCTCTGTGATGTAAGGATACGGATTGAACGCAGGCTGATAAAGTTATCTGAAAGATTCAATATGAGTTCAACATGTGAAGTGCTTAGGACGTGAGGTCTTGGGTAGTCTGGCTGCTGCTCACAGCAGGCCCCCTAAAAACGGCACCCCCCACACCCGTCCCAGAGCAAATGTGGTCCAGGGGCTAGTTCCTGAACTCCGGATTCACGGACTCACACCATAAGCCACCCAACAAATGAACAAACAAACAGGTGCACAGAGCCTGTGTGATGAAAACAGCAATGATGACGGAAGGAAAAAAGGATGGGTCAGTTCCTGAGGTTCTGGAGACAGGAGAGGCCTGACATGACGGGCAGGGGGATGAGGACAAGAGCCCCGGGTGGACATAGCACCAACAGATAATGAAGAGCTCAACAGAGAAGTGTAACTGAAAGGACTCACCCTAGGGCCAAGGCATGAGAAGGGATCTGGGGCCATGAGGCCCCTCACCTCCCACTAAACTGCACCAAGGAGGTCACAGGAGGACAGCGTTTGGGAACAGGGGAAAGCTTTAGACTTGTGAACTTCCCTGTGCTTCCTTCACAACATGGTGAAGCCCACTTCCCCTTTCTGCCTTTGGTCGCATAACTGCACATTTCCAGTCCCGGCGGCGGGGTTCCAGGAGGGTCATGGCCTGGACGAGATGTGTTTCGGTTGCAGGGTGCCCTGGACAGGGTGCCAAGCCACGGGTGGAGGGGGGCCCTTCTCTCAGAAAGGAAGAGTCTTGTGCTTAGGGAGCCATAAGTCCCCACTCCCAACTGCATTCTGGGTAGAGTTAAACTGAAAATGTCAAGCTACTTCAGAAACTCGTAATGAAATACTTAGAAATACCCCATTGAGTTTGTATGGTTTTCTTTTGAAGTTCTATGTTCTCCTTTCGCTAAACGTTCACTGCACACTCATTCCATTCCAGGCCTTCTGCCACAAGCTTTCCATGCACCTGCTAACTTGTTCTTCTTATTAGCCCGGAGCCGCGGCCCCCTAGCCATCTAGCCATCTCTGTCTTACAAAAAAGGAGACAGAGGCATGGTAGCTTGCTCAAGTTCACATGGCTGATAAGTGAATGGGGCTTGGCAAAGGCCATGTTCTTGTCCAGTCACTGTTCTGTGTCTCCTCACTTCCTTGTGCAACAGTCCTAGTTCTGCCGTCAGTGGGCTGTGTGACCAGACACGCTGCTGTGGGTGAGACAGTGGGAGGAAACCTGCTTGTAAGGTGCAGGCCTGTGGGTCCCAGGCTGCTATATTCCTGGATTTACACTTCACTGAGGGCCTCCTGAGGATATAACCCAGCCCTGGGCACTTGGGGGCTCCAAGAGAAGTAACATCATGGCCTCGGGCCTCCTCAAAGAGTTTCTAATATAACTGGGTCACCACTGATGGTAAAGACAGTGAATGGTTAATTTCCCCAAGTGTGATCTGGACCAGAGTAGAAGGGCTCTGGGAAGGCGGCTGAATTAGTGGAAAAATGGACCATCTTGAAGGAAGAGCAAATCCTCCTTAACATTTGCTGAAAATAACTTCTCTGTTAGGCGAGAGCCAAACACACTTGTCTGGTGGACAAGTCATCACCATCTGGCTCCCAGTCACCGCAACCTGCCCAATCCCCAGCTAGGAACCTTGGGCAGCTGGTGGAGAAAGCATCAACACTTAGAAGGTGTGTTTTCTTTTCCTTCACTTCCTTGCTTCTTGCAGCTATGCATGGGATGAAGAGGGTAGACGGTGAGGAAGAACAATCGGGGAACATAGAAGGCTAGCTGGGGTTGTGCAAAAGTCACGGGGCGGGGACACCATGCACTCAGAGGTCAGTTGCTCTGACCATGAACATCTAGGAGGAGCAGAAACACAACTTGACTGGGTTGGGGCCATGATATGGAGAACCGAAGTACTGGATTCCCAGTGTTACCAAATTTAGGCTGTCCTTGAAAACTAGAGTGATCGTACTTTAAACTGTTGAGCTTGGTTGAGTGAGCCGAAGAGTGAGTCTTAGATTGGTCTTGACTCACCGCTGTGACAACTCAGAGCCTGTGGAGAGCAGCATCTCTCCCAGAATTCTTAGGCTCCTACCCTCTCTCTCTCTCTCCTGAGTTTCCCTAGGGCTCTGTGCCAGCTCTGTTGCTCATTCTAATGTTATAATTTCTAAGATTCCAGTGTTTGGGTCAGGCTGATGCTCTCAACTCCAGAAGTCCAGCTGGGAGCTGGGACTTGGGAACATGGCTCCATCCCCTTTGTCTGAGGACTCAAACAGCTGGCAATTTTGATTAGGTCCAGGAGGAAGAGAGAGCTCTGCAGTAAGTCCAGCCCATGGCACACGAAGTCTTGCCCCTGGAGCTCCATACACTGGAACAATTCCCTGGGGCAGGATGTATCTGTGACAAACCAGAGCTCCATGTGTACCTGACGAGTGGTATTTGGAGAGCTGCGGTGTGGGTCTCTAAGTTCTGGAGCCGGGGCATGCACTCAGCAGCAAAAAAATTATGCACCTTTTTAAAGTCTTGGTAGGCTACTGAACATGAGGAGAGACTGAACATCTTCCCAGAAGTCATCACATAGTTTTACGTCTAGAGCTATCTATCATGAATGGAGAGCTGTTATCCCCACCAAGTCACAAGGCTGGAGAGGCCCAGCCATATCTATCATGCGCTGATTGGGACCCATCCAGGATTAGGTCTGAGCAGGTCCAGAAAATATGAGTAAGCCAACTCGGTCAAGCTGACCAGACTCACATATCACCTTTTCCCACAGCATTGGTGCCTCTTGGCAGAGGAGAAACAGGAAATTCAGGCCTAGCTCATGCAGGGCTTGACTTGATATGCTGGTATGAGCTGAGAATAGACTGTGTTGTGTCACAGTTCCACTCAGGGGACTCTGCAAAGAGTAGGAAGGTGGGAGAAATCTTCCCAATGGGCAGAGATTCAGGTAGTGTACCTCATCATCCAGTTTGTGAGGAGAGAGAAACGGCTTTAGCTAAGAGTATACTGGGCATCCTGAGCTGTGGTAAGTGGTTTGGCTGCCTGGTCAGGGGTCTGCAAGGAGCAGATCAGGGTTGAGGTGATATAGGAGAAGGGTATACAGAGGAGGCCTGAAGTATAGACATTGTTATACGTGAGTGCCCAGTGGAGAATCCCCTATAAAATCAGAGACTCAGCAGCCAGGTCAACAGGATGACTTGAGGTAACCAAGCAGCCTGCTCTCAGTCCCTCCCGTGCTAACATCATGGGTCTATGGCTAGAGCTGCCTTGGTGGGAGAAATGGGGATCATGCCTACACCCAACATGGCCTTATACCATCATGAGGAAATAGGACAGCTGCTGCATCAAGGGGATGGGGAAGACCAGGTCTGAAACATTGGGGATCCACTGGGACATGGCTTGATGCCCAGTTCTAGTTGGAGATGGGTGACCATAGCAACCACACCTGATAAGAGCTTGGTAACCAGAGGTCCAGACCCTTTGAGGGTAAAGGTCTATGTCACCTCAGCAAGTAGGCCACCCAGACCAGCAGGAGTCCTGGCAGAGAGTGAGGGGTATCTAGAAGGAGTGGGAGGGGAGGGAGATGGTGACTATCAGTCCAGCCTAGGACCTGGAAGCAATGGTGGGGGGATCTGCCTGCTTCTCCTAACAAGCCTAGGCCTGCAACTCCCTTTGGAAGACTGACACCCATTGACTAGACTGTTCTGTGCATGAGCGCAGAGCCCAGAAGGGTCTGGGTATTTCCATTTCCTCAGGGCACCCCTTAGCCCTGGACTGACGGACTTTCTGAGTGCAAAGCCCAGCACCCAATGGAGACAAGCTCACAAGTTCCTCCCTTGTGACACTTCACCTGAAATCCCACAACCTTGGCTCCCTTCAGCTCCCGGGCTTGCTTCCCCCACTGTTGGACCAGTTTCTTTCAGCAGCTGACTTTTCTAATCACTGGCACTGGCACTTTGCTCAAGGGGACTGCTTCCAGGTAATCTCCCACTCCTTAGATAATGGGTAACAACAGGTCGTGGTCATTGAACATTAACCACGTGCAAGGTACTGTAGCAAAGACCTTGACGTGCCCAGGTCTATTTAATCCTCTGATCAGGTGAAGTGGGCACAATTGTAAACTCTTGCAAGCACAGCGTAGCACTTGAGAGCACATGTCCTGGAGGTGGTCAACTCTGGGGTCGAATTTTGGTTCTGCCAATGACCAGCTGTATGGCCACTGGCAAGTTACTTTCCTCACCTGTAGAATGGGCATGAGAATAGAGTCTATTTCATAGGTTGGCTATGAAAAGTCGAGTTAATGCAAGTAAAGCATTGGAAAGTTCTACGCAAGTATTTGCTGAATGAACAACTACTTCACACTAGGGGCTGATCAGACTTACAAATGACTAATCAACTTCCTCAAGTTCACACAGTGAAAGTCAGGATTCACACCCAGATCCGTAGGATTTCAAAACCTTGTGTCTTTTTTTTTATTTCTTAGACTTTAATTATTTGAGAGAGAGAGACAGAGTGAATGACAGAGAGCACAGGTGGAGGAGGTGAGAGAGAAGCAGATTCCCCACTGAGCAGAGAGCTCGATGCGGGACTCATGACCTGGGCCAAAGGCAGACACTTAATCTACTAAGCTACCCAAGTGCCCCCAAAACCTTCTGTCTTAACTCCACTCCATGCCACTTCTGGTCAGGCTGACATTCACTTCCATTCAGAAGGCCCTCTTTCCCCCAAGGCTCCCTGCCAGGCAAGACAACAGGAGGACACTGGGGCTCCCCACGGCTGCCCCTTTGTTGAGGATGGCTCTCCCTCACTCTGGATATTGCCTTGTCTTGGGGGGTCGCCATGTGTTCCTTCTCAAGGGGATCTCTCCACAGAACTATGTGTTCTTCATTTCCTCTCCCCACCCACCCCTGCAAAAAAACAAAAAACAAACAAACAAAAAAACCCAAACAACAACAACAACAACAAAAAACCAGAGAGACTTTCCTTTGCTCCTGAAGTGATGGCCTATGGGTACTTTTTTAAATTAAAAATATCCTTTTATCTGTTTCCCCAATTGCAAAGGTAAATGAGATACTAATCTAAAGCATATGGAAACATGTGAGGGGGGGAGGAAAAACTCTCACTTGCCACCCATGTGGCCTTCTGAGGCCACTTCACCCACCCAGCCTTGACTCACTGGGGACGTCACTAGCCTCCTCGAGGGTCCAGGGATGACACACCTGGCAGGCCTGGCGAATGTCCTTATAAGGTAGCTGCTGTGCTGGGCGGCCGCCTCCCTGGCCTGCGCTGCAGGAGTTATGAGGCAACAGCTCCGCGCTGGGACGGGCGGGGACCAGCTGGCTCCTCGTTCTCTGGAGCCCCGCTCAGCCTGCCCTACTTCCTTTTCTGTTGGTTTGAATGTCAGAAATCGAACTCTGGGAGAACCTTAAGGCTGAGGCCATTTATTTCCATGCCTTACATTTAGCAATGGCACATCTAACTGCTGTGGGCCAGGGACTTGATTCCCATGGGGTCAGTACTTACCGAAAGGGAAGAGGCCCAATTGTAGGGCTGAGCTTCAGCCGGTCCAGGATCTGACATTAAAGCTTCTTTTTTATTTTTGTGAGGTGCTCTAGGTCCATCTAGGTCCCGGGACTTGGGAAGGGTGGGTAGAATGGAGAAGGGACACTGAACATGTGAGGTCATATGTACCAAGCACAGTGCCCTATATACATTTCCTCATCTAATCCTTGAGGTGGCCTTGGAAGTAGGTGTTTAAGTTGTAGTGAGAAGTTTCCCTGAAATGTCTACTCCGGTTCTTCTTGGGTTTCTCTAGAACCCAAAGTCAGCCAGGAGACTCAGTGGATTATTTACATTTTAACCTCAAAGGATGTTTTCTATTTCAACCTTAGTCCTTCCAGCTCAGATCAGTCACCATGGTTTTTTTCCAGCTCAGATAACCAAATAAACCACCATGGCCAATGGCACATGCTGGATCCTCCTGCTGGTCACAGCCACCAGGAATCCTGGAGCCCACACCCTTGCCGATCTCTGACTCCACCACCCCTCTCACTCCATCATGAGAGGTGAGGCACCCACTGAACAAGCCCTGGGCCTTCTATAGCCTAATCCCTGGGCTTGAGTTTCTCACCCATGCCTCCCCCTCAGTCCTTCTGCTCAGGATCCAGCTACTTTGCTGGGTGAAAGACCCAAGGTCAGGTCGATGCCAGGGGGTTTCCTAGAGCTTCACCTTGTTTAGACAAGAGATGCCACAGACATAATTGTCTTTATGACCCAGACTAGACTAATTCCTCCCGTGGCATGTACTCTCCTAGCTCCTCTTTCCTAGCTCAGAGGACATGTTTCTCTCGTGGATGGCCCAGAGAAAATTCCACTGGGAGAACTGGAAACATACCCAGATGGCTTCTCGGGGTTTGAAATGTCAGCCACACAACCCTCTGCAAGTTCCCCCAACCTTGTGTCCCTCAGTCTTTTCTTCTTGTTCCCCCACTTCAGCCACATTGTTATTCTTGCTGCCCCCGAAACACACAAGGCTAGCTTGCCAGACAAAATAACAGGATTCCCAGTTAAGTTTAAATTTCAGATAAACAATGAATGATTTTTTTAAGTATAAATATGTCTCAACGTATTTGTTGTCTTTCTGAAATTTAAATTTAATAGGCACCCAAGTTTTCTCCTATTTCTTTTTTTATTATTATTTTTGACAGATCTGGTAACAATGCCAAGCTCATTCCTACCACTGGGAGTATGCTTCCCCAGACAGTGGCAGGACTCTGGTCTCTGCCCAAGTGCACTTTCTTCAAGGAGGGCTTCCTTGACTCCACATCTCAAAGAGAAGGCCCCTCCCCCCTCCATCCACCTCTACTCGTCTCATTTCCCTCATAGCCTTATCCCTCTTGACTTTACCTTGTACATTTATTGGTGTTGGTCTCTCAGCTAGCATGAAGTCAGGGGTCCTTGTCCGTCTTGTTCACTGTCATTTCCCCAGCATCTAGTACGGAGCTCAGCACAATACAGTTGGGCAAAACCATTTGTAGGTCAAATGAACTGTTTGCATAATCAAAGGAGAAGAATTTTGAGTTTCCAGGGCAGCCCAAGAAAGAAAAAAGAAGAGTTCTGACATGTGTAGGAGTCCACGCAGGCAGCCGGACTGCATCGGCGCGGGGCAGAGACAGGCAAGCGGTGCAATGTAGTTTCAGAACTTGGGCTATAGCACACAGACTCAGAATTTGAGCCTGGGCTCCACCACCAGCTCCCTAAGGTAAGATGCGAAGTGCTGGATGAGAGGCTAGGCCTCAGTTGCCCTATCTGTTGGGCGGGAATAACAATATCACCAACATCCTAGCGTAGCCAGGAGGCCTCAGGGAGATAATGTGCAAAGCACTTAACACAACGTCTGATACCTGCAAGCTCGCAGGAGAGATGGCTGTGAAGGCTCCTTCAGTCCACAGCCTCGTTCCTCCCATCATGCAATTCACCTGGCTGTGGCCCCTTCGATTTTTACTGACTATCCGTTGATGGCCATTTTCCAGAAAGAAATGTCCTTTTGTTCTTGTTCTTTTTTGGTAATCATGGCAGGAAATTTACAGTGTCCACGACAGTGACTGGAGAAGGCCCAGCCCAGTGTGCTGTAGGCACTGAGGCCAGAGTCACTCTGCTGTCCTCTGAGCAACGAACTCCCTCAGAGCAGCCTCACAGCTGGAGGACCCAGCACAGCCACCCTGCAAGGGTACATTACTCCTTCCTGGGGCTTGGAGGTTTCCAGGAACTCGCTGATGCGGCAAGTGTTAAACCTGGGGTGGGGAGGGTCCATGTCGCCGACCACATGGGACAGGGTGTGGCTGTGACTGAAGAAGCCAGTCTGGCCCTGACCTGTGCTGTCTCTGTGACCCTCTGAGGCCCTTGGCCACTCTGCCTCACATTCTTCCTGTGGAAAATGGGATGATATTTCCTGGCCTGTCTTCCATACAGGTTTGGATGAAGAGAATGAAGGATGAATGACAAAGAGCTTTGGCCAGGCTAAGTGACTAGAGAAAGCCCAGGATTGTCATGATGTCATCAGCATTGTCTGCCGAGGGGAGGGGGTCCCCACAGGCTGTGGATCACTGGCTCCAGGAAGAGGGCTTCATGGACGCCCTGTACCTCATAAAGACACACGCCCTCTTCCTGGCGCCAGGACAAACCCCACTCAGAGACGTACCCTCATAGGGATAAGATGACACAAGGCCCTCAGACCAGGGAGCTCCACCAGCAGCACATCCCTGGGTCAGGTCAGCCAGTGTGTATCTGCCAGATGTGCAAAGGCAGGAAATTCGCCTCGGCTCTGAGTGAACATCTGTGCTCTTGGCCATATTAGTAACTGGCTATGCTTTGCTAGGACTGGACACATATGGGAAAGTCCCACAGTCGCCGGCACCAATGAGACCGACAGCAGGCTCCAGTCCCTCTCCTATCACAGGCTCAGCATTTCTGGAGACTTCTTAGGTAGCAGCACTGTTCAGGGCCAAATGATGTATCCTGAGGCAGACGACAGGGCCAGAATGTACTGGTGCCCAAGGCCTCAGACTGGGAGCCTGGCCCAGCCTGAGAAGCCAAGTCACCGCTGAGAAGGAACTTTCTTTTCTCTCCTTTGGAAGCTCATTTGTCAGAGTTGTCCCCAGATGGCAGGAGGCAGGGTCCCTGTCAGGTGCTGCAATTTCACGCACTTATGAGGCCAATATTAGTCAAATGGCTACTACACTATGTATTAGAGGTTAGGAAGATGTTAATGAACAAATCAGAATTTGAATTTCCTTTTCTTCATGGAACTTGCATGACAGACAAGACAAGAAACAATCAGTGACTAGATTATGATGTGTGTTAGCAGATGATAGATGATGTGGACATAAGCAGGATCAGGGGAGGTGGGAGTGAGGGCAGGGTGGGAGGCAGCCGTGAAGAAGCTCAGGGCAGGTTCATGGAGAAGTTACCAGAGCTGTTGGGAGGTGAGCACCGGCAGAGGACCATCCTAGGCAGGGGGAGCTGGCAGGACAAAGACTGACGCCTTGGCCACTGCCCGGTGTATTTAAGGAACAAGGGGACCAATGGCTGGAGACTCGGCAGTGAGAGAAGTAGTACTTCAGAAGACCAGCAGGCCAGGCTTGGAGCAATCCTGGTAGGTAGCAGCAGGAGGAAAGCGGCTCCAAACCAGCTGGTGGCAAGGCCTGGCTTTGGTTTGGGTCCTTGAAGACTCTATAGTTTAAGGATGCCTTCTTGAAGAAAAAAAAATTTACAAATATGAAATTAAAGCACAGGGTTTTTGGAAATGCAAGCAAGGGGCCCTGAAGCCTTTCCTTAACTTCCTGCTGGTGGAGCAGAGGACCTGGGGCCTGTGCTTGGGATCACCCCAGAGCACCCCACTCACCTCTCCCTTTCCCTCCCCTACAGTGCTGCCTTCTGTGACTTTTTTCCTGTCCAGACTTCCCAGACTTCCATCTTAACCAGAGGTTGCATGCACAGAACTAGAGACAGAGAGGAGTTGAGTCCACAGTGGGTCCCAGCTGGGCCTGCCCACAGGGACAACAGCGACAGTGAGGGCAGGCACCCAAGTCCCTCCTCAGAGGGAAAAGACAGAACCACTTGTCCGAAGAGAACATTTCTCTAATTTTAGTGGTTCTGCTCCCCCCTAAGAAGAGAGATCAGGAGGATAGGGCACACACCGTGAAAGGAGGCATGCCTCTAGACCTCCCCCACCCCCCACAGTGACTTTCAGTGGGGAGGAGGGGAAAAGGAAGTGGCAGGGATGGGCTGGGCCCCACAAACACAAGTGCAGGTCTCTCTTGACCTACTGGGTGATCCCCACCCTGGGGGGGCCCAGACTCTCCAGAAACCTGGAAAGGATTGGCGGGCAGGAGTGGAGAAGTCCGGTGTTCACTTCGGCAGCACATATACTAAAACAGGAGTGGAGAAGTCCGGGGGAGAGAAGGGCAAGGCTTACACAGTATCCCTCACTAACTCTCAGCAGTGGAAAGAATCCAACATGTGGGGAGAAGCAGCCCTTCCTTCCTCTACAACACATGGCTGCTCAGGGGCCTTCATGCTTTACTTTCTTTCCTTCTTTTTTGTTCCTTCTCTTCCTCCTTCTCTCCTTTCTTGGTCATTCTTTTCTCTCTCTTTTGCTCATGAGAAAGGATGCCACCTAAAACTAGCCAGGGAGTGTATATTCTTTCCAATTAAAAAAAAAAATCATAATTTTTAAAAAATTGCTAGCTGCTATACTTGTCCAGGTGGAGACATTTATTTTATTATTTTTTTATTTTATTTTTTTCAGGTGGAGACATTTAAACAAGTTTGGGCATAATGTGGGAATTCTGAAAACCTTGTTTAAATGGGATTCTCATTGCCATACAATCGCTTGCCTTCTGGACCAAGTCTGTCAACCAAGATGCATTTAGAGCACAACCAAGATGCATGTATGCAAGTTTTCATTCTGGTCCCTGTGGGGGACTCAAGGACCTTGAACAAAAGTCAGGCTCCTTGAGGAGTTTTTGGTCAGGTTGTGCAGGGAATGCTTAAGCCTGTAGGAGGAGTGGTTGGTGAGAATGGCGTCACTCCTCCTGCCGTACTCCGGACCTCCTTCTCTTATTTTATACGTGTTCCCTGGACCTACACCTCCACCCAAAACAACATCCACCTCCTCGTAAGCTGTCAATGCCCAGCCTTTTCTCCAACCCGACTTTCTGGTGTTGGTTCCTGGGCCACAAAGGAATGTGGCCTCCCTCCCCGCAATCCTCTCCTCACGCGGCTGTCAGGGTGGCCTGCTTGACACACGCATCCCACATGCACAGGTGGACCGGCCTCTGCAGGAGCCTGCACGCTCATTACCCTCCTCACCCGAGGCACAAGCAATGGGAATGTAACTTGTTTCTTCAGATAAAATAGTAGGTCAAACACTGGCTAGGAGAAGCAGATGAGGAGTGATTTTATTGGTAGACATGTACTTTATAGGCATACACGGATAACATTTGCTTGTAGAAAGCCAAGCATTCTGAACAACGAGGCTGCCTTGAAAAGCACCAACATCTCATGTTCACGGTCAAGGCTGCATTAGTTGTTTTCCATCAGTCTCTCGGTATCCAATCTATTCCTGCACTGATTTCTGTCACTGGAGGTTGAGGAAGTTTGATTCATGGAGATAAGTGATAAAACTACCAACAGCTTGTTTTTACTTTTTATTTTCACACAGCATGCCTTACGATCTCAAGATACTCAGAATTGAACAGATCCAAGATCTTGAACGTGGAGTAGGAAGAAATATTGAATCTAATGTTGAATCATTAATTGTATCTAACTTCTTCCACTGATTACATTAAATGTAAAAGGTTACATCAAAAGTAGTCCAAATTTAGGACAGGTGCTCAGGCAGCATTTTTCTGACTGCACAGGTAAGGAAGTATGCAGAGAGAGTGAAGGTGATCGCCTAGGCTTTTCAGCCTCCATTTGGTTACTTGGTTTATGCCAGCAATGCCTTTGTAGTCACCGGTGTAAAAGGGTAGGCACAGATCTTAATTTTCAGAAATCACGGAGCCAAAGTCTTTCTACTCACTGACACCTTTATTGAATATTCAATATCATGACTCAAATTCACAGAAAAGCTTAACTCTTCTGAGTGTATCAAAGAGCATTTGCCTGGTGGCATGAATTAATGCATTGGTGGTCTCTAGTGTGTAAACATTTTTACAGAGCACATGTGATTTTATATATTTGTATATTTGTGTGTGTATATATATATTTTAAGTTTTTATTTATTTTATTTCAGAGAGAGAACATGTGAATGGGGGCAGGGGGCAGAGGGGGAGAGAGAATCACAAGCAGACTCTGGGCTGAACATGGAGCCTGACAAGGGGCTTGATCCCAGGACCCTGAGATCATGACCTGAGCCGAAATCCAGAATCAGATGCTCAACAGACTGAGGCACCCAGGTGCCCTGATTACACTGATGTAAAATTACTGTTGCTTTTTAATGATTTAAGGCACATAATTTTGGGTAGCTTAAAAAATATGTTTAAATAGAAAATCCACAGATACAGTCCACAGCTCAAAAGGTAAAAAAGAATATTTAGTGACGAGCTCCCTCTACCTGATTCCCAACCAGTGTTTTTCTTCACTGTTGTTTCTTGAATCCTACCAGAGATATTGTGTGTGTTTGGGTGGGGCGGGCGCATGTGTGTGTGCACATGTGTCTTAGCTTGGGCTGCCTCAGAAACAGACCTTGATACAAGGATTTAAATACAGCCGTTTCTCTGGGGGGAGTTCCTGCAACCTTCCTGGAGGGGCTAGGGAAGGGATGCTGGAAAGGGAGGGCAGCCAACGAGAAGATCAAATAAATTGCTCCATGAACAACCCTAGCTTAGGTCCACTGGGGGACTCTGGGAGCCGGCACAGGACATGCAGCTCAGTGTCATTTCTCCCGAGGGGAAATGAAGCTGGAGTTTTACAACCAACGACATTGTTTGAGGGCCGTGGGGGTGTGGGCAACCATCTACGTGGCCGGGCGCAGCAGAATCAGGCCGTCAGAGAAAGCGCTCAAGGAAATGCCAGGGCTGGTCGTGTAGAGTGTGCAGGTGTGCGCTGAAATGTTAAGGAGTGGGAGGTATCGGCAAGGCACGGACATTCTTCTAAAACCATTCGAGTGAGCTCTGAACCAGGCATTTGCAGTAGTTCTGTGGCTTCGCTCTGGGAAGGCCTAGTCTGAAGGTCATTGGCATTCCCTGGCACTATGAACAAAGCCTTCGGGGGGTCTGGCTCCTGTAAACTACTTCTGGTTCCTTGCCCACCTCAGTCTCTGTCAAGTGTCCAACAGTAATATAAATGATCTGGGCTGGAGGACCCCCTGGCATCCCGGGCAGACCCCATGTCCCTGCCCTTGTCCAGAATGCTCTTTGGACCTGGGGGCAGCTTCTTCCCTTCCTCTTCCCTGCCTCATGCTTCTTGTTCTTCCAGATTCAGGGGTCTGGAAGAATCACCTTATCTTTCAGGGTAGTGGAAGCCTCACCAAGATGATGTAAAGAGTGTCTAGCCAGCCAGGTGTGTGACAGAGACTACACTCTCAGGAGGGATTATCCGCCTGTCTGTCCATCTTCCCATCTGTCTAATGGCTTTGGGGAGCCTTCTGCTTCACCCCCAGGCTAGACCGATTTTCTGCTCTGCTCACCATCCTAGCACCCTGGGCTCACCTATGGGAGCATTCTCTTGTCTGTTTCCAGCTGTGGTGGGAGCTTCTGCTAGGCAGGAAGCAGCCTTTGCTCATCACCGAACCCCCACTGCTGCAGACTGTCAGGCACACAGTACGGTTCATAAATGCTTTGGAATAGAATTGAACTGAGGGTGCTACACAGTGACCCATTTTGCATTATTTGTGGCAATTCTGAAGAAAGAGAAATGGCTGCATGGAGCGTGGGCCATGAAGGCTTGTCAGGTAGGCCTTGAATGAGACACAAAAGCGTAGATTGTTGCCACATTCTTACAGGGAACTTGGACCTGTTCTTTCCTTGTATACAAGATTGTTTCTGCTCTTTTCTTTTTGTTTAATCAACAGTCAGTCACTCAGTCCATAAATATTTTCTGAGTCCCTACTATTCCAGGGCACGGGAACACAGCCATGCACATGTCAGAGGGAGACTGTGTCTCAAGTAGCTTGCATTTCCTTGGTAGGGGTAGAGTGGTATAGAATGGGCCCTATATATGGTATTGTTTTGAATTTTGACTTCCACATGGTCATTGATATCATAAATAACTATAATTGATTTTTGAATGTTGATCTTACAACCTAGCTAACCTAAGAGGGTTTTTTTTTTTTTTTTTTTAGACTCCTCAGAATTTTCTACATTAGTCATTGTTATCTGAAATTGAAGATAGGTTTATTCCTTTCTGATCTGAATGCTATCGTGGGTGGATTAACAACTGTGAGAATCGTTCAGGCAAACAATGCATTTAATCCAAAAAATTCTGTTTTCTCACTCCTAGATTATTTCCCCACATCCACTGGGTGTTCAGGGAACAGAGGCTCACTCTTATGTTAGATCAAGGAAGTATTATTAATAAAAACATCTGGAAGTAATAAGATAATGTATTATGCAGCCAAAGACAGAGGATTTGGGGACTTTTTGCCTCATGCCTCCTCCATGAGCGAGGGTCACGGAAGGGTGACTCTGGGTACTGTTTGTTCCCTTAGGTGAGGGCCACCCAGGCCTCGAGGCAGGCTTTCTCAAAGCCCACCCAGGAGAGATAAGCAACCTCTCTTCCAGGACAGGCCGAGATTATGACCTCCTGAAGGTGGGCCAGGAGCAGGCACTGACTCCTGGTCTGAGGAGAGGGTCCGCGGAGGCCTTCAGAAATCTGAGCAGGTTCTCCTCTCACCTGGAGTCCAGATGACTTTCCAGGGGTGTACGTGACGCACCACTGTTTTCTCTGCCTCTGAGCAAAGATACGGGTCCCACAGGGTCCTGCCTGGTGTGGATTTAGGTGTGGCTGGAGAGAAGGAAAACAAGATCGTGCTCTGGTTCTCAGCAGTAACAAATCTGGGCAGAGCAAGGAGAGCTGTGTCCTTGATGCCACCAGGAAACCGAAGCCAGGTGTGGACGTTCTCGGACCCCAGAATCGTCCATGGAGATGTATGCGCCATGCTGTATGAGCAAAGGGATTCTGTACAGTGAAATCGCTGTTGGGGTTTTGTAATCACAGTGCTGTTTACTTCTCTGATAAAGTGCTGGACATTTCCTGGCTGGAATGTACTTAACTACTCTAGGGGCCGCACTTAATCAACACATTTGTTCAAAGGGGATGTGTTTGAGGAGGCTAGAACAAGGTGAACCCAGCTCTTCCCAGCAGATGCTGGGCTGTGAAGACATTCATTTAATCTGGAATGGTAAGATATTTTCATCCAGTTTCTGGAAACAAGAGATGAACATTTTTTTTTTTTAAGCTGAGGCTATCCTAAAAATGGTAAATTGGAAGAAAAATTAAAGGCAAAATTTAGCTAATAGAGAGTACTAAATTCTTATTGTTTCTGTGGTCTAGACCATGCCAACCGCAAAGAGCAAACCAGCTCTTAGAGCAATGTTATAATAACACTTTTAACGCTGTAGAAGTGACCCTGCTCAGGGGAGTTTCATCTCTGACATCCAGATCCTGGCAGCATGAGAATTTTCAAATGAAGTCGGTGCTTCATCTCCATCAGGTGCAAGACTCACCTCCTTATACTCCATGTGGATTCCAATTTCTTCTAGGCCTCTGCTCATCTGCTGTCCATAGCACACTAACTCCTCTCGCTGCGCTCCCCAATACCGGCCCTTGGATGTCAAGTGGAGACTGTAGTCTCTAGGCCAACCTCTCTGAGTTAGCAGAAACTAGGACAAGACATGGGCTCTCCAGAAGGCTAGGATAAGTAGGCGGTCTTCTCTCCATCATAGGCTCTTCCTTAGTCTCGCCTGACATGCCCAGGATTCCTGGGCTCTCTTCTCCCTGCCCTACAAGTCCCTCATCCGTCCGAAAGTATACCTGGCCCTGACTCTCAACTTGGGAACTTCTTTCATCTCTTGTCTTCTGATTTCTCAGTTTCACTGAGCCCTACTAGGAACCAATTGGGCGTGGCTGCCTATAATGCCATCAACAGAGCTTCTGAAGTGAGACACCACTGCAGCTTCCCTCTGAAGCTGAACTTTAGCCGTCACAAATGACCCAGATCTGCCAGTATCTCCCTTTGGATCTCAGGACAAACAGCCGTGGCTTGTGGAAGGTTTAATTAGCACTGATCCCTTAGCACTGCTTTGTGTGGGCCTTGCCTTCTATGCCCTCTCTCGCTAGGACAGTCTCTGAGGAAGGATGGAGTTTCCATCTTGAAGTGCAAAAGGGCATTTCCAGGTGAGCTGGTTATAGTAGTAGGTATCTAATGTGAAAAAATCTCATGTTCAGTGGGGGATCTGAAGGTGCATTGCTTTCTTTTATTGGGGCTTATGAACCTCCTTCACTCATAAAAGTTGTCCATGGTTATTATTTTTTTTTAATTTCAAAAATCCTGAAGAAGGACTTAACTTGAATCTCTCTAGAAAGATTACCTCAGACAAAACTAATGAAAATGTGCCCATATGCTGTCTTGGCTTCTGAAAGAGAATTCTCTCCTCGATGTCTCCTCCAAACCCTTACTGCTTTGCTTGACGCTCTCATTCAGTACGATTTTGAATCCAGTGGCTAGCGACCACATGAGTTCATTTATTTGGTTCAGTGATTCTAGAATGACTTTTCTCTTAAACTTTGTGCTTTATATCTCATTGGAGAAAGAGATTTTCTTTTGTTCACATGCTCATTTATTCCTTTATTTGCGCAACAAACATTTACTGGTTTTCTTCTGTGCAAATGACATGGTGCCAGGTATCATGAATAATAGATCACTACCCCTGCCATCAAGAGGCTCACCATCTATTGCTGGAGCCAGATAAAGGCACAGCTATGATATGTGACAGGTTATAGGTGCTGGAAGGAAGTGAGCAGTGGGGGCTACGAGAGAAGCGCCTGATTCAAAAGCATTATATTCTGGGTTCAGTGGTACTAAAATGGAGTTTTGACAAGTGAGTAGGAGTTGGCCCTAAAGATTAGAGTGGAGGAGGGCTTTAAGGCAAAGTTTGTGCAAAGACAGAAAGACAATTGAGAGCATGGTAGGCTAAGGAGTATTATGGGTTTATCCCAGCTGGAGTACAGGATAGATTATGGGGAGTGATAGAAAATCAATTGAGGAAGTGTATTAGAAACATGTTTCCAGAGAAAAAGATCAAAAGGATAGATATATATACATACAGATAGATATATATATCTATCTGTAGGTGTATATATATAGGTGTATGTGTATATATGTATATATCTCTGTGTGTCTGTGTGTCTGTCTATCTATCTATCTATCTAAAGAGATTTAGTATATGAAATTGGCTCATGTGATTATGAGGCTGGCCAGTCCCAAGCCTTTTTGAGTGAGCTGGCATGACCCAGGAGCGCTAATGGTTTACTTTCAGTCCAAGTTCAAAGGCCTGAGAACCTGGAGAGCTAGTGGTCTGGTCTATGTCCAAAGGCTGGCAGGCTCAAGACCCAGAAAGAGCTGATTTATAAATAAAGGAATAAATGAGCATAATAAATGAGTTCAAGATTGAAGACAGGAAAAAAAGCTGATGTCCTATTCTAAAAACAGTCAGGCAGGAAAGAATTCTTTTTTACCTGGCAGAGGATTAGTCTTCTTGTTTTGTTCAGGACTTCAGCCGAATAAATGAGGCCCATCCATACTAAGGAGGGCAAACTTTTTTACCAATTTAAATTATCAATTTAACCTTATTGAAAAACACCCTCATAGAAATACCCGGAATAATGTCTGACCAAATACCTGGGTACTCTATGGCCTAGTCAAGTTGACACATAAAATTAATCATAGAAACATAGGCATGAACCAACGAGAGACCATTTTGAAGACTGT
The DNA here is from genome assembly GCF_009829155.1 of Mustela erminea. Classification (NCBI taxonomy): domain Eukaryota; kingdom Metazoa; phylum Chordata; class Mammalia; order Carnivora; family Mustelidae; genus Mustela; species Mustela erminea. The sequence goes on from NC_045623.1 coordinate 29,571,797, forward strand.
GAAATAGTGAAGTCAACTTACACTACCTTCTCGAAGAGAAGCAGGTTTTCTTAGCTGCCAGTTCGAGGGGTGGTAGATTGAGAAAATGTTCCTTACCCCCTTTTAAAATCTAAATATTTTCTTAAAATTGCAATAATGGATATCACTTACTGTGCACCTACTATGTGCTGGCTGCTCACCAAACATCTCAATTCTCCTGCTAATCCTACTCCCCACTCAATTTAGTGTTAAGGGACAGGATATCAGTGCCATCTACTTACGGGAAAACCAAGGCTCAATGTATACTGATGTATACTGATGTATACTCATCAGTGCTTACAGTACTTTAACACACTAGGTATTCAATAAAGATTTGTCGCATGATGTTAAGCTTCTTGTTAAAGACCAGTTAGTGGTGAATTTAAATTTCAAAACCCAATCATCTGACCCCAGAACCGATGGACTTGAGGAAAAACTAATGAGCACAGGCAAGGAAGAAAAAATGTGACTTGGGACAGTCAGACCTCTGACATTTTATCTGATTCTTCTGTGAGGTAGGCCAACATGACCAAGCTTGAAAAAAATTCCAATAATTCCAACAAAGTTTGTCAGCCTCTAGTACAGCTCCTTGTAAATGACCTTAAGCAATTAAACCACACATTCTAGCAAATAATGGCTCTAATTCTAGTTGACTCAGAAATTCAACAGCTCTATTCCTGGCATGGCTTTGAGCATAATTTTCTCCCTGTTATTAATTCATAATCAGAATGCTTTGGTCATAACTGGGAAGGTGGGGACAATATATGTTTTCAGAGCTATCTGGTTGTCCTTGGACTAACAGTGTTCAGTTGGTAGAGGGTGAAGGAGGGAGAGGAGGGTTTGGTTATTGATTTCACAGAACTTAATGTTGTTCAGCCTCAGTGAGATGTTTTTCAAGGGGCTAAGGTTCTCCCTAGTAATTTATTAGCTATATTTGGAAGCATGTTAAGTCTTGGAGTTCACATGATGCTGTCGATGTTCCATAGCAGTGATTCATGGCATAGAAAGGAACCTTAGTCACTTTTCCGAGGGTCTTCCCAACTTTCAACCCAAGGGCGACTTTGCACCAAGAACACTGGACTTGAGCATCCCTGACTGTCTCCCTTCCCTTCCACCTGTTCTATTCCCTTCCCAGGCTATGAGGAGTCTGTTTTTCATCATCAAAGAAAATACGTGGATTCATTTTAAAAGGAAATTTTGCTATTTCATTTGAGCTTGCCAAACACTTGATAAGGAAATAGCAAAAAGGACAATTCAATTATTTTAGGCAATTGGCGAACAGTCAGAAAGGAGGAAAGGTGGGAGTAGTTTGAGAAAGAATATTAACAAGGCAGAAACCCAGGGAAAGTCCCTGTTGTCTAAAACCAACATGAGTCATGTTAAACAAGAAAGGTTAATGGTTGCTCCAGGCAGGGATGGGTTGAGAGGTAGCCTTGAAACTGGAAAGGGAAGCCAGAGTCTTTGTTTGGGGTCCTATCTCTCTAGCATATCATGTCTGGCTCTTCTGACCACTGCTATCACTTCCACATTCTGCTGTATTATCATCACCTTTCCCTTGGGTTACTGCAAAAGCCTACTTCCTGATCTCTCCCCTTTCCACAAGCCATGGTCTTCCCCCATAAACTCCCTTCCAGTCACACTGTGCCATTGCTCTTTCTCTAAAGCATTAGGCTCTCTGTGTCCCAGGGCATTTGTACTTGCTATTTCCTCTGCCTGGGAGCTCTTCCCCCAAATAATTCCATAGCATGCCCCCTCATCTCCTTTAGGATTCTGCTCAAATGCTTCTTTCTTTCTTTCTTTCTTTCTTCCTTTTTTTAAAGTTTTTTTAAAAATTTATTTATTTGACAGACAGAGATCAAAGTAGACTGAGAAGCAGGCAGAGAGAGAGAGAGGCAGAAGCAGGCTCCCTGCTGAGCAGAGAGCCTGATGCAGGGCTTGATCCCAGGACCCTGGAATCATGACCCGAGCCAAAGGCAGAGGCCTTAACCCACTGAGCCACCCAGGCACCCGTCAAATGCTTCTTTCTTAAGAGGTCTTCCCCGGCTATGATCTTTGCAACTGCAACTCCTGCCTATCCTCCTTCCCTTAGTCATCTCTTTCTTGATGTATTTTTCTCACTAGCATTTGTCATGACCTAACATGCCATATATTTTATGTATTATGGTTTACCAATCCATAAGGCTGGGAATTTTTGGTCTTTTTTTTTTTTTTCCCCACGGTTGTAGCCCCAGTGCTTAAAAGCATACTTAGCATACCCTAAATGCATATTACGTATTTGGAGTGAAGACATAAATGAACGAAGCATTAGATGAACAACTAACTTATGCCGAGCTGTAAGCTACATGTGCATGACAGAGAAGGCATACTGCCTGCCCTCAAGAAATTCATGATCCGTTTTGAAAGACAGTGCTAAGCAGAACTGGTAGTCAGTTGTTTTTGCTGGGAGACACAAAGATTCACTTGAAAATGCCCTCAGAAATTGAGGTTGATTTAAGGATACCTGTGGGTTAAACCTGACCCACGAATGGGCAATCCACCAGGAGTTGGAGGAAGCACAGGGAACCTCCTCCTCTCCTTTTCTCCCACAGTTTCCCTTTATGGTAGAGTTTCTGGCCCATCTCCAAGGTGCCTACTTTGTTCTCCACCTGCCAGCTTGCCTACCCCGTTTCCTAACTCTCTTGTCTAGATCCCAAAAGAGCTGTTCTGCCTGATGTTCATTATCCCCACGTAGGGCAGAGCCCCTCACATCTCCTGGGTCACTGGGCCCACCCGAGGGTCAGCTGTCCCTGACCAGATACCCACTCTTAGAACAGCCTTATTCTGTTCCCTGAGAGAGACCCAGGGTCAGGTCAATCAGCCAAGGACAGGAAAGGAATAGTGAAAGAAGTTTGGGACTCATTGAATTTTTACATGGATTACTTAGAATTACAGAAAAATTTAAAGTATAGGTAACAAAAATAGTCTAAAATCCTAGACACTATTAATATCTGGTATACCTGTTTCGTTGCACATACATATTTTCATCCTTCTTATAAAACACCACACCCCTTTGCATATTATTTTACATTTTTGTTTTTATCACTTATTAACCATAACTCATGAACATCACTCCATGTCTTATCTAGAGATATACTGGTATTTAATTATTGAATAATGTTTCATTTTGAGGACATTGAGGACAATAAATTATAATTCATTCCACCAATTCCCTATTCTTGATTACTCAGACTATACCCAGTTTTTGATGTTATGAAAAATGCTGAAGGAATATTTGTGTTTTTTGCTGGTGTTTTGTTTTGTTTTGTTAGAAACAGAGAGAGAGCACAAACGCGGAGAGGAAGAGAGAATCCCAAGCAGGTCGTACACCTAGTGCAGAGCCCAACAGGGGGCCTGACTACATGACCCTGAGATCATGACCTGAGCCAAAATCAAGAGTCAGATGCTTAACTGACTGAGCCACCTGGGCATAGGTTTTTTAAAATATAAACCCATGAGAACTTTGTTAGAATGAATTCTGAGAAGTTGAATTTCTGGGTTAGAGGGCATAAATATTTAAAAAATAATAATACTTTACATTCATTGAATATTTGCTATATACTAACTACTTTACACATAAGAGTCACAACACACAGGTGAAATAGACACCCTTATATCATTTGGCAGATGAGACAAGATACATGGAGTCATGAAATAATTTGCCTAAGACCCCAGAAGGTAAGTGGCAGAACCAGGATTTGAACACAGGAACTCTAGCTTGGAGCCTTTAACTTCTATACAGTTCTGCCTTCCTAGGAGAGTAGGAAAAACTGTTTGTAAAAGATTAGAACCTGTTAGGGCCTTGAAGGAAGGACAGCCTGCCACAAGCAGGATTTTAGCCCAATAGGCCTGTGGATAGGCCACTTGCTATTGGTGAACACATTCATTTATTTGACAATGACATCATGAGGGCCACCAATGAACAATAATGTTCCCCACTGGCAACTTGGATGCAGCAAAAATGTTTCATTTTTGACCTTTTCAAGGTAGAATTTTCTTGCTACCCTCTTGAGCCCAGCCAAAGCTTCTTGGTTGAGAATATGTTGCCTTTACTCATGAAAGGATTGGTAATTTGGCTGGAGAGATGACTCATTTGTCTTACTAACCCATGTTTCTGGAAAATTACTAGGTTATACCTAAATATTATAAAAACCCACTCTTCAATTTTCAACATAACGTGTTTTACATTTACATTTACAACATACGGTGTTTCAACATAAGTTTTACCTTAAGTGATAGAAGTGACAAGAATCAGAAAAAAAGGGGGCTGTCAGTGGCTTTTAAAGAGCAGACTGGCAGGGAGACAGGTGGCTGTCTACTGGGTCTCTGGTGGCTGAGTCACACATGGACAGGTGTGTGCTTGGGGTAGGATAACAAGTCTAGACTGTATGAAATAACAGTCCCCCAGTTATCAGTGGTGGAAAGACTAGGCGTGACCCAGAAAAGCAAACATTTCCTTTCACCTGTAGACAGTTTATGACAATGTGAAAAATTCACCTAAGAGCTTTTAGCTTCCTCATAAGTGCAGGGACCACCTATTCCTAATTAAGAATTGGTGCAAGTGGTCTGATATATAGCTGTCTAATGAGTCAGAGTAGCTAGAAGACAATTTCTGGGAAAAATAGTACAGGTAGAGTGTACCTGAGTGTTTGACATTGAGAATTCTACCCCCTCCATCTTTTTAAATACATTTTAGATCTATACTTTAAGGTAATTATATAGCTAAAAGTATAAAATTATTTTACATTTGCAAGCATATACTGAAAAGACATCCACTAGGTTTGTCTTTGTATTCCACCCAATTTCCTAGAACAGAGCTCTCCTTACCTGTGTAGAGAGTGAGTACCAGAGGGGAGCACCCCTGAGAAAACACCGTGCCCTGAGTTTATTGACTTGTCCATCACCTTCCATCCTACCTGAATCTTCAAACCTGCCATACTTTCTCAGGCATGTGACTTTCTTTGCAGTCAGTACTGTTAGGTTGCTTTCTGCCATGGACCTGGTGCCCACCCTCCTTGGTGATGACCCTGTGCTTCCAGTGGGCTGGGACCACGCCCAGCCTCCAGAGGGTGGTTCTTGATGCAGTGAAGCCAATGCAAGTGACCCCATCCTTTTGCTATTAATAAAGCCTGAGCATGTGATTAAATTCTGACCAATAAGAAATGAGTGGATCCTGAGGGGGAGGGTTCTGCGAAAGACTAGTTCCTTCTGAAAGAGCGGCAAAGGGATATTTCTTTTCTTTGACATTTTTGGTTTTCACGTGATACTGGCCATCATGGCTGCCATTTTATAATCACAAATTGATAATCTGAGGACAAGCCAGTAGATTTGCAGTAAGAATTTGCAGAAAAGTGGAAAGAAACTTGGTTCTTGATGATGTTGCTAATTTGGGAGCCATTCTACCACAGAGCTTTTTGTTTTGTAAAATAAGAAATGTTCCTTGTTGTATAAGGCTCTTTGAGCTGAGATTTTCAGTTCCTTGCAGTTAAAAGTGTTCTAATACAATCCCCCAATGTTTTCACACCCAAAAAGTTTCTGAACAGCACTAGGTGATGCTGGAAACATCTAGCATCTCCTCTTCCAGCAAAAACATTCTAAAAGGCATCCTGGCAGGACACCTGTCTGGCTCAGTTGGTAGAACACGGGATTTTTGATTTTGGTGTTGTGAGTTCAAGCCCCATGTTGGGCACAGAACTTACTTAAAACAACAACAACTGGATTTAATTTAAAAAAAAAAAAAAAACTTAAGAAAAAGGCAGTCTGGGGCACCTGCATGGCTCAGTGGGTTAAAGCCTCTGCCTTCAGCTCAGGTCATGATCCCAGGATCCTGGGATCGAGCCCCACATCGGGCTCTCTGCTCCGCGGAGAGCCTGCTTCCTCCCCTCTCCCTGCCTGCCTCTCTTGCCTACTTGTAATCTCTCTCCCTGTGTCAAATAAATAAATAAAATCTTTAAAAAAAAGAAAGAAAAAGGCAGTCTGGCTAGGAGTATCAACTATACAGATTTTCATTACTTCCTTTTGGAGGTGAAAGAAGTGGAAGTTGATTGATGTACAGTCCCAAGCCACCAAAGTAGTTCTAAGAACTGTCACCAGTGACTATATGCCCAGAATTCTTAAAAGCATGATTTGGGGCTCTAGACTTGAAATGTTGGTAGTAAGCCTTTAAGAATGATAATGTTCAGCACACGAAATGTTTCCAGGCACCAATCTATTCCACTCTGGGAGTGAGTGCCTGGAAGTTGCCAACGAATTTCACAAGTTCATTGCAATAGCATGTAGTATTTGAGTTCAAGACAAGATTAGTAATAATAGCTCTAAGTGAATAATCTGGCTGCAAAGCTCACAAAATCACAAAACCTGTTCCATTTAAGGATAGGCAATACTGTTTGGATTAAGACATGACCCAAGTTTTATCCAAAATGACCATGAAATTTTGAAAGCAAAGAATTTTTCCATGACTTAGAATCAAATATTTTGTTAACTTGCAGACTTCTTTGTCCTCCTTATATTTAATTCATATAGAACCTAGATATCTGATACATCATCATCCCCTGACTAGGAGATAAAGACATATCTCCTAACTTAATGTTCAATAAAATAACCCAGAAACTGTTCTTTCTTCTTAAAAACTCTAGAAATCTAGTATATTACATTCATGACATAGAAGTAGTTTTACTTAGAAGATAGCCAGATCTGTGACTTTTGTAGGTCAGGTGTCCAGGAAGTTCCCAGAATCCCTCAAATTAACCTCTCTAAGCCCATGTGACCTAGGATATAAAAAGAGTAAATAGAATACAACAGCCTGCTTTGTGCCAAAGCCAGCAGCAGGCAATGTCTTGGGACTTGTGTACTACTTCTAGGAAAACTTGGGTGCACATACCTTCTCTGGGGGTTGAGAAGAACAGATCATAGTTTGGCGGGATAGGGGCTCAGAATTGTGATTTGGACACTAAATTAAACAATGTGATTTGGGGGTGCCTGGGTGGCTCAGTCAGTTAAGTATCAGACTTGATTTTGGCTCAGGTCATGATCTCAGGATCGTGAGATCAGGCCCCCCATCAGGCTCCACGTTTAGAGTCTGCTTGAGAGTCTCTCTCCCCTTCTCCCCTTCTCCCTCCCCTACTCACACATTCTATAAACAAACAAACAAACAAATGAATAAAATCTTAAAAAAATAAAAGAATGTGATTTTTATTGTTTAATCGAGGGCTGATGCACTGGGTATTCTCCATTTGCCCCTTCTTCCAATCTCTCTGTGTACCACAAGGCTGAAGATTTGTATGGACAGGCTCCTTTGTCCTCTGACCCCTGGCTGGGTTTGCCAAAGAGGCTCTAACAAGAGACTGGAAGGCTGGAAGACAGCTTTTTTTAACCTGTTGTAGGACAACAGAATATGCCGCCCCCAAATACCGTTCTTTGGCACTGGGACTTTTTTGAGTTGATTATTTTGAAAAACAACATAGACAGGAGAAGCTCTGAAAACAGAGAAGTTACCCTTTTGTAAGGGAAATTTACATTAATAAAGAGATGTCCATTTCTAAGGATGTCTCCTCAGTAGCAGAAAGAGAAATGGGACTAAACCATTGGAGACTCATTTGGGGTGAAGATACCAACATAAATCTGCATAACTGCTTTTTTTAAATTGTCCTTTTCCTGGCCACCCCGTGTAACCGGCCTCCCCACACCTTCTGCCTCTGGTGTAGGTGAAGGTGGTAACTTCACAATTTAAGCCCAAATTCTAGCCATCTCTTTGAATTACTCATCCCTGAATTTCTCCCATGTATACGTGAGACATACATGTTAAAAAAATGTTTATTTTTCTCTTGCTAACCTGTCTTTTGTTGTGGAGATCCCAGCTAAGAATTTAGAAGGGTAGGAGGAAAATTCTTCTTCCTCCTCTACTCTCTCTGTCATCTGTCTACCCATCCTGTTGGTTCTGTTTCTCGGAGAACCCAAATGCTGGTGACCCCCATCAACCACGGAGGCCCTCACTACAGGACTGGGGCCAAGCCAAGGCAGGGCAGGCTGCCTCGCAGCAGCTGGACAGACATTGCCATATAGTCAGGAGACCTTGTGGTGACAGGCAGGAGCCTCAGTGCATAAAACCTTCTTGGTGAGTGCTCCCTTACAGAGCCTAGGCATTCCCTAGGCACCGGGTAGGGGCTGACAATCACCCCCACCCCAGGGACTCTGCTCCCACTGGAGGGGACCCACAAGGGTTGGATGTTACAGTGTGATGTGTGGGCCCCAAAGCAAAAGGTTGGATTTTTATTTATGGAATTCTAGAACTGACCAAAGACCCCCTCCCCTCAGTCCCGTCATGCTTGCTTGTACGCTTCCGAGGGGCTGCAATGGGTCCAGAGAGTAGGCACAGCACGCGTGCACTGCCCTGTGGCACCAAGGGCCTGACAAAGTCGAAAAGGAAGCAAACTAGAGCTGTGCCCCTCACAGGAGCCTGTCGTCTCTGGAGGACGATGCTCAGGCCCTGAGAAGGCTACTGCTGAAGAGTCCCTGGCTTCCACAGCTGACATGGGGTTGAACATCATCAACATCATGGGGTTGTACACAGAATTACCGCAAGTGACAACGGGGGGCTACCATTGACGATGTGAGGAACCTTGCCGGGACCCCTTTCCTGGGCATGAGGCAGAGCCCAAAGCAGCAGCTGGGCAGGGGGGTCAGAGGGAGGTCACAGAGCACCCGGCAAGCCAGCTGTGAATGGCACACACCCAGTTTACAACCGAAACTGAGGCGGAGGCTTGGGTCGGGCAAAGTTTAACATTAGGGGAAGGAAGGAAAGACTGGAATAATGAAAAGAGTGGAAGAAGAGCGAGAAAAGGGAATGTAAAAAAGCAATGGAAACTCTTGTACTTAACTCTGGGCATGGCACACACATTTCTCATTGATCCCTCGCCACAGCACTGTGAGGTGAGCGCGGTTAGCACTCCTGTCCCTGTCTCCCAGGACAGGCAGGGCGGGAATGGGAAGCACGTGGCTGAGACCTGCCCACAGTCACCCTGCAAGGATTCTAGCCCCCACCTTCCCGACTGCAGGGCCTGGGTGCTGGTGGGAGGGAAGGACGCGAGTGGGGGACAGGGGACATGTTGAAGGCCACGGTACCCAGGATGACCAGCTCCTGCGTGTTGGTTTCTGGGGTCCAGGGCTGGGGACAAGAACAGGGAGATGCAAGGGCAGCCCATCTAGTGTTAGAGAGGGCCCTTCTTCAGCACCTAAGGTGGGGGCTCCAAACAACCACTTCGTGTTTTCTCTGGATTCTTCTCCCTGGATACATGTACTTTGCCAGTTGCACTCTTTCTTACTGAGGTTTGTTTTCTGCTTATTTACCTGTTCCCTTGGAGCTACGAGAAAGGGCTGTGGCCTGTGGTTACTCTTCCTCTGAGTGAAACGAGAAGAGGGAAACAATGGAAGCAGGGAGGGAGAGGGCTTGGAAGGCCTGCTGTTGTCCCAGGAGAGTCCTCAAAGCCTCATGGGAATTTGGCCCACCCACAGCTGCCCTTCCGTAAATGGAGCTTTCCCTATAAACAGCAGACCCAGAGGCCTTTCTGCAGGCCCACTTGCTATGCAATTTCAGTGGGCTCACGTTTCTCCTGAGGCCTGTGCCTTTGCCAAATGGACACAGGATCCTGTGCCTGGAGGGATAATTGGAGATGCGTGGGCCAGGCAGATTCCATCTCTGATAAGAGCAGCAGTTTGGACAGCCTGAAGAAGATTTCAAAATCAGGCAAGGCAACGTCTGCCCCAGCAGCCCACTGCTCCTGGGCTGTAATCTCATGCTGAGAATTGCTCAACAGCCCCACCAAACACGCAGAGCCCCAGCCTGAACCCAAGTGGAAACAGTCTTATCTTCACCCACTGCCTGGAAAAGCCTGCTTTCAGCCTCCTGTCTGGGTAATTCCCACTCTCTCAGGGGGCAAGGAGGCTGTCATGGGGGCATTGTTGACCAACAGTCTCTCCCTCTCTCTCTACTTTCCTGAGTGTGAAGCATCTGGACTTCCACTGCGCTGTCTTCCATGAAGGCAGGCAGGAAATAAGGGTCAGGGCGGGCCCGAGAGGAAGTGCGGTAAGCCCCGCAGGGAATCAGGTGGGTGAAAATGAACATGAACTTTCCTTTATGACCCTCTTGGGTTTCCTCTCAGGGATTACTGAAACCAGGGTCAGGAGGTTGTCTAGTTCATAACCCAGGACCCACCCACTCCAGAAGACTGGAGGGACCAGTCGGGGAGGGACCGTGCCCTCTCTGTTGGTGGCCCGCACTGGTGCTGAGTCATAATTTCCAAGAACTATAAGGCAGGCCTCTTGCGGAGGTGGACCCTTCTGGGTAGGGTCCTTCTGCATGCTCAAAGCTGCCTAAAAACCGACTCCTGAACCTTTGTGGGTATGGATATGCTTTCACGAGTTGCTGAGATCTAATTCGTGTACAACACAATTCACCCTTTACAGCGTAAAAGTCCATGACTTGTGGTATAGTCAAAGGGGGTGCAGCTATCACCACAAACTCTGAACATTTTCATCACCCCTAGAGGAAATCCTACAGCCCTCAGCTACGACCGCCTCTAACATTCCCATCTCTCTGCCCTAGGCAACCACGAATCAGCGGTCTCTCAGACTTGTCGATTCAGAAATTTCCTATAGGGGCGCCTGGGTGGCTCAGTGGGTTAAAGCCTCTGCCTTCAGCTCAGGTCATGATCCCAGGGTCCTGGGATCGAGCCCCGCATCTGGCTCTCTGCTCAGCGGGGAGCCTGCTTCCTCCTCTCTCTCTCTCTCTGCCTCTCTGCCTACTTGTGATCTCTGTCAAATAAATAAATAAAATCTTTAAAAAAAAAAAAAAAAAAAAAAGAAATTTCCTATAAATGGATTCATATATGTGTCTTTTGGGACTGTCTTCTTTCACTTGGTACACGTGTAAGGTTCATCCCTGTTGTAGCACGTATCAGTACTGCATTCTTTCTTATGGTGAAGATGGTCCATTGTGCGGATATAGCACATTAACTTAGCCATTCGTCGTGGACTTTGGGTTGTCTCCACCTTCACGCTATTATGGAATCAGCTATGAACATTTATATACAAGTTTTTGTGTGGACATGTCTTTAGTTCTGTTAGGTATGAACCTAGGAGTGGAATTGCTAGGTCCTGTGGTAAGCTCTGTGTTTAATCTTTTGAGAAACTGCTGGAATGTTTTCCAATGCACAATTTCAGTGAACAATTTTGCATTTTTAGTAGGCTATGCATTATCATATATTATAAATGTGTTGTAGCCAGCCCAGTAGGTGTGATTTTATATCTCACTGTAGTCTTGGTTTGTATATCTTTGATAGCTTGAACCTTGTTCTTGATAGAATAAACCTATTTTAGAACTTTAAAACTTTCATCTTTCAACCCTCACTGCAGATCTTTGCTCATTTTTTCAGTTAGAGAAGAGTAGAAACTTTTCTCTGGGCCATGAGAGCATCGGCTCACTGACCATTCTGAAAAAATATGGGTTTGTTCCAGCATTTTCCGAGATTCCTTACCACTAATCCCTTGTCAATGACTATTCTTTGACCTTCTCACATCTCTCTTTATGAAAGCAAGAATTCTTCAACGGTAGCAGAAAGAAAAAAAATGAGGGAATATTGCTCTGAATTTAAAAACACAAAAACACAATTGCCAGCCTGGTTCAGTCAGGTAAGTGCCTGATTCTTGATTTTGGCTCAGGTCATGATCTTAGTGTCAGGAGACAGAGCCCCATGTCTGGCTCCGTACTGAATGTGGAGCCTGCTTACAATTCTCTCTCTCCCTCCCCCTTGTCCTTCTCTGCCTTGTATGTATGTACTCGCGGCCTCTCTCTAAAAAACAAACAAACAAACAAAAACAGACAAACCCACACACAGAAAAGAGACATAACCAAATCTAATGCATACATTGTATTTGTAACACGATTGAACACACTGACAATAAAAAGACATTTTGGGGACATTCTAAAAAATTTAGTATGCACAAAGTATATTTTGACCCGATGGAATTGCTGCTAAGTATGTTAGGCATGATGATGGTGCTGTGGTTAGATAAGAAAATATTTTTTATCTTTATATTTTTTAGAGATATCTACTAAAGTAAGTAGGGATTAAAAAAAAAAAACCCACTATCTAAAATTTGAATATATTAGAAAGGGAAAAAAAGTAGATGAAGCATGGATGACAAATTTGGATGATGGGAAATGGAGGTTCACTCTACTTTTCTCTCAACCTTTATATGTGCTTGAAATTTTTTATAACAATAATAAAATTATGGAGATACTCCAAGATCTCAATGTAAGCTGTGAACTGAAAAACTCCATAAAATACTTGGGTCCTAGACTGTAGAACACTGTCCATCTACGTTCAGTTGAAATCTTCTTAGGTCTAATACATGAAAAGTAACAACTGAGTCAAACATATCTTATGTATTGTATTTTAACTTAAAATCTACTACGTTAGTCAGTGTTTTGATACCAAGTTAAGGCTTTTTTCTTTTGAGTATGAGTCCTTTTGCTTTTGTTTTTAAATTTTATTTATTTATTTGAGAGAGAGACAGAGCACAAGCAGGAGGCGAGGCAGAGGGAGAAGCAGACTTCCTCCCGAGCAGGGAGTCTGATACAGGGCTCAATTCCAGGACCCTGACATCATGATCCGAGCCAAAGACAGATGCTTAACTGAGTCACCCAGGCACCCCAAGAATGGATCCTTTTGATTGACATTTGTGTTTTTCTTTTACATAGACTACAGTCAGAATGTGTCACCTACAATTGCTAATTATGGCTTCTTCAAAGTGGAGCAAGAATCTGAGTGGAGAATGTTTCTGTATTTTTCGTATTTGTTTCCAAACATCAACATTTATTCCATACAGCAAAATCAATTGTAAATATCTTTAGGAATTTAGTTTTGTTTATTCCTTACTGAGCATTTACTTTGGTTTTTATATAACAAATGGCTCTCTTCTGTGCACTCGTACTTATTGATTAATACAATATCCAGGTCAGTCACATCATCTCCTCGACAAAGACTACTGTCAACAGGCGGGGGGACGAGCACGGCTGACTCGGTAAGCACAGAGCTCAGCTGGTGGGAGCAAAGCCTTCTAGCGTGGGGCACCCACCAACATATCTCACAGGAAGATGGAAAGGATGGTTAATATAGTAGGCTAAAAGGAAGTCAGTTTAAAAAAAAAAAAAAAGCTTCTTTGCTCTTTGGAAAAACTGGAATTAAGTGACCGAGTTTCACACTGAATATCCTGTCCTCTGGGCGATGGAGACCTGGCCAACAGCACGCATGCTGAGTCTGGCCAAGAGCCCGCATGGTGCTGCAGACAGTGCTTCGTTCCCCACGCAGGAGCGTGACCAGGATGAAGGCAGCAAGCAGGGCAAAGGGAGGTAGGAGGTGAAGTCAGGAGGGGGGTTTCAATCCAGAAGTGTTAGCCACGGCTCTTTCCACTCCAGAGGTTCAATCCGATCCATGGATTCCCACAGCGAACTTGTACTGAGAATGGGGGATAGGGACCTCATTTCAAGCTTTCTAGACCAGTGTGCAGCCACTTTAAAGTCAGCTCATCTCCCTCGGTGAGGTTGGGCGTGACTGAGTCTATGTTTCCATGCTTGGCGGCCATGTCTTATAGAACACAATGAGCTCTTTGTGGGAGCAGAGAGAATGGGCATCAATAAAGAACATCAGCACTGGGAGGGGCCATAGTGGCCTTTACTGCAACTATCCCATTTTACAGATGAGGCGATTGAGGTCTAAGAGAGATGAAGTGGCTGCCCTGACCACCAGGCTGACCACATTCAGTGAACACAGGTATGCTAATTACATATTAATTTCCAACTTCTGCACCAAATCACTATCACTGGATGATAATAAGAGGAGCAGAATGTTCACTGGAACTGCCGACAAGGTGACTATAGAATATATAGGAGAGACTGATTGCTGAGTGAGAAAGGATCTTCAGTGACCCTGTACCCAAAGCTATTATTTTGAAGTTGAGCACAGCAAAGCTCTGAGCAGGTAACAACAGAATTATCTGAAATATGGGCCAGAAGAAGTAAATATTTTTTAAAATCACGGAAATTCATCAATTGACACATGTAAGAGTTCCTAAGAGCCCCCCTAATCTTATCTCATGCCTCTCTGTCTTCCGTGCCTGCCACAGCACATAGTTGGTTCTGGATTCATATCCCTGAATTGAATTACGAAGCTTATCATTCCAGTTAACACAGCAGAAGGCAAAAAGATTAAAAGATAGTCTAAGATCACAGCTGGTTGAAAGGGTAGGAAAAGCTTCCCAGAGAGAACCTTGGGGTGGACCAGAAATTGGATGGGATTTTGAGGGATGGGTGAGAAGCATTCCCTCTCTGCAGAGAATGTTATGGATGCAGAGGGCAGGATACCTGGAGTTTGGGGAACATCAGGACAGCTAGTTGGCCACAGTGTAGTGCTAGAGCAGGGAAGTAGGGATGGTGAGCTTGTCACTGAGGGCCCAGAACTCTCTAACTCTCTGTTCTTAATTCTTCATGAGGCTCTGGAGAGGCTTTTGGTTTTGAGGTGAGGAAGGACATACAAGACATGCAAGACTCATCCTTAGGAATGAGACCATGCAAGAAGCTGGTACTCAGCTCAGACACAGGAATTTTCTACACTTCGTCCAAATGCTTTGGCTCTGTGAAAAGGTCAGAAAAACATTGGTGACTGTCTTTCTTGGGAAATAGCTCAGATCACTGAAGCTGTTAGGGAGATAAGCATCCTTATGAAGGTTCCCATGATCCAGGCCCATTTTGGCTCAGAAAGTATAAGGACACCCAAAGATCAAATTTGTCGGAGGAACGTGTTTGCTACACATTCTCAGTTTTTCAGAAAAGTTCAGGCTCAGTTCAAATCTGGGGCTGAGGTTTGAGCCAATGTTGATTTTATCAGCATTCAGTTGCCCCAAGACTTTAGGGAAAAGTAGTTTGTATTAGTTCTGATGATGCTGATGGAGGGAACAATAATGATCATTTATTGAGTGTCTCCTATTAGGCGCTGTTAGGCACTTGTATTTTCAGAGGTGGACAGCATTAGAGGTGTGTGGTAGATATTGTTGTTGAAAGCTTTCCCATCAGCCTGGTATTGGTGGCCACGTGACCAGGGACTGGCCAGTCATAATTGCTTACTCCCTTGGCCAAAACTAATGAGGCCAAGGAGTGGGCTAAACACCTGCACCAATCAATCCTTTCCTGAGACAGATGGCTTTGATGCAGGAGTAAGGAGCACGTTCTGCTGGGTGACTCTGGGGTTATGGTGGCCACTGAGACAATGGCACTGCGGTGTAGCCTCTACCCCTCCCTGCCCAGTCCTGCTTCCTCTACTCCCTCACAGATGTGGCTTCTGAGCACTCGCTCCAACACCTTCCTGCTTGTTAACCATGTTCTCTGAGTGGCTCCTTGCAAACAGACCAGAGAGGAAGAGGAGGAGGAGGAGGAGAGGGGTGGGGTGGAGTGGTGATATCTGGTTTTATAGAGAATTTTCCTTCTATTGCATAGTATAATTAAAAATATAATCATTCAGAGGCGCCTGTGTGGCTCAGTGGGTTAAAGACTCTGCCTTCGGCTCAGGTCATAATCCCAGGGTCCTGAGATCGAGCCCCGCATCAGGCTCTCTGCTCGGCGGGGAGCCTGCTTTCCTTCCTCTCTCTCTGCCCACCTCTCTGCCTACTTGTGATCTCTGTCTGTCAAATAAACAAATAAAATCTTAAAAAAAAAATCATTAAGGAAGCATTCAGGAAGCCCTGAGAGCCCAACCAAAATCTTTATCCAAGTAAGTCTCAAACCAGCCACCTTTCTGGGAGCTGCTGGGAATGCTAGGATCCTGTAGAGGTGGTTTTGCCTAAAGGCTGGGAGTGACCCACTTGGCCTCTCAAGGATGCTTCTAGCTTTGAGTTTCTGTCAATTATTCCCTTGGTATCTAAGAGCTGTCTTGAATGATTTCAGAGAAATTTGCAGTTTGCATGCGTTAGCTCATGAGTGGACATGCATGATGAATGCCTCTGAATAAGCAAGGGGTGACACAGCCTTTGGCCAGCCTGGGAGCTCCGCCACCCTCATGGGTCCATCAGTCACTCATCACGGTCCTCAGGTCTCTGGGGGGCAAAGCTAACACAGATATTCCAAGAGCTAAGGCACCCATAATGCCCTTCAGAGCAGGACAGAGACCCTCTCCCAGAGCTGTGCAGGCAGGGACTGCGGCTGCCTCACCCACCACCACCACCACCACTGCCACCATGGAATGAGGGGCCAAGTTGGGGCAAAAGCAGCCTGCTCTCTGCTCGCTGAGTGCTGGGACCAGGAAACTGTATCCATCCACCCGGGAGACAGGACATCTTTGTCCCGTCTTCACAAAGGCACCACACTGATGGGTTTCTCCCTGCCAGGAGCAGGTCTTCCCCGCTTCTAAACCTTTTCCCACCTCAATTAAAAAGAAGCTTGGGGCCCCAGCATGAAAGATTGCCAGGAACTGGGACACACCTGTACTGGGCAGGTTTGTTCACAGTTCATGGGGCATAAAGACTTAATTCACTTTCACATTAAATAGGCTGATCAGATATGACAGCTAAATCCCTCATTGTCATTTCAATGACAAAAATGATTTGGAGCCCTAGGGGAAGAACTTGCTTTATTTTTAATTTATTTGTTATTTAACTTTTCATGCAGAGAGTTCACAGAGTTTACTTGTAATCTTAGATCATAATCAGGCAAAAAGATTAGAGCTGGGCATGTAGAGTTTGTGGGAAAAGCTTAGAGTGAGACTAAAGATGGGAAATATAATTTTCCTTTCCTTTTTTTTTTTTTTTTTAAATGCCCAGGTCAAAATGCAGGTATTAGTCAATTAAAAACTTGCCCATGAGCCCGACGCTACCTGAATGATAAATACCTGAGGATGAACATCAGGTCCTCCCAGAGGCACATGGCAGCTCAGACCTCATGGCCAGGGCCTACTGGTCACCCTGAAAGGGCAGACAGACCTTTGTAAGGGGCAGGACAGGCCATTTCTAGGAGGAGAGAGACCTGGCAGTGAGACATGGCCTGGGGGTCCTGGCTGGTGAGTGCAGTTAGTATATTTGTGCCCTAAATTCTGGTTCTGAGTAGGACAGGTAGAACCTCTCTAGAGACACCAGAGTCAATGAGGAAAAGACTTGGCCTTGAGTTCTTCTCCAGACCCATTTGACTTAATGTTAATACAAGAATGCATAAAACTAAATCACAAACGAACAGGCTAGCCTGAATGACAGGCTCAGTGGATATCACTTGCTTGGTGTAATTTGAGCAACTCTTCCTTTGAGCCAAGCTTTAACTTGGCTTTTACTGAATAACTTCATTGTAATGGGAAAGGGAAGTAGTAACTCGCTAACACTTGAGCAAGAATGAGTTTGTCGTGAGGAACCAACAGAACAACAAGAGAGGTCTGAGAGTTATAGGAAGGTTGGAAGGAAGGTAGGTAGCAACCTGGAAGTGAAGTAGGAAATGGGCCTGAAGGCCAGTTTATTCTTATCCTGCAAGCTCACCCTTTCCATGAGCTTGCTCTGGGTTAAAAGAAAGGGACATACCCAGTCCTAGCCTTTGTTTTGTAGTGCTGTGTATTTCCCTGTTTCTGCACAGTAGGGGTGCCTCAGACTTCCAGACGTAAACAACCCATCCCACAGCCTGATGCTCCTGGCTCAGGTCTGGGTCACAGGCCCCTACCAGGATCAGAGAACAGCTAGTTTTTCTAAAAACTGAGCCTCCTTGAGCAAATTTGTTTTGAATTCCAAAGCTAGCATGAAGCATCTAAGAAAATAAATACAGGTGGAAGTAACTGTTAGTAGGAATATAGCGGCTCTATTTTTTCGGTGGGGTTAAGTACCTGGAGAAAGTCCTCTCACTGCAAACAGAAGAACATGTAGGATTTGAAGAAAAAAGCAACAAAATAGCCAGAGAGGGTACAGCTCTGGATTATCTGCATTCCTTGTATTCTAAAATGTTCTTCTGCACAAAAGATCTTAGATCACATGGAAGTCCACCTTTCCACCCACCTATCCATCCATCCATTCATCCATCCATTCATCCATCCATCTACCCATCATCTATTACCCACCCATTGTCAACTGTCCATCCAAGTATCCATCCTCCACCCATCCATCCACTCATCTATCTATCCATCCACGCATCCATCCATCCATCCATCTATCATCCAATACCCACCCATCTGTTCATCCATCTACCCATCATCTATTACCCACCCATTGTCCATCTGTCCACCCATGTACCCACTCCTCCATCTATCCATCCATCCATCCATCCATCCATCCACCCACCAAACACTACTTGATACACATTACATATGCCAGACTAAGGACAATCAGCCACAGAAATATATGTTCTCACGGAGTGGGCAGGAAGTTAGTCATTCCTTTCTTTAGTTAAGAAAATAACTGAGAGACATAATAAGGCACAGTAAGATGCTATATAACTTAGACATAAAGAGCACAGATGTGGAGTTAGCTGTGTTTTAACCATAATTCTGGCCCTTTCTAGTTATGTAGCCTTTTAGTGCCTCTGTTCCCTCCTCTGTAAAAGGAGGGAGTAATAATATCTCTTATCCTAAAGGCTTGTTGTAAGAACTGAATGAGACTATGAATGTAAAGTGATTAGTACAGTGCCTGGCACAAATAACGTGCCTAGTAAATTTTAGCTAGTATTATTTAAAATAGAAAGACCACATTCTGCAGAATCCAAAAGGTAGTGGGAAGGGGGAGTTTCCTAAGGGGCAGAAAGATGTGTCAGAGACCATGGCCAGGCTCTGGGGACACTAAAAATGCCCCAGCCACTGGGCATGGAGGGAGCAAGTTGGTTGGTAGGGAGAGGGATAAGTTAAAACCTAGGGCTTTCTCAATATGTTTGTCTTCATGTTCCGAGAGGTCCAGCAACAGTTCAGGCCAATGGTTTTGCCAAAAAGTGTCCTGGCAGGGAGAGACAGGGGATGGGGGAATGTCCCCAGGAAGGATGGTGAGGGGTAGAAGGGCAGGTCAGAAGACCTGGGTGGCAGAAATCTTGCAGGATCCCGATAAGGGCAAACCCTCAGCTAGGGATACAGCTGAGATTTTGAGAGACAAGACAAATGTGAGCCTGTGGGGCCCTGGCTCTTCACTGTTAAATATTCCCCAAGGAAGCAGCTGATAAGGAGGGGAAGTTGGGAGGGAGAAATACAGGTCTAAGGCCAAGGGGTCACATGGTCAATATGGCGACTTCTAGAAACCCATCTAGAATGTCTGGAGAAGGGAGAGACCCTGGCTAGGAATCAGACATCTGGGTGATATGGAGAGCCCAGATAATGCTGTGTCTGGCAGAGGAGAGAAGTAAACACCCTAAAGATGTCCCACACGCTTCTTTTGGCTAACTCGTCCCTGGAACTTGGAAGTCAGGGGTGGGATCGGGAGGGTGCTGTTATTCATAAGAAGAGTGTCCCTCTGCAACTGAACTTCTCTGGGACTCTTTCTGTACATCTTGAAGGTGGAGGAGGGATGTCTGAATATCCCCTGCTGATGGTAGTGAGGGCCACCACCTGCCCACCTCCCTCTCAGAGGGACAGGATAGATGGAAGCCTAATGAATCCTGGAGGCCCACAACAAAAGATGGAGGGATTGCTGAAGAATTCTGCCTGCTGGGCCTGAGTCTGCTCTGGGAGGGAGACAGGCTAGGAAGAGGGTGGTTATCTCTAAGATGACACATGACAGAGCTCACTGCTTTAGGGGGACACCCCCCTGAGATCCTGGCAAGGCTGCCCCAACAACGCAGGGACAAGGTGGCCTAATTGGTCAAGGATGTAGCATATGCACGACACCCAGAGAATCCCACTTTGTCCCTTAAGACATATCTGGCTGAGCTCAAATACCAATTCACAGACTCGTCAAAAAAACAAATCATCCCCTCAGATATCTGTAAATTCTGAGGAGGCTTGTTCATGATCAGCCTTGGCTCAGAGTTCCTGTCCCCAACGAATTCAGTTTCTAACTCTGCTTCCTATTCTGTAGATGCTGGCCTGGTTTCACATGAGGGCAACCCATATGTGGAGCTCAGTCCTTCCCCTGGATTTCCACCAAACCTGTGTGAATGCCCGTGAAACCGATTTTCCTGGAGGGGCGAGGCAGGTGCCACAGGGTCACATCACAGCAGAACAAATGATCACAGACTGTTAAGTAGACTGCCTTGCTCTTAACAGCATGTTGTCCCCCAGCCATATGGCTTGTCCTCTTTTCTCGCCAACCCCGCCACAACGAAATCTTGTTCTGCCCTCCTCCACCCCCAAGTTCCTGCTAAATCCTAATTCGGAAAGATTCAATTATTAATTAGATCATTTAAACATTAATTAAGATTCAAGTGTCAGTTAAATAATATTTGATGTGCCTGTCTGCAGCTCACCAGCGACTGGGGCACTCGGGATGTTTTTGATTCAGGATCTCACCTTCTATCCCTAGATATCTATCAAGGTATGCTCTTCAACAAAGATGGGCTCCTTTAAGAGAGAGTTCAACTAACTTTTTGTCCTGCTTGGCTGGGCCTGACTGAAGGCAGATCACAGGCAGAGAGGGACTCTGCTTATCCTCGGGCCCTGGAAGAGCTAAGACTGGTTGGGCCCTGTGGAATGTGTGTGGCCGGTTCAGGAGGCAAAGGTGGCCCAAGGAAGCCTTCCTCCTTCCTCTGCCTGGGGAAACATTCCCTGTGCAGGGGAGAAGAATTATATGCTGGCTTCATCTCCAAAGATCAAGGAATAACTCTGAACCATGGTGACAGGTGCTCTTTCCAGAACAGATGCTCATCAAGGAAGTGAACCCAACACCTGGAGGTCACCCCTTGATGAAGGTATTTCTTTTATAACAAATCAAAGAAAACTTTAACCTCCCTGGAATAAAGGAAATGGGGTGGTCCAGACTAGTCGCTATGACTACTGTCTTGCTAAGCTATCCCTAGAAAAGGGGGAGGCAGCCATCCCTCCCCTGTGCATTCACTGTCCACCCCGGGACGTGCACAAGGGAACAGAAGGGACGTGGTAGTTGCTGACGGGCCCAACAACCCTTCCCTCAGCACACACTGGTCCTGGGTGGAGTATCTTGGATATGCAATCCCACTTAGTGTTCAGAGAGAATCTTCAAAGATTCTCTAAAGGATGTATCCCCATTACATGGATGAAGAAACCAAGGCCTGGACAGGTGAAGCGATGTACCGAAAGCCTGAAAGCCAGCGAGAGGCAGATGTTGGCTTGAAGTCCATTCGCCTTCCTTCAAATCACTGTGGCCTTTTCTCCGATCATCCCCACGCTCACCTCCATCCCACAGTGGCTGCTGTAGAGGGGAGCAAAGCTGAGAAGACACAGGAAGATGCCTGCGGTATGCGGAATGCAGAAAGGAGCGGTAACACCGAGACCCCCGGAGGGGCTCTGCAGCCACAGTCTCTCTTGAGCACTTAGATTTCCTTTGGTTCTTATAAGATCCCTTTGGGAAGGCTCTAATCTGCCTCAACTGAACGAAAGGCAAGGCTGTGTTGTTAATGACTGGTCAGGAGGATGGCAGCTGGGACTTCGAGTACCCTCTAACTTTTACTGCAAATGGCAAATACGATCATGACTTTTCCCTCCAAAATCAGACCTCAGGGGCATCTGTTGTAGAATCTTGACAAAATACAAAGTCCTTCTTCAATTACTTTATTTTGAACCCCCAAATGAAGACACGTTAGTCGTAAGCCATCTAAAGCTATGCTGATGGGGGATCCTGTGTAAGGTTCCTGGCAACAAAGGAGAGTAGGGGAAAGAGAAATCTGACACACATTCGGCACTTATTCCTGGGGATCTGGCCCCTCACCTGTTGAATGTTGGAGGCCACAGTGAACAAACCAGATAAAGACCATGTTAAAAATCAATACTACTACATACGATCTTTTAAAAGTAAGTGGTTAGCGTCTGAAGTCACAAATAAGGAAAGAATTATTATAACTTGGGGCAGATGTTCCAATGACAACATCATACCTAGATTTAAAAAGTGCTGAAGGTCAAGCAAGCCAGATGGATCTGCAGCTGATATGCTCTGAAAGCTGATTTGACTACTAAGACCCCGAAGCAGAAGGCCTGCTGGAAGGGTTTGACTAATGAATAGCATTGTGCTTGGGTAAAGGCCATATGTCTGTATTATAAACAGGATATGACTTTTAAATATATCACTTAAACTATTAGCTTATCAATCAGGAATATTGAACACTACACCAAAAACTAATGATGTGCTATATGTTGGCTAATTGAGTTTAAACTTAAAAAAAAAAAAAAAAAAGCATTTTTTTTTTTAAAGAATGGGGGAGGGGTAGAGGGAGAAGCAGACTCCCTGCTCAGCTGGGAGCCTGATGCTGGGCTCCATCCCAGGACCCTGGGATCATGACCTGAGCAGAAGGCAGACACTTGACCGATGAGCAACCCAGGTGCCTCACTTAAACTATTAACATGTTAATCAGTGTTTATAAATTAACAAATAGCGTGTATGATTTTAAGTATGTCTAATTAAATTATATTAACTATTATGCGCAGTTTGTCTCTTTCATTTCTATCCTGACACATTTTGATATTCACATCAATGAAATCCTCTCTTAAATGCTCACTGGGTAAATGGGGATGCTCTAATATTTGGAGTCACCTCACATGTGGTACTTAATGTCTTCCATCCACGACTTCACTGTCACTGAAGGGATGGCAGTATCCTAACTCATATGGATTTCAGCCTGACACACAGTCTGTCCTCAGTCAAATGTTGTTGAGTTGTTGCCATCATTTTTGAGATACAGAAATAAAGACCACACCAGGAGAGAAGACTGGGCCAAAGCCCACAACTGATAACAAGCAGGGCTGGCTGCTTCTAGAAGAGTTTCCTGATCCCCCCAGGCAAGACACAAGCCACTATCTCAACCTATCTCCTTGGCTGGGCTCAGAGCCCCAGCACCAGGCAAAGACTGTGGCTATAATGGCTTGGCTTGGACACCACAGAGCTGGAGGCCATCTGGAGACATGAGGCTCTTGGATCAGGCCACTGCCCAGGGCAATGCCACACACGTATATTTGGCCTTTTGCTAATTGGTTATCCATTCATAATGGCTGTGAAGCAGAACTGACATTTGTTTAGAAACTCCCACCTCCCCCCCCCCCCCCCGCCGCCCCCATTTCAGAGGTTATCTCTTTTCTCGCACATTCTTTTCATCGCGTGATAGCAGCACTGCATGCTGCCCAGACTCTCATGTGAGCAACACTGCCTGGGAACTCACTCCCAGCACTTTTCTGGAGGGGACAATTGCCGTGGAAAATTTTCAGATGTGTGGTAACGTACAAAATACTAGGAAAAGGGCTTGGCAGAACAGGCATCACAGCGAGGTTGCTAATGTTGCAAGTTGGTGTACGTTTGGTCACTGACACTAAATTTAGTCATGTTTAGAGGGAGTTTTTTTTTTATTTTAATCACAGTTTATTGAGATGTGGGGACATACTCTCACAAGTTAAAAAAAAAAATGTGGCCTCCCAATATAATTTTAAGAACAACACTTTAAAGAAAGTTTAACATTCCCTTAACCAAGAAGCGTAGGGAGTGTGTGTCTGTGTGTGTTTCCATCTCCCTCAGTTCCGGACAAGTCGAGCGTCCAAAGGCAGAACTTTCTCTGGGTGGGGCCATGCTGCAGGCATAAGAGGTTTTTGGCCTTGCTGCCTTCCCACCATGCGACTGATCAAAAAGTCCTTCTTGACATTGCAACTCTTCCTTTCCATGCCCTGCCTAGGCCCCAGCTAGCTCTGAGTTGCCACCATAAACATTCCTCCTAGGGAGTCAGTCAGGAATGGTATGCTTCCTTCTAGGCATTTAGGTCCCAGGAGGATAGGGAGAGAGGAGAATTCTGAGGGTCCTTTGGGGCAAAGACTTCACTGTTGCTAAGGAAAAAGGCTCCAGAACCAAAGGCCTCAGGCTTCAGTGGAGACATGTCGGGTCTCATCTGAGAATGCTGTTTGGAGGTCGCTCAATGCTTTCCCAGGGCCCCGGGAAAAGACAAACCCGGCAAAGGGATCGGGTCCCAGCACCACTGTACTCTTTGCCTTACCTCTCCCCTACCCTCTGCCCCAAAATCCACCTTTCTTAATGGGCCTCAAGGGGTCTACCTCTGAGTGTGGTTATGCAGGAAGAACATCCAGATTCAGATTGCTGGCAGGGGTGGGGGAATCCTTCCCCTTCCTGAGCTTAAATCACCATTGTCAAGAACAAACACTTCCTATGCTCCCCTCTGAGTGACAGCCTTTAAGTTACTACAGATTTACTGTTTCAGAGGGACCAAAAGCCAAAGGGCAGTTGTTAATTCTCAGCGTGATCTAGGATACACATGTTGACATACACCTCATTCTTTTCTTCCCTGATTTATACACACATACCAGTCACCACCTAAACCCTATAAGGGAGTCTCATCGTTTCAAAGATCAAGTCCAGATCTATGAAGGGGCCTCAGGATCAGAACTTGCTCACCTCTCTGGCCTCACACTGTACCACTGACCACTCTTTCTGTGCATCCAGCCATCTCGTCTTCTTCCCGGGGAGACCTTCCCTGATCCCTCAGTCCTAGCAGGACCTCCCTCCCTCCCCCTCTTCTGCACTCTCCCAACGACTTAGCAATCCTCGCAGGACTTACATCATTGTAGTCAAGCAATTAACTAGTTGGTTATTTTTTCCACATTCCTGAATGTCAGCTCCCAGAGGGCAGTGACCATCTCTGTCTTACCCACCAAGACCTTAAGACTGTGCTTGCACATATAATGTGTATGAAATATTTGGTTGCATGAATAATGAATATATGTTTGAGTAAAGAATGGGTCGAGGTGTCGGAACGTGTGGGCAGGCGCATGGAATATGGGGGTATGTCTGGCCCAGCTGAGTAGCTCCAGGAGCCAGAGGCATGCAGCCCGTGTGGGTGTTAGTAGCAGCCAGAGGATAGGGACAGGGCAGTTCAGCCATGAAGCATTTCATAAGAAGACCTCAGGCTGCCCCGCTGGGTGGGTTCCTTCAACGCTAAGCAGAGAGAGCGCTCAGGGATTTGTCTTTCTGGTTCCGTGTTTTTATGAGCAACCCAATATTGGAAGGAAAAACAGTTTCGGAGGAAGTCCAACATTCCTTTATTTTTCAAAGTTGGAAGTCTTCATGAAGAACAGGACAAGTATGAGTGGCCCTCTTCATTTTTCACCCTGCACAACCCAGAAGGGACACTAGGGAAGTCATGCAGGGGTTTGTGGCTCCCACTGAAAGAATGCTGCTGGCTTTGGAGTCAGAAATACTTGGGTTGAAATCTCTGGTTTCCACTTGCGAGCCAGGTGAACTCAGGCAAGTGATTAAACCTCTCCTTGAACTTCAATAGCCTTATCTGTAAAATGGGCATGATTACTAGATTAATGTAGGAATAAACAGATCATAAGTGAAGTGTCTGATGCAGGGGAGGCACTATATGTAAAGAATACTTAAGATTACTGAGGGCTTGTTACTGTTAGCTCCCAGAGGCACGTTTGGCTTTGGATCACTGTGAATTTTGACACCCCCCCCCTTTTTTTTTAGGGTTATATAATGATCCACTGTAAGGTAGGACTTTATATAGCTGTTAGTTGTTTTTCAAACCATAGAAAACATTTTTTTTTTCCTTTTAATAGCTCATTGGTTAAATTTAATCCAATTATAGTGCTGTTTGGGAAACTTTACGGTTAGGATTACCTGCAGCAATCAATACTCTCTCGGTTTAGGGAGAAGAGAAACCCACTCCATTCTGCTGTCCTGGAAACGCTGAGCTCAGGTGTGGAGGCCCATTGCCAGGTAAGGTTAGAACACACACGGATACACAAATTCCTAAGCCATGAGCGTGGGGCTCTTGTCTGCTCCTTATAAGGAGCGAGTTATCATCAGTCCTGCAGAAAGGTCACTGCTATTTCTCTGTCCTCAAGTGCCTGAAATCAGTTTTTCTCCACGGGGTGGGGCGGTGATTAAGCAGGCTAAATATGTCAGCACTTCGCCTATCCAGTTATGAGGATGTTGACAGACCCTCGCAGCAGAGCTGGGCTTGGGGTTTTTATCTGATCCTAGGGACTCTCAGGAGCCATACTTGGATGCATTCCCAGCCCCTCCCTGCCAGGGGGCAAGTGAACCTGAAGATCCACTTCTGCAGCTCGAGAGCCAGCTGCAAAAGCCAGCCTGCCTGGTCGAAGGAGCTGGAGCTGGAGCTGGGTTTGTCCCCGTCCACCCTCTTTGCTCCTTTCTGCCCTTGCTTCTCACCTGTGGCCCTTGAGCATTGATGTGTGGAGCTGGCGGCTGCTGGGAGGGGCAGAGGCCTAGAAAGTGGCAAGCGATGCTTTCCTTCCTCTCAGCAGGGTCAGCTCTTCACACCTCGCAGAAGCAAGGGCAAGGGATGGCCACTCCGGGATCTCCTAGGCTCCAGCCTTGCTTCCCCAATGAAGTCTCCATCCTGTCCATCTGTCCCCTGTTCTCAGGGCTCCACTGCACCGTCTTGCACCCAGGGGACAGTCTGACATTCCACAGTCTTGTGTGGATCATAGTGCTTTCCTGGGCCTGCTGGTCTGGCCCCTCCTAAGCACATCCAGTTTGCACCTCATCTGCAACCCTGCAGGGCCCAGCCCAAGGGTGAGGCATTAAATGGGTGCTGTGAGAAAGAAAGCTTGCTGATGGCTTGATGGAAAGCTGATTAGGTTCCATGGTCCCAAAAGCATGGATGATCCCCTCCTTTCTATTCTTTGTTGAGAATGAGACCAAGGTTGCTGGGAGCCGGTTATCTGAAGGCATTTAGGCCTCTTCTACCTGACACTTGCTCCTATTTAAGCCAGGAGCGGACCAGACCCCAGTATTCTACTGTCCCACGTCCCTTCCTCTTGCTGGCGGCCACTTTTATTTATTTATTTATTTTAAAGATTTTATTTATTTATTTGACAGACAGAGATCACAAGCAGGCAGAGAGGCAGGCAGAGAGAGAGAGGAGGAAGCAGGCTCCCCGCCGAGCAGAGAGCCCGATGCGGGGCTCAATCCCAGAACCCTGGGATCATGACCCGAGCAGAAGGCAGAGGCTTTAACCCACTGAGCCACCCAGGCGTCCCTGGCGGCCACTTTTAAATCCACTTTGAGATTCTCCCCCAGTCTCGTGTCAGTGAGCCCCGCTGAGTGCCCAGCACTGTACTCAGACATCAGGGCAAGGGAAGTGGAGCTACTGTCGCTTCTGTGTAGCTCAGGAGTGAAAACCTCCATCCCTGCCCTTTTTTAAAAGCTTTTAACGTATCAGTTTCCTGCTGTCACTACAGCCTGGGAACTCAGGCCAACTTCTCAATGTCCCCTCTGTGGTTCCCTGACATCTTTCACAGACCTTCTTGCCTTTTACGGGTTTTACTGTTAATCGCTGAAACAGCAAGTAAGAATAACAGGCATGAGGAAGTTACAAAGGTTATCATATCTTTCTTTTTAGCACCAGCTGATAAAAGGTAGATCGGTGCAACTTTTATGGGCAGGAAATTGGCAGTATATTCTTGAAATACTCATTTGCTTTAGCTCTTCACCTTCCATCAGATAGATGTTTATGACCTGAGAAGGGCGGGGTCAGCAGAGTGGGGCGGGGCCAGCCTAGCGGTCTGGCCGAGCCCACGGCTGCCCCTGCCTGCAGCTCCGGCCCTGGAGTGGGACCCTGCGGGGAGCAAAGGGTTGCTTTAGAATGTTGGGCGCTGTTCATCAACTCCCAGGCTGGGCTGAGAAGCTAGTACTTAAGAAATTATGGCATCTGAGCCTACAATGTTAAAAAACGGAACTTTTGTACTAATACTGAGGATCACTCCATTGATGTTAAAAACAAAACAAAACAAAACCAATAAAACCAAAAGCAATGTCTAAGCTCTCTACTAAGAACACAATGAAGGTTAAGAGATCTCCAAAATAGTTGGCTGTTTACATAAATAGAACAGTTAGGAAAGCTACACAATGCCCAGATAAACTACATAAGGTGATCTGTGGAAGAAAAATAAAAGTTCATCCTTTTCCAAATCCTTGTCACAGAAAACAGTTACCTAGAAGTGGGGGCTGTGACAAGGCAGAGTCTTGTGTCTGCCACCTGTCTGAACAATTACCCCATGAGAATCCAACAGATTTCGTTAATTCCAGTGATTCTTCAGGAGCAGGAAGCCCATCATCAAAATATAGTGGGTGTTTTCCCCTGAGGTTTCTCAGAGTGGTGAGACAAAGGCACAAATTTAGCTCGGCACTAATTTGAGACTTTGAATATAGCTTTAACTTTCCAAAGAATGAGAAATACAGGTGAACTTGTAGCTTATCTGGTGATGATAGGAGCTTTCCTGTGTTCATCACGAACTTTCAGGAAGGAAAATATATCTCGATGGGCTACTGGGTGGACTTGTTGCTTCCACAGTCACTATTTAGAAGGAAATTAGAAAAACATGTGATTATTGGCTTAACGGGGCTTCAAACATCATAAAGGTGGTGGTCAGAATCATTACCCCAAAAATCATTTAAAATTCAGATTTTAAAACAAGAATTAAGTAGATTGTGGGAATAGGAAAATCATTTTACTTTTGGTTTTAAGATACAGTGGTAGTGTAGCTAAGGATGCAAAATCCTTACTTATTACAGCCTCATTCAGAGACTTCATCTTTGTCATCTGAAGCATTCCTGAACTATGCGGACTTCCAGAAATGTCTCAAATGAACATTTTGATCTATGCAAGCCATTTTTTTTCTTTTTTCTTTTTTATGTGGTAATAAAGCCACATCAAGAAACCACTAATGAGGGGTGCCTGGGTGGCTCAGTGGGTTAAAGCCTCTGCCTTCGGCTCAGGTCATAATCCCAGGATCCTGGGATCAAGCCCTGCATCGGGCTCTCTCCTCGGTGGGGAGCCTGCTTCCTCCTCTCTCTGCCTACTTGTGATCTCTGTCTGTCAAATAAATAAATAAAATCTTTAAAAAAAAAACAAAAAAAAAAAAAAAAGAAAGAAAGAAACCACTAATGAAACATTAACAATCTATTTCACATTGAAGTGGAAAAAAATATCCAAAAGGAATAACTTCGGATTCCATGAAGAAAAGTGCCCTATGAAGATTGTTACTTTTGCAGCATTTGAGATTGATTCATATAATTATTTGGTAACATTGTTTAAGAGCTAATGGGTCTTAATATAATACTGCATATTGCATAAGAATATAATGTATACTGTATGAAAAAGAATAAGACAGGACGTATTACTAGGGACTACAAGGACCAGTCATCAAGATTGTGCTTCAGAAGGCAGCAGCAATTTGGCTCAGGTCATGATCCCAGGATCCTGGGATCAAGTCCCATATCAGCTCCCCAGTCAGTGAGGAGTCTAATTCTCCCTCTTCCTCTGGCCCTCTCCCTAACTTGTGCTCTCTCTCACACACTCTATTCTCTCTTTCAAATAAAATCCTTAAAAAAATTAAAAACAAAGAAGGCAACGAAATGTGTGCAGAGATTTTTCTCACATTGAGAAGACTCTGAAAGTTTAAAAATGTCATAGCAAATAATATTAAAATTTTTTTGTCCACAAGGATACTGTGAATACAAAAATGCCTTTGTTATTGTTATGATACCAATAACTGTTTTAAAAAATTAAAACCAGGAAGCATCTGGCACAATAAATTATAAAATTAAACCAGGGGGTTATATTCAGGTTGAATGTTGTTTTGAAGCTTAGTTCATACAATATTTAAAAAGTTGAGAGTATTTTTATGTCTGATTTATTTTGTTTTACAAGAATTATGATGTGTTATGTATGTATTATCCTATATAAAAGAAAAAAATGAATATATTTGTATGATGCTGATGCTTAACTGGAAATGTTTGTGAAGTCGGTTAATTTATATTTATTTCATTTTTATTGTTTATAAATTTCCAATATTTTCAGTTCTATATTATTTAAGCTTCCTTTGAGTAAATTTACTAAGTTTTTCTTTTTAAAAAAAGTTGTGTGTTTTGATAAATCCATCTGCAAAATTGGAGATAAACAGAAAAATATGAAATAATTAAAAACAGACTTCTGTACAATATTAATGATTGAAAAAATCTATTATTTTGAAACTTTTGAAAATGATGTTTTTAGGAGTTTTTAATGTGAAAAAAATGCCCAAAATATGTTAAGTGAAAAGAGAAAAAAAACAAATACATTCCCAATCACAAAATTATTATGACATACATGTGTGTCTGTGTGTGTGACTGTGTGTGTTACGTTAAAGTATACCAAGAAGTCAACATGTTTAACAGTAATTCTTCTGAGTGTTGGGAACTTAGGAAATTTTTATTCTTTTTTAAGCTTTTCTGTGTTTTTCAAAATAGCTATCATCAGATTTTCTACAGATAAGGAAAAAACTTAATTGGAAAAGAGAAAAGCATACTCGGAAAAGTCTCTCAGGTAACAATGAAAAACTTAAAACAGAGAACTAACTTACAACATGGGTGGGTATTAGTGTCCCTGTTCTCTAGAGCTAGAAGATTCCAAGCCTCAGGGGGTTAAGCACCTTGTCCAAGGTCACACAGCTGTCATGGATGGACCAGGATCCAACAGCACCCCTGTCTCATCAGAACATCTCAGGCACAACCTACTTACTGTCCCTTGTGTGTTGGGTGTTCACTCCCCACTTCCTGCCTCCTAGAGACTGAGCCCACCCTAGTCCAGAGGGACCCTGCCTTCCTCAGAGGTCCCTGCCAGCAAGAGAGCCACAGCTGCTTTTAGAGCAAATAAGTATGAATCTTGGACATGCCCAGGCCCTAGCCTAACACTGCATCAACCCCATCTCTATCCCCTGCATACCATCGGCCCAGCCCAGGTCTCTCCAAGTGACACGCAGGTCACAAGGGAAAGGGACCAACACCTGGGTCTTTTCTCTGCCTGTGGTCACATCCTTTGGCTTTGACAGTTTTGAATGTACTGGTGTTGGGGGGACTGTCTTCCCTAGCACCGGGCTCTCAGGAACCCCACTAGACTGTGTAGGTCCTGGGGGCTGGGAGTGGGGGCAGACTGAGGGCGGCTTCCTGGCTGCCCCTGGGCTGGTTGTGGAGAAAGTTCAGGGAGCCTCAGGGCTCCTGGAGAGGGCGCTGTTAGGACAGCTCAGTAGGAATGCGCCTGCAACTCTACCTCGAGCCTGTGGGCAACACACCTAGCCTTTCTGAAGCCGGCTGAGGGACCCAGGAGACCAGGCACGGTAAAGCACACTGTAAACCGGTAAGCTCGACGTAAATATCAGGTGTGACTAGCCAGAAAGGGCCAGGAATCAAAGGACCCAGATAGCTGGCCATGGGAGTCTTCTCTGCTTTGTTAACCGCCGGATCCCCTGCACTAGGATGCTGCCTGATGCACAGCTGGCACTCAGTATAAATTGTTTAAATGGATGAACAAAGGGTCCCTGGTGGCTTTTCCCTTCTTCTTCAATCTGTGGTGTTTCACTTATGTGCCGAGAAAGTAGGTGCTGCAGGAAAGTGGGAGAAGGCACTGGAAAGGGATGGTTTCTCGCTGTGAACTTGGGCCAGTGCTTTGTCACCTGAGGCCTCAGTTTGCCTGTCTATCTGGTGGGAATAATAATAGGATCCACAGACGTCATCCCAAGTGACCAGCAAATGAAAACACAGAGGATTAAAAATTTTTTATCTGTTTATCTGCTGTTTATCTGTAACCTGTCAGAGTAGCCCCAGCAGGGACTCTTCAAAGACCCATCTAGATCTTTACTTAGGTTCTGGTGAGAAGTCAGCGTCTGAGGTGATGAAAATCTCTTATTTATTAGAAGTTGCCTGTATTAGAATGAGTCAAGATATCTGTGTGGGTAGAAATGTGTTTATTTAGGCATTGAATTCCTGATGTGTGTCCAATATTTCCTAATGATCCATTTAAGGAAAGGGAAATACGCCCATACAGAACTAGTTAAAAAAGTCTTGAGAAAGCACTAAATCTCCGCATTTATCTAAGAAAGAGGCCAACTCCAGACTCAGCTTCTTCAAGTCAGGAGCTGTGACGGAGTGTAGTGAGCTCCCTAAACAGATAAAAGAGCTCTTATTTCATCATTGAACTGCCTCCTCTGGAAGGCAGTGCTGAGCTCCAACATGCAAACCATCTTGGCTATAGTCCTTAGGGTCCCAGAGTGCTTGCAGGGATAGCCTCCCTATTATGTGTATCTGATTTTCCCAGTGGCTCTCCTCCTTCCTATGCTCACCTATACTCCTGCCCCTTCCCCCAAATCCCTCCTTACTTGCTGGCTGGGCCTGGGCTCTCTTTGACGAGGACAAAGTTTTCCATTGGTGGTTAAAGAGATAGCCTACATAAACATATGTATAGGTCAAGGGTCAGTGACTGAAGCACATTTCTGTCCTTGGCTCCTCCATCAACCTAGAGCAGCTTCCCTCATTATGCGCTTCTTAAACACAGAGACACAGGAGGAAAGTCTAAAAGAAAACACGCACCTTCCCTAATTTGTCTTCATCCAGGAAGGCCATGGAGGTAAGGTGCACAGCATACCATGCTGAATAGAGCCATGATCTATCTAGGCATCAGTTAGCTTTGGACAAACCACTTAACCCCTCCAGTCGTCAGTTTTCTCATCTGTAAAATGGGGTGATTAGACTGGAAAATTTCGTGGGCCTTTCTAGTCCTCAAAGAATGCTGCCCCTGCCTCCCCCCAGGTCACCTGCTCCTGCATGAATTCATTAGAACGTCAGGGATTCTAACTCTTGCCCTCCTGGAGTGAAGACAGACCCAGGTGACACCTGACAACAGTGCTGTAAGGCTCTCCCTGTCTATGCTCGATTACATGTGAGTCACAGGAAGAGACAGATCTATGTGGGTTCTTGGTCTTTGCTGCTTACGAGCTGTGTGTGATCTCAGAAAATTGTGTACCTCTGGATCTTTATCTCCAGAAGTGAGTGATACATCCTGCTTGGCAGAGTCCGTGGGAAATTACAGTTTTTTGTTTGTTTATTTTTAGGATAATGCCTGGCTCATCACAAGGATCCTCTTGTCACTGGCTCTCTACCTTCTTGCTGAGTCATATTGGGCTAGATGTGTTAGTAAGAGGGAAGCCACAGGTGTATCAGTTAGGCTGGAGGTGAAGCTGCTTTCTGTAGCAAAGAGACATATGAATACAGTAGCCTTAATGTGTCCAAGCTCAACCTCCTTTCTATTAACAGAGATCCTAAGATACTCAGAGGTAGGAGGTTGGTGAGCCCCTCTCCTCTAGGAGACCCCAACTTTCCACATCCTGTTCTTCCTCAAGACCAACTCGGAGCTCCCCTTCTTTGGAGCCCCTGGAGCCCTCCCATCCACAGGGATCACACAGGTCAGCCCCAGTGGGCTCAGCATGCTAGGTAGCTTTGGACCGCCAGACTGGGAGCTCCTTGAGGTCAAAGGTCATGTCCACTCCGATCTTGACACGGCTTTGGGAAAGTACTTAGCTTAGAGCTTGGCACATGGTAGGCTCTCCAGAAGGATTTGATCCCCCCCTCCACCCCTGCCCCAGTGATTGCATTCTTGGAGACTTGAGCCAGCCATGATTATGAAAGCTGAGGTGTTTGCTTAGTCATCACCGACTTCCATATTTTTTAGCTTAATTACCATGCAATTTCCTCATATCCTCCAATAAATGAAAGACCAAAAATGCATATCTTTGGGGGACAGAGGATATGTAAAATTAATTCTTATGAAAGTCCTTGACTCATCACAAAAATTCGAGAAATGTGCTTCTTACACATGAACACAGGGAAATACCAATTTTCCTGTAATGGGCAAGCTAATCACCCTTGGGTTGAAGGGCTGACTGGGATGCCCAGTGGAGTGAATGTCTGTATAGTAAATTTTATAGAATCAAATTTTTTAGTAGGAAAACTTACCATAGTCGTTAGTTTTGGTAACTTCTCCAATTTGAGTATCTTATGACTAGCAATCCCAGAGAGCGAGGTAATTCAGCCATCCACCTCAATTTTATTTCACAGTTTGTAAACTGATGGGCAAACCACACCCCCAAGTGAGCATATCAATGGGAGTGCTACTGAGATATTGTATAGCTGACATATGGGGAAGGACATAGATTGTTTTACCTGCTTTGAAAGTTTTCAGACAAACATTCTGTGGACATTCCTTGTTTTATAACCAACTTTAAGTTATTTCTAAGGGAGTGTCTTGGTCCTGCCCATGGCTGCTTCTTTTAGCACAGTTCTGTAGTGAGCGAGATATTATGTGCTTTTTTTGGCCCTGGAACTTTTGTAAGTATAAATAAAGTCTAAATAAAATTGAGGTAGATGACTGAATTACCTTGCTCTCAGGGATTGCTAGTCATAAGATAGTCAAATTGGAGCAGTTACCAAAACTAACTTTTATACTTTTATAAATATATTTGCTTTGGCTACTGGTTAAAGCCAATATAGTATATACTTATCCAACCTCATAAATAGGAATGCCTCATACAGTTGTGCAGGTTGTGCACTGCATGGCTCCAAGATGTGCTATTTACATGGATCATGATGGCATCTCCAAAGCCATATGGCACAACCTCCATAATACTCCAGAAAAGCCTGTCTCATAAATTACCTGCAAATTTATCAGCAGATGCATGCTTGAACTCGCTGCCATTTAGTGTTAACAGAAGTTTGATTGAGAGAAGCAGTCCCAAGACCCATGAAACATGCCTGTTCCTGGGTACTGAAGATTTGTTCCTGGAACAATATAGATTAATAAAAAGTTGTGATTCTGGACCACATTGTTCTTATCCTGTGTGCAACTGCTTTTACTTAATTACGCTCTGGCATAAGGCCTCAACCACATCGGAGAATGCAATGAGAAATGTTATGAGCCTTGCCATAGTTCTCTAAATATTCTGGTGGAGGAAATTCTCACAATATATAACCTCTTCAGAAGGGCTCATGGGAGAAATTTCTCTCTGGTCCTAGTATCAGGGAGACTTATGATTTTCCTGAACAGTCTGATCTGAAAGACAGGTGTTCAGACTCACGTAACTGAACTGTTTTCCTGTGTGTCACTGACAGTTGGAAAGCTGAGGGGCAAGTCAGTGGCCCGGTACTAACTAGTATAAAGACCTCACAGCATGGGTTTATGTTCTTGTCTCATTCTTGGCTTCATCAACACCATAAATTCAACAAAAGCTATTGAGTGCCTACCACACACCAAGCACTCTTGTAGATCTTATCCTGAACAAAACAGACAGAAGTTCCTGTAAGGAAGCTTACATTCTAGTGGAGGGATACATGGTAAAAAAAATCACATATGCATATTGGTAATATTGTCTATGTATTACATATATATAATATTATATATATGCATATGCAATATTTTATATTATAAAGAATTATAAAGAATTGCCTATACATACACATATGTGTAATATTATAAGTTATATATGCATGTATGTAATATTATATTAGTATGGTAAAGAAGTAGAAAATAAATCAGGGAAAGGCAAGATGGTGGGAGAATTTTAAAAAGAGTGGAGATCTGAGAAAAACGTTCTGAGAAGATGCCATTTGAGCAAAGCCTGAGGAGTTGTTGGAAGTGTGCTGTGTGGATCTTTGGGGAAGAATATTCCAGACAGAGGGAATGGTAAGTTCAAAATTCCCGAGGCAGGAGTGGGCTGGGCATTCAGCTGAGCATGCTGAAAAAACAGCAAGGGTGTTGGTGTGACTGGAGAGCCGTGAGTGAGGAGCGAGGACTGTACCTGGAGGAAGAGCCACTGATGCCCATGGGCTGTGTGGCACATAAGGTGAAAAGCATCCGAGGATTCTGAGAAAAGGGTCCCAGGGTTCTGAGGGGAGGAGTGACATAATTCCCAAGGGCAGACAGAAAAGTCAAAGGCAGACCCAGGAGGCCAGTTAGGAGACAACTGTAGGAGTTCAGAGGTGATGGGGCTTGAGTTGCTTGGTGGCGGGGGCAGGTGAGAAAGGGGCCTGTTTTGGGTGTATGGTCAACCCTTGACCATGGGAGCGAGATAGGAGCATGGTAGACTCGGACATGCTAAGTTTGAGGGGCTGGCTAGACACCATGGAGGAAGAGTGAGCTGGAGTTTCAGGCAGATATCTGGGCTGGGTGTAAGCAAAGCAGGGTGCTTGGAGCCATACACTGGAGGGGAAGCTCACAGGGTGAGTGTGGGTAGAGAGGAGGCACTGCAAGGACAGAGCCCTCAGGTACTGCAAAGCTAAGAGTTCACTGAAGTAGCCTATCTTCATTTTTTCTTAGCTTGGTATACAAATTGTATTATTTTTAGTTTTCTAAACCTCCTTACATTCTACTCAGAACAAGACAAACATAGTTGAATCCAGTGCTGACATGCTGTCATCTGTGTAAGAAATGTTTACTCAGAGCCGATTACATGCCTGGCATTCGGAGCTGGGGATGACCAAATTTCCTCCCCGCCCCCCGCCGAAGCTTGTATTACAGTTGAGAACAAGGACAGTACTTGACATGTCAATAAACACACAAGATGGTTTCAGGTTGTATCAGGTGTTATAAAGGATCTAGAACAGATAAATAGATGGTAACTCAGGACAGGAGTTGGGTCTTCAGTGAGGACAAGCTGTTTGAACTGAACCAAAGTAGAGAGAAGGAACCATGCAGTGTTCTCGAGGAAGAGCGTTCCAGGTAGAGCGAGCAGCCAGCGCAAAGGTCTGGGATGGGAATGAGCTCCGCCTGTCGGGTGACAGGAAGTAGGCTGGCTGGGGTGCCTGGGACACAGTGAGATGGGGAGCGGTGCAGAAGGCAAAGCCAGAAGTGGGGAGGGGACCACTCATGTTGAGTCTTGCCAGCATGGCTAGATCTCTGGGGGTTATTTTCAGTGCATTGAGAAGTCACTGCGGAGTCTCAGCAGAGCAGTGAAAGGACGTCATGTACCTCACGGTTGAGTGCAGCACGGACTGTTAGGAGCAGAGAGACTGGCTTGGAGGGTGTCACGGTGGATGAGGACACAGCCAGTGGGGTCTGGACTAGGACGGGAGCAGTGCAAGCAGGACAGGGCACAGAGTATTTGAAGGCCTTGCTGAGGGATTGAATGAAGGCAGAGAGAAGTCTTTGATGACTCCTGGGTTTTGGCTTGAGCAGCTAGATGGGTGTCATTCCATTGACAAGAGACCAGGTACACTGCAAGAGGACAGGGTTTCCCTAAGAAATGAAGAGCTCCCGTCCAGCTGTGTTAAATTTGAGATCCATGCGGGTCACTTTGCAATTCTTCACATGATCTACAAAGGAAGTCCCGCATTCATTCAGTATTACACTCCCTCCAGCCATGTTTCAGAGTTTCAGCTTCTCCACAGCCTCCCCAATACTTGTTACTCCGTCTTGTTAGTCTAACCATCCTAGTGTGCATGAAGTGATACCTCACTGTGGCCTTAATTCTCATTTTCCTAATGACATAGGATATCTTTTCATCTGTCAGTTTCTGGCCTGCAGGGTTGTGGGTCCCTAGCCTGGGAAGCCGGGACGGGGCTGTATTTAGAACATGCTGTTAGCCTTCCTATCAGATCTAAGGAGGAGCATGTTTCGTCAGGGTGTGAGCAAACATCGAGGCCCTTTCTAAAAACAGATGTGGTTTTTGCCTGAGAGCCTAGTAAAGGAAATTAACTTTGAAAGTTTTAAAATTATTTCACACACTAAAGGAGTAAAGGGGGGAAAAAACCCTAGTATGAATAAGATCTAAGAGAAACTCTATTATAAGAAAATATTACTATTTAAGTACTTGCTTGGAGGATATTTATTTGCAATGAAAGCCCCTGACTCCTCTGACCCAGCTGTGCTAGACAGGCCAACACCGCTGTCCTGGACATCCAGCCATCCTATAACACACACAGACAAACAGTACTTTCTCAGGACTAGGATTTCTTCCTTCAGGAAGATGTCAGGCCAGCGAGCTCGACCACAGGGTGTGTCCAGACCCTGAGAGGTTTATTTGAAGTCCTCAGTTGCTCAATCACAAGATATTTGGTGTTCCCAGTCTGCAGTTTGGGGGCTAGAGGGCTGCCTTTCGGGTGGCCTGGAACAGGGATTACATCACTAAGAATCTCTTAGCCTAAACCTGACTGGAAACAAATTTGATCTTCACGTATAGTGCAAACCAGGAATTCCCTAAAAATGAGCCTGCTGATCCAGCAGCAATCCTTCTGAGAATCCCCACCTTAGTTAGCTGGGAAATCTGATTCCAAACTTGACTGTCTCTCTCTTCCTCCATATACATTCTCTCATCCTACGAGTAAGCATTACGATGAATCACTCTGCTCTTTAGAGCTCAGAGTAGTAGAAATCTCAAACCAAGGCAGATTAAACAAACACACATGTTTGCAATCATTTACATGACAGTCTATTCCCTGACGGGACTTCTGTCGGACCCTGGTAGGCAGAACAGCTTTGCCCCTCTGGAAAGCAGCTAGCTGGACAGACAAAGAGGAGAAAGGAGGGCCGGCGGCCGGCTGCTGAAGGTGGTACCTGTATATTTTATACAGTCCTGGGCTTTACCACTTTGTAGTCATGGTTTCGGGCAAATTACTGACTTTCTATGAACCTCCATTTCTTCCTCTGGAAAACCGAGCTAAGTTTACTTACTTGGAAAGGCTGGTTTGAAGCACAAATGAACAGTGAGCGTGTGAGCGTCTTGCATGGAAAGAAGTCGTCCACCAAGAACACCATGGTTCTATCGTCTTTTTCCCCAATCCTCAGAAGGAACTTTCTTTCCCTTTCTTTTCAACCCCCCCCCCAGATGCCAAACCCCAAACCCCAGGAATAATTCCAGACATTCAGAAGTTACTCAGCAGAAGTTGTTTTAGATGAAACAAATCCAGATTTTTGGATGAACAGAGTATCAAAGAGCTTAATGGATTTGATCATTTAACAAATACTCATTGGTGCCTATTATGTTCCAGAGACTGTTCTAGGTACCAGAGAAACAGCTATGAACAAAATAGGCAAAAATCCATGCCCTCATGGAGCTTCCATGCTAGCTAGAAAGGAGAGAGAGTAAGACTCAACAAATCAGTCATTAAAAAGCACTGGAGGGGCACCTGGGTGGTTCAGTCTGTTAAGCATCTGCCTTTGGCTCAGGTCATGATCTCAGGGTCCTGGGATCCACCCCCTTGGCAGGCTCTATGCTCAGCAGGGAAGTGGTTTCTCCTTCTGCTCCCCACCTCCCAGCTCTTACGCACTTGCTCTCTCACTGAAATAAATAAAAAAAATATATATTTAAAAACAAAAAACCGGAACCCACACACATTGGAGGTGAACTGGAGCTGAGTACTCTGGAGAGAAAGCAGGGGAGGAGGATGAGGAGTGGTGGGGTGAGGTGAGGCTGGAGATGGTTGGGGGCATTCCTAAGGGCTAAAGCTGAATTCTTTAGGGTCCAGTTAGCTTTCCTGGGCTCATTTCTAAAGAGGCATCCCCTTCCTTCCAGGGCTGCCAACACTCTGCTCCAGGCGCCCAGGCACAGGGGCAGAAGCCAGGCTGCCATGGTAAGGGAGAGCCATGTCAAGGCATGCAGACGGAAGGAGACTCTGGGCAGCGCAGCCTGCCACCTGACCCTGGGAATTAGATCACCTTGGGAAAGATTCTCCATCTTGGCTCTGAGTAAAACAGCCTTGCACTGTGCTTCCTTAAGTAGCACTAGACAGAGACTAGTTTCATACTCTTCAAAGCCCTTCCCTGTTTGCATTGTATGAAGGACACATTCTTATCTAAACTCGTCCAGACTAACAGCCGCTAATTTCCTAGCAACACGGCCCTAGCCGTTCTGGCACGGAATGGAATGAATGCTAGCACAGAACTGGAAGTTTATACTCTAGGGAAAAAAAAAAAAAAACCTTCAAAATTCTTTCTATTGGTCTTCCCTACTACTCAATCCCTACCTCCAGGCACCATCTTTGACCAAGTTCAAGAGGCAGTTAGTTCCCTTCCATTGGCAACTATTAATGAAGCCCTGGGTGACAGCGGAGCTGAGAGCACTCTGTGTAGCTAACCCTACAGCTTGCACTGACCCCCAACCACCGCAGTCTCTTTCTCGACTGTATGGGATCATCAGTTTTCTGCCTCATGACATCTTTATTAGGAAGCTTGGACAAGTCTAAACAAAAAAGGATTTAGAACCACACCGTGGGGTGCCTGGGTGGCTCAGTCAGTAAAGCATCTGCCTTTGGCTCAGGTCATGACTCCAGGGTCCTAGGATTGAGCCCGCTATGGGGCTTCCTGTTCAGTGGAGGGGTCTGCTTCTCCTCCCTCTGCCCCGCCTCATGTTCTCTTTCACTCTCTCAAAAAAACAAGTAAGGAGCACCTGGGTGGCTCAGTGGGTTAAAGCCTCTGCCTTCGGCTTTATCCCAGGGTCCTGGGATCGAGTCCCGCATCGGGCTCTCGGCTCAGCAGGGAGCCTGCTTCCTCCTCTCTCTGCCTGCCTCTCTGCCTACTTGCGCTGTCAAATCAATAAATAAAATCTTTAAAAAATAAACAAAATCTTAAAAAGAAAAAAAGAAAGAAACAGCACATTGTGTGAGGGTAAGATTGGTAAAGGATGGCAGGTTGGCTGTATCTCCCCCCCCCCGCCCCCCCGCCCCGAGCCCTGCTTGCCTCCTGCTCCCTCTGCCTCCTTCCAGCGGCACTGCTCGCCCCCAGCTGTGGTGGGCCCAGCTAGGAGAATGAGGGCTCCTCACCTTGCAGAAATCTATAGTGACTCACAGGGGCCTGGACTCCTGTTCTGGAGACTGATGTGATTCCCTTCTCTCTGCAGACAAGTTGCCCTCAGAATTCTTATTATCCCAGTTAGGATGGGCTCAAACTTGAGATAGGATGCACAGAACTGCTTTTATTTGTTCTCAGAGTGAGGCTGACACACACTGCATTTCCTTCTTTTAAAACTTAGTTTATGTGACTGAGAATAACTGATATATTTGATGAGAAAATACATTCACCTGTAGATGTCACTAGAACTGGAAAAAAGACCAGAAAGTTTCTTTTGTTTTTATCATAAGATACCTTTCTTTTAAAAAATAAAATAAAATGAATCCTAGTTTGACTGATGATGTGCCTCTTCCTCTGGCCCAGCACCTAGTCTCCTGCCAAGCTCCACACTGGTCTTCCCCTCCTCCTGAAGTGCTCTGCTGTTTCCAGGCAAACTGTGTCCTCCCCTCAGTGTCTAAAGTACTCCTTTATCTTGGGGTAAGAAAAGAAAATTTGTTGAGTTCAACAGACCTGTTGAGTATCTAGAAGGTACCAGGCATCTGCACTCACGATTCAGAAATAAATGCAATAGGGCCATGGCACTTACAGTGAGCCTTGTAAGCTTCGTCCTAAATCCATTCTTGGTCATGCACTGTGTCCCTTTTGTTCCCCACTCTGTCCCCAGCACCAAGCACAATGCCTGGCACATAGTGCCAGGAAAGACTGGTGACTCACTGGCTCCCTGATTCCTTACGACCACCCTACAAGGCAGGCAACATTTTCCTCCTTTTACAGATGAAGTGAGGCTGCCAGCGGCTAAGGGCCATCTCCCAAAGTCTCCTGCTAGTAATGACTCAGGCATTTGTTTACAAACCCTTTGCTTTTCCTCCTGTATAGCACATCATACCACTTCCCTTTCTAGGAGTGTTCCCATCTGTAAATTCAGAGGAGGAGCCCGGGTGATCCCACAATCCCTTCCAGCTCTGAATTTCGTAGTCAATGTTCAAAATTGGTGCTAGCGTGCATACCTGTTTCCCCTGGGAGGCTTCTTACGTGTTTTTTTCTGAACACTCATTTCTCCTGCCCCCATTATACTACCAGCTCTTTGAGTTTAGTATTTTACTTTATAACTTATTCGTAGCATCCCCAGGTCTGTATTCTACCCTCAAGAACTTCTCATTTTTAAAGTCCACAGCTCTGTAAACCTGCCTTATTTGAACTAAGTAAATCACATGCTTTACTTCCCACCACCAGGAATTTCTCAAGGACTGCAGCCAGCTTGCAGCACTCCGTGGCAGGCCTCCAAGAGTCCCGTGCCTTAAGATGGACGAGATAATCCTTGGAAATGACAACTCTTGATCTTGAAGGGAGAAATGCAGACGTTAACATTTAAAATTTAACATTAAAAAATGCTAAAACAGTAGCATTTCTATACACTAACAATGAAAAATAAAAAACGGAGTTAAGAATTTAATGCATCAAAAAGAATACAATATTTAGGAACAAATTTAACAAAAGAAGTACAGTCCCAGTACACTGAGAATTAAAAAAACATTGTTGAAGAAAACCAAAAACCTAAATACATGGAAAGATAGATAGCCCATGTTTATAGACTGAATGGCTCAATATCGTTAAGATCACCACACTCCCTAAACTGATCCACAGTTCACACATAATCCCTATCAAC
The DNA here is from genome assembly GCF_009829155.1 of Mustela erminea. Classification (NCBI taxonomy): domain Eukaryota; kingdom Metazoa; phylum Chordata; class Mammalia; order Carnivora; family Mustelidae; genus Mustela; species Mustela erminea. The sequence goes on from NC_045623.1 coordinate 29,614,315, forward strand.
AACCCACCTGGCTTTTTTAGGGACATTGACAAACTGATATTTAAATGTATATGGAAATGCAAGGGAAACAATCTTGAAAAAGAACCACGTTAGAAGACTTATTCTGCTCGATTTCAAAACTGCAAAGTATAGTCATCAAGTCACTGTAACACTGGAATAAGGATAGATAATATAGATCAGGAGAATAGAATTGTGAGTGTAGAAAGAAATTCTTACATTTGTGGTCCATTGATTTTGACAAGGGTGTTAAGACAATTCAATGAGAGAAAAAAATAGTCTTTGTAACAAATGGTTCTGGGACAAGTGGATATTCACATACAAAAGAAGGAGTTTGGACTCCTACCTCACACCATGTACCAAAATTAACTCAGATGGACCAAAGACCTAAATACAAGAACTAACACCATGAAACTCTTAGAAGAAAATAGCGGTATAAATCTTCATGTCCTTGAATTGGGCAACAGTTTCTGACATGTGCCACTAAAACCAAACAAAAAAAATTGAAAGGTTGGATTTCATCAAAATTGGAAACTTCTGGGCTTCAAAAGACATTAACGAAGAAAGTAAAAAGACAAACCCCAGAATGGGAGAAAATATTTGCGAAATATATATCTGATAGAGGTCCAATATTCAGAATATATAAAGAACACTCAACAAGTCAAGAGTAAAAAGACAAATAATGTATTCACTATGCTTTTCTGAGTTATCTTACATGCAAGTACATGTTTTTAATGTTGTCTGTCCTCTGTGCTGTTACTCAAAGTTTGCTACTAAAATATATTAAACTATACAAAAGACAAAAAACACAATTTAAAATGGTAAAGGATCTGAATAGACATTCTCATAACAAGATATACAAATATTTAATAAGCACTTGAAAATATGTTCAACATCATTAGTCATGAAGGAAATGTAAATCAAAACTACAAGAAGAAGCCACTTCCTCACACTAGGATGGATATAGGAATAAAAGACAAGTAATAACAAGAATAGTGAGGCTGAGGAAAGACTGGAACCCTCCTTCATTCCTGGTAAGTATGTGAAATAGTGCTCAAAAAATTCAACATTGTTATGACATGATCCAGCATTTCTATTCCCAGGGGTGTGTGTATGTGTGTGTGCATGTACATATATGAAAACATTTGAATGCACAAAAACTTGCATATGAATGTTCATAACAGTGTTGTTCATAATAGCCAGGAGGTAGAAATAATCCAATACCCATCAACTAAGGAATGGATAAGCAAAATATGGTATATCCATGCAATGGAATATTATTTGCCCATCAAAAGGAATGAAGAGCTGATTTGTGTTACAACAGACAACCCTTGAACACATTATGCCTAATGAAAGAATACATTCACAAAGACCACATTATTGCACAATTCCATTTATATGAAATGTCAAGAATAGGCAAATCCATAGAAAGAGAAAATAGAAGTGTTTGTCAGGGGCTGGAGAGAGCAACAATGGGGTGACTGCTAGTGGGTACAGTTTTGGGCGGGGTGGTTGGTGTTGAAAATATTCTGGAATTGAATGGTAATTAATAGTTGTCCAACTCTGAAAGTGGTGAAAATTATGATAAATTATATCTAAATAAAGCTGTTTAAAATAAATCTTGTAGGAAATTCAATAGGAAAATGAGAAAGGCTAACTGAAAATCCCAGGCTAGCCACCATTCTTAGCACCTTGAAGGCCCCCCACAACCACTGTGGCAATACCACGCCCATAGAATCTAAATCTGTGGATTTTCAAGGTTGTATCCACATAGCAATGATTCTTCAACCTCCCTATGATATCCCCACTGGGTGATTACCTAGCCTAAGCTTGAGTAGGCTGTTTCCCCCCTTTCCAAACTTTTCTTGAGTGTCTACTAAGTGCTCAGTTCTGGGCTAAACATTGAGAATACACTTTGTATGGCTGTCTCTTTAATGTGACAAACATTTATCTGAATATTTATAATGTTTCAGGCATTTTACTTGTTTCTGATCATTTTTATTTATTTGTACCTCTTTCAGTTTTGGTTCTCCTAGGAGCAGATCCTGAGACAGATTCAACTGGAAATAGTTTTGGGGGAAGCACAGGCAATACCTGTAGGGGAGTGGGAAGGAATCCAGGGAAGAAAGGAAGCCAAGAAAGCATCTAGCACAGTGAGCCATTAATACTTAAGCCTAAAGGGAAACTCTGGGGAAAGGGGTCTAACTCATCTGAAAAAGTAGCTGGCCTCCCAAGGGCTAGTAGCTGGGTTATCTACAGGCTACTAAATCATGACTCCCTGGTTGAGTGCATGCTGGGCAAAGGTTAATTTCTCAATCTCTCTGTTGCCCAAGGAAGTGTAGGTTATGCATCCTTCCCAAGATCTGAATTGGGAGAGGGGAGGAAGAGCCCAAATGCAGATTTGGGCAATTGGTACTTGGCAGGACCTGTGGTCCAGGGGATGTGTGTGGGACATGGACAGCATCTGCTATAATACTTTACTCCTTCAGGATGTCTGGGTGTCTGACTCTTGATTTCGGCTGGGATCATGCTCTCAGGGCTGTGAGATTGAGCCCTCTGACAAGCTTCATGCTGAGCATGGAGCCTGCTTAAAATTCTCTCTTTCCCTCTCCCTCTGCCCCTCCACCCTCCATGCTCTCTCATAAAAAAATTATTTGAAAAAATACCTTCATCTTTCCACATACCAGAAATGGTGTCCAAGGATACACAAAACCCATCATAACACCATGAATTAGGTCAAGGTAAAGGAGACTTAAATCTTTCTGGTAAGGCAATGAATAGCCTCCTAATCAATCCAGAAAAACAGACACTATTTCTCAGCATACCCTTTGTCACACACTGTGTTATGCCCCAATAATGGGTCTGTGATTAAAGGAGCAAGACTGATACAAAGTGAAGGTCAAGCACAGCTTTATTTCACACCATGCATCAAGAATCTAACCGAACGTTCAGGGACGCACCTCATACAAGAGAGGGCGACCCTTCTCTGTTTCACAGACTAGCTTTTAAGGGCAAAGACCATGAGGTCGGGCCTGGCCATGCACAGGTGACCAATGAGACTGTAACACACACAGGAAACTCCACAGTGATCCTAGGTGACCAATTGAGTTACAATTTACCCTAGTAGACATTTGAGCCAGCCTATTACACCTTGATTGGGACTGGTGCCCAAAAGGCTCCCAAAGGGCGGGGCCCATACTCCTTAGTAACCAGGGACACAGTATGCATCCCCCCACTGATCTGGATGTCTCCACCTGGTCTGAACCACCTTTGTATCTGGGCTTTGTTACCTGAAGCTGGTTTCTGGGACTTGCTCCAAGTAAATCCCCTGGGGGAAGGGGAGCAGGGACAATTTCTAAATAGGTCCTTACATTCCCCCCTTTTCTTTGGAGACTAGTCAAATCTTTGACTTTTTAGCCAGTTCTATACCCTCCTTTTAATGGCTGCTAGACTGTTTTAAGGACTCCAGTGTGATTTACCCAGAAACAGTATTTCTCTCCTAAGGTTATGCAGAGCCCCCCTCCTCCTTTTGTCAGAAACAGTAAGTTAGTTAAGCCCCTCCTTTTTTATTCACAATTGCTTATACCTCCCTTCTATATCTTAACAACAGGGCCAAAAATGAATTTAATGAACTCGTTGTTTTTTGAGTCTTAGTTTTAGTCCACGATTGGCGGGGTCCATTGGTAGCGACATCCACCTCTGGGGGGTATTCTCGTCCTCGGCTCGTTTGACGTGACCTGCATGAATCCAGGCCCTGATGCCGTCTACTTTTATTGCTATGGGGGTAGTCAGGATGACAGTAAGTGGTCCCTTCCAGCGAGGCTCCAAGCTTCCCACTTGGCAGCAGCACATCCAAACTAAGTCCCTGGGTTGGCGAGGATGTGGCTCCACCTCCGAGTTGGTCCCAGTGTGGGCAGTCCAGATCCCTGAATGGGCTCTTTTAAGACAGACTGTAATGCCTGCAGTGACTGGAGCACAGACTGAGCAGTCATTTCTGCTATAGCAACCTCTTTCTCTTTTTCCCCTTCCCATTCTAGTTCTTTCTGCATTTACCACCTGACATTGAACACATCTATCAACCACATCTTGAGCCTTATGCCCTAATTTAGAAACCTAAAACTGCTTGCCCATAAGCTCTTTAAACTTGCGTGTCCCCAAATGAGTGCCCTGATGTATTTGGCTTACTAAATTTCTACTATTCCCACTAACTGAGTCAGATTCTTCCTTTCAAATCCTTCAATTTTCTGAAGTTTCCTCCTTATATCTGGGGCTGACTGACTGGCAAAAGCAAGACTGTCTACACGAGTTATCGTGCAACTTCTCTGAAATTTACCTTAAGTTGTCTAGCTTAGGTAAACAAACATTTAATAACAATCTAATCTAGAATTTGACACCCATAAAGCCATGTTATTAAAACATAATTTTTCTCTCTAAAATCACCCTCATTTCCAGAGATAGCCAAATCAGGACTAACTCGTTTGAAAAACAAGTCCAGTTTAACAAACTTGGCCTAATTATTTACATAAGCTCAGCAAGAACAGTGAGTAATCATATAGATCTTTTAGAGTCTGCTTTGCTGGAACTTTTTATAAGGAATCTCTAGGTTGAACTTTTAGTAGCCTCTCTGGGCCAAAAGCCAAGCCACGTACTTGCCATCAGACATGCCTGCAATACCTGTCGACTTGGGCAAATTCCTCCCCCTGAGGTACCCAAAGTATCTTGAGGCTCCTGCTCCTACCAGGGAGTGACATTCTTTACTCACCTGGTGAGGCTGCTGGGAACTCTCTAAGCAAGGTATCAGGCCAACAGTTCCAAAGGGCTTTACAGCTCCAGGTTTTGTAAAGTCAACCTTAGTTCCTTTAAGCTGTCTGGTCATATCTGAGTCTTTTCAAATATGACATTCCCATCAAAGCCTTGGTAAAATAACCAGTGTTCAATGTTGTCCTGCTACAAGGAGAACAGATTCTTATTGAACTTATGCAAATGACTGATTGCCAAGGAAGAATACTTATTGAGCCCTTCTGGTTTCAGAGGGTTCAGATAGAGAGAAAAGTTGAATGCCTTGCTTTGTTTACAAATGAACATCTTTACATCTCTGTAAGTTACAGGTAACTTAAGAAAAAGTTTCCCTAGTCTAGAGGAGCAAACATTACAGAATCAGTAATGTTTAAAACATTAAGAGACACAACATTACAACCTCTCAGTTCATCTAGTCCCATGTTACTAATTCTGGTTTAGTCTGAATGTAGCCCTTACTTCTGTAAATCTTTACCCATTTCAGTTCCCAGGATTTTAACATATCAAAGTCTTCCCTATGAATTTCCTTTAAGGTGGATTCATCTTAAAAGATAATTAAAACAATTACAAATGACAAAAACTCAGAATAGATATGGTTAAAAATCAAGTGATGACCCTTATCAAAACATTAAACTCTAGGAACTGTATAGAACCTCTAGAACAATTACAGCATTTACCCAAATGCAACCCAAGGTTTATCAGTAACTTAGCATATCAAGGAAGCCTTATGAGCCAAAGAGATCTCCTTTACAACTCTGGGCAGGCAAAGAGAAAACCATTTACAGATCAACTAACCTAAGAAAACTTTGCCCTTTTACACAGAGAGAAAACCAGCCTTTCTATACCAGTCTTTCCTTTTCTTTCTTCCTAAGACAGTGAGTTTTCTGGGTTTCCCTCCCATCGTAAATGATGTCACAGACAAAGGGAGGGGAATCTTTCAGATGCTGTCCTGCTCGCGTCCCTTGCAGGAACTTAGGAGTGTCTTAGCTAAGGTCTGTCCGAATAAACCCCGGACCAGGCTACTCCATGGAGTAGATGACTGTTATGCCATATGACACCCCACAAGACTCAGGGTGCATCCCACTCAGACTCTGTAGCCGAAGCGGTGGAGCCATACAGACACATTCACACAGTCAGGCACTCTTCAGACTTAAACACCCTCCCCTTTGGGTATCCCTGGCTAATGGGAGGTGATCAGTCTCCCCTTCCATTCTTTACGAATGGATCTAGCTCAAACAGCGGCCAGGGGCTGTTACAACAGAATTCAATTAAGCACAAAAGATGTTAACCAACAGATTTCAAAAGCACAAACCTAGTTCCAGCAACCAGCGCTCTCGCATTTTATCCCATTTGGTTGAAGTTTCAGGTTAGCAAAGACTTTGAAAGCTACTTTAACAATTACCCATTAAAACTTTGAGTCAGACAATTAGCCATCAGTTCTAGTCATCTCTTTGCTAACAGATTTCAACAGATTTTAACACAGATTTTTTTGACCTTAAGTAAAAACTCTGAAGTTTCACATTTACTACTGTTAACTCAAAAGACATGTTTATCCTAATTAATCCAACAAACTTAACTTAGTTCAAATACTGATTTACGTTCCACCTGGGCCCACTCCACTTCGAATGTTTACCTGAGACCTGGGTGGGAAGATCCGGAGTGGGGAGTGTTAGGTCCAGGGGGCACTCTTCTTGTTTCCCGACAGTGAAGAACAGAACAAAGTGCCACCAGAACACAGAGAAAGGGTTCCCAGTTCTAGGGCTCATTGGCTCCAAGAGAGGAGCACATGCTATGCTTTCCCTCCAGCAAGGGGGAGGGGGTAGGCAGTCTCCGTCGGGCCAGAGAGGGCAAGGAATGTCCCCAAAACAAAGTTCTTTCGGCAGCTGCTTGGGAATATTCCTTAAAGTCTCTGTCTCAAGTTAGACTAACCCCAGTTGACTCCAGTTATAGCCATTAAGTCAGAGTTCCTTCACTCTTCTTGCCCCATTCCTTCAAACACAACAAACAGCACAGCAGACAGCAAAAAGACAAGACCAAGACAGCCGCAGGCCCAGCAGTTCTTACCCAGAGCCTGCCACCGGTGGGGACTTTTTGATCTTCTGGCTGTCCAGGGGGACTCGAACCCCTGGCCGCCTAGGGGGACTCAAACCCCCGACTGCCTAGGTGACCGCTTAGGGGGACTTGAACCCCCTGACTGTCTAGGGGAACTCGAACCCCCTGGCGATCTACCAGTGGAGGGAAGGGGTGTCCCCGCATCCTCTCCAACCCTGTGGAGCATGGCCGTGTCCGGCTTCACCCCGGTGGACTATACCTGGAGCTCCACCCAGACAGACCGACTGATCTCACAGAGCACCTGGAGATCGGCGGATCCCACAGAGTAAAATCTGTGAGATCTTACCTCGAGGCTTTTCCCAGAAATTCTGATGCTGGCTCAATTCTTGGCTCAATACTTGTCGTTTAATCCCGGACGAGCCCCCATATGTTATGCCCCAATAATGGTTCCATGATTAAAGGAGCGAGACTGATACAAAGCGAAGGTCAAGCACAGCTTTATTTCACACCATGCATCAAGAATCTAACCGAACGTTCAGGGATGCACCTCTTACAAGAGAGGGCAATCCTGTTTCACAGACTAGCTTTTAAGGGTAAAGGTCATGCGGTCGGGCCTGGCCATGCACAGGTGACCAATGAGACTGTAACACACACAGGAAACTCCACAGTGATCCTAGGTGACCAATTGAGTTACAATTTACCCTAGTAGACATTTGAGCCAGCCTATTACACCTTGATTGGGACTGGTGCCCAAAAGGCTCCCAAAGGGCGGGGCCCATACTCCTTAGTAACCAGGGAGACAGTATGCTTCCCCACCACTGATCTGGATGTCTCCACCTGGCCTGACCCACCTTTGTATCTGGGCTTTGTTACCTGAAGCTGGTTTCTGGGACTTGTCTCCAAGTAAATCCCCTGGGGGAAGGGGAGCAGGGACAATTTCTAAATAGGTCCTTACAACTGGATCTCCAAAACTACCTTTTGAAAAGGTAAAACTGAGTTGCTAGCTTATCATGATAAATGTGGTCACAAACTTGCCAAAGTCTCAATAGAGGTCATTATTTTTTCTGTTATGAAAGTATAATGCTCATTCTAGAAAATGTGTTTGGAGAGTGGATTTGCCGATTTTGGTATTTCTGAAGCAAGACTTTGGTCCATTCTTGGGGAAAAGTGACCTCATCTTGATGGAATGAATGTTCCTGAAAAAAAACTGTGTCAAGATCCCAGTGGTTTTAGGTTTCTAAGGGAGAACTGGACCCTTTTCACTCTCAAAAAGGGTAAATACCTTTTTATGTTTCTAAGGGCCTGATTTTTGACTTAACAGACCATCTGTCCTTTCCAACAAGCTGTTAAGCCTTATTGCATAAGAGAAGGAAAGACAATGAAAGTCATTGTGCCCAAGAGTTGCGGTGGGGGGCAGGGCCCCAGGGGGGAGGGGCTCACTAATGGATGCCTCAGCTGCCTGGAGGCCTTCCCCAAGGGTGGTCTGAAGGAGGGTGTGCTGTCCTCAGGTGCCCAGTGATGGGATGGGATGGGGTGAGGAAGACAGCACTAGTGCGAACATTCTGCTGGACCCGTGCCTGCCCCTGCCCCAGGCCCACCTAAGCTGCGGGGGCCCTCCCGTGAGAACAAGTACCCGACTGACTGGTGCTCGTGTGAGAAAGTGAAGCTGCACCTTCCTCTTCGCACCTCTCTCTGTATCCCAGGACGCCTGGAAGGCACTCCCATATCTGTATCTGGAGGCTGGATGAGAACTGCTGGTGCATCCCAAGCTGGGAGGTGGGGGACGACCCAGCAATGTAAGAATTCTGTTTGCGTCCCCATCCCTACAGGCACAGTTAAGGGTGCTGGCACCCTAGTTCTACAGAACTCTTCTATCTGCAACCCTCCCGCCAGATGCGGGAGCAGGGCGGGTAGGGGAGCTCCAGTTCTCTGCAAACCACTCCCCCCCACCAGCTGTTGTGCCTATACAAATGCAGGTTTTAACCAGGAGATTCTGCTCTCTGAGAACAGTGAGCCTCAATGCTCAGGAACACTGGTAGTGGCATTCACCATCTTCCTTGTCCCCAGTATCAGCAGCATCTCAGGCATGAGAAACTGGTTAAAGCTGCTGGGGATTTTGACCTTTGGGCATTTGCAGCAGAAGATGCTTAGAGTGGAAAGAATAAGTCTGGTGTCAGCAGACAGTGAGTGCCCAGGAGTGGCAGCCCCGGGGTTTCAGGGCCCCTTCCCTCTAGGGAAGGTGCAGGGTACATGTTCCACTCAGCTCTGCTTGGGCCCTCAATGGGATGGAATGGCTTTTATGTGGCCTTCCAGACATGAATGAAAGTCCAACAGTCTCTTGGCTACTGCCTCTCAGTTCCAAGTAAGCCTCCCACTACCCACCAGGGGCAAGGAGATCCAGTGGGACTGAATCTTGGCTTGGATATCCTGAAGATCACATGCATTTTTGTTTAATTAAATTGAATTCAATAATACATAAGCCACATGTGTTAGGAGAATGATGGCTTCCCCAGAGCTGTCCATGTCCTCATCCCCAGAACATGCCACGTTTCAAGACAAAGGGAAATCGAGATTATAGATGAAATTCAAGTTGCTAACCAATTGACTTAAAGACCCGGAGATGAGTCTGGATTATCCAGGTGAACCTGATATAATATCAAGGGTTCTTAACAGTGGAAGAGGGAGGGAAGGCAGAGGGTGAAGTGATGTAATGTGCAGACTCAGCGTAACTCTGCGGACATCTTGATTTTACCACCGTGAGACCCATGTTGGACTTCCAGCCTCCAGAACTGTGATGTGATAAAGTTGTGTGATAGTATGCCACTAAGTCTGTGGTAACTGGATACAGTGGCCATAAGAAACTAATACACTAGGCAGCAACCATTCGAGAAACAGCTCTCCAGGTATGGATGAATGTTTCAGAGTCTTCAGAACTCTGCTTCAAAAAGGCAACCACTCTTCGCTCCATTTTCTGGGTTTCTCCAGATTTTGTATTTCAGGAGGAAAATAAAGCTCCTAGAATTCTTGGCCCCAAAACCAGTTTGAGGAATCTCACCTAAGTGGGGAATGAGTATAATAAGGTGGCACTTGTCCCAGCCGCCACCTTTGCCCATCCAGCCCAGTCTGCATCAAAATTCCAATCTCCCATCCAGTTTAAACCTCTCTTTCCCTTTTTCTCTAAGAAAGCCCCCAAACGGGGGCCCCCTTGGAGCAGTCATACCTCCTCCAGCCAGCGTTAGTCTGGGCTGTTAACCTCTCCTCTGGGTGGGCCTTGCCCACCTGGCCAGTTGACTTGTTGCCAAGCAACCAGAAAGCAACCTCCTCAGCCCTTGGCCCAGGCTGCTCCCGCAGGTCTTCTGCCTTCAGCAGTCTCTGGGCTTGGGCCTCAGAGTTTCGTGGATGCCTCCACATGATAGGAACTTAACTTGTGTCCCCCAAGAACTTTCCCAGACCTGCCACACCACTGGACTCAGCCGGGCCCCTCCATCTTAGAGCACAGCCCGCTCTCCACCTCACTTTGGGGAGGAAGTAACCTTCCCCTGTGAAACTGCTCTGGTGAGAACTTATCCTTCTCTTTCCTGCCCCAGGTCTCTGCTTGTGTTGCAGAACAGAGCTGAGTTGAAGGCTGCAGGGAGTCAGCAAGGCTAGCCATAAGCCTCTTATAAAGCATGGAGTGAGTGGCCTGGCTCTTCTTTAGAATGAGGGGCTTCTAACATTTTTGTCCAGTATAGCAGGTCCTCCATTTTCCCATGTATCTTCCTACTCCAGCTGCCATTCAAAAATCCCTTTTGGTGATGCCTTTTCTAGGAATCTCCTTGGTTGGTTTTAACAACCACACCCTATTAAGACAGAGTCTCTGCAAGGCAGTTCTCTGTGAGTGAGGACTATAAAAGTCAAATTTCAGCCCCACAGAAGTAGAAATAGAAAAGAACTCACAAGTTTGTTAAATGCAATAACTTAGTATCTGGGGGTAGAAAGAAGCTAACCCTTGAGCCTGAGACACCTCTCAGGCAACAGCTCTTCCAATTCTCTGAGCTCCCAGCTGCTCAGAGAGTGATTTTGGCTCTGGGTGGAGCCACACTAGGGCTTCTGTGACCGAGCTCCTCAGGTCTCACCAGTTACCGGGTGTAGATGAGGCTACATCAGCAGTAATGTACCCCCACTTGTCCCCTCTCACTTGCTCCTACAAGGCTTTCTCCCAGTGACCACCCGTCAGTCTCAGACGTCGGTGTCCCCAGAGGTGATCCCTGGGGACCGTACACCTGGACCTATAGTTACTGTTCTGAGTGCGGCCCTCTGATGCACCAGAGACATGAGTGGTTGGTGGAAAGTGGTAGGAAAGCACTTTTTTCCTCTCCTCATGCACTGATAAAGGGTCGCAGAGTCCTGCTACTTGTGCCCTTAAGTCTCAGAGATATTCTGGGTTTCATTTAGCCAACACTTTGCACTCACAGTATTCTAAGTGGTTTATGAACATTAACTCACATGACCTCATAGCAACCCTCTGACCTAGGAACCACACATGGAGGGCTATTTGGCAGAGGGAGACGGCTTTGAAGGGCTTAGGTAATTCACCCGAAGTCACTCAGTGAATGGTGAGGCAGAGCTGGAATTAAAAAAAAACAAAAACAAAGAACATGTGATTCTATATCTATATTTTCCTCCCAGCCCTTCTCCCTGTGGCTCAATGACGTGTCCGGGGAACCTGGCTGAGGACTCAGGCTGAAGTCAGAATCATGGCTGGCCTCTCACACCTGAGGGTCTGTTCAGCTTGGCCCACTGTGCCCAGCTGTCTCCCTGGAACGAGTTCTCCAGAAGGCTCCTATATCCCCTTAAAAATAAACCACTATCAGGCAGTCCAAGCAGCACCAGAGAGGCCTGAATTCCCAGCAGAGGAGGAAAAGAAGATTTCAACTCTGCTGGCTGTGGTCCCCTTGATCTGATACAGAATTTAGGATCTAATGCTGACTGCTTTCCTCTCAGGCAAAATCTTTCTGCTGGCCAGCAGCTGCTGCCTTCTCATGCCAAGAGACTTTGTGAGCCTGAGGAAGAAGGGCAGAGAGGAGTGCCACAGGCTCGGTAGGCCGGGCTGGAAGTAACTGCTTATGATGTCTGAGTGGGAAGAGACACCTCAGAAAGGTCCCTGGGCTCCTTCACCTGCTCTGGGAGTGGTGGCCCTGCCCCAGAGTGAGCACTCAGTCAGCAAGGGAAGATGTACCTTTCCTTTGTCCTGTGAACGCTCCTGATGAAAACAGTCAGGTGTGATGTGGTTGAAAACGGAGAGTTGAAAAGACACCTGGTGGTTTCAATCTACCCTCAGTGTGAGGCTGAAGGGGCCTTACACCTGCACGTTCCCTTGCCCGCATTCAGAACCCGGGGCGGGGGAGCTGGCCGCCAGCCGCTGCGGTGTGTGGGGCTGGCCAAGTGCCCGCCTATACAGACAAACAAACCTGGGGAGCTGAGCCATCCCTTCCCGCCAGGTTCTGAGCTGATTTCTTTCAATGATAATAAGCACCTCATAAATATGAATAAGCTCCTTGGCCCCTGGCAGCAGGCAGAGTGACTTCCTGAGGGAACGGGTAAACATGGGCCAAGGCTAGCCCCCCAGAGTGGACACAGGGTGCTGCAACCCCCTGCCGAGTCAGGGTGGCCTAAGACGGCCAGGGAGGCTCGCCTCTGTTCCCAGACAGTTAGAGAGACAAACTGGCCACCTGGCAAACACATCTCTCAGTCAAGAAACTTCCCTGGCAGATGGGCATGAACAAGGGCATGAGCCCTCCCTGATACTCAGATATGGGGCAGCTTCCAGAAGGCCCAAGAGAGCCCCGGCCTCAGAGAACACTTACGTGATGATGGGAAGCAGGAACAACACCGACATTCCTGTCCAGCCCCATGCAAAGTTGGTATTAGAACTGTACTGAGCTTGTACTCAGGCCACTGATGCACTGAGCAAATGTTGTTACATACATTCAAGCCTGTTTCCTTGAGCACTTACGTGTTCATAAACAGAGAGCTGTACAGAGCAACACCCCTGCCCTGCTGGGGAGAGACTAAGAGGCCAACACCAGTGGGGCCACATTCCTTTTGCTGGGGTTAGGTATTCATTGTGCCATTCCCACACAGCCTGCTGGGTTTCCTCCTGTCCTTGGAATGTTGGGCCTCCACCTCCCTGCTGCGTTTCCAGGCCTGGGCCTGGGTGGAGGAGGCAGCCAGGGTGATGCCTTACCCACGCCCACCCATGATCACTACCCTCTCCCCAGGCCTGCGCACTCTGTGACTCTGCCTGGGGGATGTCTCTGTCCGCAGGGAGGTGCTCGGCCCCCAGGAAGGCCAGACCAGGCTTGCTAAGAGTTTCTGCCCTCCACCAGGGTAGAGGGAATTCCTTGCCCGGTGTGTGGGGGGAACAAGGCCAGGCAAACTCCACTCTGTCTCCCAGATGTTCCCAGTGGGGAGAGCAGGGTAACCTGCTCATTCAATGCAGTTTGAACGTGCTTCTTTTGCTTATCAGTCCACTTAAACCCACAGGGGTTGAGCAGTATTAGAAAGAAGGAGAATCAAAGAAGACAGTGCCTCTTTGAGGATTCCATCAAGCTTAAATCCAGGAGAAAAGCAGACCCTGCTCGAGTGGGCTCTTCCTGCCATCTTGGGTTAGTAATTACATCGGTCTCAGCAACCACAGGGTTTGGGGTCCCTGGGGACACAACTGCTGCACCCTCGTCCTTCTTTCTATGGTGCCCGGCACATGTGTGGCAGTCAGTAAATGCTAAACTAGGCAGAGCTCACGCCGGGCAAGTTCATTAGAAAGGGGCTCTTCAAAGACCTTCCTGCCCCAGGAGAGAGAAAGGTCTTGGACTTTCCATCCATCTGAAGCCCCTACGGAGCAACAGTTTAGGCATCGTGCCATCCCATTTTTCTCCAGCACTGGAGAAGTCAGCTTTCGCTGCAGAGCTCATAAGCTGACGTGGGACTCTTTCCTTGTGTAGGAACCAGGAGGCAGTCTGCAGGGGAGAAGCGTGGAGGGAGGCCTGCCCTCCAGGGCAGGAGGCCAAGCTATCCACTGCGCATTGCCCTGTCCCTCTAACAGTGAACAGGGCGGGCAGGGCTTCTTTACAGGCTGTGTCTAAAGAGCCCACCTTGGGCACCCCTCCCACAAGGTGGTAATATTTGGTGATGGCATTTATTTACTGCACATAATTGGAGGCCAGGGAACAAGGAAGATGTTGAAAAATCCTGGTGAGAGCTGAGCTTGGGACTAAGCTGGAGGAGTACTGTTTCTTAGAACTCTGCTGAAAGAGTCCCTAAAAAGTGAAAGAAGGGAAAAGAAGAGAAAAAGACTGCTGACACTTGAAATGAAATCAAGTGATATTTGTCCCTCCCAGGTTTCAGAGAGTGGGTCCCCAGAGACTCCCAGCTACCGCCTGGAGGTCTCAGAGTCTATGCATGCTGCCGGGTTAGTAAGCACGGGTTAAGACCTGGGAGAAACTGACGAACCGGTGTCTGGGCTTTTCACTTCCTTGGCCTGAGTCACACCAAGCAAGCTCACCTCTCCTCCCTGAGCAAAGCAGAGAAATGGAGAGGGTGCACAGACCTGGGTGTGGTGTTGCTGGGACCTAGCCAGACCCCAGGTTCTCTGGCTGCAGAGCAGCCTGGCCAGCTCACAAAGGTAGCGCCCTTGTGTTCTTGGAAAAGGAAGCATCAAATGGAAGGGGAGAGAGAGGGAGGCTAGTCATGCCTCTCTGTGCAGGCATGAAAAGTTTTCTAAGAAATGGCTTTCAATGTCACAGATAACATACTCCAGGAGGGACCCAGGCCCACTGAACTTGGCCCCTTGAAGTATTCAGTATCTGCCTGCTATTGTTATTTTTCCACAACTACACTGTACACCCCTTGAGGGCAGAGGCTAATTCTCACAGTCTTATTGTTTTCCACAGGTCTTGCCAATAACACATAGCCAGAAATGTTCTGATCTTTGATCTTCTATTGTATAGGACCATTTCTTTCCAGAAAGAAAAAGCTGAGAAGCCTTGAAACTTGGTATAGATTGTGAAAAAGTCAATCGTCCAATAAAATGATTTCCGATTGAGCATTTTCAAATAATTACCTGGATGTCCATACCTACAGTTTGTCCTGTGATGTTTAGACGGGGATAATAGCTGGAAGCTGACATAAGTTGAGTAAAGCCAAATATAATTTCAAGACATCGATCACAGATCTGCAGCCTGTTTCGGGGGGACATCACAATAGGTCTGGAGGGATGCATGCACAAGTAACTTTCAGAAAATAAACCTTTGCCGGAGGCCTGACTCTTGGCAGACGAAATGATCTGGACAGACATCTGCCTGCCCCAAGATGCACCTTGGGCTGCAGCTAAGTGCTGCCTGAGTGGACCATGGCAGGCAAGCAAGTGCCCTGTGTCACTTGATCTCCGTTCCACGGCAGGACACAGCATCACTACGGTCAGCTATGCAAAGACCAGACCCCTTCTGCTCTAATGTTTCCTCACACCCTATCTTGCTGCCGTGTAATGGAAAAGGGGCTAGATGCAGGTTTAGGAGGTGGCCTACATTCATGTTCCAGCCTGGCCACTCAGGCTGGAACAGCCTGGCTGTGTGACCTTAGTTGACTCCATCAACCTCTCTGGGCCTCACTCCTAAAGGCCCTACACCTATAGATTTATGGATGGCAACATCTATAAAATGAAGAGCGTAGGGCCAGGCAGCTTGTGAGGCCAGTTCCCACACTAAATTCTGGCATCCTCTGAGATGTGGGAGAGGGGGCTTCAAGGAAGCAGAGCAGGGCCAGTGGGTGCTGGTGCCTGGGTGCCCTCAGAGACCACGTCCACATTCCTTTTTTTGCCACTCCCAGGATGTACACACAAAGGCATGTCACAGAGTCTCACCTCTGGGGATAGATGGCTAATATTCATTTGAATCACTGAATAAATTAGTATTTGCTGAAGACCTTCTGCAGAACAATGGGCAAAGGGGTCATGTTGTGAGGGGTAAAGCTGGACACAGTAAGAGCCTTGCCCTCAAGAAGGTCAGGTCCAAATGCCAGCTCCATCTGCAGTAGACTGTGGGGCCCCCAGCATACTACGACCTCTCTAAGTACATTTCCTAGTCTGGAAAACAATGAAGATGAAGCCTGTTTTGCTTATTATAAGAATTAGAGAGGATATGTCGAAGGCACGTTAGACTGTTTCTACATTGGACTGTTAAGAAATAGATATTTTGTGGTAAGCTCCGAGCACAGTGCCTAGCAGCTGGTGGGTCTGAAATGAATGGGAATTACTGTAGTTACTATTAATACACCGTCATCACCATTTCCAGTTTGGGCAGCATTAATTAACGCTTCTTGGAAGAGAGGAGAGTGGCGAGGGCCCTGAAGGAGAAACGGGGCTCAGCAGATGATAGGTGAGTTGCAGTCCGAGAAATGGCATTCCCTCCTTGACGCCCAGCTCTGCGCAGCATGTCTCATGTCCATCATTCATTCTTAAGAACCCTTAGACCCACCCTCCTACAGGGATTTCTAACAGGAAATACAACGTCAGCAGATTTTTCTTTTTGTCAAGTTAAAATCAAGTTCAGTCTAGGTGCATTGCTTTAGGCATTAACCCTGTGTGAGCAGCTATCTCCTGCTCTTTGAAAGAGGCAAACCCTGATCTCTTTGATTCCATCCTGGAGGTGGCTTTGTTATCCACAGTTCAATCTGGGGGCTTCTGAGGCTCTGCCTTTAAATGGGGTTGATGGAGGCTAGGTCCACTCCACTGCCGCCAAAGGAATGCAAGAAATCCCTTAGATCTCTAAAGAATCTGGATTAACACAGCTTCTGGGTGGGCCAGGAGACCTGCTATAAATTCTAGCATCTTAACCCAAAGGCTTTCAAATTCTTGCTTCTTAAAGCCATTCCTTCACTTAACTCCATATTCATCACCACAATTTTTTGCTTCATTCCCGTGCTTCTATTTTTCTCTGAAACTATATGATTAAAATATAACAATAGTTTGTTAGTGTTAGTCAAATAAATTTGTAATTGTAGGAAGAGTTTACTCTTCTTTGGCCTCACCTCTCCTCTCCTCTTACTTTTTTTTCCCCACAAAAGGTTATTTTCTCAAGTGCCTATTCTTCTTTCTGTAGTGATATTCATCATCATAATTGCAACGTATTGAGTAATAAATACATTCCAGAAACGGGCCAAATTCTTCACTTTATTTCATGTTATCATCTCAATGACCCCCCGCTGTCCTAATTCCCTATGATATTACGACTGTTCCTATTTTATACCTGAGAATGGTAGGATAAGAGAGGTTAAGTAACTTTCCCAAGGTCACACAGCCAGGAGAATGAATCTACGGCTTGAATCCAGAATGCCAATGACCGTACTTTTCTTGATCATTCCACTACATTCTCCAAGTTTCTAGAGACCATCAAGAATCCTCTACAGTGATTTTGGTGGTCCAAATGATTATATTCCCGATGGCTGAGTGGTCACTCATTCTAGATAAATTATTATATCTGAGGAAAGCAGTTACTAGACACCTTAACACAGCTGCGTTTTCATCTGGATGTACTTGAAAGTGGAACAGACAGCCATGTGGCCTTGCAAACATTGTGGAAAACACAAACTTAACACTCTTGGGATAGCAGACCTGGACTGGGACATCCCTCGTATTCCCCCACTGAAGCCAAGTTCTGTTATCCCTCTAAAAAACCCTTCAAATGTTTTTTGTTTTTTGGTTTTTTTCTCAGTAATACAATAGCCTAGCTAATGACAGTTTCGCCATTAGGGGCCCCAGACAGCAGGATCACCAGGAAATAAAACAGCACAACTGGGAACAGGCAGAGTGGGACTAGTACAAAGTGCATGCATCAGCCAAGGTCATCACCTCACCACAACTGCCCCCAAAGAAGGGTTCTGCAAGCCGCCTGATGTTCCAGGGAAGGGCTGCCTCTCTATATTTTTCTGGCTCCATACAACTTCCTAGGCTTCTGCCTTTCTGGAAATTTTCTTCTCATGGAATAACTCCAAAGTCTTAATTCTAATTACTAGGTCCACATATTTGTATGTAATTAGTAAGAAAGTCAGATGGACGGTGGTCAGAATGGGACCCCAAGATACCTATTACTTCTGCTTAACAACCAAAGAGATATAAGGAACATGTCCACGGCAGAAATGGATGGTGGTCTAAGTGTGGGTTAGGCACATAGGTCTCTTGTGTTAAATTAATTAAATGAGCAGCCTTTAGACTGAGGTGGCTTTAGTGTCATGGCAGCCCACGCAGAGAAACCAAAACCCAAGCCTGTAAGTACCTCATGATTATGAAACCAAACCTTAAGGACAACCAACCACCAACATCCAACTGGGCTTGAAGCTATGGCCAACCAAGTAATTTCCTTTCTTTGCTCCTGCACTTTTTCTAAGTATAGGTCCGCCCAAACACACAACCTTAACTCCTGTCCTCCAAGTACTCTTGACAACTTCTGGTTTGGTCCTGCCCCCCTGCAATAAATTTTGGTTGAAATAAACTTTTAAAAATTTTAACCATGTCTCAGTTTATCTTTTAACACGTAACCCTCTGAGTTTCCCAGAGCTAACATCTTCAGATTCAAAGAGGAAATCCCCTAGCAGTTATCAGCTAAGGAAGGGGGCAGTACCTCTTGGAGGGCCCTTGGGAATGTGGATGGAGATATGGCTGTCACAGTGACTGGGGGGTGTTGCAAACATTTAATGAAGGGGTCAGGGATGCTAAACATCCTGCAATGAAGGGACAGCTCTGCGCTATGAAGAACGTTGCCTCTCAAATGTCAAGGGCACTCCTATGTAGGTCCCAGCTCTGGATCTGGCCTGGAACTCTGCACGGCCAATCTGAGCTTTATCTTCAGAGGACTTTGTTGAAAAAGGACGGATGTCATCATCAGCCTCATCCTCAATAAATGTATACAGAGAACCCATGACCCGGAGGGCAAGGTGCTTACCTAAGGGAAAGTAGGGAAATGATTTAAAAATCAAGTGGGCTCAAAATGGAACTATCAGTCTGCTACAATTGTCCAGGAAGCTTGCATTTAATTTAGGAGTGTAATATGCCACCGCCAGCTCCTCCACCCTGCCCCGCCATTTCTTTTCTCTCTCTCCTTCTAGATAAATGAGGGTTGGCTCCTTGAAGCCAGGAAAAACAAAATCCCTACATACACATTTCCAGTAGCAATTTCAATCACTGTACTCTCTAATCATGTGATGTACTTTCAAGCCCACAGACTTCTCAAAATAATTAATATAAGACCCTTGATTTACACAAAAAGTTGACCAAGCTCTGCTCTGCCATATGACTTCAGTCTTATCATTTGAGTGGACATTTTGTTTTGTTTTTATTCCAAGTTTTGTCCATACAAAATTACACATAAAAATTAGGTAATTCTCTAACGTTGCAAAATTATTTTCAAAATGGAAACTATTTATTATGGTCAAAATTGCTGAGGACATTTTGCCCTAAATACATTTACTTCAACTGACAAAGGAACTGAGTTATGCAGGAATAATACGTTTTACGACTTAAACGAGAATCTGCATTTTCTGAAAATCAATATATATACTTGAAGACACATTCTATGTTCTAAGGTAAACTTTTCTGCATGAGTTTTCCCTCAAATGACGTTGGTGCTAACTCATCGTCTTCTCCAGGGATCAGTGCTAGCATCCGGCACTTGGTTCCTTACATATGCTTCTGACCTTTTTCACCTCCATGTGTGACTCCTATAGCTGCATTTTCAGTTCTCATCTCTCACCAAATAGCTAATGTCACATCTGATATCGGCTAATGTGCCTTTTGCATGGAAGTTCTATTTCCTTTCTAACAGACAATGTCCCTAAACCACTTCTCCCCGCTACCTCCCCAATTCTGTCAGTTCTCTGGGCTCTTTCATACTCTTTCCAATGAGGGAGATTGAGGAGAAAGAAGGGAAGAGGGAGAGTGGATTTAAGTGCAATTTTTAGCCCGTAACACCTTATACTGTTATTATGCACCCGCTCCACCACCACACCCTGCTGACCCATAACAAAACAGGAAATCTCTGGGGCTAGATGCTTCTTTTGTCCCTGGGATTCACAATTAACAAGCAACTCGTGATGTTGACAATGATGAAGACAGTGACCTCAATCAAATTTCCTTTGATGATGGAGAGCAATAACTTGAATAATACATAACAAAATGATTAAAAACCCCTTTCCAAGTAGACTAAGCAAAAGCAAATTTATTAGCACAATAAACTGAAAAGTCCAGGCTTCTGGGACATAGAGCACTAGTGGACCTGAGTATCCAACCTTGTCATCAAGGACCTTCTTCAGCTCTACTTTCCCGATATCAGTTCCATTCTCAGACCAGCTGTCCTCAAATCAGGCAAAGACAATCAACAGCATCTACAGCTTTGCACAACCACCACAAAGAGAGTGCCTCTTCCCCACTGCTCCTTCTGAAGTTCCAGAGCTGACTCCCATTTGCTCTGATTGGCTCAGTGTGGTCATCTGATGTGCCCACCCCCAAACCAAACAGAAATGATATGTCCTTCTTGGCTAGGTTTGGGTCTAGACCCCTCACCCCGTCCCAAGCCAGTGTGTGGGGTCAGCTTCAGACAAAACCCTTGGACTTGGGTAGAGGAAGTAATCCCCTAAGGAGTGGAGGGTGTCAGAAAAAACCAGGTGGATACTGGGCTGACCAAAACAACAGGTGTTTACCACAATCCCTAACAGAGATACCCAACCACAGGGTTGTGGTAAGAATTAAATCATAAGGGGTGCCTGAGTGGCTCAGAGATTAAGCCTCTGCCTTCAGCTCAGGTCATGATCTCAGGGTCCTGGGAGAGTGCCCTGCATCAGGCTCTCTGCTCAGCAGGGAGCCTGCTTCCCCCTCCTCTCTGCCTGCCTCTCTGCCTACTGTGATCTCTGTCTGTCAAATAAATAAATAAAATCTTTTAAAAAAAAAAAAGAACTAAATCATAAGGATTCAAGAAGTTTGTAAATCATAAACCAATTACATCTAAAAAATTTTTTTTTATCATTAAGTAGATAATTCTGCTTTTCCACACACAGAAATAGAGATAGGTTGCATTTATACTAAAAAGAAAGGCAAAGGCACACTAGGTTTTGTGGACAGAGTCTGGGGTGGTGGGAAGGATCTTGGCCATGCAGATGCGGACTCCCATCTTGACTGCACCTTCCACTGCCATGTGAACTTGTCCATGGCACTTAGCCTCTCTGAGCCCTACTTACTTCAACTGTGAAATGAGATCCATCACACTTTTTAACACCCCATTCCTGTGAGGGTTAAAATGTATGCAAAACACACGTGGTGCCTGGCATAGCACAGACAGACATTTAAAACTAGAAACATTTACCTCTTCCCTCTCCCCTGCCTCCAGGACTCATTGTGTTGCTTTATTGTTATTGAAATTTCAGTAACATAAGACATCTTAATATTGAAATGTGGAACCTAGAGAATCTTTTTTTGTCGGTTTTTTTTTTTTGGTAGACAGAAATAAATCAAGTTAGTCTTTTTTTTTTTTTTTTTTTTTTTTTGCTATTTAGACATTTTCTAAATATCCCAATTGATGGGGGAGGGGACCCGGAAATGGAACCAAAACTGTTCTCTTAAATATCCATTAGCCTGGGCCATGAACTTTGGTTATCACACTCTTAACACACCAACTCACACCATGCACAGGCCAAAGAAATGCTGTGGTGTTATAAAATGACCTTCCCAAGGTGTAGAAGTGCAGCTTGTAAGGCAACCTATGAGTCAGCAAGGGGAGTGAAGTGTGAGTAGGTAGACCATCACCGATAAGGAAGGAGTGACTAAGTGAACAAGGCTCTGTGGGCTTATTTTCGGTGGGTACTTTGAGGGAAATTGTTCAGGAGGGGAGGACAGAAGTCATTAAGATTATAGAATGGGGGCTTTCTTCCTGAACGAAGTCAGCAGTTGCTCCAGCAAAAACCCACACTAACTCCTTTCTTAAAACCCCTTCCTTCCACCATTCCTCTTTGCTCTGAGAATCAGCCTCCCGGGACACACCAACTGGCTTTACTCAGTCCTGCCGCCCTCCTTGCTTTCCTTCCCTGAAGTACATCCAGAAATGCCAGGGCTCAGGAAAAGATTCTCTCCCTCCTCTGTCTTCCCAGAATTGCAGAACTATAAGGACCCACCCTAGGAGGTCATGAGATTCTTCCAGGCATTTCCCAGGAAGATTCTGGCCCATCCTTCTTTTTTTTTTTTTTTTTTAAAAGATTTTATTTATTTATTTGACAGACAGAGATCACAAGTAGGCAGAGAGGCAGGCAGAGAGAGAGGAGAAAGCAGGCTCTCCGCAGAGCAGACAGGCGGATGCGGGGCTCAATCCCAGGACCCTGGGATCATGACCTGAGCCGAAGGCAGAGGCTTTAACCCACTGAGCCACCCAGGTGTCCCCCATCCTTCTTACAGAAGCAGGGACAAGAGGAATTCCAGGGACAAGAGGAATACTGCGCGCAGTAGAAACAGTTTCCGCGCTGGGTGGGTCGCCGGCTGCCTGGCGTTGGCACACCCGTGCAGCCTGACCACCTTCTTGCTCCCCTTGCCTCCTGCTGGCTCCGCCTCACCTTCGCCTCCAGAACTTTAGACGCTAATGAGTACAGTTTCCCCAGCCTGGAGGGGAAAGGGCTGATACTGTAGGTTTTATTAATTAGCTTCTGGAAGACTATACTTTCAGGGATCATTTCTATAGTTTGTTAATTAGCTTCTGGGCAGTTAACCCAATTCAGCTGATAATTATGAAGAAACTAGAGGGAGGGCTTGTACCTCACTCTGCTGAGTCACATTGTCCCATGGAGGATGGAGAGTAGGTCACCCAGCTGTAGGACACTGGCTTTGTGAGGCTTTTTGTGGCCTTGGTGGAAGGTTCAGCCCACCAGTGCTGACTCTGCACTCTTAGGAAATCCATAGGCATTGATTCGGGCTCCTTTTCTTAGTCTCAGGGAGGGGCCAAGAAGAGGAGCTGGTGCAGAGGTTCTACAAGAGAAAGGAATCCTCATCAAACTCCCATCCAAGCAGCCCAAGGAGCCTCACAATCATGGACAGACCTTCCTCTTCTGCAGCTGAGTCCCTGGTCTCGTCTGTCTGGCAGCCGTAGTTCACATACAGGCCACAAGCTCCAATGGTAAAAGCAGCTGACAGGCTTCCAGAACTCACCAGCTTGTGCCACCTACACCCTGGGACTGCCTGTGTTTCCTCCGCAAGGAACACAGGTGGGCCTTCACCTCCCTGGCTAACTAGACTGGGAGCTCCTGGAAGGCTGTGGCCTCACCCAGGTCCTGTCTCCTCCCCAGCTCTCAGCAACCTGCTTAGTGCAAGGCTTCGTGACAACTCACTGATTATTTTCCAAACACCCACTTGGCCAATTCTAAGTAAATCTTTAACTTTCAAGGAGAGCCTGGGCAAATGACATATCAAAATCACTAGAATTGTCCTGACCCAGCAGATATGGACATGAACTTGGTTGGCTCAGTCCTGCCATAGCTGGAACTCTCTCACCTGGCCCTGCACACTTCCAGGTGAACAACCTGGCTGGCTGGAGAATGGGGGCTGAGGGAGGAGAGAGGGGAAGCAAGAGGAAGAGAGGGATTAGGAAAGGGACCAAAAAGAGGAAGCAGAGAGGGAGGCAGGTGAGCAGGAAGGGGCTAGAAAAGGAGACGCACAGAGAAAGAGGGAGAGAGAGAGAAGATCAGGAAGAGCCCAGGGAGGTTGGCAGAAAGCTCATGTGGGGGACACCTGGGTGGCTCAGTTGGTTAAGCAGCTGCCTTCGGCTCAGGTCATGATCCCAGCGTCCTGGGATCGAGTCCCACATCGGGCTCCTTGCTCAGCACGGAGCCTGCTTCTCCCTCAGCCTCTGCCTGCCATTCTGTCTGCCTGTGCTCGCTCTCTCTCCCTCTCTCTCTGAAGAATAAATTTTAAAAATCTTTAAAAAAAAAAAAAGAAAGAAAGAAAGCTCATGTGGGCTGGGTGTCACCGTGCCATAATTTATTCTAAATACTGAATGCCTACTGTGTGCCAGGAACTGGTCTATACCTTTGGGGAAACAGTGGTAAATGGTAAAGAAGACAAGCACTTTCCTCGAGGAGTTTATAGTCTCACAGACGACTGATGACAAGTTAATATATTATAAAAGTTGTTAAAGAAAAATAGAGCAGATAATGGTCTACTCTCAAGTAGAAGTGAGCTTCAGTTCAACACTACGGTATTCAAGTGAAGACCAAAGGTACAGACAGTTAAGAGATGTTTTCATTCGGGAGATTGCAATAGGGAGAATAATGGTGGCAAAGGAAAGTAAAAACATAAAAAAAAAAAAAAAGGAAGGGAAGGGGTTCTGGGGTTTTAATCAGGCTGATAAACAAGGACTTTGTCTTTAATTCTTATAGGAGCCTTGAAGAAGGATGCAAATGGGTCTTATCTTAAAATACCCGAGGGCGGGGGTGGTCCTTTGATTCTTAGCCTTGGAACAGCAAAGAATAGGGGATTTGGGGAAACAAGGGGTAGGGGATTTCTTAAATATTGCTGTTTTCCAGGAGCACTGTTTTTCAGGTCAGTTTCAACCCTCCCACGGACACCGTGCCATCTCTGTATTCTAAAAACCAAATGTGATTGCTTCTCACCCACACCTCAGCTCGGGAGTTCCTGCAGGCAGCCCTCTGCAATCTGGTTCCTACCTGTACCAGTTAGCTGACTGGGGCCTAGCATGAATGTGCCCTGACTTGGGAAAAGCCTGGGGAAGGGCACATTTGAGAGGATCTTCTGGGTCAGCCCACCCATCATCATGTCTACACACCTTCTGTCATAGGGTCACACTTAACTATGAGTGGGACTGTGAGCCCAGGAAGAGGGAGAAAATGGATGTCTGGGTCACTGCCAGATGGCGTGGTCACACGTGCTTTTCATGCTGTTCCCTTTCTCTTTGGGAACACCCCCACCTTGGCCCTTCTCTAATTGTATGGCTCCGTGTACTTTTCTAGAAGCCTTGAGGCATGCTTGCCTTTAGGAATTCTTTCCAGGGCACCAGTGTGGGTCAGGTACCCCCTGAATGCACCTGAAGACCTGTTACAAAACTAATAATCACACTGCTCTCCAACTGTTTCTTTTCTTGTCCATCTGCCACACTAGATCTTGGGGGTCCCTGATGTTAGGGACTCTGCCTCTGGCTCTCCATCCTAGATGACCAGCACTGCCTGCTGTTGGGTGGGCAGTCGATAATGTTTGTCAGATAAATGGACTCTGGCTCACTGCTGAACTGCCAGGATCTCTATGAGTGATAATTTCAACCAGTAATAGTCATCTGATAAGAGGTTTCACTTGAGATCTGGGTCTGGATCAGTTCTTACACTAGGGCCCCCAAGAAGATACTAAGTATTAGTACTAGAAATGCAAAGAGAGTTAGATGCCTGATTTTGAGTTCAGGACTAGCCTCAGCTCCTTGGCAGGAGAGCACAGAGGGCAACAAACTCCCACTGAATGAACTGGTCTAAGACAGCAGCCAGTTCAGAAGGAAGGTAAGGGGCTGGTATGACCGTGTTTGCAGAGTCTTGGATAAGTCAAGTAAACAGTAACATAGTAACACATTAGGGCACAGTTTCTATCAGTCCTGCTCTGCTCCTAGCCAGATTGAGTCAGGACCAAACACAGTTGAACCTTACTAACGCAGGAGAGAAAGGCTGAGTCATTTCCATGATGACTGGCTCATGGCAGGAATCATTATCGAGACTGAGAATGGGAAAATGGCACCTCTTTTTATGTTGAGTTATTAGCTGGGGCTCCATTTTTATAACTTTTGAAGAAGGAATTATATAGCTCACACATCCAAGAACAAATAAAGTGGGGAGATTACCTCATGCATGAGTAACCAGATAGCAAAGCGACTGAAACCTATGGGCTGAGGGAGCAGAGCAGCTACCCAGAGCTACCCACACTTCTTGCCCATGGAACACCCTGGAGGAGTTAGTGTCTTCATTCTTGGGCCTGCTGAGTGCCCCGACACCTCCAATTTTAGCAATTCATAAGGGCTAAGTGGGTGAGAAAAAGGAACTGTAAGGGCCTATTTAGCCAGAGTGATTCCATCTCAGTTGAACAGTGATTTTGTTATTTATGCAGTAAAACTTAAAACTGATCCTGCCTCCCCGCCAGGGAAACTTACTTAAAAGCAAGCCCAGGAAACCAGTAAAAAAATATGGTCAACCAGTCCCTGATAACAGAGCCCAGAATACAAGGACAAGTGAGGCCAGGTAGAGACAACCAATCAGTAAAGCGCACATACTATCTCCCTAACTACCAAAGAATGTGGGTCCCCCCACCTTTTGGGCGCCACTTCTGACCAAGGTGACAGGCTAGTTCAAATAACTACTACGGGGTGAACTGTAATTCAATTGGCCACCCGCGTGTGACCTAGCATGACTGTGCAGCTTTCTCTGTGTGTTACAATCTCACTGGCCAGCTGTGTGTGGCCAGGCTCAACCACATGGCCTTTGCTTTATAAAAGTTAGTCTGTGAGGCTGGGAGGGGTCGCTCTCTCCATAAGGGACGGCCCCAACCAGTCGGTTTGATTCTTGGTGCTGGCACGAGATAAAGCTTTGCTTGACCTTCGCTTTGTATCAGTCTCCCTCCTTTGATCATGGACCCTAACAGAATAGGACCTAAACAAATTTCTTAACTTTAAACGGTTGACTTGCGTTCTAGGATTGGTGAAATCAATGAAATCAAGATGAATCATGCCTTTGAACCATATGCTTTTCTATATGTTCGGGTGCTTCTTTTTCTGGTTGGGCTGGTTCTTATTTGAGCCCTTTGGAGCCCTAGAGAGTGTCTGTCTGAGGGCACAAGGACAGGTATCTCAGGAACTACCCAAAAGAAGGCAGAGGCTTTAAGCCACTGAGCCACCCAGGCGCCCCAGAGATCATTATTAAGACCATTGTGTCACACAGCTTCACGTGATACCACTTACACTGCCTTCACTGGGCTCCAGGGGGTCATTCCACCTGGAGGTGTACAAGGTAGCAGACCTCACTATTATCATCTCCATTTTACAGATTGGGAAACTGGGGCCCAGCAGTGTTATTTAGCTGGGCCACATTCACACTGCTCCTTAATGCACGGGCATGCTTCAAACCCCAGCAGTCTGTCTCCTGGGGCTTACCCACTATGTTACACTTCTTCTCCTCCTCTTTGTTAACACCCTAAGTGGTCTCTCTGCTCCTGTTTTGCCCTTTCATATTCTCCAGTAGACAGACTGGTCCTTTTAAAACACATAAACCATATTTTGACCCAAGCCTTCCAGTAACTTTGCATCCATCCTAGTATACACTCGGAACAACTCCTTAGCATGTCCCCACAAGGCCCTATGTGGCCTGGCTCCTGGCCATGCCTCAAGGCTCCTCACCAACAACTTTCTCCCCAGCTCACTCTACTCCACCCACACTGGCCTTTCTGTTTTCTGAAGATCACACCAATCTTGGGTCCCACCTCTGGGCCTTGGCACCTGCTGTTTCTTCTGCCTCCGCCATATACTTTTCCCAGATCTTCCTGTGGATTTACGCCTTACCTCATTCAGGGCACTGCTGCACCTTCTTTAGGGAAGGTACCCTGATCTTTGCACGTAAAATATCCCCCATGTGCTGGTCTCTATCCCATTATTCTCTCATGTCTTTCTTTCTTTTTTTTTTTTTAAGATTTTATTTATTTATTTGAGAGAGAGATCACAAATAGGCAGAGAGGCAGGCAGAGAGAGAGAGGGAAGCAGGCTCCCCACTGAGCAGAGAGCCCAATGGGGGGCTTGATCCCAGGACCCTGAAACCATGACCTGTGCCGAAGGCAAAGGCTTAATCCACTGAGCCACCCAGGTGCCCCCATCTCATGTCTTTCTTCATAGCACTTTACAGGACTCAAAATTATACCACAGAATTATTCATCTGTTGGTTTTCACCCCTCCGGTGTAAGCAGGGACTTTGTCATCCTTACATACTGAGTCTCCAGGACCTTGAAGAGAGTCTCGTACATCATAAGGAGCTCGATAAATATTGAGTACATAAATGAGCAAGAAAGCAGGGCCACATGAGCACACAGTCGGTTGTGGGGAAGAACCAACAAAGTAGAGAAGGATGGAAAAAGGAGAAGGAAGAAGGAGGAAGAACAGCACTATTCAGATTCCAATTTAACCACATTTACCTAGATTTTCTTACACATGAAGCTTAGATTGATGCATAGTATCTCATTTAATTCTTACAACTGCTGCAGCTAGCAGGAAAGGGGAAATAAAAGAATAGTGGGCAGAAACACATTTACATCAATTCCTTGACAGACTCTTTGTCTAAACAGGAAAGAGCTTATTATTAAAGAAACAGACTCGGAATTGCTTATCTTAATGTAGCCTGAACCACAGGATTTTGTGTTTATTTTTCTTATGACTCAATTTTATGAATCCTGTAGGCTATTTAATTTATTGAGTTTACTTTTATTGTAGCTTCAAGATAAAAAAAGTTTTATTTCTACCATCTACTGTTCTCTCAACTCAGCTCATAAAATTCCCCCCACACACACCTCAGGGTTTATGTGGATTAATTCAATTCACCAGACAACTGTGAGTTATCTCCATAAACTGTTTTGCCAATTTTTGTGGAGGAGAAGCCTGAGTTTTTCTAAGGATATGTCCAAACTAAAATTTTTATAACAGCATTACACCAGCATTTTAATACCTTGTTCATCTTAATCACATGCTGGAACAGTGACCTAACAGCTTGCAAGACAAGATCTTGCAGTGTCCTAATCTGAAATCCTGGGGCCCCCGATCCCCAATTTCAAAAAAAAAAAAAAAAAAAAAAAAACCCTCCCTCTGTATTAAAAGAAAGCACTCTTCAGTGGGTCAGACCCTCCCTGCTTCCTTGTCTAGCTCGACACGGGCTGGTTGGTTGGTCTGTGGTTAAACCTGATCTTTCACAATAAGGATATGGCTTCTGTTGCAGGGTTGTGCAAAACGGGGGAATCTCCTGAAGCTGGGACTTTGAGCAGAGTCCCAGGTTTTGTCACAACAGCTCCAGCCAGGGGCTGATGGTCTAGCTGTTGAGCCTCACCGCCCCCCTGCATCCGCCTTCTGTGCCATGGTGGAAGCCCATAAATCCAGATGGGGATTGGGACAAGGGGCAAAGGATTATGGCTCACAACCACTTAGTGCTGCTCTCCAGAGGTGTCAGGAGCCCTTCAAGGGCTATTCATGCTAAAATAATAACAGAGTCCTGGTCTGAGACATTTAATAATCCCTGTCAAAAAGAATGAAAACGGTTAATCAATGTAATTTCTAAGAGGGCTTTTGCAAGCTCATTCCCTTCTTCCTGTCCTGATGAAAGTGAATTGGCATATGCAGCTGAACCCCAAGGTTCAACCACCACGGTGTCCTGGGCACCCAACTTCATAGTAGGAAATTCTGGGAAGATCCCTCTCCTTAGAACCGGCCTGCTCCATCTGGCAGAGTCAACAACTCTCTCCATCACTGAAAACTTTCAAGTGCTCTAGACAGTTTACTCTTGCTTAAACATCTGTGTGAAATATTTTTGATTTCCTTAAATCTCTGGTGTACTCACTGCTTTCTGAAACAAGAGAGCAATGAGGATCAGATCCCATTTGCCTTGCTGACCTAAGGTCACTGGAATGAAAGCCAGCTATGAGAACATTCTGAGGTCTGCATTGCCCCCTGAGGCTACCGAAGCATGTTGGCTGTTTGCCCCTGCCCTCAGTGGGTCTGGTGCTTGTGATGCTTCCGTGAGCCATTAGTGGCTGGATTGTTGCCTGGCCAAGAGACTGAGGATGTTCTATGAACTGTAAAGTGTGGCACCCACGGCTGGTGTTGGCATTTGGATCTCTACTGTGGAGAGAGCTGGGTTTGCTTAGGCTTTCATTCATCTTGTGTGACTGTTATATGGAGTCAAAAGATCAGAATTCAAATTTCTGTTCTTCTTGCTATCCAGCCTCAGACTTCCCAAGTCCAGCTCACAAGTCAACCAGCAGTCACATCTTTTCAATGAACCTCCCCAACAATCTCCCCAAGGCCTGTCTGGGATCTTCCATGGAGTAAATGCTCACCACATATTAGCTAAAGTACAATGGAACAATGAGTCCACCATTCTTGAAGAGAAGCAAGGGGGCAAGAAGCTGGAGGGAAATGAAAATTGCTCTACTCTTCACCCCTTTCCATCCTTTCAACACCGCCTTTGACATTTTTCCTCTCTGCTCTGCCATGCTGACTTTAACACCACCGTCCACTGGCCAGAGCCATGCGAGAATGAAGAGTCAGATGGCTAGCCAGGTGGCCAGACTCCTGGCAAAGCAATTAGACTTTCAGCAGAGCAGGCAGGAGACCCTGGAACCATCTTCCAGACCACAAGGCAGATGTTATCCTAAGATGTCACCTTCTCCCATTCCCATGTCCTTACTGCTCCTTTCTTCCGGTATCATTAATATCTTCTGTAGACAGAGTTCAGCTGGAAATCTCTGAGCAAGTTATTTAATATCCATAGCAGAAAGTACTCATTGTTTAGCCCAATATCCATTCTTTACTCCCTTGGTAACAGAAGCTCTGATTTCTAATGGTTACCAAGAATGAATGTTGCATTTCCCAATCTCCCTTGTGGGTAGGTCTAACCATGTGACTAAGTTTTAGCCAATGTAATGTAAGGGAAAGTAGTATGGGTGCAACTTCGAGACAGTGTCTTTAAAGGAAGAGGGTACACCTCTCTTCAGTCCTTTCTCCTTCTCCTGACCGAAGCTTAAGCAGCCATCTTGCACCATGAAGTGGAAGCAGATGCCAAGGATGGCAGACAACAGGATGGAAGAAGCTCGGGTTCTAACACTATGTAATACCCCATAAGTTCTGGGTTGTCTATCTCCAAACTTTTTCAGTAAGAGAGAAACACCCCTCTCTCCTATTTAAGTCATTCTTCTTTTGGGTTTTTCTGTTACATGCATCCAAATCTAAGCCAATCTGAGACATTTCTGAGCCTTGATTTCTTATTCTAAAAACTACCAATGTTGTAGAATTATTCAGAATGCTAAATAAGAAAGCTCTTTTAATATGTTCTTTTTTCTTAAAGAGTAGTTGATTCATTAATTATCTAGAGTGAGCAGGGGGAGGGGCAGAGTGAGAGGGAGAGAGAGAGAATCTCCAACAAACTCTGCACTAAGTGTGAGCCTGACTTGAGACTAGATCTCACAATCCTGAGATCATGACCTGAGCCAAAATCAGGAGTTGGATGCTTATCAGACAGAGCCACCCATGTGCCCCTCAGATGGATGTAAACAGCCAAAAGCTGAAGGAGGAGTGTCAACCCTTTGAAACAGAAATGCCCTGACTTGCAGGACATGGGCAATGTCAGGGAGGGGATCCTGGAGGCACCTCTAAATTGTTCACAAAAGCATCTCAAGAGATGGAGAGCCAGCTTTAGATGACTGGCTGCCCCTGAAAGGTGACACCAGTTTATGATGATCCCAAGGAGACTTTGCCTCTCCCTGCCACCCTCCCACCTATGAACCAGCCCCAGAGAGACTGAGGAGAAGCCCACCAGACTGCCACCCCATTCCCCACAGCTGGCTTCCAGTCCACAGGCAGCCACTGGGGAAGGAGATGGGGTGTGGCCTCTTACAGGTTCATGGTGTTGACTGTTCTTGGAGACTAGACAAGCTCATTGCCAGGTGGAGTCAGCACTTGGAGCCTAAAATGACTCTAGGATTGTCTCTTACCCTAAGAACAAAAAACAACAGTCTAGGGGCCTGCTGGAGTGCTCACACAGGGCTAGGGAAGGATGAGCAGTAGTAAACAGATCATAAGGAATGCTGAGAGATGACAAATAAAAGTCCACTCTGATTGCTTTATGTGTCCGCCGGGCAGCAGGGACAGGACTTGTTTATGTGTTGATGTCTACCCAAACACAGCTGCATGGCCACAAATCAGAGGCATGTCTTCCCTCAGGAGGGCCTCCAGTGTCACGTCGCTGGAGAGAGCCACTCTGGGGCTTGGGATGTCATGAGGAATGTGCCTGGCCTGCTAGGGGAAAGGGGGCAAGTCCTCCATGAGGGGACAAGACTCTGTCCATTTTCCCTTTGGGCCAACTTTCTTCCAGTCCTCTAGGAGGCCCAGCAAGGAGCCTCTCCAGCTGCTGGTGGCTGGGCCCAGACTAATCAAAAGCAGCCCTGGGCAATAAGACTAAAGGCCTGACATCATAAACCCACGGTCAGCAGGGGCTATGACTTGAGACCCATGAAGGTGTGGAGTGTCCACTGGGGTCCCTCATGTCAAGTTTATCAGAGCTTTCCTCACAGAGGTGTGCCCATTCCTCTCTGCTCTGTGGCACTAAGGCACATGGGAACCCCTGCCTCTGAAATGACTCCAAGG
Source organism: Mustela erminea (assembly GCF_009829155.1). Taxonomy (NCBI): domain Eukaryota; kingdom Metazoa; phylum Chordata; class Mammalia; order Carnivora; family Mustelidae; genus Mustela; species Mustela erminea. The sequence continues at coordinate 29,646,603 of NC_045623.1, forward strand.
AACAATCATGGAAAGGAATCTCTGTCCTTCCCCTTGATGGCTAACTCCGTCCCAACTCCGTATGGCATTCCTTGGTCTGGGCCAGCTGCCACCTGACAGTCCTTGGGACTGACCTGGCTGGGTGTGAGCAACACATTAATCTCACTGGAGAATGGGTATTTAACGAGAAGTACAAAGGTTAAGATAAATAAGGCTCAACAAAAAGAAGAATATCTACATGGGGAGAGAGCTGCAGAGCACAAGGTTGTCATTCTGGAACAAGCAGCCTCTGGCCACACACTGGCTCAGCTGCTGACACAGCTTCCGCTCCTGGCTTCTCCTCTTCAGCAGCTCCTAAGAGACCACATCCAGAAAGATGGAGTCCAGATGGATCCAGAAGAGGAAGGAGTCCAGCCAAGTCCCAGTTGGAGAGGGGAGTTGCTTGTGGGAAGTGGCGGGGGTGGGGTTTGGGGAGGGGGGGATCAAAGAAACTCGGACTCTTCTGGGAAGGCAATAGTAAACAAAAGGCAAAAGGCGCTGAATGGGGTGCCCTCTCTGTGGACATCCCTGCCTTTCATTTCCTCTCCTCTCCAATACCTTGTAAATGACTCATGTATTCATTCCACCGAGGTCTCCTGAGGACCTACCCTCTGCTGGACCTGGGCTCTCTGGGTTTGAGAACAAAGAAGGTTCAGCTGCTGCCCTTAGGGAGCTCAGTCTAAAGGGCAGGACAGTCACCTACAGAGAAGGTCTGAGGGAGAATGTGGTGGTTGAGCCCCCCCAGGAAGCAGATTCTGAGACAAAGTTGAGCATGCAGGGTGCCCTTGGGATCGACCTTATGGAAGGGCAGGGGAGGACACAGGATGGGTAGGTGGAGAGGCCCAGCTGCAATGTAGGCCTGGTAATGGCCTCTGCCACCCAAGGGAGCCCTGCTGCTAAAAAGGCCTCCCAGCGAGGCTGAGAGAATGTCACACTCTGCCTCAATTCCCTTTTGGTTGGGGCCCCCAGAATGGAGTATGACTTGGGGAGCTGTGGCCATCCCTGGGGAGCAGCACAGCCTTCCAGCAGATGACCACCATGTCCTCTGATTCAGGGGGGCCTGGGTGTGGGTCCACGGTGCCCCCCACATCACCCAGAGCACTCTGGGAACAGGGAGGAGAACAGTGATGGAGATGTCTCTGAGCAGAGCCTGGGGCTGAGAAGAGCTTTCAGGCAGAGAAAGGGTAGTGCATTTGAGCTTCGAGGCCTAGGGGTTGTTGTGGCCCAGCAGACCGGGGAAGGAGCATCCAGGGGAAGTGAGGCAGTAGCTCTCCTCACCACCATGAAGACCTGACTTCATCGCCCATGTGACGCCAGGGAGACCAGGCCTCTCCCCAAACACCAGGTGAGCGTAACTGTGCGTAAACAGTTAAGTTGCTGTGACCGGAGAGAAATCCTATCATGACTGGCTGGTGAGCAGCTCCATGGGACTTCTTCATTTGCAAATACTCAAATCTATTAATAAACATGGGTACAAGCTGCAGTGGGCGTGGAGGGGACACAGTGCTTTAGGGCAGACAGAGCCACGCATTTCCTGTGTGACCTTAGCCCAGTCACTGCACCTCTCTGAGCTTCAAGCCCTTCATCTGCAGAGCATAACTGACACTTCCAGGGTTGTGTGGCTTCCACGAGATCAGGTATACAAAATTGCACTGAACCGGGTGGTCCCTGGCACAGCCTTGCTGCCTTGGACCCTCATTAGGGCTGCAGAAAGTGACCCAGCCAGCCTCAAGGCCAAGGCTGTTCTGTCACTCTATCCTGAGAGCCAGCACTGCCACCAGCGCAAGCCGGAGGACATCGGCCTGCATTCAGTCTGTTCAGACGAAGTGGTGACTGGTACTGAGTAGAGACTGGGGATTAAGTGGCCTGGTTCTTTCTCATCTGGCTCCTCCAGGGCTGGGGTTGGAGATGGTTGCTTAGCGACAGTGTTAATTCATCTTTGGGACCATCCCCCTTCCCACTAGGGCAGGAATGCCACCATGCTCATAAAAACTATTGTTTTTGAGGATAGTTTGGATACTTCTTCCTAAAAGGGTTTTTTTTCTTCTGAGGTAAACCGGGGGCACTCCTCTGATGGGAATCACCCTGGGATGAAAGAACAGCTATGCGGAGGGCGGGGGGGCTACAACTTGGGGCCCTTGCCCACTCTTTGTGGGGCAAATTATTCCGGAACAGCAGCAGGATGACCAAAGACAAGCTGCACAAGTGAGCCTCTGTTCTGTGCTTGGCAGGGAAAGCACGGGACTATTTTTTTTCTCTTTTTAAGCCTTTCTAAGTCCCAGGCATGTGCTGCCCCCAGGACAGAACTGGGTTCCTGAGCCTCTCAGAAGAGGGGGTGGTGAGAGAGATGAGTCAGAGCACCTCCAATTAGGATGGCACCCACAGCGGCCTGGGAATTGGAAACTTCGGAACTGTTCCCCAGACAGCAGGCCTCCCAAAGCTGTCTGCTACCCTCCACATTGATTCCTTCAGCCCTCAGCCCAGATTCCAACTGCTTTTGCAGGCCAAAAGCACCAAGCAGTGAGGCCTTAACAGTCAGATTTTCCATAAGCTGAAAGGAAAGAACGTTCGAAGAAAACATGATTTCCTCGGTGAGTATCAGCTTCAAATGATTCTCAAAGCAGAAGACAATGAAAGAAGCACACAGCCAGTCAGGTCAGCCTGGCTTATTTTAAATTCACCTCACAAAGCAAGTGTACAGCGAGAAAACTCTTTGTAAGAGCAACCAACCGAATAAATCAACTTTCGGCGAGCTTCCCAGTGCAGAAAAAGCCATAAAACATCCATTTGTGCAATAAAACCCTGCTGTTGGGATAGAAAGGTGAGAGGCCCACTGGGGGACCCTGTCCGAGTCCCGGCAGCTCTGCCTGCAGTGACATGGTTGCCTCTGCTGTTCACGTGCAGGGACAGAGTTTGTACCTATCCCACCGAGGACTGTCCCATCAGATCAGCAAGCACAAGCTGGGCTAGAAGTGCCCTAAAGTCCACCACTAGTGCTTGGGCCTTTTATCTTTTAATGCCCAGCACCCTGATAACACAAAATCAGAGAACAGTCAGTGTTGCAAGTGGATAGACCTTTTTTAGTTTCTTCTGCAGTATAGAAATGCAAAATGCCTTCTGGAAAAATTCTCTCCTCCCTATCCTTAGGAATCACAGGAAGAAAAAGCCATGAGAATCAATGACCTCTAGTCCTCCTAAGCCATTTCTCACCCAGAAGGAGGGCCCTGCCTACAGACTGCTAAGAGAACCAGAAAAGAGGAGAGAGAGGTGCAATTATTTTTACTAACATGTAAGTTAGAGACATATCAGTGTCAGGCCTTGAAGGTTTGTAGCGTCACTGATGAGTTAGCTCTATCAGCACCAAGAATCCATAACAAGAATGATCTGAGATTCCCCCTACACCTGCCCTAGTTAACTGGGTGGAAGAAAGGGAGCAGTGTGTGCATCTCTTCTGTAATAGATATTTATTCAGGTCAAATCCAAAGAAAGTAGGTTATCAGTGTGCCTGGGTGGCTCAGTTGGTTAAGCATCTGCCTTTGGCTCAGGTCACGAGCTCAGGGTCCTGGGATTGAACCCCGCACTGGGTTCCCTGCTCAGCGGGAAGTCTGCTTCCTTCCTTTCCCTCTGCTGCTCCCCCCTGCTTGTACTCACTCTCACAAATAAATAAATAAATAAACAATATTTTTTTAAAAAGTAAGGTTTATTATCGGGAATATACAGAAACCCAGAAATAGAAACAGAATATTCAGGAAATATCCTCAGCTATTCTTTTTCTGCTCTTCCACCTTGTACTATGTTCTCTCCCACTGTACTATGTTCTCTCTCCCTTGTCCTATGTTTCTCCCCCTGACTGGTGCTTAGGGTCTCACTCCTGCTCATGCTTCACTTTGCACACCGTGACCATGGGATCCGCATGGTCCTGGCTTCATCCACTTCTGAACATGTCTCACTGCAGTTCAGCTCCTGGTGCTAACTCATCCTCTTGATGTTTTCCATTAAAATTCCTGGGTGAGCTCATCATGTTGAGCTAGGTCACATCAGAGGTTGTTGGACAGACAGTACATGACCCTGGGTCAACAGCTCACCCCAGGCCATTTTCTACGGCTGGAGGAGACCCTTGGGGAGAGAGGGAGGGAGAGAGAAAAAGGAGGCTGTGTGCCAGATATGGCTAAGGTAGACCTCTAGGAGAAGCACACCAGGGTATGGTGTTTAATATGGCGATCCCTTGGCTCTGGCTGACCGAGACAGTGCTAAGTTTTGGCAATGTGCACTAGATAGGCAAACATCCTGAGAAACTATTTCATTTTCATGAAATCTGCTTCATATTCAAGGGGACCAATATGGACAAACTGTGAAGGGTTTTCAGGATTCAATTAAATGTAGGTCTCTCAGAAGGACAAAATCCAAGCAAGGTGCTAGTTTGGGAGGTCACACACAAAAAGTATTAATAGGCTTAGAGTATCCAGCTTTTGATACAGGAGTCCTGGTCAGACAGGGAGGAACTCTCCAGCTCTGCTTTGAATTCAAATTCATGTAACTAAGAAGATTTCTGAGCCAGGGTCATGGGAGAGGGACAGCCGAAGCCAGGGGTCTAACTGAAGGAGAGCTTCTTCTTGTCCACCATCAGCTGCTGTGCTGGCCAGCTGACTGCACCTCCTCGTGGCCATTCCCCCCACTTACTCAGCCACAGACCTTCATCAGACACCTTCCTCTATGCCTGAGGCACATCTGACTAGGACTATTTGCTTTCAGAAAAATCACAGTAGGGGGCTCTAAGATCTGGCCTCCCTGTAGCAGTTATGCTCCCCCATCTTCAGCCTGACCCCAGAAAAAGGCTCTTTGTGGTTTGTGAAAGGGAAAGCCTGTGCTGTTCCTGTCAGCACTCTACTCTCACTCCTTCACTTTGACTCTCAGAACACTTCACTTCCAGTCACCAAACATGTGTGAGTTTCCCCCAGCAAGATTTTCTCAGACACCAGCTGGGTACCCTACGATTTCACTCAGTTCTAACACTCTTTTCCTGCAGATAGCATCAGATCCCTCAGGTCAAGGGCTCAGCCCCTTCACATGTCAGTCCCATGTCCAGGTTCTGAGCTGATCTTCTGACCAACAGGCTCTAAATCAGAAGTTACCATGACTCTTCTCTTGGGCTCAGTCAATTTTGAACTATACACTGGTTCAGGAGAAGAGTTTAGTTACAATCTAATGGTTTATTATAAAAGGATAGGATAAAAGATACATATGAATACCCAGATGGAAGACATGGGTATGGCAAGATGTGTGGGAAGCAGTGAGGAGCTTCCATGCCCTCTCCAACTTGCAACTCTTCCAACATCTCCACCTCTTCACCAACACAGAAGCCCTCCAACCCCTACTTTGGGGATGTTTATAGGGACTTCAGGGCTTCATCACGTAGGCGTGATCAGTCACTAACTCTCTTCCAGCCCCTCTCTCTTCTCTGTAGAGAAGGGGGTGGAGTTGGAATGTGGAGCTGAGAATCCCAAGTTCCAATCATGGCGTGGTCCTTCTGGTGACCAGTCCACACCTGGGAGCCCACTCAGCATCACCTCCTAAGAATCAAAGACACCCACACTACTGAGGGAATACCATGGAATTTAGAAGCTCTAGGTCAGTCAGGATCTGGGTCAGAGACCAAATATTAGAACAAAAGATGCTCCCGAGCTCTTATCACTTAGGGGGAAATTACAAGCATTTTAGGAGCTCTGTGCCAGGAACTCATGGCAGAGACTAATCTATATTTTTTTTCTTATCTCACGCTGTGCTTCTGACAAGCCGGCTGTAAATCAGAACTTCCCACAGCCCTCCCCTTGGGCTCAGCCATTGGCTAAAAAGCTCCCAGAACTCAGGAAACATTTTTCTTACTATTTTGCCAATTTATTCTACAAGGATAGAACTCAGGAAAACCAGATGGAAAAGACACACACACAACAATGTTCTGTGGGAAAGGGGACAGAGCTTTCATGCTCTCTCCCAGTGCGCCACCCTCCTAGTAACCTCCTCCTGTTCACCAACCCAGAAGCTCTCCAAACCCTGTGATCTGGGGTGTTTATGGAGGCTTCATTCCATAGGCATGACTGATTAAATCATTAGCCATTGATGATTAATTCAACCTCCAGCCCCTCTCCCCTTCCCACAAGTTGGGTGGTGGGGGGTAGTGGAGACCGAAAATTCCAACCCTCTAATCATGACTGAACCTCTTGGCACCAGTCCCCATCCAGTGGCGACCTAGGGGCTTTCCAAGAGTCACGCCATTAACGTAACTCAGAAGTGGCTAACAGGGTTTCTTATGAATGACCAAAGAGATGCATTTTCACATTTAGCACTCTGAAGCTATTTACAAGAACTGAGAACAAAAGCCAAATATTTTAACAGAAGATGCCTCTATTGCTCTAATGAGTTAGGCAATGACAAGAGATTTGGGAGCAAGAAAGTGCAGATGAAGACCAAAATATAAATCACAGTATCGCATGCTTCTTAGCAAAAGAGAGAGCTGAGTACATTTTAACGGGCCATCACCATTGGGGGACTGAGAGTTCCTGATACCACAGTGACCATCTCGCAAGAGACTCAAACTGGCTCAAGAGAAGACCTTGCTTCTGTCTGAGGGAGCTGGGGAGCCAGAAGGTCCATGCCTTGAAAAGCCAACTCTTTCTGAAACTTAAGAGCCTTTCCCTGAGCAGTTTTCTTATTTTATTATTCTGTTTTACTATGTCTATTATTTTAAATAATCAGTAACAACTTATAAATCCAATTTTAAAACAAAATTAATTTTCAAACCATTCATAACAACATTTGGTCAAGAGATCCAACAGCCCTGTGATTCCTCCAGAGCAGGAATTATTAACCCTGTTTTGCAGATTTGGAAACTGAGAGAGACTAGAGGGGAGGGAAAATGTGTTTTCCCTGGCTGGTTTTGAAAATTAAACTGGCAACATCATATTCACAGGAGAAAAGCATACAACTTTATTTTTTTATAATTTTTTAATTATTTTATTAACATATAATATATTATTAGCCCCAGGAGTACCAGTCTGTGAATTGCCAGGTTTACATACTTCACAGCACTCACCATAGTACATACCTTCCCCAATGTCCATAACCCAACCACCCTCTCTGCCCCCCCACCCCCAGCAACCCTCAGTTTGTTTATTTTGTGAGATTATGAGTATTTTATAGTTTGTCTCCCTCCCAATCCCATCTGGTTTCATTTATTCCTTTCCTACCCCCCAAACCCCCCACATTGCCTCTCAAATTCCTCATATCAGGGAGATCACATGATAGTTGCCTTTCTCTGACTGACTTATTTCACTAAGCATGATAGCCTCTAGTTCCATCCACGCCATCGCAAATGGCAGGATTTTATTTCTTTTGATGGCTGCATAGTATTGCATTGTATATATATATACCACTTCTTCCTTATCCATTCATCTGTTGATGGACATCGAGGTTCTTTCCATAGTTTGGCTATTGTGGACATTGCTCCCAAAAACATTCGGGTGCATGTGCCCCTTAGGATCACTATATTTGCATCTTTAGGGAAAATACCCAGTAGTGCGATTGCTGGGTCATAAAGTAGCTCTATTTTCAACATTTTGAGGAACCTCCATGCTGTTTTCCAGAGTGGTTGCACCAGCTTGCATTCCCACGAACAGTGTAGGAGGGTTCCCCTTTCTCTGCATCCTTGCCAGCATCTGTCATTTCTTGACTTGTTAATTTTAGCCATTCAGACTGGTGTGAGGTGGTATCTCCTTGTGGTTTTGATTTGTATTTCCCTGATGCCGAGTGATGAGGAGCTCTTTTTCATGAGTCTGTTGGCCATCTGGATGTCTTCTTTGCAGAAATATCTCTCCATGTCCTCTGCCCATTTCTTGATTGGATTATTTGTTCTTTGGGTGTTGAGTTTGATAAGCTCTTTACAGATTTTGGATACTAGCCCTTTATCTGATATGTCATTTGCAAATATCTTCTCCCATTCTGTCAGTTGTCTTTTGGTTTTGTTAACTGTTTCCTTTGCCCTGCAAAAGCTTTTGATCTTGATGAAGTCCCAATAGTTTATTTTGCCCTTGCTTCCCTTGCCTTTGGCAATGTTCCTAGGAAGAGGTTGCTGCGGCTGAGGTCAAAGAGGTTGCTGCCTGTGTCACATACAACTTTATTTAACATAAGTTTGATGTGACATGGGGGCCTTCATAAGGGACTGAGAACCTGAAGAAACTGTTCAAGCTGAGAGTTTTTTATGCCGGGTGTGATGATGAGTGGGCCGTTGTGGAGAAATACGGTAAGAGAAGGTAAGTGTAGCAAGTCGGGGGGAACTTAGCAAGGCCTGTTTGTCCGGATTTTTCTTAGTGTCCCTCCATCTTGAAGATAAGGATGTTCCTTTCCTCTGGGTGTAGGGACAGCATCTCTCACAAGAGGGTTTTTATGACCTGCTTCAGAGGAAGAAGGCAGGAGAAAGTCACAGAGACCTCCCCACTTCTCAGATTCCTTCAGCTTAAAGTCTTCAAGATACTCCAGTATATGCTGTTGTATCTGGTAACAAAAGGTATTATATTTTGGGGTGGCATGCTCTGAACTCCAATATCTCCTATCTAGTATGGAGCAGAATTAGAATCCGGATTTAAGGTCCAGGGCGATACAACTGTTTTCTGCCAACTCCATTACACATGGTGCTAATAGCACATTACAGAAGCTGAAGCCAAAGGCAAAGCTGATAACAGTTTTTTTGGGCAGCTAACCCATCATTAAATGAGGCTATAGAGGAAAAAACTTGCATCAGGCAGCTTCTTACCTCCTATCCTTTGGAGCATGAGATCTGCCATATGAAGAATTTATACCATAGGCATCTATTTAAGAATTTAAGATTATATTCAAATGCCTTCTTGTTAAAATAGAGTTTCTTTTTTTAAGGGGATTTTGAAAAGGCATTCTTTAAAAGCTTTCCTAAGGAGGTGTCTCAAATTATGTTTCAGTGATTTTCAACATTAGTAACTAGAAAAGAGGGATTCACTTTTTTCCTTTAAACATAATTTTCTTTTAGAGAGAGAGAGAGAGAGAGAGCGCACATGTGAGTGGGGAGAACAGAGGGAAGAGCAGTGGGAGAAGGGAGAGTATCAGGCAGGCTTCATGCATGGAACTTGTCAGCTGGGCTCAGTCTCACGACCCTGAGGTCACCACCTGAGCCAAAAATCAAGAGTCAGACGCTTAACTGAGTCACCAAAACAGCCCTCTTTAAACACAATTTTTAATCCAGAAAAAAAAAAATACATTGAACTTCCTTTCCACATTTTTTCAAGACTCAAGTATTTTAAAACTGCCTCAAGATATTCCTTCTGATGAACTCAAGATATGTCCGTATTCCCATATCCCAAGCGGCAGAAAACTTTTTGCACCAATTTGTTCTTTCATTGAACAAATATCAAAGCGAATCAATGAATTGATTTGCTCTTTCTTGCTTGCTTATTAATAATCATGGGATAACACTGATCATCAGCCCATCGGTATAAAAACAAAGAGCAAATAAAACATTTAAAGAACCGCCAGCATGTCAATGCTCAAAAGGCCTTTTTGTGACCTGTGTCCTAGCATCCTCATACCTGAGCTACTCCTGTTGCCCTGTAAATTAAGTGACCCTATGAAACCACACATCGCTAAGTAAAGTACACACAAGCCATGCTGGCTGATAATCACCACTGCCAGCTCACCATAAAATAGTCAGTGTCTTCCTGAAATCTTTGCGAACTAAAGAAATCGTTTAGCGGACCGTTCACATGACTCCCGCAGAGCTGACTTCGAAAGTTCATCATTCCTTGCCTGTCAGCAATGTCCAAAATCCCTGATACAGAAATCTGCAGACCGTTAAGTCTCCAAAAGTCACAGACCCCTGATTGTGTTTACCAGGGATGCCCTCAGGGAAGGTTTTTAAAAGTCTGGAAGGGCTTTCCCCAGACAGAGGTTGTCCTTGCAGAAAAGGCCGGAGACGGGGTGAGGGATGTCAGCCTGAAATCAGAAAAGATTTTGGCCAAGGAATGGAGGCATACTTGCTTTCCATTAATCATTTTTAAAAGCTTCTTAATGAAATGAAATATACAGAAAGGTACATATTATTAGCATACAGTTAATGAATTTTCACAAAGAACACAGCTAGGTGACCAGCACTCTGAACGATGACAACAACAACAAAACCAGAGTATCGCCAGCAGATCCTGCTCCCAGGTCACCCTCTTAGACCTCCTTCCCCAGAGGGATACTACCGGATTAGTTCGCCTGTTTCTGTGTTTTATGTAAAAGAAAGTAAACAACATCCACCCTGCAGTGCCCGGCTTCTCTCGCTCAATACCATGTTTCTGAGAGCCACCCATAGGGCGGTATTTGCAGCAGATGCTTCCTTCAAACCGCCGCAGTGCCTTCCACTCTGTTGAACTTGGCTTGATTATTCATTCTATTACTGATGGGCATGTGGTCCATACAATGTAACCCAAAGTTTACTGTTTGGCTTGGGAAGTTTTTAAAAAATAACCCCATGGGGGAAGAAAAAAATAACCCCATGTTTGAGTGAGACACTCAGGAGATTTTGTGGCAGCACAACGGAAGAAAATAGATAGCCATTTCATTTGCTGAGATCTCTGGCTCTATTCTGTGCTGCTTTCACTTACCCCCGTGCCCTGGCTCAGGAAAAATTGTGAGTGTAACTGCTACAAAGAGGGTGAGATGTGGAGTCCCAGAAAATGAGGGATAGCCTGGTATCTGCAGGGAGAGGACAAAGGAAGGTGTGCGGGTGTGTACGTCAACTGGGAGACGCCTCTGGTCACTGCAAAAAACCTCCCCAAATATCTCAGAGCAGCTAGGATGCCTCAGTCAACCCCAGGCTATTGTGACTTCAGTCTCTGGCATTTCAGCAAGTGTGGATGTTGGATCATTTCTTACTCCCCAGCTGAGTGAAATAAGTCAAGCAGAGAGTTAATTATCATATGGTTTCACTTATTTGTGGAGCATAAGGAATAACATGGAGGACATGGGGAGATGGAGATGAGAAGGGAGTTGGGGAAAATTGGAGGGGGAGATGAACCATGAGAGACAATGGACTCTGGAAAACAATCTGAGGGTTTTGAAGGGGTGGGGGTGTGGGAGGTTGGGTGAGCCTGGTGGTGGGTATTATAGAGGGCACGTACTGCCTGGAGCACTGGATGTGGTGTATAAACAATGAATTCTGGTACACTGAAAAGAAATTTAAACAATTTTTTTTTAAATTGAGCAGGAAAAAACAAAAAAAGAAAAAATGAGATCATGAACTCTTTATTTGATCCAATGAGGCTTAAATCAGGCCCCATCAGACTAACCTTCCTGTTTTTAATAGTGATCTGACCAAAAGCTTTCTCCAGCACATACATTCCTAAATACTTCCTGTTTTCTTCCTTCTCCAAGATCACAACTACCCTGCTTCAGATCTTCAGGGTTTCTAAAATACTAACTGCTCACTAGGTTTCCAACAATTTGAGGCAAAGCTAAGTGTATTTTCAGACAGTCTCTCTTTATCTGAGTGCACTGGTTTAAAATACACCAGTTTGCCCTCATTGGAGGTTTCAGTAACCGGTGGTCTGGAGCTAGAAGATCCTCCTAATGTATCATCCGAAGGTCAGTAGTCGCCTAACACTGTGTCACAACCGACATCATTCACCTTGCTTCATCTCCTCACGTAGGCATTTCATCATCTCACATCACCTCAAGAAGGAGGTGAATGCCATACAATAAGGTATTTTGAGAGAGAGAGAGAGACAGACCCCACATTCACATAACTTTTGTTAGAGTTACGTTATAATTATTCTATTTTATTACTGTTCAACATTGTGAATCTCTCACTGGGACTAATAACTTATAAATTAAACTTTATCAGAGGTATGTACGTAGAGGAAGAAGCATAGTCTATCTGGGGTTCAGTACCCTCACAGTCTGTGCTTTCAGACATCCACTCAGGGTCTTGGGACATATCCCCTGTGGAAATGGGAAACTACTGTATTCCTAAATACTTAAGAGAGGAGACTCTTAATATTTGACCCTCCAATCACCAGTACATAAATCCAAAGTGCCTTTGGGATCTAGAGATAACAAGAGTCCTCATTTGAGGGAGGAAGGCTGGGAAAATAGAAGGAAGTGAAGTGTTTAGACTCACTGGTTTGGGAAGACTTTAAAATTTTTTATATCAAGAACTTATTTATGTTTTATTTCTTGAGAAAGCTTTGGAGATATTACATGTAAATCTTCAAAGATTTTAAGCATTATTTCATAAAGAATGTGCTACTGTTTAATATAAATGTATGAGATGAGAGCAAATATTTTTTTAAAAAATTATGACTTTTAATTATCTTTTTTCTTCTTGATCTTCCTTGACTGCATCCATCTTTTGACTCATTTTTTTCTAAACTTTCTAAGCCCTCAATGATGAGGGATGCTGGTTTATGGGACTTTCTAAAAGGACATCTAAAAAACAAATTAATGATTTCTTGGGTTGCTCAAGTACCCATGATTCACAAGCACCTAAATCTCTTGATGATGTTAAAGTACAAAGGGTTAAAGTATGTGGATACGATAATAATATTTAAAATCATTATTACAATATTATAAATTATTATAAAAATGTAATAAATATCATTGTTATAGTAGGATGTATAAATCTTAAAAAAGTAAAAGAAATACAAAGTTCTTCCTGCCCATGACTTTCAGTTCTTTGAGCTAACATTTTCTGTGCTTTCCACTTTTGTGCCCATCCTTGTGTACTTTCATGCCTTTTAAAAACTGATCTTCATGGGGCGCCTGGGTGGCTCAGTGAGTTAAAGCCTCTGCCTTCAGCTCAGGTCATGATCCCAGGGTCCTGGGATCGAGCCCCGAACTGGGCTCTCTGCTCAGCAGGGAGCCTGCTTCCTCCTCTCTCTCTGCCTGCCTCTCTGCCTACTTGTGGTCTCTGTCTGTCAAACAAATAAAAATCTTTTTTTAAAAAAATAAAAACTGATCTTCACAATGACTCTGAGGTTTGAGAAAACTGGACTTCAAGAGGTGAACAGCTCGCCAAAGTTATAAGATTGTGAGTGACAGAGGCAGAGCTTAAATCCAACACTGGCTGCAGCCTGATCCTCCCTCCTCTTGTTAGCTGCTGCTGCCCTCGTACCTACAAGCTGTCCATGAAGGCTGATGCCAAGGCAGTTAGCCTGAATACCATGCTCTGGGGAGACAAAAGCTTAAACTGTTAACTCCCAAAGTGAGTAAAATTTCCACTGAATTTATTGAAAATCATGAGCTCTAGTTCTCCAACAATTAAAGGGACAAAGTCAGTATGAAAATTGGGTCTTGGTTTTGTCTCTCTTTTTCATCAGGTAACATAAAGAAAATTCCATTTGGAGAATAAGGACTATGATGTCCACTGAATGTCTGTTCTGTCTGTGCTGTGTGGTGCTAGGAATAGAGAAATTTACAAAATGTGGCTCCTGCATCAAAGTACAGTAACATGAGATTACTCTATCTGTGACACTGGGCAAATGAAGGTTCTGTCTCTTGACTCTGAATTTACTTCCTGTCCATGACTATCAGGGATTAATAACCCACAATGGATCCTTCTTTGTCTAAACTGCTAAACTGAGTTCTTTCTTACTGTATGTGAGGAATTTATGAATAACACCATCAAAAGACAGCCTCAGAGTGCACATATTTTGTTCCTTTAAAGGCTCATTTCCAAGTTTTCTCCCCCAAACATTTATCCCATGTATGTATCTCTCTGCTCCCATCTTCCCAACTGGAGCACCTTGTGCTGATATCAGCATTAAAAATACAGATTCTTTCTTAGCCAGAATCTGCACTCCACTCTCAGTGGAGATTTCTAGAAGATGAGAGACAAAAATGTGGAACTAACCATATAGAACACCTGATCTGTCCTTTCTTTTAAAAATGGAATAACTAAGACTCTGAGAAGCTAAGTAGCTTGTCTATGGTCAGAGGTAAATAAACAATAAACCTCAGACTTAAATTCAGGCCTTTACCCCCTATAATGCTTTAGTACATGCCACAACCTTTGGTCAGAGAAGTTTCTGATAGGAGGTCTGGCCCATCACTTGGCACAATTCTCAGATTCTTGGTGAAAGCTGGTTAAGTAAATACATGTGAAGGGTCTCCCAGCTTCTGGTATACCCCTTGTTACCCCACCCCCACTAAGCCTGTCCTGCACTGCCTCTTCCCTTCCTTCCTGAACTACACTGCCCAACAATGCTACTACTATTCTTGCCTGAGCAGCAATAGCAGGGACAGCATCTCTGCAAATACGTATATTACGCAGGCAGAGATGGAGAACACTCAGAACTATTTAGTCAGTACATTAACCAGGATACATTTTCCTAGTGGACCCCTACATGTGCCACATAGAGCTGAAGTAGGATGTTTTAGTAGGAGGGGTCAGTGACAAATCCAGGGCCTAGAGGGTAGAGGGACATGAAAGAGAAGTGAAAGAATACAAAAGCTAGAGAAAAATCAGTGAGTTAACTGATTTGCTCAAGGTCACACAAACTAGCAGGTATCAGAGTGGGAATTTGAACTCTGGCACTGAGATTACTCTGGAAGCTCCACACGGTGCTGCTCTCCCAAAGGACCAGAAACCACTGTGCCTAGTTTGAGGTGTTACAGAGGAATAAAGGACGGTACACAAACATAAATGACAAGGAACAAAAAAGGATGCATATCATCTATAGAAATGTTTATGGAGAACCTACTTACTGTGTTAGAAACTTGTTACAAACTGAACTGCATCTGCCCTCCCAACCATTCATATGTTGAAACCCTAACCCCCAATGTGACTATATTTGGAGACAGGGCCTTAAGGAGATAATTAAGATTAAATGGGATCACAAGTGTGGGGCCCTAATCCAATAGGGTTGGTGTCCTCATAAGAAGAAGATACAACAGGAGCATGTGTGAACAGAGGAAAAGCCAAAGGACACAATGAGACAGCAGCCATTGACAGGCCAAAGAGAGACCTCAGGAGAAACCAAACCTGTTGGTACATTAATCTTGAACTTCAAACTTCCAGAACTGTGAGAAAATAAATTTGTTATTTAAGCCACCCAGTCTGTGGTATTTTGTTATGGCCACCTGACCTAATACAATAAAGATGGCCAAAGTGAAGGGGCTGCTGAAGACTACTTCAGTCTCACTCTGTTCCATGCTTACCTGGGCCCAGGGAGAAGATGCGGAACTGATGCACAGCTGAACTGCAACCAGGTAGTTTCAAAGTAAGCAGGTCCATGCTAGAACAAAAAGAAAAAGGACATAAATAACAGTGAAAGTTGTAGACAGACATGAACAATTTCTTTTTTCCTGTGGCTTATCTGTCTTTCATCCTTTAATTGCCTTGTTTCCATGGTAGTTTTATAAGGATAAACATTTGTTTCAAAAAACTCATTTCCTGACAATTTAGAACAAATGTAAACTATTTGAGACTTTAGATGGTCAATGTTTAGAAAATGTTTATGCCAAGGAAAAGATAAATTCCACTGAAAGAATCTGTGGAGGAACATTAGCAGAAGTGGCAGAGAATGGACCTCTGAAAATCTCCATAAAAGCAGTGAGAACATTTGTAAAAATTGTCAGAATTAACTTTTTCAGAACTCTTAAAATTAATCAAAGGCTTATGGCAATCTGGGAAGAGTCTATTCAGGAAGAAAGGCTCAAACTCAATAAGACCAGCAAGCTTTATGACATTTTAACTTGCTCTATCTCCATTACTCCTCTGCAACCCAAAAGTAGACTTGAAAATCAGTGGCCCTCAAGCACAGTGGAAACCAGCAGTGTGGCAACCACTGGAGGGGGAAGAATGGGGTTGGGGTTCCTTCAAAATTCTATTTTCAGAGAATTGGCAGTATTTGGTCTATCTGGTCATTCTTAGAAGACTCTGCTTACAAAACTGTCTTTACTTGGATTGACTTGCAACTTACCCACTAAGAAAAATCTTTTCCCAGGATCATTAGTTGAAAACATTACAGCTGCCCAGGGTGGCAGATAAGAGTTGGGTCAAACAACAGCCTAACCAAAAAGCTTAAAAGAAAAAGGTGGGAACTGAGATATCTATAGGGAGCTTTGAAAAGCTTTCATATATCTGTGGGAATCTAGAAGGCTTCATGCATGGCCAAAGTCATGAACATGTCAAAAAAGACCCGAGAAGGGGCTTAAATTCTCACCTCTGACTGACCTTCAGGCTTTACATAAGCAGAAAGTGAAGGCTAAGAGTTGGAAACTGCCAGGGTACATGGGTGGCTCAGTTGGCTAAGTGTTCAACTCTTGATTTCAACTCAGGTCATGCTGTCAGGGTCACGAGATCAAGCCCCATGTCAGGTTCTGTGCTGATCATGGAAACTGCTTAAGATTCTCTCCCTCTCTCTCTCTGCATCCCCCAAATAAAGATAGATTTGGAAATCACCTATCTGAATGTTGAAGGTGTGCCCCCAAATACTCATACAGAGCTCCTCAGAAATCTCCCACACATTTAGTGAAATTTCTATTGAATCACAAACTGGCCACTAAGTTAAATGAGCAGAGAATTCAGTGGTCACACATGACAAAACATACAGAATTCAACTGCAGACTCAGTTCAGAAAAGCCACCTAAACAAATCAACGGCAACAGCACATGCTGGGAGAGGACAGAATGATTCTCAGCCTCACAACATTATATTATTTAAACATAGAATTTTCAATAAAAAAAATATGAAACATGCAAAGAAACAAGACCATATGGCCTATATGGCCTTTTTTCAGGGGAAAAATGTAGTCAGTAGAAACCACCTCTGAGGAAGCCTAAATGCTGGGCTTACTAGACAAAGCCTTCAAATCAGCTACCTTAAACATGTTCAAAGAACTAAAGAAAACCATGTCTAAAGAACTAAAGGCAAGTAAGAGAAGGATGTCTCACCAAATAGATAAGAATTATAAAAAAGAACCAAATAGGAACTCCAAAGTTAAAAAGTGCAATAACTGAAATGTAAAAATTCACCACAGGAGTTCAATAGCATATTTAGATTATCAGAAGAAAGAAGCAATTTAGGTTGGCAGAAGAAAGAAGAAAGAATGAATTTTAATATAGGTTAACTGAGGTTATACAGTCTGAGGAAAAGAAAAAACATAAAGAATGAAGAAAGATTAACAGAGCCCCTGGAGACCTACGGAACACCATCAAACATATCAAGATATGCATAATGACAGTTCCAAAGAAAAGGACTGAAAGGGATAGGGAAAATTTTTAAAGAAATATTTACTGAAAACTTTCCAAATTTCATGAAAAACATAATCTACACATTCAAGAAGCTAAAAAGGAAGGAAGGAAAGAAGGAAGAAAAAATGTTCAAGTAGAATAAGCTGAAAATGATTAACACTTAAATCATAATCAAACTGCTAAAGTCTAAAGACAAAGAGAGAAGCTTGAAGTCAGCAAGAGAGTCTTGGTAACATTAACAGCTGATTTCTCATCCATGACTATAGAGACCAGAAGGCAGTGAGGGATGCCATATTCAGGGAGGACATTCAGAGTACTGAGAAAGACCATCACGAGAATTCTATATCTAGCAAAACTATAAAGAAATTGGGACACTCCCAGATAAAAACTGAGAGAATGTGTCACTAGTAAACCTGACCTACAAAACACAGTCCTTCCTTCAGGCTTAGGTGAAAGTACTCTAGACAATAACTTGAATCCATATGGAGAAATAAAAAGCACTCATAAAGATAACTGCATTGTAAATACGAAAGACAGTATTTATGTATTTTTTTTGTAACTCGTTTTCTTCTATTTGATTTTTAAAAAATATTTATTTATTTATTTATTTGAGAAAGAGAGTGTGGGTGGGGGGAGGCAGGGGCAGAGAGAAAGGGAAAGAGAGAATCCCAAGCAGACTATCCACTGAGCCCAGCACAGGGCTCAATATCACAACCCTGAGATCATGACCTGAGCCAAAACCAAGAGTCAGATGCTTAACCAACTGAGCCTCCCAGGTGCCCCTTCTCCTATTTGATTTAAAAGACAACTGCATAACGGGACGCCTGGGTGGCTCAGTTGGTTAAGCAGCTGCCTTCGGCTCAGGTCATGATCCCAGCGTCCTGGGATCGAGTCCCGCATTGGGCTCCTTGCTCCGCAGGGAGCCTGCCTCCCCCTCTGACTCTGCCTTCCACTCTGTTTGCCTGTGCTCGCTCTCGCTCCCTCTCTCTCTGACAAATAAATAAATAAAATCTTTAAAAAAAAAAAAAAGACAACTGCATAAAACAATAACCATAAATCTTTGCTGATAGGCATATAATGTATTAAGATATAATTTTTATGATGATAATAGCAAAGGAGTGGGAAGAGAATGAAGCTATAAAAGAGCAAAATTTTTATATACTTTTAAAAGTATGTTGTTATTCATTCACATGAAAATTTTACAAGACGTCGTTGTAACTCCCAGGGCAATCATTAAGAAAATAACTTGGAAGAATCCATGGTGCAGATGGTTTACTTATATCCAGCAAAGTTTTACTGGTATATATAAAACAATGCTAGAGCCAGTATTAATTAGTAAAATCTCTGAAGAAAGGAAGTTCTTCACTGAGGACGTCATTTTTATTGATTTCTCAACATACAGTGACTAGAAAAGCAAACAAAGTGTCCTTTCATTCACTTTAAATCAATCTATTCTGTGGGCCTATTATGTGTCAGGTTCTGTTTGATGCTGTAAAGTAGAGGCTTAGTGGAGACTGTCTTAATGAAAAGCTCTCTATTTTGTTATTTTAATTTCCTAATGACTCAGATCTCTCTTGATCAGCTGTCTCATTATTCACCACCACACTCAATCTAATCTATTTATTCACTCAGCAAATATGTGTTGAGCTCCTGTTATGTGTCACCCATTGGAGATACAGTGGTAAACAAGATGGACAGAGTTTGTGTTCTCCTGGCCTCAGGAAATTTACATGTAACGTATTATATAATGTATAGTATATATAAGGTAATCGCGGGGTCGGGGGTTGGTGGATGAGTGTGTTGGAAAGAAAAACAAAACAAGGGTACAGGGTGGAATGCTTCTAGATAATGGAGTCAGGAAAGACCTCTCTAAAGAAAGAACTTCTCGAGCACCTGGGTGGCTCAGTGGGTTAGAGCCTCTGCCTTCAGCTCAGGTCATGATCCCAGCATCCTGGGATCAAGCCCCACATCAGGCTCTCTGCTCCACAGGGAGCCTGCTTCCTCCTCTCTCTCTGCCTGCCTCTCTGCCTACTTGTGATCTTTCTCTGTCAAATAAATAAAT
Organism: Mustela erminea; assembly: GCF_009829155.1. Taxonomy (NCBI): domain Eukaryota; kingdom Metazoa; phylum Chordata; class Mammalia; order Carnivora; family Mustelidae; genus Mustela; species Mustela erminea. The sequence continues at coordinate 29,665,942 of NC_045623.1, forward strand.
AAAAATTTAAAAAGAAAGAAAGAACTTCTGATAGATTAACAGAAACCTAAATGAAATGCAAAGATCTGGGGAAGAAGAGTTGCTGAAAGCCTGCGAGATGAGTAGGGAGGCCGGTGTCCTTGGAGAAATAGCGACCAAGTGGGTAGTATGAGGTGGTCTGAGGTGGTTTGGAAAATCTGGGGCCCGGGTCTTTCTGGGAGTGGGAAGAGCAGGTGCCAAGGCTCTAACATGGGCCCTTCTGGGGGAAGGGTTAGGGCACCTCCTGTGGGAAGTGTCCCTAGCACACTAGGGAAACAAGCTACCTCTCCTCTGAGTGACTAAACACAGTGACCATATTTCTATTTGTGTGCCTGTCAACGTAGTCAAGTTTGTCTCCCTCCGATAGGCTCTGGGGCCATTGACTATAAACAGCATATCTAATTCATATTATGCTCCCTGGAGCACTGTATGTCACTGATAAACATCCTTGCACATGGAGTAAATGGAGCTTAAGGTCCCAGCATGGCAGGTAAAGCCATGCATTACTGAGCTCCCGTCCAACCTTCACTCACATTCCTGGCTCTTTGTAAGCCAGTGTCCTCACACCCTAGTTCTCTGTGGGTAAAGCCTGAAACAGGCATCCCCTGCCTTCCAAAAAAGCCTGCTTTGCGCCACTCTGTTCTTTTTGTTATTGTTGTTTTTGTTTTTTAGGAAAAAACATATTCTCCACTATATTAGTGTTGTTTTTGTTTTTTAGGAAAAAACATATCCTCCACTATATTAGTGGAGGATATCCTTGGCTTTATGCCATTTGAGCTTATGAAAGTTTCATAGGAACACTCTACTTTCTAATAGCAGAGGATACCTGCATTTCATGAATATAAAATTCTGGAACATAAATTATTGTTTGCCTGGTTAGAATCACTTTCTTCTCAAGAATTAACATGGTTTAACTCCTGGATTGAATTAGTTGATGATCTCTTTCAGAAATAGTTTAAACTTTTGAAATGGATAGGAATCAATGTTTTAGCTTGATTTAGTAGTTTTGCTTAAAGATGTTGTTGAAAGACTGTCATTGATCTATTCATCCAACTATTGTTATTAGTAGTCAATATGATTTTATATCTCTCTACATGCTAGGTATATACATGCTCCTGGGTATATAAGGATGAATAAAATACATACGTTCTGCTGCCCTTATGGGCTTTATAGTCTAGTCAGGGATACAGGTAAGAAACAAAAAACCCAATGGAGAGTAACTCCTACTATTCAAGAAACAAACAGCATACAGGAGCGAGAATAATGGACAATTTTGCATAGTGTGGTACAGAATGCCTGACATTTAAACCGTGACTCAGCTATGCAAGAAATCTTACAACTTCTAATAAATTCTAAATACTTTCTTAATTCTGACAGGCAGTTTCTAATGTCCTGTGGCCATTAAACTTTTCTACGTCCTTATAAAAAAAAAAGTGTTCGAGGTTTGTCCTCCACGAGTGAGCACTTTCTGTGCGTTCACTGTATCCTGTCAACGGAAAGTAAGAATGCCTACCAGGGAGATGACGTTCTCTTCTCGGCCTCCTGGGGAGCGCGTGCTTAATCACGGAGCGCCCCAGGTTGAGATGCACCTGTGGCTGTGTTTCCTAAGGACGGTGTTCCTTCGAGTGGCTGCAAGCATGCAGACCTCTGTGGGCTCACACTGGGCCAGTCCCACAGCCAACACATCCACCCGTTAGGTTACGCGGTTCACCTGGTGAGAACACGATGTCTAGGGCACGCGTGGGGGGAGTTCAGGTTAGATGCTGGTGTGACCTTATGAGTCCCAGGGCCACGGATCTCGTTCCACCCCTGACCCGCGACTTCGTGGCTCGGTGCTGTGGGCCCTGGGAAAGGCCCTGCCAGAGCGTAGGCTAATTAAGGTAGATACTCCACGACCTTACAGAGGTAAAGCCGGAGGGCTTTTATAAAGCCAGCTTTGGAGTTCATTGGTAAGCAGCTCCCGCGATCTGCTCGGAAGCGCGACAAAGGACACGCAGCAGCTGGAGGAACGCGAAACAGGGGAAGCTGGCTGCGTCTGCGCATGCCCCAGCCGGACCGGAAATGAGCAGAGACCTGAAAAACCAATGTGGAGGCTTTCCCATCCCCCACCCCTGCATTCCGGAAGGGAATGTATGTAAAAACTAATTAATAAAGAGAAGGACCAGCAGTCACGGGACGGGAATTCTTTGACCGAGAAAGAAACTGACAAATTCTTTGTCAGTTTGTGATTCATCAAATAAAAAACACAGGGTGTCTAATCTGGGCCTGTAACAGCTGAGAAGTGATAAAAGAGCAATACTGGAGTAGGGAGAGAGAGCCCGAGTGAGGCGGGGTGACCTTGGATAAGAGGCCCGTCGCGTTTCTGTTCAGAGGAGTTCTTTACCACGGGGGGAAACGCTTGGTTCCAAGACTAAACTCAAATAAGTATCTTAAATATAAATCTGTTATTGTTATAAGAGCCTATAATTCCTGTACGCATTTCTTACCCAGTTGGATTCCTTCTTTTATCCATTCACCAGTGTTTGATAAACACCTACTACGTGCCAGATACTATTGCTGCTGGGACTTCAGCACCTCCAATGGAAACAGAGGAAGTCTAGTAGGGTGGGGGTGGGGGAGACAAAATGAACTAAGCAACAATTAAGAGCTAGGAAATAAGGCAGGTCATAAGTGTGTGAGGATGCAGAGTGATAAGAAAAGCCTCAAGAGAACCCCTCTTTAAGGGCTATTATATAGAATGGTCAAGGAAGGCTCTTCTGATAAGTGCCATTTCGTGGTGAACCCTGGGAAGATGTGGGGGAACGCATTCCAGGCAGAAGGGAAGAAGCAAGCGTAAAGTCTTGGAGCAGGAGTGTGCTTGGTGTGGTCAAGGAGCAGCAACAAAGTCATTTGGCTGCACAAATGAGGGACAGAATGGTAGGAACTGAGACAGAAATGGAGGCAGGGGCCAGCCTTGTAGGCTATGAAAAGACGGAGATGGGAAGCTGTGGAAAGGTTTTGACCAGAGGAGTGAAGTATCTAACTTAGACTTTAGGGGGATCACTCGGCTATGCGTGCTACATAGAGGGAAGCAGAATACCCCAGGAATGAGGCTAGACTGGTAGATAATTAACACATTATGAACATGAACTTCATCAACCATACCTGGAAGCCCTGGTCAAGGTGAGTTAATCTTTCCTTGAGCTGGAATTCAAAACCATGGAACTTCAATGAATCAGGACATTTGTGGGATGGAATAGTCTTATTATCAGACTGTCCAAGTAGCAGCCATCAGCCACATGTGGCTATTGAGAATTTGCATTGCAGCTGGTCTGAATGGAGACGTTCTAGAAGCATAAATTACACTGGGTTTCAAAGACTTGCTATAAAAAAAAAAAAAAAAAAGAAAAACCAGAATGTAAGAGATCTCATTAATTTTTTTATGACTACCTATTGAAATGATGTTTTGGTTATACTGGGTTAAGTAAAACATACTTTTTTTTTTCTCTCCTCAAAACCCTTATTACATATAGTGTAAATGTCCCATAATTAGCATTTTATTAGATATTATGTTGTTTCCTTTTTTAAAGGTTTTATTTATTTATTTGAGAGAGAGAGACAGAGAGCATGAGCAAGAGCAGAGGGAGAAGCAGTCTCCCCACTGAGCAGGGAGCTAGATGCAGGGCTCAATCCCTGGACTCCAGATCACCACCTGAGCTGAAGGCATTAACCCACTGAGCCACCCAGGCGCCCCACCCCTATTGTTTTCTAACAAAAGCCTAACTCAGCAAAATGACAAGGGTTTGTCTTCTTTTTTAGACATCACAGGGCCCAGCACACCTTTGTGTTTCGTAAATGCTTGATCTTAGGACAAAAGGAAGGCCGTGAACGCCAAGCTGTTGGCAAGCTGCTCGTAGAATTCTCAGGATCTGGTTAGCCTTACTATGTATGGGCATTCCCACAGCAACATCTAGACAAGTTGCAATAAAAAGAATAATGTGGCTTCTCTTCTCAAAGGAGTTAATCTGACAAAGCAATGATAAAGGAAAGTAATCTCCCTGGTAAGTTAGGACCACATTTTCCAAATGAAGTCAGAGGTTTTGATCACGGACTTTTTTTCTTCTACCTCTGGTCCCCACAGCCTGCTAATCATTCCTTGTGCCAGAATTCAGTCCTGAATTTCCCCTGCTGTCAGTGATGAACATAGACAAGACCTGCCTTTGTCGCATGGAATCCGGATATTAAGACTAAGGTTTACCTCCACAACAGGGAAGAGGAAAGTTCTGCTCAGGACTGGAAAATCATACTTTTGAAATTAACTTTGTGTGTTTCTTTTTACTTTTTTCATATTTTATCTTTTACTACATTTAACAAAAGTAGGTAGGAAATTTTTTTTTAAATTTTTTTTTAATGTGACCACTAGAAAATTTTAAATCACATTTGTGGCTCACATTATATCTCTATTAGACAGCACTATCCAAACAAATCCTTTGTTATTTCAAGACTTGATGAAAATATTTCTAAATGTATTGTCCTTTTCCTAGTTTTAATAAACAAAATCATGCAAAGTATAACTAATGTGATTAAATTTACTTTCATTTATGTAGTGAGTGTGTCAGTTCCCTTCCATCATCAAAGGTTTATTCTAAACATGACTCAGGGGCTGTATCGTTGTGAAAATGGTAACAGTGGCTCATCCACATTGGCTCTGCCCTTGGAGAGGCCCCCAGCTTGGGGTCCTTCACTTCACAGGTTCAGAACATGAACTTAATAGGTTTCTCCGCTGAGACCATAGGGACCTATTTCTCAAGAGTTAGTGTGAGAACTGTTACTTCCCAGAAGGACAAGCTTTTCTGGATCATTCTATCTGTCATCTTGCTAATTCAGCTTTTAACCTCCCAAAGGTATATATGTCATGGGTTGGGCCCCAAACTTAGGCAGGGCCATGAAAACTACAGGGTGGATCCACCCTATGGGGGCTTAGAGGTTCTTAAGGTGGGAGGGGCTGCATAAGCAAGAGGGGCTGTGGTGTGGGAATGGGGTGGGGAACCCATGCAGAGACTGCCACTAATGTGAACCACCCTCAGGCCACATCTCTCTCAATCCTACGGTGACTTTCCAATGTCCCAGGAATGATCCCGCTCCAGAGGAAAAAGCTGAACTCACTAAAGGGGAGGCTGCCTCACTGAAGATGGCCATATACCCTCGAAAGACAACTTACTGGGGTCACCTGGGGAGCACAGTCAATTAAGTATCCTTGGCTTTGGCTCAGGTCATGATCCCAGGGTTGAGAGATCCAGCCCCATATTGGTCTCTGTGCTTAGTGCAGAGTCTGCTTAAGACTCTCTCTCACTCTCCCTCTGTCCCCCTCCCAATTCGGTCTGTTTCTTTCTCTCTAAAATAGATAACTAAATCTTGAAAAATAAATAAAAAATAAAAAGACAACTTAATGACTTATAGGAAGAAACTAATCATCAGGGATCAAAACGTTTGGGTCAGAGAGACACTTTGCTCCGCTCTCTGTGGGAGAGGTTGCTCAGGAGGACAAATCCATTAATATCTGAAGCTTACCTAATAGGCAAAGACCGTGAATAGCAGAGACAGAAGGGCAGCCCAAACATTTGGAAATGACAGAAATCAATACTCTCTGAAGAGTTAAACTATAAAGTCAAATCACCCAATGGTTCAGAGAAGAGCCATTAGGACTGGTTAGCTGGGAGTGAACACTCATGCATGCTCAATCTAAGAGTTAGTGAGACAGAATGATTCCTAGGCCAGAACAATACTTGACTAGAGCATTAACATATTTCGTGGAGGAATGTGTTAATCACCCACAGAAGCACAGAAAAGGGGGGAGTTTCAGAAATAAATTTGCCTGGCCCATCCACACCAAACCAAGAGGACAGGAGGGTTCCTGACTGGAGGTAGAATGGTGAAAGACATGTTGGAGCGTGGCTATCCAACATCTGAGTTCTAGAACTAAGTTCCCTGGTTCTGAATCCAGCATCCCTAGGCTGATCGTCTTCCTGGGCAGCTTTTCAATGGGAGCGACCATGCTCGTGAGCTTGGCTTCTTTATCTTGTCTGCCTGAGTTATGTTATGCCTGATAAGTTAATTGAATTTATGATCGGAGATAGCAGTCTCTTACGAATTTTTAAGCATGGAGTTCATTTATATAATGAAGCATGTAAATGAATTGTGTTTCCCAATCTATAAGATTTATTCAAGTGGCAAATTCACCAACTCCAGCTAGCATATCCCTCCCATTGAAGAGCCCTCTGCGTTTCTGATTTCCACTGCCTTCCAGTACAATCTGCAGCAGTGAGCACAAAGAATCATGTTCCAATTTGGTTAAGATGCCCAACTTGGAATCTGCAAGTCCAACAGCTGACCATAGCCCCACATTATGGACAGCTGTATTGATCATAGGTTTAGAGAGGGAATAGACACTGAGCTGAATTTTTACTTACCCAGAGACAATTCTTGAATGTTTTATAAGTATAAGGCTCTGTTATTATCCTTGAGATATATTAAAAATATAAAACCAGGATTACATTTTATTCACTCATGCAACCAACAAATATTTATTGAAGATCTGCTATGGTTCAAGCCCTGTTCTAAGTTTTGGGGACATGTGTCAGCAAATAAAACACAAAAAGATATCTATTCTCAAAGAAATTATAGTTCAGGAGGGTGGGCAGGCAAGAGACCATCAGTTAACAAAATTAAAAAATATATATATACGTAGTATTTGGAAAGAGAAAGGATTATCCCAATTTTTGAAAATAACAGTAGAATCGGGGAAGGAGAATCCAGAGTGCTTAGTTGTCAGACTGCAGAACTAAAAAGTCTCCATCAAGTGCTGTCTGGTTTAGGCCCATGAGAGTGAACACGTGACCGCATATGTTCTTCCAAGGTTCCTTTGCAAAACCTGCAGCCTGAGGAAGAAAGCTGAAAAGAGAAGCTGAGGGTACTCAAGGGTATTCACCACATCTATGCTACATAAGGGCCCTTTTCCTTGGGCTTTCACTGTGTTCTCATTAGGAGCTCCCTTAGGACCCATCCCCATATATGTGTTGCTTGTTGAATGATTGTTTTGGAATCAGAAGTACTTTGGCTCTCTGCTGTTTATCCATATGTATTCCCACAAACCAGCAACTCCTCACACCCCCTGGCTCACTTTTCTCCCCTCTCCCCTTCTCAAAGGGCAAGAAGGGGAAAGGCTTCTTTCAGCTGCCCCAAAAGGAGGTCCCTGGACCACCCCCCCCCCCCATGGCAAAAGCCCTCTTTGACAAGGGCTGAAGCTCTGTGCCACTTCATCTGAGAACATCTCAGTCCTTAGATCTGTGATAACTCTTTGACAATGCTGTGCCCTAGATTCTTTCTCGGCCATGCCTTTCAAATCTATGTAAATCAGCACTCACTCAGAAGGGTGGTTTGCTACATGGGATTCCTCCTCCTCCACGTTCCCATTCATCTACCTGGGTTTGCTTTTTAGATCAGAATGTAGGTTGACTGGCTTACATTTCCCCTTTTACATAGTGAAAGCACTGGCTTACAACATTTGACAGTTATTACATAAAATTAAGTTAACAGTGCATTTTACCCATCCCCCCAAATGGCAGAAATTGATTCCTTTCAAGGGAGCTCAAAACAGAAGCATAACCGTCATAGGATGTTCTCCAGCTTCAAGTCTGATCAAGCCAGAACTTAGACTACCTCTCATAACACAAGAGTCCTGTCCAGTCCTTCCAGGTCAGATATTCGGAACCTGGATTCCTGTCAACACCATCCAATATTTACCAGGTCTGAAATCAGAGCTACACAAAGCTAAACATTCCTTCTCTCTTCCTTTTCATATCCTATTTGCAAAGGATAAGCAACTGAATGTGTTTAATAAATAGGCAAGGCGAACAAACACAGAAAAGAAATAAATTAAGGAGGCTGATGTTTTCACAGAAACAGAATTCCTATATTCAATAAAAAGGCTTTGGTTCTGGGCCCATCTGGATAGGGATAGACGCAGGCTTTGGGTTCTTGATAGACCCTACAGAACATGTACTACTTTACATAGAGCGTTGATAGGAGAGGAGAAGAGTCAGCTCTCAGTAGCCAGGTCTCATGATTTGTAAACTCTGATTGCGGCCTTAAGGCAGATCTTTCTCTTTGAGACAACCATCTAATGTAAAGCCTGATGTAAAACTTTCTTCTCTTCATTAAACATTAGGGGGGAAAAAAAGGGTTTTATGGAAGTTTAGAAATTTTTCCAAACTTACACAGCTCTGGAGTAACAAAGCTGAGATTCAAACCCTAGTGTGACTGACCCCAAATCCATGTTCAGCCCAAACCCCTAACCCTGAGCCATTTGCCAGATACCTTGGGTTAGCTACCCTAAGTATAGGTTTGGCTGCTCACTGGCATCCAAAGCTGAGAGGATAAGTGGTTTTGGGACACATACAAGGTGACCCAGCATTGAACGAGTGATAAGTCAGGTACCACAGCTGCCCCCAGGCTTAGAAGCCAAGCAAGACCGTTGTCAAGGGAGTACCCACACCTCTTCAGCTGGGGACCGTTCAAATAGTTTCTCTTGTAAGAAGAGAAATTAAACCTACTTCAGTAAGCAGAGAATATTTGGATGAATGCTAATTCATGACCAATTGCACTTACTTATAACTTACAAGCCACTCCAGGATCTCGGAGCTCTTCCACAAACAACTTATTATGACACTATCTTGTTGAGGTAAGTTCTTCATTCCACAGAACAGTCAGAGGAAAAGCGAGGAGCCCACATGAAGTCTGCAGGAGTATTTGCATGCTGTGTCTATTCAAGTCTAGTAAAAAATCAGGAACCACCCTAGGTTTTGCAAACAGAGTGGATTTAATACAGGATATTGGTTACAAAGGTCAGGGAAGAGCTGAGAAACCAAAGAGAACATAGGGAAGCAATCTCAAGAGGCACAAGAGCAGACATCTGCCACTCTCCCTGGGGATAAAGGGACAATAGATAGTGCTACCAGATCCCAGGCGTAGGACTGCCTTGTTGGGTCCCGGAAGTGGGTGCAGCCAACAGGAGCATGCTGACTGAAGTGGGGGCTGGGGATGGAGAGAAACACTCTGGCTCCTTGCTTGTCCTCTGGTCTTCTACCAGCTCCTCCCAATGACTGAGCTAAGACGCTGGAAGGGAGTTTGAGAAACATACGTCCCCACCATACAGGGCTGGACAGAGAAGGACCAATCCTGAATCTAACGGCAAGTACATGCTATGCAGAAATCGACAATGAGGTGGTAGATAGCTGCAGATATGGCAACGGGTGGGATGGGCTGGGGAAAGGAGAGATTGAAAGTATTACCATAGGCCACTGATTAAAGAGGATTAGGTAGCACCTAAGGACTTTTTCCTTCTGGTTCCTGGCAAGCCTGATTATCCAGTATCTTAAAGCATTTTCAGGAAAGTGAGGAAGGGGGCCATAAGAACAGGCTGAAATCCAGGAAGCATGACCTCGAAGGGAGTATTAAAAAATAATACATGCTTGTGTTGCAAAATAGATTTAGAAGCGACACAGAGCTAACTTCCTATGGACACAGCTCATTATAATAAAGCTGCTCTCGAAGGATAGAGATTGAAAGCAGCAGCTGACTAAGGAGCCACCACTGGAGAGAATCAGCCCCAGCTCCGGCAGATGATGGACAGCTGCACATCTGTCATCTCTGGCCAGGATCACAGGGGCAGGACCCTCGCTTCCCCGGGGCCAGGACCCATGATTTATTCCTTCATTCCGCAGAAACTCTCTGAACCCCTGCAGGATACCAGGCACTATTCTGCACACTGCAGTGAAAAAGCAGACAAATGGGACGTCCCAACCCTTCCAGTGAGCCTGAGCTATACCATGCACTACATCTGGAACAGAGGGAAGGGGGTTGTCCCGCAGGATATGGTCAAAGAGAATCCGAAACCCCTACTTCCTCTGTTATTCCTGGCTCCGCGGGACAGATTTATGGCCGTCACTCACGCAGTAGGGCACACATCTGTGTCATTAATAGAGATCTTTCTATAAAGAACAATGAGACTTCCTCCCCTGGATCCTACTTTGTTCGGTTCAACAGAGCAAACCATGGGATGCCCATTGTCTGCCTGGAACAGGAGCCACAGAGATGAAGTTTATTAGAAAAGTACTGCCCCTGCCCTCTGTAGAGTAAGATTGGTGCATCCGTGCGATGTCCAATGCAGAAACTGCTGCTGGGGACCTGAGTCCTCCACAGATTCATGTGGAGGGGGAGACTGGTTTTGCCACCAGGGCAAAGTGGTGGTGATGCTGAGCAGGTAATGCAAAGCTGACCCAAGCCCGCTCTGCAGACCTCCCGTCACTGAGGGCTGATTTTCCATGAGGGAGAGCCTTTTAGATTTTGCTTCTTGAGATGTTCGGTGCTCTCCTAGGCTGCACACATACTGAAGCTAGAAGCATACAGAGGAGATCAGCACGGCCCCTGGGCAAGGATGACATGCATGTTCGTGAAGCATCTCCTCTTTTTGTGACTAGGTTGAACACAGAGGAGATTTAAGGTAATGTAATTCTCTTTACGAAACCACAATATTGGATACGTGTCATGACACATTTGTCTGAACCCATATGATATATACCACCAGCAGTGGACCAAAACGTCAGCTCTGGACCTGGGATGACAATGATGCGTTGGTGGAGCTCTGCCTATTATAAGAAAGGTACCACCGTGGTGGGGGGTACTGATGAGGGAGGAAGCTATGCAGGGGGTGGAGGGGGGCTGAGGGATGGGGGGGATCTGGGGTATTTGGGAAATCTCTGCATCTTCTGTTCAATTTTGCTGTGAACCTGAAACTGCTTTCATAAAAAATAAAGTCTTAGAACACCTGGGTGGTACAGTCAGTTAAGTGGCTGCCTTCAGCTCAGGTCATGATCCTGGGGTCCTGGGATCAAGCCCTGTGTTGGGCTCCCTGCTCAACAGAAAGTCTGCTTTTCCTTCTCCCTCTGCTATTCCCTGTGCTTGTGCTCTCTGTCAAATAAATAGATAAAAGTCTTTTAAAAATAATAAAGTCTGAATTTTTAAAAAATGACTAAATAGAAGGAAGAAGTTCAGGCAAGAAAGCAGCTGAGTAAACCCTGGACCAGCCAGACACACATGAGACAGACGCCTGAGCTGTTCTGCTGGGGCCTGAGGAAGTTCCAACAGTCCCGAGGGGCTGGGGAGGCCTCAGAGTCCTTCTCTTCCCATCTGGAGGGGGCAAGGAGTGGACACTGGTGTATCCGAGTCCAATTTCCTCCTTTTATATTAATGCCTGGCCAAAAAAAACCAAAACAAAACAAAACAAAAAAACACCTAAGTAATTTAACTAGTCCAGTAGTACAATTTATTTTTGATTTATTAATAATTAGAAAGAAAAAATACATCTGAACAAGATTTCTTACACTGCAAATCTTTTTTTTTTTTTTTTAATGTGTTCCTCTGATTTTTTTAGTGTGTTCCTCTAACAAGGAAAAACAAAGACTCCATTCCTTATTTAAGATTCTTGTCTCTCCTGGTATTATGCTCTCCTGGGACAATACTGTTGTTATCTTAAAAGTTTCTGTTTCATAAGAGAGTAATTCGGGCACCTGGGTGGTGCAGTTGGTTAAGTGTCTGTCTTTGGCTCAGGTCATGATCCCAGGGTCCTGGGAACAAGCCCTGCATTGGGCTCCCTGGGGAGTCTGCTTCTCTCTTTCCCTTTGCCCCTCCCACCTGTTCAAGCCCTGCTCTCTCGCGCTCTCTCTCTCTCTCCCACCCTCTCTCTCTCAAATGAATTAATTTAAAAGAAGAAGAAGAAGAGCAAGAATAAATTATCTCTGAACTTGGACATCCTGGGTGTAGAATCTCTGCTTCCCTGTGTATCTGTTTGCCTTGAGTGAGAAGTTAAATTTTTTTTTAATTTTATTTATTTATTTGACAGAGAGAGATCACAAGTAGGCAGAGTGGCAGGCAGAGAGGGAGGGAAGCAGGCTCCCTGCTGAGCAGAGAGCCTGATGTGGGGCTCAATCCCAGGACCCTGAGATCATGACCTGTGCCAAAGGCAGAGGCTTAACCCACTGAGCCACCCAGGCGCCACGAGAAGTTAAATTTTTAAGCATAATCAAGGCTTTAGCTAGCCGTGTCCCTTTACTCAGCCACAGGACATTGGGTGTCATGTAGAAATTTGTACTGTGCCCTCAACCCCTTTGTGTTTTCCAGAAAGGATAAGGGCCGTTGGAGTCCTGCTGGCAGGGTGGGGCTTCCCTATCCCCACCCTCACCCAGACTTGCAGTCTGGAGCTCAGCTAGACTGCCCACGAAGCACCTCTCTTCTCTTGTGACCCCAGGCAGACCTGCTCACCCATCCCACTTGTGGCTTGCTGCTGCCTCATTCTCGGTGAATTTGTCTAGAAACAAAGTTCGTCTGCTCAGCCCCATTTCTACTTTGCATCTTAACCATGACGCGCAACTAAGGGATTTTGTTCCTTTCAGCACCTGGAGACATCACTGAAGTTTTGGGCTTTGTCTCCAAGCTCACTCAACACAGTGTCACTGCTGTCATTGGCTAGAGCACCAAGTCTACATCGTACATTCATCCAGCAACTGTTTTGGAATTAACCTGAAAGCTGGGTGGATTTTCAGTTTGTTTGCTTCTCTGGCTTGCTGATGGAAGCTGCTGGAGTAGTTTAACAGGTATGGGCAGGCAGGAACGGCTTCAGAGCTTGCCTTCCTCCTCAGTGTTAATTAGAAAATTTTATATCAAGGTTAATGCCTTGGGACGCAATGAAGTTAGCTGTTGAAGGAAGCAGAATTCACACTTGGGCAGAATAGATAACACACACACGCACACACACACACACACACACACACAATAATAATAATAATGAGGAGGATGATAAATAAATAAATAAACAGGACATTCAAAACTTCCTGCCACTCTCCAGGGGATGCAAATAAGGAGAAATTTATTTAAAGCCATAAAATTTTTTCTTTTTTCTATTTTTGAGTAAAAGGACTCTTCCTAGTTTTCAAAGTCTGAGTCATATTTTTAATACACAAAAATTCAAATTGTCCAGGTGAGATAGAAAAGATAAAATAGTTCCCCACGGAGAACCAAGGACTCTTTTCTCAGGGCCCTGTAGCACTTTTTGCTCTTCCTGGGTCACCGACCCAGCGCAGTGTCTCCTACCTTAGAGTCTTCACCTCCCTGGGCCCCCTTGAGGGCAGGGGGAACATCATGACCTTCCTAGTACCCTGAGCTGGGGCACAGTGAGTGCTCAGGCTGGGATGCCAGCAGGCTGGGTCATGATCAAGTGTACACGCTCTAGAACCCAACAACCGGATTTGAGCTCCCAGCTCTGCCCCATCCCAGTGTGTGATCCTAAACAAATTACTTTAGCCTGGCTACACCTCCTTTTTCTCCAGGGGGAACTTACAGTACCTGTGTTCCAGGATTTTCATCAGAAGAAAATCAAGATCACCCTAGTACATGGTGATTGTGACTAAATCATGATGATCTAGACAGAAAAGTTCATGGTAGTAAAACCATGGTAGTAAACCATCCATGGTAGTAAAATAATTTCTTATTTACAAGTGTTTGGGCAAAAGGAAACCTACTGGTTTGGATGGCCCTTCAGGAAGATGGGAGTGTTCAAAGGTGGGTACTGGGGAGAAACCACCGACTTGTCCAGGGTCATCAAGAAGGCTTGAACATTCAGGTCTCAGGAGCTCTCAGTTGAGGGGAGAATCCAGTGAGTCTGCCCGGAAGAATCTTACAGACAAGTAGGAGAATCTCAGAAAATTGTTGAGTCTCACTCTCAAGTTCTCTTCCCCAGAAAGCCCTTCTCAGAAGGTACCTCCCCACTGACCTTGGAAGAAATGGACATGAAGAAGCAGGTGCAGAGCTTGTCATGTAATCAGCCACCAAGCCTTCCTCCAGGATGTCACCTATCGAGTCCCCTATGGGTAATGTGCCCTATAGGTGTACCTGGGTAATTTTTTTTGCTCCAAGAGTTGTGCATCCATTATGTACCAACTGCATGTCGAAGACTGTGCTAACCATACTACCACATATGCTGGTGCTAAAATAAAACACTCAGACCTGCAAGAAAATGGTCCTTAATATCTGAAGATTGCCAGTGACAAAGAAATGGTGGGTCTGAATTTGGTCTCAAACTCCCACAACCAGTTTGGCTGCTTTGAACCAAATCAGTTTATAGGAGGTATGTTCACAAAAACTATAAACAGTTATCCTTAGAAGAAGATAAATGCCCATCTAAAGCTCTTTTAAAAATCAAAAATAGTAACTGTTTGATAGAACAAGCATAGATCTGCCATGAACATAAGCTCTGGTCCACATGTCTGTGTCTAAGATAGCAAAGCAAAGATTATGAGATCTGGACCACCGATCTATTGTGCCCCTTTTACAGATAGGAAAATGAAAAGCCTGAGAAATCCCATGGCTTGTGCGCATACGGGGGCACACACACACACACACACACACACACACACTCACCATATAAATGTCTCCTTCTTATTGGAAGGTGTAGGTGCCTCTTTTCCACGACCATTTTCGATTTTAAGACTTGGTTACTTCACATGATCTCAAAACCCAGTACACTTTGCTCTTGGATTAACTGAACTATTTGAACTCAGGGCTTAACTTGTTCTTAATCTTCTCTTTGAAATGTTGACTTAAAGAATTAGTGCCTTGCCCAACAGGTCACTGGCCCAGAAAGAAGCAGGGAGCCCGCATGCACCCTTCTTTAGTGCCACAAGGTTCCTGGTCAGAGATCCGTGACTAGATTTTCTTGGACCCCATGTCAAATCCCACATACCATGTTTAGAGACCAAAGCAGAGGCGGAGATAAGTGGAGGCTATCTGGAGAGGCACCAGATACTATCAGGAGAGAGCATGGTGGCCCCAGACGAGGCTAGACTGTAGGAAGCAGCTCTCTGGGGTAAGTCAGCATGGGTGGAACTCTCGGCAGGAGACCCACAGAAATGGCATCTTCCCCACTCCTGGTGTTCTTGGTGCCCATCACTGCGTGATGGCATGGTAACCATCCCTACCCCTCAGGGCTAAGCAGCAACTGTGAATCAGAGTCTGCGAGGACTGCCTGGTAGCATTAGAGTCATATAAGCCATTCATAACCTGACTTTTCTGCCCCACGTAGAAAGAGGCCAGGTGACTTCCTCGGGTTTGAGACAAGGGGTTCACATACCTTGAAGTACCTCTTGGAGGGTTCTGCAGTGGCTCCAGGGAACCTGGGGTCTGTGTCACATGGTCAGATCCAGACCCCTCCCTATTACAAAACAGAGTTCTCCCTATCTTCCCGCATGAGTCCCTAACATCACACACTCTGTCTCACTCAAATCCTTCAGCCCCCATGGCGTTTCCATCTCGTGGATGCCCTTAATCATCATTGGAACCTGACTGCCAACTGATACAATGTTCCAATGAAAGGGAGAAGAGTCGTTGGTGGTTTTCTCCTGGGATCAGCTTCCGGTTTTCTCCTGGGATCAGCTTCCGGGATAGGTTCTCAGATAACATCAACATTTTTCCAAGATGCTTTAAAGGTGACGTGGAAATGACCACATAGGAAAGGCACAAAGACAGTAGCTGTTCAGCTAAGAAAGGGCCTGATTACCCCAGCACTGATGCCACCTGACCTGCTTCAGGCTCACAGGTTAGCATGAGGCAACCTGCAGTCGGGCTGGGGAAGTGAGGGACCACAGAGAAGTCAGGTCCATGGTGGGGATGACCGTCCTACCCTGTGGGAGGGAGCTCAACTGCCTGAGCATCCCTTCTGGGCTCCCAGGGTTCATCGGACACATAGACTGGCAGAAATATAAATGACTCTGTGATAAGTTTCATCTCAAGCCTGGACACACGTATTCTGATGACAAATAGGATGTCATAGAATTCACACATGAGGAAAGGCATGTGGAAGGTAAATAGATCAGTGGAAGTGATTCTAGGTTAAACTAGCTCATCAGCTCAATTATGGCATAAGCAAGAAGTGAGTCAGAAGGGCTCTCCTAAATGCAACTCGTTTATTCATTATAATCATGTCCCCTATTTCTTAATGAGTAACAGAAATAGGGAAGAGCATTTGTTTCATGTTGTCAGGGGAAAATAAGGCATTTTTAGGCTAGGGTCTCCTTTCTTTTCTGCTCTGGAGACAAAAGAATTTGGTTGTCAAAAAACATTAAGGACTAAATGAGTTGGAAACAAAGCAAAAGAAAGAACCCTTCATTCTCAACTAAGGGCTGGCTTTGGCTTGGCTTTCTATTGGAAATTCCCCTTATTTCAAAGCCAGGAATCCCAGAGAGGGCCAGCTGCCCAAGGCTGAAAACAGAAAAGGGGGAAAAAGAAAAAGGGGCTAGAATCCATGCAGTGGGAAATGTGCACACCTTAATGCTCTCACTGTGAAAGGTGGCATGGTCTTATATTGGCTGTGGAAGTGCACCCTGAAGCTAACTGCCTGTGTTCAAATCCCAGTTCTGCCACCTCCCTGCTGTGTAACGCTGGGTGAGTGAATTAACCTCTCTGGGCTCTGGGTTAAATCTTGACCTGTGTTACCTCTCACAGGATTGCTGTGAGGATTAAATAAGCTAATTCCTAGAGGATGCTAGACTAGTATTTTCAGGTTGTTTTTACTGGTCACAAATAACAGAAACAGCTCCTGAAAGCTGCTGAAGGCTTCTTAATGATCATTTGCTTTTCTACTGGGAGCATGATATCAGCTAAGAATAAATAAAAGGCTCAACGTAGAGAGAACATGTTATTTTGTAGATTTCCAGGATGCTCAGAAAATGGCAATGTGTTAGGGCTATGCATAGTTTGCTGTTTCCTCATTTGGTAACTATCTGATGGTAGCGTCTAGGGGTTAGAGGTACTGGCCTTCAGTGAAGGACCAAGGCAGACGCATTCCCGCCCGCATGATGCTTAGACCAAAGCAGAAGACAATGACCCCACGATTAACTTCATTATAGGGCAATGACTGTGGTAGGAGGATGAGGATTCTGGCCACTGACCAGGCGAAAGGCTGGACTCCCCAGGTACCCAGCACAAGTCAAGTGTACAGTAGGTGCTCCATAAGCATTCCTGGGATTGATGGACACGGCACATACCGTGCTTTATTGTTTGTTTCATGTTGTCCTTCATCCCATAATCTTCAGAGCAAGAATATATCTCCTTTATTTTTGTGTTCCCGGCACCTAACTTCATGCCCCACATGTTGGGGGTGGGAGGGAGGAAACAGCAACAAATGTTTGTTGAATTGATCTAAATGACGGAGAAACCCTGATGCGTGTCTCCCCTACTCAGCTGTGCAGATCTTTCTAGTTTCCCCCCGAAAGAAGTGAAAAACTTGACAAGATCAGTAGCCAAGTTAATTTTAGGAGTTAGGTGTTTTAGCACCCATTAAAATTCCATATGTTACTGGCTTTCTGCTCATTCTAGGCTGTCATGACCTCTTCTTTCTTATGAAAACTCTGCTCCTTTAGTGTTAGGGTCCATCTGTCTTCCCCATCTCTCTGGACTTCCCTTTACTTTTTTTCCATGTCATCTTCCTTCTCCAGTCTCAGTCCTAGGCTCACTGGTAGCTACTGTTTCCATCCGACTGCTGACTTTCTCAGTCTGCTCCTTTCAGGAGCAGACCCACTCCCCGGCCCCAGGAGCAGACACATGGCCAGACCTGGTATTCCTCTGGCAATGGTGATTGGCCAAAGGGTGGGCAAGTGCCCCAAAGACAGATACTCAAAGTCCTTCCCTGGCACGATGGCCGGACCCTGATGTGATAGAGCAGAGAAAATGTCAGTCTGTGCTATTGGCCATAACCAGGCCCTACCATGTGGGAGTCCGTGTGCAGACACAAATGGAGACCAGCTGCATTGAGACATGGGAGAAAGAGCAGGCAAGGGCAGGAGAGAGACCCAGGCTCAGAAGCCCTGGTTTCTGCAGTCCTTCCACTAGACTATGAGCTTCCCAGTCCCATGAACTTATACACGCCCCTTTGGTTGGAGCTATGGGATTTGCTGTTCCTATAGACCCTCCTTTGGAGACCTTATCTACTTTTACATCTTTCACCAAACCTAGGCAAATGTCTCCCAGTTTCTAACACTAGCCTCAATCTCTTCCCAAGCCTTGGTGTCCCGTTTCCAACTCTTCGCGCTGGGCAGCTTTCTTAGGGGTCCACTACCCCCTCACCCTCAACATATGTAAAATTGACAGTTTCTGAGCTGCCAACCCTCTCTTCCAGGCTCTATCTTGACCTGTGCTGCCACCTTTCTCTGCCCCAAGACCTTACCACGTTGTCTCCTTTCTGCCCTCCAGCCACAATCTGTCACTGAGTCCCACAGCTTCTTCCTTCAGACTGTCTGTCCTTTCTATTCCTTGGCTGCCATGCAAGTTAGGGGTCTAGCTTCCTCCTGTACCCCCTGACTCAATGCTTCTGACAAACCAGAAGAGTGAGTTTCTTAAGGTACAGTCACCTGCATCAAGTCCAGACTTGATGAAGCCTGCAGAGATGTCCATGAGCCAACATTGCAGCTTCCAACAACACCTGTCACCTGCAGGATGCCTAAACCCATTATGTGAGGACAGGCCTCAGCTCTTGGCTCATCCTTGCTCCCCTCAGCCACTCCCTTATGGTCCAGCTCAGACAGTGCTTTCCTCCAGGGAACCTTCTCTCATCACCCCAGTGAAATGTGAATTCTCTCTTCGGAGGTCCCAAATTCCTTCTCTATCTTTAAACAAAGCTTTATGGGTGTGGAGGACACACCACATGCTAGGCACTGTGCCAGGACCTGGGGATATTAGTAAAGATAAAGCATCCTCTGGCACAGAGCTCTCCATCTACTAGTGAGAGACATGGCAACATATCCTACCTCACTTATCGCGCCTTCTCCTGTGGAAGCTTACACTTGGGCCTCAGTTCTCTGACGAGCTTGCAAGATATTTTCGCAAAAGGACACCTAAGACAGTTTCTGGTACATTGCCCTGTACAGGGTAATCCCTCAGTAAGTATTTATTAGCCTGCAGAAGGCAAGATTTTGGTTGACAAATCCATAAAGAAGATGTAAGACAAATACTATTCTTAAAATCAAGGGCCAGGGGACTCGCCTGGATGGCCCAGTCCATTAAGCATCTGCCTTTGGCTCCAGTCACGATCCCAGGGTCCTGGGATTGAGTCCCACATTGGGCTCCTTGCTCAGCGGGGAACCTGCTTCTCTTTCTGCCTGCTGCTCCCCCTGCTTGTGCTCTCCCTCTCTCTCTGACAAATGAATAAGACCTTAAAAAAAAAAAAAAATCAAGGGCCAGACTTGAGATCCATTCAATTTGGTCATTTTATCAGCTGTCTGTAAGGTTTACCAAATTCTGAAAACCCAGTCCCTGTCACGGTGCCACAAGCCCTGTCTAGAGCATATATCCTGTCCAGCTCCTCATGACAGGGAATAGGAGGCATTTCATGGCTGGTCCATAGCTGATTTAGACCCGTGAGTTGCTGCCATATAGAAACCAGAGGTAGTGGTTTAGGGTGGCAGTCACCACTTCACCACTAGCCAAACATTATACACATGCCTCCAGTGTGGACACAACTTTCCTCATTCAGCAGTGACTTCCCAGCCAGCAAGTTCTGTTTGAAGGAGGCATTGGTGTCACAGGATGGAGAATCCGCCATGAACAGCTGCAAGTGGCTGGATGGTTTACGGGCGAAGATGTTAGAGCATCTGTGAACCATGCTGGTTTATAAAATGTCAACAACTGAATTCGTGAAAAAAGAATAAAGCCTCCAGGTGCAAATACTCTTAAACTGTTTATTTCCCTTTTCTTTTCTTTTTTTTTTTTTTCCTCTTCATCTAGGGTACAACCCGCTGCCACCACCAACCTAGCTATCATTTGCCTTTTTCTAGAGTTGGCTTTCTATACTGGGATTCACTTTTTTTCCTATGTGCTAAACTTTGAAAATTCACTTGTACTTTCAAATGGATAACGTACATGTATTTCAAGCCTAATTTTCTGAGTTGAAGATTTCTGTCTGACCATTACATTACATGCCTAACCTTGTTTTGGGGGGTTTTTGGCATGCAACAAAATTTTTAAATAAGTAATATCATTTTATAACCAATCCAAAATGCTGACAGGAAATCATTCAAACAATTAAAATCAGGACCGTAAGTAGGAGTGCTGATATATTCAATAGGAAAGGGACTCTTTGTTTTATTCTGTATGCCCAAAGTCTAGAGAGAACTCAACATCAGGTAGATAATCAAGTATTTACTGAATGAATGGGTTTCTGTTCATCAAGTTAAGGAGCTACAGAAATTAGGAGTTAAAGGATGCTTACATAAAATTATACCATATTGAAACTTTAAAATTATATGTTATATTCATGAGATCATACATTATATGCTTTCATTTGAATGACTTTTTGTTACTAAAACAATATCCACAACTTACATTTATGATTTACCTATTTTGTCAAAATTGAATATACAGAGTAAGAATAATATTTACTGCCCACCAAAATGGAAGTTGACAGACTGTTTGAAAAGCCTTAGGTTTATAAAGATACTTTTGTGCTTAAAATATTAATCCTATCTAAGGCTTGAACTGGAAGCTTTTTCTCTAAAATTTTGCTTTTTAAAATACATGCTTTGTGATAACTTACTTGGTAAAGCTTCTTGCAAACTATTTTAGACAGCTAATAAAAGTATTTTCGAATAATGAAGATAGATAGTAGATTTCATTGTACAGGCTCTCCACTATTTAATTTCCATCCGAATGTTAACTGTTGGACTAGCACATAATTATTTTCATAAAATGCACACTCATGACTGCCAATTTTTCCATGACTAACTATACCCTGCCAGATGTTTTTTTAAGTTTTGCTAAGTCATATTTTCTTTTTCCAGAACTCTGTGTTCCCCACTCCCTAAGTCCCTCTGGCCTTTTGTCATAGTTTGCCTTTTACCTGGATTTGGGGTAAAATGGATTCACTGCTCTTTTTACCACTTTTACATGAATATAATAGTTTTATGTAAATTACTCTCAAGTTCACAGACCCCAAAGCTTAACCTATCCCCTTCCCGGGGAGATATACCTTTTGTACAATTTACTCTAAAAAGTCAGGAAGCCTTGCCATGCAACAACAGCCTCATCATATGACTGAAAATCTTCTGAATCATCCTAGAACCGAGGCTATTAGAAAAATGCTAACCAGTTCCCAAACTTCCACATTTGTTTTCCTGCTATCCAGCTACCTCTCCTCTTGCTCACATTTTCTGGCAGTAGCAAGAATCATTATTTACTATTTAGCCCGCTGGAGCTTGCTGTCAAGTAATACCACGCAACCCACGATGGATTTGCATTTTCTTACCCATCTGAGCATTATGGAACACTCGCTGCCCAGCACTAGACAGAAAAATTTCAATGAAAAAAAAATTTTGCCTCTTGAATGCCAATGAAAATATTTGGCTGCATGCACAGTTCTCAGAAAAATGTTCATTGATTCAAATGTATTAAAATAAAAGCCTACCATGTGCTGGTAATTGTGCAAAGGGTTGAGACATGTAAAGGAAAAAAATCCAGTCCCTAGTGCCCCAAGGAGCTCTAGGGCGGAAGAAAGACAACAAACACACAGTTGAAATCAAGTGAAGAACTCGATAAAACCAAGTCAGTGCAGTTAGTGGGGGCTACCGAGGAAGCGCTGCAAAGCTGCCCAGTCATTTCTAGACTCCTCATCAAGCACAGTGCATCACTGTTTATGCAAAAGGAACACGACCTCTCCTACATGGATCCGTACGTGCACGCCTCAAGGAACGGTGTGTTCCCCAAACTGCCAGCGTTTTCTACACCTACTGTAGAGCACTGTTGAATGTCTATGGACAAGTAAATTAATCAAGTAAGCTTGGGTTTATGACCCAATCTTACTTCCATGTATTGGGAGTAGAAGAAAGCATGGTTGTGGAAAAAAAAAAGAAAAGTCTGTGAGGCCAGCAGACCAGATTTGCTCTGTGAGGCTGGTCATAGGCTTCTCATCCTTAGAAGGATGTCTGTGAGGTCCCCTCCAGCCCTCTGGTACTCTAAGATCTAATCATAAAGGGACTGATCAGGCCAGCCTGATTATCATTATAGTTTAGGCATGTTTCACACTTCTCAGAATCTTCCAAGATACATCAGGTAGGAGGGAGTTTTGGTAACCACTAAGCTCAAGTTCACGGAAGGAGGTTTAAAAAAAAATGTAAGAATAGGGAATAATTTTAACAATTAATTTGTTTCTGTGTAATAAATATCAATAGTAAAACTTCAGGAATGTACTCTTAACAGTGCCAAGCAACAGTGATCTAGAAGTTGTCTGGCCACTGTCTGATCGACAGTGGTATCACAGAGATATTATTTACTATAGCCAGTCTGCTTCCTCTTTTTCTTGAAAACAGCAATGAATTTTTATAACATTTTTCAAACTTTTAAGAATGTTAATTCCACATTTACTCAAAAACCTCCCCAGAAACCCAAGGAATTCTTCTCTTCCTTATCTGATAATTTTAGTGAATATGCAAAATAAAAATTTATCTAATTTATCAACCTTTACATCCCTTTTTGTGTCACCTTCTAACATTAAACATATTTTCCTTGCCAAAATGCTGATCTTGACATAACTTAAAGCCCTTTATAATTTCAGGACAGTCAGTGGCTCCAAATGGAACCAATTACTCTGTAGATAGAGCAACAGTTCCCTGGTCTTGGGAAGCAAGTATAACATTTTCTTGTAGGTACCTTCAACTTCAGTGCAGAGAATCGCATCCCAGGCTGGGCTAAACCTCTGTTAGGGAAAATGACTCAGGCCCAGAGACTACAAAAAAAGAGGCTTGCATGGTCTCATTTTGCAAATATAAATTCTGTGGGTTTTAGGCCTGGAAGAGGTCTCAAAGAGGAAACCATCAAGTGCAGCTTTCAGCTTCCAGGAAAGATGGACAAGAGCTAAACCTGGAGGTGCTATTTCAGCTCAGGCAGAGGGAGAAAAAAAAATTTTGCAGGATTTTATTTCTTTTAAAATGAGTGTATTGCTATGGCTCAACAGGCATTATGGAAATGTGTATGTAGTATGTACTAAAAGGCAAGGCTAAATTCCCTAGAAAAAAGTGGGAGACTCTGCTTGCTCCCTAAAACCTCTCCAGTCTATCTTGGAGGCAACTACATAGTAATAAAACAGAATGATGTCAAGTACTTTGACAACACCTCTTACAATGCCACTTAGAATAGGAGTTAACGTTCTCTTGCCTGACAATTTTACAGGAAAGCCCAGAAGAGGAAGCCAGAAATAGATTAAAAAAAAAAAAAATGCTTAAGACCGGCAAAAAATAAAATAAAAGTCTGATGCTATTTTTTAATTTCATTTTTGATTTCTCTACACTTGGACGGAACTCAGTCCCACGACCGTCTTCTTCAGTATGAGAACAATCCTTTCTGGAACCACCAAGCTGCAGATGTCATGCTGGAATTCTCCCAAGGGCAAACCGCCAGACTACCGCAGCTCTTCCTCGGTCACTACCCCTGCTGGGCTGGGCTGAGCCTGGGCTAAATGACCTCCGGACCTGTGGGCAGACACCTGCATGAGGCCGAACCTCAGGTGGGAGAGAGCCCAGCTCGCCGTCAGCCCCTACTTGGCGACAGGTTCCGAGGCTCGGCCCCAGGTGCTCGGCGCGCCGGGCGAATGCTCCCCGCCACGCCAGCGAGCCCGGAGCCGCTACGTGCGGTTCAACTTGTCAGTGCTGCCGCTCCCGCCGCCGGGGACAGCACCGGAACCAAAGAGTAGGGGAGAATCCTTGACCTCCACCTCGAGAACTCCTCCCGAAGCGCCCCCGCTTTCTTCCCCACAGACCTGCCCACTCAGACTGGACGTTGGGGTCGCCGGCCTGGGTGGCCCGGGGGTGACGGGGCCGGGAAGCCTGGGGGACCCTGTCCCCCGCCGCACCTGGAACCGCCGGGGCCGAAGGGAAGAATCGCGCTCTGCAGCGCGATTGAATCACGGGTGAATCACCGCTGGGAGTTTCCTCCCCGGAGGAGGCGGGACAGGGGTGGGGACTGGCCTGGGGCCGCCCACCGCGACGGCCAGTAGCGGGGCCGGAGGCAGGAGTGGGGAGGAGCGGCGGGGGCGGACCGGGGGGCACACGAGGCGCGGGCGGTCGCGCGGCTCCTTAAAGCGCGCCCGAGCGCGGGCTTCCCCAGATTCAGGGTTCCCAGCACCCCATCCCGCTCTAGCACGCTGCCATCGGCGCCTCCAACGCAACCTCCCTAGTCTTCGGGGCGCAACGGAGTCCTCCCGACCTCGCCGCCAGCTCGTGGACATGGAGACCCCCACCTGGCCCCGGGTACCCAGCCCCGAGGCCGCGGTCGCTAGGATGCTCCTGCTTATCTGGGTCCTCCTGCAGGTGGCCAGAACGTCAGGTGAGTGGCACCCGCTCCCGAAACCCAGCGGCGCGCGGCCGGAGGAGGGGGCTCGCTCTGCTGCCCGGAGGTGCCCCGCACCCCCTTGAGGCGGCCGAGTCCTCTCTCGAGCAGCGAAGTCCGAACATAGCCGAAGCCGGCCCCCGAGGCGCGCAGGCGGGTGATGGAGGGTAGTAGTTGGCGTCCCTTCTGCTGGAGAAGCTTGCTCCCGAGTCCGTCATTATGGCATACAGGGATTTGTGGCTCCCGCTTTGAGTTTAGGGAAGGTGGTGATCACTGGATCACCACTTGGCCTGGTCAGCGTACCGTGTTGGTATATTATCCTTCATTGCACGTGCACTTGCCTGGATAAAGATCCGCCCTTGCGGTCTTTTCTTGGACATCTTTGTTTTAGATTGAGTTAGAGGCAATCTTGCTGCAAAAAGTCGCTTAGATTGGAGCAGACACCACATTGTGCATGCCCCATATGCTTATTCCGTGTGCGCGGCATGGCAGAGACTGACCTGCTGAGTATTGGCAAAACAGACCTTAATAATAACGCATCCTAATGAAACCCATCCCATGGTGTGACAGGCCACACCTCTGACTAGCTGTCCGGAAGTTTCTATATAGAGACATGTTAGATAAAAATGGAAAAAGTCAAGATTTGGCTTTCTTATGGTATTCACCCTAACCTCTCTCACACGCGTGGGATCTGCCCTTGTCCATAACTTACCCAAACCCTTCTTACCTGGCCTTCCCTGGTGAGTTGAACCTCTGAGTCCTGTACTTCCTGGGCTGGGTCTTAGATATAGCAAGAGGCTGAAGGCTCCTGCGCTGTGGTTTTAGGTCAAGTTATCTCAGGGCTTCCCACCATTCTAACCCCGCCTCCTGCATCCACACACACACACACACACCCCTGAGTAATTTCAAACTAGGATTTTGAGATCCTTATCTTTTTTCTTATATTACCAGGTAGATCTTGCCATGAGGAACTTCAAAGACTTTAATTAAGAAAATAAAAACTTGAAAATCTTTTTTGTCTTGATAATTCAGCAATGAAGCTTTTGTGGTTGGAAAAAAATTGATATGAAGTTAATGGTGATTTGGGGGGGGGTGGGAAGAGGTTTTATACCATCAACGTGAAATCATATGCTGAGTTCATGTAATAATAGTTGTTTCTCTATTGTTTAAAGGCACTACAGAGGTAGTGGTAGCATATAACTTAACTTGGAAATCAACTAATTTCAAGACAATTTTGGAGTGGGAACCCAAACCCATCAATCATGTCTACACGGTTCAGATAAGGTAAGCTAGGTACAAAAAAAAAAAAAAAGAAAGAAAGAAAGAAAAAGAAAATTAAAGTTTTTGATGTTTCCACTTCCCTGTGCTGAATACAAATGTCTTTAACGCTGATGAATGGATGAGAGTATTTAACAGATGACAAAGGGCATTCCTGGTCATTTGCAGGTGAGAGCTATACTCCTTAAAGCCTGCAACATTGTCACAGCTTAAACTGATAGACTGTTTCACTTGTTTTTGGACACTATGGAAATATTCTTAAATGGAGTCTAAGCTGGAGGTAGATGAACCTTCTTGAGCCGCTGTGGTAGCATGGGAACATGTTGTCCTGAATGGATACTAATCCCATTTAAGCACACATTTTTTTCCTCCCTGTCTAGACTGAGCCGGATCTAACATGTTGTGGAGGGGGCGGGGAGGAGTCCAAATGTAGACATTGCCCTAAAGCAGTGTTTGATTCACTCATCTTTGGACACTGATTGAAAATTCGGTTGCATACATATACTCAGAGGAGGTCAAAGTTGTGACTCACTAAAGCCTGGAAGAAATGCTCCTCTGTCTATATTCTGGGTTGTTGGAGCCACGCTGCTTGGCCACTGTCCTCTCTGACTGACAGCTCCCTCCAAGAGCTGGTAGGTTGGCATTTTCAATCTGAGTGTCAGACGCTTGCTGCCCATCTTCCTTGACGGTTTTTACCATTTTCTTGGGGGAGTTTTTGGTTTCTGAAATGTTCTAGGAGGCTCAATAGAGTTCTTATTAAATAGAGGAGAGCTAGTTGAAAAAAGGCACAATGGAATCACTGGCTCCAGATTCAAGGTGTTTTGCTGTTTTGTTTTAGCTTGTGTCAAACCTTTTATATGGTATTCGGAACACAGCTCCTAAGGACAGAGAGTCTCTATGAGGTAGATGTTCTTTTTCAAAAATGAACTTCATGATGACTATTGCTAAACAGGGAAGAGAACTTGTGTATGTGCGTGCTGTGGGCACAGATATAGAGAGAGAACGACAGGAGTTTCAGAACCCCAGGTAATAATTATGGTTATGGTCCAACTCGTCCATTCAGCGTCCCCTAATTGAGAATTGGTAATTAATTCCTCTGATACAGCACTGAGGCTTACCTGAGTAAAACATCTTCCTTCTGGATAACAAAAATAGGATTTTAGGAGGAATGCTTACTCCTACATATATTCAGTCTTGGGTTTGGTGAATATGTGGCAACTGTTACCACCAACCTGATTTTTAAACAGAAGCCTTGATGGGCTCTAAGTTCTCAGACTTTCCAAGACTGCTGCTATTTCTTTCTTTTTTTTTTTAAAGATTTTATTTATTTATTTGACAGAGATCACAAGTAGGCAGAGAGGTAGGCAGAGAGAGAGGGGGAAGCAGGCTCCCCGCTGAGCAGACAGCCTGATGTGTAGGGAGGGGGGGCTCGATCCCAGGACCCCAGGACCATGACCTGAGCCAAAGGCAGAGGCTTTAACCCACTGAGCCACCCAGGCGCCCCGCTGCTGCTATTTCAGTAACACATCCTAGCAGAGCTGTGGCTCGCAGGTGCCTGCAGCCAGGGATGAGGGATTCCTGCCAAGACAGTGACCTCCCCATACTCCTGCCCCTGCACTAGAGGCCCTGGGGGCTGTCCCCCACCCCTACACTCTTCTTCAGCCTCCCCGTGGGTAAATACAATTCCTGGGTGAGAAGGATGATGGCAGTCCAGGAAGAGGAAACTTGCCTGGGGAAGGGGAGGGATTGATTCTGACTGCCCCTATAGTGAGTGCTCGGGCTCTTCTGGAATCGGGATCTCCCCAGTACCTCAGACCACCAGCTGCCTAGGTGGGTTGGCCATAGTCAGATAGGAGCCCGCAAAGCTGGGAGGAGGAAGGAAGGCCCTCTGTGGGTTTTCCTCCTTCCTGGCTTTCTGCCCCTAGAGAAAGCATTTTAACCTGTTGCTCTTCTTCACCCACCCGCCGGTACCACCAGCCTGTCCCCATCTCAGGGCACCCCTGCTGTGCCTGGAGCCCCTACTTGGAGCTCTAGCAGCGTTTGCCCCTCCCCCCCCCAAAAGTTTTCCGTGGTAGCTGGGAAGTGCTATTGGCTCAAGCCATTGTGCCCAACCATCACCTGTAATATTGATTCTGTGGAAATGTTCTGAATGCTAAGACGAAACTTCCAAAGCTTCTAGAGAGCAACCTGCTTTTAAATTGTTGAATCTGGCTTCTGTTGGAATTTCTTAGTAATTCAAGTGGGACATTTATTATTTCCAAACCGGGAGGTGTTACAATACCTAGAGGAAGCTTGAAGCCTTTTAAAGTGTTATTGCTGACAATAGCATTTAGAGGAACTTAGTACAGAACCCCTTCATTACCTTTTCACAAAACTTTACTGCTTTCGGGGATCTAGGCACTTGTGCTAATTTCACCAGAAGAGTACTGTGATTTCTGTGTGTGAGCTGGGACCAATGGAATACCTGTCTCTCAGATGGATGGAGGTCGCAGAGCGCAGCAGGCTTTCTCCTGTTAACCCAAACAGTAGGTGTGCCATAGCGATGGAGAAGAATCGTTATGTTCTCTCTCACTTTTTAGAATAGAAGTGATATTATTATTAAAAATGCATTTTGGTCATTCTGGAATTAAGACAGCCTCTCTACTTTTATCACAGAAAGTTAGAGAAATGTAAGAAACCAAAATATTTCTGTATCCATCTCAGTTTGTGGATCTTAGGACAAAGAGTGTATTTGCCCATGCCCTCTTAGCCCCGAGAGTTAGTTCAGATTTAAAAAAAATATGTATATACTTAGGGCTCTTATGCATGAACTGAGAGAGCTGAATCCACATGGCAGTTTGTTTTCCCCTGATTCAGCCCACAAGTGCAAACCACCTAACACTCAGCAAGGCCTAGCTACGCGAGCCCTCCGGTTTAGCCGTGCTGCTTCAGGGTGCATGGGCCACAAGGGCATGGACCCTGGTACCAGGTTTGTAGTAAGTGCTTCGTTGGACATGTCAGTGCTAGGGTACAGAGAAGGGAGAGGCCAATTGTGAGAAAGGAGATACGGAGATTCTTGGAGAAATTAGGATTGGAGCACGGTCTTGAATGCTGGGCAGGGCTCTCTGGTGGTCTGTGATGCTAAAGGGAAAAGCAGTGTGGCTGTCAATGTACGTGGCACAGGTGTTTGGATCCAGTGGCTGGGACACTCATCTACAAATGTTTCCATCCTTTAGAAGAATGTCGTGTTTAGCAGTTCCTTAAATTATTTCCTCTTCAATAATGTCTCGCAAAGGAAAGCTCTATCTTAGCCTCTTTGTCTCTCAGACTGTTAGATCCTACCTGAATTGTAATGTGATCATCTTTGAAGGGCTGTACTCACATAGAAGTGAGGAAGGCATGTAGTATAATGAGACGGACACATCCGTTCTCACTGCATTAGCTATGTTACCTTGTACAATGTACTTAATGGCTCTGAGCTTGTGTCCTTATATGTGAAAAAGATCCAGTACCTTCTTGGAAAGATTATATCAAACGAAGTTACCTGAGTAAAAGGCCCTGTATGATTCCTAGCATATGGTAGATTCAGTGATAAATAACCACACAAACAGTGGTCACAATCAAATATAATATATGGAATATACAGTTATGTAGTACATAACCTATTATTAGTACATTGACTATATTTCACATAAAAATATATTGACTATATCTCACATAGAATATATAATGTGATAAAATAAGTGTGTAGTAGGGACTCCTGGGTGGCTCAGTCAGTAGGGTGTCTGACTCTTGATTTCGGCTCAGGTCATCATCTCAAGGTCATGAGATCGAGCCTCACATCAGGCTCTACACTCCATATGGAGCTTCCTTGGGATTCTCTCCCTCTCCTTTTTTCCCTCCCCCTGCTCATGCTTTCGCTCTCCCTTTAAAATAAATTAAAAAAAAAATCAGTGTGTTATAGAATGATATAATAAGTAGACTATAACAAATAACTGGGTCTTGATGGGAAATTGTTCTCTCTCCCATGTAACCATAAGAAATTGTCTGCATTTTAAGAAGGAAATTTCTTTCTTTCTTAAGAAAGAAAGCCAGCACCTGGCTGGCTCAGTCAGTTGAACATCTGTCTTCGGTTCAGGTCACAGTGTTGGGGTCCCAGGTTAGGCTCCCTGCTCAGCAGGGAGTCTGCTTCTCCCTCTGCCCTTCCCCTTCCCCCCGCCCCATTGTGCTCTCTCTCTCAAATAAATAAAATCTTAAGAAAGAAAGAAAGAAAGCAAGAAAGCAAGCAAGCTACTTCATAAATGGTTGAGAGCACAGACCCAGCAGGCAAGCTGCTGTGTGACTTCGAGAGGGACACCCGTTCTCACCTTGCCCCATAGCCTTATCTGTGAAAAGTGAGTCATTGCAAAGCCATCCCCAGGCTGCTGCAAGGACCATGCCTGCTTGGACCCCGCGTGGGGGCTGGTAGTAGAACAGCCAACCCCAGCCAGAAAGCAAACTGCCTCCGATGCAGGTCCTCTCGTTTCATTTCTCTGCCTCTTTTCCTCCCTGTAGCCCTAGACTTGGAAATTGGAAGAGCAAATGCTTCTACACCACAGACACGGAGTGTGACCTCACCGACGAGATTGGGAATGACGTGAATCAGACATACCAGGCGCGGGTCCTCTCCTACCCGGCTGACACCACCGATTACTCTGGGGAGCCTCCATTTACAAACTCCCCAGAGTTCACACCTTACCTGGAGAGTAAGTACTCTTTGTAATAACCTTTCATGCTTGAGCTGAATATTCTGTGAGCTTGTGACTCTTAGGCGCTATGACATAAAAGACTAGTATCCATACACAGATCCTCTTTCTCCGGAACTGGTAAGTGCCACGGCCCTCTTGGCTCACTCCTGGTGTGGTGGGAGGTTCACAGAAACGTAAACTCTGCACTTGTTAACAGTGTCATCATGTAACTACCCTCCCCCCTTCCCTATCCCCAGGCCCAGTGGAGGGGCTGGGGAGGCGTCAGGGAGGGGCCGGGAATGGGTCGGGGAGAAGGAAATCCACCAAAGCTGGAGATTGAGCATTTCCCCCGTGGATATTTAGGAGATTATAAGAGACGGAATCGCATGAATCTCCAGAATATTCTCTTCCATCATGAGACCAGAAGTCCCAGGTTAGGGTTTTCACCAGCAGTCACAGATCTCTGTAGGTCTAGTTCCCCTCTGAGCCCACAATCAGGCCTGCTGACCTTTTAAAATAACCTGAGCAGGCCTGGAGTCGCGGGATGCGGTGGTGGTGTGCCGGCCCTTGCCTGGCCCGCCCCAGCCTGCCTCCTTCATGCCGGCTTGGAAAATGAGGAATGCTTCCCTCCCCAGCCTTTGCCCCAGTAAGCTGACCTTAGAACCTAACAAGGGAATGCAGAGGATTCCAGCCAAGCAGGAGAGTTAGATTTTTTTTTTTTTTTTGGTCAGGACTATAGTTCTGAGCTAGGTATTTTTAATGAACAGATGTAGCACATTGAGGAGAGTGAAATCAGCTGCTCTTTCAAAAGGAATTAGAACAAAAGGTTAGAATGAAAGGGTGTTATGTTTTTTGTTTGTTTGTTTAAAGTTTTATTTATTTATTTGAGAGAAGAGAGAGAGAAAGAGAGCACAAGTACAGGGACCTGCAGAGGGGGAGGGAGAAACAGACTCCCACTGAGCAGAGAGACAGATGTGGGGCTCGATTCCAAGACCCTGGGATCATGACCAGAGCCGAAGATGGATGCTTAACTGAGCCACCCCAGCACCCTGGGTGTTACGTTTTTTATCCGGTGCTTTTTGTATTGACCCTCTGACTGCCCAGTGAGGGAGAATGCTCTCTCCCAGCAGGGACGGTGAGAGGCTGAGGGACGGTCCACCACCGTTCCCCTCTGCTGTCTACAGTGAGAGTGGAAATAGAAAGTGACCTAAACCCCGAGTGAGTCTGTCTGCCCTCCCTGAGCCCCCGGTTGCCAGAGCCTGTCTTCAGACTCCTGTGTGGCCCTCACTGGTGTGTCTCTCACAGGGGCTCAGCCACAGCCACACTTCAGGGACCCTGTGGGGTCCGTGTCACTCATTCCCCCTTTGGTCAGATCCTCATGATTTCCTTTTATAGTTCTTGAGTTTTTTTTGTAAGCCACTTCAAATCCTTTTTTGGTATAAGAGAGAAAATATTTTATAGGGGTGCCTGGGTGGCTCAGTCGGTTAAGTGTCTGCCTTCGACTCAGGTTCTCCCTCTCCCTCTTCCTCTTCCTCTCCCACTGCTCGTGCGCTTGCTCTCTCTCTATCAAATAAATAAATAAATAAAATCTTTAAAGAAAGAAAGAAAGAAAAATAAAATATTTTATGTGTTAATTTTGTATGTGCACACACACACACACTTGCTGGTAATTTGTGTTGAATTACTGGGATTTCTACAGTCACACAGCCTAAGCACA
The DNA here is from genome assembly GCF_009829155.1 of Mustela erminea. Lineage (NCBI taxonomy): Eukaryota > Metazoa > Chordata > Mammalia > Carnivora > Mustelidae > Mustela > Mustela erminea. Next base: position 29,698,117 of record NC_045623.1, read on the forward strand.
GCAGACTGCTGAGCCATTGCAGAGACCCTATGGTTGACACTGGCTCCCTGAGGTCCTGAGGACTTATCCTGCTCTTTCCCTCAGCCCCTAATTTACTGTATCTAAAATATGGAATCTTATACAACTGCATCATTTACTACAACAGCCACTAGCCACAGATGGCTACGGAGCACTTGAAATACAGCTAATGCCATACACCCTGGATTTTGAAAAATATCTCCAAAATTTTTTATATTGATTACATGTTAAATGATAATATTTTAGCTATTGGGGTTTAAACAAAATGTATTATTAAAAGTAATTTCAGTTGTTCCTTTTAGCATTTCCTGCTGTGACAGCAAGGAAATTTAAAGTGACGTCTGTGGCTCCATTATATTTGCACAGAGATGGCAGTGCCCTGGGAAGTCTCGGGGTTCGGCTGCAGAGCCACTTAGCTCCCGACCGCCGGGGAGCCCATTCTGTACGGCCACTCCACGAGGGATGGCTGGGCTGCTATTAACCGTGACAACTGAATGGGCTTCTGCTTGGTAGAGAATTCTTTGGTTCTAGCGGAGCTCATTTTCTATGTTTCAGCCAAGCTCGGACAGCCAACCATCCAGAGTTGCAACCAAGTTGGGACAAAGCTGAATGTGACCATACGAGATACGCGCACATTAATCAGGAGGAACGGCACCTTCCTCAGCCTCCGGGATGTTTTTGGCAAGAACTTAATTTACACACTTTATTACTGGAAAGCTTCAAGTACAGGAAAGGTGAGGATTCTTTCATCTGTTTTTATGACTTGTTTTAAATTATGGCTCCTTGACTTTACAGCCTACTCCCCGCTTAGTTCAGAAACGCCATAGTGGGATGGGTGAGAGAGCAGCGTGGGCGAGGGGCGGGGGGCGGGCGGTTCTGCCTGGGACTCCAGGCGGACCCCTCCGATCCGCAGGCTCCTCAGCCAAGGATTGCGCCGGGTCGTCTCTGAGGCTCCTGCCAGCCCTCCCATTTCTTTCTCTCTGGAGGATCCCAGAGACAAAATCGGTTTTCCATTCAACGATGATTGCTTCTTTCCTTTTTCCCTTTATGGCACATCTCTTCTAGAGGAGCTCAGTTGGGTTGGATGTACCTAAATTGGATATTTTTGGTCTTGGAAGAAACGCCCTTAGCAGTTACCAGGGGGAACAGAGCAGCCAAGTCACTTCTAATCCTTTCTATGTCAGGTGTGTCCCTGCAGGCTTTTCCTTCCACAGTGACTTAGTAATGGGGAAAGAATTCACTCTGAGCCCAGGTGAATTCAGAACCCTTCATCTTTTAACAGAAAACAGCCAAGACAAACACTAATGAGTTTTTGATTGATGTGGATGAAGGAGAAAGCTACTGTTTCAGTGTTCAAGCAGCGATTCCATCACGGAAGGCTAACCAGAAGAGTCCAGAAAGTCCTATTGAGTGCACTAGCCATGAGAAAGGTACGTTCACAGGTGAGTGGCTCTGCCCAGCATTTGCCTGGGAGGCACGGATGCCTTCCAGAAGACTGGTTCCACCCTCAGAACCAGGATGGACTTTTGTTCTGGGAAAAACAGCCTTGTTGTTGTTGTTGTTTGTTTGTTTGTGTTGTTCTAGGGGTTCCCTTACAATGTTAGGCATTTAGAAATGCTTCTGTGTTGTCCCTTTATATTAGTGTGTTCTTGAGCCCCTGCCATGTACCAAGCTCTCCACTGAGCACTGGACACTCGATGCAAGTTTACAAATTAACATCAAAGCACAGATTTCTCTGCATATTTTTTCATACTTAAATTCGATCCTGGGAGTTATGGGAGAGTGTCTGAACCAGCGGCAGCAGCACCCACTAGACATTTGTGAGCATGCGCCATGGGCCGTTGTCACAGGGTCTGGAAGTCTAACCCGGAAAGGAAGAGACTGAATCTACCAGATAGTCCCTCGTGCAGGTGTATGCACACCTGGGGCCCAGACCCCTTGTGAGGAGTGGCTCCTAGCTGGAAGTGCCACGGGGGGTTCACATTTGTCCAGTGAAGCTGAAATCCTGAGTCGCCCTCCAGGCTTTATAGGGAAAGGACTCTGAGGACATTCAGGGAACAAAAGAGTCATAGGATAGCTCCTTGCTAAGGCGAGATTTGAATATTTAAAAACACTTTTTAAAAAAATATTTATTTATTTATTTGAGAGAGAGAAAGAGAGAGAGAGAGAGCATGAGAGAGAAGGTCAGAAGGAGAAGCAGACTCCCCACCGAGCAGGGAGCCTCATGTGGGACTTGATCCCAGGACTCTGGGATCATGACCTGAGCGGAAGGCCGTCGCTTAACCAACTGAGCCACCAAGGCGCCCTAAAAACACTTTAAAGTAAATTCTCTCCTATTGATTGACCACGATGGAAGTGGGGAAGAAGAGGGCTCCCCTTCCATCTGGTCCTGCACCCCTCTGTGCCATCAGACCCCCAGTCCTCACATCCATCTCCCTCAAGCCAGCTGGGGTTCTGCTGCCTCTCTGTCCTCATACACACCCAGATCACTTCTTTCCTGCCTCTTTTTCTTCTACTGAAATGTGTCCTTTAGAACCATTTCAGACGCCACCTCCACCAGGAAGCCTTCCTATTGCCCCAACCAATTATCTACTGTCCTTCACCTGAACCCTGCTAGCACTCTGTGTCTCGCTCTTTGCACTGACCTTCATCTTCTACGATTGTAATCCTGGCCACCAAACCAGCATTAGTTTTAGCCTCTTGTTTCTAACAATGGTTCCTGCTCCCACTTATATGTACCCTTTCTAGGCTGTCAACATTATCCGGTTTATTAAACAGCCCATTAAATCACGTTCACCACCATCAGCAGCCCTAAAACAGGGAGGGCTTGACCCATTCTTTCCTAATCGAAATGTGTTGCCGTGGAAAGAGCGGAGGAAAAAAATTTCAAATTACACAAAACATTAATTTGGTATCATTTGGGGTTATTGCCCTCTGTTCTGCCCACTGATGAATGGGATGCAAGCTCTCCAAGTTGAAGTTGATTGGTACCCTTTGTCTTTCAGGAGCACTCCTCACCATTGTAATTGTGGTGCTCGTGGTCCTCATCCTCATCATCATCCTGTCTGTGACCCTGTACAAGTGCAGGAAGGTGCGCGCGCGGCAGAGCGGGAAGGAGAGCTCCCCACTCAATGCTGCATGAGGCGTGTGTCCTGGGAGCTGCCGTCCGCGACGGAGTGTAGGCGCACTGCGACCAAGAACTTGTAAGACCACTTCCAGACAAATGGAAACACAAATGAGTATCTTGGAGCATAGAGACTCGGGCTCAGAGATAGCTCTTGATCTGACCAGTTCTCACGATTAGGATTCTGGTTTCAACGACAGCATTAGACACTTTGGAATGTAACGAAAGGTACAACCAATTCCAAGATTTAAAAATTTCTATTTTAACACTATGGCGACTTTTGCACATATCATATGTTAGAATGTACATTCTATACCCCAAATGAAACCAAATCACGTAATCAAAACAGATGAACAAGAATCTTGGATAGGTTTTTGGAAAACTTTTGAGAAGCTGACTTCAAATCATAGGGGGAGGGAAATGGAAATTGGGTGAAATTTTCTAACATAGAGAATTCTTTTGTGATATATGGTGTTTAGGTTCTTCTTTTCTGAGTTCTTTAGAGTTCCAAAACAATTGGCAACTTTTATATGAATGTGTTAAATGCAGAAGACTTCTGTTTTGGGGCACATTCCTAAAGCACCTTACAGTTTAGCACTTTAATTGACTCAGATGCTGTGGATTAAGCACTTGACAGCCGACTATATATATATTTTTTTATAAGACTACTATACAGACCACATAGAGGTGATGATTTAAGGTACTGCAAGTTTTTATGGTCAATATTGTATATATTTATATAATTTTCTAAAGGTTTTATACATGGGGATATTCTATTTATAGAAGTAATATGGTTCTATTTGTATATATTGAAATAATTTATTTAATATACTTTTATACAAATAAAGGTGGCTGGGAATTGTGACTGTTGTATTTATTATACCTTCCATTTTTTTATTTATGATTTGGACTTTGCATTAGTTGGCTCTGCTGCAGGAACAAATGACCTGAAAATTCTCAGTGGCTCACAACAATGCTATCTTAAAACAACAATAAGAACAACAACAACAACAACGCTATCTTGAATTCTCACTTACATTAGTTTGGTGGCTGCCAAGTTGACTGCAGCTCTTCTTAATTACATTCTCATTCTAGACCCGAACCCAAGGGGAAGACTCTATTTGGGTCAGGGCAGAGGGAATACAAAAAATGAGTACTAACAGCAGCCATGTCTTCAAGCTTTGAGCCACCTCTTAGAACTTCTGCTCACCTGTCACTGGCAGGCAACATCTGATCACACCTGACAACACTGCCTACTGGGGGGCACCACCGATCACACAGCAATGGCAGGGGCACACGATGTCCCGGGAAGGGAGAAAATCATCCAGCAGACTGCAGATGGGAGGGAGTGACTTCTTTTTGTGGGCATTGGGTGGAGTTGCAGATGAAGGCTAGAGAGGAGAAAGGACCAATTCTTTGGACTATCATCTTGAAAGCAAATTGGATGAAAGGGCAATAGAAGATAGGCAGAGAGAGAAGTAGAGTCTCTGGAGTTCGTGAAAAGCAAACTAAATTGAGAGCTCTTTGTGGCTAGGACTGGGTCTGGCTCGTGTTCACGGCCCTTTGAAGGAGGCAGTGACAGGAGGCTCGCAGGCATCGCTGAGTCCAGCTGACCACGTTACCTCCCTCTAGAGTATAGAAATAGGGAGTCCACCATTCAAACACAAATAAAACACGACAGAACAGTCTTGATCTCACAAGAGTATTGAAAGGGGATTCTAGCTAGAGACGGAAATGAGGTTCCCGGCACCTACTATGGCCACAGCTGTGTTTGCTCCCCACTGCGAAAGGCTGGGCCGGTGCAGGCTAGAAAGAGCACCCAGATGGCCCACCCTCCTGGAAGGGGTCCCCCACAGACACCCTGAGCAAGCATTAAAATAAGAGAAAAAGCAGGTCACTGTCCAGTTGTTCATGAATTTCAAATCCCTCTCTTCCTCTGCTCCAAAGAAGTCCAAGGGTTATCAACAAAACTCTAAACATGACATGTTTGATATAACATCATATTCTCTGGAAGGATGGGAAAATCAAACCTTTGCTGTCCCCTAAAAAATAGTAGCCTGAAAGGAAAAAAGTGGTAGAAATTTCAGAGAAATAAAAGAAAACAGACCCATAGTGTATTGGGTTCATTTTATTGGTTTGCTTGCCACGAACAATCGGTATCAGTATGGGAGAAGCTGTCATACACTTGGCGGTGTTTCATTATGCCAGAGAAAGAAGGCGTGCCTTTATACCCGAGTCAACAGAAGAGAGCTTGGCGTGGGGGTGTGTCCTGCAGTAAAGTGTGCTTTGGCCATTACCTTGAATTCCTGCTCTCACAGGGCTTCCTGGGACCAAGAGCTTAGTCCACCATGTGGGGGAGGGGGTGGTAGAACAAGTCCCAGAGAGGGCATCTGACTGCCTGTTTCCATTAGGCTGCTCCTACCTTGCCAGGAACAACTACGTCATTATGTGATTCTGAGGCCTCATAATCTAAGGAATGTGAATGGATCCACTAAAGAAGGGAAAGCCAGTCTGGATAGTAACGAGGTGTCTGGCTGTTCACAGGGAAGGAATGCATTCCAGATCTGAATGAGACCACACTGCGATGATCAGGAGGATTCCTGATTGCACTTTAAAAAAAAAAAAAAATTATTTATTTTTTAAATTTCTTTTCAGTGTTCCAGAATTCATTGTTTATGCACCACACCCAGTACTCCATGCAATACGTGCCCTACATAATACCCACCACCAGGCTCACCCACCTCCCACTCCCCTGCCCTCCAAAACCCTCAGACTGTATTTTCAGAGTCCCCAGTCTCGTGTTTCTCCACCTGTCCTTATTGCTGAGACTGAACACCTGCTGCTAAAATCCACACTGTCCATAGTACTCGGAGCAGAAAAGCCTATTAATTTTTTCCTGGTATCCAGAAACTGCTGCCCTCCTGTGGGCCAAATTATACTTTATTACTTATCCTGGCCCTTGATGTATCATAAAGCTAACTGTTAGTAAACAAACATTCAAAAAAAAAAAAATTCAGGCTTTGAAAATAGACCTTTACGATCTCAAATTACTGAATAAGTTTGACTTACATATAAGTAGTCAGTACTGGTGAAATCCAAAGACATTTTACCCTAGTTACAGCTAATGACCTATAAAAGTACCTGTCTCTTAAGTAAAATAAGGAACAATTATCCCTGCCCATGAAATAGGAGATAAACTCATTCCCAAGTGCAATTCTTACTTGTTCTAAGACATGAGTATTTAGCAGGTGTTATTTCTTCTTTAACGGTTGCCTGATGTTTGTTACTGTTACCATGTAACTTTAGTTCAGAAACTTATAGTGGGCACTTGTTCCCCATGCCATAGCCCCTGCTTTTCATCTGGGGTCTAGGTGATTCTGGCTTTGCCATTCAATACATTCCTTCCTTGTTACTGCAGACATTGGTTTAGGCACAGGATCTAACCTCATCTAGGAAAGATGAATCTCAGGGTTTTTTCTGGGACTGTGGGCACACTCTTTCTTGGGGAATATAATGAAGAAACCTGTGGCCCCCAGAGCTGCAGGCAGTTATCTCAAGACCACAAAGGGAGCCAGCCTCAGCTGGAGATAACACACTGGAGAGCACTGCAGGGTGAAGGAAAGAAACTAAGTCACCAAGCTACTGGATCAAACCTTGCCTGAAGTTCTCCCTACCCATGGACTTTTCACAGGATATAAGCCACTTAATTGTCTAAGTAAGCTTTGGCTCAGGTTTTTTTTGCCAAAAGCACCTGAACTGAAGCTGGGAAAGCACTGACCATGGAGTATAAACAGAGAGAAAGAAGGACGTTTATACTATAAATGTCTGTGTTCATGCCCTCCCAACTACTAAATGATTTTGCCCTGAAATAATCCCTGCTTGCTGGCACTATAAAGATAGCCTTTTCCATTCAGTTATTTCTATCAGAACACAAACATACTGTATTATTCTCTACCTTAAAAAATGAATCTTTCTTTGACCTGATAGAAGCCCTCATCTGGATTTCCTTCTCATTTCCTGCTTCTTGGATACCATCCGCAATTTGTAAATATTGGATCACCTTAGTGCTCCAACCTATTGTCTATCAATAATCATTCTCTGTGAAATATAGCCAAGCCCATGGCTCTATCATTTTGCTCTATCCTGCTGAATGCCCTTATCTTCTGCATGCAGATGACTCCCAGTGCCCCCAGGCTCTTTCCGACACTCCCGAGCTATGCAGCAGACCTAACTACTACAGCACCTCTACCCGGATGTCCAATTAGCACCTCAATCTTAATATGGCCAAAGAGAATCTGTAATTCCGCCCCCTCCCAAACCTGTTTCTTCCCATCTTTCATACGTCAAAAAAATGGCACCACTACTGGCTCAGGCCAAAACCCTTTGTGTCACTGCTGACTTCTCTTTCTTCTCCCATTCAATCTATTAGCAAAGAGGTCAGCTCTACCTTTAAAATACCCCAGTTCCAGAGATGCCTGGGTGGCTCAGTAGGTTAAGCATCAGGCTTAGGTCATGATCAGGGTCTTGGGATAGGGCCCTGCCTTGTGGGGGGGGGGTGTCTATGCTCCGTGGAGAGTCTTCCGGTCCCTCTCTCTCTGTTCCCAACCCCCCTCTTAGCTCACCCTAGCTCTCACTCTCTTTCTGGAATAAAGAAATAAATCTTTAAAAAAAGAATACTCCAGTTACAAAAGTTAACCTCCTCCTCAGCTATCCCGCTAACGCCAGCCATTCTCATCTCCTATTGGATTATTTCCACAACCTCCTAGCTGGAGGCCTCCCTATTCCCATGCTGGGTCCCTATATTCCATTTTCCTCACAGCGATCATAGCTATCTTTTTAAAATTATATATTGTGTTTTCAGGGGTACTGCTCTCAACCCTCCAAGAGGACTCTGGGGTGGGGGGAGTTGGAATGATTCCAGATTAGAGTTAATCAAGGGGAAATGCTCACAAGGTGTGAACAGGCACACTGAAGCCCCAGCCTGTGTGAAGGTTGGCGTGAAGGCCAGCGCGCTTAGAGAGAGGTGCGAGCCGGATGCCGCAGGTTCCCCTCGGTCCTCACCCTCTCCTACTCTAACTGGCTTTTCCCCCCGACTTCTCCCTCTGCCACCCAGAGGCCCTGGGCCCTGCACCAGATGCAGAGGGAACAATTTTCCCTAGGGTTTTCTACCAGGTCTCTCTGCGAGTTCAAAGTGAAAATGGGCATGGTCCTTTGTGTGGATCCTCGAAGGCCTCAAGGAAGAGGCAGGTGGGAGCTGGCAGGGGTCTCACCCCCCTCCCATCCCGTCTTCCCGGGGCTCCTCCTTCTCCCCGATTTCCTGGGGGGCTGCCCTGGCAGCAAGAAGCCCAAAAGGCCATTGAGCTCAGGCACAGGGGCGCCTGCCCAGCCCGACCCGGGCCCACGCCTCCACCCCTGCTCCAACCCGGTCTCCCACACCCACCCCTGGCCTTGCTCTCTGCTCTGGAGCCGCAGGGCGCTGCGATGGTACAGACAGCGGGACAAGGCCCATGGATACAGCAGTTGTAACTTTCTTCACTTTTTTAACCCTTGATATAATTTTAATTTAGGCTCCCTTTCCACCAGCTAGTAGAAACCCTTCTGAGTGATTTGGCGATTCCCTGGAACCTCCGCTTTTTCCCTGTGTCCAGTCTGCCATCCCCACTGCCAGGGTTCCTGCCTCCAGGTCCCTCCACTTCCCTCTGGCTAGCCTTTCCCTCCAGCCTGGGAAATCTATGCTAGGCGGAGATGGCTGGGCTGGAGGTTGGGGGAGCCTCACTCCTACTTGTTGCCTGTCCTCAGTATATCTGCTGGCTGTGCACTAGTCCTGTCTGTCCAGGCTGCCCTGAACCAGAGCAAACCTTATGTTCCTCTGCTTTGTGCTTCCATCTCCCCACTGAACACTGATCATACAACTTCGGAATAAGTGGGAAGAAGGGTCAAGGCTGAAAGGATTCCTTGAAGGTTGAAGCAGGAGCATTCCTCTTCTTACAGGGTGACCCAGACCCCTGGGGAGAGTTCTTTTGTCTCAGACTGGGTATCTGGATCAACTGTGGCCAGGGACAAAGATACCATAATTGGTCCACTTTGAGACAAGCTCTCATCCCAGACCAAGAGCAGCCATGTGGATAGCGGTAGGAAACAGGGCCTCTGAGATGACAAGAGGAAGAAATGCTGGGTAGATGATCTCGGAGGTGCCCTGTACATGTCCCAGACGAGGCAGGAGGTAATGGCAAAGACGACGACTTAATGAGAAGACAACAGCAAAAGCTGTAAAGGGTGGTGAGACAAGATAGTACAAAAAAGAACTGAGGAAACTGGCAGGAAGAAACCTGGTTAGGGCCTATCCTGTCCCAAGAGCTCTGGCAATATTCTGGGATGGCGGGGGTAGGGGGAGATAGTAATTAGAAAATGGAAATCAACTAGTATCTTGTGAAGATTTTTGACCATTACTCAAATGATCTATTAGAATTAGAGATACTGAAGCACAGACATGAACAGGAAGAAGTCCAGCCTAATGTTACACATGTGGAACTAGAAACATAAACTGATGGTCAATTTCTAACAAGAAGTCCACAAGTCAAGTGACAAAAATTCAAATTTCTGTTCTTTTCCTGAAATCAGCCTGCAAAATTCATACAAAATCTTTATAAGACACACTAAGTTGGCCAAAGCACCTCACAAAAATAATAGAGAAAATTAAACAACTGTAGTTAAAGCTGTTATAACAACTCTAATTTTCTCAAAAAAGCACTTAGTAGTTATGCTGTTATGTCCATCAAAACAATTCTATATAAATATGCTAACAATTCTATATAAATATGCTAAGATTCAAAACTCAACAAATCAACTCATAATTTGTAAAATGAAAATTAAGAACCTTGCCTTACTAAGATTTGAATACAGATCAACTGCACCTTACAAAACTTTTCTACTTCTTGTGTAAGCAGATGTAATCCTTTTAATCAGGATTAGAGTCTAAATTGCTGAAGTCTTTGCCTATGTGCTTCTGGGTCTAAGCGAATTTCCTTGAAAACATATCCAATACGAAAGTAAAACTTCTAGATCTCAATATCATCAGCATTTCTATTCAATGTAAGCACTTTTAATATAAAAAAAATTTATCAGTTATCAGTTACTGGAGATACTGCTCATAGAGGTATTTAGATAGCCTTACTCGGAAGCATAGTTTGAGCTCATTTAACTCAAACTTCAAGAAGTTATTAACTACAGAGATCTGAAACAAACATCTACTACTGGTTTTACTACATTTTCATTCACAAAATTATAATTTATTGCTCTAGCATTGGCTCTGTCCCCAAATCCAAAGATTTTTATAAATGATCGTCCAAATTGATAATGATTCGCTTCTGTTTTACTCAGAGTGTGCAAAGATACAAAGAGAACATCCCAAAGCAAATGCAATTGGCTCTACTATGCTGATATATTAAGACTCTACTTGAAACTCAGTTTTTAATATGTTAATAACACTAGTTATGAGAAGCATCTTGACACTTCTTTTGTCAACAAACAAAAAGCCAAATCTGTCCCCCTTGGATTCAGTGTAAAGGAGTCCTGACATTTATGTTTGTATCTTCTGTTTCCTTCTATAAGCACTACAACCCTAGACAATGAATTCTATTTGCATTTGCTAAAAAAAAATCTATACATTTCGTACCAACTAATACCATAATTTCAGCGTCATCTTTACTTCTTGTTCCCATCATTATACTGAAATTAAGTCTTCCATAGTTCCAAACTCAGATTTACGTAAACATTTTCTCAAGAAAACAACGGTTGTCCACTCAATCTCCATCTCTTAATGACATCTACAATTCTTATCTCAACTTTTTCTAAAGTCTAAAAACCGTGTACATGTATCCTCAAGCTTTATTTATTTTCTGACATATTCTCTAATTAGCTGGAGTTTAAAATCAAGCTTTTTTTTTACTCCCATATCTAAAATTCTTATAGTAGCAATAAGAGAAAGAACCAAGCTGAGAATATCACTTATGATTTAACAAACACTGACCTTTATTTTTAATGAATTCAGATACTAAATTCCAATTTCACTTAAATGACAACAGTGGTTCAAGTTACTATAATAGTTTATGGCCTAAAGCAATGGTTCCCAGTCAGGGTGATTTTGCCACCACGCCTACCCAAGCCCTAGCCTTCTCAGGACATTTGCCAATGTCCTGGAGACATTTGGGGTTGTTAAAACTGGGGGGAGGGGCACTACTGCCATCAAGTGGGATGCTACTAAACATCACAGAAATCCTGGCCTAAAGGTTAGAACAAAATAACACATATGGACACATCCATATATGTATACAATGAAACTGAACCCAATCTAATTCCTTTTTTACTATCTCATATAAAGGTTTACATTGCAAAACTCTGCTCTAAGTTATAAAATGAAACTTGAGATAGGAACTTAGTACCATAAATCTTTAAAGTAAACTTAAGAAGCAAAAATCTCTTAAGATTTTAGGAAGATCCAAGATTTTCCCTATGTAAAGATTTTTTAAAAATTACACTTACGAGAGGCATGGCGGCGATGAAGTTGAATAAGTATCTCTTGAAATCTTTCCTGCTACCACTGCAAACCAGCACATGCAATGCATTAGTTGCAAAAGAAGCAATATCGAACTCAAAGAAAAGCTCTAAAATTACTCTTGGAAGTTTTTATTGACTCAAAAGATTCAGTAAGGAAAAAAAGATGCCAAAAAGCATTTTCTTGCAGAAACGGGTTTCCAACTTTGAAATTTGACATTTGAAACAGGCTTCTTGAACATCACTCTATGAATGGCAAAATTAAATAACAACAATTTCCTTAGTTCTTTTCCTTCATAAAAAATGGTAATTTAAAGAAAGACTCATGCTGCCACAAAAGGGATTTAGATGGTAAAACAACTAACAACTTTATAGAGCCAGCAATGGGTTATTATGGATGAAATAAACTAGTATTTGTTTTCAAATATTTTAATACCCTGATTCTCATTTGTATGAACTAATGGCAGAGACAGCCCAATGACAGATCAGCAAACTCTCAGAGTAAAAGATCAAGAGTAAATATTTTAAGCTCCTGTGGGCCAGAAGAGCTCTGTTCCAATTACTGTGTTCTGCTATGGCAGAGGAAAAACAGCCAAGAATGAGACTAGCTGCATCCTAATAAAATTTTCCCAAACAGATGGCAGTGGGATTGGACCCATGGAGCCTTATCTGCTGACACTAGGACTAAATCATAGGTCAGAGAGTAGACTAGTGGGGTCCCCAGAGCCTCGGAATGGTTCTCTAGCAGCTTCAGATCTGTTAACACACTTCAACTAGACCAACTCCTCTTTCATGTTTTTAATGTATTTTACGTATTTACCTGTTCTAAAAATATCCATTAGGAACTTATTTAAAGGATGCCAGTTTAAGCGGCTGCCTTCAGCTCTGGTAACAATCCTGGTGTCCTGAGATCAAATCCCACATCAGGCTCCTTGCTCAGAGGAGAGCCTGCTTCTCCCTCTGCCTGTTGCTCCCCCTGCTTGTGCTCTCTCTCTTACAAATAAATAAATAAAATCTTTTTAAAAAGAACTTAAAGTAAGAATCCTACTTTTTGAAAATCTTAATATAATATAAGGATCTTTGAGTACCATATATCTAGGATCTTTAAAAAGATATAACTTATTTGATCACATACTCTTTTTTTAAAAAATATTTATTTATTTATTTATTTGACAGAGAGAGAGATGGAGATCACAAGTAGGCAGAGGGGGGGGGGGAGGAGCAGGCTCCCCGCTGAGCAGAGAGCCCTGATGTGGGGCTCCCTGCTCAGCGGGGAGCCTGCTTCTCCCTCTACCCCTCCCCACTGCTCATGTTTGCTCTCCTCTCTCTCTCTTAAATAATAAAAATATTTTAAAAAAGAAAAGAAATTTCCCCTTGTACTGAGAACTCTTAGGACTGACCCTCCTAACAGGGTTCTTGTGTATCATGCGTAGTCTAGCTAGTCAACCTGTCATGCATTGCACCCTGCCTAGTGCTGCCTCTGTCTTACTGGGACTCTGTGCCTTTTGACCACCTTCTGTCAATTCCCCTTTCCCCTCCAACAACCCTCAAGTAACCACAAGTCTGACCTCTTTTTCTACGATACTGGCCATGGTGCTGGTGTTAGATTTCACATATACATGAGATCATACAGTATTAGTGTTTCTCTGACTTACTCCACTGAGCATAATGCTTTCAAGGTATATCCATGGTGTTGCAAATGGTAGAATTTTATTTTTTTATGGCTGAATAATATTTCATTGTGCCACAACCTCTTTACCCATCCACCAGTGGTCAATGGACAATTTGTTTCCATGTCTTGGCTATTGTCAATAATCCTGCTCTAAACATGGGGGGTGCAGACATCTTTTTCGAGTTACTGCTTTTATTTCCTTTAGATACATTCCCAGAAGTGGAATTGCTGGATCATATGGTATCTCTATTTTTTTTTAATCTTTGGAGAATACTCCATACTGCTTTCCATAGCAGCTGCACTGATTTACATTTCCACCAACAGTGCACAAGGGCTTCCTTTTCTCCGCATGCACACCAGCATTTCTTATCCCTTGTCTTCTTGATGATGGCCATTCTAACAGGTGTGAGGGGAGATCCCATCGTGATTTTAATTTGCATTTCCCTGATGACTAGCCATGTTGAGCATCTTTTCATGTACTTGTTGATTATCTGTATGTCTTTGGAACAATGCCTTTTCAGGTTCTTTGTCCATTTTTTTAGTTTTTGGTTTTGGGGATTTTTTTGGTTGTTGTTTTGGGATTTTTTTTTTCCCCCCAGGGTTGTTTTTTGTTTGTTTGCTGTTCCTCTGTATGAGTTCTATATATATTTTGGATATTAACCCCTCATCAGATACATGGTTTGAAAATATTTTTTCCCATTCTTTTCATCTTGTTGATGGTTTCCCTTGTTGTGGAGAAGCTTTATATTTTGATGTAGTCCCAGTTGTTTATTTTTTATTTTGTTGCTTGTGCTTTGAGTATGATTTCCAAAAAGTCATGACTAAGGAGCTTTATTCCTGTTTTCTTCTAGGAGGTTCATGGTTTCAGATTTTACACTGAAGTTTTTAATCCATTCTGAGTCCATTTTTCTGAGTGGTGTAAGATAGGGTTCAGCTATCCATGCTGTACTGAGAAGCCAAGTAATTTTAATGCCTAATAAATTTTGAGAACCACTGGCTTAATCTCTTTTTTACTACATAAGAGTAGCTAGAGACCCACATGGCCTAGCCCTTGAAGAGGTCAGAATACACCCTCTTGTGAGGCCAGAATCAAAATAATACATAAAGCACAGATAAGATTCTCCCTCCTCAGGCTGTGCCCTGCCCAGGAGAACGTTTGTCACAGATGAGTCTGTCAGTATTTTTCGGGTTGCAAGGAACAGAAAGTCTCTCAAGAGAACTTCAGTGAAATTGGGGAGCCTGTTTTCTCTTTTGTCAAGTACACTAATTGGCCCAAAGCTCTTCAGCTCATTTTAGCCTCATTCAGTCATTTACATGATTACCATTATTAGAGCCTCAATAATGAACAACTAAAAATAACACTTTTCCTGTGGAGAAATAGAAATACTAAAAAATAAAAAGAAAATCCAGGAATTTGGAAAGTGAGAAATTTCAACTCATGTTGAATGTGCAAAATTTAATAAACTTTTAAATAGGGTTCTAAGAAAAAATCTTTAAGGAAAAGGTTCTTGACATAACATTGTCTCTCCAATGTAATTTTTCAAAAACTACCAAAAAAGTCTGCTCCATCTGCAAGGTAACTTTTGTTCCCTGAGCATACACCAAACCAGAGAATTTAAAAAGTAACATTTAGGGATGCCTGGGTGGCTCAGTAGGTTAAAAGTCTCTGCCTTCTGCTTGGGTGTTGGTCCTGGGGTCCTGGGATCGAGCCCCGCATTGGGCTCTTTGCTCAGCAGGGAGCCTGTTTCCCTTCCTCTCTCTCTGCCTGCCTCTCTGACTACTTGTGATCCCTGTCTGTCAAATAAATAAATAAAATCTTAAAAAAAGAAAGAAAGAAAGAAAGAAAGAAAGAAAGAAAGAAAGAAGAGAAAGAAAAGAAAGAAAAGAAAAGAAACATTTAGAGGGGCCCAGAGTGTGCTTTTCTCCCTCACAGCAGCCTGAAAGGGAAGTGTGGTTTATAACTAAAATTGTGGCGCCACCTTCAGTTCATAGGGTGGATTGACAATTTGACCCGATGCTTCTAAACTGGATTCTAAAAAGAAAGGAGTCTTAAAACCAAATACCTGTAAATGATTAAGCATGAAGGCACATGGCAGCAGGGTGGGGTGGGGTGGGGGCAGAATCATTAAACCAAACTACCTTCTGCAGCGTGCTGCAACTCTACCTGTGGGGGGTCTCTTTAGTCCAGAGTGAGACCTCCACCCTAGCTCCTGCTCCTTCAAGTATACTCGGGGTTCAGCAGCTTCGGCATCATTTGAGACCCAGCGAGAGATGGAAATTCTCAAGCCCCACTCCAGACCTACCGAATCAGAACGTTCATTTTCCAGATGATGTGTGCACTTACCAATGTCGGAGAAGCTCTGTTCTATGTACTTTCCCAACCATTCTGTCCATATTCCCAATTTCACAAATCCAGGGTAAAGGGTGCAGGGCGGAAAATGCACAGACACTTTATGGACAGAATTACACAGCCTTGATGAGAAGATGTCATTTACTGAACTTACATTTCAGCAAGCCAAAAGTAAAGGCAGAGTCCCAAATATATTACAAATATTACACTTTCCAATTATGTATTTTGTCATTTTCCAAACATAAGACTTTGAGGACTTCTGCCTCATCTGCAGCTCTCTAAAGACCAAAAGCTCTCCTGCTTCAGTTGCACTGATTCACATGCCTTGCTTGTACCCACCTTTCAGAGTAGCTCAGAATGTTCCCTGGGTCTCAGCCAGGTGCTTTCCTTCCCTGGATTCCCAGCACTCTCCCCACCACCTCACAATACTCTTACACTCCTCCACAGGACCCTTAATGTTGTACAAAATAGTTCTTTACCTGTCTTGGCTCCTTTTCTGGATCATAATTGCCTTCAAAAAGCCAAGATAATACATTGGAATTCACTCACTTATTCATTAATTTATTCTAATACTAAACACCTACTATGGGCCAAGCATTGTGGATTTGATTAAAAAACACTGAGCACAATCCCAGCATTTATAGAGCTCACATGTTTGTAGGGTAAAAGGTCAAACAAGTGGGTCCCTGGGAGGCTCAGTCGTTAGGTGGCTGCCTTCAGCTCAAGTCATGATCCCAGGGTCCTGGGATTGAGGCCCACATTGGCCTTCCTGCTCAGGGGGAAGCCCGCTTCTCCCTCTCCCGCTCCCACAGGGAATAATTCCCAAAGCCATGACTCCCTGAACAAGAGACAGAAGGCTCCCTTTTATTGGGACTTGGGACGAATTTTCAGAGGGTCATCTTAACATTATCATAAGGCTGAGACATTCCTGGCACTTTGATTCATCTGCTCAGGGGTTTTCCTCAAATATTTCTTTTTCTGTTCCATCACTTTGTTAGTTTCTAAAGGTAATGCTGAGATGGAAGCTTCTAGGAGCTTCCTGAGTTCAGGAGGTCAGAATGATGACAAAAATGCCTCCTCTGGTTTTACTCCGCTCCTCCTTCTGGAGGGGCCCAGGGTGGAGGGCCATCTTCTGTAACTTCTTACCTGTCAGACATGGCGTGTCCTCGCAGGGATTCAGAAAGGAGAACTGTTTCCCCCCTCGTTTGAGATCTGTGTGTCACCAGATTTTACCCCTAGCTGTTCGCCCCCTTGAGTTACTCCCAACCCTCTCTACGCTTGGCCACAGACTGCACTGAAGAGTTGAGTATGCAGGTTCCAAAGAGTAGTAAGCCGAGCAGGATTACCAGGGGCCCCAGGAAGGAGAGGAACCACATGGCACTGGGTAGGGCCCTTCTGACGGCCTCCCTGTCCCCCTCAGGAAAGCCTCCTCCTCTTTGTTTGAGGGTAGGCAGCCAAGCTGCCTGATCAAAGATTTTCTTTTAATTCTTAAAAAGATTTTATTTATTGCGGCACCTGGGTGGCTCAGTGGGTTAAAACCTCTGCCTTCGGCTCAGGTCATGATCCCAGAGTCCTGGGATGGAGCCCCGCATCTGGCTCTCTGCTCGGCAGGGAGCCTGCTTCCCTCTCTCTCTCTGCCTGCCTCTCTGCCTACTTGTGATCTCTGTCTGTCAAATAAATAAATAAATAAATATCTTTTTAAAAAAGATTTTATTTATTAATTTGCTTGTCAGAGAACGAGCTAGGGAGTGCACGCACACAAGCATGAGCAGGGAGAGGGGCAGAAGGAAAGGAAGGCTCTCTGCTGAGCAAGAGGCCCCATGCGGGACTTGATCCCAAAGCTCTGGGATCATGACCTGAGCCGAAGGCGGACGCCTAACCGATTGAGCCACCCAAGCGTCCCATCAAAGATTTTCTTAATATTGACTTTGATTGCAGGCACAACACGAAGTAGTAAGTACTGCCCGGACCCCCTCCCACTAGCAGGTGGTGCAGAGCCAGTCTATCATCACCTACTTACATTCCCCAGGGAACTGCACTCCCCAGGGCGCTCCATCCAGTGTGTCTGGAGTTTGCTCGTTTCAGATATCCTACAACAACGGGGACAACGACTCCTACCAGGACAGGGTTCATTTCAAGATCGGAAGGCTCAGAGCATCAAAGCCCGTCTCTCGAAGCCGAGGAGCAAAGCAAAGGCAGCCAGAAAACGCTCCGTTCTACCAGGTGCTAACAATGACCTGTGCCGCTCACGACTGAACAGTCCTAGAAAACGCTGCAGGCCACTCAGGGGCTGGCAGCAGACGGGACTGCAGAAACCAGAGCAGCAGAGCCAGGATCCTTTAGACTGAGCGCCCCTACCTACCCCTGGGGGCTTCGCCTACCTCGCCGGATGAGATGGACAGAAGGGTCAGCCGTGCCGGTGGCTCGCAGGCGTGTTTATCGTCCTCCTTCGTGGGAGCGCCGCGTCCTGAGGTTCTGGCAAGGGAGAGCGGCCTTTCCACCCCGCAGCGGTGGGTCCGGGGCGGGCCCCCCTCTAATTTTAGAGATGTGTGGCTCACTGCAAGAGGTGGGGTCCTGTCTATACTGGGTGTAATTGGGCCTGTGGCGACTGGTTTTCCCCTGTCTTGAAGTACACCCCACCCCAGGTTCGCATGGCTGATTTCAGTGGGGCGTGTGAGGGGTAGGCAGACTGCTCCACCACCTGGTCAAGGTCCACTGTGTGCTTCAAACCCGAGAAACCCTTGCGTCGGGTGGTGGGGAGTAGAGCCTGGAGGAAAGGGCCTCCCCTGGTCATCTCGAAGGAGCTGAGTTTTAGTTTAAGCCTTTGGGGCAGCTCCTATCCTAGTGGGAGCTCCTGGTAATAGTCTGGGTTTCGTGGGTCTTTTTCAGGGTTCGGTGAGCCCCTTCTGTCCTTCAGGGTAGCTCCTGGAAGCATGCAGCAGCTCCCACTCGTGGCAGCACCTGACTGACCCTTCTTAGCGCCATTCGAAGGTCCCCTCTCGCTCTCAGCTGCCTGCTCTGGGTTCCGCAGTGACCTCTGGGACAGAGCGCCTCCCACTTCTCTTTCGGAGCTCTATGCCTTTCCCCGGTCTTGCCTAGGTAATTCTTCACTGCATGTTGGCTCTAGGATGCCTTGAAGAGGTGGCTTTTTAAGTTCTGTCCAATCTTTTAAATTGTTTTCAGCAAATCTTATCATTTCTCCTTTCAAAATACTTCCAGAATTCTACCCCTTCTCACCACGCTCACTGCCACTCCCCTGCTACGGTTGCCCCTCACCACCACTGACCTGATTATGGCAAGGACCTCCTTACCTGCTTCCACCCCTCTGCTGTCAGCACCTCAGCACAGCGGCCTGAGAGCCCACAAAACCTAAGCCAGATCAAGTCCACCCCTTTGTTCATGTCTCTAATAACGTCCCATCAGACACGAACCTACAAAGTCCCACATAATCTGGAGCCTCTCTCTGTCTCTGAATTTATCCCCTGCTCCTTGCCCCACACTCACTCCCTTATTATTTGTGCCTCTTCAGTGTTTCCTAAGGCAGTAGGACTCCAGGGCCATATCACTAAGCATCCCCAAATCTGACAGCTTAACACAACCAAAGCCACGCTTTCTGTTGGTCAAGAATTCGGAAAGGGATTGAGAAGCACTTCCCACTCAGAGTTATTCAAGAGACGCACAGTAAAGATATCCTCTGGGGCTGCAGGTATCTCTGAAGGCAACCCAGGGGCTGGGGACCCATGTTCGAGATGGCCTACTAACAGGCTGGCAAGTCAGCCCAGGTTAGGGCCTGGGACCTTCCTTCCAGCCACCAGGGGGTCCTTACTAGGAGCTGGTTTCCCTCAGAGCGAGCCATCCAAGCAGAAGAGGGGAAGCCACAGTGCCCCTGATGCCTTGGCCTCCGACGCTGCACATGGTCACTTCTGTTGTGTTCCTTCATCACACCCGGCCAGCACGAACTCAGCATGAGGGCACATGATACACAGGTGAGACTACCCAGGGTGAGAATCTTGGGGGCTATCAGGGAGGCCACTTCTCATACGTTAACAGGCCAGGCATGGCCCACCTCCTGGTTTTTCTATTTACCACTGCCTTCGGCTTAAAATGTCCTTGCGTCAAATATCCATATGGCTAGCTCCCTCACTTCCTTTACAACTTTCACTCAAGTATTATCTTTTCGGTGAGGCCTGCCCACCCCCAACCCCCCACCCTGCCTAAAATGGAAACATATTTATCCATATTTCTTCATGCATCCCTGTTGGAACCCCTGCATCCAACAGGGGTTCACTTCTAAGATCTTTGTGACTGCAGTAAACTGGATCACATGCTTTAATCTCACTCAGACAGGTCTGTCTCAGGTCCACAAAGCTCATCTTAGAGGGTTTTGCAACTGGTGAAGTTAGGAATCCAGATGTGACAAAAATCGGTCACTCCCCAAAACCTACACAACTATTTGTGGGTCCTTGGTGGGGCGAGTTGACATATTGCTGTTTTCCTTTCTGAGGAAGACCTACCTCATTGCCCTCGACATAATAAACTCCAAGTATTTTACAGCTTCTTTAGATACTGGGCCCTTTTCTTTTGATACCTTATGTAGCCCTTGCTAGCTATAGTATTTTTGTGACACACAACACCTCATAATCAGAATTAAAGTGATGACATTATACCGGGACATACTAGAACGTCAGGGATTTTAGATAATTTCTGGAACAGCCAGAGCATTTACCCACACAATATAATCTAAGAAGATTTATCATCGCTTAGTTGATAATGCTTTCCATACCAAATAAATAAGCCTAACTAGTCAAAAAGTTTTCATTTTTTGGAGAAGCTGTCAAAAATATCAGAAGCTTTTAAAGTACACATCTAGGGCGCCTAGGTAGCTCAGTGGGTTAAAGCCTCTGCCTTCGGCTCAGGTCATGATCCCAGAGTCCTGGGATTGAGCCCCACATCAGGCTCTCTGCTCAGCAGGGAGCCTCTTCCCCCTCTCTCTCTGCCTGCCTTTCTGCCTACTTGTGATCTCTGTCTGTCAAATAAATAATAAATAAAATCTTTTAAAAAGTAAATAAAGTACACATCTAAGTGGGATTGCAGATCATTACAAAACTTTTAAACAAGTTGGCAATAAGAGATTCTATGGGGGTTTATTGTTGCTAACCAAACTTAGTTCTTTTAATATTAAGAAGATTGGATTTTCTTAAGTAATCCAAGACCTGATAAAGACAAAGCATAGAAACTATTTTTCCTGGGTAGATAAAGAAAATTGGTTTACAATTTCTCATCAAAAGTAAACCAAATTCCAGCCTATACCAGTGTGTTTTTTTAAGTTTATTTTTTTAGTAAACTTTATACCCAAGATGGGGCTTGAACTCGTGACCCCAAGAGCAAGTTACATGCTCCTCTGACTGAGCCAGCCAGGGGCCCCTATACCAGTGTACTCTTAAAACTCATTCATTCCCATCTCAGTCTCAATTACATATAAAATATAAAACTCCTTTCCAGAGATTCCTTTTTCTTAGACTTTCTACAGCTCTCTTTTTACATTCAGATTTTGTCCTAAGTTTCCCATATCTCATACAACCAGTCTCATTTTAGGACAAAGTCACTTTCTTTTCCCCCAACAAAAGCGTATTTCTGTTTCTCATACCTTAATTACCAAAAACACCCATCTTTCTTTCCTTGAATATACAGCTGTTTCCCATATTATTCCCAGTAGTCCTAATTACATTTATTATAATTCTTAATGTTTAGAGATCTTAATTTATTTTTTTCTTTTTTAATAGATTTTATTGATTTGAGAGAGAGAGAGAGAGAGAACATGAGAGGGGGAGGGGTGGAAGGAGAGGGAGAAACAGACTCCCTGCTGAGCAGGGACACCCTCCACCTCCCCCCCACACCCCAGCAAAGAACTTAATTGAGTAGAGCCTGGGTACCTGGTTGTTTGGTCTATCTGTCAGGGGCACCTGATGCTGTGCTGTTTAAAAACCCATCAGCCTTCCCAGAAAGCCTGTGGGATTGTCTGAAAAGGCATACAAATTGGGACCCCAAGGCCCAAGTTAATCAAATGGTCCTTAATACCTATATCATATCTCAAAGTGTTCCAGATATCCGCAGAAAGCTTCAAAAATTAGCAACAGGTCCCAACACTAACTCCACTCAGCAAAGACAGCTTTTAGGGTATTCAATAACAGATGGGACAGAGGACGAAAAAGAAGATAAGAAAATGAAAAGGCAAGCTGCCCTTCTGACAGTAGCTCTAGTCTTCATGAGGTAATCCAGGAGAAGAAAGGAAGTCCCCATGTGTAAGTGTCCCCAGCCCCAATCCTGGGACCAAGAGACCAGACACAAAACTGGGTTACAATCAGTTCACATACTGTAAACAAGAGGGGCACTGGAAATCAGATTGCTCTAACTGCCTGGGAAAGGGAAGTGGGATGGCAAAACCAAATCACTCCAGTGCCCCTTGTAGAAAACCAGATCCTCATCTCCCCTGAGGAGTCCTCTGGCCTTAGCAGTAGGAGAAGAGCCAGTTGAATCTCCTTGAGACAAGAACCACCTTTCCTCTATGGAACACCCAGAATGGTAGCCTTTCCAATAGAAATGTAACATAAGAGAGTCTCAGGAAAAGAAGAGACCAAATGATTCTGGAGCCTTTGACCTGTGAAATGGGCCAAGATTAAACACCCCTGTTCAAAACCTGGCTCTCAGCTCCCATAAAGTTACTTGTTGTCAAGGATAAGTACAAATCATAACAATAAGGTGTTTTGTGTGTCTGTCTGTGTAGGTGGTATTTTTGACATTTGGATGGTACTGCAAAAAGTCATTTATAAAAGAACTCTATTAGGTTTAAAGGCAAGTGCTTGTAAAAATTATGCTTTCTAAAACTCAAAGCTTCTATTGGTTCTTGAGTTCAGGAGGTCAGTCCTGAGTTCAGGGGGTCAGGCCAATGACAAAATGGGGAATAGGAAATATCTAAAATTAATTTATCAAGAAAAAGCTGTATATAGCATATTACTTTAAAATAAAGGGGAAAAATGCAATCACCACAAGACAATTAAAATGGTTGCTCCTAGGGATGAAAAGGAAACTGGTTTTCAATTTTTTTAAGCAACATGCATATGGTATGTTTATGGGTCAGAATATTTCAATTATTCACACAGGAAAAATGACTGATGTAAACAGTTCCCTACAACTAACAATGCTGAAGTTCACCTGACAGAATTCACTCTGCCTTTAGGCAAATTATACTTTTAAACACCAAGTTTAGAAGTTTAAGAAGTCCATAAGGAAATGATAGACACTACAGTCTCACTAGTTTTAAGTCCCATGCTAATCACTAAGAGAAGGGAACAAGGTGAAGGGTGGCAATATGCCACCCCAGAATACACCACTTTAATGTAACCACTGTTTCTGAGCTAAAAACACTTAAAAAACAGGTGCAGGGGCACCTGGGTGGCTCAGTCTGTTAAGCGGCTGCCTTCAGCTCTGATCATAGTCCCAGGATCCTGGGATTGAACCAAGCATTAGGCTCCTTGCTCAACGGGGGAGCCTGCTTCTCTCTGTCTGTTGCTCCTCTTGCTTCTGCTCTAATAAATAATTAAAAAAAAAAAAAAAGAAAGAAAGAAAGAAAGAAAGAAAGAAAGAAAGAAAGAAAAAAAACAGGTGCAAGAAGGGCACTCTCTCTCCCTTTTCTTCCTGAAAATAGGCTAATATTTGCCATCTCCATATGGAGGATGTCCTCTCTAAACCAGAAGGGAAGTATCATTCTCATCATCAAGGATGTCAGGTCAAGACAGAATTCTACATAAACCTTATTTATTTCTTACCTTCGCTTGGCTTCCTTACGTAGTTTACTTTTCCACAATTGCCTCTCTTTGTTCAACCTGGTATAAAAAGCCTTTAGGTTTTGCCACTTCTTTGAGCCATCTCCTTATGAGGGCTTCCATAGCACCTAAAATTTGTATTAAATAAACATGTATCGTTTTTCCTATTTACCTATCTTATGTCAACTTAATTCTCAGGACCAACCAAAAACCCAAAGATGGTAGAGGTAAAATTTTGCCTCCCCTGCAGAGGCAAACCCTACATACATTTTATTCTGTTAATGCACAGCAAACAACTGTAGTTGTTTACACCCCTATTTTCTGTTGTAGGAAAAATAGAAGCTTGGTATTAGAACACAGAGTGGTACCCTTGGGATGCAGTATGTTGCTCAGGAATGGAATTTATTCTCTAGCTTATTGTTCAGATTAAGCTGCCATTTCCCAGTGAGGCCTATAGAATATGCTAAGAGGAACTGTGAGGAAAAAGATGTTTCACGGTAATCATATTCTAGAAACGTTTGATTTCTTTATTGTAGGTCTTCGCAGAACCACCATTATGTTAGTGTATATGGTAATTCTCCAGGAAAAGGATATTCCTCTATGCCTCAAACAGTAAAGCACTTTAATGTTTGTTAAATTTTAAAAGGAAGAAAAAAAGAAAAAAAAGGAACCCCAATTGGTTTTTTGATGGTAAAAATCCATTACAGAATTGTAATGCCTCTTTATTAAGAGGCAGCTGCTAGTAGGTTCAGGGTAATCTAGAAATCTGAAAATCTCAAAATTCCCCCAGAACTTAAAATCCTTCCCAGGACTGATAGTATCTTTTAAAGTCTCCTGGCTATTTGGTTGCATTTGTGAGGTACACCGATGTTTATGGGGGTCTCACCTTTTTTTTTTTTTTTCCCGTAATCTCTATACCCAGTGTGGGGCTCAAACTCATGACCCTAAGATGAAGAGTTACATGCTCCACCAACTGAATCAGCCAGGTGCTCTGGCAAACAGAAGGTTTTATGTGGCTTTTCTAAAAGAGAAATTCATTTTGCTAAAAATCACATTTGACATACTTTTTGAAAAAGAGACTTTGGGTGCTAAAAGGGATTTCTGAATGTCAATTTATTTTCATGTTTTTTAAGTCAAGATTATGTGAACTATGTATGAACTACCCGGTTTTTAGTTACCAGAATAAAAAGAACAAGCAAAAGTTGTACAGGATAACTGATTCTTTTTAATCTGAACAGAAAATAAGTAAGTAGACAAGTTTGCCAAAGAGAGTGGTAAAAACTGAATGTTACATATTATGGAATCAGTACATCAAGTTTTACTTTGGTAGCCGGTGATTCTTATAGTTAATTGTGCGAAAAAAACAAAATCAGTTATACTGAAACAAGATTATAAAATGCCCATTTCTGAACCCTAGTCTGATAAAACTGATTTCATATCTAGCTTATTGATAAAATCCCATTTCAGTTTTCCCTGTGCAAAAAATACATGTAAGTCATTAATGGTGGCTTGGTGAGGTGAAATCAATTTCTCTTGGGATAGTTCAACATAATGACCCAAATACAAAAAGTTATTCAAGATTCACAGAGATAAACCAGTGCCTAGGAAACATAATCACCCATGTGCGTAATTATAACATTTTTTTAAACATAAAATCACAGTCAAAGACAGTGATAACATTGCATACTCAGTGCATTACTTCATGTAGTGCATTCCTATGGCTCATTTGGAGTTTAACAAATGTAACCACCACACGTCTAATGAATGGGCTTCTAACATACACAGATCCATCCAATTCTTTTAAAAAATCTGAAACTCTTATTAAAGAGCTTGAGCTTGACATGTAAGGACTTTATGCCTTAATATCCCAAACATTGGGAAGATTAGGTGTGAAACATAGTAACCACCCCTTGTAAGCAAGACTGCACATAAACTTCTGTTATATTCCCACAAAGAACCCTCAGAACAACTCAATACTGCAGACTGAGAGGGGCACACTTATTATTTAGCCAAAGAAATTTCAAATGGCTTTCCTGGAGTCAAATGTACCCCAAGATCTATACAAGGAATGAGTGTAACGGTGGCAGCTGAAGCAATCTGCCACTGCGTGATAAATGCTATTATGCATCAGGTTATACGTTTTGATAAAATACTATGATTTGTTTCCTACAATCATGGAGCACAAGAAAATGAAGCTCAAGACTATCTTGTAAGAACAGGATAAATGATGACCCCAGTTTTCAATAGGGTTCTTCATTGAAGGAAAAGGTAGAGCCATAAAAGTCATATTAGCTGACTTCAAATGGTTTACATCCCAGGATGAATCAGATTACACTGATTTAAGCCCAATTTAATTTAGGCAGGTTTTTAACCACAAGAATAAGGACATTCTTAGTACATATTAATAATTAAACCAACATATACACAATTAGCAAGATCCTATATAATATTAAATGGTTTAACAACTTGTTCTCAATTATTTCATATCTAATTATTCGTTGTTTTAAGAAAAAAAAAAAAAAACCAAGCTCAGCTTTATTTTACAACATACTGTGTATTTCTAAGTGTGTTCTTTAATGATTTCATTGAAGCAGAACAGCTCTCCAGATTCTAAGAGCCAAACTCAACCGTATCTTCTGTTATCTGTTTAAATTCATAATTGCCTCTGCCATCCATATGCAGGTAGTACTATGGGAAAGAAGTGGGGGGAAAGAAATCAATGACTAAGATAATTTCATTTTTGTCAGGAATTTATGCAGAGGTTATTATACAAGAAAATGGAAATTATTTTAAGCTACTAATACCTTCAAAAGTTTTATACCCAGAAAGGTAAGATTAAATGAAGAAGTCCATTCTCTTTAATATAGCAACAATGTGATTCTGCTTGGAGTGGAGAGAGTACTTTCCTTTATAAAAACTAAAATACCAAAATTCCTCATTATTTTGAAGGAAGCAAATGTACAGGCATCCTACATATCAGAATGCTTCCATAACTCCACATCCAATCCAATGTACCACAGGCTGAACTGCACTAAGGATAAGCCTTATCAACGGGGAATTCTTGAATATTTCCTTTATCTGGTTTCCTGGATTAGTTCGGAACCTCTAACTTAAGGCTTTTTATTCGTTTGTGGTCTTAGTAGAGGAGCAAAAGAGCTATACGGTATGCCTGTATATCCCATCCTATGAAGACACTTAGGACAACAGCTAGAAAGACTTCTGTTTTATTTAGCAGCTTTTTATTTACAGAAAAGATATGTTTTCCCATCTTCTATCTATTCTGGCCTCTGACATTAACATCCCTCCGTCACACAGTCTCTGCTTGGTACTCTGCACTTGTCTCCCCCACCAGAAGAAGAGGGGAGGTCAAATCCAAAAACTCTCACAGCTCTGTCACTATGTTATTTATGAGCTCCTGAGAAAACACCAAGGCTTGGATACTTTTTAAACTGCTTTGATTATTAGTTATTCAATTTCTCATTTCATTCTGAAAAATGGACAAATTATAAGAATTAATGGACAAATTATAAGAATAAAAAGTATCTTTAAAAGTCACACAGCTATACAGAATTCCATTATTTTTACTAAATACTTCCACAGAGGCTACCTCTTCGATATTCATGGTAATCTAAGAGACAGGAAGGCAAGGATCAATAAGTTTATTATATGAAGGAAGCAACGGATGCCAGACAGTCATGCTTGAAGCCAGGTTTTCTGAGTTCAAATCCCATACTTTTCATCTTATCTGTATACTATCATCTTAACCATAGGGTTATTGAGGTTAAAGAAAGCACTCTGTATCCCCCAAGGACATTCAACTCAGCACTTGGGGAAAAAGTTGCTCCATCAGGTATGTATTTTATGGACCAAGATACCCTGAACATTTGTTCTAATTTTTCTCAAACCCTTTCTTTTACCTGGAATGTCTTTATCATTTAGGAAGGAAGAAAGAGAAGAAGGAAGGTAAGAGAAAAAGAGAGGGGAAGGGAAAGGGAGGAGAGGCAAGGGAAGAGTTGAGTTAACAGGGTTTAGTTTGGGGTTTGATCATGAAGATCTTGAAGAGCTGAAAAGAACTGCCATACTGAGAACGGCACTGTTAGAGCACCAGGATACATAAGGGATCCATACCAGTGCAAACCTCACTGTAATGGCTATGTAAATTATAGTAACTACTTAATGATTCTGTTTTATTACAGTCCAATGATAAACACAGCTGACATTATTCAGTTTCCCCTTACAGCCATGATCTCACTAAAATGTCCTTAAACTTTCTGCCATCTAATCCTTCCTAAGACTCTTTCGCTTCTGTCAATACTGAGTGGTGAGAAAACTTCACTTAGCCATAGCTGTGATAAGGTTGTGTAAAGTTTAGTCAGCTATTATACAATAGTGATTTCTAAAAATGGAGAACCACTAACTGGTTCTCTACTATCTCTCCAATCAGTTAGGGCTTATTAAATATGTATTAGAGCTTTCAAAACTGAGAACTACAATATTTAAGGAAAATTTAGAATCACGTTTTGTCCTTCAAGGTATATATTTGTAAGAGAACATACACCAGGAAATCTAAAACCATAATCACCTGAATTCAAGTATTTAAATGAGATAAAATTCCACTATACCATTCAATATAAGAAATACAAACCTCATGGTGTTTCCAAAGAGACTTTCTATGTGACACAGTGAAGAGGGTGATGCCAACCTAATACAAAGAAAATGATTTAAGTTTTTATCAGTACCACAGAATCACAAATTAAACTCATCTACATATTTAAACTATTAAAATGACTGTTTTCAGAAGCTATAATTAAAAATCAATGTAAAAGAGAAAAAATAACAAATGATGCCGATGTTCAAGGTAATGCAAAGTACAGACCATCAACCACATAATAAAAACACACAAGTATCCATAAATTCTTTAAAAAAAAAAAAAAAAAACCTAACAGGTACTAGCATTAAGTGTACTATTTTGTTTGGGGCAGAAAATATATATCCTGACCCAGATTCTATTTTATTGTGAAAAATATGCGAAAAGAGTATAGGAATAGTAAAAATAGCAAGAGGTCAAAGTCAGGAAAATTAAATCAACATGGTACTATCTACAGTCAATCTGTTTTTCAAATACAGGGTCACACTCCTTTATTGGAACCTGTTTTGGATTATGTCTGGGGCAAAATTCTCGGGCAGAAAATTGAATGTTTCTGTGGCAATGTTATAACACCGACACTGAGATAAGTTAAGAGTTTAAATATCTTCTGCTAGTTTAGGCAAGGTTTAACTACCCTATTAAGCATGCTACAAAATAATGAAAAATCTTTTAGTTTTGAGACCTTATTGGTTTTGTTTTGTTTTGTTTTGTTTATTTGAGAGAGAGAGAGCATCAGAAGGAGGACGGGCAGAGAGAGAAGCAGACTCCCCACTAATCAGGGAGCCTGACATGGGGCTTAATCCTGGGACCCTGGGATCATGACCTGAGCTGACAGCAGATGCCTAACCAAATAAGCCATCCAGGTGCCCCAAAATCTTACTGGTTTTTAAACTCTAAATAAAGATTCAGAGATTTCTAATAACGATTAAAACAACAACAACAACCACCCACCAATCAATATAACTGCAGAGGCTCTGGATCAGCGGTTCTCAACTTGGGGCTGGGGGGAGGAGTTCTATCCATCAGGGGACACTTGGCAATGTCTGGAGACATTTTTGATTGTCACAATTGAGAGTGCTACTAGCATCTAATGAACAGAGGTCAGATATGCTATCAAATATCCTATAAAGCAAAGGACAGCTCCTCACAACTGAGGATTAGCTGATCCAAAATGTCAACAGAGCTGAGACTGAGAAACCCTGCTCTAGATCGTAGTTACTTAAAATGGATCTCTTCAGGCTGAGATAAATGCTTGAGTATCCAGATAATTCCAACATGAGTTCTAATTTTATTTTAATTTTGATAAATTTTTAAAAATTAGCCAAAGTATATTCTGGATCATTTCTACCATGAGATTTAAGTGCCCAAGTCTGTGTTTGTACTTTGCTGGTACAAAGTGATTACTTCAAGTGAGAGCAGTTGGGGTGCCTGGGTGGCTCAGTCAGTAAAGTGTCCGACTCTTGATTTTGGCTTAGGTCATTACTTCAGGGTTATGAGATGGAGCCCCAAGTTGGACTCTGTGCTGGGTGTGGAGCCTGCTTAAGATTCTCTCTCCCTCTGTTTCTTCGTTCCCCACTCTCTCTCTAGAAATAAATAAGCAAATAAAGTGATAGCACTTAACACGTTTAATGTGCCATAACTTTGGATGCCATGTGGAAAAGTTTTCAAATTGGTTACAAACTGCATGACAAAATAAGTTATTAGTAACACATTTCAATGGTACGCTTACTTTTTTCTTTTTTTTTTTTAAAGATTTTATTTATTTGACAGAGATCACAAGTAGGCAGAGAGGCAGGGAGAGAGAGAGGAAGGGAAGCAGGCTCCCCGCTGAGCAGAGAGCCGATGCGGGGCTGGATCCCAGGACCCTGAAATCATGACCTGAGCCAAAGGCAGAGGCTTTAACCCACTGAGCCACCCCCCACTTACTTGATTTTTGAAAGCTCTCTTCAGATAACCTTATTTTATGATTCTACAGTAATTGGATCAGGTCTCAGCTTAATGAAAGCATTCTTTCTGATAGAATTACTTAAATAAGATCCAGAAGCAAAATTCAAAATATAAGATCTGGACCTCAGACTGTATCTTTCCATAATTAAATCCCAAACTGGTGGTTTAGTTTCAGCAAAACAGTATCAGAGGTCTCTTTAATGTTACCAAATTGAAACTGTGTTTTGTCTGTACTTAATTTGTAAATTTTTATTTGTTTTGTGGCTGTAAATGAGCTCTAAGTTCAAGGAGTTCATATCTCATTTCAACTGTTATTACAGGAATATAATTAAAACTAGAAACTGAGGACCCTGTAAGAATTTTCTTTTATTTATTTTAATTTTTTTATAAGATTTTATTTATTTATTTGATAGAGATCACAAGTAGGCAGAGAGGCAGGCAGAGAGAGAAGAGGGAGCAGGCTCCCCGCTGAGCAGAGAGCCTGATGTGAGGCTTGATCCCAGAACTCTGGGATCATGACCTGAGCCGAAGGCAAAGGCTTTAACCCACTGAGCCACCCAGGCACCCCAAATTTTCTTCTTTTAAACAGAATCTACACTTTTATTGGAAAGTTGCATCTTTTGTGGGGACATATAGCTTATAACTAAACATAAGGGGACAGCACACAGTGAAGACTACCACCAAAGAGCCTCTAAATCACTGATCAAATAGAGACTACACCTCCAATACTTATAAATCTGAAAGTTTATAGGAACAGATACATAAAAATATTATAAATGAACATAACTGATTCAAGAATAGAAAACAAACCATTAAAGAAATAAAATCAGTACAGAAAAATCTTCCTACAAAGATTCATGTAGCAAATTTATTCTTTCCTCATTATACCAATGCTTCTCAAACTATAATATGCATTTGAATCCTCTGGGAATTTAGTTAAAATGTGGACTCTAATTTGGTAGGGCCAGAGAGGTTGCATTCTAACAAGCTCCCAGGAGATGCTGATCAATGACCACACTCTTAACAGTACGAATTCATACTGTAAATATGCAACATGACCTTTTATATTTACTGTAAACCCCCAGTAACACTTACAAATTGTTAAAAGACTCCTGTACTTCCTTTACTTACATAACACTGAAAAACAGTTAGGATATACTGCTCTTACTCTCCAAATCCAACAAGAGTATAGAAGGTATGACAACCACCACAGAACGACCAAAGAGTTAAAGAACAGTATCAATACACACAGCCTCAGAAAGGCTACCACAAGAAACTCTGGTAAAATGTTGCCCAGGCCAGAGGAGGGGGAAAAAAAGGACAAACTGAAAACTACCAAATGACTACTGTCAAGGTTTCCTGATTAAAAAAAAAAGAGATATTTAGGTTTCATTCTTAATGGAACACATTAAGAATATCTCAGTTTATTAACTCTGAGTATAGGGAATGAGGTAAAAGAGAAGTAAATTTAGATATAGTATTTGTTTCAAATCTAAGATACAGCCAAAGAGAATTATATACAGAATTCATTTATAATTTTTTAACTCATATCATTAATTATCATTTGAAATCTTTATTAAAGCAGAGAGAACACCCTTTGATAGTCATTTTGGAATCTCTTTGGATAGACATCTGGTTGGATACACAGTAAACCAAGAATGACAGGGACCCTCAAACTAAGAACCTGAAATGCTTACCTTTCGACAATGACTGTAAATGTAACCTTCCACATCCACACTAACTGCACTTGTGCATTCATCCAAAATAGCAAACTGGGGTTTATGATAAAATAATCTCGCCATCTGAAGCATAAAAGGAAATATTTTATAATCACATGCAGAAATTAATAAGCTAAAATAGATTTACCTTAAATTAAATATGCATTGAGTCTTGGAAAGCAAGAATGAAAATTATTATACCTCAAAAAACCTACTTCCCCCAAAGAGAAATATATTTAAAAGAAACAAAACCTATGTCTTTACTATCGTCCCAAAGGGGAAAATGTAACACACAGGAAATTTACTGTTAAGAGTTAATCTAAAACATTTAAGACTGATGTGAAATGTGACTGAGATTTAAACTATTATAGAATGTTCTCTAAACAAGATTAGAGGGTACATATTCTAACCAAATCTTAGAATTCAGACTCCAGATGGCTTAAATGAAAAAAATGTATTTATTTCTGAACATTTTATTGCTTAAGTAATGTCAATTAATATTAAGCTGCCAATTAATATTTACACCAATAATTTTTTAAAATATTTTATTTATTTGACAGACAGAGATCACAAGTAGGCAGAGAGAGAGGAGGAAGCAGGCTCCCTGCTGAGCGGAGAGCCCGATGCGGGGCTCTATCCCAGGACACTGGGATCATGACCTGAGCCGAAGGCAGAGGCTTTAACCCACTGAGCCACCCAGGCGCCCCTACACCAAAAATTTTTGAGTGCACCCATTTTGTGTCCCTGAGGTTAATACTAAATGTGCTCATTTTTAAGCGTCTGCTAATTTTATAAGTAAAATTAACACCAAGAATGTTATAGCTTCCATTTCTTCAATTAGCAAAAATGCTGAACACCTTCTCACTTATTTTCCATATGTATTTTATTTTCGGGGAATTATTTACTCTGATCCTTTGTCTAACAGGTATTCCAACTGGTCATATGCTCCTAGCAATAATCACCATGTGCCAAGACCAATGGACACTTTTATATTCTTGCCCAGTTTATCTTTTCTGCTACATGCAATTCAGATGACCACTTCCTCCTCCATGAGAAAGTGACAGTGAAACATAGTCTTAACATTTCTTCTCACTTCTTAAGCTACTTCCTCAGTTTCTTTACCAGCCTTTTCTTCTTCACTTGACCATTAAATTTTGGGGTTCCTCAGGGCAAATTTGTAAGTCCTTTATCTATATTGTATTTGTAAGTCCTATATCCTATATTGTCTCTCCCTGAATGATCTCATTGATTCCCATGATTCCAAATATTATTTACATTTGTGGACTCTCCATACCTTCTGCTCTTCAAATTTCTAGACTGCTAAATAAAAATTCCTATTTGATATTTCCATCAAATTTCACCGAATTTTCCCCTTAAAATCCATCCATCTACCCCACTGCACCTTAAACATTTCAGAAAATAACACTCTCAAACAGCTGCTCAAGCTTGAAGGCCACAAGTCCTCGCTTCTCTCCCTCCCTTTCACACATCCACCCTCATATTTTTTAGTCCAGTCGAGTAAGTCCTTCAGAGTTTGTAGTCTACTCACTTTCTCCCTTCTCCACAATCATGCCCTCAGCCCAGAACACAACCATCTCCTGCTTTATAGCCTCTTTCACTCCCCTCCAATCCATTCTCCCTATAACCAGAAAGGAGTTTTCAGAAATGTAAATCAAATGTCACTCTTCTCTTCAACTTCCCACTTTACTTTGAACAAAATCCACTTCTTACTGGGGCATCCCTGCAGAATCAGATTCCTTCTTGTTTTCTAACCTCAACATTCAGGCCAAAATTGCCTCTTCTCAACTACCAGGACACAAGGGGTCTTACGCCAGAGAGGTTTAGCACATGTCACTTTCCTTTCGTCTCAAACACTTTCCTTTTGTCTGCTTTTTACATCTTTGAAATTACTCCTCAAAACTACCCTGAGCCCTCCTCCTCAAACCAAGTGGGTGCCTACTGCAACTTCTCTGCAGCCCTTCGTATGCTGTGAACTGTATGTTCTCTTTGTCTACTCTTCTAGGCTATTATATTCACTTAAGTAGAAACTCTATTTTAACCACTACTGTACACCCAACACTTGCATGAAGGAAACATGTAGATATTTGATAAATTAAAACATAAGCAGTACTCCCTATCTGATGAGATAAGAAAGGGGAAGCAGCAAGTATAGACTACTAGAAGTTCAGCTGTGCAGAGAACGCCAGAGGATCTTTGGTTAAGGCAGAGTTTGCTTTTTACATCAGGGAGATCTGAAAATGTCTTTCTGAAAGAGAAAGACCAGAAAAGATTAAATATAGGGTGTGAAGGAAAGAATATGATATACTGAAGGAAAGAGTATGATACAGAGGAGGATACGTCAAGAGGAGTGAAGGCCCAAAAACATGGAGACATTTAGCCTTTCTCAAGAGGAAGGATGACATATCCCTCACAGACAGAAGTAGGGAGGTGTCAGGACAGTCCAGTGTGAACCTCATTAAGAGGACTGATTATCTGATGGCATGCCACAAATGCCCTCCCGCCATGTTTCCATGGATCTCATCATCACATCTGGCATACTGGATGGCAATTTTCTCATGTATCTCTCTCCCACCATGCTGTCAGTCCTTGCTACCACAGTACGAGAAGACTGTAAGGTGAGCAAGCATGTGAACTTTGCAATGGTACTACCACCTGAGCTCGGCCGGCCCCCACCCCCACCCCACATGGTAACCTGTACTAGTGGATCCTTGCTTGGCAGCCTACTTCACGGTGCTACAGTTCAATTTCCTCTGTACAAGGGGACACTCAACAGTTCCTGCCTCAAAGGACTGACAAGAATTCAATGTAAAGGGCCTAGCCTACCACCTATCTATTATGCACTCAATAAAAATGAGCTGTCAGTAACTGACATAATACCAGCTTTTTAAAGTAGGAAGTGAGCTGTTCTGCTGGGAGTAGGAAATGGGGTAGAAAGCCTGAGACTGGTAGTTTTTAAGTGATTATCGTGAAAAATGAGAAAGAGGGGCAAAAGAAAAATGATCATCAGGGAACATGAAAGGTGGTGGCACCAAACAAATTCTGATCTTTCAGCTGCGCTCAGAGGCCTATATACAGAAACTGTTCAGACAAAGAACTGTTTGTCTCAGGCCTACATACAGAAAGAACTGTATATAAGCAAAGAACTGTTCTTGGGCTGCAGCTAAGGTAATATGAGGAAACAAAAAGCAGGAAAGGAAGTTAAGGGAAAAGGAGCATTTGTTCATTCCTTTACGAAATACTTCCTGACTACCTCCTATGTGCCAGGCCCTGGATTATTAAGTCTATGCTGGACAGGAAAGGAGGTAGAGTCAGAAGGGGACTGAGTAATCATAAGAAAAGAGGGGGGGGGTCAATATTCAAGATATCTGTAAGTCTGAAGAAGGGAGACAGTTGCCAATTTCTAAAGGAAAAAGAATTAATTACAAAATTGGTTTTATAAAATACTAACAATTTTATGAGAGTGCTATCTCTAGTAAGTGGTTTTGACCCTTCTTTTCTTTAATTAAAGATTTATTTATTTATTAGAGAGAGATAGAGAGCACAAGTAGGCAGAGCAGTAGGCAGAGGAAGAGGGGGAAGCAGGCTCTCCCCTGAGCAGGGAGCCCGATGCAGGGCTCGATCCCAGGACCCTGGGATCATGACCTGAGCTGAAGGCAGCTGCTTAACCAACTGAGACACCCAGGTACCCTGGTTTTGGCCCTTCTTTATACTTTTATAAATATTCCAACTTTTTAATCTTCATACTTTTTCATAATTCATAATAAAAAAAGACCACTACTAAATAGGAAGGACAAGTAGAGTGGAGTGGGAAAGAGAACTATCAGTCAGAGAAATAAGATATCGCAACTTATGATATTGGGTAGAGCAACCCTGGGTGGTAATGGCTGGGCCGAAAAGGGGGCAATGAGTTAAGAAAAATGCTACTTGAGACTCTGAGGGGCAGTGAGAGAAAAGAACTGGAGAGACAGTCCACCGGCACATCAGAGGTTATATAATGTACTAGTCAGGAGCAAGAAGTCTGACATCACACCCCCCTGCACTTTAATCTCCATTCTGCCACTCAGTAGCCACATGGCATTAGGAGGCTACTTAGGCCCTACAAGTCCTTCCCTTGACTGTACCTTAATTCACAGGGCTGTTGGGAGAATTACATCGAGTCTGCCATTCAAAACCAATGCTTCCTTCATCATTATTCCAGTGTACTTTTATTATAGCTATAATTGAAGACTGCCTTGTGTTACAGTTAGTTGAGAATACCAGGATCTCCTACATAGATTATTAAGGGCAGACACCTATCTCAGAGCCTTGCAAAGAGTAGACCCCCAGCTGAGAGTGAACTCTGGGGAAATTATACCATGATTAAGTTTTTCACTAAAATTATGGAATAATGATCTTATTTCCTTTCATTTACTCACTTTCCTCAAGGAATTTTAGAAATGTGTTCACCAGACCTCCCTTTTATTCAGTAGCATTATTCCATTCCCTCCAATTCAAATCTGACTTTCCTTACCCAAAAGTTCCCTTGTTTCATCTGTTTACACCAACCAACCTCCAGTCTTCTATATTCACTGTTTTGTGTGGTTAGACCTTTCAATCTATTTTTCCTTAAAAAGTATAATTTTTATAATTTATAAATTATTAATTTTTACAATTTATAAAAATTACATCCTCACTTCCCTCATTTTTTACTTTGCAGATTTTCAAGCCTAACCAAAAACTGTAAGAGCATTAAAATGACCATACACAAGTTTCACCCAATTTCACCAGCCTCGACATTTGTTGTATTAGCCTTCCCTGTCTCCCCACAAAACTTCTGAAGGTAGCAAAACAATAAGCTCTCTTTTAAATTTCACAACCAATTCTCCAAATATTGGTCTATACAGAACACACGTGCCAGCGACTTGGTCATGCAGCAGTGTCATGGGTGAGTTTCTCCATTTCCCAATCAACTCTATCATGGTTCATCTGGCTTTACAGGGCTCCTCCTTCCACTCCTTCCCTCTCCCCCAAGAAATCCCCTCACTCCTCTAGGCCTTGAATTTCTTATCTTCAAATAAAATCTATCCCCTCTGTACCCTTATACCCCATCCACAGGATTCCTTAGTTAAGCACATTTATTTTTCTTTCTCTGCATTTATACTGTGTGCCCTTGTGAATCCTGACCTATCCTTCCATAGTCTTTGAAGTCATAGTAATAGGAACTTAAATTTGTTCTCTTGACTTGCAGTTATTTCTATATCATCTTCTAATTAAGTGCAGAAACCTCAATCACTTCAAATTCTCACTCCTGCCATCCAATTTTCACTTTGAGTATGGCTGACATCTCTTTTCTTTTGTTTATGATTCATTCTTCACTCTATAGATTAATCTCATGTTCCAGCACTAGCAAGACAAAAATCACAAGAACAGGCTGACATGAAGTTCATACAGAATGGGTATGTTCTGGGAAAAATAACCGGCACTATCAGGGAATAAGAGGCAACAAAAAAAGGGAGAATATAATTTAAAGATAATGAGTAAGCAATTCGGCAATAAGCCATTTCTCTTGCTGTTTTTCTTTGGTTACAGTTTTCTCTAATTCCCACAAGATTAACACTCTGGGGAAAAAAAAAAATTCCTCTGCAGCTGCTCAAACTATGGTCTGCATAGTTAGAAAATGACCCTTTAAAAGTTAACCCTCTTAACAGAGTATTCAAAGTATCACTCTTAAAAGGCAGTGTTTTGTAGTCATGTTTGACCAGGAATAAGTTTAGACAATCATAAAATTAAAACAGCTCTTTTCAGATGCTTCTATTAGGAAAATGTAAAAGTTCTAAATAACTCTGGGTCGTAGATACTGAGCCCTGAAATCAGGATAGATATAATGGCATAACAGTAGAGGGGAGGGCAGGAGCTGAATAAAGTGGGAACACAGAGTGGATCATCTCTAACACCTTCAGAAACTTCAGAGAAAACAGCTTAAGTGAGGGGTCAGTAGGGAAAAGATATTAAGACATCTTGGACTACCATATTACCTAGGATCAATATGCTAAAAGGTTCCCCCACTTCAATTAATCCTCAATGGATTAATAGTATATAATTAGAAAACTTATGAATTTTTAAGAATTCTAAATGCATATGCAAGTTATACATTTTCAAGTACTTCTATTATCATTTAAACTAATCTGTACTATAACAGTTGCTAAATGAAAAGACTAAAATAATAATTTTAAATTAATCAATTAATAAAAATAATCAAAATACTGGACTCTAAAAGTGACTTTATGCAACCAGTTACACTGTCATGCAATGTGTTCAGAGTATACTTACCGCCATTCTTTGTTTTTCTCCACCACTGAGGACATCCATCCAATCCTGAACACTGTCCCAGCCTCCTTCACGTTCAAGGATATGACCCAACTGGACATTATCTAAGTATTCCTTTAGTACCTTTTAGCACAATGATTAAAGATGAAATCAAACATAATGTAGGCCAACATTCTCTATCTTGCTTTTATTTTTTAAACTACAATCACTATAATTCTATTGCCAATATCACTTCACAAAAAAATACGACACAAAGATAGCCCTGAACCTTCATTTCCTGTCTATACTAATTCTGACAAAACATATCTAGTAGTTTAAATAAAATAACACTACTGTACATAATTTAAGGATGAGAGACAAGGTTAAATACTCACTAAGCCTTATTTAAGCAGAGTACTTAACATCTTACTTCCACTTGGAAAGTTATAAGTAATGATAATGTTTTAGAAGTTTTTACAGGATAGGGTAAACTACCTGGCAGTTAAAATACTTAACTAATCTGATTAAGATAAATAATCTGAAATGGAGTATTTCCAGTAGATCTAAGACATAAACATTTCCTTACTAGATCAGATATCCCCTTCCTTCTCTGATCTTCTCTTCCATCTGGATATATCACTTGGTCTCGGAGTGTTCCAAGAGTCATATAAGGTCTCTGATAGTGACAGAGCAAAAATCACTGTAAGTGATCTTTTAAAAAATAAAAGATCTTTACATCAAAGATTACAAAATAACTCAAACAAGGTCTTACCTGAGGAACATAAAACAACTTTCCTCTCTCAGGTTTAGTTAGACGTCCTCCAAAAAGAGGCCATAACTATAAAAGGAAAAGGAGTGAGGAGAAAAGCAGTTGGTAAATTTCACAATGTGATAGATTGTATGGCAAAACAAGACCACAAAATCTTGAGACCAACTTGTACTTACTTCACCAAGAACACGGAAAAGTGAACTCTTCCCACAGCCATTTGGGCCACAAATTAAAACATTGGCCCCAGATCGAACCTGAAAGAAAATCAGTCTATGAATTTATAGTGAATATATACTCAGTGAACATTTCCTTACAGTCAAATTGTTTTTTGCTAATGCTAAGCTTTCTTTTTAGCTATAAATGTGATACTGAATAAAATCAACTTAATCAGAATACAGAACAACAGCTTATAAATTTTGAGGATTCTCAAAAACAAGTATGTGTGTATATGGTCTCGTTTTTAAAAAATGGAATCATACAATATATGTTCTACATGTTACTATTTAACAATATATCACAAATATTCTTCCAAGTCAGTATATTCAGATGCCCCCATTCTATTTTTTAAATGCCTACAGTGTATTCCATTCTAAGAATGTACCATAATTTATTTAAAAACTTCCTTTTTGTTCATTGTTTAGGTCATTTGTATTTTGCTTTGCTCTTTTAGATAATACTGCAATGAACCAGAACCAGTGAGCGAATTTATGTATTAGTGAGAAATGTTTCTGTGGATCAGGTTCTTAGAAATCTACATATATTATAAATATTTACCAGTGCTACCAAATCACTCTGCAACAATGTAAAGTTAAATGAGAAAATGTGCTTAAATTCTGAGCTTACAGTCTCATGTAAGTATTTAATAAACTCTGTGAAGAATCAGAAATCTGGGTTACAATTCCAGTATCACAGTATCACACAGCAGTGTATCACAGAAGGAAAGAAGACAACAAAGATGTGAGTTACTCTGGTTGTGGAACCTGCTTTGACAATTTTCATTAACTGTTGAGGCCCTACATTCCTATTATTTAACTCAGTGAATATTTATTGAATGCTCACAGTCAGGCTCTGCTCTAGGTAATGGGGCTACACTAATTAAACAAAACAAAACAAAACAAAACCTGCTCTTACCACCTTACATTTTAGTAGGAGAGACATATAATAGAGAATACACACAATAAATGAGTAAATTACAGTGTATTGGAAAGTAAGTGCTATGGAGAAAAAAATATATCAAGGTAAGGAAATTTGGGAGTTGGTAGGGGAGGTTACATTTTTAAGGTGGTCAGGCCAGGTCTCACAGAAAATGGTAACGTGGGTGGCTCAGTAGTTAGGCGTCTGCCTTCAGCTCAGGTCATGATCCCAGCGGCCCCGGAGTCCTGAGATCCAGCCAAGTACTGAACAGAGTAGTTCTAAAGAAGTGGTATCGAGTGGGCTCTAGACTTGGGAGACGGCCTACATGGTAGGAATCTATTACTAATCATCAAGATTTTCTGATCTGAACTACTCATAAAGTCATAATAGACATATATCCTAATGGTAACCCTTGGGTCTGGGAGTGTCTTACAAATATACAAAAATACTCCTCTTTCTTTTTCTTTTTAATTGGGTCTGCCATAGTCCCATTTGATTAGGAGACTAGACTGAATCAGCATCACTCTTCACTGAGCATGAGATATTACCCACTGCTACTGTTCTGCTCTCCCACTGTTTCCGTGACAGCAGAGTCTATATTTGGCTTGTATAGGGACAGAGCCTCCTGCACACTCAAAACAATACCTAACTCTAATTTTTTTGAACTTAAACTAAAATTATATTGAATGTTTAAATATTCATTTCCCACTAGAGATTACAATCAACTATATCTTCTGAGACAGACTTTATCTGCAAAAGATTTTTTTGTAAGTCTTAACAACTAAGAAAAGTAGATTTCTAAGTATTTCAAAGACTTACTTTTTAAAAGAATTTTGTGGATTCAGAGACTAAGTCAAACCTTACAGTTATTTTACAATATTAGACTAGCTTTTCATTTCACATTTTAAATCTAAGCTTATATACAATCATTTAGTAACTTACTTCAAAATTAAGGTCTCGGATCAAAATATCTCCATTTGGCGTTGCTAAAGGAACATGATCAAATCTACAGAAGAAATCGATAAAAAATTACAATTTTACATTAAACATTAAGCAAACATAGCTGAAAGAGAATGCCACTACATGGTTTAACAAATGTTTATGGTGCTAAAGAACTTTTCCTATACATACTTTATAATGTTATCAGCATTGATGATTTCTCCAGCACCAGGTATCAACGGAATGACTTGTGCTCCTTCTTCAATACCTTAAGTGGAAAATAAGTATTAGAGCATCACAGGACGTCAGCCAAAACTTAAACTATGGGACCTAGTGCATTCATATTTACCCCTTTCCTGTTGCGAGACCATTGTGCGCTCATATTTGCCTTGATTTAAATCCTTTAATACTTGCATTAATTCTGTAATCCGAGCAGTAAAACTGAAATTTAAAAAAAAAAGTCATAATGAAAACTCCAAAGGTCATCGTATCTTTTACTATTATTTTTGCTACTTATTTGAGATGGAACTGACATACAGCATTGTGTAAGTTCAAAACTTTTATGCAAACTTAACTGAAATTCCTAAAAATTATAATTTAGTTTAAATGAAATAACCTAAAAGAAGTTTCTTCGTCATAAAGTATGAGTGATAGTGTATGCATGCTTTATTATCATGTTTCAGTAGGACAGCAGGATGAGGATAAGGGAAGAGGATTCATAGGCTCTCCACCTCAAGAGATAATTACTTCATTAACAGTTGAGTCAAGAAGGTTGTTTGCCACTAGAATTTAAAGGTTTCTAGTAGACACTACACAAGGACTAGTACTAGTTAGTACCCTCCACCGACATAGGAAGTACGGACCGAGTTCCTCCTGGAGTGAGTGATAGCCAGGTATAAAGTTAGTCTTCTTGTGTGAGGAAGGCATTTATTACACATATGCCAATTCCCTGCAAACATGGAAGAATATGGAAGATTCCTCTCTTTCCTACTCTGAAATTTGAGAAAAGCTGAAGTGCTCTTAATATGAGATAGAAATCACTGAAGCAAGAGAGAGAAATCAACACTCATGCCAAGACATCAAGGAAATAAAAATAACATGATGGTCAAAGAGAAAGCAATCTGCATCAAAGAAGCAAAAGAGAAATTTTCTGTGGAAATCAAGCAGAAACCTCCTGAAGGAAGAGAAGCACCCCATTTACCATGAACTGTAAAGGCATAAGAAAAGTTATTAACAACTAGGAAGAATGTCTATATTCTCAAGAAAGACAGACTCCTCATAGTAGTTGACAATCAACTCCATTTTGCCATGAAGACTTAAATTGCCATAGAAAAGGAGGAATAAAGAAGAAATATGTGGATGAGTCACAGGTCTGGGAAGGATCTGAAATGATCCAATTTCTTTAGATGTACTTTTTACATTATGGTGTTCTTTTATGCCATACCAAAGCCCTTTATATTAGAGTTTAAAATACTGAAATACTTAATTCCATATTATGCTCTAAAAACAATTTTACTAAACAGAATGACCATATTTACAATTGCATCTACAGATACCACAAAGTGACTTTTCACTTTTTTCCCCATTAAAATCAACTTCATCTTTATCTTTTGCTAGGTTGCCAGTTTCAAAAACCTAAGAGGAAAAAAATACAGTGGAGGACAAAAAAGTTCAAATACAAAAAATTCTATTCATTAACTTAATTTCCCATGAATTCAGAATAGACTGCCATGACTTAACATTTTCTAACTTACTGAATACTACTGTCCATGGAGCAAATAGCTTGAGAACCATTAACCTGGCTGAAGACTCAAAACAGCTCTTAAGGAAACATGAAAAACTCAGAGAAAAATCTTCTTTAATTTGTCTATCAAAATCAGCTTGCAGGAGTAAGAAATGGGGCTTCCGTTGCCCCTTATCTTAACCTCACCTGGGCACAATCATTAAGTATAACATATTCTTAAAACTTATTTTCTGCAATTGCTTAGTATTACTAATCTTACTTACCCAGCCAATCTAGTCATCTCACGGCCAGCCAAAACTATCCGACCCAGAGCTTGAGACATTCGCAAAAGCATTCTTCCACTTTGGTAGTAATCCTTAAATAGAAATAAATACTAGTTTTCACTTGTATTTCTAAGACTAAAAACTACCTTTTATTTGTTTTTATATTTAAATTTCAATTTATTATAACTATGACTACTAATACTTTACCTCTAGAAGTTCTGAATGTGTACTCTTGAGATGTCGAG
Organism: Mustela erminea; assembly: GCF_009829155.1. Lineage (NCBI taxonomy): Eukaryota > Metazoa > Chordata > Mammalia > Carnivora > Mustelidae > Mustela > Mustela erminea. The sequence goes on from NC_045623.1 coordinate 29,741,370, forward strand.
GATGAGACAAATCTAGGAAAGGACGACTTACAACGAGGTAACCAACAACAGTGGCAAGATCTGAAACAAAACCGTTAAAATTTAAACATTAATAATACTTCACTTTCTCCATAAATTTCATTCCACTATCTCTTTGAAAGCATACTTACATTTGGCAACTATGCTATCAATGAAGCCCATAGAAAACCGAAACAAAATGAAATTATGGAGATGCTCCACCTGGCAGAAAACAAAAACAATAAAATATATATTATATGTGTACATAAGAAAATGAATCTACCCTGAAAATAAAAAGAACTGCATGAGCTATTTATTCCACAAATACTTACTGAAAATTTTAAAAAAATGTATAATTTACTGATTCCACAAATATTGTCTGATTTCTGATTATACTGTACATCACATTTCATGTACAATACTTATCACAGAGCAGATGCCAAATACTTCATGAAACCATTTTATGCAAACAGAATGGAAATTACATATAAATGTTAATGTGGTATCATTTGTATATAATACTGTATTCACAATATTATCAGATACACACTTCACAATATTATCAGATACATACTTGCATTAAAAATGGTCAATAATCAAAACAACAACAATAACACGGAAGGATGAGCTAATTTAGGTAAAACACTACAGTCTAGATTGGCACTCAGTGCTTTGCTTTAGCTGGAGACATCTGGTCTATGTTTTCCTTAAGAATCTTACTACACTCGATCTGAAGCAAGAGCTAATTTCATCAAGGCTGTACAGCCCTAGTCTGCAGCTTTAATCGAGTACACTCTACCTCAAAATTACAAGTCTAAAAAATGTTTTATATTCTGCCTTTTCAGTGTTCTCAACTTTTGCATCTATTTTGCAGGTTATTCAAGGCCCTGCATGATCTGGCACTGGGTTCCATCATAAACTTCATCTGCTTCCATGTTCCTTCTCACTCAGCTCCAGAATTACTGGTTCTTCAAACTGCCTTAAGGCTTTCCTCTTGTTGTTCTCTCTGTCAGAAATACTGTTGCTGTCCCAGACAGTTTTATTTTGTGACTAATTCCCTCATTCCATGTGGGTTTCTGATAAAATGTCACCTCAAGAAAAGACCTCCCTGGGGCGCCTGGGTGGCTCAGCAGTGGGGTAAGCCTCTGCCTTCGGCTCAGGTCATGATCTCAGGGTCCTGGGATCGAGCCCCACATCAGGCTCTCTGCTCAGCGGTGAGCCTGCTTCCTCCTCTCTCTCTCTCTGCCTGCCACTCTGCCTACTTGTGATCTCTCTCTCTGTCAAATAAATAAATAAAATCTTAAAAAAAAAAGACAAGACCTACTTGCCATCCTATCCAAAATAGCGAGGCAACCACTCCATCAAACTGTACCATGTCATCCCATTTTATTTTTGATCATAGAATTCGTAACTACCTAAAAGCATATAAAACAGTCAGTTGTTATTTACTATCTCCCCCACTAAAATGTGAGTTTTCTGAGTACAGGGTGGCCTCCTCTTCCTATCTTTTGTAAAAGCACAATGACTGAAACATTAATCAGTGAATGCCATTTGTTACATGCTGTGCTCAATGCTGGAGATACAATGAACAAAACAGAAAAGGTCTCTGAGTTCATGAAGTATACATTTTTTTTAAATTTTTTAATTTTTTATTTTTTATAAACATATAATATATTTTTATCCCCAGGGGTACAGGTCTGTGAATCGCCCAGTTTACACACTTCATAGCACTCACCAAAGCACATACCCTCCCCAATGTCCATAATCCCACCCCCCTTCTCCCAACCCCCCTCGCCCCAGCAACCCTCAGTTTGTTTTGTGAGATTAAGAGTCACTTATGGCTTGTCCCCCTCCCAATACCATCTTGTTTCATTTTAATGAAACAGACAAACTAGGAAACAAATAAGATAATTATAAATTGCAATACATCTTTTAAAGAAACAGATCATTAAATTGGGAACTGGAGGAAGCCATTTCAGACAGACTAACCAGAGAAAAGCAAGGCCACAGTAAGTTGTTAACTTTGGGGCTAAAATCTAAAGGTAAGAGTAAGTAAGCCATGTGAAGAGTGAGCTGATATAACAGCAGATCCCTGGAAAATTACCTTAAATGCATTTTCTCAGCATTATCAAAATTCAGTCATATTAAATCTAAATAACACAAAAAATTCAAAGTCTAAAATAATTCATTTTTTAAAAAAAGATTTACTTATTTATTTTAGAGAGAGAGAGACAGAGAGAACTTGAGCATATGTGAGGTGGGGAGGAACAGAGGGAGAGAAACTTCAAGCAGACTTCCTCTTGAACATGAGCCCTGGTGTGCTTCTCAGTCCCACAACCTACGAGATCATGACCTAAGCCAAAACCAACAGTTGGATGCTCAACCAACTGAGCCATCCAGGTGCCCTGAAATCATTTAAAATGTCTATTTCTTTAAGCTTTTTAAGTCACCTTAATATAGATTTAATTTCACAAGCTTCCACTAAAATGTAAGCTCCTTGGAGGCAGGATTTTGTACGTTATGTCCACCACTATTATTACTAGCACCTGGAATAAGCAAAGGCATCTAGATGGCACTCAGTATCTTTTAAATGAAGTAATAAAATTACTTGAATTTTCCCAATTTTCCAAGTGGCAAGAAAATAAAAACTGATATATGTATAGTTTTCACAAGAAACAATGTTTTTAACTCTAAATTACGGGTCAACAAACTGGCCCACAATCCAAATCCAACCTGCCATTTATTTTTTATAAAAAAGCATTACTGGAACATAGCTACACCTACTTATTTACAAAGAGTATATGCCTTTTTTAAAAATTAATATATAATGTATTATTTGTTCCAGGGGTACAGGTCTGTGATTCGTCAGTCTTACACAATTCACAGAACTCACCATAGCATATATCCTCCCCAATGTCCATCACCCAATCTCCCCATTCCTCCACCCCACCCCTCCAGCAACCCTCAGTTTGTTTCCTGAGATTAAGAGTCTCTTATGGTTTGTCTCCCTCTTTAGTTTCATCTTGTGTCATTTTTCCCTCCCTTCCCCTATGATCCTGTTTTCTTTCTCAAATCCTTCATATCAGGGAGATTATATGATAACTGTCTTTCTCTGACTGACTTATTTCACTTAGCATACTACCCTCTAGTTCCATCCATGTTGCTGCAAGGGGCAAGATTTCAATTTAATTATTTTTTTAAAGATTTTCTTTATTTATTTGACAGAGATCACAAGTGGGCAGAGAGGGAGGCAAAGAGAGAGGGGGGTAGCAGGCTCCCTGCTGAGCAGAGAGCCTGATGTGGGGCTTGATCCCAGGTTCCTGGGATCATCACCTGAGCCGAAAGCAGAGGCTTTAACCCACTGAGCCACCCAGGCACCCCAAGATTTCAATTTTTGATGGCTGCATAGTATTCCATTGTGTGTATGTATATACACACACATCACATCTTCTTTATCCATTCATCTGTAGATGGGCATCTAGGCTCTTTCCATGGTTTGGCTATTGTGGACATTGTTCCTATAAACATTCAGGTGCACGTGCCTCTTTGGATCACTACATTTCACTACATTTGTATCTTTAGGGTAAATACCCAGTAGTGTGATTGCTGAGTCGTAGGGTAGCTCTATTTTCAACTTTTTGAGGAACCTCCATGCTGTTTTCTAGAGTGGCTGCACCAGCTTGCATTCCCACTAACAGTGTAGGAGGGTTCCCCTTTCTCCGCATCCTCGCCAGCATCTGTCATTTCCTGACTTGTTAATTTTAGCCATTCTGACTGGTGTGAGGTGGTACCTCACTGTGGCTTTGATTTGTAGTTCCCTGATGCTGAGTAATGTGGAGCACTTTTGCATATGTCTGTTGGCCATCTCGATGTTTTTTTTGCAGAAATGTCTGTTCATGTCTTCTGCCCATTTCTTGAATGGATTATTTGTCCTTTCCATGTTGAGTTTGATAAGTTCTTTATAGATTTTGAATACTAGTCCTTTATCTGATATGTCATCTGCAAATATCTTCTCCCATTCTGTCAGCTGTCTTTTGGTTTGGTTAAGTATTTCCTTTGCTGTGCAAAAACTTTTTATCTTGATGAAGTCCCAATAGTTCATTTTTGCCTTTGCTTCCCTTGGAGTATATGGCTACTTTTGAGTGTCAATACAGATGATAAGGTCTGAAAAGTCTGAACTACATATGTACTATCTTGTCTTTTATAGAAATAGTTTGCTGACCCCTACTGTAAATAATAAACATAACCATCATAGTATCTTCAAGAATGCTACAGAAACAAAATAATTTATCACTAAATAAAACTTCCAAGCAACCTCTAAAAATACACTGACTTTTATTTTAAAAAATCAACCTATTTTTATAACTGGGCAGCTTAATATACTGGCATGATAGTTTTTATTCTTTTATTTTGTATAAAAATACAGTTACTTAAAAATAAATATCTTAGAGATTAGAGATTGAAGATATATATACCTGTATAGATAGATACAGATATACATCAGCAAATGCCAAGAAAAAAAAATTTTTTTCCCCTAAATACATGAGTCTCAAGCATGCTACCTTACCAGCTTTCGGAAGACTGAGTGGATTGTCTGCTTTTCTCTCTTATTCCCATTGTAAAAGGCAATTTCTTCACTATTAAAGAAAATAATTTAGTAATTAATTTCGATATTACTGGTGCCTGAAAAATAATTGAAATACAGTATTTGATGACTGAATATTTTATTTAAATATTAATATAAATATATTTATGTTTATATATATAACACATATATATAAACAGTAAATAAATATAAAAGACACTTAAAACTGTAAGCTTAGTGGGTACGTCTGGCCACAGTCCTGTACTTGAGAGTCTGCTCCTTGCCTGACTGATTAGAGGGCAAAGAAATACATGCCTAAACTGGATCAGAGACTGAACAGGAGCCACGTGTTGGATATGCCATATATAGCTGGAAAAGATATGCTGGGCTAGTTCTCAGAAAATTAATTTAATTTCTTTAATAAGAAATAAGAAGGAGGTTGCTATGATGTATAGGAAGGCAGGGCTGGGACAGCCATTACAGATGACAAATGGAATACAGACCCTACAGAAGGGAGAGGAGAAAACAACAGCTAGTAGAAGCTATGGAGTGATGCTATGACATACAGCCTTTGAAAGACAGAAAAGCAAACCAAGTATGAATGACTTCACAGTGCCAGCTTCCAGGAGCCCTGGACAGTCATTGCACAGTCATTCTTATGCTGGGAATCTCACCATACCCTCACAACAACCCCCCTTTTCTTGAGCTGGCCTGAATGGGTCCATAAGGGCCACAAGAATCGTGACTAGAAGAAAAAGGGCATTCTTACAGATGAAGACACTGTAGTTAAGAAAAGCCTGTCAAAGTCTTACAGCTAGCAAGTCAAGCAGCTAAGACTATAACTCATATCTGACATTCCACTCCCAAGTCAGTACAATGTAAAAAATCCCAGGAAAATAACTCTTACAGCAGAGAAAAGTAAAGATCCACACAGGAGTCTATAGGGTACAGTTAAAAAGCCTTCAATAAACACCCAATCTTCAAAGTCTATTTTTTCCCCTTAAAAATGTATGTGAATTTAATATTCTACTCCAAAATATATCTGCATCTTTTCCATTACAAAAGCAAGGTAGCTCTTACCTCAATCCTTTCAAACAAAATTAACTTTGTATAAAGATGAATCATGTTTGATCTGTGTTTCACCATTTCCTTGACACAATAACACAGAGACCCAGGGTATCACAATTACGGTTTGACAAATAATTTTATACCTATATTACTTTTCTTACTTCCTTCCAACCCCTCTGCATGTTTAAGCCCATGGAAGGTGAGAAAAGCATTCTACTTCTTTCTCATTTTAGCCCCAATCTAAAACCTGAAAGGGCAAAAATAACCCAGAATACTATGGCTGCCTATCCATCACTGTTTTCTCTTCCACAACCTTCTTATGTAAGAGAACTCCACTTTTCTCAGCTACCCATTTATCCCTTTCTATGCACCAAAGGGTTTAGGAATGGCCACAACCCCATCTATAAGGAATTATGAGTTCCTTTTGGTCGAAGCCAATCACTTAGCTGTGACTGCTTCAGGGAAGGGCCAGTGATCACTCTGGCCAAAGAGAGGTGAAACAAAGTCAAGGGTGGGGCTTCGGAGAAAGTTTCCCTGCTCTCCTGAAGAAATGGCCTCTTTTTATTTCTGGGCTTTTTACAGGGGAGGAGGGCTGGTGAGATCTGAAACTGCTTTTGCCATCTTGTGATCATAAGAAAAATTAGGCTGAGGAAGGCAGCAACATACAAAGGAGGGCTGAGCCAAGAGAACATCAAAGGACCAGAGCCCTGATCATGTTGTACCTGGAATGGGGCTACCTTAAGAGTTCTTATGTCAAGTAGTAAATGTCCTTATTGTTATTGCTACCTAAATCAGGGTTTTCTGTTTCTTGCAAAAGAAAGCATTCTAGCTGATACCATCTTTCATTCACTTGGCAGATCACCTCTCCACTTAACCAAAAATCTATTCCTCCGCCTCCCTAAGGCACTGAACTCTATTTAAAACTGGTACCATTTTAGCAATATAAGGAAACAAAGGAAGAAGGAACTGTTAAAAAAGTAATCTTCTAAGTAGTTCTGTAAATGCTTTAGGTCTCCATAAAGATTAGGACCCTCAAAATGACTTAAAGTTTACAGATCAATACGTGAGAAAATTTATCGAGTACCTACTACATATCAAAACTTAGGCTGGAAGCTTTGTATGTATTTCATATTTAATACTTATGATAGTCCTATATTCTCTATTACAAACAAAAGCTATAACTAACTTGCCAGAAGTCATATAATATATAATTGATAAGAAGAGGAGGCAGATTTTGAAACTAATCAGGCTGGCTCCAGAGCCTAATACTTTTTCTTCCTATTTTGGAAACTATCAGGAAAATAGGTAGACACATGTGCAGTTAGACTGAATTACTGAGCATACACAGTCTCAAAATAAAAGTATTTGTGGATAAACTGAGAATTTTCTTTGAAGAAATATTGTAAGTAAACTTGAATTTGAATGTATTTTGAGTGTGTTTAAAGTGAAATTAACAGAAAATTAGTCAATAAAAGAGATGAGGAGGTGAACCAGGGATACTACACAATTAAGAAAAAGAAATGTTGAGGATTACTACTTTATAAAACTTGTATTTTTTATAATGTATTATTCAAAAGAGGTAAATAAAGAAACAATTTTGGTAACAGTGTCTCCCAGACATCTTGGAGTAAACTTATATGACATCAATATCCATAAAAACAGTTTTAGTACAGCTAAATTTAACACATTTCTTCTTACCTGTTTGTGATGAGCCGGGAATTAACGAACCTATACTCTCCCTCATACTTTTGCTCAGTTATTGTCATCTTACCAATGGGTCTTCTAAGTCGAGTTAGGAGTAGCCCAGAAATAATCAAGTAGGCCATCATACTTGTTGGGCCCTATTATTATTGGAAGAGAATATACAATGTTCAAGGATATCATAATAAATTCACTGGATGCAACATGCACAATTTCTATAAATAACTGCAGTGACTTGGCTAATTTCCCCCCTTAATTATTTCTTTTTTGGGAAAATATACATTGTTCACACTTTTCACCACTCGTCTATTCTGTTCCTCTTCCAACACTGTATCTCATCCCCAGCTCTTCTCAATTTGCTTACCTAAAAAACTCCTAATTGTGGGTGCTTGGGTGGCCTAGACTAGTCTGTTGAGTTGTCTGCCTTTGGCTCAGGTCATGATCCCAAGGGTCCTAGGATCGAGCTCTGCATTAGGCTTCCTGCTCAGTTCTGCCTGCCACTTCCCCTGCTTGTGCTCTTTCCCTCTCCCTCTTTCTGTCAAATAAGTAAATGAAATCTTTAAAAGAAATTAATAAATAAAAATAAAAACCCCTAATTGCATCCTTACTCTTCCTATGGCATCTAAAACTCTTCTGATGGAACTCTACCTGATATTCCCTTAATATTCCACAGACACTCTCAGACGTTCTCTTAGAATGTTAATATTCCCTGAGATTTTTTCCTTAGATCTTTCCTACTTTTTATCTCTACTCCAATCACTCTTAAAAATCCAAGATAGTATTTACAAGTAAGTGCCAAGTACTACAGAGTACTTAGCTCACTACTCTGTAGGGTGTCAAGCTAAAGTCTCCCAAACAAGCTCTACCTGGTTTTCCCTTCTCCTACATCTTGCTTGTAGCTGCCAAACTTTCTAACTTGGTGAGTAACCTCATCACCCATTGACCAACGTTAAGAGGAAAGCTTTAAGCTTACCTTCCCAACTCATCACAGGCACTTTCCTCATTCCCATCTATATACTGTATTCTGCCATACTGAATAAACTATTTCCTAAACATGCCATTTAAGGAAGCCAGTATTGTGCCTAGCAAGCCTGACATATCTAATGGACACCTACTCATCCTCCTCAGAGCAACTCAAATATCACCTCCAATTCTTCTGGACACTAAATATGTTTATCAAACTTCTGTCACTTATCATTCTGCATTAAAACTGAATACCTATTCTTTCACTGGACTGTAAACCTTCTTCAGCTGGAACTGTGCCTTACTCATCTTTTTTCCCCACTACCTAGTACAACATGTGTGGACTATGATTTGTATTCAGTATTTTTAAAATTAAATATGATTGATTCAAATGTATTTCAACAGTCAATGCAAGAATGGGCAAAGGAGAAAACTAAAACATAGTTTCTACCTTTGAGAAATGCAGAATCAGATAACAGGAATACATGGAGAGATATTTAGGTATTATAAAAATGTAATAAGTACCATAAAAATATTATAGAACAAAGACAAAAGGGATTAGGCCTATTCATCTGCTTAGAGTAAAAACAAGCTAGAAGAATGATTAAACCCAGATCATAGGGTAGCAGATTAGGACGGTAGACAAGAAATTCAAATAAAGCCTACTTTCTCCAGTGTTCTGGAAAGTAGCAAAAACTACTATATAAATTGTATGTTAATCAACTATAAGATATGTATGCATATACATGTACATATATACATAGTACAGCCACACTATTACATGGTTGTATAATAAATATGTAAGAGTGACATCACATATTACACGATTAAAGTTGTATTTCAACAAGAATACTCAAAGAAAATTTAAAGGTCATTCTTACCAACACAAATATTAAAGAGACAGGGGATGGCTCAGGAGATAGTCAACCATTTATATAATTATAAAATTACATATTATATACAAAAAAACCATTATATTTAAAGGTATTTCTCATATTTTAACATTCAAATTTCATATTAAATGGCTGTCTCCAAATCTCTTTTTAGCCATTACTTTACAATAGTAAGTACATGATGTCAATATTTAAGCACTTCTCGTTATTAATGCCACAAAAATTTTCCAAGTATCTGACTTAAGGAAAATTCAAACACCAAATTAGAGGACTTTTTTAAGTCTCTAATACAGTATTATTTTATAACTAGACTTTCTTAGGTACATGTTGTAAAAACACATTCTTTGAGATACATAAAAATTTCTATAATCCAGCTATTTACAACATAGAACTATAGCAATTTAAAAGATAGATTAAACTCACCTGAGCTCCTATTGCACTTGTTAACTTGAAGATATACAAAACTATGTCTAAAAATGGCTGTAAATATTAAAAGGTAAAGATTAAAAAGAAGTAGATTGTATAGACTGAAAGCTAATAAAACATGATAAATATAAAATGCTATTTAACATTTAACACATAATTGTCAACATGCAGAGTTCCCACCATATATAATGTACTATAAACAGCATACAAACCAACAAAAACATAAAATAAACAGTTCTTATTCTCAAGAAACTTAAAACAGAGATAGCACGACCAAAGGCTACTGATAATCAAGTGGGAAAAACATTTTCCATTTTCCAACAATTAAGGTAGTTCAACTATGATAATTAACCATTAGAACTTAGTAATTTCTCAATGCAGTGTAAAGACAATGAATAAAAGGCACTGTATCCTCAAATCTACTACCAGCTTTCCAGGTTTCCATAGATCTACACCAATAAAATGAAAGGCTCTTCCTGCTTGTAACATTGCTTTAATTCTATTACTTTATCACAATATCCATATACTGAAATAATTGAATGAGCCTATAATTTTCTGATATAAAACTCAAGCGTCTAGAACTAAGACATTAATATACTGCTCCTTACACATGGAGACAACTCAAATGACATATCAAAAGTTTATACATATTTTGAAGTCTTTTTAAAAAATCCCTATATTCTTTCACTTTAAGTCTATAGCCATCCCTTTCTTGGCTTCTATTAAGATTAACCTGTTCTTTTTTGACTTATAAATTATCAAAAAGATAGATATATTTATAAAATGTAAGTACATTTAAAAGTTGACAAAAATGACTCATCACTTAAGTCACAGTTCAAACAATGAGATATTAAAAACAGTAAAAATACTGTAGTACAGGGCCCACTACAATTATATTTTTTTCTATTACCAATGTGACAAGACCTGAGCTGTAGAGTTGCTCAAGTGTCAAGATGTAAGGAATACATAACAGTATGTACAGAATTACAAAAATATTTGTATATACACTCCCCTGCCCCTAGACACACATATACAACAAACGTCAAAATGTGGTAATGAATTAATCAGTAATTTATAGTTGTCAGAATTCCTACAGTAAAGAATAAGTTAGCAAAGGCTTCTGGAAAGCTGAATAAAAAGTGTGGCATGAAGTGAAAAGGTATACTACTAATGGGCCTGTCATGAGTGGGGGAATTCTTGCAGATCAATAGCACTTTTCTAAGAATTGCCTATCCTCCCTCCAGCCACATGGTTGAAGCAGGAGCATTCCTCTTCTTACAGGGTGACCCAGACCCCTGGGGAGAGTTCTTTTGTCTCAGACTGGGTATCTGGATCAACTGTGGCCAGGGACAAAGATACCATAATTGGTCCACTTTGAGACAAGCTCTCATCCCAGACCAAGAGCAGCCATGTGGATAGCGGTAGGAAACAGGGCCTCTGAGATGACAAGAGGAAGAAATGCTGGGTAGATGATCTCGGAGGTGCCCTGTACATGTCCCAGACGAGGCAGGAGGTAATGGCAAAGACGACGACTTAATGAGAAGACAACAGCAAAAGCTGTAAAGGGTGGTGAGACAAGATAGTACAAAAAAGAACTGAGGAAACTGGCAGGAAGAAACCTGGTTAGGGCCTATCCTGTCCCAAGAGCTCTGGCAATATTCTGGGATGGCGGGGGTAGGGGGAGATAGTAATTAGAAAATGGAAATCAACTAGTATCTTGTGAAGATTTTTGACCATTACTCAAATGATCTATTAGAATTAGAGATACTGAAGCACAGACATGAACAGGAAGAAGTCCAGCCTAATGTTACACATGTGGAACTAGAAACATAAACTGATGGTCAATTTCTAACAAGAAGTCCACAAGTCAAGTGACAAAAATTCAAATTTCTGTTCTTTTCCTGAAATCAGCCTGCAAAATTCATACAAAATCTTTATAAGACACACTAAGTTGGCCAAAGCACCTCACAAAAATAATAGAGAAAATTAAACAACTGTAGTTAAAGCTATTATAACAACTCTAATTTTCTCAAAAAAGCACTTAGTAGTTATGCTGTTATGTCCATCAAAACAATTCTATATAAATATGCTAACAATTCTATATAAATATGCTAAGATTCAAAACTCAACAAATCAACACATAATTTTTAAAAAGAAAATAGAGAAACTTACCTTACTAAGATTTGAATACAGATCAACTACACTGTTACAAAACTTTTCTACGTCTTGAGTAAGCAGCTGGTCTGGGTTGGCTATTCTGTTGTCCAGATTTCCCATTTTATAATATGTGAAAGCTCTGAAACAGATGAAAGAAAATGACATGAAAACTGAGGATTTTAAAAACAAAAAAATTCACATTCTAGCACACAGGGCAAATTCATAGAAATGGAAAGGTCTGGAGCTGGAAGAGGCCATAAAGATTGTCCTTACTTTAAAGATAAGGAAGCTAGACCAGAGAAGGATGACTTGCAAATTAACCGAAGAGCTAGGATTAAAGTCTAAACTGCTGAGGTCTTTGCCTATGTGCTTCTGGGTCTAAGAAAATTTCCTTGAAAACATACCAATACAAGAGAAAAACTTCTAGATCTCAATATCATCAACATTTCTATTCAGTTCAAGTATGTTTAATATAAAAATAGGTTATCACTTACTGGAGATACTCCTCATAGAGGTATTTAGTTAGTCTTACTCGGAAGCATAGTTTGAGCTCATTTAACCCAAACTTCAAGAAGTTGTTAACTACAGAGATCTGAAACAAACAAACACATATTACTGGCTTTGCTATATTTCCATTCACAAAATTATTATTTATTGCTCTAACATTGGCTCTGTCCCCAAATCCTATGACTTTTATAACTGATTGTCCAAATTGATAATGATTTGCTTCTGTTTTACTCAGAGTGTGCAAAGATACAAAGAGAACATCCCAAAGCAAATGCAATTGGCTCTATTATGCTGATATATTAAAACTCTACTTGAAACTCAATTTTTTAATATGTTAATAACATTAATTACGAGAAGCATCTTGACACTTTTTTTGTCAACAAATAAAAGCCAAATCTGTCCCCTTTGGATTCAGTGTAAAGGAGTCCTGACATTTATGTTTGTATCTTCTGTTTCCTTCTATAAGCACTACAACCCTAGACAATGAATTCTATTTGCATTTTTTTAAAAAAAACTATAAATTTCATACCAACTAATACCATAATTTCAGAGTCATCTTTACTTCTTGTTCCCATCATTATACTGAAATTAAGTCTTCCATAGTTCCAAACTCAGATTTACGTAAACATTTTCTCAAGAAAACGGTTGTCCACTCAATCTCCATCTCTTAATGACATCTACAATTCTTATCTCAACTTTTTCTAAAGTCTAAAAACCGTGTACATGTATCCTCATGCTTTATTAAATTTCTGACATATTCTCTAATTAGCTGGAGTTTAAAATCAAGTTTTTTACTCTCATATTTATAATAATAAAATTCTTGTAGTAGTAATAAAAGAAAGAACCAAGCTGAAAATATCACTTATGATTTAAACCAAACATTGACCTTTATTTTTAATAAATTCAGATACTAAATTCTAATTTCACTTAAACGACATCAGTGGTTCAAGTTACTCCAATAGTTTAGGGCCTAAAGCAATGGTTCCCATTCAGGGTGATTTTGCCACCACACCTACCCAAGCCCTACCCTCCTCAGGACATTTGCCAATATCCTCGAGACATCTGGGGTTGTCAAAACTGGGGGGGAGGGGCACTACTGCCATCAAGTGGGATGCTACTAAACATCACAGAAACCCTGGCCTCAAGGTTAGAACAAAACAACACATATGGACACATCCACATATGTATACAATGAAACTAAACCCAACTTCATTCCTTTTTTACTATCTAGTAAAAAGGTTTACATTGCAAATTTCTGCTCTAAGTTATAAAACCAAACATGAGATAGGAATTTAGTACCATAAATCTTTAAAGTAAACTTAAGCAAAAATCTCTGAAGATTCTAGGTAGATCCAAGTTTTTCCCTATGTAAAGATTTTTTTAAAGAATTACACTTACGAGAGGCATGGCGGCGATGAAGTTGAATAAGTATCTCTTGAAATCTTTCCTGCTACGACCAATGATACCACTGCAAACCACCACATGCAATGCATTAGTTGCAAAAGAAGCAATATCGAACTCAAAGAAAAGCTGTAAAGCTCTAAAATTACTCTTGGAAGTTTTCATTGACTCAAAAGATTCAGTAAGAAAAAAGATGCCAAAAAACATTTTCTTGCAGAAATGGGTTTCCAACTTTTGAAATCTGACATTTGAAACAGGCTTCTTGAACATCACTCTATGAATGGCAAAATTAAATAACAACAATTTCCTTAGTTCTTTTCCTTCATAAAAAATGGTAATTTAAAGAAAGACTCATGCTGCCACAAAAGGGATTTAGATGGCAAAATAACAAACAACTTTATAGAACCAGCAATGGGTTATTATGGATGAAATAAACTAGTATATGTTTTCAAATATTTTAATACCCTGATTCTCATTTGTATGAACTAATGGCAGAGACAGCCCAATGACAGATCAGCAAACTCTCACAGTAAAAGATCAAGAGTAAATATTTTAAGCTCCTGTGGGCCAGAAGAGCTCTGTTCCAATTACTGTGTTCTGCTATGGCAGAGGAAAAACAGCCAAGAATGAGACTAGCTGCATCCTAAAAACATTTTCCCAAACAGATGGCAGTGGGATTAGACCCTTGGAGCCTTATCTGCTGACACTAGAACTAATCACTGGTCAGAGAGTAGACTAGTGGGGATCCCCAGAGCCTCTGAATGGTTCTCTAGCTGCTTCAGATCTGTTAACACACTTCAACTAGACCAACTCCTCTTTCACCTTTTTAATGTATTTTACATATTTACCTGTTCTAAAAATATCCATTAAGAACTTATTTAAAGTTAAGAATTCTACTACTTTTTGAAAACCATTGTATCATATAAGTAAAGGATCTCTGAGTACCATACATCTATGATCTTTAAAAAGATATAACTTATTTGATCATACACTCTTTTTTCAATGAGTGTCAGTAAAATGTATTTTGAAAAGTATTGTGCTAAATGATTTAAACCTAGCTCCACATAGAAAAAAAGATATGGTATATGATACGGAAATAATCTGATTTTTATGAGGGAGTAGGGGAATAATGCCAAGTAATGTTAGCTGGTATTTTAGAGCAAAAAAAGATGCATGGTCAAATAAGTTTGAGAAAACCTGGGTTAAACAAAACTAACAAATGTCTTTTTCAAAGACCTCAAAGACCTTAACATAACATAAAACTTGTGCATTCAAACTCTCTGAAAGGGCTTTATAGCAGGTATCATTTCCTCTGTCATGGCTGGCATTCCTTGGAACATACTCTGGGAAATGCTACTTCAGACGGATAGAAAAATCTGTAGTGCAATTTTGATAGAACTGCTAAACAATTGTTTTTAAAGTTTAAGTTGAGCTAGAAAATACCTAAAACTGAACCACATAAAAATGTTTTTTCTAGAAATCAGAATATTAAAAACAAGAGCACTTAAAACAGTACAAAAAGTTTAGAGGTTTAGATTAAACTTGTTTGAACTAAACTTCACATAAAACCAAAGTGCTTTTAGTGCTGCCCAAGCTGTGAAACACACAAAGATTATAAAGCTTGGTGAAGCACATGCTATCATTCAGCAACAGTTTACCATTGGAGTGGCAGCTATAAATTTAAAAAATGGTTTCTTGAATAAAGTCTTATTTCTGCTTATTATTCCGCTGCAAAAGAAAAATAATAATAAAGAGTAATTTTACAGTTTATATCATATTACTTCTAAAACACATAAGGATCTTTATAAAAGATGATTTCGTGATTTTAAAATGCTTGTTGGCAAAAGGCTGGAAATAAAATATATCTTTTTAAGTACATTATAACAGCAACAGTAGGAAGGATTCTCCTCCACATCATGGAAATTTCCAGTGTCTACCTTGAAGAAAGAAGTCTGTCCCATTAAAATTTGCCCATATTCCAAAGTCTTTAGCCACCACTAACAAATAAGCCAAAAAGATGTAAAGGATATTAAAATGTACATTAAAGACCAGAATGTGTTTCTTTCACTTTTTTTTTTAAGCAGAAATAGATGAATCTAAACCTCTTTGGAAAAAGCAGAAAGGAAAAAAGCACAACCAATTTATAATGTAGCTTTAGTAGCAAGTTAGAGCAATGTGTTGTGTTTCAAATAAAACTGTTCCAAATTATGAATTCACAATGTTTAAAAATGTTAAATTTAACTAAGTATCAAAGATCTCATACACAGAAGCTCAAAAATACTTATGAAGGAGAAAGTTAACAAATTACTTTAAAATGATTGCTTCACAATTGATGAATATGGGTTAAGAATATATGAAAGTGGGGCATCAGGGTGTCTCAGTAGTTTAAGCATCTGCCTTTGGCTCAGGTCGTGATCCCAGGGTCCTGGGATCAAGCCCCACATCAGGCTCCCTGTTCGGTGGAGAGTCTGCTTCTTCCTCTGTCCTTCCTCACTGCTCATGCTTGATCTCTCTCTGCCTCTATCAAATAAATAAAATCTTTTAAAAAAAATTTTCTTTAAAAAAAACTTTCTTAAAAAAAAGAGTATATGGAAGTTTTTTACTGTTTCTGCACTTTTCTGTAAGTTTAGTAATATCAAAAAAATGTTTTTTAGAAACTCTACTTTTTTTTTTTTTCATTTTTTCTTTATGTCATATCTAAATTTTAAAACTGGGTACCCAATGGGGTGCCTGGGTGGCTCAGTGGGTTAAAGCCTCTGCTTTCGGCTCAGGTCATGATCTCAGGGTCCTGGGATCAAGCCCTTCATCAGACTCTCTGCTCGGCGGGGAGCCTGCTTCCCCTCTCTCTCTGCCTACTTGTGATCTCTCTCTCTCTGCCAAATACATAAATAAAATCTTAAAAAACAAACAAACAAACAAAACAAAAAAAAACCTGGGTACTCAACAAATTGATTACTCTAGTACAATTATAGGTTGGCTCATGCTACTCTCGGCAGTGCATTTTCTCCAGGGCATTTAAGACTATGAGAAAATTAAAATCAGCATCTATTCAATTAAAGTTGGGAATGCCTAGTTTAGAAGAGTAAGTATTATTCTTTTGGATTACAAAAACATGAAATCATAAAATGTGAAAAGTAAAGTTTAAAAAATAAACCACTCTTCTACACTATACCAAGGTTGTAGAAGGTTCTTTATATGCAATATGTGACTTTCTACACAGATAGCTAATATGATGATTATAGTAGATATAAACTGCATATTTTTGTTATTAACAAAATATATTTTGTATAAATACATTATATATATATTATATATATAATACATTTATATTTTGTATTGTTGGGGGATCCTATATCTTTATTAATAGATGGGGTACTTAGATAATAAAGTTATCAAAGGAAAAAATATAAAATTTTATAATCATATAAAAGGACATACATGTCTTCTCTACTGTATACAAAGGACTCAAATTATTTATGCACACAGCTTATATAAGCAGAACTTAGCAGTAAAATTGATCTTCCAAAGCTGATATGCTAGCAGCAACCAATAAACACTTCTATTATGTTTATAACAAATTTCTTGGAATTTCTAAGAGGATTCCGCACTAGGGCACATACACAAAAATGACCAGACTCTCGTCAAACACCATTCAGGAAGACCAACAATCAGTAAGTCCTCAAGTTGGCTTCTAGCAAGTTTTTAGCCCTTCATTTTTATAATTTTTTAAAAGATTTTATTTATTTTATTTGACACAGAGAGAGAGATCACAAATAGGCAGAGAGGCAGGCAGAGAGAGAGGGGGAAGTCAGCTCTCTGCCAAGCAGAGAGCCCGATGGAGGGCTCAATCCCCAGACCCTGAGACCATGACCTGAGCCGAAGGGAGAGGCTTAACCCACTAAGCCATCCAGGCACCCCCACTCCTTCACTTTTAAAGACAAATAGACAGGGAAAGAGTGACAGACTTAAGGAAAGCCTCTAAAATGAACCCAAAAAATGAGAACAAAAAAACCAAGAAAAAACACAAACAATGCAGGAAGCTTAAAAAAAAAGCACACACTTGCAAGAATGACTGCTCTAAAAATGAACATCTATACAAAAAGATAACTCTTAGCAATAAAATGATGACAATATACATTCACTGGATGATAAAGTAAAAAGAAATTTCCTAGAAAATAAAATGTCAGAGATGAAACAGTAGGGAAATTATAAGATAATCATCTGATTATCTTATATCTTGAGTTCCAACACTCAAGTAATAAAGATTCCAGAAAAAAATAAAGAAAAAAAAGAGAGGAAGAATTTTTTAAAAGCACAAGAAAACTTCTCAGAATGCAGAATGAGTTTTTCAATTGAAAAGAGCCCACCTAGGCCCAGCACAGTAAAAAAAAAAAAAAAATCACAGCAACATTCAGTAAAAATACTAAACACCAGCAATACACCAAAACAACAACAAACGATCATAAAAGCTTCCACAGGGCGCTAAAAAGAGACCCACCATTAAGGAAGGGCAAGCAGCACAGAAGTGGACCTCCATACCCAATGCAGCAACTAGACTAGCAGTGTTTAACCATGGCTACACATTAGAATCACCTGGGATATCTCAAAAAGTAATGACTAATTGAATCAGGATCTCTAGGGGGTGGGCCCAGGTATTAATGGTTCTCAAAATTCCCCAGATGATTCTAATCATCCTGCAACCAAGGCTGAGAACTGCTGAGCTCTACAGAAGACAACAGAGTGATGCTTTCAAAATTCTAACAAAAAATGGTTTCCAAGTTGGATTGTATAAATACAGCTAAACTATCAATCAAATATAAGGGTTCAGGTCTCAAAAATTTACTTCTATTGTGCCCTTTCTCAGAAAAACAATGTACATGCCAAAATGATAAAGTAAATTAAGAAAAAGTAAGACAGAGGTTTCAGAAAACAGGTTATTTAATGCACAAGAGAAAGATAGAAGAAATTCCCAAGATGGGGTGCCTGGGTGGCTCAGTGGGTTAAACCTCTGCCTTCAGGCTCAGGTCATGATCTCAGGGTCCTGAGATCGAGACCCACATCGGGCTCTCTACTCAGTGGAGAGCCTGCTTCCCCTCTCTCTCTCTCTCTGCCTTCCGCTCTGCCTACTTGTGATCTCTGTCAAATAAATAAATAAATAATCTTAAAAAAAAAAAAAAGAAAAGAAAAAAAGAAACTCCCAAGATCATAATTAAAGCAAATTCAAAGTGGACTGCTCTTTAGTTGGCTTAAGGTGCAATCAGTACAGATTAGGGCAGGAAGACAAGAAACTAACAAGAGGTATAGGGTGCAGTGGTAATAGACAAAAATCAAAAGATCACCTAGTGTGTATGACCATATTACAATACTGAGAAGATGTTACAGTGTTGTCGAATAAGCTTAGGCTGAATTAGTAAGAAGTAGGCAAAGAACTAAGGTACACAAACAAAAACTTGCAATTTTCAAATGCCAGGAAAAACAAAAAGTTGTTTATCAAAGAAACTACCAAAGTACAGCATGTGGCTCAGCAGTAAACAGGAAAAATCACGTAAACAATAAATTCTAACGACAAAAAATGCGATAAAACAACTTAAGAGGATGAGCGTGGTCATGGGTAGGAATGTAAAAGAGCTAATTCTCATCTTTCAAAGTAGGAAATAAATGCATACTCTCTAAAACTGAAAAATTTAGGACAATAAACAAGTTACAGTGAAATACAGAGGTACAGATGAACAGTAAAAAGAAAAGAAAACAACTGGCTCCAGGAATGGCAGTTACAAGTACAAGAATGGGGAAGAGAAGTGATGTGTTTCCAGTAACACTATTTGACATTAAGCTGTGTTCATGTATTCCTTTTTAAGCTGTTCACATATTACTACAATTAGGAAAAAAAAAAAAAAAAGGCAGGGCACTGACCACAGGTTTCAGGGAGAGCTGTATTAAATACAAGAGCCTGCACAATTACACGTGTTCTGAAGCATGTAGTTAGGGTTTTAGTCCTATGCAAATAACTTTCTCTATTTGCCAAGAGAGATGAGTCAGAAAACATGTGCATAAAGCATTCTTCCTCATCCTACAAATCCTAAGAAACAAATCAAGAATATGAGGGGGGGGGGAAAGCACTTTATTTCAAAATTTGGGAGCATTCAAAAATTTTAAGTAGTGTCTTCAAAAAGTTATTAGATTAAGTACTTTAAGAAATTTTCTGATAAAATACTGCATGCCAGGAAAGAGAATTCCAAGAAAAATGTTTTACTCTAACATTCAAATTGGTATCATCGGTAATAAAATCTTTAACAGGTAAGTGTTAATATCCCAACTGTTACTGTAAGTTTTTAAATTCAAAATTATCAATTATAATGATAATATGTATGAAGACTATAATGAAAAAAATGTACAAAGCACTACCTTCAGAAACTGAAGGAAATGTCTACAAATTGTTTTTTTCCTTCTAATAAACATTCTCAATATGATTCTCTGAAGTGCTTTGATATTTTCCTCCAAATTATCTCATTAATTTTAGACATCCTACTTGGTGATTTTTTTAACCCTTGCTCCAGCAATTATACTGCATTTTAATTTGTTTCCTTGTCCCTAACTCTCTAAAACTGTCAGCTCTGCAGGACTTGGTACAAAGTCTCTCCTGTTCCCCAGTATATCCCTATCACAGAGTAGCAGGATGCCTGGCACATGGGAGACACTCAATAAACATCTGTTAAGTAAATGAACAAATACATAATTTGACTTAAATATTTATACCTAATTGAGAATCTAATTTTTGCTTAAGATAATGTTAAATATGAGACAAATCAGTATTTTGTACATATAGGAGGAAGGTGAATAGAAAAGTACCTTTCAATGAGTGTCCCATTTTGAATCATCCAAACATCACAATATGTTCGAGACACCAGCATAACAGCAATAAGTATCAAGTAACCTGTCTAAAATAAACCAGGTATAGTAAATTAAATAAATGCATTTTTAAAAGTTAAAAGAAACATTACCTTGGCAAAGATTTTTTTATTTCTAAATTCAAATCTTTAGTCTAGCTTTAATACAATGGCTGACATTTTACGTATAGGCCATTTTTAAATATAATTTTAAAAGAATTTAAAAATATAATATAAATGAAAAAGACTTATACATCATTTAATCTAACTTTCTCTTCCAGAATTCAAAAGTGAATCCCAGGCAGGTCAAATAATTTGTTTTCCTACAAATAATTTGTCTTCATACTAGAAGGTAGTAGTATAACTTCAATTACCTGAATCACAGTGTACTGTGATTGTCTCAGATTTCTAATATAGAAGTCTAAAACAAAAAATGATAGTAACTATTAATGTACAGTTAAGCAAATATTGAAGGCTAAATTGTGCCTAATGCAATAAACTTGGTTCAGTTTGTTGGAAAAATCTCTAATACTGCCCCTGCCCTCAATTTTGTGATGAAAATTTATACACAGAAAATGAGAAAACAGCATAGTAGGTAAGTATATTTGCATCACTTCGTGGAACAAGTGGCAGAATAGGAAGGCCTCAGTAGCAGAAGAGGATTATGATGTTAGAAATATATTAAACAGACCAAGTAAAACAAAGGAGAGCATGACAATTATGAGTTAAAAAAGATAAAGGATTTAATGAGAAATAGGAAATAGACTGAAACCATATGAATAACAGTACTGCATACCCAGCAGACTTTAGCAATATTAAACTACTGCAAGCCTCTAGGTAGAAAAAAATATTAAAAAGTGTCATTTTGACATTACTTAAGCAATGCTGTGGAAGATGGATTTACCAAGGGGAAAAGATGAGAGGCTGAGTCAGAAGTCCATTCTCTCTCTCTGAGATGGGAACCTATCCTCTAACCTCTAAGACACACACACACACACACACACACACACACACACACACACACACACATATGCATTCAAAGCTGACCCTATTCAAATCTTCTAAATTGGAAGAATAATGACCTTAAGATACAAGCTAAAGTCAGGGAAGAGGGCATGTAGCAGCAGGGACATTTGTTGGATAATATATTGAAACTCAAAATGATGGTGCTGCATGGCAACTGCAACTATTACTTGTGTAATTTTTGCAAAACAAATATTTTTGTTAAAAAAGATGAAGGTACTAGAAGTATAGTGCTGTAGGTGTAGTCAAGGCAGGGAGTCATAAACACAGAATAATGAAGCCACAAGAAAAGATAATGTCAAAGAAAGCTTCTGTGACTGAGCAATGATAAGTGCTACCCCCAAGTCAGCCAGAAAACAAAGATCCCATCTTCCTAATCTAGTCCCTGTTTGAAAGTTAGGTATTCAACTGGCAACAGAAGAACCTCTTAATTGTAATACACAGTATCTGCAGATGTCATTTTAACTGTAATACTAACTTTTAATTCAGACCTTAAATACAGTCTCAATCCTAAATTAATCATTTGACATATAAAGGTAACACCAGACAAAGATTGTTTATTTTGCCTTGATTTTCTGCTCTCAGTTTAATTTTTCCTTAAAATAAGTACCAACTTTACTTGTCCCAGCAAAATCTGGCAAACTTTGATTACTGACAATCCTGAAATGCCTTTCTACAAAGGATGGCCTTAGAATCACTACTATTTCCATGATGAATGGGTTTGTGGAATATGTCAGAAACCAAAGAACTGCACTGATTTAGGCAGCCCCTCACCTCATGATATGTATGAACTTCCATTTATTTGTATGCAACATTATCATTTCTTTATTTCCTAAATTGGTTAGTCTCTCTATCCCTACTTCCAATCTTCTGTCATTTCTATGAGAGTTTATTTCTAAGTGAAACCCCCAGTGAACTGAGGTTAAACTTGGATTTTTATAATTCTCAAAGATCATGTGTAAAATGACTCTGCAGCATGGCTGGGCCTAGAGAAAGCTGGAGGTTGGATAAGTTGGGCCCTGGTATCTCCCTTACTAACTCCCAGAGATCTATGCAATATCTCATATTCATTTTACACTCAGCAAACCCCTGCTAAAAAGTCAAATGAGCACTGAACTCTTAATGGATTAAGAGGGGAATATGTAAATCTTTCCAGAGAAGATCATATTTTAAACAGGAATTCTTCAATCAGGTGGGTTGTAGAAAGAGAAAACTTAAAGAAATTAATGAGCATCAAGCTATTTTTTTAATAAGTATCTGTTTTTGTTGGCAGGAGGGGACAGATGTCACAGACATGAGGTCATGAAAGCATAAGAGTACAGAGTCTGACGACAAAATTGCAAACTCTTCTAAGCAGATGATAGTGAAAGAAAGATCAAAGTTAGGTTGTGATTTACCCTACAAGAAAAAAAGAAGACAAATGCTTTTATTAGGGTTTTAGAAAAAAGACTATTATGAAAACAAGAAGAGGCAAAAGGACCAATTAAGAGATGATGATAATCCAGGTAAGAAAACTATAGTGAGAACAGTAGGAATGGAAAGCGAGACTAATTCAAGAGAAACACAAAGAGAAAATATTTAAAAATAAAGAAGGGAGCAGATTTAAAAAGTCTCGGTGTGATTTCATTTTTATTAAAATATATTCTGGACACTGAAATACTGATAGAATTTCTGAGTGAGAGGTTAAGAGGCACCAAGAAGGAAAAAGAAATCTATCTGCATTTTCTAACTTTTCTCCAAGGGAAATGTATTATCTCTATCTTATTAGGGGAAAAAAAGTTATTAAATTATGTTTTAGAGGCTGGTAAGGGTGGAATATACAAGCCATGATGCAGAAGTGAGGGAGAAAGAGAGCAAGTCCAGTGTGATGGGGAGATATGGGTTCTCTCTGAGGATTACAGTACTTTGGGAATATCTTATCTTTTTGTTGCTATTAATAGATTGTAAGTCCAATGGTTTTTAAAATTGGAACAATGGAAAACATTACATTTCAAGAAAATAAATTTGGCAGAGAAGTTAAAAAGGGAAGCTTCTTTGAAGTGAGAACAACGAACACTACAATATCCATGTTAAGAATGTTTAGAACGAAAAATGACCCAATACCAGTGGCTGAAAGGATGAAGTATGGGGAGTAAAGAGACAAAGGTGATGATATTTCTGGTTCTACAAAAGGTGATTAAAGATGGAGAACACAGCATTATCTTATTTTTTAATCATTAAAAGTACTCCTCAGATAATGATAATCTTGGTAAAAGGGCAATGGAAACGATATAAAAACTTTATTCCTAAAACCAGCTCACCTCCTGAAAATACTGGAAGAATTCATATATCATTCTGGGTATCTCAAAACATATTTAATCAAATATGAAAGAACAACCTTCAAACATATTCCATAACAATGTGACTTATGAAGATCTCAATGTAATAAAAAGGTTTGTCTTTCTAAATTTAATCTTGTTTTTATTAATAGAACTTAGTTATAATAAAACAACACCATTTAGAGTAGCTGCACTGAAGTAGTCTAATATTTCAAATAAAATATAATGAAATCCTATTTCATAAACAAGAGGAAAGAAACTATTTAAAATCTGGCACCAAACAACAAGGGTACTTGCAAGGATAACAGACAATTTAAAGAAAAAAATTTAGTAGTCTTTATTACCTACACAAAAAAACATCTGATCTGTAGTATAACAAAAGCTTTATAATTTTATTGTTCTGATCTCATGTGAGCTTAAAAGTTAGACACTTAACATTATAATTCAAGACTTACCTCCTTACAAAATGTTCTAGGAACCATGATTTTCAGAATCCGTGTGAGTCTTAAAAAAAACACCTTGTCCACCACAGCTCGCTCTTTTTTCCCCTCTTTCTACATTAAAACAAAAAAATTAAGATATTTATAACAAGAAATATTAAAGAACCACATTTCACCTAAGTCAATAATAACAACTATCAAAATGGATATTGCGTTTAGAGAGTGCTAACTTGCACTGCTCTTCAAATATGCTTTCAAGAAAATAAGATGTTATCAAAAACTAAATAAGGAAGTGAGAAGTTCTGGGGCCATGCAAGTATCTGGGAGATGAATACTGCAAGCAGAAGAAACAGCAAGTACAAAATGCCAAGGTATAAGCTCATTTAATTGCTTGAGAAGCAACAAAATGGCCGGTCTGACTGGAACTATAAAGCAAGGGATGGTAGCAGAAGATGAGATCAAAGAGATACTTAACATTAGAAATGTTAAGTACTTACTGACTGTTTATTATCCACTTCCTGATTAACAGCAGAATGTTTTTAAAATCCTGAACAGGAATTTTCCTGATAGAAATTACTGGAAACATTTAGATTCCTAGATTTAGCATTTAGCATTTCCAGTATGCAATCTACCAATTCACTCTCTCTTCTTCAAACTCAAAGACAGACAAGGTTTCTTCACTCCTACAGCTCACATTCTAGCAGGATAAATACAGATAAAAATAAACCAATAAGTTGTTACAGATACACTAGGTAGGGCCATGAGCAAAAGACTGATTCAGACAGGATGACAAGCCAGAGTTCTTTGGGGAGGTGATATTTAAGCTGAGACATAAATAAAGTGAAGCCATGTGATAACCTCAGGGAAGGAAGGTAGTCAAGCACAGGGAACATCAAGCACAAAACCAAGTGTCGAGAATAAATTTAGTGCACACACTGAAGAACAAGACAGTAGAATTGCTAAAACAATAAAAATGAGAGAAGCTGAAGAGGTTGACAAGACCTACAAAAGACAGACCCTTGAAACCACAGTAAAGATTTAAAGTTTATTTAGTCAGTGTAGTGGGAAACTACCAGAGAAACTTAAGAGCAGTAATTAATCTTATCACCCTCAGACATTTCTTTTGAAGGAATAAGAAAAAGTGACATAACTTGGACATGTTAGAGGCTATTTACTTCATTACACCTGAACTGTTTAGAAGAACATACAGGAGAAACTTCTTGCAACAGGAAACAGACACGAGAAGGATGCGATCCCCCTATTGAGATCCTCCCCCAACTCCTATAATCACAATTCACTTATTTGTTAAATACTATGCACCTGATAAATACCCATGGTTTAGTAAATTCTATAATTAGATAAACTTTAGTGTAAGTTTTATCTAAGTTGAGGAACCTGAAATGAATAGTTTGTATACTGAATTAGAACAATAATAAGCTACCATCTATATGTCAGACACTTTGCTAAGTGCTTAATATTTATATGATCCTAAAAGGCACTGAATGCATTACAGAATCATAGATCAAGAAGTCAGAAGGCATTGTGTGTGTAGAGTTAGATCAGAAGACTAAGGTAAGAATCAGTCTATCCTGTAACTCTTATAACAGAGTTCAGGTCTTTGAAACCTTATGAAGTTTGCAAACCTCATCCTACTGAATTAGAGGCCCAGTTACTTCAATCACACATGCATGTGTTCCTTCATTCATTCAATAAATATTCCCAAGCACTGTTCTCAATGACAGGAACACAGTCCCAGGCACTGTTTTGAATGACAGGAACACACCAGAAATTGAAACAGGCCAAAAGCACTACTCACAGTATATTTACTTCATTTTCTTCAAGCCAAACACTACAACTCCAACCAAAATCCCCCCTTTTACTTCCCCAAACCGAGAAAATACAGGAAGAAAACAAAGACAAGGCAACAGATACCAAGTACCTTTAAAAAAAAAGAAAATTAAACTTCAAGTTTACTTTTACTAATTTCAAGTTTTTCCTATCACTGCCTTCCTACCTTACCCCACTGCACATGTAATGAACACCCTTGAATAGACAGAGTAATAATAAAATGGCCACCTTCTGACTTAAACAGAGGATTACCTACTTCTAGCGTCTAGCTGCTTTCAAGAAATGATCTAGGGAAAACAATGAAGAAGGTTTAAAAAAGG
Organism: Mustela erminea; assembly: GCF_009829155.1. Lineage (NCBI taxonomy): Eukaryota > Metazoa > Chordata > Mammalia > Carnivora > Mustelidae > Mustela > Mustela erminea. The sequence continues at coordinate 29,767,904 of NC_045623.1, forward strand.
TTATAAGAAAATCACATTGAAAGAATTTAAAATATTAACTGCTACATGCTATGTAATTCTTCCTCCTCTTTTATTTCTATTCCTATTATCATCACTTCTAAATCACAAACTGTCTGAAAGCCTGACTTGATTTCCATTACCTTTCAGGCCATGAAGGAATTGCATATATGTTTCCTAAAGTCATTACAGCATATTCTGCAAAGAAACACCTGAACTAGAGGGCTGGCTCAGAAAGGATGAAGAAATACCATGACACTCTACCATTCTTGACACTAATAAAATTCTTATCTGAAACCAAATCTACCAGAGAGTACCTACAGAGACAGTACATTTCATAAACACTACTAGCCTCTCCAATGAATTCATTTTAATTTCACAACTGACTTTCCTCTACCTGTGAACTTTCCAGTATTTCTTTAAAAAATTTAAAAAAAAACACTTTAAGGATATAAATTTAAAATGTAAACTACAGAAAAAGCAAATCATTAGATAAAGACCATTTAAATAGTTAAAGAAATACTGCAAACAGAAAATAATGTACCTAACATTCAGGAGGCAACAAGGTCAAAGGGCAAAGAGAAGTTCCTACTGATGTGTCAATCCACTTAGAAAAGTGAGATGAACTAGAATGGACTGAGAGAGACCTTTGAAACAACAAATAATAAGCCATGTGGCGCTGACAAGAGTATAAGCATTCCTGTACATTGCTGGAGAAAGTGTAAATCAACACAACTATTAGGTAGATCTATAATAGCACCTATTATCATGGTTTTTTTAAAACTATTTTTCTTATTTATTTGAGAGAGAGAGAAAGAGCATGAGAGGAGAGAGGTTAGTGGGAGAAGCAGACTCCTTGCCAAGCAGGGAGCCCGAAGTGGGACTGGATCCCAGGACTCCAGGATCATGACCTGAGCTGAAGGCAGTTGCTTAACCAACTGAGTCACCCAGGTGCCCTATCAAAATGTAAAAGGCACACAGACTGTAAAATAACTCAGCAAATTTACTTTAAGGTACTTATCCTACTGGTATTCCTGCACATATGCCTAAACACATAAATGAAAAACATCTGCACACTATTTATATTATCATAAAAATCAAAAACCTAAATATGCATCTATAATGAAATTATATAAACTATACAAAATTTATGAAATGAAAATTCTACACAATAAAAAGGAAGCAGCTCCTATTTATACAACAGAATTCTGTCAAACCGTTAAACTGACTAGATCTACAGCTATCAACATAAACATTAACATAGGACCTAAAAAATATGCTGAAAGTAGAATGAAACTTACCATGATGAACTTATAAAATTTAATAAACAAAATAATTCTACCTATATGGTTTATGAAGATTGGGGCGCCTGGATGGCTCAGTGGTTAAGTGTCTGCCTTAGGCTCAGGTCATGATCTCAGAGTCCTGGGATCAAGCCCCGCATCAGGCTCTCTGCTCAATGGGGAGCCTGCTCCCCCCTCCCCTGCCTACTTGTGATTTCTTTCTCTCTGTCAAATAAATAAATAAATAAATAAATAAAATCTTTAAAAAAATTATTCTAAAAGTTATACAAACATACACACACCTCATCAGTATAAAATATGCACAGGAATGCTAAGGTCCCCATCTAAGTTTATAGTTCCCCTGCAGTGTTTATTTTGAATTTTATATCATGTATACTACCATCAAAATTAAGTATTTTTAAATCCAGTCAACTACCTCTTTACACTACTAACTCTATTAAATCTTTCTCTCCTTCCTAAATCTCATGTCTTGTGAAAACTTTACCATCTCACCAAACATTATAAAAAAGTTCAATAAAAAAAATTCCCTTTTTATCTGTCTGTGCTCATAAATAACACATTAACTATAGAAAAATTAGAAAATTCTGATTAGCAAAAATAAGAGCCTATACCTACCATTTAGAGATACCAACTGTTAATATCTGGCACATAATCCTACCAGATTTCATTTTAGCATATACGTGTATATGTGTATGTACATTCACTTCCTATAAATTCTGCAAATGTGCTGTAAGTGTACATACTATATTATATCTTCTTTTTGTCCAAAATTTAATCTAACCTAAAGTTATCTTGCTCACACTATGCAATGAGCAAATAAGTATATGCTAAAAGAAGTTGTACAAAAAATAGATTTAAAAAAAAATCACTGGATGAATTTAGTTGTACTGACAAGTTTTAATGATGCCCTAGAATTTGAAGATTTGATAATATGCAGATGGTAGCTATAACTAAGATAATTAAGGTTTGATTACTCAGATATAATTTAGGTAAGAGAGATTATGAAGATGGAGATATGCCAGACAAGAAGAAAAGCATCCCTTGTCCCATTTTTCAAAGCCAGAGAAAAAGATCACAGAAACTAAAGAACAGCAATTTTCTTATCAATCTCCACGATATTCAGAGAACAGACATTATATGGAGGATGTAGAAAGATTTAAGAGACACTAAACACTAGAAGCTAGCATGAGTTTCCTAGGAATAAAAGTCATGTCCTTCTTTTTTAAGGATATTCACTGACATGTATACTCTAAGCTCCACAAGGGCAGGGACTTATATTTATATCTGCTATACACCCAGAGCCAAAACCAATAACTAGGCATTTAAGAGGGTTCAATCAATATTTGTTGAGAGAATGACTTAATGAAAGAATTAATAAATTACTCAAGGGTTTGAAGTTTCTTATAAAATTACTGTGGTCCTTAATAAGAAATATGAACCAGATTTTGCTATGTTGGATATAATCATAACCAAATAAACCATAACCAAAAATAAGCAAGCAAAGATTAAGAGATGCCAGAGTCATTTCTTTGGTCCTTTACACACTCAATATTATCAGCAATCATGAGGAAAAAAGAGAAGGCCAATTTAAATTATGGATAGTGACCTCTACTAAAATACTAAATGCTAGAATTACATTCAAAATTACACTAACAGTACAGACATACTAGAGTATAGACTATTAGTACAGATCCAATAAGCTGCCATATATAGGAATAAACTAATGTTATTCAAAACAAATCAAGTGAGTTACCATATGAACCAGCAATTCCACTCCTGGGTATATAACAAAAGAAATGAAAACACAGGTTCACACAAAAACCTGCATATGAATGTTCATAGCAGCCTTATTTATAATAGCCTAAAAATGAAAACAACCTAAATTTCCCTCAACTGACAGATGGATAAATGTGGTCAATTTATACAAAGGAATATTATTTGGTAATAAAAAGAAATGAAGTATTGATACATGCAACAGCACAAATAGACCTTAAAAACATCATGCTAAGTTAAAGCCAGGGACAAAAGACCACATATTATCTGACTCTTCTTATAGAATATGTCTGAAGTAGGCAAATCATAGAAACAGAAAGCAGATTACTGGTTACTAAGGACTAGGAAAAGAGGGCAATAAGGAGTGATTTTTAATGGGCATGGAATTTCTTTTTGGGAAGATGAAAATCTTCTAAAATTAGTTAGCCGCACAACTCTTTTGTGAATACACTAAAACCACTGAATTGTATTCTTAAATGGATAAATTTTATGGTCTTTGAGCTCTATCTCAGTAAAGTCGTTATTAAAAAGAAAGAAAGATATCAACTAATGAATACAGTTATAGGCAATCTGCCAACATAGTTGTTCATCAGATACTTGAAGGTTATAATTTATAATAACTCAAGTCAATGTAAACAGCAGTTAGGGCTAAAGAAATAAAAGCAATTTTAGGCTGAATTTCAACAATATGGCTTTCATGACAAGATATTTGTAATAGTGCTGATGTTTTCCATCCTAGTCAGACATCTGGACAACTATGTTCTAGACTAAAAATAATGTCTAGGGAAACTAAGCAGTATAGGTCCTTAAAAATGTATACAGAATTGAAAAAGGACTGGAAACCATGACAGATTAAGAAACTTGAAGAAATGAGGGGTTGCTTAACATGGAAAAAAAAAAGACTCAGAAGATACAACTATCTTCAAACAATATGGGAGTCAATTAGAAAAAAATAGAGCAGTCCTGTCCTATGTGGCTATAAAAGACAAAAATAGAATCAATCACTAAGAGGGCAGAGGGGAAGATTAATCTCCTCATGGGCTAGAACTAATATGGTAATTGTTGCCTCCTAGTGGTACTTCTTCATCAAATGAACAGATTCAAGTAAATACTAGAAGTCACCTATCAAGGAATCCTATTTCAAAAAGAACTGCTATAATGTACAGTAGAGTAAAGATAATAGTTAAGTTCCCTTCTAATTCTAAAATTATGATTCAAAATTATGTAACAAGGAGTGCCTGGGTGACTTAGTTAGTATATTGAGCCTCTGACTCTTGGTTTCACCTCAGGTCATGATCTCATGGGTCTGAGATCGAGCCCCTAGGGGGCTTTGCACTCAGTGAGGGAGTCTGCTTGAAGATTCTCTCCCTCTGCTCCCCCACCATGCTCATGCATGGGCTCTTTTCTATCTCTAAAATAAATAAATAAAATTTCAAAATTATGTAACAAAATAAATAAAATAAATACATGAAATCCCAAAGAATCAAGTACTTAAAATTTTACCTCATTGTTCTGTAATGGTGGTTTTCCATTTTTCTTACTGTAGAGAAAAGAAAAGAGAGCTTTATTTGCAAACTGTTCCCATCATAAAAATTATTTTAAGATCAGAAGAATACACCAAACTCTCCAAGTGAATTCCTTCTTTTTCATATCATACAGAGATAGAATATACTAAATATAGGGCACCTGGGTGGCTCAGTCAGTTAAGCATCTGCCTTCAGCTCAGGCCATGATCCCGGGTCCTGGGATTGAGTCATGCATTGGGCTACCTGCTCAGCAGGAGTGTGCTTCTCCCTCTGCCCCTCCTCCCACTTGTGCTCACTCGCTTGCTCTCTCTCTCCCAAAAATAAGTAAAATCTTTAAAAAAAAGAATATATTAAATAAAATAGTCCACTTGTCCCTTATTCAATATTATTTATAAAAAGTGCTTAATAAATATTAACTACTACCATATCAAGCATCATATTAGTAATTTTTAATACACACACACTCATTTTACAAATTTCCCCATGGAAAGGTGGAATCTATTTCTCTATCTTTGAATCAAGGTTTGGCCATGTGAACTGCTTAAGTCAATGGGATATAGCAAACTGATGCAAGCAAGGGCTTGAAAAATGTGCATTGGGCCCTCTCTCTCTTGCTGCTTGGACTCTTCTCCTAGCCATGTGAGCAATCCCAGGTTAATAGCCTAAAGCAGGGAAGACCATGTGTCATTCCACATTACAAATTTAAAAACTGGCTTGGTTAGTGGTATGGTTCATGCTACTCAAAGTGATTAATTTGGCAATTGTACCCAGGTCTGACCACCATTCCAGGTTACCTCCCTTAACAATGTAACAAGCAGGCTTAGGTTCTTTTTATAACACACTACTATAGCACTCTACGCTCTGTACAACATTGATATCATTTTAAATCTCCTGTTTGATTGGTATTTCCTCCCAGTAAGTCAGTTTCATGAGATCAGGAGCTATTGCAGGTTGGTCTCTCCAAAATAAACATAAGGTAGTACCTGGGATACAAAATGTTTACTGTGGACCAACACCTATGAAATGAAGGCAAGGAAAGCTAAAACTGTGAAGCAGGTCCAGTAAAATTTCAATCAGGCAGGAAGCCCTGTAGCAAGTATTGTCCATCAGAGTAGTCTGTGAAAGGCTGAAACAGCCAGGTCTTGTGGACTGCTCAGTCTACAAACCCATGCTGCTCCAGGGAGGTCATGAGCTCAGGGAAGGTGGCTCTGCAGCTAAGGCAGACTTTAAGGTGTGTCCAGAAAGGGTTACTTGGTGATCCAACTCCTTTCAGCTGGACAGTAGGCCCTTCTTTGAAGGACAATCTAGGTAGCACAACTTTACATCTACTCTTGAGGGCATGTATTATTCAACCCTCTATGTTCAACGCTTAGTTTAGTTGAGCTCCAACAATCTGTAGAATAAATACTTCCAGTAATAAGATACCAGGGTCACTGAAAAAGGATAAAAAGCCAAACTTAATTACAATTCAGTAGATGCTCTTATTCTAAGAGTGCTTGGGTTTATTATTTTTTTTTCTATTTTTAACTGCATTACAGGATTATGTACCTGTTTTAAAGTTTTTATGAGGTTGTAAAACTGTTTCAGAAAATTCCTTTATATATATCCAGGCATGTGCAGTTAACTATGAGCCCCTTTTGTAAGGATTTCTGAATTTCTCTTTTTAAAGAATTCTTTAATGTTTTCCATTGATGTTCTCAACACTGAAGACATTAACTATATAAATATATATAGATCCTTTAGGATAAATTAGAACAGTATGCTAGAATCCTAATTATTGGGTTACATTTTTTTCACTGGAAATGTGATGCTAAAGACTGGAGAGGAGTTAATTTACTTCCAAAAACATAATCTACTAGTAGATAGATTCAATTCTAACAAATACTCAGTATTTTTTTATCCTATGAAACTAAAAAAAGCTTGAAACAAACAAGGCATGTCTTCTACTCTTGTGTATTCCTTCTGGCTACCGAAAAGATCAACTTATCAGCTAAATACATTAAAATAAAGGTATTCAACATGTTCAAACTATATTGTTGATTCGCACACTAATGGCAAGGTCATCTGTAATATATACAACAATCATTACTCATCAGTTTTCTTGTTACGCTTCAGGGTATAACAAAATTCATTTAAAGATAATACATATATTACATGTTAAATAAATTTTTTATAAAAAGAACTGTATTTTCCCAAACAAAAAAATTTAGTAAGGAAAGTAGCACTGTTTTATATTTTGGAAAGTCTCATTAATGTCTGACTTAATAAAAGAAAACTGGGTTTTTGTATGAGAGTCTGAATTCTTTTTATCTATTGTGATAGAGATACATTAGTTGTAAAACAGGAGTATTTTCGTAACCGTGGATATTCTTCCTTGATATTATAATGTTACAATGCAATCTGAAACCCTATCAATGAACTTTGTATCTTATACAATAAAATCCATTGGTCTGTATTATATCACACTTCCAATTAATCTTTTGCCCACACAAAATTTTGTAATACGCGTTAGTCTGTTGGAAAATAGTGATTCAGGACGCCTGGGTGGCTCAGTCAGTTAAGTGTCTGCATTCTGCTCAGGTCATGAACCCAGGATCCTGAGGATGAGTTCCACATCAAGCTCCTTGCTCATCCCCCTGCCTGCCACTCTCCAGCTTGTGTGCTCTTTGACAAATAAATAATAGATAAAATCTTAAAAAGAAAAAAAAAGGAAAATAATGATTCACTGAGTTGTATAGTAGACTTTCCAAATGTAATATATTTTACTGTGCAATATTTTTTAGAATTACATTTGTCAATACTCCCACCTATCTCATCAGGAAAGTCTTAACCATGAGGAAGCTATCAAGCTCAAACTTGTCTCTGGTAGCAGAGACAAGTTTTCCAAATTTTAATTATCACTTAAAAGCTTAAATTGTAACATCAGCAACAAACACTACTGTTTTTCCTCAAGGGCACTACAAGAGAATGTCTGCAATATTCAAGGCCAAATAACTACAGTGATTTAGTCATTCTTCCAAGTAAAAACGATGTTCCACAAAATTAAAAAAAAAAAAAAAAAGGCTAGTTTCACTCAGAATTCAAACAACTACAAGTGCATACCCTCAAGACAACCTTTGCATTTTGGTATAATGCAAGAAGTGCTTTGTGCCAGCTTCTTTTTCTTTGGCAAACGCATTATTAAAAAAGACAAGACTAATAACCAACTATTTATAAAAAGTATAGGATGGGAGGAATTTACCCAAGAAATGGAAGATCAGGTTAACATTTGAAAATCAATCCATAATTCATCCATATTAACAGTCCAAAAAAAAAACCATATGATCATATCAGTAAATATACAGGAAAGGCTTTGACAAAATCTAACACCAATTCATCATAAAAACTCTTACCAAACAAGGAATAAAAAGAACGTCCTCAATCTGATAAAGGACATCAATAAAAACCTACAGCTATGGAGCACCTGGGTGGCTTAGCTGGTTAAGCATCTGCCTTTGGCTCAGGTCATGATCTCAGGGTCTTGGGACTGAGCCCCCCTCAGGCTCCCTGCTCAGTGGGAAGTCTGCTTCTCTCTCTTCTCTGCACCCACCTCCTACTCGAGCCCACACTCTTGCTCTCAAATAATCTTAAAAAACAAACAAACAAACAAACCCTACAGCTATCATTGTATTTATTGATGAAAGTCTAAGTCTCTGTGATCCAGAATATGGCAAAGATAGCAACTCTCACTACTTCTATTCAACACTGTTATTGGAAAACACCGTGCAAAAAGGTAAGAAAAATAAAAGGCACACAGAATTGAAAGGACAAAGTAAAACTATCTTTATTGCAAATTCTATAAACATCTATATAGAAAATCATAAGGCATCTATCTATTAAAAAGCTAAGCAAGTTCAGCCAGGATACAATATACAAATATCAACTGTATTTCTACATATAGGAAAAGAATAATTGGAAATTAGAATTTTATGCATATCATTTACAAAAGCACCCAAAATAGTAATTATTTCACAATAAACTTGGAAAGAAAAAGAAGATATGTAAGACCTATATGCTGAAAACTATAATACACTGCAGAGAAATCACTGATGATGAAATAGAGATATAACATGCTCACAGAAGACTCAATATTGTTAACATGTCAATTCTCCCCAAATTGATTTAGAAATTCAATGGGATCCCAATCAAAATCCCATCAGGCTTTTTTGCAGAGTAACAAGGTTATTTTAAAATTCATTTATAATTGCAAAGGACCTAGAATAATCCATACATTTTGGAAAAAAACGAAGTCTGAAGAACTGTATCTCATTTCAAGGTTTATTATAAAGCTATAATAAACAAGAGTGTATGATACTAGAGTACAAATATAGATCAAAGGAACAGAAGAGTTCAGAAACAGACCCACACATACAAAGCTAACTGATTTAAGGCAAAGGTGCTAAGGCAATTCAATGGGAAAAGAATAATCTTTGTAGCAAATAGTACCAGATCAAGCGGGTGTGATATGTAAAAAAAAAAAAAATTAACCTCAACACTTGCTGCACACCATCTACAAAAAAAAATTGATTTGAAATGGAATACAAACCTAAATGTAAGAGCTAAAACTATGAGAGAAAAGGAAAGAGGAAAAAAAAAAAACCTGTAATCTTGAGTTAAAGATTTGTTAAATTGGACCCACAGTATCAGCTGCACCAAAAAAAAAAAAAAAAAAAAAAAAAACACAACAAACTGGACTTCATCAAAATTTTGCTCTTTAAAATACTATTAAGAAAATATCTATAAAACATACAAGAAAAACCTTATATTCAGAATACATAAAAAACTCTTAGAGTAGACTAAGACAATTCATTTGAAGATTTAAATGGACACTGTGTCAAAGAAAATGTATGGATGGAAAATAAACACATGAAAATGTTCAAATGTTCCCTTTTAAGACCACAGTGAGAAACCACTGCATACATCCACTAGAATAGCTCAGATTAAAAAGACAGATCACACCAAGAGTTACCAAGGATGTGGAACACCTGGAATCTTCCATACTGCTAAGGGGAATATAAAAGGACACAAAAACACTTTGGAAAACAGTGGCAAGTTTCCTAAAAAGTTAACATCTACCATACAATCCAGCCATTCCACTACTAAGTATCTACTCAAGGGACATGAAAGCATATGTCCATATATGACCTCTACACAAATATTCATAGCAGCTTTACTTTTTTAATGTTTTTTTTAACATATAATGTATTATTAGCCCCAGGGGTACAGGTCTGTGAATCACCAGGTTTACACACTTCACAGCACTCACCATAGCCCATTCCTTCCCCAATGTCCATAACCCCACCATCCTCTCCCTCTCCCCTCCCTCCCCGCAACCCTCGGTTTGTTTTGTGAGATTAAGAGTCTCTTATGGTTTGTCTCCCTCCCGATCCCAATTTGTTTCATTTATTCTTTTCCTACCCCCAAGCCCCCCACAATGCTTCTCAACTTCTTTGTATCAGGGAGATCATATGATAATTGTCTTTCTCTGATTGACTTATTTCGCTAAGCATAACACCCTCTAGTTCCATCCATGCCATTGTAAATGGCAAGATTTCATTTCTTTTGATGGCCGCATAGTATTCCAGTGTGTGTGTGTGTGTGTGTGTGTGTGTGTGTGTGTGTGTGTGTGTACCACCTCTTCTTTATCCATTCATCTGTTGATGGACATCTAGGTTCTTTCCATAGTTTGGCTATTGTGGACATTGCTGCTATAAACATTCGGATGCATGTGCCCCTTTGGATCACTACATTTGTATATTTAGGGTAAATACCCAGTAGTGCTACTGCTGGGTCACAGAGTAGCTCTATTTTCAACTTTTTGAGGAACCTCCATGCTGTTTCCAGTGTGGCTGCACCAGCTTGTATTCCCACCAACAGTGTAGGAGGGTTCCCCTTTCTCCACATCCTCGTCAGCACCTGTCATTTCTTGACTTGTTAATTTTAGCCATTCTGACTGGTGTGAGGTGGTATCTCATTGTGGTTTTGATTTATATTTCCCTGATGCCGAGTGATGTGAGCACTTTTTCATGTGTCTGTGGGCCATCTGGATGACTTCTTTGCAGAAGTCTGTTCATGTCCTCTGCCCAATTCTTGATTGGATTATTTGTTCTTTGGGTGTTGAGTTTGATAAGTTCTTTATAGATTTTGGATACTAGCCCTTTATTTGATACGTCATTTGCAAATATCTTCTCCCATTCTGTCAGTAGTCTTTTGGTTTTGTTAACTGTTTCCTTTGCTGTGCAAAAGCTTTTGATCTTGATGAAGTCCCAATAGTTCATTTTTGCCCTCACTTCCCTTGCTTTTGGCAATGTTCCTAGGAAGAAGTTGCTGCGGCTGAGGGCGAAGAGGTTGCTGCTCTGTTCTCCTCAAGGATTTTGATGGATTCCTTTCTCACACTGAGGTCTTTCATCCATTTCGAGTCTATTTTCGAGTGTGGTGTAAGGAGCAGCTTTAATTTTAATAGTCAAAGCCTGGAAACAATCCAAATGTCCACCAACAACAATGGATTAAAAATTGTGGTATGTCCATAAAATGTACTCAGCAATTAAAAAAAAAAATGATAAACCCAACATGGATGAATCTCAAAAGCATTATTCTGACTGAAAGTAGCTAGACAAAACCATGTATAGTATACGATTCCACTTATGAAATTTGAGAGGAACCAAAACTAACCTGTAGTTATAGAAAGTAGATCAGTAGTTCAAGCAAGGAGCAGGGAGAGGACTGACTAGAAGGGAACTTCGGGGTGATAAAATGTTCATTATCTTGATTGTAGTAATTGTTTCACAGGTATTACATGTCAAAACTCACCACGTTGTGTACTTTAAATATCAGCAGTTTACTGTATATCAGTAATGTTTCAACAACCTAGGAAAGACTTTTTCCTAAGGACATAACAGAATAGTGTTTTGTTAGTTCCTTATTTTTAGAAGAAGTGAGGAATAGGGAGATGAGTTAACTGTTCCTTAGTATTGCCAGCAAAACGTAAAATTAATAGGCAGGAACTTCCCCTAAAGATGGAAGGAGGCAATGATAAGACTAGGAAAAAGAAATTGTCAAAAATTAAAATAGAGAAGTTTTTAGAGAAGAGATTTCAGAGAAAGTGAAAAAGGAGGAAAACTAGAAACTATAACCAGAATTTAATTAACTGGAAATTAAATTTAATTAACCAGAACAGTAATTTTGACTCTAACACTTTTCTCACCTAGCTCATTCTAAGTAAACGAGTCCAGTATATCCTAGACTTAGTAATATAGTAAGTAAGTACTACTCTAAGTAGTAGAGTAATATATGAATGTCTTCTGAAGGGGGAAAAAAAAAATCTTACAGATACTGCTATTGTCTTAAAGTGGTGTTTCCTTAAATATGTATAAGCATGAAATTAAGCATATATTACTTTTTTTTTTTACAGTTCTTCTACACATTTATCATTTAAAAAACAAGCAAAAGTTCGAGGCCAATAAAAATGGAATCAACATTCATTTAAAGTGGTAGGAGAAATAATACAGCTACAACTAAACACCAGTGCTGGGATAAAAGAATAGAAAGAATTATCTATTCTAGTTGATGTCTAAGGTATTTTTATAATCATTATTTTTCTTTTGTAAACAGTGAATTGGTTTTAAATCAGTGCTTCAGGGGCACCTGGGTGGCTCAATGGGTTAAGCCGCTGCCTTCAGCTCAGGTCATGATCTCAGGGTCCTGGGACGGAGCCCCGCATAGGGCTCTCTGCTCAGCAGGGAGCCTGCTTCCCCCTCTCTGTCTGCTGCTCTGCCTACTTGTGAACTCTCTCTCTGTCAAATAAATAAAATTACAATAAATAAATAAATCACTGCTTCATTAATGTTGATGAGATAATCAATTTATTAGTATATTCCAAATCAAAATTCTAAAAGTTAAATAATAGTCAATGAATATGTCTGAATTCACTTTTCCACCCCCAATTTGTTTTTCCATCTTCTCATACTGAACCTGGGCATTAATTCAGTGAATGTACCTTCATCTATAAAACCATCTGAACCAGAAACTTAGGAATTATTCTTAGGCATTTTCCCTTTCTCATACTCTTTATACCCAATTGCTCTCTATGCTCTTCTTTTCTCTATTGCCAGGACTTCAACTCAAGCCATCAAAATTTCTCACATATACTACCATAACTATTCCACCTGCTTTCTAAGTAGTTTCCTTATCATCTCTAACTTCTTTCAATTCATATCCATAGCCATATCAAATACTGTATGTATGTGTGTACATGGCACCCACTCAACTGAGGTCAATTAGGGCTGAACACAGGCAGCAGCTTCTGGGAATGGAAAGAAAGACACAAGAAAACTGCCAGAAATGACAGGGTAAGGGAGGAGATCAGAACAACACAGGTTTTGAACTATGCAGGTCCACTTATTCACAGATTATTTACAGTACAGGACTGTAAATGTATTTTCCTTATGATTTTCTGATTAATCATTTCTTTTCTCTAGTGTACTTTACTGAAAGAATACAGTACATAAGACATATAACACACTAAGTAAGTGTTAATGTTTATATTATCAGTAAGGCTTCTGGTCAGTTTTATAGTAGGATATTAGTCATTAAATTTAGGGAGAGTCCAAAGTTATACAGACTATCAACTATTCAAGGGTTCAGTGTCCCTAATCCCTACATTATTCAAGGTTCAACTGAACACGGAAATGAGTAGAGAAGAGCACAGATTAAGAACTGTGTAAAGACAGAGAAGGTATTAGAAACCATCAGCTCCAAACTGATGCCATTGAAAGGCACAGATCATTTTCCTCAGGTTTCACAAATAATTTAGAGTGATTAGAGGACACAGATTCCATTAACCACAAAAAGAATAACAGTAGTAAAAGCATTTAAGAGAAATAATAATTGGACTCATTGTAAACTTTTTTGATTTTAAGCCCCAGTTGGATAACTATATGGAATCGTCCAGGAGACAATTTTCTAGAAGTTTTGATTTGAAGTACAAGAGTAGAGATACTGATCTGAAAGGCACTAACATGACAATGATGGTGGACATACAATGACATAACTCGTTTGAGAAACAAAACCATAGCATCTGAAATGTGAGTCTTCCACCTCTTTATCAAAATGCTGTATTAAAATTTTCAGAATTTACTCTCAAGGACCTTCATTTAAGTTGTTCCCTGAAAATTGTTCCCAGGCACTGTAAGAAGCAAACTTTCCTCTTAAAAAAAAAGAGTATGTTTACTATAAGCCTCAAAATTATTCCCAGGCCTAATTAAAATAAAATACCCAGACCAAAATCAAAAATAACCAAGCACACAGCAAACTAGACTCCATAATCAGGAACTAGCAGAAATTAAAGAAAACAGGAGACCCAAGAAGATTTAGGATGTTGGACTTTCCAAACACATCCATTAAGACAATGCAGAATGTATTTAAAGAAATAAATACACAAAATAAAACAAAGTTACCTACCAAAAACAAGGAAATTATTTTAAAAAAAGAGAAAGAGAGAGAGAGAGACCTAAGAGAACCAAACAGATTTTTTTTTGTTTTGTTTTGTTTTTTAAAGACAGAAGTGGGGAGGGGCAGAGCGAAAACAAAAAACAAAAAACCTTAAGCAGGCTCCATGCTCAGCACAGGCTCTATCTCAAACCCCAAGATCATGACCCGAGCTGAGATCAAGAGTCCGCGCTTAAAGGATGGAGCTACTCTGGTGCCCCAGAGCCAAATGTAATTTTAAAAAATACCACAAACAACAAGTGAACTTAAATATTTAATAGTTTTAGTAGATTTCACACAGCCAAAGAGACAACTAATAATCTAGGAGCTAAATCAGAATTTATTATTCAGAGTGTAGCAAAAAGTAAACAAAAAGATGGAAACAAAGAAATAAACTGCTCACTTCATCAACAATGTTCTAAAATTGTAATTATACAGAAATCAGCTGGCCACCCCCAGAAGGATGAAACACAAATCTATGAAGTGTTTAAAAAAAAAAAAAAAAAGGTAAGAGACAGTTGTTACAATGAGACCATCTTAGTTGGTGTCCAGGAAGAATAAAGAGAACGAGGCATAGATAATGGCTGAGAATCTTACAAAATGGAAGAGACAACAATCCACAAAGTAAAAAAGGCCTAGTGAGTCCTAAGCAGGATAGATTTAAAAATCCAGACCTCACCAAATAAGAATGAGTTCCAGAAAAATTAAAGAGAAAGATAAATCCTTAAAAGCAGCTACAGAAAAAAAAGACATACTACCTTCAAAGGGGCAACAGTTACAAACTGGTAGCTGACTTTTCCATATCAGTAATGGAAACCACAAGATGGCAGAATCAAATATTCAATGGGCAAAGAAAATCATTGCCAATCAAGAATTAAATGTTCAGGGCGCCTGGGTGGCTCAGTGGGTTAAGCCGCTGCCTTCGGCTCAGGTCATGATCTCGGGGTCCTGGGATCGAGTCCCAAGTCGGGCTCTCTGCTCAGCAGGGAGCCTGCTTCTCTCTCTCTCTCTCTCTCTCTCTCTCTGCCTGCCTCTCTGTCTACTTGTGATCTCTCTGTCAAACAAATAAATAAATAAATCTTTAAAAAAAAAAAAAGAATTAAATGTTCAAACCATAAATGACTCTTAATCTCACAAAACAAACTGAGGGTTGCTGGGGGGAGGGGGGTTGGGAGAAGGGGGGTGAGGTTATGGACACTGGGGAGGGTATGTGCTTTGGTGAGTGCTGTGAGTGTGTAAACCTGGCGATTCACAGACCTGTACCCCTGGGGATAAAAATACATGTTTATAAAAAATAAAAAATTAAAAACAAAAAAGAAATGTTCAGGGAAAAAAAAAACCACTTTCATGAATGAAGGCAAATACAGACATTATCTGACAAAATGGAGAAAGTTCATTATCAGTAGATTTGTAACTAAAGGTTATATTGTTGGTAGCTGAGAGGGTGATACCAGCTGGAAGGTTCAGGCTGCAAAAATGAATGAAGAGCAACCAAAGTAGTAAATCTATAGTTAACTCTAAATGGATATTAGATAAAACAATAATAATGTCTTTTAGTACTTTAAAAACAAAAAACAAAAACAAAAAAACCTGGGTGCCTGGGTGGTTGAGCAACTGCCCTGGGCTCAGGTCATGCTCCTGGAGTCCCAGAATCAAGTCCACATCAGGTTTCTTGCTCACCCGGGAGTCTGCTTCTCCCTCTGACCGGAGCTCCCCGCCTCATGCTGTCTCTCTCTCATTCTATCAAATAAATAAATAAAATCTAAAAAAAAAAAAAAACCTTAAAAATATACACACATATATTTATAATATATAATAATAAAATATAAATATAAATGCATATAAATCAGGAGTAAACTAACCAGAGCCACTGCTCTTAAAGTCATTTTACTGCTTAAGAGGGGGATGAAGTATTACTGATTAATGTTTAGACTTAAAAATTTTAACACATGTTGGGGCGCCTGGGTGGCTCAGTGGGTTAAAGCCTCTGCTTTCGGCTCAGGTCATGATCCCAGGGTCTTGGGACTGAGTCCCGCATCGGGCTCTCTGCTCAGCAGGGAGCCTGCTTTCCTTCCTCTCTCTCTGCCTGCCTCTCTGCCTACTTGTGATCTCTGACAAATAATTTTTTTAAAAAGTTAAAAAAAAATTTAACACATGTTAAAATCTCTAGGGTAACCAGTAAAAGGAACATAAAATAAATAATTTCCAAACTACTAGAAGGTATAAAAATAATGAAAAAATAATTACAAAGCAATTTTGCTTTTTAATCAACAACAAAAAGAAAAAATTTACAAGAAAAATTCCCAAATGTTTGGTAATTATGGTAAATTAAATATGAAACAAATCCTTTGTGTTTCTCTTAAAAAGAAGGAATCTACTTTCTCATTCCTGAATCTGGGCCAAGCTTGTAACTTGCTCTAACAACTTGCTCTTGCCAACAGAACGTGGCAGAAACCTTTTTGCTTTTATTTTGGCCCCTTGGAGTGCTGACCTGAGACTACAAATGAGGAAACTGGTATAGTTTACTAGATGATAAAAAGTCACTTAGATGAGAACAAAGGCACCCCAGCCACTAACTAGTACCATCAGCCAAATATGAGTGAAGCCTTCTTAAAACTTCCCCCATGTAGACAATCCTGTAGTTGAATGCAGCCTCAAGCAAACCCAAAACAAAACCAGCCAAGGAACCACCCAGCAACCCACAGAACTGAGGGGAGAAATAATTATTTGAAGCTATTAAATTTTGAGGTGGTTTGTTATCCAACAATAGATAACTGACATATATAAAGAAATAAATTTGTGAAAAGTCATGGGTCAACGAAAAAATTTTTGAAATGTATGATATACACATCAAATGATATGTTTAAAATGGTATAGTCTATATATAAAAAAAAAAAAAACTGTGTGCTGCCGCTAAAGCATTGCTTTGCGAGAACTTTATAACCTCAAATGCATACTTCAGAAAAGAAAGGCTGGAAATTCATATCACTCTCAGAACATTAGAAAAATAAAATTCAGGGGCGCCTGGGTGGCTCAGTGGGTTAATGGCTCTGCCTTCGGCTCAGGTCATGATCCCAGGGTCCTGGGATCGAGCCCCACATCAGGCTCTCTGCTCAGAAGGGAGCCCGCTTCCTCCTCTCTCTCTGCCTACCTCTCCATCTGCTTGTGATCTCTGTCTGTCAAATAAATAAAAAAATAAATCTTTAAAAAAAAAAAAGAAAGAAAAGAAAGAAAAATAAAATTCAGCAAGGAAAGCGTAAAGAATAAAAGAATACAGAGGGAGGCAAAAAAGAAAAGGGGGGAAATAAGAGACAGTGAATAGAGGTAAAGCAAAACTGAAAGCTGGATTTTTGAAAAAAATCACACATTTTTACACATTTATGGCTAGATTAATTTTTTTTAAAAAGGAAGGCAATCATACATTAATCTAAAGATTAAAAGTAATCCTCATCAAAATCCCAACATGCTGATCCTAAAAATTATACAGAATAGTTGAAAGAGCTGATAACCAAGACACATTTTATATTTTGCTGTTAAGATCCACTGCATTCATAAAATGGGGTTTCTCCAAAGAATCTATAAAATAGAGAGTATTAAATCGGTAGTTACTTGTTGTAAATCAAGAGATTCATAATGACACTTAAGAACTCGCTGGTCACCTTCAGAGAATAACAGGTAACTAATGGAGTATTCTAAAAATTGGTCAAATTAAGAACAAATATCTATCCTACCTTTCCTAATTGAACTGTACCACTGGGTAACCAAATAGTAGATGAAGGGAAGTTCCTTTTTATGGAAGCATTCCACCTTATAAAGGAAGAATAACGAATTCCAATACTACCATTTTATAAGCCCTAATAAATAAAAATTCACTGATTTATGCATTAAGCAACAGTGGCTACTAAAAATCACAAAGAGAAACAACCACATCAACACCTAGGAAGCATTCTTTTCCAAAAACAAAACAAAACAAAACAAAATCTAAGCTTTGATCAAGCTTTTAGATCCAACTACTAATTTACAGGAAATACAGAGAATGAAGAAAAAGTATGCAGTCAGCATAACCTAGATGGCAGAATCTGTATGGGTCAAAATAGTTGACTGCTTCAACAAATGGTAAGAAAGAAAGGGGAAAGATGAATGGCAGCAGCACATGCAAATTAAGAGAAACAAATAAGAAAACACACATCTAAATTATACTGCTTAAGAATGCACATTTGGGCAATAAAATTAGAAAGAAATGTAGAGATGCAATACTATAGAAGTCAAGATAGCAGTTAACAGCAAGGAAGAGGGATGGGCTCTGACCTGGAAAAGGGAACCTGGAAGACTTGTGGCCTGGCGGGCAGATTTATTTTTTGACCTGTGCAGTAGTTACAAGGGTGTTTATCTTAAAAACTAAAAAAGTCATTAGATTATATATGTTTTTATGTAATTTCTTTCAGTTGTGGTATAATATATAATAAAAAAGGTATTTAAAATCTTAGAATATTTCACCATGACTCTAACATTTTAACAACATATTACCACAAAATTTTAAAAATTAACTTAACATAAAACTTTTTCCTTAACCCCTGAATGATTGGTGACTTTTTCTGAACTAAGTCCATCTGAAGGATTTGATAAAAATACTTTATTCCATCTTCTACCTTCCACGTGGCTAATTCAAACAAACTTAAAAACTCTCATAAGCAGGTACCATTTTTACCCTTCTGATTCCTCACTGGTAAAATGAATAAAACAACTATCCCAAAAGACTATTTGTGAAGAATAAATATAAAATACTTACAGTAATGCTTAAAATATGGTAAGTGCTCAATAAATAGTTCATAGTAAAATTTCCAGGGACTCCTTGGAGTCCCTTCTCAAATCGTTAACTCCATTAACTCCATGCCTTTGCTCAACCTGTTTTCCCCCACCTAAAACGCCTTCTACCCCTTAGCAAAATACTACAAATCTATTAAAGTCAGGCTCAAATGGGAAGCCTCCTCAGATAACAACAATCAAATTAGCTGAATATACTTTGATAATTTTATTTTCAATTCTGTACTTCATTAATTTAATTGTATTCATTCAGGTCTGCTAATTTAGCAAAAGGATTACAAAGGTGTGTTTTTGAAAAAAACACTTTTTAAGCACACTCAAAGCTTCAAACTCTCTTAATATGTACAATAACTCCCACTGAAGAGCATAACCATCAGCTATCAGAAGTATTTTATCCTTACATTTATAGATGGCGATATCACTGGCAGAGATGCCTAAAACAAGTGTTTTTTTTTTTTTTTCCATAAAAAGAATGCACAAAGAGAGCCATGTCCATAAGCAAGAGTCTGATAAAAAGTTTTTTGTAGAAATA
The DNA here is from genome assembly GCF_009829155.1 of Mustela erminea. Classification (NCBI taxonomy): domain Eukaryota; kingdom Metazoa; phylum Chordata; class Mammalia; order Carnivora; family Mustelidae; genus Mustela; species Mustela erminea. Next base: position 29,787,385 of record NC_045623.1, read on the forward strand.
ACTATAAATGCTTATGTGTCTGGGTGGCTCAGTCAGTTAAGCATCTGCCTTCAGCTCAGATCATGATCCCAGCATCTCAGGACCCAGCCACAGCTGGGTCTGACTCCCTGGTCAGTGGGGAGTCTGCTTCTCCCTCTTCCTGTGCTCTTCCCCCTACTTCTGTGCACTCTCACTCACTCTCTCTCTCAAATGCATAAAATCTTTTAAAAAAAAAAAAAAAAGAACTACAAATGGCATTCTTAAACAACTCGGACATTCCATACAAATCATTCCAAAAGAAAGAACAATAAAGAAATATAATACCCATTTTTATAAAATTTAATTTGGCATATATAATTGTAAAGAAAACTGCAAAAAAAGTATCATTCTTCATAATTCCAGTTTGTATTTTACTATAACAGATTAGAAGGTGAAGCTATTCATCAGATCATGGATGAGATTGATGTTGATCCTAGGGAAAAAATTACAAATTATTTATGCAAATGGACAATATGACACCAGTACTTGGAAGAAGCTGTAAATTCTATGAACAAGCACAAGTTCACCAAAAAGTCATGTTGGACCAAATTCATTTTCTTTTCTGAAGGGATCATGAAAATTCTATAAACTTAGTTTATTACGCTACAAAGCATTTGATGATGGACTAAATCAGTTCTCCACCTTTTCCATGCAAAAGAAACAGATGCCACATACAGCTCTAGGGTCTCATCTTCACTGCTCCATAACCAGAAAAGAAAGACTTTTTCCCAAGGTTGCCTGGGTGGCTCTGCTGGTTAAGCATCTGCCTTGGGCTCAAGTCATGGTCCCCGGGTCCTAGGATTGAGCCCCGTGTTGGGCTCCATTCTCAGCAGGGGGCCTGCTTCTCTTTCTCCCTCTGCTGCACCCCCTCCTTGTGCATGCTCGCTCGCTCTCTGTCAAATAAATACATAAATCTGGGGAGGGAAAAAAAAAAAAAAAAAGACCCTTCCTTACCAGTTCCAGCAGAAACATCTCAAAGGAGGACTCCCACTGGCCCAATATGGATTTGATGCCTAGTCCTATGGTCAGAATGCCAGGTCATTACCAGAAGGAAAGGTGTAAAAAAGTGTTAGGTAAGTTTGAAGATGAGAAATAATAACAACACCCCAAGGGTGTCAAATAATAGAAAGGTTACAGAGTTATGTGTAAACACATGTTCTATACTTGACCCTGTCCAATAACTTAAATTTACTGGGAAAATACAGAGAAGTAATACTAATTAAACTTACAGGATCAAAAAAAAATGGAAGTAATACATCCCAAGATAAGTCTAAATATGTGCACCCAGGTTTAATTTTTTTAAAAAGTCAAACACAAGAAGTTGAGGAGGGCAAATGAAGGGGAAACAACTGTGTAAGCTAAATCCAAGTAAAGAGTATAGATGATCACAAAAATAATACATGTAACCTCATCTATTTTTTAAAAAGTTTAGGATCTACAAAGCAAGTAATAAGCCATTCTACTGTGTGTCAGTCAGACCACACTTAGAATAATAAATTTAGTTTTGGACTTCTTCTTTAAGAGGTGGAGAAATAAAGAATATCATTCAGGAAGCAGCAAATGAAAAAACACAGAGGCCCTGAAGCCATGTCACATGAAAGTAAATACTTTCCAACTCCAAAAAAGGCTTCTTTAGGGAGATTTTCATGGGCACATTTGAGGAAATTTTTAGGAAGGCTTAATGGTTTTTGAGAACCTAATAGTGGCATGTTTGGCTGTCATTTTAGTTTTCCTTTCAGCAAGCACAAGGAACTAAAGCTATCTTCTGTTTATTGAGCTTTGTTCCAGTGACTACTGAGTTAAGACAATTTCTGATTTAATCCTCAAACCACTGAGTTAAGTAAATACTATTATCCCTGTTTTGCTGGCGAGAATACTGAGGCTCAGAGGCTGAGTAAACTTTGTACAAGGTCACAGATCTAGCAAATAGCTGCACAGAAATTTGAACCCATGGGCACCTGGGTGGCTCAATGGGTTAAGCCTCTGCCTTCAGCTCAGGTCATGATCTCAGGATCCTGGGATCAAGGCCCACATCAGGCTCTCTGCTCAGCAGGGAGCCTGCTGTTCCCCCCCCCCCCAACCCCGGCCTATCTCTATGCCTACTTGTGATCTCTCTCTGTCAAATAAACACATAAAAAAAAAAAAAAAATTTGAACCCATATCTAACTCCAAAGACCATACCATGTTTTATAGTATGCCAAACCACCTCCATAATAAAGATCAAGTTGCTGCATGTAAAAATGTGCATTCTTGCAAATTAAAATGTCATGACATTATTTTATACCTTTAAAGAAGTAAAAAAAAAAAAAAAATTCACCCTTTATTGATGAGATAATTAAATTTACACTCATTTCAGAGTACTCTACAGCAGAACTCTTTTTGAGAAGTAACAGGTGTAATTTGTGTAGCTCCACAATGTTCACACCTTTTCCATAAACACTAAGGAAAGTTCATTAGCTTTCATTCTATAACCCCATTTCTGGCAATCTATTCCAAGGAAATAATTCAGCAGAGACAGAAAAGTTTACCAGCAAAAAAATTTAGCATTATCTAGAAAAATTACAGAAGAAATCTAGATGCCCCAAATAAATTATGATATAGTCACACAAAGAAGTGTTTATGTATTTCTTTAAAGTACAGTTACAGGGGCACCTAGGTGGTTCAGTGGATTGAGCATCTGTCTTCTGCTCAGGAGTCCTAGGATCCAACAAAGTAGCACACGCAACTCCCTGCTCAGCCAGGAGTTGGCTTCTGCCTTTCCCTCTGCCCCTCCCCCTGGCGTGTGAGGGCTCTCTTTCTCTCGCAAATAAAATCTTTAAAGAAAAAAGTATAGTTATGAAGTCCATGTAGAAACATAGGGAAGGTATCTACACATTAAATGAAAATAGAAAAATAAGTACACTATAATTATGTAAAAATGCATGCACATAAATGAGAAATAAGAAGTAACAAAAATAAAAGAATACATATGTTATAGTGATCACATTATGGATAATTTAATTTTTTAAATTATTTTTATTGTTTCAACTGTATTGTTAACTGTGAAAAGGTTATAAAACAATAATGATACCATTTTTATAAATTTCTAAGACTTGTTTTACCCATGCATCTATAACGGGCCCAGCTCCAAACAGCTCATAATATCCTTAAGAAGACATTAACAGGGGCGCCTGGGTGGCTCAGTGGGTTGAGCTGCTGCCTTCAGCTCAGGTCATGATCTCAGGGTGCTGGGATCGAGTCCCGCATCGGGCTCTCTGCTCAGCAGGGAGCCTGCTTCCTCCTCTCTCTCTCTGCCTGCCTCTCTGCCTACTTGTGATCTCTCTCTGTCAAATAAATAAAATCTTAAAAAAAAAAAAAAGAAGACATTAACATTTGTTACAAGAAAAATTTGTTATTTAAAACAGTAGCCACAGCCCTAAGAAAGGAGCATCTCAGAGTGAGAGTCAGTCAACAAACTTTTTTTGAGAGCCAACTACATGTCAGCCACAGTTCTAGCCACTGGGACTATAAAATTGAACTAAACAGACAAAAATTCCTGCCGTCATGGAACTTACATCCTAGCAGCAGAGACATACAATAAGCAAGATAAATATGTAAAATAAATACCGCATTTGCTCATGATAAGGAAAAGCCAGGAAAGATGTTATTGTGCCAATAACAGAGAATTATAATTAATTAAACAGTCTGTACCCAGTTCCCGCCCAGCAGACCACAAACAGCTACAGAGTTCTGAGAACACTGCTTCTGGATCCGACCTGAATCAGGTGGTTTCAGTACACAGATGGTTTTCCTGGCAAATTCTTTGAGGACTTTTGCTTAACCATTGTCTTTATTCTGAGATCCAAATGGGGCCTATAACATCCACTCATGGCTCCTGCCAAGGGTCTCCTGCATCTCCAGCCCCTCACCTGACTCATGCTTGTACTTTGCAAAACATTCAGTGGGCCTGTGAAACTAAGCAAAGGGAAGCCAGCCTCTCCTAGAGCCTGATTCAAAAGGAGCACGTCTCAGGAAGGAAAGCTGAATTTGAAGCATGCAGGAAAGCTGTAAAGTTAGTGGAGAGAGAGTGCAGGGAATAAAAGCTAGAGATATGAGAACATTTAAGAGGTACAGAAAAGATCTAGCAAAAGACCAGAGGGCTGAGGCTCAGCGAAAAATAGTCAACAAACTGCCAACAGTGGAAATGTCAAAAGAACTTATAAATAAAAGAATGTCTCCATTTTAAGCTGTTCACTTCATTGAAATATAACTGCTGCCACCATTCCCAAATTTTCGATAAAATTCTACTACAATTACCTGCTTTGCGCCTGATAATTTACAGGAATCAAGGCAGAAGCCTATCAAAAAGATAGGCTCAAGAGACAAGATGTAAGTAGAATCTAAAATAGAGCAAACACTTTTGCACAGGGAAATAAACTATCAACAAAACAAAAAGGCAACCTACTGAATGGGAGAAGATGTTTACAAATGACATATCTAATAAGAGGCCAATATCCAAAATATTAAAAAAAAAAATTCTACAACTCAACACCAATAAAACCACAAATACTCCAATTTAAAATGAGCAGAGGACCTAAACAGACATTTTTCCAAAGAAGACATACAGATGGCCAATAGACACATGAAAAGATGATCAACATCACTAATCATCAGGGAAATGCAAATAAAAGCCACAAGATATCATCCTACACCTGTTAGAATGGCTAGTATCAAAAAGGAAACAAGTGTTGGCATGGATGTGGAGAAAAAGGAACCCTCATGTACTGTTGGTAGGAATGTAAACTGGTACAGCCACTATGGAAAACAGTATGGAGGTTCCTCAAAAAAATTAAAAAAAGAAGTACTACGTGATCCAGTAATTCCACTACTGGGTGTTAACCCAAAGAAAACAAAAACACTAATTCAAAAAGATATATGCACCCTTATGTTTATTACAGGATTATTAACAATAGCGAAGATACAGACACAAACTAGTAGATGAATGGATAAAGATGTGATGTATACACACACACACACACACAATGGAATATTATTCAGCCATAAAAAAGAGATTTTGCCATTTGCAACAACATGGATGGACCAAGATAACAGTATGCTAAATGAAATAATTCAGAGAAAGACAAACCTTATGATTTCACTTATATGTGGAATCCAAAAAAATACAAATTAACAAAAAGCAGAAAAAGACTCATACATAAAGAGAACTGATGGTCAAAAGAGGGAAAGGAGCTGAGCAAAATGGGTGAAGGGGAGTGGAAAGTACAGGTTTCCAGTTATAGAACGAATAAATCACAGATAAAAGGCACATAGGAATATAGTCAATGGAATATAGTCAATGGTACTGTAATAACATTTGTATGGTAGCTATACTTGTGATGAGTATAGCATAACTAATAAACTTAAAGAATCACTGTGTTATATACCTGTGACTAATATAACAGTATATGTCAACTATACTTCAATTTAAAATATATATTTATATTAGGAACCCCTAGTTGGCTAAAATAGAAGAGTATATAACTCTTGATGTCCGGGCCATCAGTCCAAGCCCCACATTGGATATACAGATTACTTACAAATAAAATCTTTTAAAACAATAAAGAAAAAATTTAAAAGTATATATATTAAAATTTTAAAAATAAATAAAATGAAACAGAGCAGAGGAAAAAAAAAAAGTTAAATAAGGTGTCACTAAGAAAAATACAAGCTCCCTGAAATGCCTCAGAAATACCTGGAGGACAAAACTGTGTTCCCACCATCTACAGAGCGGGCTTTGAAAAGAATAAAGGATCACTCCATAAGCTGGGGGACTTGGCTACACCGTCATAGCTAAAAACTAGATCACACCCAGTCAAGTAATTAATAGATAAAACAAGAAAGGCACCTCAGCTTTTGACAACTGTGAAGCTGGAGAGATCCCAGCCAGGCTAAGGACATCAAATCTTACTGTCCTACCAGTCCACAGACCTTTTGCCCAGGCCCCTCAATAAAATGGTGTGATTAAAAAATAATAATAATAAATTTTTAAAAAATAAATAAAGTACCTAAATTGCTTCAGAAAATTAAAAAGGATCATTATTTAGATCATCCAGAGTTGTTAAATGATACTTCATCGAATGGATGATGGTCACCTAACCCTTAAAGGATAAGAGCTGAAGAACAGATAACATAAGGAGAGAGATTCCAGGTTTGGTTAATATGCGTAAAGCTCCAAAGCCTGGAATGAATGTGGCCTGTTCAGAGAACAGTGCAAAACTGCTCTGTTTGGAACAGAGCATACTGACTGCAGGCAAAGGCATATAAGATCAGCCTGTAAGGTGAGACCAGGTAAGGGAAGGCTCTGAAATCCAGGAGGAGAAATCTGAACTTGACAAGCTTCATGGGAAGGGAAAGAAACTGCTTAGTTCTGTTTTTGTTTTTCGTGTTTGGTTTAAGATTATAAAATACTACAGCAGTGCAGACTGGTCTCTTTGCCCTCTAAAATTGACCCATAATTTCCTACTACCTCGCCCATGTGACATTCTCTCAGATATACAACTATTGCCTCTATTACCTAAAGCCTCAACTCATGTTTGAACTGGTCCTACATCTAGAACTGCCAGACAATTACCCTTAACCTTAAAAGTTCTTCAACTAAAAAAAAAAAAAAAAAAGTTATTCAACTATCCTACATAATTTGTTCACCTTATACAACACTTAGTGTCTATGCCGTGACATGTGCAAACTAGGAATTTATACTTGAGGCAGTACATGACCTCAAGAAACTCAGATATAGGCAGAAGACAGGAAAGTAAACTAGTACAATACAGAGTGCTAATTAGTAGAGAAATGCTCAGCGTATCATGATAGCAAAGGACAACAAAATCAGTTTGGAAATCAGGAAAAGACAGAAAACGCCTAAGAGAAAGTGTTAAATGGACTGAATTTTGAAAGAAAATGAACACCAAAAGGTGGGGAAAAGTGCTGGGGGTGACAGTGATTATAATCAGACTGCAAAGGCTGAGCAGAGCTTGTCATACTCAAGAGACTGTTTATCCACAATGCTAGATGAGTATAGGAAGTAGTAAAGGACCAGATTACAAACATGATTTTCTCGTGCCGAGAATTTTGTGTTTTAGAATAACGAAAAGACTCTAATGAAGGAATAACAAGATTATAATTGTGGGGTTTTTTTAAAAGATTTTATTTATTTATTTGACAGAGATCACAAGTGGGCAGAAAGGCAGGCAGAGAGAGGGGGAAGCAGGCTCCCCGCTGAGCAGAGAGTCTGATGTGGGGCTCGATCCCAGGATTCTGGGATCATGACCTGAGCTGAAAGCAGAGGCTTTAACCCACTGAGCCACCCAGGCTCCCCTATAATTGTGTTTCTTAAAAACAGCTCTGGTGGCAGTGAAAGATGGGCTGAAAGGGTACCACAAAACTTCCTCCTACCACAAAATGCAACAAAAATCTGATAAAGCTGCTATTAACATTCAATTTATCTGCAGTTATCCACTCCTACTCCTTTCCTAGGCTTAGCTCATATTTTTCATAAAGCCTTTCCAAACTCTTCCATAACACATTAATCTCTCCTTTCTCAGAACATCTAAGGCATGTCTGTCTGTACACTGCATTCTGTCACCACCTTACAATTTTAACTAATTCGTATTTAAATTTCTCCTCCCTAACAAGAATGTAAGCTCGCAATGAAAAGATGTCATATTTTTTTTTGACTGTATGTGTAATACACACATACACACACATCAACACCCCCCCACAGCACCTAGGGCAGTAATACAACATTTTAAAACAGATACTTCCTTTGAACTGAATATATGGTCTCCTTTATCCATGAGTACAGATTCCACTATTCCCCATAAATAAAAAAATAAAATGTGTGATTTTCAAATGTATGATTTAAAATTAAGGGGAAAAAGTTATATGGTAATGGGAAATGAACTCAGGGCAACTTTCTAGGAAGATGAAAATGTTCTAATTTATGATAGGAGTATGTTACACTGTTGCATTGCATTTACTTAAAAAATGTATAACCAAGATTTATACTGTTTAATATATATAAATTTACCTAAAAACCTGTAAAAATAAGAGGAGTAAGGGGTTATAGATGAAACATGAATGGCAAAATGTTGATGACATTTCTTCAGTAAAACATATAGATGGTTCATAATATTATTCTGCTTACTTTGAAAAAAACATATTAACAAAACTAAAAAATAACTCAGAAAGTTAAATGAATTATTCTCCTAATGTTCGGTATAATGTGACATTGTAACTTTTAAAGTGGTTTTACTAGCTCTAGAATTACGTAGTTGATTCTAAGGACTATCTTCTAAGACAAATGTATTGTTAATAGCATAGATGAAAAAAGGCCAAGCAGCCATAGGTTCCTTAATTAAGCATCAGAGGGGAAAATTAATTAGTCTGTTACAAACGATACCCAAAAAGCCAATAAAATATAAAGTCAGAATTTTCTAATCTCCTAATCTTCAAACTGTGCACCGAAGATAGCATTTGAAATATGTCCAAAAGTTTCTGGAAATACAACAACTACAAAAATAGACTCAACACCACTCTTCAATGTTTTAAAATAATTCAATTAGTTTATCTCGGTAATTTAAACTTCGTGCTTATCTACTCTTTTATTTTCTTTTTTTAAAATTGTTATTAACATATAATGCATTATTTGCCCCAGGGGTACAGGTCTGTGAATCATCAGGCTTACACACTTCACAGCACTCACCATAGTACATACCCTCCCCAAAGTCCAAAATCCAGCCACCCTATTTACCCTCCTACATGCTTATCTACTCTTAATTTGCATTCTCCTCCCACAAAATATTTTATGTGGAAAATAAAGATCTTCCTTATTCATGTCAATGCACAAGGTTAACAATCTTTTGTTCAGTAAATTAGTTGTTGTCTAACTTAATCCCTCAAAAAGTCCTAAGTTTCTCAAAAAGATTTCCAAAGCATTTTACAATAAAATGTAAATGAAAAAACACCTAAAATTTAGTAAGACAGTTTCTATTAGACTGTTTTGTTATTTCCCAGGAGATGATATTTAAAACTTTCCTTACAATAATCTACAGCCTTATAAATCACTAGCTATCTAAACTATGACTGGAACCGAAATGAAGCGTTTCTGGGATACTAATAATGTTCTTATACGGGTGCAGATCTGAGTGCTGATTACATGGGTGAGTTCTATCTGTAAAAATTCTTCAAGCACTATACTTAATTTATACTCTTCTATATTCCTATTATACATGTAATACTCTGATAAAACAAAGTAAACCACAGTTGTTAGAGCTGTCGTCAAATTCCCTACCTCATACTAAAACACCTGTTCTATGCACTGAAACATTTCTCTAATAAAAGGTAATACAAAGTTATCTTACAACATTTGACATTTTCTGATATAGTCCCAGATAACAAATAACTTCCATTTTCAACGGGGAGCTCAGAAAGCACACAACAGAAAAAAACAAAAACAAAAACCTCTATGTTTTCCAGAAGAAATCATTTTAAAAGCTAACTGAATAGAAGAAAAGTGGATTGGCACTGTATTGTCTAGACAAAGATGTGAATCATTTTCAACTCTTAATCAAATTGAGAAAGGAAGAGAAAGACCACCACTTCAGACCTTAGTAAGGTAAGGAAGACAGGAGGTTAGTGAGAATTTCATGGATCAGAGTCCCCTTGTTAGTGATTTAGTCCCAAGTCTACTACTCATCAGATATGTCAAGCAAAACAAAACCAAGAGGCAACAGCATCTGCCCAGACAGATGAATGAAATAAAATACATGAAAGCAGTTTGCCAAGATTTAAGATGGAATATCCAATGACTGGCAAGAATGCTAGGAAGTAACCTTTCCTCATTCGCTCGCTGAAGCCAAGTGTCTCCCAGAGAATAAAATATTATGTCTGTAATCCCACAACAGTAACTCAATTCTCTCTTTTCCTTCCTCTAATCTCATAATCGCCCAAAAGCTAAACATTAAGATTCTCTCGAGGAGGAAGAAGTGGAGTATAATCAAAAAGAATCTTGATCCTCAGCTAAATCACACTTTAACCTTCCACCTCAACAGCCAGGGGAGGGAACCTTGCCTTCTAAATTCAGCCTTTCGGGGTGAAATGAACAGCTCCCACGGAACACCACCTTACAAAGCAATCTTACCCAAAAGACCCAGGGCAGTTCACATGTACAATGCTCACGACTTGGAACAGCAACTACTAGGGAATCGTGCCAAACCCCATCGAAGTGACTGAGGCAACAGTCTCCATCCTGGCGAGTCCAATCCTCAGCCACAAATCTCAAATACACATCCACAAAGCAAACCCACGGTCTTTCAGGAGATGAGATGACAAAACTAGAACGCACCCGGAAAGTTGATACAGGAGGTGGGCTGGAGGCGACAGCCTCTGGGTAGAGGCTCAGGGCTGCTAGCGGGCGCTGGGAAAAAACTCACGCTCTCGGAGTCAGAATTGGGCGTAGGGAGCACTAGGGACGAGGCCTGGGGGCAGGAGGTACAGGTTTCCTAGCGGGTGTGGCGGAGACCGACATTCCCGGGAGCAGAATGCTGGAAGCAGGGAACACTGGGGATGACTGCGCGAGAAAATCAGACACCATGAAGTTAGAGCCTGGCAGCAGCCATGGCCCGCCCTCTCTACGCTTGACCCCTCCGTGCCAAGGGACCGGTCCGCCCGGCGCCAGGCTAGAAAAGAGAGCGCGTCGGGAGCGCCCGCTCGGGCCCGCGGAGGCAGCGCGGTCGAGGGCCTTCTTACCCGTGCAGGCCGAGCGCGCGGCGCCTCTTGTGGAGCAGGCAGAGCAGCAGAAGCGCGGCCCCGGCCAGCGTGGAGTTCCGCGCCGTCAAGTACTTGCTGAAGGCCGCCATGGAACCACCTGAGCGAGCGAGCCCGGAATGGGGCCGCGGCGGCGTCTGCTACCCTTAATGCAGGAAGCGCGGGGGAGACTGGGAGGAGAAGAGCGAGCGGAGGGAGGGCGGTGCCGGCAGCGCGGGACCGCCCCCTGGCGCGCGCCGCCGCGTCGTCCGCGCGCCGTAGCCCCCCACGGACTTCAGCTCGGCGGGAGCGCGCGCGAGCGGCACGGAGGACGGAGCAGTTCTAGGACGCTCTCTGCGCACGCGTGGACCCCCGCAGGGTCACCCGGATTGCCCGCGCGGAGATGCTGCTGATCTTTTCTCTGGCGCTCGCTGGTTCTTCCGGGCCTGGTTGCTGTCCCTGCCTCACCCCTACTCCCACCTTCTGCGCACACAACCACCCAAGCTTTCCCAACAACTGGAAGAGCAGGCCTACCCAGCGCGGAGGACAAAGTGTGACCTGCCACTCCGCCTCCCTCCCTCCCCCGCACCGTGAAGGGCCGTTACCACCCTCTTAAAGGAGCTCAGGAAGAAGGGGAATAGCCCCATCATAGAGCGTTTATACAGAACTGAAGGCACGGTGATTATTTAGACGAAAACACCGAAGAGGTGTAGGGAAATGTGGGAAGAATGACTATACAAATCGAAAACCTTTTTCCAAGCCAGGTTTTTCCCCTAAACCACGGGTTATAACCTCTAGCGGATCGTGGAGTGAGTTTGGTAGATTGAGACCACCACTCGTGTGTGTGTGTGTGTGTGTGTGTGTGTGTGTGTGTGAGAGAGAGAGAGAGAGAGAGAGATCAGTACGAAGACAATAGAACACGCAGAGTGTGTCACGCGCAAATAAGTTCTGAGAAATTTTTATTGCAGTCTTGTAGCCATGTGTCCCTAGCAGTGATATAGAGTGTATTTCTTTAATGTGGCTCTGATCAAACAGAAAGTTTGAGAAACACTGCTCTCCGCAAAGGGACATTCAGGAATAACAATCAACGCGTTGTGTGCATGCTGGCCTTACTCCCAGAATCAGAAGGGCATTGCAGATTACAGCATTCTTCTGACTGGCCCTATGCTACGGAAATCATGATCCCTAGCTTTTAGACTGGCATATGTACAGTAAGTTAGTGAATCCCTGTCTTCAGTTGAAGAAACTGGAGGAAGGAGTATCCGTCAGAAAGTAAGTACATAAAACCTTGCATAATACACACTCATGTTAAAGTCGCCTACAAAACAGTGGTTTCCTAGGTGTTTACTTAATATGAACTGAGAGTTGCCTAATACAGATCACAAGAATCACAAGGGGTGTGTGTGTGGAGAGATGATCAAATGCCTAAATTTTGTTAAAGTGGAGCTTCTACTAAATTCTCAGTTTACCACATAGACATTTTCATTATCTCCTGTAACAGTTAGGCAATTTGGTATGCACCAAGGATACAAAGATAAAAACAGATCACAATCCCTGATCTCCAAAGGTTGGCAGAGGAGGAAAAATATGAAAAAACAATTATAAATGTGTTAAGTGTCATGTTAGAGGTATGAACACATTTTGTGCTGTGATAGCACACAAAAAAAAATACTTAGTTTTGTCTGGAACTTATTTTTAAGTATTTATTATTAGAGAGAAGGATGGAGAATGTGAGAAAGAGAAAGAGAGCAAGAATCGGGGGAGGGACAGGGAGAAGCAGACTCCCCACTGAGCAGGGAGACATACCTGAGGCTCAATCCCAGGACCCTGAGACCTGAAAAGGAGATGAGCAGAAAGCAGATCCTTAACTGACTGAGTCACCCAGGGATCCCTGTCTGGAACTTTCTATTAGGGCTTGACAGAAGATGACTTTGTAGCTAAAGCTTAATGGACCAAAGAGCCATGAGAAGGACAAGAGAGAAAATCACTAATTCACTAATAAATTGCATAGTAATGTAAAAGTGTTAGGAACTATGGGAGAAGGTGTATCATCTTGGCGTTTATAGCAATGAAGGAAGAGCATGCACAAGGGGTGTGTGTGTGGAGAGGTGATCAAATGCCTTGCATTTGCCTAATTGCAAGGTTAAAGGAAAGACATATTTAGGAAATAGATTACAGTTCAGAGGAGAATTCAGAGGAGAATAAGAATGACCAATTGGGCAACATATTCTAAAAGGTACCTGCACCCCATTGTTTATAGCAGCTACATCCACAATAGCCAAACTGTGCAAGAGCCCAGATGTCTGCCGACAAATGTTTGGATAAAGATGTGGTATATATATACAATGGAATATTATTCAGTCCTTAAAAAAATGAAATCTTGCCATTTGCAATGACATGGATAGAACTAGATGGTATTATGTTAAAGAAAATCAGAGAAAGACAATTATATGATTTCACTCATATGTGGAATTTAAGAAACAAAACAAAGTAGTAGGGAAAGAGAGGGAAAGATGAAATCAGAGAGGGAGACAAACCATAAAGACTCAGGAAACAAACGGAAGGTTGCTGGATGGATGGGAGGTGGGGGCATGGGGTGACTGAGTGATGGACATTAAGGGGGGCATGTGATGTAATGAACACTGGGTGTTATATAAGACTGACAAATCACTGAACTCTACCTCTGGAAGTAATAATGCACTATATGTTAATTAAATTTAAGTACATTAAAAAATAAAAAGTAAAAAATTAATTTTAGCTATTCATAAAGTCCGTCAGGTAAAGACCACTAGGGACAAACCTGTAACCCAACAAAGCTGAGTTCATTAACTTGTTACAGCAAGGGTACCGCAGAGCAGAGGAATTATGGACATGTCTCCAAAAAAAAAAAAAAAAAAGGAAGAAATGGGGGTCATTACAGTATTAGAAGAAGGGAGGAGTTTAGGTAGAATTGAAATGAAATAGTATTTAATAAGCTCATAGCAAATCAGATCTGTATGCAAAGGAATTAATATCAGATCTGAGTTGAGAAGCATCTTCTGAGTTCTATTCCCTTGGAAACATAAATTTAACATTAATGTAGAATATTGTGTCCCAAAACCCCTTATCAGATCCTCTGCACTGTAAAGATATATTGTCTCGCGAACACGAGTTCGAACAACAGTTTCTGACAACTTAAGGTTTTAGAGAACAAAGTTCCTCAGCACTATGCCCTTTTATAATTAACCAAAACAAATTTTCAGGATCACAAAAATAGTTAATAATTAAGAAAAATGTCATTTTATTGGAAGATATCCAAGACCTCTGATTTTTTAATCTCATTCAACAATTAGGCAATTTGGTATGCACAGGACAGAGGGCAGAGAGAAGAGAGGACAGAAGAGTTGGGGAATCCAGATATCCTCCTGAAGAGATATTGTGCTAGTCAGCCTCCAGCATTGTCCACAATGATCCTTATTTCTGGTACTCAGGCCCGATATAATCTCCCTCCTATCAGGATGAGTCTGTGTGACCAAACAGGTATGGTGAAGGTGACAGTATGCAACTTCTGAGACCAGATCATAAAAGACACTGTGGCTTCCACCTCCCTCTCTTGGATTGCTTGCTTTTAGGGAAGCCAGCTGTCACAAAGTGCGCTCAAACAGTCCTCAAGAAGAATCAAGGATTCCAAAAAGAGCCAATGCCTGCTTACCAGCCTTGGAAGCAGATCTTCCATCCCCATGGATGAATGCAGCCTTACGAAGATTCCGAGCCAGAACGTTCCGCCAAGAAGCTCTTAAATTCCTTACTCATAAAAACTTTGTGGAAGACAATAAATGTTTACCATTGTCTTAAGCCACTAAATGTTATGCTCCTGATGTGATTTGGGTCAGGCCTCCAAAATAGAAGAAAGGTGTTTTAGGAAAAGATATAATAGGAGCAAAGATACAGACACTAGAAGGTACAAAGCAAGATGATTAAGTACGGTGTTGGACGGAGGTTCATGAAGTGGTGCTAGATGAGACAAAAGCTTGAAATGTTTAATGGAGGTCAATTTTGGGAAGATCTAAAACATCCAGTTAACCAGGTAAGATTTTATTCTGCAGTAAAAGGAGGTAGTCCAAGTTTGGAGGAAGACTGGTCAGCTTTTATTTAAAGAGACTGTGCCAGTGGCAATGTGTAGGATGGATTGAAGGAAAAAATATCAAGCAGAGAAACCAGTCTGGACACTCTTGAAATAATCTAGGTGAAAGATTGTAAACACCTACTCAAGCAGCACAGAGCAAACAGGAAGGAAAGCACTTTGTGGAAGCAAATTGGATGGGGATGGTGAGTTTGTTATTTAACAGGAAGGAAAACTTTAAATTCACTCTGAGATTTCCTGGTTGAGCACCAGAGAAGAGGATATTATTTACCTGAGGGCAGGAGCACAGAAGTGAAACATTTTTGTCAGGGAAGATAATGAGAGGCAAATGAGCAATTCTTCACCAGATCCTTATCACCAAGGTAAACTCCAAGATCCTTAGCAACTTACGCAAAGCTAGTTATGAGATCAGCTCTACCTACCTCTCTGAATTCCTATCCTGACATTCCTCCCCTCGAACAGATGTATTCCACCTCTGCCTAGAAGACAAATGCATACTGCTATTCCCCTCTGTGGTCTTCGCTAGAATATTCTATTCCTTCTGCCAGAAATACCAATCCTTTCCTACCCTAACATCCTCACTCTCAACTCAGTCTATCTTTTAAAATGAAACTCTGATGGTCTTCTACTCCAAACTGTCTTTTCTGCTCATGTTCCCCAAGCCCCCACCTCTTACCAAGTAAATCCCTTCCTCCCTTTTGCTGCTTCTGTCTCATATCTAATTCTACTAGTGTATAGCAGGATCTTACTTTTATTTTTTTAAGATTTATTCATTTATTTGACAGAGAAAGAGCACAAGCACGGGGGGTGGGGTGGAGGAAGCAGGCTCCCTGCTAAGCACGGAGCCCATGCAGGGCTCAATCCCAGGACCCTGGGATCATGATCTGAGCTCAAGGCAGACACTTAACCGATGACCCACCCAGGCATTCCTATAGTAAGTGTTTCTTTTTTTTTTTTTTAAAGATTTTATTTATTTATTTGACAGAGATCACAAGTAGGCAGAGAGGCAGGCAGAGAGATAGGAGGAAGCAGGCTCCCCGCCAAGCAGAGAACCCGACGCGGGGCTCAATCCCAGGACCCCGGGATCATGACCCAAGCCGAAGGCAGAGGCTTTAACACACTGAGTCACCCAGGTGCCCCTAGTAAGGTGTTTCTTAAGAGAAACTGGCATTCACTTCTCTGACAAGGTAAACACCTCAAGTCACCAGGAAAAATTCACCTTTTTCATCTTTGCTTAAAAAAGAATCACTTTTGGGGCGCCTGGGGTGGCTCAGTGGGTTAAGCCGCTGCCTTTGGCTCAGGTCATGATCTCAGGGTCCTGGGATCAAGTCCCACATCAGGCTCTCTGCTCAGCAGGGAGAGCTTGCTTCCCTTCCTCTCTCTCTGCCTGCCTCTCTGCTTACTTGTGATCTCTCTCTCTGTCAAATAAATAAATAAAAATCTTTAAAAAAAAAAAAAAAGAATCACTTTTTGGTGGGTTGCATTGTTGGTAGGAGTGCAGGTCAGTGCAGCCACTATGAGAAACAGTATGGAGTTACCTCAAAAAGTTAAAAATAGAACTACCCTATGATCCAGTAATTGCACTTCTTTTTACCTAGAAAACCCCACCAAAAACACTAATTCAACAGGATACATGCATCCCTATGTTCACTGCAACATTATTTACAGTAGCCAGACCATGGAAGCTGCCCAAGTGTCCATTGATAGATGAATGGATAAAGAAGAGGTGGGATGGTATGTGTGTGTATGTATGTGTGTGTATATATATATATATATATATATATATATATATATATATTTCAGCTATTAAAAAAAGAATGAGATCTTGCCATTTGCAACAATATGTATAGAGCTAGAGAGCATAATCTTAAGCAAAATAATTTAGTCAGAGGAAAGACAAATACCATATGATCTCACTTATAATGAGGAATTTAAGAAACAAAACAAAGAACAAAGCAAATAAAGGTGGTAGAGTGACCAAGGCATGGACTCTCAAGGGTTCTCTATGCTTGGACATTATTCTCAAAGATCTTGGGTAGTTCCTAGATGACTGAATTGGGATGGCCTTCCTGGCTTAGCCTCATACTGTGTTCGAATCACCTCTCCCTATAGGCACAGGGCACTGTCATCGAACTAGTTCACCAGCTCAGTCTTCCTACACCTCCTGAAGAGTTTCTCTTTAGGACAGTGAGCTAGTGAGATAGGACTACCTCAGTGTGTTGTAAAGGCTCTAATAATGTTGAAACCCAAAAGGAAAGTGGTCGAGATTTCAATCAGTACCTAACTCTTCTCCCAGTCATAACAGTAAGAGGGTTTCTCAATGATTCTTTTTAAAAAATCATTTTATTTTATTTTATTTTATTTTTATTTTATTTCATCATGATAGGTGTACTCTTTAATCCCCATTCCCTATTTCACCCATCCCTCCCCCACCCACTTCCCTTCTCATAACCATCGGTTTGTTTTCTATAGTTAGGAGTCTGTTTCTTGGGGTGCCTGGGTGGCTTAGTGGGCTAAAGCCTCTGCTTTCATTTCAGGTCATGATCCCAGGGTCCTGGGATCAAGCCCCGCATCTCCCTTCTCTCTCTGCCTGCCTCTCTGCCTACTGGTGATCTCTGTCAAATAAATAATTAAATACTTAAAAAAAGAGTCTGTTTATTGGTATCTCTCTTTAGAAAACTAAATAATAGGAAATGATATGTGACTTTTATCCCAGACTGCTCATGCACATCATTGTAATGAAAACCACATGCACTGACAATTGTGCTTTCTGTTTATTTACAATAAGTACATCCTCGGGCCCTATACATTGTTGGCACAGAGCAGGGTCTCAGTAAATGTTCATTAAACTGAACAAACTGATTTTGAGGAGCTAAAAGGAATGCCTGGTGGAAATGGGCATTCCCAGCAGGTAATCAAAGAATTAAGAGCAAGTTTTTAGGGAAAACGATCCGTGCTAAACATTTATTTATATGAAAATATTTATTAATGACTTACTATGTGCCAGGAACTGGGGCCACTGGTGAGAAAAACAGAACAGTCTTCACCCAGAACAGTCTTGTAGTAATCCCACATATAATAAGAATTTTAGATATACATTCCAAAAAAAAATATGGATTTAGAGGTCTTCATATACAAAATAGATGAATCCTTGGAACCAAAAAAAAAAAAAAAATTAAAAAGAAGAATGGGCTGTTGGGAAGTGAGATATAACCCTGCTAAACACCTACATTTGAAGGATGGAGGAAAGAAAGGGATCCAGGACAGTGAGAATAATTAAAGAGGCAATATGGAAATCTGGAGGCATGAGGATCACAGAAGTCAAGATGCAAGAGAGTTTCCAGAAGGGTATAGGAATGGTAATTGAAATTATGAGGAGGTATTGGAGATCCATTTCTTTATGAAGACTTTTCTGGACTCTCCTTTCCTTCCCTCAATATTCTCCCAATGCACCCTGTTCAGATTTGTCACAGCTGTTACAGTGTTTATTTATTTAAATGGAAGGAACCATTACAAGAGATGAAACCAAGTCTTATTTTTCATAAATTCTGTATCATCTGAAAAAAAAAAAAAACTTGGATTCACACCTCATACTGCAAACGGAATAATTTCTAAATTGCTCAAAGAATAAGAAGAAAAAAATATGTAAGGAAACCATAAAACTATGATTAAAAAAGAGGAAAGAATTCTTCATGAAATAATGATCTTATAATCTTAGCATGGGGAACACTTTACAAGTATGAAAATCCAAAATCTATAGAAGACAAAAAATACATGTTTGGCTACTTAAAAATAATTTCCTCATAAGCAAACCAAACCAAAACGAAACAAGACACTATAAACAGGGCAGAAAGAAAACTGTAGGAAAAATTTGCACCTTATTTCATAGAATAGTGGTTTATTTTCCTAAGAATACCTTCAAATCAGTATATTAAAAAAAAAAAGCCATAATCTGAATAGGAAAATTGGTAAATAATATGAAGTATAGTCTATGGAATAAAAAATTATAATTAATATGAAAAGATGCTTTTATCACACATAGTTATAGATACAAAAGAAAACTACCCTAAAATACAACTCTCACTTACCAAATGGCAAAGATCCCAAAGTTTGATAATACATTACATAATTTTTTATTAATATTTCAGAAAGACATATAAATTAGTACAAATTATAGAACAATTGATCAATAGCTTAAAAATAGAAATGCATATATCCTATGACTCAGTAATTTACTTCAGGGAATTGATTCTTTAGATGTACTCTCACATAACTGAAATGTCATAGATATAAGGTATCTTTGTAAAAGCAAAGAATTGGGAACATGCTTTAATTCCCATCAGTGGAGGACTGATTAGATAATGTAACGGAATATTTATTATACATCCATGAAAAGAATGAAGCAATTCTGTATATGCTAATATGGAATGATCTCAAAATATAACATTAAGCAGGAAAAAAAGCCAAGAGCAGAACAGTATGTTAGTATGTTGCCATTCATTAAAGGAATAGAGAGGAAGTAATATAAGCTTATTTGCTTATAGATGAATATAGTGTCTTTGGAAGGATACTCATGAAGATGATGATATTGACTTGACTATAGGAAGGGCAATTGAGTGGGGGTGGGAGGCAGGAAAAAATAGTTGCACTGAATAAATTTGTATCTTTTAAGTTTTTAACCATATAATACATCATCTATCATATTTAAGAAACAATTCTAATGAGGTGAAATTCACATAACAAAATTAACTGAACTCAACAATTCTGTGGCATTTAGAACAATCACAAGCTTATGTAACTACAACCTCTACTTAGATCTAAAAAATTTTATCATCCCAAAAGAAGACCCCATACACATTAAGCAGTAGCTCCCCACTGTTCCCACCTCCCAGGCTCTGGCAACTACTAATCTGTTTTCTATCTCTATGGATTTATCCATTCCAGATATTTCACGTAAATAGAATCATCCATTATGTGACATTTTATGTCTGGACTCTTTTACCTCGCACACTGTTTTCAAGATGTATCTACATTGTAGCATTTATTAGTACTTCAATATTTTTATGGCTGAATAAAAGTCTATATTATGAATAGATCACATTTTATTTATTTACCCACTCATCAGCTAATAGACATTTGGACATTGTGAATAGTGCTGTTATGAACAGGTATGTAGATGTTTTCAGAAGTATTACTTCTAAATATCTATACTGAATACCTGTTTTCAAATTCTTTGAGATATACACCTAAAATAGAATTACTTGGACATATGGTAACTCTATGTTAAATTTTTTAAAGTAAGCTCTTGACCAAACAAGGGGTAATTCTATGTTAATTTTTTTCTTTTTTAAGTAAGCTCTTCACCAAACAAGGGGTTTGAACTCATGACGCTGAGATTAAGATTTGCATGCTCTATAGACTGAGCAGGCCAGCTGCCCCATATATGTTAAATATTTTGAGGAGCCACCAAATTCCTTTTCACATCAGCTGAATTATTTTACATTCCCACCAGCAGTGAAAGAGGGTTTTGATGTCTGCGCATGCTCATCAACATCTGCTATTTGTTTGCTTTTATTATAGCAATCTCTGTGAGTGTGAATTGTGCTAATGGTTTGCATTTTCCTAATTATTATCTTTTCATGCACTTGTTGTCCATTTATGGATCTTCTTTGGTCATTCGCCCCTTTAAAAATTAGGTTGTCTTTTTGTTGTTGAATCATAAGAGTTCTTTATATTTTCTGGTTTCTAGATCCTTATTAGGTATATGGTTTGCAAATAGAATTTTCCGTTCTTTAGGTTGTCTTTTCACTTTCTTAATAATGTCCCTTAATGCACCAAAGTTTTTAATCTTGATCAAGTCAAATTCATCTATTTTCCCTTTGTTTCTTGTGCTTTTGGTGACATATCTAAGAATCCACTGTCAAATAAGTCCAAGGTTGTGAAAATTTATCCCCTATGTTTCCTCCTAAGTGTTGTCTTGTTTTAGCCCCTACATTTGGATCATTGGTCCATTTTGAATTAATTTTTGCACACGCTGTGAAGCATTTTCCTAATTTCATTCTCATTTCATTTATCTAATTTGCATGTAAGATCTCCAGTTATCTCAGAACTATTTTGAACCTATTATATTTTTTAAATGAAATTTAAATACAAAACAAACGATCAACTTAGTCTTTTTTCCTTTGCGGTGTCAGAATTCTGGAGTCTGATAAATCACAAAGGCATTGTAGAGGCGCCTCCATTTATCAGTCCTCTGTCTGCACTAGCTGTGACTGAAGTGTCATTGTGTCAGCCTACACAGTTCTGTCCACACCAGGATATCTTGGATGAGGCTAGGATCTTCTGACCTAGCATCCAGCTGGACCTGGTACATGCTGCAGCTAAAGAACCCTGTCTCCTCCGGTCTCTGGCAGCATGTTTTTATTCTCCTCAAACTTCAGTCTCAGTTTAGACTTTCACAGTCAAAAGTCATGCAGCTCTCTTGCTAAGCCCAACTGGGTCACTGAAGCATAGAACTTGCTCCCTGAATAGAAGAAGGGAATGGAGAAACTAGAGAAAGAAAACAAAAACTGACATCTCAAGAAATTATCCTGCTATACATGTATTGGGAATCTACAAGAAAATATGGGGGAATTCCTCTATAACCTAGGTATCAATAAAGGCTTTCTAACTATGACTAAATATCCAGATGCAATAAATGAAAAAAAAAAAAAGAAAAATATAAGTAATAGAAGTCTTTAAGCTTTGATATGTCAAAAAACAGTGTGAGACTGACGTGCTTCCTACTGTGCTAAGTGTAAGGACCTATTTAGAAACTGTCCCTGCTCCCCTTCCCCCAGGGGATTTACTTGGAGACAAGTCCCAGAAACCAGCTTCAGGTAACAAAGGCCAGATACAAAGGTGGTTCAGGCCAGGTGGAGACATCTAGATCAGTGTGGGGATGCATACTGTGTCTACTGGTTACTAAGGAGTATGGGCCCTGCCCTTTGGGAACCTTTTGGGCACCAGTCCCAATCAAGGTGTAATAGGCTGGCTCAAATGTCTACTAGGGTAAACTAACTCAGTTGGTCACCTAGCATCACTGTGGAGTTTCCTGTGTGTGTTACAATCTCATTGGTAACCTGTGCATGGCCAGGCCCGACCGCATGGCCTTTGCCCTTGAAAGCTAGTCTGTGAAACAGAAGGGTCGCCCTCTCTTGTAAGAGGTGCAGCCCCGAACGTTCGGTTAGATTCTTGATGCTTGGCGCGAAATAAAGCTTTGCTTGACCTTCATTTTGTATCAGTCTCGCTCCTTTAGTCACAGACCCATTACTGGGGCATAACATATGGGAGCTCTGTCCGGGATTAAATGACGAGAACTGAGCCAGCATCAGAATTTCTGGGAAAAGCCTCAAGGTAAGATCTCGCAGATTTTACTATGTGGGATCCGCCGATCTCCAGGTGCTCTGTGAGATCAGGTGGTCTGTCTGGGTGGAGCTCCAGGTTCTGTCTGGGTAGAGCCCACCAGGGTGAAGCTGGACGAGGCCATGCTCCCCAGGGCTGGAGAGGATGCGGGGACACCCCTTCCCTCCACTGGTAGATCGCCAGGGGGTTCCAGTCCCCCTAGGCAGCCAGGGGGTTCGAGTCCCTCCAGGTGGTCACCGGGGGTTTGAGTCCCCCTAGGCGGCCAGGGGGTTTGAGTCCCCCGGACGGCCAGATCATCAAAAAGTCCCCACCGGTGGCAGGCTCTGGGTAAGAACTGCTGGGCCTGCGGCTGTCCTGGTCTTGTCTTTTTGTTGTCTGCTGTGCTGTTTGTTGTGTTTGAAGGAATGGGGCTAGCAGAGTAAGGGAACTCTGACTCTTAATGGCTATAACTGGAGCCAACTGGGGTTAGTCTAACTCGAGACAGAGACTTTAAGGAATATTCCCAAGCAGCTGCCAAAAGAACTTTGTTTCGGGGACATTCCTTGCCCTCTCTGGCCCGACGGAGACTGCCTAGCCCCTCCCCCTTGCTGGAGGGAAAGCAGAGCATGTGCTCCTCTCTTGGAGCCAATGAGCCCTAGAACTGGGAACCCTTTCTCTGTGTTCTGGTGGCACTTTGTTCTGTTTGTTCTTCACTGTCAGGAAACAAGAAGAGTGCCCCCTGGACCTAACACCCCCCACTCCGGATCTTCCCACCCGGGTCTCAGGTAAACATTCAAAGTGGAGTGGGCCCAGGTGGAACGTAAATCAGTATTTGAACTAAGTTAAGTTTGTTGGATTAATTAGGATAAATATGTCTTTTGAGTTAACAGTAGTAAATGTGAAACTTCAGAGTTTTTACTTAAGGTCAAAAAAATCTGTGTTGAAATCTGTTAGCAAAGAGATGACTAGAACTGATGGCTAATTGTCTGTCTCAGAGTTTTAATGGGTAATTGTTAAAGTAGCTTTCAAAGTCTTTGCTAACCTGAAACTTCAACCAAATGGGATAAAATGCTAGAGACATGGTTGCTGGAACTAGGTTAGTGCTTTTTGAAATCTGTTGGTAAACATGTTTTGTGCTTAACTGATTGAAAAAATTTGCCATCTAAAGAATTCTGTTATAACAGTTCACAATTGGTTTAGATTTAATCTTCAGTAGAGGTTAAGGTATTTCTAAGAGTACAAAATTCTGCTAAGTGTAATTAAGGCTGATGGAAATAAGGGAAACAACTCTGTAGAAAAGTAGGAAATACTGAAATGTAAATGGTTTTCTCTTTGTCTGCCCAGAGTTGTAAAAGAAATCTCTTTGACTCATAAGGCTTCCTTGATATGCTAAGTTACCCACAGAGTACTGCTAAACCAATGATAAACCTTGGGTTACATTTTGTAGCTATTCTAGAGGCTCTATACAGTTCCTAGAGTTTAATGTTTTGATAAGGGTCATCACTAGATTTTTAACCATATCTATTCTGAGTTTTTGTCATTTGTAATTGTTTTAATTTTCTTGTAAGATGAATTCCACCTTAAAGGAAATTCATATGGGAAGACTTTGATATGTTAAAATCCTGGGAACTGAAATGGGTAAAGATTTACAGAAGTAAGGGCTACATTCAGACTAAACCAGAATTAGTAACATGGGACTAGATGAACTGAAAGGTTGTAATGTTGTGTCTCTTAATGTTTTAAACATTACTGATTCTGTAATGTTTGCTCTAGACTAGGGAAACCTTTTCTTAAGTTACCTGTAACTTAAGAGATGTAAAGATGTTCATTTGTAAACGAATCAAGGCATTCAACTTTTCTCCCTATCTGAACCCTCTGAAACCAAAAGGGCTCAGTAAGTATTCTTCCTTGGCAGTCAGTCATTTGCATAAGTTCAATAAGAATCTGTTCTCCTTGTAACAGGATGGCATTGGACACTGGTTATTTTACCAAGGCTTTGACGGGAATGTCATATTTGAAAAGACTCAGATATGACCAGACAGCTTAAAGGAACTAAGGTTGACTTTACAAAACCTGGAGCCGTAAAGCCCTTTGGGACTGTTGGCCTGATACCTTGCTTAGAGAGTTCCCAGCAGCCTCACCAGGTGAGTAAAGAATGTCACTCCCTGGTAGGAGCAGGAGCCTCAAGATACTTTGGGTACCTCAGGGGGAGGAATTTGCCCAAGTCGACAGGTATTGCAGGCATGTCTGATGGCAAGTACGTGGCTTGGCTTTTGGCCCGGAGAGGCTACTAAAAGTTCAACCTAGAGATTCCTTATAAAAAGTTCCAGCAAAGCATATTCTAAAAGATCTATATGATTACTCACTGTTCTTGCTGAGCTTATGTAAGTAATTAGGCCAAGTTTGTTAAAACTGGACTTGTTTTTCAAACGAGTTAGTCCTGATTTGGCTATCTCTGGAAATGAGGGTGATTTTAGAGAGAAAAATTATGTTTTAATAACATGGCTTTATGGGTGTTAAATTCTAGATTAGATTGTTATTAAATGTTTGTTTACCTAAGCTAGACAACTTAAGGTAAACTTCAGAGAAGTTGCACGATAAATCGTGTAAACGATCTTGCTTTTGCCAGTCAGTCAGCCCCAGATATAAGGAGGAAACTTCAGAAAATTGAAGGATTTGAAAGGAAGACTCTGACTGAGTTAGTGGGAATAGTAGAAATAGCCGCTGAGGACTATGGGTCTTGCTTGCAGGAGACGATAGCTCTCTTACAGACTCTGCAGGAAAAGGGTTTCAGGTGTCAGCAATGAAAACACAGCTTTGTAAGAGCCACGCCACTTACTTAGGCTTTGGTCTCCATGAGGGAGTTTCTTGGGACGTTGGGCTACTGCAGGCTGTGGATACCGTGGTTCACGGAGATGGCGTGACCTCTTTATGAACTGACTAAGGGAGGACTCACTATGGTAGAGTGGACAGCTGAGGCAGAAGGAGCATTTTGGGAATTACAAACAGGCTTACTGAGTGCCCCAGCATTGGTCATCCCAGACATTACCAAGCCCTTCCACTTGTATGTGGATGGAAAGACAGGGGTGATGGAAGGAGTTTTGACTCGGACTCTGGGGCCTTGGCAAAGACCAATAGCCTATCTTAGCAAGAAACTAGATCCAGCAGCAGCTGGCTTCCTCCTTGCCTCCACATAATTGCTGCCACGGCCTTCCTGGTCAAGGATGCAAGTATATTTACAGAAGTGGACTAAATTAGACTGTAAAAGAGATTGGGCTAAGACTAGAAGAAAATTAGTAAGCCAAATACATCAGGGCACTCGTTTGGGGACACGCAAGTTTAAAGAGCTTATGGGCAACCAATTTTAGGTTTCTAAATTAGGGCATAAGTCTCAAGATGTGGTTAATAGATGTGTTCAATGTCAGACAGTAAATGCAGAAAGAACTAGAATGGGAAGGGGAAAAAGAGAAAGAGGTTGCTATAGCAGAAATGACTGCTCAGTCTGTGCTCCAGTCACTGCAGGCATTACAGTCTGTCTTAAAAGAGCCCATACAGGGATCTGAACTGCCCACACTGGGACCAAATCGGAGGTGGAGCCACATCTTCGCCAACCCAGGGACTTAGTTTGGATGCGCTGCTGCCAAATGGGAGGCTTGGAGCCTTGCTGGAAGGGACTGTTTACTGTCATCCTGACCACCTCCATAGCAATAAAAGTAGACGGCATCAGGGCCTGGATTCATGCAGGTCACGTCAAACAAGCCGAGGACTAGAACACCCCCCCAGAGGTGGATGCCGCTACCAATGGACCCCACCAATTGTGGACTAAAACTAAGACTCAAAAAACAATGAGTTCATTAAATTCATTTTTGGCCCTGTTGTTAAGATATAGACGGGAGGTATAAGCAATTGTGAATAAAAAAGGAGGGGCTTAACTAACTTACTGTTTCTGACAAAAGGAGGAGGGGGGCTCTGCATAACCTTAGGAGAGAAATACTGTCTCTGGGTAAATCACACTGGAGTCATCAAAACAGTCTAGCAGCTGTTAAAAGGAGGATATAGAACTGGCTAAAAAGTCAAAGATTTGACTAGTCTCCAAAGAAAAGGGGGGAATGTAAGGACCTATTTAGAAACTGTCCCTGCTCCCCTTCCCCCCAGGGGATTTACTTGGAGACAAGTCCCAAGTTTGACTCATTCTTTTGTATTCACACTCTATTTATTATTTATCTAGAAATAACATTGCTTTTTAAAGGTATTAAAAATTGTCACTTTTTCCATAACAGCCTTTAACTAGAAAACTCAGGGGTCATCAGCAGAAGACTGAGTAAACAGCTTGTGGCATAGCCACATGATGTGACTTGTTCAACAGCAAAAAGGAAGAACTGCTGAAAAGCACAGTAACATGGATGAACCTCAGAAACACTGAGTGAAAGAACATTCACACATGCACAAAACATTCTACTTGATTCAATGAATATGAAGTGCAAGAGCAGGGAAAATAAATTTATGATAGATGTCAGAAGGTGGTTGCATTTGGAGATGGGGTAAAATTGATGGGGAGATAGTGTGTGGGAACTTTCTAGATGATGAAAATGTTCTATATTTTGCTTGGGTGGTAGTCTCACAGATATTTACAAATGTCCTAACTCATCAAACTGAATATTTTAGACCTGTGCCTTTTATGTTGCATAAATTGTAACTCTAATTAAACGAATGAATGAAAAACAAACAATCTAAGTATTTCCAGGGAGATACCTAAAGGTAAATTCAGGTTGAACAAGAGGTTGTATCCACTTAAACATCAGCAGAATTTGTTTCAGAGTTAGGACTATTGTGTCCTGAGAAAGACCTGGAGTATCTAAAAATATGAAAGGGAAATCATGATAAATAATATGAAAGGCTCTAAAGAAGACCTACAAGACCCATTTGAAACTGTGCAAGAAAAACCATTTTTCTTAACCTTCCCTCAAATAACCTTTAGAATATTTAAGAATGCTCTGTAGGATGTACACTTAATTTCAAACATAACTAACCAGTTTGTAATCCATAAAAATACCAATATTTCTACACTTAAAAGGAGTTCTGGATTTTGCTGCTTGGGGTTTTTGTTTCCTATGTGTAAGGAGTGGCACCTCTCCGTAGACTTGGGGCCTGTTTGGGCACCATCCTGCACCAGACATATGGTCCTGGTCTGCGACCACTGGGCAACAACCAGGGCTGCAATTCTATGGTAGTGGGTTCCTCCCTGTCCAGCATCTCTCTTTAACAGCACCTTACGGAGCTCACTTTCTTCAAGCAATAAAAGGGTTCATTCAGAAAAACTAACTTACATGACAGAAATAATCTAAGTTTAAATATTGATGCCATATTCCAAGTACGGGTCCTGGAGTCAGAGTGTAATTTTAGAGCAGCTGCTATCTTCTCTAGATGCTGGTGAAATCATCAGCCAGGTAGGACTAGGGTGACATCCTTTGCTTGTCCTGTGGCCGCTCTCCATCTTTGGTCAGGCCGGTTCTGCTCCTTGGCCCCCTTTTGCTGCAGAGCGCCACACTGGTCTGTTGTGTATGTGTATGTAGGCATGTGTGTGTGGGTGGGTGGGGGGGCTTCTTGTTTTCACAACTACACATATTCCAGAGTTTCTCATTCTCTTCAGCTCCTCAAAGTCCAATTTCAAGGACACAGTTTTTTATCAATTATTCTTTTATTGTTCTAGAATCTGTACTTTGAATTGCTACAGCTCAAATCTTTGCAAAACAGGGACTTCTACAAGAAAAATCTTTGCAGATGCCTGCTGTCCGTGAGCTTCTGTACAAGTCCCCATTAAATTCCTGTGGTGGCCAGGGTAGAAAGGCTTGTTGTTGTTGTTGTTTTAATAGTCTTCCAAAGCATAACTAGAAAATAAAAATTGTCTGGATTAAGACCTTCTCCCAACACATAAGTGCCCCTTTATCTACAGCAGCAGCAGTGAGGGACAAAGCCACTTACTTACTACGTCTTGGGTGTTTTACAAGTTATCCAGTTCACACTCACCGTATTTGGGTGGCAGGTGGATCTGAACCTTTGAAAAAACAACCGAATGTGGAAAGAACAATGGGCTGGGAGTCTTGAGTCTTGAGTTCCACCTCTTGAGTCTTGAGTCTTGAGTCTAAATAACTGCATGATCTTAGTCTCTGATTCTCCACTTTCTCATATGTGAAATAAAGGGTTTCATACTGGTTACTTCTGAGAATGGGGGTTGGAACTATTAACTACTAGGAGAGACTTCCAGATTTAAAGATCCAAGACTGTGTCAGACAAATACATACCAACTGAGATTAAAAAACAAAACAAAACACAGAAGCAGACAAGCTCTTACATCTACACACATGCAAACTACTGAGGGAGAATGGAAGCCCTTCCTTGCAGAAAAATTCCAAAATTCCAAATAATATATGCAGAAGGAATGAGGGCAAGAGAAAAATTACCATTTGACCATCACAGTAATAATTATTGTGGGCAAGATTTGGGGATGAAACTTTAAAGAGGAACAAAAGAGTTGCATAGTCTCAAATTATCTCCCCCCAAATATTTGTTAAATGTTTTGGTGGTTTTTAGCATATGTTCACAAATGTTTTGATAATCCTACCTCTAGAAGGAGTCGTTTATTTTCCCAGCTAATAGATTTAGTAAATGACTTCTAATGGATAGAGTATGGAAAGAGGAGAAAAAACCAAAAGCCTACTAATATCACAGTAGAGAAACCTGGCAGACAGATATCACCTTAACCAAGTAATCAAGTAAAGTAATCAAAGTTTACAGCAGCAGGAGTAAGACGATTAGGACATGTTGATACTGTGTGTCCCTGATATGATACAATGAGAAAGGCATTCATCTCTGTGATATTCTAAAACATTGGCAACCACAGTCTGATCATTAGAAACATCAGACAAAACCAAATTGAGGGACATTATACAAAATATCCAGCTAGTGCTCCTTGAAAGTGTCAAGTGCATGAAAATCAAGGCAAGTTTGTCCCAGTTGGAGGAGACAAAAGAGATATGGTGACTAAATGCAACATAGGGCCCTACTGAAGCCTACTTACTGGAGCAGAAAAAAGCATGCGTGGGAAATGCTTGCAATTCCCATGAAGGCTGAAGTTTAGTTAATAGTGCTGTGCCAATGTTAATTTCTCAGGTTTGATGAAGGGACCTGCTCACATGCAATGTAACAATATTAAGGGAAGCTGCGTGAAAGCTGTCAGGGTGAATCTCACTTAATAGCACTTCACTGAGGCTGTGTTCTTTACAGATTGAAGGCTTGTGGTAACACTGTGTTGAGCAAATCTGCTGGCGGCATTTTCCCAGCAGCATTTGTTCACTCCTGGTCTCTGTGTCACATTCTGGTGATTCTCACTCTACTTCAAACTTTTCATCACTATTCTGTTTGTCATGGTGATCTGTGATCAGTGATCTTTGATGTTACTCTGGTGCTCCATTTTGGGGGTACCACAAACTGTGTCTGATTAAGATAGCAAATGTAATTGAGAATGTTGTGTGTGTTCTGATGGCTCCACTGATGCGCCAGTCTCCCATGTCTCTCCCTCCCCTCGGGGCTCACCATTCTCTGAGACACAATAACACTGAAATTAGGCCAGTTCATAGACCCTACAATGGTCTCTAAGTGTTCAAGGGAAGGGAAAAGTCGCACACCTCTCTCTTTAAACCAAAAGCTAGAAATGACTAAGCTTATTGTAGAAACCATGTCGAAAGCTGAGACAGGCTAAAGTCTAGACCTCTTGAGCCAGTCAGCCAAGTTGTGGATGCCAAGGGAAAGTTCTTGAGGGAAGTTGAAAGTTCTACTCCAGTGAACAAGTGAATGATAAGAAAGCAAAACAGGCTAATTACTGATACGAAGAGAGTTTCAGCAGTCTGTGTAGAAGATCAAACCAACTGCAATATTCCCTTAAGCCAGAGAATAATCCAGAGCAAGTCCCTAACTCTCTTCAATTCTGAGAAGGCTGAATGAGGTGAGGAAGCTGCAGGAGCTAAGAGAGGTTGGATCGTGAAGTTTAAGGAAAAAAGCCATCTCCATAAAATAAAAGTGCAAGCTGCAGCAAGGTATCCAGAAGATGTAGCTTAGATAAGTCATGAAGGTGGCTACACTAAACCACAGATTTTCAACCTACATGAAACTATTGGAAGAAGATGCCACGTACGACTTTCATTGATAGAGAGGAGATGCCAAGGACTTGTTTCAAAGCTGCAAAGGACAGGCTGATGGAGCTGGTGACTTGAAGTTGAAGCCACTGCTCACTTAACCATTCTGAAAACCCAGGACCCTTAAGAATTATGCTAGGGCGCCTGGGTGGCTCAGTGGGTTAAGCCGCTGCCTTCCACTCAGGTCATGATCTCAGGGTCCTGGGATCGAGTCCCGCATCGGGCTCTCTGCTCAGCAGGGAGCCTGCTTCCTCCTCTCTCTCTCTCTCTGCCTGCCTCTCTGCCTACTTGTGATCTCTCTCTGTCAAATAAATAAATAAAATCTTTAAAAAAAAAAAAAAGAATTATGCTAAACTCTGCCTGTGCTTTATAAATGGAACAACAAAGCCTCTGTTTACAACATGGTTTACCCAATATTTTAAGTCTGCTGTTGAGAACTACCGCCCAAAAATAAAAAAATCCATTTAAAATATTGCTGCTCATTGACAACTCACCTGTCACCCAAGAGGTCTGATGGGGATGGACAACAAGATTAATGTCATTAATGTCTGCTAATACAACATTCATTCTATAGCCTGTGGTTCAAGGAGCAATTTCGACTTTCAAGTCTTACTATGTAAGAAATACATTTCAAAAAGCTATAGTTGCCATGGATAGTGATTCCTCTGATGGACCTGGGCAAAGTCCATTGAATACTTTCTGGAAAGGATTCACCATTCTACATGCCATTAAGAACATTCATGATCCATGGGAAGAGGTCACAATATCAACGTGAACAGGAGTCTGGAAGAAGTTGATCCCAGCCCTCATGGATGACCTGGTGGGCTCCGGACTCCAGTGGAGACAGGAACAGCAGATGTGGTGGAAACAGGGAGAGGACTAGAAGCAGCAAGGGAGTCTGAACATGTGAGTGGATGGTTGCAATCTACTGATCGAACTTTCACGGCCGAGGGGCTGCTTCTTACGGATGAGCAAAGAGAGTGGTTTCCTGAGCTGGACTCTACTCCCAGTGAAGATGCTGTGAAGATGGTTGAAATGACAACAGAGGATTTAGAGTATGACACACACTTAGCAGCAGCAGGGTTTGAGAGGACGGACTCCAATTTTAAAAGAAGTTCTATTTTGGGTAAAGCGTTATCAAACAGCATCACATGCTACGGAAGAGTCAAATGGTGCTGTAAACTTCATTGCTGTCTTATTTTAAGAAATTGCCAGAGCCCACCTACCATTCAGCAGCCACCACCCTCATCAGTCAGCAGCCACTAATATCGAGGGAAGACCCTCCACCCGCAAAAATATTACAACTTGCTGGTGGCTCAGATGACTTATTGGGATTTTTCAGCAATAGAGTATATTTAAATTAAGGTATGTACATTCTTTTTATAGACATAATGGCATTGCACACTTAACAAACTGCAGTGTTTTATAAACCTAACTTGAATATGCACTGGAAACCAAAACATTCATTTGACTTGCTTTACTGTGATATCTGCTTTATTGCAGTGGGTCTGGAACCAAACCAGCAGGATCTCCAAGAAATATCTCTACAAGAATTCTATGTACTATCTTTGTAACTTATCCCTGTGCTATCTATGTAATTTATCTTTGTACTATCTTTGAAACATCCATAAATATAAATTGCTCCCCCCCAAAAGTTTAGAAAAATGTTAAGTTAAATTGCATTCAGTGTCGCAATTAAAAATATGTGTGCCTAATCAGGAGCTCTACTGTTACATCCAGAGATCAAGAAAGAAACTAGCATAAATAAATAAATACTAAAAAAAAAAAATTAAAGAATTATAGACCATTACACTCTCTTTTCTTGAAATACTGGCCAAGAACATCTTGACCCTACCAACAAAGCCTGGGCACATACCTTGCACATCATGTAGCCTAGAACTCATTATTTTGTCATTAGTTTGCTTTTCATATCTCTAAAAGAACCTCAGGAGATCATCTAGTCCCAGGCTGGGGAACCATTTCATTCCCATCCAGGCCCATACACCCATAGAAAACATTAGCATTAGTACAAAGCAACTTAATGCCATTTCAGTTGTTAGGGTTTTTTTTTTTTTTTCCCCCAGATATAGAAATGTGTGATGTTATGTTTGTGTGACTTTTAAATTAAGAAGAGTTTACATAAAATTGTTCCATACATATGGGGAGAACCACACAAAAACCTATATCCATATTAGGAACCATTTAAGGCCTAAGAAGGAATGGAGAGGAGAAGAATGGTGAGGAGGAGCTGCCTGATATCCCCAGGGGCGTGGACTTCACGGCCAAACCTGTCATGGGATCCTACAGCCCAGCACTGGATGAGGTGTTTGTGGGAAGCAGCCCTGAGAGTAACTGCAGTCAGTGTCCTGGTGGAGGATGAGTCGCAAAGTTTGGGATCTAGATTTTGCTGTCAGGTCTGAGTGGAAAAACTGAATAACAACTAGAGCTTCCATTTACAGTGGCCTATCCCATTCTGTTCCCACACTAGCCTTGTGAGGGAGATTTTGTTATTAGCCTCTGCTTTTAGCCAGGGGAAGTGAAGCTAAGGGACAGAAAGGAACTTGCCTCAGGTCTCACTGCTGGTGACCGGGGAAGCCAGAACTGGGGGACTTAGGTTCATAGGGCTTCAGAGTTCTGAGCCACCACACAAAATGAATGAAATCTGAGCAGACATAGGAACCACAAAGAGAAAGAAGAGGCAGGAATGACGTGGGAAAGTTTAGCATTTGCCTCAAGTACCCGAGATTCACTTTTAATGGTTTACAGACCCAACATTGGAGCAAACAAGGAAATAGCAGTGGAGACAGAGACAGAAAAGTGTCCCTTTACCACCCTGCCCCCTACCGCCACACACACACAGAGTAAAATATTAGACTCATGGAGGAAATGGAATTGGAGCCACCGCATGTAACCATTCCCAGCTATGTCTCTTCTGGATTCTTCCAGGGTCAGTCTTCCATCTGGCTCTGTCCTGTGCAGGCCTGCAGCTCGGCAGAGTCAAGGCTTGTGGGTTAGTTATGGGGAGGCCTTTCACCAAGATGGGGTGGTGTCTGGAAATGGTCCAGTGCTCTCACAACTGGCCACTAATGATCTTGGGACACATTCAGATACAACCGTCTCCCTGAAAGGTCTTTCCCTACTCTCCGGTCTAGGGAGGGCCCCAGCGTGCACTTGGATATTGTCACAGAGTTCTCCATGGCATGTTTTCTGTATTATTAATGAATGAACAATTTGAATGAGTATATCTGACTTCTGCCTTCCTCATTTCTACCTAAGCTCCATAAAGACAAGGATTTTCTTCCCTACTTTTTAAACATCATACCTCCAGTTTTCAAGATGATACACGACCCAAAATAATGCTCGATATTTATGGAATGACAATGTGTTGCAGGAGCATTGGGCTGCTTCCTGTCTATCTAACCCTCCTAGAAGAGGCTTGTCTCCTCGAACTTCTAGGCTATTACCAGATAGAATTAGTATTCCCTACCCCCACCCTGAAGACCAGCTTGGTAGCCTGTTAACCACCACCTCACCTCCTTTTTACTTAAGTCCCTTCTCTGGATCCTATGTCCCTCTAAAGATGGGCCACAGTTTGCTGATCAGGACTGTGACCTTTATAATTAGATCCTGATGATAAAGACAACTCAGCTCAGAAGCTCCTGGTTTGTCATTCTGTTCTTGCTACCCTAGTATCCAATTCTTTCTTGGCCCCATTTTCACCTGCAAACCATTTTCTTCCAGGGAGCTCCAATTGTCTAATCATCAAAGCACACAAGTTAATGAATCACATAGACGTTAAGGGGCCAGAGGGCCATACTGTGCTGGGTATTTTCCAGGTTAGACAGTGGCAACAGTGTTTTACACTAATTGACTATCTCTCTTCTTTTTAAAAGATCCACAGTGGAGGGGAGCCTGGGTGGCTCAGTGGGTTAAGCCTCTGCCTTCCGCTCAGGTCATGATCTAAGGGTCCTGGGATCGAGCCCCACATTGGGCTCTCTGCTCAGCAGGGAGCCTGCTTCCTCCTCTCTTTCTCTCTCTCTGCCTGCCTCTCTACCTACTTGTGATCTCTGTCTGTCAAATAAATAAATAAAATCTTAAAAAAAAATAAAAGATCCACAGTGGAGAGCACTGGTGGTGGTTAATGTCTTAGGTTTCAGGTGTGGAAATGACTTAATTGATAACACCTGGGGAGGCTATACCAGCTGATGGGACTTTGGGTGTGTAACCTCTTTGCTGGGAAAAGAATTTTTCACCTGGAAGGAAAAAAAAGAGGAATCATAGTGGACACTGAGGGGAAAAAGGAGGGAGGGTTGACTGGGAACAGAGCCTTCGTTTGCTCTTTCAGACCCATTCACCATCTTTTCACACTCTGCGCTGTGCCCTCAGATCCCAACTTTTATCCACAGCATTAACCAGGTTTCCAGCTGGGTTTGGCCAATGGGAAGGACTGGCAGGAGACTGGAAAATGGGAGGGCAGAGAAACACTGTTGGGTTGATTCCCTTGATCACCTCCTGGCGAGGTGACAGCTCATGCATTCGGACACCAAAGGCCACAGCTCTCTCCCCCTACTGTGCTCTCACTGGTTTCAGCCATCCCTTCCTCTTCTTGCCCTCTCCAGTACAGAGACAGTAGGTGTCCTCCTGTAGCCAGCCCTGTGGTGTGCCTCTAGCTTTTACAGTTTCCCTATATCTTGTCACACCGTTGTTCCTAGTAATCTCATTAAACTTTCTTTAACCACCTTTTCGAGGTTTCTGCTCTTTCTGTTCTGCCTCCTCCTTACGCAAAGACTCAGGCTGATGCAACTTCCACCGCCTGGTACTTTCCACATCACGCCGGAGGAAAGAAGCCCAGTAAATTTTCAGTGTTCCGGCTTCCTTGCAACAGACACACGCCATTCCTGCTCCTATCCCATTAGGTAAAGTTACGGTTGACTTCAAGAGGGTGGAGAAATAGAATTCTACCATTCGCTTCCAAGGAGAAAGATTTTAGAGCAGCACTAAACACCATCACAAACCAATTCTACCTCCCCCTTCAGCCCCTACTTCCCTCCAGGAATCTCAACAAATCATCTATTATAATGAAATATATACAAATTATATATAAATATGCAAATATATACCAATAAAACAAAACAAAACAAAACAAAAAACCTCCCGGGTCCATGTTAGGACGAAGGGGAAGGAGGAGAAGGGCTAAAAGTGGCGGGAGCGGTGGTGGGGCGGGAGGTGGGGTGCGAGGGAGGGAAGGGGGTTGGGCTCAGGGCCCTCGGCGCCCCGCCTCCATCCACCACCTTCAATGGATCAGCAGCTGGAGGGCCTGGCGCAGGGGGCGGGGAAGTGAATGGGCTGTGCCGGCTGAGGACTCCTTGAGGCTTTCAGTTAAAGAGCAGGGATCACAGCAAACAAGCCGCAGAAGTGCTCTGACCTTCCCTCTCGGATCAGCTTAGCAGCCCCCAAGGACACTGCCTATTAACATAGATACCAACTGAGACTCTGCAACCCTTTGGGGTTTTTGAAGAGGAAGACGAACTGCAGCGCAGGATTTTAATTTGGGGAAAATTAAATAATCTGGTAAAAGAGTGGATCTGAGAAATCAGTGAAAGCAAAAATCTTCCACAATCTGTAATCGCAAATGTTGGAGGAACAATTTGCACATTTAGATCCTACAGATTAGGGATACATATCAGAGGCTGTTGAAGAGGCATCAAACCGCATTTTGATGAGCTAGAGACCGATATTGTTTGCAAGTCTGGCACTACAGACTCTTCCAGAAGACTTGGATTTATGAGATGACAGACTGCTTAAGAATTTAGATATAAGAGGCCGCCTGCGTGGCTCAGTGGGTTGGGCCTCCGCCTTTGGCTCAGGTCATGATCACAGGGTCCTGGGTTCGAGTTCTGAATCCGGCTTTCTGCTTGGCGGGGAGCTTGCTTCCTCCTCTCTCTCTGTCTGCCTCTCTGCCTACTTGTGATCTCTGTCTGTCAAATAAATAAATAAAATCGTTTAAAAAAAGAATTTAGATATAAGATGCGTAAGAAGTCTTAAAGGTTGCAGAGTAACAGATGAAGCTTTACATCTAGTACCAAACATTGACTATTTTAGTGTCCGCCAGAGTTATCAAACTGGGGACTAAATGCCACAACACCTATTCCAATATATTAGGTTTCCTCCGAGGTGTTTCCTGAACTATGCTAGTAGCAAGAACTTGCCAGCTTTACCCAAATGCAATAATACCAACTTTTTTTAAAAAAAGATTTTATTTATTTGACAGAGAGAGAGATCACAAATAGGCAGAGAGGCAGGCAGGGGGGCGGGGGGTGGGGGGAAGCAGGCTCCATGCTGCGCAGAGAGCCTGGTGGGGCTGGATCCCAGAATCCTGAGATCATGACCTGAGCTGAAGGCAGAGGCTTAATCCACTGAGTCACCCACGCACCCCAGTAACATCAGCTCTTACACATAAAATTTTCTTGGTAATTTCTAAATGATATCTGTTTAGATTATGTTAAAATAAAATTGTAGACACTGAAAAAAAATAAAAAAATTACTCAATGATTAAATATTGTAATAATGATTCCAAAACACAGATAGTGAGTGAATTTATATGTGGTGAGACTATAGGTGCTTTTTTCCTTCTAATTTTTGACTTTTCTGAATTGTAAACTTCTTAGAATGACAAAGTAGTGTCTTTTATAAGGGAAACCACCAGTAAACTTAATTTTGTAAGCATATTATTTACGAGACTGTAGTAACTTAGAGAAGATGCTTATGATTTTTTAGTAAAAGGATTAACACTTAAAACTGTATCTAAATTGATAAGTACATCTGTGGTCAGGGGTGAAAGAAATAGATAAAGTGTAAGACTGGTTGTATTTTGATGAATTTCAAAACTCCGTGGCTTTTTAATATTTATTTATTTTTAAGTGTGTTTATTTAAGTAATCTCTCCACCCAACATAGGGCTCGAATTCCCAACCCTGAGATTGAGTCACATGCTCCTCAAAATGAGTCCGTCAGGCACGCCTCTTTAAAAAAAAATCATAAATTTAAAACAAATAAGTTGTGGATAGTAATCAAATTCTATTCCAGTTAAGAATAGGACAGAAAGTGTGGAGGAAAAGCTGTTCTCAAGCTCTGCCTTTATTTCTGGAAAAGACAATGTTTACTCTGTATTAGAGACCAGATTAAGCATTTTTGATACTTCTGTTGCATCAGACTGTTCCCTCCTTTCCCATAGGCAAGATTGCTTCCTTACTATGTATAAACAGTTAGGTCTTTTCTCTGAATCTTAGGCTCACCTTTGTCCCAGATATTGCATCAGCTCCCCTCTTTGTTCCAAATTTCTTAACTTAAATGTTATTTCACCCCATTCCTACTGCGAGCAAAGAATTTAACTATCTGGGTAAGTTCTCCCCCTGGGTCAAGCAGTAATTGATTCCCTCTCATCAGGAAAATGGCTAAGATGGCATCACAATGACCAGATTCTTCTCTGTGGAGGGCATAACTTCCTAAAACACTAAGTCCAAATAGTTTTGCTTAAACTGCTTGCAGTACAACTAAATTATTGAAAAGAATGTTTTAGGGCAAATTCCACAAATTCTTCAGTCCTGAATGTTTTCAATTAAACTACCAATGGTTTTTTTTCTTCCTTAAGCTAGATTTCAAATAAGAAGGTTTCAAAAAATCACCGTAGACACAGAATTCTAAATTCTCTAAATTTTATTCACAGCTGCTCACCTGTTTACATACATAGACACCTTCAATCACAATGTCTGCCTGTGGTTGGAAATGACCACAGGTTGGAGGGCTTATTCAGAGGAATCACTTTTAGAAGTACTACAGTGGAGACAAGGCAGCTTTGACTATAATTTCAATGAAAAGCACTGAACATCCATTTCCAAGGCTTTTTTTTTTCCTTTAACCAAAATTTTAAAAAATGCATCCAAGTTCCTCTACTTGCCCAAGGCCTTTTCCTTGTCTCCCTCTGTTGTGTCCTGAGTCTAGGCTACACCAAATCTGAATAAAATGTGACCTGTTGTTAACTCTGCTTGGAGGTATACTTAGTCCTATCAGTTTGGTATCCTCCTCGTTGTGGAGTATTTAATAAGCTTGATTACATATTTGTACTTCGTTCTTCTGTTAGGATTTTATAGTCTTTCTTTTCCCCTAAGACTTGACTTTTTAGGTAATCTCTACACCCAACATGGGGCTCAAATTCACAACCCCCCAAGATCAATAGTCACACATTTCACTGACAGAGTCAGCCAGGCAGCCCAGGATTTTACATACTTTTACTAATTTTCTAAATGGTGCAAACCCTACCAGAAAGAATATAGGATGTCACCGCCAATGTCAGTCCATTAGAATAGAACCAGCTTCTCACAGATCTAAAGTAAATGAACTGGACTGCCTTTTTCCATACTGGCAACTGGTACCAACTCTCTATCCACTAGCTCTTGACCTTTATAGAAGACAGCAACTTCCCTCTGTCTGGGGACATTTGAAGGGTCATATCTGAGGCAGGTTTTTCTCAAGATTGTACTTTTCTTCCTCAAACTGATGACTACTGGGGCACCTGGGTGGCTCAGTGGGTTGAGGCCTTTGCCTTCGGCTCAGGTCATGATCCCAGGATCCTGGGATCGAGCCCCGCATCGGGCTCACTGCTCGGCAGCCTGCTTCTCCCTCTCTTTCTGCCTGCCTCTCTGCCTACTTGCGATCTCTGTCTGTCAAATAAATAAATAAAATCTTAAACAAACAAACAAACAAACAAACCTGTCAGCTACAGTAAGAATACATCATAGCCCCCAGAGCAGAAATACCATACTCGTTCTGGGAGGAAGGGGCTTAGGTACCAAAATTATTGCAGGACCTTGTTAATAGGAATATTTCAAGAATCTGGGGGACACATATGTGTAGGGATCTTGAGAATACTGCATTGGGAATGGTGATGCGGAAGCAGGGTTAGGAAACTGGGTAGATTATAGCTTATTATTATTGGGGCCATCCTTCATGACTTGGAGCTGAGAATTCTGGCAAAGGACACCAGGATCCCATCCAACATGCTGCTGGGAAGGTTCTTTGAAGCTTTGATACCATGATAGCTTAGGATAACTAGGTGGAGATGCTAGAATGGCCTTGGCATGGAATTGAGGAAGGCATCCGAAGATTCAGGGAGGTAAAAATATTAGAATGAATTTATTATTTGTGATCAGAGAAACTGGCACTGGACAGTATTCCCTAGGAGGACCCAAAGAACACTTCTTTCGCTAAAGCAAGGAGGAAAGCATTGCTAAGGAGCACCAGTTAATTTGACAAACTCTGTGGTAACTATCTTGTACAGGCTAGGATTGACAGAAGATTTACCATGGGATTAAGATTCAAGGCAATAGTAAGATTCTGGAATGGCAGAGACCAATGGCAGCTCTTAACTGTTAGAATAAAGGGGGCATCGCCATACTGGGCAGCAAGGCTATAGTAGTATTTGGTATGCTTTGACTCTCAGCTAATAAGTCATGGTGTTCCTAGAGGGGAGACGGAAAGCCAACCAGAATGTTATTTGACCTGTATAATAAAATGGAAAAAATCGAGAACTGGTGAACAGAAACCTTCACCAGCATTTCTTTCAGAGAGAAAGATTCTTTCACCCAGTTTCTAAATATGTCACTTCACAGACCCAAAGCCCACTCACTGAAGAAGAGATAGATCCCTTTGAGGAAAGACAATGCAATGTTACTACAAGTATTTATGGTAAACATTCCCTTGATCCTTCTCCAAAGGGATCTAAGGCTGCTTATCACTGTGCTCATGCACTGGCAAAAGGGAATTGTCAGACTTTTCAAGAACAGTTGAATATAGGGACCATGGCTCTGTGTTGATACTGTATCAAGGGACCTGAAGTACTTTTCCTTATTCTCCAGTTAAAATGGGGTGGTAGGGAGGCCAAGTGATAAAAGGAGCTCTAGTTCAAATGTGTCTTACTATGGGTTCACTAGATCTTTTAGATCTACCCTGTTGTTATTTCTCTGGTATATGAGCATGTAGTTGGGACACACACAGGCAGTAGCTGACAGTACATTCACATTGGTTTCCCAAATTGTGAAGTAAGAGGAACTATGGTAAGAAACTTAAAACCATTTCTTCCTTTGGCCAAGTCAACATGTTAAAGTAATAATACATGCTGGCAGGATAGAGCACCAGTTACTCATACTGGTCGCCAAAGGAATAACGCGCTATGGAATTCGGTTGTTTTCTTTTGTTGTTCTTGGCTTTTTTATTCTCCTCCTTGTTTTATTTCTCCAGACCTTCACTCTAGCTCCTTAGGATCCCTTCTTATTCTCCTCCACCACCTCCTCCTCCACTTCCTCCTCCTTCTTCTCCTACTTCTCCTTCTTAAAATCTTTTTAAGATTTATTTATTCACTTGAGAGAGAGAGCGAGGCAGGGGGAGGGGCAGAGGGCGAGAAAGAGAATCCTCAAGCAGACTCCCCGCTGAGAGTGGAGCTTGATCCCAGGACCCTGATATCATGACCTGAGCCAAAACCAAGAGTTGGACACTTAACCGACTGAGCCACCCAGCTGCCACATGGATATTGTCTAAATTTTTCTGAAGAACTTTTTCACTTAAAAAATAATTTTTAGGGGGACCTGACCTATCTTTCATCCAAGTAAACCGTGGAGATTTGGCCCAGTCTTGTGCCTGCCTTCCTTTTCCATGGTATGGCACTGGGCATACTTCTAAACAAAACTCTTCTTGCCCTTCTCAATATCACCCATTTTTATTTTTATGTTTACTTTTTTAGATTTTTAAAAATTTAAATTCAATTAGCCAACATACAGTAGTACATCATTAGTTTTTGATATAGTGTTCAATGATTCATTTGTTACGTATAACACACAGTGCTCATCACACCATGTGCCCTCCTTAATGTCAATCACCCCATCTCCCCGCCCAACTCTCTTTCTGCAACCTTCCATTTGTTTCCCAGAGTCAAGAGTCACTTATGGTTTGTCTCCCTATCTGATTTCTTCCCACCAGTTTTCCCTCCCTTCCCCTATGATCCTCTGCCTTATTCCTTATATTCCACCTACAAGTGAAACTATATGACAATTGTCTTTTTTTTGTTTGGCGTAATCCATTTTTAAATCACTCTTTTGTCATGCAGGTGACAAAAGGTGAGCCCTTTCAAGTCAGCCAGCCGGCTCTCTCCAGCAGACCTTACTTCTTTAAAAATAAATAAATAAATAAAATTTAATTGTGGCATAATGTACTTTTTCACTTTTTAAAAAAATATATTTTATTTATTTGAGAGAGAGAGTGAGACAGCACAAGCAGGGGGTGGAGGTAGAGAGGAGCAGAGGGAGAAGGAGAAGCAGACTCTCCTCTCAGCAGGGAGCCCAACAGGGGGCTCAATCCCAGGACCCAGGATCATGGTCTGAGCTGAAGCCTGGTGCTTAACCAACTAAGCCACTCAAGCGTCCCACTTTTAGACTTTGTTTTTTTGTTACAACTTGCCATTTTAATCATTTTTAAGTGTATGGTTCAGTGGTATAAAGTATGTTTTATTTTGCTGTGCAGCCATCACCACTATCCATTGCTGGAACTTTCTCATTCATCCCAAACTGAAATTCTGTATCCAATAAACAATAACTCCCCTTTCTCTCCTTCCTCTAGCTCTTGGTAACTACTATTCTATATTCTGTCTCTATGTATTGAACTATCTAACTACCTCATGTAAGTGGAATCACACAACATTTGTCATTTTGTGTCTCATTTCTTTCACTTAACATGTCTCAAAGTTCATTCATGTTGTTGCATGTGACAATTTTGTTCTTCTTAAAGGCTGAATAATATTCCATTGTATGTATCTATGACATTTTTTTTGTCCATTCATCTTTTGATGGGCATTTGGGTTGTTCAAGCACTTTAATAAGAATTGACTTAACCTATGAGGTTTGAACCCCATTTTCAGATGAAGAAACTGAGGCTCAGCTAAAGAACTTCCCCAGAGGGGCGTCTGGGTGGCTCAGATGGTTAAGCCTCTGCTTCCGGCTCAGGTCATGATCCCAGGGTCCTGGGATTGAGTTCCTCATTGGGCTCCCTGCTCAACAGGGAGTCTGCTTCTCCCTCTCCCTCTGCTGCCCTCCCCCCACCGCTTGTGCGCTCTCTCTCTCTCTCTCTCTCTCTGTCAAATAAATAAATAAAATCTAAAAAAAATAAAAGAAAGAAAGAACTTCCCCAGACAGTGGGGAACTTAAATCCACATGCCTATGTAAGGAGTGTGAAGTATTAACCATTATGCTCTGCTCTTCCTATGCTTTTGAGCAAGAGGTACACATAGCTATATTCTGTACTGAAGGTGAGGAAATACCCCCAGGCTGGATTGGAACAGGAGGTCTTCATAGCAGCTGTGGCTTGGCTCTGACCCTCAAAGGAAATGAAAGATTTAAATAAATAATGGACTGCAAGAGCCAAGGCATAAAATGGCAGGGACAGGATTTGCATTGAGGGAAGGGTTATGTAAGGACCTGTAGGACCAGATGTTTTCTGCAGGGAGGATCATATGCCAAGCAAAACACCTGTTGAAAAAGTAAGGTAAGCAGTGATCCAAGGGGTGTCTCACATCCTTGGCAAGACTGTGCTTCCTTAAACTCTGACATTGGAGGCAGAGGGTTAAAGGCTTTTGAAAAGCTAATGTACCTTTCCCCCCAAACCTATGGTACATTTAGCTTTGTAAATCAAATGATATTTTAAGTGACCTAGAAGGATTGGCTATTTAAAACAACCTGTCATTTCTTATCAATCTAGTGTGAGATATGGGTGGTTTATTCACTTCATGACATTCACCAAGTCATTAATCAACACCTTCGAAAGACAATCCATCTTTTCACTGTTACCTTCTCTGCTGAAATGAGAGAAGGTGAAGACAACAAGATACTGTGAGCAGTCAAGAATTCAATGAGTGTTTAAATGGTAGCACTTGCGGCTTTAAGATCATGAGCTGCTGGAAATCAAAACCCCTGTCTTCTGGTCCTCTATCCCCCTTGAAGCCTAGCACAAAGTAGTCACCCAAACTTTGCAAGTGCGAACTTCAGCATGACTCGGAACCAAAAAGCAGGGACTGCTTGGATAGAAGAAACAGGCTCCTGGTTTGGACTCAGCCACACTGGGGTGACCTCTGGCCAATTATTTAAATGTTCTGGGCACCAGTATCCTTATTTGGAAAAGGGAAATTGCCAAGCCTGATTTGAGTAAATCAGTTCACATTT
The DNA here is from genome assembly GCF_009829155.1 of Mustela erminea. Lineage (NCBI taxonomy): Eukaryota > Metazoa > Chordata > Mammalia > Carnivora > Mustelidae > Mustela > Mustela erminea. The sequence continues at coordinate 29,831,144 of NC_045623.1, forward strand.
ATAAACTCATTTTTGGGAGCCATTATTAAGAACCTTGGGACTGACTCCATTTCAAGATAATCATTATAATAAATAGCAGTGGAGAATTTAGAGACTTCTATTTTAAGAGATACATTCATTTCAGAGATTTCAGTCAAAAATAGCAATTTTGAGAGGTGTCTGGTGAGTGATGACTTGTCCAGTGAAGTAAGAACTTGCCCTTTGTACTTTCAATGCTTGTCCTTCTCAGGTGCCTGACACAGTCATGTTAGCTTGTCACTTCATGGGACAAAGTTCATGTTCTTTTTTGAACTAAGTCTCTCTTCAGTTTGTGTATTAAAAAGAAAAAAACACATGCACAAATGTCAGAGCTCCAAAATATCTGAGAAAAAATTGATAGAACTACAAGGAAAAATAGACAACTTTATACTTATAGTTGAAGACTTCAAGGCTCTTCTTTCAGCAGTTGATAGAACAACTAGTTAGAAAACCGGGAAGGATACAGAAGGACTTAATAAGACCATCAACCAACAAGATCTAAGAGACATTGATAGAGGGGCACCTGGGTGGCTCAGTAGGTTAAGCCTCTGCCTTTGGCTCAGGTCAAGATCTCAGGGTCCTGGGATCGAGCCCCACATCGGGCTCTCTGCTCTGGGGGAAGCCTGCTTTCCCCTCTCTCTCTCTGTCTGTCCCTCTGCCTACTTGTGATCCCTCTCTCTGTGTCAAATAAAAAAAAAAAGAGAGACATTGATAGAACATTCCACTCAACAATAGTAGAAAACATACTCTTTTGAAGTACCTGTGAAACATATACTAAGATAGATTGTATCCTGGGGTATAAAAGAAACCTAAACAAATTTGAAAGAACTGAGATTACACAAAGTGTGTTTCCAAAAACAATGGGGTCAGACAGAAATCAGTAAAGGCAACAAGAAAATTTCCAAATACTTGAAAACTAAACAACACTGTTTAGTTAAATCAATAATCTAAATTTTCCCCTTAAGAACCTATAAATAAAAGAGCAAATATTTTTTAATTCATTTTGGAAAGCCAGTATTATCCTGGTACCAAAACCAAATAAAAAGAGTACAAGTTGGTGCAGCCTCTTTGGAGAACAGTGTGGAGATTCCTCAAGAAATTAAAAATAGAACTTCCCTATGACCCTGCAATTGCACTCCTGGGTATTTACCCCAAAGATACAGATATCATGAAAAGAAGGGCCATCTGTACCCCAATGTTTATAGCAGCAATGGCCACGGTCGCCAAACTATGGAAAGAACCAAGATGCCCTTCAATGGAAGAATGGATAAGGAAGATGTGGTCCATATACACTATGGAGTATTATGCCTCCATCAGAAAGGGTGAATACCCAACTTTTGTAGCAGCATGGACAGGACTGGAAGAGATTATGCTGAGTGAAATAAGTCAAGCAGAGAGAGTCAATTATCATATGGTTTCACTTATTTGTGGAGCATAACAAATATCATGGAGGACAAGGGGTGTTAGAGAGGAGAAGGGAGTTGGGATAAATTGGAAGGGGAGGTGAATCATGAGAGACTATGGACTCTGAAAAACAATCTGAGGGGTTTGCAGTTGGGGGGGTGGGAGGTTGGGGTACCAGGTGGTGGGTATTATAGAGGGCATGGTTTGCATGGAGCACTGGGTGTGGTGAAAAAATAATGAATACTGTTTTTCTGAAAATAAATAAATTGATTTAATAAAAAAAATAGAAAAAAAAGAGTACAAAAAAGGAGAACTAAAAATAACCCTCTTAAATAGGGACACAAGAAGTTTAAGTATTTGCAAATTGAATTGAGCAGAGGATTATACAACATGACCAATTGCTCTAAGTAGGGTTTATTCCAGAGATGCAAGGCTGATCCAATATTCAAAAATCAGTTAATGTAATCCGTCACATCAAAGACTAAAGAAAAGTATCACATGATCATGTCAATAGAATTGTGGAGAAAGCATTTGACAAAATCCAACATCTATTCATGATAAAAACTCCCACACACTAGGAATAGAGAACTTCCTTCACTAGATTTTTTTTTTTTGACTCTACAAAACACTTGTAAGCAGAAACTAAAACCTTTCTTGCTAAGATAAAAAACAAGGTAAAGGTGTCCCCTCTTACCACTCTTTTTCAATATCATACTTAAAATCCTAGCGAATACAATAAGATAAGAAGATAAAATGAAAGGTATACAGATTGAAAAGAAGAAATAAAATGCCTTTGTTCATTTATAAAATGATTGTCCATGCAGAAAAATCTGAAAGAATTAAAAAAAAAAAAACCTGAAAGTAAAAGGAATTATAACAGGGTTGTAGGATGCAAAGTTAATCTACCAAAGCCAGTTGCTTTCCTATATACTAACAACAAACAAATGAAATTTAAAATTAAAAGCACAATGTCATTTACATTAGAGCCAAAGTCTTTAATATGTAGGTATAAATATAACAAAATATGTACATGATCTATATGAAGTAAACTAAAGGACTCTAATAAAAGAAATTTAGAAAAACTAAATAGAATAATATTCCATATTCATGGATAAGAAGACTCAATATTGTCAAGATGTCAGTTCTTCCCTACTTCATCTATAGATTCAACAAAATCCCAATGAAACTTGAGCAAGTTATTTTGTGAATATCAACAAACTGATTCTGAAATTTATATTGAAGGGCAAAGACCTAGAATAGTCAATACCAATTAAAGGAGAAGAACAAAATTACTCAACTTCAAGACTTACTATAAAGTTACAACAATCAAGACAGTGTGGTACCAGGAAAAAAAAAAAAGATAAATAGATTAACAAAACAAAACTGAGAGCCCAGAAATAGACCCACATAAATATAGTCAACCAATCCTTGGAAAAGGAGCAATAGCGATACAGTGGAGAGAAAACAGGCTTGAAAGTTAGTGCTGGAACCACTGGACATCCACATGCAAAAAACTGTATCTACACACATCAAAACATTATACCCATCAAAAAATTAACTGAAAATGGAGCACGGTCTTGAATATAAAATGCAAAGCTATAAAACACTTAGAAGATAACACAGGAGAAGAATCTAGGTTACTGTGGATTTGGCGATGACTATTTTAAGACGCAAGGCCTGAACCATCAAAGAAATAATTGATAAGGTGGACTTCACCGAGGTTAAAAACTTCTGTTCTGCAATGGACACTGCAAAGAGAATGAGAAGACAAGGCTTATAGTGGGAGAAAATATTTACAAAAGATATATCTGGTAAAAGACTGTTATCTACAATACTGAAAGAACACTTAAAATTCAATAATAAGAGGGCACCTGGATGGCTCAGTGGGTTAAGCCTCTGCCTTCATCTTGGGTCATGATCCCAGGGGCCTGGGATCAAGTCCCGATTCGGGCTCTCTGCTCAGCAGGGAGCCTGCTTCTCCTCATCTCTCTCTGTCTGTCTCTCTGCCTACTTGTGATCTCTCTCTCTGTCAAATAAATAAATAAAATCTTGAAAAAAATTCATTAATAAGAGAATCAAAAACCCATTTTAAAAATAGGCACAAGGGCAGGAAAATAGAAATCAAAACCGTGATGAGATACTACCTCACAGGGGTCAGAATGGTTAAAATTAACAACTCAGGAAACAACAGATGTTGGTGAGAATGCAGAGAAAGTGGAACTTTCTTACACTGTTGGTGGGAATGAAACCTGGAGCAGCCACTCTGGAAAACAGTATGGAGATTCCTCAAAGAGTTAAAAATAGAACTACCCTATGACCCATCAATTACTACTAGGTATTTATCTAGAGGATACAAACATAGTGATTTGAAGGGACACCTGCACCCCAGAGTGTATAGAAACTATATCCACAATAGCCAAACTATGGTAAGAGGCCAAATGTCCATCAACGGATGATAAAGAAGATGAAGTATATATATAATGGATTATTACTCAGTCATCAAAAAGAATGAAGTTTTGCCATTTGCAACAATGTGTATAGAACTAGACTGCATTATGCTAAGCGAAATAAGTCAGTTTCAGAAAGATAAATACCATATGATTTCACTTATATGTGGAATTTAAGAAACGAAAGAGGTAACCATAGGGGAAGGGAAGGAAAAGATAAGTAAGATAAAAATGGAGAGGAAGGCAAACCTCAAGAAATGCTTAACTATAGGGAACAAACTGAGGGTTGCTGGAGGGGAAGGAGGTGGGGCAATGGGGTAACTGGCTGATGGACATTAAGGAGGGTACTTGATGGAATGAATACTGGCTGTTATATGCAACGGATGAATCACTAAATTCTACCCCTGAAAGTAATAATACACTGCATGTTAACTAAAGTGAATTTAAATAAAAACAATTTTTTAACAAAATAAAAATGAGCAAAAGACCTGCACAGACACCTCTCACCAAAGAAGATATATTGTTGCCAAATAATATGAAAATATGCTCAACATGTTATGAGGGAACTGCAAATTCAAACAAGATACCTCTACACACCTATTAGAGTGGCCTAAATAAAAAAACTGACATCAAATGCTGTCAAGATGTGGAGCAACAGGAACTCCTCAGAATGATCATGCACCTGGACCCTGACAGCATGGCTCTACCACTTAAGAAATATGTAACCTTGTTCAGGTCATCAGCTGCTCAAAACCACAGACTCCTCACCTGCAAATGGAAATAGTAATAACTATATTCTCATAGAGCTGTTGCAATTTTTAAGCTATACTGAGTTTTCACAAACTCAACACACCCGTGTAACCAGCACCTTGATTGTAAAATAGAACATTTCTCTGACTTCAGACATCTTTCATTATGTCCCCGGGTTCTCACCATCCTCATATCAAATGGCATAGATTAGCTTTATCTGCTTTGTACTTCTTGTCAACAAATCATACAAAATGTAGTATTTTGTATCTGGCATCTCTTCCAACTATAACTTTTTGAGATTCAGCCATCGTGTGTAATTGTAAATTGCTTGCTCACATTAATGCATTGTATTCCATTGTGTGACTGTTCCATCATGTATTTACCATTTGGCTCTTGTTGGACATTTAGGTTTGTAGAGTTGCTTTAGGGATTGAGTGATACATGACGAACTTTCACAAACTGAACACAGCTATGTAACCAAAACTTAGGTCCAGAAACAAAAGACTTCTTTCATTCCCTTCCTGTCACTATGTTCCAAGAATAACTGCTATTTTGATTTCAAAATAAAGAATTTAAAGAATTTAAATTTAAAGAATTATATAATTTTTAAAGTAATATCTATTAATTTAAAATATTTTATTTATTTAACAGAGAGAGAAAGCACAAGCAGGGGGAGCAGCAGGCAGAGGGAGAGGGGAGAAGCAGGCCCCCTACAGAGCAAGGAACCCGATGTAGGGCTCAATCCCAGAACTCTGGGATCATGACCTGAGCCAAAGGCAGACACTTAACTGATTGAGTCACCCAGATCTCCCAGGCATCTGACTCTTGATCTCAGCTTGGTCTTGATCTCAGATCAAGTCATGAGTTCAAGTGTCACTTTGGGTTCCACAATGGACATCAAACCTACTTTAAAAAGAAATGTCGGGGGAGAAAAAAAGGATTTAACTTTATTTCTATCATCCAGGGAAATGAGGGCACAATCAGACCCTCTGTGATTTTGAGGTTTAAGTAGAAAGGCTGACCAAAGTTTAGAGCAGTGTTTTTCAAACAGTGGATCTTGAATCATTAATGATTCCCAACCAGTGTTTTAAATTTATTTATTTTTAAAGATTTTATTTATTTATTTTACCAACAGAGTTCACAAGTAGGCGGGGCGGGGAAGAACAGGCTCCCCGCTAAGCAGAGAGCCAGATGCAGGGCTCAATCCCAGGACCCTGGGACCAGGACCTGAGCCAAAGGCAGAGGCTTTAACCCACTGAGCTGAGCCACCCAGGCACCCTGCCAGCCTGTATTTTTTTTAATAGAATAACAGGATAGAGAGATTATAGCCATATGAATCACGCATAATACGGGCAAGTTCTGTGAAGCTTTTGTTTCAGATTCATCTATAAGCATGTGTGGGTGTGCATGTGTGTGCACCCATTGGGTTGAGTGAATGTATTTCTTACTGTGTGCTGAGACAGTCATTTTAGGTGGGCCGAGAGGAAGGTCAGGGGTTCAGGGCTCAGTCTAATGCCATTCCTCTAGGGCTGGCTGATGCCCCAGGCTATCCATGTAAGCTGAAAATGTTGTGCTGTACATTCTACAACGTTTGGAGTGCAGGAGACAGTAACATGGACTGTCCTTGGCTCTGAGGGTCTTTTCATACTTCCTAAGGGAACTGAGCAAATGGTGTATCATGAGCTGGGTCACTGAGGCACGAGGTCAGCTGCAGATAAGCATTGACTGGGAGATCATGAAGACCTCACTTCTGTGTTGGAGGGTAGTGTGAGATGACTGTCTGGAGTCTTAGCTGGAAATCATACAGACCCTCCCTTTAAGATCTTGGAAACACCTGGCTAGTTGGACTGCTCAGAAAAAGAAAGAATCCCCCAGGGGAAGCTCCTAGACTTCTGGCTTATTCAGTGGTTAAGGAATTACTTGGAAAAAATAATACTGATATGAGTGTATTTTCATTTTGAGTTTATGGCACAATTTATATTAACTCAGCAATGCACTCATTCAGGAAGTGTTTAATATGACATTCTATATCTAAGTATGTATGTATGTATGTATGTATGTATGTATTATCTTCCCACCTTTTGTCTGACTACTTATCAAAGTGTAAGAGCAAAGTATAAATACCACTATAACAGGCAATTTTCAGTTGGCTATGAAAAGAAAGGCTCGATAAATATTTTTCTGAAAGAATAAATAAATGCCTTTTCTTCTGTGCACTTTCCATTCAGTTCTGAAGTCCAAAAGAGCAGAGATGAAGTCTGTTTTTGTTTGGTATTGCATTCCTAGTATACACATATAGTAGGATCTCAAAAATATTTATGTTTGAATGTATTAGGAGAAGTGTCTTTTTATTCTTTACATGAAACATATGTTGCTTTTAAAAACAGAAAAAAATATTGTATCATATTATGTATACCATACTAAAAATAATATTATTAAAAGAATAATTAAATAAGTGCTTGTTATCTAAAATAAGGATTAGTATATTCCAAAAGACAAACACATCGTCCTGACCATCTCCTGGGTAGCGAATTATTCTTTTAAGAAACCAGGCAGCCTCCCAGATAGCAAAGCATTCTAATAGAATCCAGAGTCTTTCATTGCTGTTACCCTCCACCTTTTTTCTTGATACCTATTATCATATCTCTCTCTCCAGTCTAGAGAAAAGAATACTTGGATTTCTTAAAAATTTCTTTTAAAGATTTTATTTATTTATTTGAGAGACAGAGCACATGCATGCATGTATGAGCGGGGGATGGGCAGAGGGAGAGAGGATCTCCCGCAAACTCCCCGCTGAGCTTGGAGGTCCATGCAGGGCTCGCTCCCCGCACCCAGAGATTGTGACCCAGAGATCACGACCTGAGTGGAAATCAAGAGGCAGATGCCTAACCAGCTAAGCCACCCCAAGAATATTTGAATTTCTTAAGTGTGAAATAAATAATTTCTTCCATGGTGCACACAAAGAAAAATCCCAACCCTCTCTGAGCGTTCTCCTCTTTAACTATCCATGTGAACAGGGGACTTCTCTGACCTTTATCTTCAAAGCCCAGTGTGAGTTAGAAAAGAGACCTTCTAGTTTTTTGAGCTCTAAACTCGGATCAGTTTGAACCATCTGCTTCATTTAAGATCTTTTTTAAAGGAGGCTCCAGATGTTTATAATACAAAAACTTTTAGGAGAAAAAAACCAAGTCTTCCAAGTATAGATCTAAGGAGATTCTATAATATTTTATGACCCCTCAAATGTGGCGTCTTCATATGTCCATTTTATTCAAGTTTACACACGTTGTGATTGAGAAAAACTTGAAAGTGAGTTACTTGATATTTCTACTGCAAAAATGTTAAGCAGTAGTGCCCTCCTGACTAAACCAAACAGAACCACGCCCCAGACTTAGAATGTTTTTTACCTCTGCCCTAGTTTCTTTGATGATTTTAAAAAATAAATCTGGTAATTTTTCTGATAGGTTATCAATAGTATTGGTGGAAAGAGGTGGGGTTGGCAAGGGCAATGGGCTGCAGAACTATACAGTACAATCCATATTTCCCCTTGATCACAGCCAAGAACTGTCAGTGGGGAGAGGGGAAGGAACTTCCCAGGACAAAGAGCTGACGAAAAGGGGTAATTGTTGTCTGGTAATTATATCCCCACCTGCCCCATGTCATATATGGGGAGTAACTGTGGTGTGTGTGTGTGTGTGTGTGTGTGTGTGTACCCCTGAGACAGGCTTGAGGAGCTGCTTATCTATTTCCTCAATGGGGACAGGGCAAATATAAGATCTCCCAGTTATTGCCAGCCAGATCATAAGAGCAAAGGGTCTCTCCTAAAAGGCATTATTTGGTCCATACAGTAGATGGCCTTTGAACCAGTTGTTCACATCAAGGTGCTTAAAATAAACAGAATGTTAAATCAGAGCTCACATGTTAACTTTTGGCTGCCTTCCTAGGTGGCCAAATAGGAAATGAAGTTAGATGTTAATGTTCAATCTCCTCTTCGGGGCAAGCAGTGGGCCCTGCAGGTGGACATGGGAAGGTGAAGCTAGCTTGCTGCTGTGGGCTTGGAAGCCGAAGGGCTTGGAGGTCCAAAGCCCAAGAGTCAGTTGAGTCTTAAAAATGAAGGTGTAGTTAGTATTGGTTGTCTTAACAAGCAAGGTATCTTAAAAGTCTTTAAAAAATAAGGTGTAGTCAGTATCAGCAGTCTTAAAAGCAAGGTATAGTTAGTATTGGTTGAAAGGCTTTAGGTTATGAGTAACGAAATAGTGAGAGGTGATAGAGTAGTGGTTGTCTGTAGATTCTGAGCCTGATCTGGTTTCCAATCCTAGCTGTGTCACTTAAGTAGCTGTGTCATCTCCGCAGGGCAGTTAAGCTCTCTGTATCTTAGTTTCCTTATCTTCCAAAGGAAGGAGATAATAAACCCTTAGATTTGTTACAAGCCTTAATTACATGAATTCATTTAAGGTACTTAGAAGAATTCATGTAGTTACTTAACTCAGTGTATGGTAACAAGTAACAGAATCAAATACTCAAGCAGACTTATATATTTAGGAAATACATTATCTTCCAGAGGGAGGGTGGGCGTCACAGTTGGCTACGCACTATAACATTATTATCCTCTCTCTGTTCTACCATCTTGAATGGTGGCTTCATTTTCAGGCTGGGATCAAATCGCTACAGAAATTCCAAACACCACAACTAGAAATAGGATGTGTTTCTTTCTGTGGCCTTCTTTTATGAGAGAAAGCTAACTTTTCTGAGAAGCTCCTCCTCACATTTCCTCTAGCATCTCATTGGCTGGAATTGATCTATTGGCAAAAAGAAAGAATGGGCTGCTCGTAGACCAATCAGTGCCACCTCTGAAGATGGGGATGGGGTTAGCATCCCCTGACTGCTTTGAAATAAGTGAATGTCTGAATGGTGTTGGTTTCCCACATGAGTCCCCAACAGGGACTCATACTGGAGGTAGGAGAAATGGATAAGAATGGATACCAGATACCAACCAACAATGGCCACTACAACTAAGGTGGACAAAGAGAAAAAACAGACTGAGGTGTAAGATAGGATGTCACAAGAGAGAGCAGGAAGCAGAGCCTGGAGGAATCCATTGAGGTCATTTGACCCCTGGGGGAGGGCTGTTTAAAGAGCATGGGCAAGCTTGCAGGTGGGGAAGAAGCTGTGAAGGACACCAAACATCACCTTAGTTCTTCATTAGTTCTTATTTTATGGGTAGAGAGGAATAGGATTATCCTAAGTTTACTTGATGGAACGCTTTAACCCATTTGTAAATAAGATGGATTGATGTCAAATACCTAAAAATTGCCTAAAAATCACAGTATCCACTTACAGTGTTGATAACTTCAACTTTTCTTCAATATCTCCTAATCACACCCAGACCTTTTATTTTAAAAAAAAAAAAAAAGTGCAAGAGTGGGGCATCTGGGTAGCTCAGTCAGTTGTCAGACTCTTGACCTGATCTCAGGGTGGTGAGTTCAAGCCCTACGTTGGGCTCCACACCGGGCCTGGAGCCTATCTTTAAAAAAAGATTCAAGGATAATTTGGACATTTTAATAAAAGTTATACAGACCCATTATAGTTCCCACTTTGGCCTGTGTAGGCAACATGGGGGAATTTGGTGATGATTACTCAACCAAGTGACAACTATCTTTATGATCTGGGACCATACTGATCCAACCAGACAATCAGGTGACTGAACCAGAATTAAGTCTGAATCTCCCCAGCCCCATTTTGATTGAGCTGCCATCTAGAGGGTGTGCTAACCATGTTTGTCCTGGGGTTGCTGTTAGGGAAAAGAAAGACATACCATGCCCAAGAATGGTCAGGGAGAAATCTCAGATTTTCAAAATAAGCCCGTATCACCTCCCATCCCTTGTGTCCTCATCATTATCTAGAAAGCAGCTATGAAGAAGTGATCCCTTTCTAAGGACAGCTGCATTCAGTGGCCAAACTGCCTTCCTCATGTGTGTGGACTAGCAGAAGGTGAAGGAGGCAGAGTCAGAATTTTTTTGAGTCAGTGCTAGATATCTGTGGATCTGTGGATTTTGAGTCAATGCTAGTTATCTAAGGAGCATGGAAGGTCCATACAGTATCTGTACTATCAGCAGCTGAAGCAAGAAGAGAGGGTGGAGGAAGGGCTCAAGGAGGCAAAGAAGGAAAGAGCCTCTCCAGGCCAATAAGGCTTTACAGTTATTTTTGCTTTCAAACAGTGTGGTGTCTGCTCATGGCTCAACCAAATGAGCTTGGAATGTTTTCTTGGCCAGTTCAACAATTTACCTGGAGTGAAGATCCTCATGGTTGATACCATCTATTTCAGCCTTGGGAACCCCTTGACTCAGTAGCTACACCACATTATTTTCTGGCTGGTTTTACTGGGTTTTCACCCTTTGGCTGACTTGGGCTCGGTTCATACAGCAGGAACTCTTTTTTTTTTAAAGAGTCTACTTCAATCTGGGGCATTTGCTAGTCCATATCAAAATAATTCTCTTAGAACTTCATCTAGTTCCAGTGTAAGTTTTCCAGGGCTGACAACTGACCATAAGAATTTAAGTAGAATTCTTTGGGTCAGTTCCTCATTCTCCAATGGATCACTTGCATCAGCACTGTCAATCCAATCCCAGGCAGTAAGTGTTCAAATATTGGTTAAGCTTCATCTATGGTTTCCCATGGACATTCATCTCAGGGAAATCTCCCAAAAAGCCATGATAGTTATGACTGCAAAAATTCCTGAGATATTTTGTTCTTGTCTGAATGGATCCAAGGGTGGGATGATGGACCATAGGGTGACTAAGTCATAAAATGATCCAGCTGTTATCCTTTCTGATGGCTGAGTAATATTCTGTTGTATATATGGACCACAACTTCTTTATCCATTCTTCTGTTGAACGGTATCTCAGCTCCTTCCACAGTTTGGCTATTGTGGGCATTGCTGCTATGAACATTGGGGCATATATTGCCCTTCTTTTCACTATATCTGCGTCTTTGGGTAAATACTCATTAGTGCAATTGCCAGGTCATAAGGTAGCTCTATTTTTAATTTTTTGAGCAATATCCACACTGTTTTCCAAAGTAGCTGCACCAACAGTAATAAGAGGGTTCCCCATTCTCCCCATCCTCTTCAGCCTTTGTTTTTTCCTGCCTTGTTATTCTTTGCCATTCTAACTGGTGTAAGGGTATCTCAATGTGGTTTTGATTTGAATGTCCGTGATGGCCAATGATGATGAACATTTTTCATGTGTTTGCTAGCCATTTGTATGTCTTCATTGGAGAAGTGTCTGTTCATGTCTTCTGCCCATCTTTTGACATGATTATCTACTTTTTGGGTGTGGAGTTTGAGAAGTTCTTTACAGATCTTGGATATCAGCCCTTTGTCTTTAATATCATTTGTGAATATCTTCTCCCATTCCGTGGGTTGCCTCTTTGCTTTGTTGACTATTTCCTTTGCTGTGCAGAAGTTTTTTATCTTGTTGAAGTCCCAAAAGTTCATTTTAGCTTTTGTTTCCTTTGCTTTTGGAGAGATGTCTTGAAAGAAGTAGGTGTGGCCAATGTCTTTAACGTGAATGGGACTGGAGGAGATTATGCTGAGTGAAAAGTCAAGCAGGGAAAGTCAATTAGCATATGGTTTCACTTACTTGTGGAACAAAAGGAATAACATAGAGGACATTAAGAGAAGGAAAGGAAAAGTGAATTGGGGCAAATCGGAGGGGGAGATGAACCGTGAAAAATTGTAGACTCTGAGAAACAAACTGAGGGTTTAGAGGGGAGAGGGTGGGGAGATGGGTGAGTCTGGTGGTGGGTATTAAGGAGGGCATGGATTGCATGGAGCACTGGGTGTTATACATAATGAATCTTGGAACACCGCATCAAAAACTAATGATGTGGGGTGCCTGGGTGGCTCAGTGGGTTAAAGCCTCTGCCTTCGGCTCAGGTCATGATCCTAGGGTCCTGGGATCGAGCCCCGCATTGGGCTCTCTGCTCAGCAGGGAGCCTGCTTCCTCCTCTCTCTCTCTCTCTCTCTGCCTGCTTCTCTGCCTACTTGTGATCTCTGTCTGTCAAATAAATAAAAAAATCTTTAAAACAAAACAAAGCAAAAACTAATGATGTATTGTATGGTGACTAAAATAATACAATGAAAAAAAAGATCCAGCTGTTGCCATTCTTCCAAAAAAAATAAAAAATAAAAAATTCCCACCCATCCAGGATGAATATTTAGTACTAGTTGTTATAGTGGGGCAGACCTGAAGCTGCCTGCCAGACTGGTGAGGGTCTCCCTGTACAGATATGAGTTAGCAACTCTCCAAGCACTGTTTTGCACAGCTGACTTTGAACCTACTTCCTAGTACTTAACCTGTACTTCAATTTCTCCTGATAAATGGCAAAAGCATGGAGAACCACTTAATACCTCATTGGTCATAAAATTTGGTCAACATGCTTACTAGCAATTCCCAGGGACTTCCCTCAATAGCCTATGAGATGCTTATTATCTTTCCTCTTTAACTAATTAATTAATTAATTTCTGAGCAAGGAGTGGGTGGGGGGAGAAGGAGAGGGAGAGAGAGAATCTTTTTTTTAAAGATGTTATTTATTTATTTGACAGACAGAGATCACAAGTAGGCAGAGAGGCAGGCAGAGAGAGGGGGGAAACAGGCTCCCCAATGAGCAGGAAGCCTGATGCAGGGCTCGACCCCAGGACCCCGAGATCATGACCTGAGCCAAAGGTAGAGGCTTAACCCACTGAGCCACCCAGGCACCCCAAGATAGAGAATCTTAAGCAGGCTCCAGACCCAGTGCAGGGTCTGACACTGGCTCCTCCTCATAGCCCTGAGATCATAACCAGGGCCAATATCAAGAGTTGGACGCTTAACCATCTGAGTCACCCAGGTGTCCCAACACAAAATAGACCTTAAAACAAAGACTATAATAAGTAACAAAGATAGGCAGTATATAATGATAAAGGGGTCAATCCAACCAGAGGACATAGCATTTGTAAATCTGTATTCCTAAAAAATAAAGGGAGTGTCTAATAAACAAAGTGTGGCCTGCCCACACTCACTCCTCCACTGGTGCAGATGGAAGAGCACTTCTGATGGGGTCCATGCCAAGGAGTTCCAGGCAGGGAGCAGCCATGAGCAGAGAAAGAAGCGTGAGACACTGAAGAACAGCTCCTGGTAGATAACTCAGGTGGAATACAGACAAAACCTTTCCAAATACTTACAGAGAAAAGTAAACTTTTAAGGAAAAGAAGATGACATTTGGGGCACAAGTGGATTAGGATATAGACATTTCATTCCCAAAGTGGAGAAGTAAGTTGCAATGGATTTGTCAAGGTCAAGACCACATTTTCTAGGGTGGGGCCTCGGGTGAGGATATAAAAACCTTCTATATATAATGTGTTTTTATATGTAAAAACACAGAAATCATCTTTTAAAAAACTAATGAAACCAAATAAAGGAAACTTAAACAGACCAAAGGCCACAAGGAGTTCTCATGCCCCATCACTCATCGTCAACTGCAGACCCCAAGAAGAAGAGATTCACTTACATTCCCAACAAGAAAAAAGCCTACTTTATTCCTCCAACAGGAGGAAGGAAGAGTTTCTTCTTGGCTGGCAGCAAGCTCAGCCCATAAGAAAATGCCACAACTTGGCCAATGAGAGACCATCACCGCCAGAGCTCTTGCTTTCCTTCCATGGACTATCGATGAAACTGGCATCTACTGGGTAGAGATCTGGGATGCTGCAAAATATCCTATATTGCACAGGAGAGCCCTCAACAACAAAGAATTATCAGGCCCCAAATGCCCACAGTGCCAAGGCTGGGGAACCCCAAGAAGTCTCTCCTATATCGACAGCACAGACGTTACAGCACTTAACTGGCTGGCCAGCTTTAAAATATTGTGGTTCCTAACAAATGTGGGAAGTATAGAGGGAGTTCCTTTATTTCCATTTTTGAGGTTAAAATGAGACTTTATTTTTTTTAAATGAGACTTTATTGATATCGTACATTGTGCTTTAACTTTTAGCACATTGTAAGTCCACATCAATGGAGGATTTTCAGACACTTGTCTCAGGACTAACATTATCACCACCATTTAACAAGCACTCAGATGACATTGCTCAAGGGCTATCTTAACAGGGAAGGCTAACGTAGAACAACAAAAGTCACTGGCATCATGCTCAGAGTCACTAACATCAAGCTAGAGATAGCATGAGGTAGGGGTGAGTGAGGTAGGGGTGAGGGACGTGGATTCTGAGGGAATGGTCTGACCGTGTTCCAGCTCTGGCACTCACCAGTCATTGGCCTCCGAGTTAGTTGCCTTTTTGTACTTCAGTTTTCTCAGTGGGGGATGAGCTTAGAGCTCTTAGAGCTGTTGTGAGAATTAACTACTAGCACACATAAAGAGATTAGAAAGTACAATACACTTACCAAGATGGTGGGCATTTCCATTTAGGTGGTGTTGCATTACTATGGCATGAGGACAGTTTATATTTTCTTTGATCAGCTTTTATTTTTAAGATTTTGTTTATTTATTTGAGAGAGGGAGAGCAAGAACGGTGGGAAGAGGGAGAAGGAGAAGAAAACTCTCTGCTGAGCACGGAGCCCCTCCGTGGGACTCAATCCCAGAACCCCAGGCAGCCACTTAACCCACTAAGCCACCTAGGCACCCCTGACTGACCAGCTTTAAAATTTGGGGGTTCTTAACAAATGTTAAAATGTTGGAGAGATTCCCCTTTTTTTCCATCTTTGAGATTAAAATGAGACTTTATTGTTATTTCTTGTATGTGTTTGAAATTTACACAAAGAGATTAATAAAGTGTGACTGCACTGATTCTTCAGCAAATCACTAAGTTATAACAGCAGAAGGAGCCAAAGTCTTCACAATATCTGGGAGGAGAAGCATTATTCATTACCTGTTGTTTTTCTCAGTTCCATGATACGCCACTAGAGAGTTCCAGAAGTACGCTTTTAAAACTTCAGAGAGCTGCTTTTGGTTTTATTGTACCATAAATAGTCACAAGATGGTGCCCAAAGATTCCTTTTGAAAACCTGAGTGGTCAGTTCCTCCTTTGGTTGTTTAAATTAAACCAAAATAGTACATAATTACATTTAATTGGAACAAAAATACAACAAAAGGGGTCAAGTACAACATCTCAATTCAACATACACCAAATCTTTTCCTTCTTAGTTCTAAATCCTAGCCATAGAAGAACTCCTGGAGAAAAAAATGTGTTTCTGTTAATCTATTAAATATTTAAAGACAGTTTTGTTTTGTTTTGTTTTAAGTTACGCTTCACTGGTGGGGATTTAGCAGCCTCATTGCATAGGGCAAAATATAGGGTTCCTGGGATCTGCTGTAAAGAGTCCCAGTTCCCTACTTTGACAGATTATGGTGAAGGCGGAGCTGCCTTGGTGACTTCTCTTCCAAGTTTACAGATGAGCAAAAGAGAGACAGCTCTGGGAGTACAGCAACAGGGCTTTCTGGAGTGCTGGGTTTTGCTAAAGAAAAGCTCAAAGTAGGATTTTAGATCACAAAAATTAATGGCACGCAGGGTCTTCTGCCTCAGTCCCTCTCTCCTCCCCCAGAAGGACCAATACTCTGAGGCTGTGGGTGGAGCCTAAGGAGCTTCTTGCACCCGCATTGCACACCCCCTTCCCGCCCCCACCACTGCTGGTCTATTCCAGGAGGTGCGAAGACCCGGCTGCTGCCGGACACACGTTCCAGAGGGAGGCTGCGCAAAACTTTTGAGTGCAGGAGGTAACGACCCCGAAGAAAAGGAACTTGAGGTCTTTCGGCTGTCCCAATAGGACTATTCAAATTGTGGTAATTCCTTGGAAATCGTTATTTCACTTTCTCTCTTTTATATTTACATGAAGTACAGGCTTAAGAACAGTAATGAAGTAAGAAATAATCCTGAAGTCTGGAGCCCCAAGTCTCAATTTTGTCAGGCTGAGATGGGAAGAGCAGAAGAGAAAAGAAAGAAGAAGGCCAGAGGGAAGGGATGAGGGCCAATGACTGCTCTATGCTGACGCGGTGTGAGCACCCGCCCAAAGCAAACTCATTTAGCAGTCAAAAGAATTCGACCGGTTTGGTGCTTTTGCCTTCCTTTGACAGAGAGGCAAATCGAGAATTTGAGAAGTTACTCTCTCAAGGTCACACACCGGTAAGGGGTGGAACCAGAACTCAAACCAAATAACTGAGACAGGCCAAGTCTGCGGAATTTTAATAAAAGCCTACTGTTAGCCATCCATAGCCTGTAGTATGTACTCTGCGGTGGTGGTTGTCGGAGGAACACTGAGAAAACGGGTTATTTGCTCTGTGTTGCTTTGACTGAAGGGGCGGAGACCACAGAGGATGCCCACGTGACCTAGTCCGCCCAATGGAACAGACTCGCCTCCTCTGTAAGGAGGTCCGCCTGCTGGGTGGTCCCCAGATTAGAGTAGGAGAAGCACCTCCATGCTCTCGGCCACCGCCTACCTGATAAAAACTTGGCTTCCTCCAAGCTGGTAGTTTCCCTTCTTCTGTTTATTGATGCGCTATGAAAAGGAAAGTGCTTGTAAACAACTTGAGTGCATGAACAATCTAATTAAAATAATTAAAGTAATAGCTTGTGAAAAAAGTAGTAAAACTAATTATTATAGATTGGCCATGTGGGAAGATGAAAATTGCTGGCATTCTTCAGGTCTAAGCTGATCCAGTTGACACAGAAAAACACAGCTTACCGGGTCCTTCTGAGAATAGCACAGTTAACTGAAAAACACAGTTTACCAGGTCCCATCCTCCAACCAAGGTTCAAACTGTCCTGCTTCTCATCTCCACCTATAGCTTCCTTCTTGGCAGTAGCCGTATACAAGGGACCCTCCCATGATTCTCACTCCAAATTATTCCTTAGAGGCAAGCATCTGACTTTTTTCTTTTCAACTTGAAGAGCCATGAAAGTTTTTACTCTGAGAAGCTCAGCCCTGAAGAAAGCTGTAGACCTCTAGTAACGTGATCCATCCGACGCCATGACTCCTTTTGTGATCTAGCGTTTCCACGTGATGGCTAGACAGCCTTTGCTTGAGCACCTTTCAGGGACAAGAAATGACAGGTGTGGCTGCTCTGACTGCTGTGAAATACATTTTGCTTTTGCTTTTAAGCTATATTATGTCCCTTTAATGTCCCACTATTCCTTCCTCTATCTCTTGGGGCGTTAGAGAATTTAAAAAAAAAAAAAAAGAAAAGAAAGAAAGGAAAAAAAAATGGCCTCTACGAAATATTTGAAAGCTAAACCATGTCAGCACATGCCTTCCTGGTATCCGGTTCTCCCACCAAACTTTCTAGGTGTTCCACCCCCAGGAGTAGAGTCCAGTCGAAGGGTTCCCCGGTTTTCCTAGGAGGGCATTTACCTGAAATTGCCAAATGCAGCCCTGAACAGAGGAGGACCAGAGTCTGCTGGGAGGAGCAACATGAAGGCCAAAGTAGAACAGGGAGCAGGAGAAGGACACCAGACAGTAAATTTGTTAGCTCAGGGGGCCAGGAGGTGAAGAGAAACAGTAGAAAGAGTTGGTTCAGAAAGGCAGTTCAGAACAAAGACCTCTAATAGTAAATTTTTGTAGGAGCTCTCCTTTTATGTAGTCATTTATAGGTGTCCGGTGGCCATGAGGGCCAGATACACCCAGTTAAACCCTGGTAGTTCTTCAATTATTTATTATACAACAGGCTTTCAAAACTGCCCTTTACAACACATTCTAGAATCTGGTTGAACATCTCCTCAAATAACTGGTCATTCGTTGGTAGAATAACCTGACAGTTTGAGGTAATAAGGTGTCTTAGAGGTGTTTAAAATGTACACCAGAACAGGGAGCAGACTTTCTTTGTTCAGGAAAAGTCTTTCTTTTTCTTTTTTAAGATTTTATTTATTTATGAGAGAGAGAAGAAGATCCCCGCTGAGTAGGGAACCCAAAGCAGAGCTCAATCCCGGGACTCTGAGATCATGACCTGAACCAAAGTCAGATGCTCAACTGACTGAGCCACCTGGGCACCCCAGGAAAAAAAATCTCTTTATTGGACACTCTTAATCGGGTAAACATTGTTTCATGAAAGTGCATGCGAAGCAGTTAGCATATCACCACCTCCCCACCTGGACTGAGTCTCATAGTTTTGGGACAATGGGAAGTAAGTGAGCCAGATGTGACCATAAGGCACAAAGATATGGACCATCTTGTAGAATCAAGCAATTATATTAAAAGTCATGAAAAAAAAGTAATGTAAAATTGAGAATACTGTGTTCCTACTGTGAGTAAACAAAGCAGGTCATCCTGGTTTCATTTGAAATACCACAGTGTCATTGTTCAATACCTAGCTCACAGCTGTTTCCTTCTTCTGAATTTCTTAATGGTCACTAACTGTAGTTTGAGGACATCATTCACAAGTTCATTGAGTATCTAATGTAATTTATCTAGATCAGGAAATTTGCTCTCACTTAGAGCAGCAGATTTCATTCATTCGGCTAGCCTCTCCAGCTTCCTCTTTGCTGAGCCCCGTGGTAGGTGCTGCTGGTAAATTCTCTGTGAGAGCTCTGGGAGTGCTCTCTCACCAGCCTCCACCTCCCCTGGGTTGCAGGTCGACCTTCAGAGCACATTATAAGAGTCTTGCTCTGTACCTTCTCACACACAGCAAGATGCCTGGATATCCTGGAAAGTTCTCCAGCTGCAAGCTTAACTTATCCTTTAAGATTAAAATGAAATAGAAAACCCAGCTTCTCTCTCCAAATCTCTAGATTATTCCTTTCCTAGTCACTTCTGGGCTCAGCTTCCTGCTTCCATTAATTCCCCATCCCCCTTCTGGGCCATTACCTCCTGCATGCAGAGCCCCTTTTCCATACTATGTCACCTCACCATGGAAACTGCTCCAATTCCGGCACCCCCACACCCTACTCCTGAGAAAAACATCCCACTGTGTCAGTTCATTTCCTCTGAGATTTAGTCACCAGGACAGCATGAGAAATACAAGAGATTTCTTCAGAAAATGCTTGTGAAAGATAAAGGGGAGAGAGATTGAGAGAGAGAAAGAGAAAGTGCGCATGTGCACTAGAGTGGGTCAGCGGAACCCCAGATCCGGCACTTGTGAAGAGAGAAATGAAAGAGCCTCAGAGCACAGCACAGCTCTGGGAAAGTCTTGAGCAGGCAGATGGGAAATGCAGAGCAAAGCTAGCCCACTGGAGGAGTCCTGCCTCTGGCAGAAATGGCCCAGTTAGAGCTCTCACAGAGTTCAGTCAATGGCTGGGGAAGCTCAGGCAGATGGTGGCCGTGGCGTGGACACTAAGGCGGGTCCTGAAGGTGCACCAGGGGGAGGTGAGCATCACTTCATTCCTTGTAGCAGCTTCTCCTGGAGAGAAATCTGAGTGGCATCTGAGTGGCACTCCACTGCTGACTTGGAGCACCACATAGCTGGCTTTTCTTGAGGTAGAGGGGAGAGTGATGGGAGTTATGGGAAATTACAGCACAGCACAGCCAACAATGGAAAACAAATACTGGATTCCACTGTGCTCAAAACTCACTAGGCTGTTCTGAACTACTTCCTGGCTGCCTTTGTGGTGGTCCCCCTCACCTCACTTCCCTTGGCTCCTCTTTCTCTTCCTCTCTTCGTTTCCCTCTGGCTTTCAGCCTTCACTTTTTGATACTTTTTTCATACAAGGCAATTTATCCTTGGGGATTTCATCTTTCCCATGCAAGATCTTGTGAAATAAAGGATTGTCTTCTCTCTGAACAATTCTATTTCCCTCTTTACAATTAATGTTTTTAGGCCATAATATAATTTTTCTGTACTATTTCTACAGAGTTTTAGAATCTTAACTGTAGGTGTTAATTGATAACTGAGTACATTTGCATTTTTTTGCCAGAGAATTAACAGATATGTCTTCAAAAATCCTTAACAATCACTTCATGAGAGATTTCAACTCAATATAATTCAAGAGTACTTATGGAGTTCTACTCAGTCCTAGAAATATTACTAAGTTATTTTGGGAAATTACAAAGAGAGGGACGCCTGGGGGACTCAGTCAGTTAAACATCTGCCTTTGGCTCAGGTCATGATCCCAGGGTGCTGGGATCAAGTCCCACGTCAGGCTCCCTGCTCAGCGGGGAGTCTGCTTCTCCTTCTATCCTTTCCCCCCAGCTCATGATCTCTCTTTCTCACTTTCTCTCTCAAATAAATTTTTTTAAAGATTTTATTTATTTATTTGACAGAGACACAGCAAGAGAGGGAACACAAGCAGGGGGAGTGGGAGAGGGAGAAGCAGGCTCCCCCACTGAGCAGGGAGCCCAATGCAGGGCTCAATCCTAGGACCCGGGGATCATGATGTGAGCCAAAGGCAGAAGCTTAATGACTAAGACACTCAGACGCCTCACTCTCTCAAATAAATTAATAAAATCTTAAAAAAAAAAAAAAGAAATTTTGAAGAGAAATAAAATTAGTTTCTGCCCCTAGGAAATAAAGCTAGGTTCTAGTTTCTTGAGAGAAAAGTAAGCATATGTTAAAAAAAAAAAAAAAAAGCCCATGGTCACCCTCATACCAACTTAGTAGCTGAGCAGATGTCTAGGTGAGGAGGCTGAACATAGCTTCTAAGATCCTCATTCAGGTGGAGTGATTAAGATGTCATTTATGCAGAGAAAGGACAGGAGAAAATGCAGATGGGAGTAGGAATGGAGAAGTAGATGATTTTAGAGGTGGATGAGGTTTCAGTGGTACTCAAATATTTTTTGAGTGGACAAATAAATGAAATGAAAAGGCAATGACATGAGATTTTCAAAGGCAACTGGAAATTCCAACCACAGGAGGGGGTGAAGGAATGACCCAGAGAAATGGTTAAATTGTAGGTTTGAAAAGGCTGCCCAGAGGAAGGACAGCAGATAAGATGGGACACGTGGAGTCTAGAATCCTCACGGTTGCATTTGGAACAGAATGAGGAAAGAGAAAGCTGAGAAGGAACAATCAGAATAGAGAGAAACAACCTGTCAGTGAAGGTAAACTCAGAATCGCAAGAAGCTAGGATAGAATAGGAAGAAAAAACTGGTTAGATTCATCTTCGGTGACCCTGAGACCAGCCGTCTCAACAGTGAAGGGACAAAAATGCAGAGAGGAATTTAGTTCTTGCGGGAAGGAGAGAAGTCAGGCGTTCAGACACCAAATTTTGGAAGAAAAGACAAAAGGCCAGAGAAACACTGAGCGTGAGGGGAAGGAGTCTGTGGAGGAGTTACTGTGGCCAGGAGAGCAGGAAACATCATCCTTCCAGAACCTCAAGGCCACCACTGAATCGCTGGTTCAAGGGAAAGGCTAGCTTTGGAAAGGAGTGGGAGCACTGGGTCTTCTAGCACAGGCAGGAGATCAGCAGAGAAGAAATGGACTAGTTCTGAGTGGAAGAAAGAGAAATTGAGGGGGAAGTGGGCCTTTCCACAGTGCCTTAGAGGGAGAGAGCCAGGTGGGGCTGTGGTCTTTGGAGAGCATAAAAGTTTTGAAAAAGGCATAGAGGTCAGCCAGAGATGACCTTGAGGAAGCTGGGAAGATGTGTATTCTCAGCCTCATGCTGACTACAATTTATTCACACCCATAGCTATTTTGAAGTCCTTATTTTCCACATGTTCTGTCACTTAACTCTTAGAACAACCCTTAAGCTAGGTTCTGTTAAAATCCCATTTATAAGAGGAGAAAATAAACCATGGAGAGGTTTAAAAAAAATGTTGACAGTGATGGAGCTGGACTTCCAACCTGGTTTGTCTCAGAGCCCATGCCCTTAGAGCCCAGGCCCTAAACTGTTGTTTTTCTAGAATACCTTACCTTTCCCATCATGCCTTACCAAACCTACATTCTCACCAAGCCCTGCCTGGGAGTCCTCAATCTGATTTCCCACCCTGGGCTCTGGGTCTTCTCAGAGGTTCCTCCTGTATCGAAATACCTACCCTTATCCCTCCATCCCTGCCTGCCAAGCAAACTGTTTCCCCACCCCCTCTCTTCAAAGGTTTCTTCATGTACACCTTCTCTGTGATGGCATCTCTTTGTGGATGAATCTTGAGATTGAGGTTCTCTTGTTCAAATATGCGCTGCTACCTCTGGATGGCCAAGCTTGCGGGAACCTTCATGTCTGCACGGATGTTGGCTCCTTGAAAGTGATCCAGTCTCGAAGCATCGAGGACTTGTTTAATCTGCTCTTCGTGTGTCCTAACCAGTCTCCACTCTGTGATGTTATGTAACACATAACATTTGCAGAATATGATGGTGACCTTAACAAATGCTTATTTACCAGCTTTCTCTATAAATGTAAATAGCCCAAACCTCTGTAAGGATTTTGATCAAGAGGTAACTTTTCCTGAAATTAGATTGTCTTATTTTCTGAACTGATACCTAGCGAGGCATTTGATAATTTCATCCCCACGCTTTATCTTCCTTTAAATTGTTCAGTTGCTTCTGAGTTAAAAGGGAAAGGCTAGCAATTTTCTGCTTCTTCACTGGTCTGCTTCCAGAAATGCATGAGATTTACTTGACTCTGGTTTCCCCGAGTATCTCTGTCTTTCCAAGGAGCCCTCGAAACGCTGCATTAAGGCACAATTCATCTTTTTAGAGTTTCCTTCCAGTTCAGAAGCTGCCTTTTCTTGAGTCAGCTTAGTCTATTGCACAGAAATTCTCAATCGTCCTTAATTCATTATTCTTCTCGAAACGCTGCTTTGAGGCAAAATTCATCTTTTTAGAGTTTCCTTCCAGTTCAGGAGCTGCCTCTTTTGGAGTCAGCTTAGTTTATTGGACGGAAATTCTCAGTTGTCCTTAATTCATCGTTCTTCTGTCCATACATTTTATTGGCTTCCTGAAGATAAGATCAAAACACTAAACTAAAATAAGTTAAAATAAAAACGAGTTCAATGCTTCAAGTTCCCGAATGTTCTCCCTCACCCACGGTCACTTTTAAGGTATTTAAAGAATCTTTCATCCTGTGGCTTTTTTGAAAGCCATTCTTCCATCACTGTCTACTTCAAATTTTCTCAGTTCTCTTTTATACCCTTTAAGTATTGTTTCGGTCCTCCCATCCCCCTTAAAAAAAACAAAAATCTTCTTTTTAGGTATGCTGATTTTATAAATCAAGAGCCTTCTGTTTTTCTCCTGGTCACTTTTGGTCACTCTCATGTGATCCTTCCTCATCTAGTAGTTTTTCTGAGCAGTTAATTCATTTCCTGGACACAGAGGATTCTAAAGAATCCTTACTTTGCCTCATTATCCACTTTGCCCCTTCAATCAACCCTTTGTAATAGTAGCTGGCTCTTCTAATCCATTTAGCATCCTCATCTACTTTATAATCAACTCTCCCTTCTCTTCAATGACTAGCTGTTAGCTCATCCTTCTCTTTGCCTTTCACCCTTGATACTAACCTCTGGGCTGATTAAAATGGCGCTTCCTTGTAGCGTTCTGCCAATTGATTTTTAGGAGTGAGTCAAACATAATTTTGTTTTGGGCTCACAGTACATCTTTTTCAGTTGTGCCAATCATCATGTATGCTAAACACATTGACTTAAAAGAGAAGCACATTCTTATTGTCATAAAGCATCGGTACTTTTGCCCATGACCTCCCACTAATTATAAATAATTTCTTCTCCTTAGGTAATTTGGATAGTCATAGAAATCCCTTTTAAACCCTTCTATGCGTTTTCACTAAAAAAAAAAAAAAAAAGAATCTCATTTTCACAAAATATTTTCACAAATGTTTTCTTCTTGGTCTTAAACCATCTATTCTTGTTAATACTACCATGCTCTAAGTGTTTCTTGGGTTTCTGATGGAAAGATTTTCCTTATTGATGCAAGCTTAGACTTCTGCCCTTTTTTAGGGGTGAAGGACAGGTTTTTCTAAACTAATCATGAAGTCATTCTCATCTGGAATTCATAATATTCACATAACAGTCTCGAAGAGCTTCATGAATAAAGATAGCTGCCTGAGAGTGTGACATTCGAGGTTTAAAGGGGTTAAATTATGAGCCTCGACAACCAAACAATAAGGCCCTGACAGAGGCAAAGAGAGCCAGCCTTCCTAAATCATTTCTCCTGACTCCTCTCAACCTCCCAGCCTGCGGCATCCCATCTCCCATCCCTTCTCCTTTGTTGCTGGCTCGTTTCCTCTGATTGTAATTCATTCGGTATTCCTTCCTGCTCCTCTGTCTCGGCTAATTGTTCTTTTCCCACACTACAGGGTTTTAATTTCCTCTAGTTAGAGCCTTATCACCCCTGTCTACACTTCCTCTCCCTTTCTGACCTATCTCCAGCTCCCCACTGACCTGCAGGGACCCTAGCACAGCTACTTAATTGCCACCATACCTTAGTTTGCCTGTCACTGAAATGGGAACGGTAACTCGCCCCTTCTTTCCAAAGCAGCTGCATCAAAATCTAGTCTTTCTAGGACAGTTCTACCCGTCACTAACTATGGTCATGCTGAGTTCTGGCATTATTTTCATGACTATTCCGATTGTTTTCACTAGCAAAGCTCGAAGCCGTGAGGATATATCATCCTTTGGGCTCTGTTTGACCTCATTTTTAACTTTGCGAGGGAGTGTAGCCATACAAATTCTAATTTTCTGTGTGGCACGTTCGCTGACAAGAGCAAATTTCTCTGTGCTCTAAAAATTTGGGCGACATCTTGAGCAAACATACGCTTTTTTTTTTTTTTTTTTCTGAAAAAGGACATGGTGGTGTCCTAAGAATTCCTTCATAATGCACAGACTCCCTAAAACAAGTTTCTTTACAGAGGGCTAAGAAGGAAATCTTCATTTTTAAAAACTATTATTATCATTATTACATTAGAGAAGGGGGGTATCCAATGTTTAATGTAGACGCATTAATCCCAGGGTGGGAAGAGGGAGGAGATAGCTAGCACTCAGACATGTGATTGTTGTTCGGTTTGGTTTTATTTTGCTCTCACGCGCAGACTTGATCCTTCTTTTCCCTTTTAGTGTCTGGGGGGGATGGGGAAGTGAACTGTCCTCTGACCGAGGAGGTGGAGTGAAGGCCTTTGTTTTAAGACCACGGTTCTGATTACACCTGACAGGGCTGAAACTCGATTCCCACAGAGCTTACTCACACCTTATCTTCTCCGCTCCTGATGATTAGAGCAGGAATGCCGCAGCAGACGTTGTCACTTGGATTCAGTCTGTATACTGCTGTGTACGATAACAAAAATAAAAGTTCATTTTTTGGTCTCGAGATTAGCTCCAGGGGAGTTCTCCCTTCCATCTATTTTTATATTGGTCATCAAGGCTAAATCTTAATGTTCCTGGCTGAGATTCTCAGAGTTCGAGAATAATCACATTTAATAAAAAGTCTGCCTCAGAAAAAGACTCACATAACCTGAGCCGTGGCAATGATTTTGTGGTATTTGGATTCACGTCTGTAAAAATATTTGGACACCAGATGGTGGATTGTTAGGGGCATTCATCCCAAACCAAAAGTTTAAAAAAATTCACACACACACACACACACACACACACAAAATACAGCGGGAGGGAAAAATCATCATTAGTTTTTTTTCCAGTCATGTTGCATGAGTAATGGTAAAAGCAACAGCTAAAACAATAAGATTACTGTGTTGAATTCTTAATGTGTTGTCAGGAATGAAGACTTCAAGTAGTGCTGAAAATATGCTCTCCCTCTGAATAACGCATACTTCGAGTACAACTCATTTTGACAGCTTACCAAGTGGACATATTTTCTGAAAAACAAAATCATCCTGCTGATAGAGGAAGCTATATGCGGGGGTGGGGGGTGGAGGAGGCTATCTCTTATACAGGACTGGATTGAGAAGCAGCCAAATCAAACATGAAGCCCACAGCCTAGGGCCCCAGTCATGAATCCAAAATGACTTTTTCTCTGCAGGTTGATTTTGTTTTTAAAGATCAGTTCTCAACTATCTGCACTAATGGGTGGGGAGGCATGGGATAAATAAACCAAAACAGGATAACAGAAAACTGAGTTTATATTTAACTGTGGAATGTATGTTTGTGGGAGGGTTGTTATTTATGTCACACGGTGGTCATGCTCCATGGGGCTTTGGCTGTCCATGTGCTGTGTTAGAGCAAATGAAGTCTGTTTTCTGAAGAAAAACTGGCCCTGGCCCATGGGTACGTCTTGGTCTGACTCTTTACAGAGGTAGTCTATGCAGATACTGGACCTGGTTAGGAACCCTCGTTATTCGCACATGAATGCCAAATTCTTTGGTGTATACCAGCATCAAATCAGAAATACAAAGTTTTGACATGTTAGGTCCCTGCCACACAATCTATCCTTGACTTCTCTGCTGCTTGATTCTTATCAAAGCTTTGTTGCAGAAAATAACATCTATGGAAGGATGCAATCTGTCATTTCTTTCAGATATATTAGACTTTATCCCTGGATCAAGTCAGATAATTAAAGAACTTCGTATTTGAACTACAACAGTTCATTCCCTCAAGAGAAACTGTATTCTTAAGGACTTCACTTTACTATGATGCCCTAAGTTAAATCTCCTTAACTGACATTGTCGGAAACTGTAAGGGTCTATTTAGCCAGAGCGATTCCATCCGGTTAAACAATGACTTTGAATGACTTTGTTGTTTATACAGTAAAACTTAAACGGTCCCTGTCCTCCCCGCCCCCACATCCAAGGGACTGACTTAAAAAAAATAAGTCCCGGAAACCAGTCCAAGGTAACAAAGCCCAAATACAAAGGTGGGTCAGGCCAGGTGGAGGTATCCAGTCAGTGGGGGCACATACTGTCTCCCTAGGTACCAAGGAGTATGGGCCCTGCCCTTTGGGCACCTTTTGGGCGCCAATTCTGACCAAGGTAATAGGCTAGTTCAAATATCTACTATAGGGTAAATTGTAATTCAATTGATTCAATTGGTCACTCATGTGTGACCTAGCATGATTGTGCAGCTTTCTCTGTGTGTCACAATCTCATTGGCCACCTGTGCGTGGCCAGGCCCAACCACATGGCATTTGCCCTTAAAAGCTAGTCTGTAAGGCAGAGAGAGGTCGCCTCTTTGTAAGAGATGGCCCTGACTGGTCAGTTTGATTCTTGATGCTTGGTGCAAAATAAAGCTTTGCTTGACCTTCGCTTTGTATCAGTCTCGCTCATTTAATCATGGACCCATTATTGGGGGACCTTTCAGAAACAACTATTGGAAAATCACTTGCTTTACGTATTATTCAAGATACCAGTGTCCCTTCCAAAGATGCACGGAAGACCCTTCATTTGGGTGTCTAGTCTCCTGAGCCCCTGGTATTACAAAACATCATAAAATATTTATGACTGCTCTGGTTCCTTTGTTGCTCAGAGCCATATCTGTGGTCCCTTTACAGTAACTGCTTGAATCCCTATGATTGGAATTTCTCTGTAGTGGGATTATTTCTTGCTTCATTTTACTATCTTTATATTTTTCTTCTGATTTATCTCATTTGTTTCAATTTTATTGCATGATTTTTATAAGTCACTCAAGGTACATTTTGAAATAAGTCAGGGATTTCATGGATACATTTATCATTCTTATGGCATTTCCTGAGCAAACATCAATAAGAAAATACCCCCACCCAAAGATACCTCCCAAAGTATGAGAGATTATGGGGGAAAATTTAAAAATGTTTTCATTATCCAGATAATTGAGAATTTGAGATATGACAGCCATATATAGTTAATTTGACTGAGACACAGTGGAAACTGAAAGACATGTAGAATTCAGACTGGAGGAGGAAGAAGCAAAAACTCTTTGTTGTGTGTAACTCTTCTGCTGAGCAAACCGAGACTCACAGGAAGGGAGGAAGGTACCAACTGACCCTTCAGTTGGTGGGGAATTGTCCTGAAAGGGCCCGTCTGGGCTAAGGGCTGAAACCAAAGACAACTTCATCTGGGGGGAAGGGTTACTCTGCTGAAAGAGTGAAGCAGGACAGGAAGTCATTCCTCAAATACAATTTAATGCTTCACACTTTTATTTTTTTTTAAAGATTTTATTTATTTATTTAACAGATAGAGATCACATGTAGGCAGAGAGGCAGGCAGAGAGAGAGAGAGGAGGAAGCAGGCTCCCTGGCTGAGCAGAGAGCCCAATGTGGGGCTCGGTCCCAGGACCCTGAGATCATGACCTGAGCCAAAGGCAGAGGCTTTAACCCACTGAGCCACCCAGGCGCCCTTGCTTCACACTTCTTTTAAAATCTTGTTTGTTTGTTTATTGTTATGCTTTGATTTAAGTGAATCATAACTTGATCCCTATATCTATCCTTGATAATGACATTTATTTATGAAGATAAAGCATATCAAATACATGTAACTATGTGCCTGGCACTGAGGATAAACCAACAAGTCAGAAGTCCTGTTCTCAATGAGCTCACCCCTTTTTAGCTCTATTTGTCTATTCATTTATTCAAACAACTATTTATTGGATACCATGTATTTGTTTATTGAGAATCTTATTTAGTTATTGAGTATCTAAAGGGAGGGCTATAAGAGTAATGGTGGGAAGGGACCTAAGCTATAATGAGCTGGGGGACAAAGAAAGCCACCTGAGGAGTTTGTATTTGGATTGAAACCTGAAAGCAAAGAGCTGGTTCAGGGTCCAGGGATGGGAAGGACAAATACTGAGCTAATGGAACAACATGGGCAAAGTCCTGAGGTGGGAATGAGATGCCCCAGAAGTGGGGGAAGGGGGATGCCCTGGAGAGCACTGAAGGAGGGCCAGTGTGCATGATACACAGTGACAAGGTACCTGTAATGTCAAGCTGGAGGAAAGCATTAACTTCTTCTCCCAGAGGCCCTCGTGGCCCACAGCCTTCAGCTGCCTTAAGACTTTGCTCAGCCACCCTCTCAATCAGGCCTACCCTGACCACCCCACCTAAACTGTAACAGACCCTTCCTCCAATTAGTTCGCTTTGCATACATCACTTTCTAAAAGTATAATACAGTATTTATATATATTCTGTTTCTTATTTATCTCTCCAAAATCCTCTTTCATTAGCTTCAGGAAGGCAGGAATTTTTATCTGTTTTGTTGATTGAAATATCCCCCAAATCTAGAACAGGGCCTGGCATATGGTAGGCACTCAATCAATAGCAATTGCATGGAATTAAATTGAAAGACAATGAACATGTTTCAAAGCATGGATGTGATGCTCTCTTATTTATATTTTTGGAACATGAACTCTGGATGCTGATTAGAAAAAAATGTTTAAAGTTCAAAAGATACCTTTCTACATTGTTCTACATCAACTCTAGAATCTAAAACCAAGACTTGGCAAAGAAAATGTTGAGTTTCTTTCTTTTTTAAATCACCCAGGTAGACAAAGAAATAACATGGGTATTATGGATGTTTTAAGCACATGGGCAAGTGCCACAGAACAAAAGCCAACCATCCTATCAAGTCAGGTCAGGTCAAAAGCACACACAGGGTGCATGCCTACCAACAAAGCCCAAAAGAACTGGGATCAACTAAACAACGAGTTATGTTTGTCTTCATTCTCTTTGCTGGGGCTTGCTACTGCCTTGAGGAAGAAACTGTTTACTTTTCATATCAGAGTTAAAAAAATTTTTTTAAGAATTCACTCAAAAGCAAAGCAATTTGTACTGGTTAACTCTTTGTAAAGAAGTATATTGAAAGAAATTGCCTTAGGATGGGGTGCTCATACTCCATTAAGAGGAGATTTATTGGTTACACAGGCTTAGACAGCTTAATCTAGGCTGATTCATTCATTCAACAAATATTTATTGAACATTTTACATGTGCACGACCCTGCTGGGGAGTTTAAGAGACTGTTCTTACACAGGTTCCTTATAGAGCTTACCTTCTAGTTGAGGAAATGACATGCAGGCACAAGAAGTTAAACAAAGAGTGAGCAATACAAAATGTGCCCAAAGGCAGCTTGGAAGTATTAAACAGGTGGTAAGACCAAGTCTTGCAGAATCACTCCGAAATGCCAGCCTGTGTAGTTTTCATTACCTTAGACAGTCTTATAAGGAAAACAATATAGTGAATTTTCCTAGAGCTGCAGGTGCTACAATGAAAGAACTGACCATTATTCTGAGATTGTGCCTTTTGTTCTTCTTGAGTGGCAAAATGCCTTTTCTTTAATAAGATCATTGTGATGGTGGTCTTTTTAAAAAGTCTTTATTTTGGCAGAATAAAAAATTGACAAGCCTATATTGGACTTTATTATTATAAAGTACTGGCCCATTAAATCCCCCAAACTAGAAACTGCTGCTATTAGAACAAACAGGATGTCAGCAAGCAGGAGGGATAGGAGGAGTTCTTTGACCAAGTGGGATAAACTGTGTAGGATTTTCATGGTCAGAGTGGATACAGATGGATGTTGTATATTAAGTCTCAGCACGTCTTTGTTGAGTGGAATTTAACCATACTTTGTGTGGAGGTTATATGAAAAAAGCCATGAATTGACAATTTGGATGACCAGCTTAGAGTCTTGCCTTGTAAAGAGTGCATATAGGTGATTATTGGGAAGTAAGTTTTAAGAGTAAAACTGGGGCAGATTATGGAGAGTCTTGAATGTCCAGGTAAGGAGTTAGACTTGGGAGAATTGGGCAGCATTTTAATGGGTAGTTTTAAAGCAGAAAAGTAACATGAAGGAGTATTATTTTTAAAAGATCGAAGAAAGGGGGCGCCTGGGTGGCTCAGATGGTTAAGCCGCTGCCTTCGGCTCAGGTCATGATCTCAGGGTCCTGAGATCGAGTCCCACATCGGGCTCTCTGCTCAGCAGGGGGCCTGCTTCCCTTCCTCTCTCTGTGATCTCTCTCTGTCAAATAAATAAATAAAAAAATTAAAAAAAAAAAAAGATCGAAGAAAGTGATAAAACCACAAAGGAAGAGAACAAGAGAAGAAAAAAGGAACAGAGAAGAACTACAAAAAAAGCCAGGAAAAAATGAACAAAATGGCAATAAGTCCATAACTTATCAAGAGTTATTTTAAATGTAAACGGACTAAATTCTCCAACTGAGAGACATAGAGTAACTGAATGGATTAAATACAACAGCAACAGCAAGACCCATCTACATGCTGTCCCATCTATATGCTGACTCACTTTAGGTGTAAGGATTTAGACTGAAAGTGAAGAGATGGAAAAAATTCCACACAAATGGAAACCAAAAGAAAACAGGGGTAGTTGCGTTCATATCTGTCAAAATAGATTTTAAAACAAAGACTATAATAAGTGACAAAGATAAACATTAAAGGGGCTAATCCCACAAGAGGATATAACACTTATAAATATTTATGCAGCCAACAAAGGAGCACCAAATATATAAAGCAAATATTAACAGACCTAAAGAGAAATAGCAATACAATAATAGTAGAAGATTTTAATACCCAACTTACATCAATGGATAGATCATCCAGATAAAAAATCAATAAGGAAACAGCCTTAAGTTACATATTAGACCAGATGGACTTAAAAGATCTATACAGAATATTCTATCTAAAAACAAAGGAACACAGATTCTTTTCAAGTGTGCATGGAACATTTTTCCAAAATAGATCATATATTAGGTCATAAAAGAAGTCTTAATAAATTTAATAAGATTGAAATCATATCAAGACTCTTTTCTGACCATAATAGTATTTCTTCAAAAGATTTATTTATTTATTTAAGAGTCAGAGAGACAGAGAGACAGAGAGAGACCACCAGCAGGGGAAAGGACAGAGAGAAAGAATCTTGAGCAGACTCCCCGCCAGTGGGAAACCTAACCTGGGGCTCAATCCCATGACCCTGAGATTATGACTTGAATGAAATCAAGAGTCAGACATTTAACTGACTAAGCCACCCAGGTGACCCAAGACCACAAGGATATTAAACTAGAAATTAATTACACACAGAAAACTGGAAAATTCACAAATACATGAATTAAATAACACGTTATTGAACAACAATGGGTCAAAGAATAAATTAAAAGAGAAGTAAAAAATTCCTTGAGAAAAACGAAAATGGGAATGTGACATACCAAAATTTGTGGGATAGAGCAAAAGCTTCTAAGAGAGATGCTAATAGCCATAAATGCCTCTATCATGAAACCAGAAAAATCTTAAGTAAACCACCTAACTTGACATCTCAGGGAAGTATCCAAAGAAGAAAAAATGAAACCCAAAGTTAGTAGAAGGAAGAGATATTGATTGGAGCAGAAATAAATGAAAGCCTGAAAAGACAATAGAAAAAATCAATAACACCAAGAGCTTATTCTTTGAAAAGGTAAACAAAATCGACAAAACTTTAGCTAGACTCACCAAGAAAAAAAGAGGACTCAAATACATAAAATCAGAAATGAAAGATGCTACTGCTGATACCACAGAAATACAAAGAATCGGAAGAGACTACTGGAAAAATTGCATGCCAACAAATTGGACAACTTTGAAGAAATGGATAAACTCCTAGAAATATACCACCTACCAAGACTAAATCATGATGAACTAGAAAATAAAAGTGAACTGAGTACTAGTAAGGAAATTGAATCAGTAATCAAAAACCACCCAACAAACAGAAGTCCAGGACCAGGAAGTTTCAATGGCAAATTCTACCAAACATTCAAAGAAGAATTAATTCCAATTCTCAAACTCTACCAAAAAATAGAAGAGAAGGGAAATTTTCTAAATTTATTTTATAAGGCTAGCATTATCTTGATACCAAAATCAGACAAGGATGCCACAAGAAAAGAAAATTGTAATACCCCTACCAATACCCCTAATGAACATAGATATGAGAATTCTCAACAATGTATTAGAAAGTTGAATTCAAAAATACATAATAGGGGTGTCTGGGTAGCTCCATCAATAAAGCATCTGACTTTTGGTTTCAGTTCAGGTCATGATCTCAGGGTCCTGGGATCAAGACCAGCATCGAGCCTCATGATGAACACTGTTCTCTTTCCTCTCTCTCAAATAAATAAATAAATAAATAACATCTTTTAAAAGCGACCACTTTCTGTAAGTTAGGACGTGCAGAGAAGTGGATCCGAGATATACAGGAAGATAGACTGGGGGTGGGGGGGAAGGGCCAGCTCCCGGCAAGCATTAGAGCTACAGAGCACAAAATCAGAACATTTAGAAGTCTGCTCCACTGAGAGATGTCACTCCAGAGGTTAAACAGGGGTGAAGGGAGGGGTGTGTGTGTGGGTGGGGAGCCCTCACTGGGACAGTGTGGTCTCAAGACCCGTGGGGTCACAAAAAGACCAGAGGTATTTGAGGGTGGTAGAGCTCCCAAATATCAGAGCAGGAAAGCTGGCTACAGAGGCAGAGCTGAGGAGTAATCTCTCAGCTCAGGGTTACCTTAAACCGTGAACCATGGCACAGTCAGACCACTGCTCTTTGAGCAGGAATGCCACAATTGGTAGATCCAGGGAGACTCACTTTCCTCCTTCAGGAGGCATGGGAGCACACTGCAGGAATCTGCTGGGTTTGGAGACTCCAAATGGGGCTGCACACCAGAGACAGAAATGCTTGGTCACAGGCTGAGTGAGGGTGAAGTGCGGACCAGGGAGACGGGAGGGTCTCTTCTCTGAAGATGCACTGAGGAGTGGGATCCTGAGCTCTGGGCTCCTCCAGGCCAGAGATTAGGAGGCCATCATCTTCATTCCCGTACTCCAAAGCTGTATGGAAAATGTTCGGTGGAAAAAAAGCTATGAGAGTGAACCTGAGCATATTATTTAGCCTGGACCCCAGCAAGGGCGGTGCAATTTCACCTCAGGCAAAGAGATTTGAGAATCACTGCAACAGACCCCACCCCCAGAAGATCAGCAAGAACATCCAGCCAAGACCAAGTATACTGATCAAGGAGAACTTTGGAATTTCAGAGTTATGGGAATACAGCACATAGAATTCGTGACTTTCTTCCCATGATTCTTTAGTCTTTCAAAGTTAAATTCTTAAAATTTCATTTTTCTTATTCTATTTTGTTAAATTTATCTTCTTCCCATTTTAATGTTTTTTAAACTATTTATCTTATCAATACCTTTAAAATAATTTTTTAAAATTTTCATTGTTATAGTCATATTCTATCCCTTAATTGTATTTAACCTTATTTTTTTTACATACATATAGGTTTTTCTTTATAATTTTGGGATAGAGTTTCTTCTAACGGATCAAAATATATGCTAAATTTAGCACATGGCTTTGTTTTAGTCTCCAGCCTGATCACATACTTTCCTCTTTCTTTTTCTTTTCTTTTTCAACCAACTTCTTATCTTATCAATTCCTTTTTTAGAATCTTTTAAAATTTTCATCTTTATAGTCATATTCCATCTCTTCATCATGCTTACCCTTATTTTTGTATATATATATAAGCTTTTCTTTCTTTAAAATTTTGGGAGGCAGTTCCTTCTAACAGACCAAAATACACCCAAAATCAAGTGTGTGGCTCTGTTCTATTCACCAGTCTAATATATATATACACACACAATAAACATGTATATATATTGTATATATGTATGTATGTATATGTATGTATGTGTGCATATATATTTCCCCCCCTTCCTCTCTCATATATATATATTTCCCCCCTTCCTCTCTCATATATATATATTTCCCCCCCTTCCTCTCTTCTCCTCCTGGTTTTGGGTCTCTTCCAATTTGGTTACTGTATATTTTCCTGGGGTTGTTGTTACCCTTTTAGTATTTTGTTCTCTGATTCATCTATTCTTATCTGGAAAAATGACAAGGTAGGAAAACTCACCTCAAAAAAAAAAAAAAAAGGAAAAAGAAAAAGAGGCAGTACCAATGGCTAGGGACCTAATCAATATGGACATTAGTAAGATGTCAGAACTAGAGTTCAGAATGACGATTACCAAGGTGCTAGCTGGGCTTCAAAAAAGCATGGAAGATACTAGAGAATTCCTTTCCGGAAAAATAAAATCCCTCTATGGAGAAATAAAAGAACTAAAATCTAACCAAGTTGAAATGAAAAAAAAAAAAAACTATTAATGAGGTGCGATCAAAAATGGAGGCTCTTACTGCCAGGATAAATGAGGCAGAAGAGAGAAATAGTGATATAGAAGATCAAATGATGGAGAATAAAGAAGCTAAGAAAAATAAAAAGATAAACAACCAGTGGACCATGAGGGGAGAATTTGAGAGATAAATTACACCATAAAATGAAACAATATTAGAATAATTGGGATCCTAGAAGAAGAAGAAAGAGAGAGAAGGGTAGAAGGTATATTGGAGCAAATTGTAGCAGAGAAGTTCCCTAATTTGGCAAAGGGAACAAGCATGAAAATCCAGGAGGCACAGAGAACCCCCTTCAAAATCATTAAAAATAGGTACACACTCCATCATCTAATACTAAAATGTACAAATCTCAGTGACAAAGATAAAATCCTGAAAGCAGATCAGGGTAAGAGGTCTGTAAACTGCAACAGTAGAAATATTAGACTGGCAGCAGACTTATCCACAGGGACCTGGCAGGCCAGAAAGGACTGGCATGATATATTCAGAGAACTAAATGAGAAAAATATGCAACTAACAATATTATATCCAGCTCGGCTATCACTGAAAATAGAAGGAGAGATAAAAACCTTAGGACAAATAAACACTAAAAGAATTTGCAAACACCAAGCCCAACAGGAAATATTGAGGAAAGAGAGAGCCTAAAAGTAACAGACCAGAAAGGAACAGAAACAATCTACAGAAACAGTCACCTTACTGGCAATACAATGGCACTAAATTCATATCTTTCAATAGTTACCCTGAATGTAAATGGGCTAAATGTCCCAATCAAAAAATCCAGGGTAATAAAATGCATTAAAAAAAAGACCATCAATTTTCTGTCTGCAAGAAACTCTTTTTAGACCCAAAGACTCCTCCAGTTTTAAAGTGGGGGGGTGGAAAACAATTTAGCATGATGAAACCATTGCTAATGAACATCAAAAGAAAGCTGGGGTGGCAATCCTTATATCAGATCAATTAGATTTTAAGCCAAAGACTATAATAAGAGATGAGGAAGGACACTATATCATACTCAAAGGGTCTGTCCAACAAGAAGATCTAATAATTTTAAATATCTATGCCACTAACATGAGAGCAGCCAATTATGCAAACCAATTAATAACAAAATCAGAGAAACACATCAACAAAAATACAGTAATAGTAGGGGACTTTAACACCCCCGACACTGAAATGGACAGATCATCTAAGCAAAAGATCAACAAGGAAATCAAGGCTTTAAATGACACACTGGACCAGATGGACATCACAGATATATTCAGAACATTCCATCCCAAAGCAACAGAATAGACGTTCTTCTCTAGTGCACATGGAACATTTTCCAGAATAGATCACATCCTTGGTCACCAATCAGGTCTCAACCAGTACCAAAAGATTGGGATCGTTTCCTGCATATTTTCAGACCACAGTGCTTTGAAACTAGAACACAACCACAGAAGGAGAGCTGGAAAGAACTCAAACATGGAAGCTAAAGAACATCCTACTAATGAATAAATGGGTCAACCAGAAAATTAAAGAAGAATTTTAAAAAATCATGGAAACAAATCATGAAAACACAAAGGTTCAAAATCTGTGTAACACAGCAAAGGCAGTCCTGAGAGGAAAGCATATAGTCATACAAGCCTTTCTCAAGAAACAAGAAAGGTCTCAAGTACACTATCCTACACCTAAAGAAGCTAGAGAAAGAAGAGTGAAGAAAGCCTAAACCCAGTAGGAGAAGAGAAATCATAAAGATCAGAGCATAAATCAATGAAATAGAAACCAAAAAAACCAATAGAACAAATCAACGAAACTAGGAGCTGGTTCTTTGAAAAAACTAATAAAACTGATGAACCCCTGGCCAGACATATCAAAAAGAAAAGAGAAAGGACCCAAATAAATAAAATCATGAGTGAAAGAGGAGAGATCACAACCAACACCAAAGAAATACAAACAATTATAAGAACATATTATGAGCAACTTTACACCAGCAAATTTGACAATCTGGAAGAAATGGATGCATTCCTAGAGACGTATAAACTACCACAACTGAACCAGGAAGAAATAGAAAACCTGAACAGACTCATAACCAGTAAGGAGATTGAAGTACTCATTAAAAGTTTCCCAACAAACAAGAGCCCAGGGCCAGATGGCTTCCCAGGGGAATTCTACCAAACATTTAAAAAAGAATTAATACCTATTCTCCTGAAACTGTTCCAAAAAATAGAAATGGAAGGAAAACTTCCAGACTCGGTTTAGGAGGCCAGCATTACCTTGATCTCAAAACCATACAAAGACCCTATGAAAAAGGAGAATTACAGACCAATATCCTCAATGAACATAGATCCAAAAATTCTTATCAAAATACTAGCCAATATGATCCAACAGTATTATTTTTAAGATTTTATTTATTTATTTGACAGAGAGAGATCACAAGTAGGCAGAGAGGCAGGCAGAGAGAAAGAGGAGGAAGCAGGCTCCCTGCCGAGCAGAGAGCCCGATGCGGGACTCGATCCCAGGACCCTAAGATCATGACCTGAGCCGAAGGCAGCAGCTTAACCCACTGAGCCACCCAGGCGCCCTGATCCAACAGTATTAAAAGGATTATTCACCATGACCAAGTGGGGTTTATTCCTGGGCTGCAAGGTCGGTTCAACATCTACAAATCAATAAATGTGATACAATACATAAATAAAAGAAAGAACAAGAACCATATAATACTCTCAATAGAAGCTGAAAAAGCATTTGACAAAGCATCCTTTCTTGATCAAAACTCTTCACAGTGTAGGCATAGAGGGTATATACCTCAATATCATCAGAGCCATCTATGAAAAACACACAACGAATATCATTCTCAATGGGGAAAAACTGAAAGCATTTCCCCTAAGGTCAGGAACATGGCAAGGATGTCCACTATCACCACTGCTATTCAACACAGTAACTAGAAGTCCTATCCTCAGCAATCAGACAACAAA
The DNA here is from genome assembly GCF_009829155.1 of Mustela erminea. NCBI lineage: Eukaryota > Metazoa > Chordata > Mammalia > Carnivora > Mustelidae > Mustela > Mustela erminea. The sequence continues at coordinate 29,869,693 of NC_045623.1, forward strand.
AAGAAATTAAAGGCATCCAAATCAGCAAAGAAGTCAAACTCTCACTCTTTGCAGATGATATGATAGTTTATGTGGAAAACCAAAAGACTTCACTCCAAAACTGCTAGAACTCATACAGGAATTCAGTAAAGTCTCAGGATATAAAATCAATACATAGAAGTCAGTTGCATTTCTATAAACCAACAGCAAGACAGAAGAAAGAGAAATTAAGGAGTTGATCTCATTTACAATTGTACTGAAAACCATAAGATACCTAGGAATAAACCTAACCGAACGGGCAAAGAATCTATATTCAGAAAACTATAATGTACTCATGAAAGAAATTGAGGAAGACACAAAGAAGTAGAAAGCATTCCATGCTCAAGGATTGAAAGAACAAATATTGTGATAATGTCCATGCTACCTAAAGCAATATACACATTTAATGCAATCCCTACCAAAATACCATAATTTTTTTTCAAAGAAATGGAACAATTAATCCTAAAATCTATATGGAACCAGAAAAGACAGAATAGCCAGAGGAATGTTGAAAAATAAAGCCAAAGTTGGTGTCATCATAATTCCAGACTTCAAGCTTTATTACAAAGGTGTAATCATCAAGACAGTATGGTCCTGGCACAAAAACAGACACATAGATCAATGGAACAGAATAGAGAGCCCAGAAAGAGACCCTCAACTCTATGGTCAACTAATCCTCAACAAAGCAGGAAAGAATGTCCAATGGAAAAAAGACAGTCTCTTTAACAAATGGTGTTGGGAAAATTGGACAGCCACATGAAGAAGAATGAAAATGGATCATTTCCTTACAACAGAAAACAAAATGGACTCAAAATGAATAAGGACCTCAGTGTAAGACAGGAATCCATCAAAATCCTTGAGGAGAACACAGGCAACAATCTCTTCAACCTCAGCCTCAGCAACTTCTTCCTAGAAACAGCACCAAAGGCAAGGGAAGCATGGACAAAAATGAATTATTAGGACTTCATCAAGATCAAAAGTTTCTGCACAACAAAGGAAACAAAACCAAAAGAAACAGACAGAATGGGAGAAGATATTTGCAAATGACATATCAGATAAAGGTGTAGTATCCAAAATCTATAAAGAACTTATCAAGTTCAACATCCAAAGAACAAATAATCCAATCAAGAAATGGGCAGAGGACGTGAACAGACATTTCTGCAAAGAAGACATCCAACTGGCCAACAGATACATGAATAAGTGCTCAACAGCACTCAGCATCAGGGAAATACAAATCAAAACCACAGTGAGATACCACCTCACACCAGTCAGAATGACTAAAATTAACAACTCAGGAAAGGACAGATGTTGGGGAGGATGGGGAGAAAGGGGAACCCTCCTACACTGTTGGTGGGAATGCAAGCTGGTGCAACACTCTGGAAAACAGCATGGAGGTTCTTCAAAAAGTTGAAAATAGAGCTACCCTACTACCCAACAATCCCACTACTGGGTATTTACCCTAAAAATACAAATGTAGTGATCCGAAGGGGCACATGCCCCTTTATAGCAGCAATGTCCACAATAGCCAAACTATGGGAAGAACCTAGATGTCCATCAACAGATGAATGGATAAAGAAGGTGGTGTGTGTGTGTGTGTGTGTGTGTGTGTGTGTGTATGTATGTATATATATATATATATATACATATATATATATATATATATATATATATATTGCAGCCATCAAATATCCCAAAATCTTGTCATTTGCAATGATGTGGATGGAACTAGAGAGTATTATGCTAAGCGAAATAAGTCAATCAGAGAAAGACAATTATCATTGGATCTCTCTCATATGAGGAGTTTGAGAGGCAGGGCAAGGGGTCATCGGGGGAGGGAGAGAGAAAATGAAACAAGATGGGACCAAGGAGGGAGACAAACCATAAGAGACTTAATCTCATGAAAAAAACTGAGAGCTGCTGGAGGGTGGGGGGAGGGATAGGGTGGCTGGGTTATGGACATTGGGGAGGGTATGTGCTATGGTCAGTGCTGTGAACTGTGTGAAACTGATGATTCACAGACCAGTACCCCTAAAGCAAATAGTACATTATATGTTAATAAAATTTTAAAAAATCAATACACAAAAATCTGTCTGTTTCTATACAATAATAATTATCAGAAAGATTTTAAAAATCAATTTACAATAGCATCAAAAAGAATAAAACAACTTGGTATAAATTTAACCAAGAAGGTGAAAGATGTATATATTAACAACTATAAGACATTAATGAAGGGAATCTAAGAAAATACAAATAAGTGGAAACATAATCTGTGATCATGGACTGGAAGACTCAACGTTGTTAAAATTTCCATACCACCCAAAACAATCTACAGAGTCAAGGCAATCTCTATTGAGATTCCAATGACGTTTTTCCCAAAAAATAGAACACATAATTATAAAATCCATATGGAACCCCAGAAATACCCAAATAACAAAGCAATCTTTAGGAAAAAAGAACACAGCTGGAGGCATCATGCTCCCTGATTTCAAACTATATTGCAAAGCTATAGTCATTAAGACAGTATGGTGTTGGCATACAAACAGACCAATAGAATAGAATAGAAGGCTCAGAAAATAAATCCACGTGTATATGGTTAATTAAATTATGACAAAGGAGCCAAAAATAGACAATAAGGAAAGGACAGTAAGATATGGGGAAGATGAATTCAAGTTTGATTACTGGCTCCTGGGTATTTGATTGCTTTATTTGATTTGCATGTGAACAAAGGAAAGTGATCATTCACGTACATTATAGCAGCAATCATGGGGATGCAAATGTTCTAAAGCACCCCCAAAATCATGGGCACTTGTACACTTGTGTTTACAGCAGCATTATTCATGGTAGCTAAAGCATGAAAGTGACTCAACTATCCTTTGATGGATGAGTGCATAAGCCAAGTGGAATACATACATACCATGGAATATCATTCAGCCCTAAATACAATGTGGATGAGCCTCGAGGACAGGATGGAAAGTGAAATAAGCCCAAAACAAATGGAGAAATACTGTATGATTCTACTTCTAGAGTATTTGACTACTCTAAGAAGCCAAAATTGTAAAGATAGAACACAGAATGGCAGTTGCCAGGGCCTCTGGGGAAGGGAAAATGGAGAGTTAGTGTTTAATGGGCACAGAGTTTCAGTTTCACAAGTTAAAAATAGTGCTGGGAATGGAGATGGTGATGGTCGTACAACGATATGGAGGGATTTCATGCCACTGAAATGTACGCTTTAAATTGCTTAACACAGGGACGCCTGGGTGGTTCTGTCAGTCAGGGGTGCAGCTCTTGATCTCAGTGGTGAGACTGGGACCCACACGGGTCTCTGCATTGGGTGGGGAGCCTGCTTGAGACTCTCTCTCTCCTTCTCCCTCTACCTCTCCATAGCACCCCTCTTAAAAAATGCTTAAGATAGTAAATTTTATATTATTTGTATTTTACCACAATTTTTTAAAATAGGAGAATAAAAATAATGACCACAAATAGCTCATCTGGTTCACTGGTACACTGTTAAAGAGGTCTGTAAAGTGTTTTGCAGTCATTTATTAGCTTTGGGATGTTCTGTCGAATCAAACTCAACATTCTTTAGATAAGGAGTTTGGTTTGCTTTGATATTTAGTGACCTTCCCTTTACCTAAGGCATAGAATTTCCAGACTTGCAACACCCCCAACACCTAGCAGGAGCCCCCAGCCTGGCACACAGTGAGTACACCATAAACAGTTTTCAAATAACTAACTAACTAACTAACTAACTAACTAACTAACAGCAAAGGGTGACATCTATTTTGAAGATTTATCTAGAAGCAGGTTTACCTTGAAGCTGAAGAAGCTTGAGCCTTAAGATCTCATTTTAAGAAGCCCTTCCCAGACCTAGGGAGGGGCCTCAGCAACATGTTCACATAATCGTATATTCATATAAAACTTGCGAAAGTAAGATTTGTATTCTTTTTATTGAAGAGAGCCCTCAGAGTTGTAAAATATTCAGGTTCCACAAAACTTGGATAGACTGCTGTACTTAATGCCTTTGTAACGACTTGCTAATTCTTTTGCATGGTTACCTGATAGCCCTCATGACAACCCTGTGTTCTCTCCATCTCTTAGATGAGGAAACTGGAGAATTTGACCACAGTTACTCCACAAGGCAGTGATCCACAAGGATTTGTGCCCTGGCATTTGGGGCTAACACTGTAACTCCACCGAGCACCAGGGGAGGCCAAACCTGACTCCCGTCTATGTTAAATTACGTGTGTACTTGATAAATACTATAATTTCACTTGATGTAACTATAAAAAAAGACAATGATGGCTGGTCCTTTTTAAAAACCTATGATTTGGTGAGAACGTTTATTACGTAGGCTTTTTGTGCCCCTCCCCCACCTCCATTTAATATTCTTGTTTAGTAGAAGGAAGGAAATTTAAGGAAGAGGAAGGAATTTAAAGAGTGAGGCTGAAGAAGGGAATAAAAGGAACAGAGATATAACTATGCATTAAGAAAAATGCTCCACACTGGCTCCCCAGGTCTATCTCTTTCCTTGTGGGGGATGTGGAAGGGTGTTTTGCCTCTTAGGATGTTTCATTTTGGTTTTATCTAGCATTTGTATCTACTCTGTCCCCCTAGGATTTCTACTCTGGAGGCCCTATTTCTAGTCTGAAAGCTCTGTAAGTCAGAAGGCAGAAAGGAATCCTTCCTGTAAACATCCTCTGGGCCACTCCCGGAAAAGGTAACCAGCAACCACTGCTTCCTGTCTTTATTCTGATTCTTGGAGCAAATAATACAATTTTTTATTTCTCTAAGATTTCTTGAGACCAATGGGAGAACAAAACTAAAATATCACAGGATTAAAAATATCTTCCTATTGAAAATACCACTCTGTTTAGATTCAGAACCTCTGGCTTAGAAACCTCGTGGATACTCTTGGCTTCTGTTAAGATCCTAGCACTGTGCCTGGCACTTGGGAAGTATGCCGACTGAATTCCACCTTTCAGAGAGGTTAGCCATCAATCCAAAGGCAACATCCACACACCCATATTTACATTCCCCACCCATCACCAAACTTAAATTCTTCTTCATGGTTTACCCCATATCTTACTGCCAAGGACAAGGACAGTGTGTCAATGGAGCCCTAATCTAGACCTTAGGAGATCTAGATCCTAGTGTCATCAGTATGGTGATTGTTAGCCACTTATGTGATATTGGGCAAATCCTTCAATCTTGCTGGGCCTCAATGTCCTCACCTATCTCATGAATGGTTTGTACTAGGGTTTCCTTTGTAGGGTGATCAACTTGCCTGTGCCTCAGGAAATCCCCCAACCCTAGGCAAACTGGGACAGTACAGCTGTTCACCCTGTCGTCAGCAAGTACGCAAATCTGATACCAGAGTTTTTAAATGTTTTTATTCCATTAAATGAAATAAGGCTGTTTACTTCTACCCCACTCCCCAGGAAATATCAAAAGGGAATTTAACAGCTGACTCAGGCCGGGACAAAATTCCAAATGTGTAATTTTTAACAGGCCTTTTGGGAAAAGGCTGATTTCAGATCCTGTTAAGAAGTCATCCCTTACAAATGTTCTGGTTAGGGAGGTTGGTATGTTAACGATTAGACAAGAGCTGTTAAAATCTCAGCTGAAAAGCCCAAACTGTTTCCTACTTTTAATAAATAGCTTGGCTTCTCATAGAATCACCATAGAACAGTAGGACTTTTCCCCCCTTAAAGTGCGCACTTCTGGGATATGGGGGGAAAGCAAAACAAAAACCAGAAACAACAAACAGAAATAAGCTAAGGTCGGCTCCCTGTCTGATCTGCAGCCAAAAGGAAAGCTCAGTCTGGAATATGTTTAAACTTCCCCTCTCTTATGTAGGAATGTGCTGATGTGCCTGCCTGAAACCCCAAATGAGCCCCCTTTACTGGGGAGGATGATTCAGCCAGATTCCAACTATCATCAGCAAATGGGCAGGGCTGGTGTGAGTGAAGCCAGTGAAGATTCTGGGATTGTTAACTTCTAGGAGTGAAACGAAGTCCCGGTTGATTTGGTGAAAAGAGGCATTTCAGTTCAATCTGTCAGTTGCTTATTTTTAGATTATTTGAGGATTCCATCCTGTGTCCATGTACCGTCCATGGTTACGGTACATTACTGATTTGATCGGGTCTTGACAAAGAACTTACAAGGCAATCTTGGACCTACACATACAACATTCTCCCCACGAGTACCTAGAAATGAAAAGAGGGGTGCCTAACTGCCTTAGTAGGTAGAGCACACAACTTTTGATCTTGGGGTTGTCAGTGTGAGCCCCATGTTGAGTGTAGAGATAATTTTAAAAAATAAAATCTTGGGGCACCTGGGTGGCTCAGTCGGTTAGGCAACTGCCTTCAGTTCAGGTCATGATCCCAGAGTCCTGGGATCGAGCTCCACATCAAACTCCCTGCTCGGTGGAAAGCCTGCTTCTCCCTCTCCTACTCCCGCTGCTTCTGTTCCCTCTCTCTCTGTCAATAAATAAATAAAATTTAAAAAAAATCTTTTAAAAAGAGAGAAAGTGAAAAGACAGCTCCCTGTGTCAATTATTATTCCTTATAGACAATGCTTTAGTGACCCCTTTTATGTCATGTCTGACAGAATCTGTCATGATAGAATCTATGTCTATAGATCAAGTTATATTTGACAAAACCTTTCCACTTATATATCATTCAAACTTAGTACACTGAGATAGTGTATGTAAGGTAAGGCATTGTTATCCCCATTTTATAAATGCTGAAGTGGACATTCAGAAAACGTAGGAGACCTGCCTGCAGTCACAAAACTCTTAAGTGGGAGTAAGGCTCAATCCTGGGTCTTCCTAATCAAAATCAGGACTCTCATCAAAGTACAAAGCAAAGTGCTTTTTACTTATTAAAATATTCCTTCTAGCATTTTGCTAATCTTTATCACACTATTGATATCATCTGATAATGATTAACAGGAGTTTAGAGAGAGTGTTAGAAGAAGGTCAAAAACAGGGGTTACCACCCACGTTTAAAGGAGCTGCAGGAAGAAGAGAAGGGGCCAAGGACACAACCAGCTCAAGGCTGCCTTCTAAACCAGGGAGGAAAAAGGAAACTTCATCTGTAAGGAGGATAATTGACCATGACCCCTCCTTGGCTGGCATTCAGAAAGCAAGAGCAAGGCCTTTGCAGGGGGCAAGGGGTAGAGATCCAGGGTCCAGGTGAGGGGTGGCCTTGGAGAGGAATATGGACACTTGCAGATGGAGTCTTGCAACAGGAGGTAGCAGACATTTGACAGACTTAGTGATACCTCTGTGGAAGCTCTCTTATGGTGCTTTTATTTTCTTATCAGGCGAGTAGTTTCAGGGAGAGAGGAAAATCCATGAAATCCTCTTTTTAGGAGAGGGGGAGACTAAGTTACCTGAGGAGACCCACTAGGATCTCTAGGCAGCACTAAAGGTTTGGAGGTCACTTGAGATTTGATGTCATTGTTGGGTCATCTCCTTCCTGGGTAGGGAGGAGAGAGAGTGGGGAAGAAAGGTTGACACCACTGGGGCCTTCAGCACCCATCCCCCATGAACAGAGGGAAATCAATGTTCTTTGCAGGCAATAAGTTTCCTTCAGGATAGAAGGAAGAAGCAACGGAGAACATGGCTTTGATTTGAGAACTAAGTGAACTTTGATACACTGAACCCTAGAATTAGACGTGACTAATTAGGTCTACTCACTCGGGCCCAAGCTTCTTCAGTGGACCATCCCAAACATCCCCAAAGAGCTTCATCAGAAAGTTAAAACATGGAGAAAAGGCAGAAAAACAAGTGACCTGCTGGAAGCAGCTCATAGCCAAGAAGAAAAAGACAAGAAAGGTGTTCCCATCTGAGGTAGGTCCAGTTTCTCCTTCCAAAGTCACCAATCAGGTACATCATTTTATCTGGAGGGGGTGGGGAAGGCAAGTGGGAGAGAAGGACACCAGGAACATGACACTCATTTATGTCCCCGGCATGGAAGAAAACAGCAGGTATGGGGGGGAAGTTCTCCTCCAGATAGTCATGAACTGAAAGAAAGGTATCGCACCATAAGACCTTACTCAGTCCCTTGAACCCCACTTCAGCCCCGAAGCAAGCACAAGATAGGTAAAAGGGAGTGAGAAATTTGAGGGTATAAAGAGGAAACCAATTTTTCATGTTGGCCTATGTAATCAATTTTTCATGTTGGCCTATGTAATCTGAGCTAGCCAACAGTAAGGTGAGGTCGTGAAAAGGAGGTATGACCAATCAACTGGAGGCCCAGGTGAGGTGGAAGAATGGTTGGCTCTGAAGTTTCAGAGGAAATGTGCTGGAAAAGATGACACAGCATTTCACATATTTGAAAATCAAATTTGGGTCCTTTTGAGTGTTTTTGCTAGAATTCAATATACCCGGTTTCTTCACGGGTCTTCATATGAGAATGTTGCAAATATATATATATATATGTGTGTGTGTGTGTGTGTGTGTACACATATACACACACACATACACACATATATATATTTAAGATATATATATATTTTAAGATTTTTAATTTATTTGACAGAGAGAGAGACAGCAGGAGAAGGAACACAAGTAAGGGGAATGGGAGAGGGAGAAGCAGGCTTCCTGCCGAGCCGGAAGCCCAGTGCGGGGCTCGATCCCAGGACCCTGGGATCATGACCTCAGCCAAAGGTAGATGCTTAACAACTGAGCCACCCAGGTGCCCCTGCAAGCATTTTTTTAAAAAGCCTGGTCCCTGGGGCTCCTGGGGCTCAGTCGATTAAGCTTCTGCCTTGGGCTTAGGTTCTGATGGTCCTGGGATCGAACCCTGCATCAGGCTCTCTGCTCAACAGGGAGTCTGCTTCTTCCTATTCTGCTGCCTCTGCCCCCCATTTGTGTGCACGTGTGCTCTCTCTCAGATAAATAAATCTTTTAAAAAATTAAAATTAAAAAAATGAAAAAGCCTGGTTGCTTTCTACTGTTCCTTTGAAAGGGTGGCACCTGGAAGCAAATCACAGCAGACTCTGTCCGACAGAAGTAGGCAGGGATGTCTTCTGCCCTGGTCATAGACGCCCTCCCTCAACCAGTACTGGAAACCACGGATGATGGTGATCCTCTTTCAGCGGTTGCCTCCTGCTGCTAATTCACCTGGAGCTCTCTGGCTACCACAACCCGTGTCTTTTTTCCTCAAGTACTGTTGCCAGGCAAGGGCTCTGCCCCTCTGCACATGAGCCGTGTGGTTTGTTGGACCTTGTGTGTACATCTGACCATATTAAATAGTAAAGTTTAGAGTAATTATTTCTTTGTAGGTCATTTCAAGTCTTACTAAAAAATTCTTTTTTTTTTTTTTAATTTGACAGACAGAGATCACAAGTAGGCAGAGAGGCAGGCAGAGAGAAAGAAGGAAAGCAGACTCCCTGCTGATCAGAGAGCCCGATGTGGGCCTTGATCCCAGGACTCTGGGATCATGACCTGAGCTGAAAGCAGGGGCTTTAATCCACTGAGCCACCCAGGTGCCCCAAGTCTTACTAAAATTCTCACTTAATGACATTTTTATCTGTTTCTTGGTCATTTAGTATTATTCTCAAAGGTTTTGGTGGTGAGGAGAAGGGTATAATTTATATATATCTATCTATTCAGCAATCACATATATTTACTGAGAACTTTCTGGAAGGTTGGTACTAGAATACAGCAGCAGTAGAGAGACCAGGCATGGCTCCTGCTTTCCCAGGGTGAGCAATGTAGAATCCGAAGAAGAACCTTTTGGTCTGTATTTTTACTTAAGAAAGATCTTAACTTACCTAGAGACCTAAACTTATTTACTGGAGTTGCTTCTTTTCTCCTCCAGTTATCACAGAGGACTCGACTCTTAACCCTTTGAAAGCCAGTCTCTGTAGTCTGACTTTGATACTCATCTCCTCTCACCTACTTTTTCTCTCTCCTGCACCGCCTCGTCTTTTCCAGGTGATCCCCTTCAGCTCGTGCATCTGCTCACCTTCAAGAACCCTTTCTTTTGATCTGTATTCCCCTCTACAACTACTGCTCTGTTCCTTTATACTCCTTCACAACACAACTTCTTGGGAAAAAAAAAAAAAAATCCTCCGTGCATGGTGTATCTGAGGCTGGAGAAAGTATGGGTGAGTTTGGAACCCCAGTGAGTGTTGTGGCAGAGAGCTGATAAGCTGGGAAGAGCACTGCCCATAGGGGTAAGCACAGAGATCAAAGCCCTCTGCAAATTTTCTGATAGAAGGCAGCTGTGTCATACCAAAGTGGGGGCGCGGAGGGGGGCCTGATTTCTCCTCCGAGAACTTTGGCTGAGTCCTGGTTCTACCATTCTTTAGCTGATGTGACCCTGGTCAAGTTACTCCCCTTCTTTGAGCCTCAGTGTTCCTCATCAATCAAGTGAAAGTAGAGTTACCTCCCCCGTTTTTTGTGGCAATGAGATAGAATTCCTGTAAGTGTGAAACAGATATTAGTCGGCATTACCGTACAGAAATATTCCTTCGCTCTGTTTAAAAAGAAGGGGTACTTCCCCAGTCCCAGTCTGGACTCCTCCAAAATCCAAGTCTGAGCCAAAGTTTGCATGCACAGCCCCCATGTTGTATATCTGGGAATGGGATCCTGGGGAGCAGGACTAGAAAAAGAGAAGGAGGGAGGAAAGGGCCATTTAAGGGTGTGATACTAAGTTGGTCAAGGCTATAGGGGTTGCAGGTGACTGGGGCTCAATTCCATGTACCTTCTGAGGAGCCTTACAACAGACATTTCAGAACTGTCCCCTCAGAGGACTTAAAAGGGGAGAATTTTAGATTCCCATCTCTACTGATCAAGGGTGCCCTGCTGGGCACTGACTGCGCTGTATACACTCATGACTGCCATGTGCAAGGTCACGTCACATAGTTTGAAATTTACTCAGATTAGGTTCCTGGAGCAGTGGCTGGAGTAAGAGGCGGGGTCAGGAGGACTTGAAATGGTGCATGAGGTATGGGCTCATCCGACAGAAACGAGAACAGCAGAGCTAGACCTTAGACATTAGTTATCTATTTTTCCCCCCAACAGTCAAAACCCTTGAAATAGACAGCTTATTGTGCCTGTCTCCATTTTCCCTAACCTGGCATTTCTTTAACAGGGGGTAAAGGTTGGCAATGTCCTTGGCTAGGGTGGTTATTTAAAATTACACTCCTAGGGGTGCCTAGGTGGCTCATCATTTAAGTGGTGGACTTGATTTTGGCTCAGGTCATGGTCTCAAGGCTCTTGGGATTGAGCCCCAGGTGGGGCTCCCCACTCAGGAGGGAGTCTGTTCTCCCTCTCCCTCTCTGCCTGTACCTCCCCCCGACCCATCCATTCCCCCCCCAAAATAAATAAATAAACCTTTAAAAAAATTTTAAATTAAAGAATAAAATACTCCTAATTCAGGAGTACTTTTCAAAATGATTTTAAGACAATTAAATACACATGTACAAGTTTCCATGGCAATAAGAATTAATGGATCTGAACATCTGGTGCTCTACACACATACTATTGAAACAAAGGTTTCAGAAAGCAATAGTTTAAGGCAACAATGTTTATCTTTGCTATGTGTAATGGGCTCTGATAATTTCTATTTTCTTCTTTTTAATTTTTTAAAAAGATTTATTTATTTATGAGAGAGAGAGAGAGAGCACAAGCAGGGGAAGATGTATAGGGAGAAGGAGAGAGAATCCTCAAGCCGACTCCCTGCTGAGCATGGAGACTGATCCCAGGATCCTAAGATCATGACCTGAGCCCAAATCAAGAGCCACACTTTTAACTGACTGGAGCACCCAGATGTTCTTTTATTTTTAATTCAGTTATGGAAGTATACTAGAATATACGTTTAGGGCACCTGGGTGGCTTAGTCAGTTAAGCATCTGCCTTTGGCTCAGGTCATGATTCTAAGTTCCTGGGATCAAACCCCACATCTGACTCCCTGCTCAATGGGGAGCCTGCTTCTCTCTCTGCCTGCCACTACCCCTGCTTGTGCTTTTTCTCTCTCTGTCAAATAAATAAAGTCTTTAAAAAATAGAATATATGTTGAATGTAATAAATTCAAACAAGGCAGAGGTAGTTCTAGTAAAAGCTAAAATACCTGCCATCTTTCCAAATTGAATTTCCCAACTTACAGGAGTACTGGGAATTAACAATTTGATGTGTACATATGCATTTACATATGTACACACACACGCACATACACACAATTGTCTGTTTTGATATTTTTTATAAATGTGAGCATACCTTCTGTATTGCCCTAAAATTTGATTTTTTTGGACTCTGTTGGAAGGTATTTTTAAGTCTATACATTATAATCCACCTCAGTTTTTTGGAAGGTTTGTAGTTTTCATATTGCATCAACATACTATGATTTATTTAAAGTATTCCTTTACAGTAGAAGAGATCATCTCCATTTTTTTACTGTTTCAAAGAACACTACAATGAACATCTTTGTGCATATGTGAATATTTTTAAGGAAGAAAATCTTGAAATGGGTAGGAACATTTTGGTAGGTATTACCAGATTGACTTCCTTAAAGCTAGGTCAGTGAGTACACTGAGTGACAGTTTGTCAAAATTTTTTGTTGCTTATTTCTTGCTTTTGAATCTTGCTTTGTGAGGCCTTTCCCATTATAAAAATTATAAACACTCTTCCATATGTCTGCTTACTACTTTTATAATTTTTCTTTGTATTTAACATATAGCTTTTAAAATCTACCCATTTTTTTTTAATTGTTGAGAAGTGGAGATAAAACTTTATCTTTTCCAAATGGATAGCCAATTTTTCCAACAACATTTGTTAACTATTCTATCCTTTCCCTGTGTTTTGAAATGCTACCTTTATCTTATCTTATATTCTTATATGAGGTCTCTGGCTTCTGCCATTGGTGTATTATCTATTTCAGCAAGTCCACATGATTCAATTACAAAAGATTTCTAGTTTGTTTGATAACTGGGAGGGCCAGATTGTTCCTGTCATTTTTGTTTTTCTCATTTTCTTGCCTATCCTTCTGTATTTACTTTTTGGACAACTTTTATAACCACTTCATGTTTCCTAACAAAAGCCTTTCATGGTTTTGGTCATGATTTGCTTGTGGTTTCTGTAATGAAATCTTATCCAAAGCCATCCTCTTTCACTAAGGCATAGAGAAGTATATCAGATGTTTGAGGAGAGTGAAGTGTGAAATAATTGTTATGGATAGCAAGGAACTAGCTTTCTAGATTGTCCTGCAGGTGACAAAGAAGCCAAGAATTTATAATAGCACCTATGTCCAGTATGGGTGATGCTTTTCATTGGTGCTCAGCAGCTTAGGAGCAGGCAGGAGAATGATCTAGTTGTGCTCATGCTAGGACTGGGTGTGGCCAAGATAAGCCTAATGGAGGGAGGGACAAAATAAATTAAGAGATATAGATCTCTTAATTTATTTAAAAGATTTATTTATTTGAGAGAGAGAGAGAGTAAACATAAGGAGGGAGGAGGGGCAGAGAGAGAGGGAGAAGCAGAACCCCCCCCCCACCCTACTGAGCAGGAAGCCTCATGATGGGCTTGATCCCAGGTTCTTGGGATCATGACCTGAGCTGAAGGCAGAGGCTTAACCAGCTGAGCCACCAGGCACCCCCAGACTGAGATATTTTTATTCCTTTGTCTTGTTTCCAGTAAAGATAGAATAGAAATATGTGTTAACAAAAATGTTGACTTGTGGGCAAGAAGTCTAAATGATACTGCTCTCTGTATCGTACAAATAATTTATATAATTAATACAGATATAATTAATAAAAAATAATTTATCACATATATGATCATGTTAAACTTGAGATACCTTTCATGTATTGATTGGAGAGCACTTTTAGTGTGAACCCCTGTTTTTTGAGTGTGTATATATTTCCCTAACATTTTCTTCAGTACTAAGCATTCTCAAATGTGCTCCCAGGGGGATCTAGAAATGTTGGTGCATATCCATGTGGCTGTTTAGGGATTTGTTGGAGTGTGGGAAAATTCTGAGGCATTTTCAGGTTATGACATCTGAATATTTCTTTGCAGGTCCAAAGAACAGTTTATTTTTAAAACTGTAAAGATACTATAGTCATGGTCTTCATCGAGGGGAGAAATTGCTGCTATTTTGAAGAAATATCACTCAAAATAAAATCTTGAGTTATGAAGTTGAAGATCCAAGATCAAGATGAAATAAATGTAAAAGTCTACTCATTTTTCAGATTTTGGTTTATTATATTTTCCTTTACTTAGACAAGCAAAATTAAAGGCTTATTTAAGAAGACAGTCATAAGGAATATGACGATGGATAACACTGACAATGCATATTCATAAAATCAATCTTCTTCTATTTTCTCTCCCTGCAAACCCAGGTGATTTTCTGCTCCATCTTGGGGATATAACTCAGAGTCTCTCCTCTTGGGCTTCCCAGACTTGTGGGTTGCACCCCATTCCCATCCTGACTGCCTCGTATGTGGGGAAAGACCCAAAGTAGCTGTAACAATCCCAGCAACACCCAGGGCTCAACTCCTGTGAAACAGAAATGATGCCCTGTGGGATGGTGTAGAGATGGCCTCATCCAAAGGCATCTGGCTACTGTTTTCATAGTTGCCATCAGCCTTCAGAACCTTCTCCATATCTCCTTCAGCAATGCCAAAGTGAACTCATGCAATATTAAAGAAGTTATTCCTGTGTAGACTCACTGCACCAAAATGTGGTCAAATCAGGTGACCGCAGGCTTCAAGAGTTGCCAGCAGCCTCACACTCAACCGTTCTGCTCGTGTATTTTGTATGATCAACCACAACTTATGTCCTGAACTTTAAGGTAAGAAAGGGAAAACAAACATGAAACTTCCATGTATTCTTGGCACATACCCCCAATTAGAAAATTCACATTTCAGATTCTGACTCCACTTGACACTTTCCCCCCCAATTACTTCCATCCAATCATAAATCTAGTCAATTTTGCCTAAAAATTATACATTATACATTTTACATCTGCATATCATTGCCAAGTTCTTGGTTCAAGACTTTATCATCTCTCACTCAATACATTATAAAATCCTATCAACTGGTATCACTCACCTTTTGAAAATGTACTCAATACTGATTTTCTCTTTAACAGTTTTCCATGGATTGTCAGCCCATGTGGTTGATTTGAATTCTTTCAAGTTCTGGTTCTTACCTATGTTGCCATCCTCATCTGTCATTCTCCCTGTGGTGCTCTGTGCTCCTACCAAACAGAACTACCTGCTCTTCCAGTGCTGGTCCCTTTACCCAGGGATGAGGTTCAAAATAGTTAAAGAATGGGAGGTGGACAATCAGAACAAACCTCATAACCACTCGAAACTACTGCGCTAGGGCTTTCTGCTGAATATCAGCCCTGGCACTGTTTCTAGAACCTTGACCTTGATTCTTTTCCTGGGGAGCTTATGCAGATCATTTACATAGTTCACAGAGGACTAGCATTTGAGTAGGGGCGGAAGGACAGTGTCATTTAGAAACATTTAATGGGCTTGAAGATACTATGATAGCATTTCCAGTACCTATAGAGAGACTGTGGTATTTGCACAGTACACACTATTTGCAGAACCTGCAATGACCTTTTAAATTTTTTAAGATGTGCTAAAAAAAAAAAAAAGAAAGAAACAAAACAACACTGCTTTGTTACTGGTTGCTTTGTAAATGGTTTTGCTTGCTTATGTTTCTTAGAATTTAATCAGCAAGAGACATCTACCTCTACACAGGCCTACCAGCAGATGAAATTTTTGACCAGACTCAATCTTTTTATTTCCAAGCTGAGTAGGAATCATTATGTTTTGAACTAGCCTAAAAGTACAGGGAAAAGTTCCAGTACCTTCTCTACCAAGAAAGGGTATAATACATGTTTTTCCTCAGTACAAATCATGGTTGTGTGAATTAGTCATCATTAATCATATTTCCTGCATCAGCATCATTAAGAAAATGTTACTAAGTGCTAGTACAAAACACTAAGCTAGCATTGAAGGAAATGTAAAGAAAAACCAACATAGTCCGTGCTTTCCATGAGCAGAGAGCCTGCTGTGGAAACAAGACATGAAAAGCTGAAATAAGAATTTCACTGAAAGCACTACATTATGTATCGCTGTCAAATAATAAATGCTGAGGCAGGTAAGGGGAAGGAGTGACAATGTCTTTCTTTCATTTAGGTAAGGCTTTCTGGAGGTGTTGGGTCTTGACCTGAACATGGAAAGGCGGGTAGAGTTTCACCATCGTCCCAGCAAGAGAACTAGTATATGCTATGGACATAGATAACACAGGGCAGGGTAGAGCCCGGCCTTGACCTTGAGGTGAAGCTAGAAAAATAACTGGAGTCAGACTGCAAGGATTGCACCCAAAGAAGCATTTGGGCTTTAGATCAGGGGTAGATCCCTTAAGTTTTTGTTAGGCAGGGGCTTGATGTAGTCAAAGCAGCATTTTAATATTAATCAGGCAATAGTAGCTAGGAAACAGTGTGTGTGGGAGAAATGCGGTATAATGGAAAAAACAGGACTCAGGGGTCACATACTGGTTTTGAGTCTGGCTCTGCCACTTTTGAGCTGGGTAACCTTGAACTTGCTTAACCTCCAAGTCTCCATTTAGTGATTAAAAAAAGAGATAATAATACCTCATTCTAAGGGTTATTATGGTAATTAATGTTTCACATGTATGCCTGTTGTCTCATTTACTCTTTACATCACCGTTTTATTTTGTTCTGGTAAAATATACATAACAGAAATTGATCATTTTAGCTCTTTTTAAGATTCAGTGGTGTTAAGAACATTCATACTATTGAGCAATCACTGCCACCATCCATCTCAAGAACTGTTTTCATCTTCCCAAGGTGAAAGTCCATACCCATTAAAAAGTAACTCCCTATTCCCAGCCCCCAGGCCTTTGCTTTCCACTCTCTGTCTCTATGTATTCAGCTATTTTAGGTACTTCATAAAAGTAGACTCACATAGCATTTTTCCCTTTGTGCAGGCTTATTTCTCCTGGTATAATGTCTTCAAAGTTCATCAATGTTGTGGCATGGGTCAGAATTCCCTTCACTTTCAAGGCTGGATAATATTCTTTTGAATGTCTTCTATCACTATTTCATCCTGAGAAAACTGGACTTAGAGAGGTTAATCTGCCCAAAATAACAGTACCTAATAAGAGGAAGAGGTAGGGTTTAGACTGAAGCCATCTGTTCCATAGTACATCCCCATCTCCCCTGTACATTCTGCCTCATGTATGTTAAGGTCCTCCTGCTACTGGTACAGGGTTGCTTGTGCAGGAAGACATTCTATTGTTCTTGATTATTTAGCACCACTTCCTCAACTCATCCTGGTAATATAATCCGTCTTTTCCTTAAGGAACTCTTTCTGTGATTCCACCACTTCTCCCCTAAAAGAGCCACAAGAGTAAGCATGTTACCCAAGCCAGGACAATTGGAGTCTTGCCCCTTCCCCCAAAGGGACTGATTCAGGAGTAGTCTCATGGGTGGAGACAGAGTTCTCTCTGGTGCTCTAAGGTGATCGTGAGCCGGGGGTCATAGCTGCCCATTTTAACCTAAGCAGGAAGATGGCAAGAAAGGTGGAGTTCTGAGTAATCATCTGACCCCTAGATTAGACACATTTAAAGCCAACTGCCCCAATCAAATTCCTAGATACATGATCCAATACATTCCTAGTTTTAAGCTAACTGGAGTTGAATTTCTATAACTTGCAAGAGAAAGAAACTTGACTAGTACACTGGATCGAATGGTCCTCAGTAGAACGGGAAGGTTGAAACTAACAAGAAGTATTATAAAGCTGCGTGGTATGAGGAAAAGGGAAAAGTCAAGAGTCCTTCTGAGGTTTGGATACCTGGTAACCAAGAAAACCCTTCTGTTACTGAAAAAGTGGAAGAAGATGCCAGGCCGGGTATGAAAGAGAAAGTTGCTGGTACTCCCAGGAACCCCGAGTGCTAGCTAGCTTCCAGAGGTAAATGCACAACATTACTTATATCTGTTAACCACTTTGTCCTCCTTCCAGAATCTCAGACTTATGAAGTGTCCAAGGTCTGACCAGGATAGAGCTTTTGGACTCTGCCTTTTATCTTTCACCTCCACTTTGTAACCTAGTATGAATTCTCCTTTCAAATATAATCCATTCTGTGATTGGCTCATTCATCCACAGAACACATACTTGCTGAGTGCTTACTCTATGTCAACTACTGTGCTAGGTGCTGAGGACAGAGTGATGAGAAAAGAGATCTGGCTCCGCGTCTTTAAGGAGTATATAGTCTAGTGGAGAAGACAGACAAGCATGGCCTGTCACATAAATGAATATAATTGGAGTTGTCTTACGAACTATGAAGAAAACAGAGTTTCATGAGAAGTTTACTAGGGACCCCTAATTTAGATAGAGAAGGGTGAGGGCATTAAGGAATGGCTTCTCTGGGGAGTAATGTTAAAGCTAAGGCCAGGCCAGGAAGAGAGGTCAACACCAAAAAAAATTAGTCTCAGCCACCCGGAAGAAACAAGTGAGGAGTTAGTCTCAGCCACCCCGAAGAAACAAGTGATTCAGGCATTAGGAATGTGAGGCAGGGAGGTTTGAAAATGGTTGCTTTGAAGTGGAGCTCCTTCCCGGGACCCTAGGTGCAGGGACTGGAGAATACATTAGGTATTGTATGACCCACTGCTTGTTGCCCAGTCACTGCTCAATGCCTGCTCATTCACTCATTCCTTTATTTACTCATCTATGAAATATTTATGGAGGACCCGCAGGTGGGGAACATTGTGCTAAACGCTGAGCATTCAGGAGAAGGAAGATCTCTAGCCTAGTGCCAAGCTGAAGGGCAGAAGCACAGGTGGGTCCTGCCTCATAGGGCTCCAAGAGACACCCAGAGTGTTCCCTCAGGAACCCATTAGACACAGGCATATGTGTATATTTGCTAAGCCTTCTTTCTCCAGGCACTCAACCTTCCCAGACCCATATACTTTCGTTTTCTCAGAGATTTAAATCTAGTCCTTCCAGCAGAAGCCGAGCCTTACCTACACGAAGCTAAGAAAGAGATCACATGGGGCCAACATGGCAGACTGACACAGAGCCCAGCAGAGCTGCCCAGGCCCGCCAGATAAACATAAGGAAAGGTCATCCAAACACAGGAAGACAGCCGTCCCCTTGCCTTTTCCTTTACCCCCTCCCCTTCCTCCCTCTGGCTCCCTTATCCCCAGAGGGTGGACCCAGCCTTTCCCAAAGTTTATTCTGAGAGCTCCAGGCTCCCACAGTGGAACGTGCTGTGGACATGGGAATACAGCAGCCTGGCCAACGGGGAAAACCAAAAATATAAACGGAGAGATTTAAGAGATTCTGCCCCCCCTCCCAAAGTTGTAGCCAAAATATCTGCTTTTACTGTTATTGCTAATATTACTGCTTTTACCGTCTCTGATTTAAGTCAGCCCATCCTGGAAGGAGACCTTCTGAAGTTTATTGCATTTGTCAGTAAACACTTTGCACAGAAAAAAATTAATCTTTCTTAGGACCTCAATGCCCCTGACTTGATCCACTAAACAAATGTAAAAAAATGTTAGGAAATGAAATCCAGAAAATCTTACATCTCCAATACTGGCAGTGAGTTTAACAAGAACTAAAAAAAAAAAAAACAAAACACAAAACTCCAGGGGAGGGGAAAAAATTATCCTTGTCTTTAAATCCACTATTGGAATTTTGTAAATAGCTAAAAGCCCTGAGCCCATAAATAGGAAGTCATTTTCTCTTTTACTGACATATTCTGAACAAAACAGTGGTGAGAGCATAGGCTTTGGTTTCTATTCTCCACTTAGGAGAAAACAAGTTAATACTACAGGATTGTGTACTTCAATGATTATAAATCAGCATTTGTGATGAAATGTTCAGGACTCATTTCAAAACAGACACAGTGTTTGAAAGCAAAGCATAATGGTGACCTTTCTCATTAGCTGTTGCTCAAACAAAGATATGTTCCAGCAATATCCGATGCTTCCTTCCTGCCAGGGCCTCCACCCAGTGCAATTTAAAACACTTGTGTTACATCCAAACCAGAACCGGGGATGTGGCAGAGCAGAGTTTCAGCAGCAGTGTTTATTATGACTTTCCAAGGTTTTTTAATGTTTTGTTTTCATAAACGTATTGTCACGAGTTGGGTTTGCAAGACTGAAGATGTGAGACCCTACAAATGAATTCATTATATGTGTATCTACTCTTCTATGCCTCCATCTACTTTTGTGGCAAATAGTATTACAAGTTCTTGACTCTGAGAATGCTTATTTTGTTGCTCTTTAGTAAATGTTTTTATTAACACGTTGTAGGCCAAAACCCAAAAACAATCCTTAAGAGCTATGCTGAACTCGTTTTATGTAAAGCCAATGAATGCAAATAAACACAAGGTTGAGGAGAGAATGTGAGAAAGAAACAGAATGAGAGACTGCTTTAGTACACATCATCCTCATTTTCATCGTGACTGGTGTTCCCAAATCAGGCGTTATAAGTGGAAAATGACCAAAGTTAAGGTGATTTGTCTAAGGAGTAACAAATAAGGAAGTCTTTTTTCCTTTTTCTGGTCAAAGATCCATGCTCAATCTTTGTAGAAATGACCATAAACTCTTAGTCCCAACTGTAAATAACTTACAATTTATGTTTTCTACAGTGGACATAGTTTTATACTAGGAAGAAAATCCATGTTATTTTAAAAGTAATTTTACTTCTTCATACTTGGGCAGTATGAAGAAAGTATATGTATATGAGTTAAAAGAACTCCTAATAAATCGTCTAATAAATACTAATAAATCCCCATGAAAGCACAGGTAGCTGGGTGACTCTGACTCAGTTTAACCAGTCAGGGACTATCACTGGACTGAGAATGGTATCTGTCATTCTTTAACAACTTTGCAAAGAATGGAGGAGCTCCTATATCCCCAAAGAAAATCTGGGTCCTACAAAGGAAAAGGCAAGGGGGAATGGATATTGAAGAGGCAACCAGGGATCATCAAGTTCAGTATTCCGTGGAAGTTGTCATGAAGTCTAAATAGTGCTGTGGGTACAAGAGTGTTTATAAAGTGCCCAGGGCACTCACGAGATGGGCTGAGAAGCAAGCAAGGTAATTCTCAGTCCTTTCAGAAAATTTGGTGTATAAACACTGGAAGGGCTCTTTCCTAAAGGATCATTAGATGACAGGAGGCAAGCTTGAAGCTGCTGGTAGCCATCTTTCCATATGGAGCCTGTGTCTGTTGCAAGAGAGAATAAGGAATAGAAACCTGTAAGAAAACTCAGAATTGAAAAAAGAGAGTCCTAGTAGTATCCCCTAATCCCATGAATTAGGTATGTTTAGAGCCCTCTCTGCCTTTGTACCCCTCAGTTAAATGATCGATAAATTCCTTTTTATTTTAAGCTACATTGAGTTTAGTTTCTGCTACTTATAACCGAAGAGGTGCAGACTGACACAAACTTCACGAGTTCAAGCATCACACTCTTTTGTACAACTTGTCACCTTTCCTGCAAGTTCGTTCAAGGACGCCATTTCAGGGCACCCAGTCTTCTACCAACTCCTCCACTCTCTCCATATGCCTTAGTCCCCTCCTGCATTCACTTTCCTTCCTTTGTAACTTAGATTTATGGTTCACTATTTCAAAAACTCCCTGGCCTCCATCTGGCAAAAATTCAATCCATGGAGTCTAACTATCTGTTTTCTCCATGCCTGAACATGAGCAATTAAATATCAGTAGAGAAAAAAATCACACAAAGGAAAGGTTGATTTCACCCCAAGTTCATGACTAGATGTCATATGGGTTCCAGGATGGTCAGCAATTCTCTGGTTGGTTTTCTCTTATGTTCTCTAATGGTATCATCTCTTCCCCACTCAATTTCAATTGACAGCCTTTGCGTCACAGACAAAATGGAACCCATCCTCTATTAATTCTCTTCATATAATAATAAGAGTTATCTTCCCTATTGTAAGCTCCACTCATCTATCTGAGACTTGGATCTCATCCCCACCCATCTTGCCAAAAATCTGCACTATCAATTTGCCTTTCCCTAGCCTGTATCTCTAACCTCGCTAGGCAAGATATCTCTGTTTGCCTCTCCAGAGCCCCGTCTTATCCTTCTCTACCCTGTCTTTGCTGGGGGAAGTGAGGTCTGTATGAACTCTATCAGCAGGTGATTTTGCCTTTTGTCCTCTTGAGGAGTGAGGGCTGGCCAATGGAAAGTCCCAGCAGGAGATCTGAGAGTGGGAGGAACCTGAGATGGGAGCATGTATTTTTCCGACATCTTCACCTCAAAGTCTTCTTGGGTTGGCTGTTTCTTTTGAACAAAGTTATTGTCCTCTCAAGTTAGCTGTCTCCTTCTGGGTTCTGGTAATTTCTCCCTTCCCTCATCCCTTTAAATAAATCTTAGGCCATTGTTCTGCTGCTTCTTTCCCTAGGATACCTTACAATCCCTTGCAGGTTCCCACATTGTACATAGTCTCTTCCTAAAATGATCCCAAAGTATTTTATCTGTTTCCTGCTGACTGACACAAGCTAAATCTCACACTCTCCCTCTCTAATGAATTTTCATCAATATATAAACATGCTCAAGCAGCCTAGCCTCACAGATCTTTCATCTTTACCTCTTATCTACTTTTTCTATCTTACACTCTTGATCACATCCAAGATCTTGTCATCAACTGGAATTGCTCCATCTCTGAAATTTTAAACTCCAATATCTGAGCATCATCTCCTAACCTTACCAATGTGTATTTTATAATTGCATCAAAAGCACTAAAGCCCTTGACTCCTACACCCCACCACCAATCTCAGTCTCCTCTTGTCCTTATTCCCTTCTCCAGACAGTTTGAAAACAAGGATACATTTTTCTTTCAGTCTCTTTCTTGCTTAATACTCTCAATTGCATGTCTTCTTGCTCTTCTACATACCAACCTGGAGTAATTCCAATCCTGGGTCAATCCAACTATGTAGCCACAAAATTCATATGTTGAAGCCATAATCTCCACTGTCAATCTATGAGAAAATAAATGACTGCTTAAGTCACTGAGTCTATGCTAGTTTGTTATGGTAGCCCAAGCAGTTAAGACAGTGTGCCACTTGCTGTTTCTCAAAACAAGTCATGCTCTTTCAGACTATCTTGTTTTTGTGAACTGCCTGGCCTTTTCACTGGGATTTGAATTAACTTCTTCTCTTCACCAGTACACCCCCTTCCCTTCTTCATCTTGCAAAAACTGACTCATCTGTTAAGAATCAACTCAAGGATCACTTCCTCCAGAAAGTCTTCTTTAGTTCTTCCAGGCCAATTTCATACTCTTCCTCTGTACCACAGTTTCTTGAACTTGACTTTATTACAGCTGTTATTATAATTCCCTGTTAATGAATCAGTCTCTCTTACTGCTTTGTGAGATCTTTGGGATCAGTGGCTGGTATTCTTTTTAATCTGTATCTGCAGCAGCAAACATAACACCCAACTCATTGTTTGACACTCAACATATATTTGTAGAATGAATGACTGAAATTCATGGCTGCCTGGTTCCATTCTCGGTCTGTACTCAACAACATACTCTCTCCAACCCTCTATGCATTATCTTGTGACACAGTCGGTTATGAATGTGTGACTCTCATGAGATTATGAAAAGCTAGAAGACAATTATTTTTACCTTTTATGCTATTATAACCCATAGTATCTCATTCTGTACTTGTACATGTTAGACAGACAATACTTTTTTTTTAAAAAGTGAGTATATTTGACAAAAAACAAAGCTAACACACTCTAAGCCTTACTCATAAATGTTCAGCACAAAAAAGTAGTGTTTGTACTCCTAATGGTTCTTATGTGGATCAGGTCACATCTGAAATTTTGCATTTGATTCTGGGCAACAGCTATGTATTCCTTCCTTCAGCACATGTTTATAGAGTGCCTACTTTGTGCCAAGCACCTGGGCTTGGAAATTAAACAGACTTAGGTTTGAATTTTAGTTCTGTCATTTATTATGTAAAATGGTCAGGATAGGCTAGGTTTTGGTGCAGAAACAATCAACCCCAAAATATCAGTAGCTTATCCCATCCCAGGTTTGTTTTTCATTCATGCTGCATGTCCCCCACTGACTGACTATGGCTCTACTCCAGACGGTCTTCACTCCAGGACCTGCCGGCCTCCATTCAGGGCTCCATGGGACAAGAGAAGTATGGTGAATCAGGCATTGGCTCTTAAAGCTTTTGTCACAAGTGATATAAGTCATTTCTGCTCACATTTTATTGGTTGAAGCTTCATATGACCACATGTGGATTCACACACAGAAGACCAAAGAGGGGTGAACAGTAATATGATCTACCATAGGATCTGTCCTAACCTGTTCAAGTCTCTGTTTTGTCATTTGTAAAATCATCATCATCATCATTATCATCTCTGCATTGAAGATAGAGGTGAGAGTATAAAAAGTTTGATACATTAAAGTCTGTAAGGAAATGGTAGCTATGTTGCTTTAAAAGTTTACAGGGGCACCTGGGTGGCTCAGTCAGTTAAAGATTTGGCTTCAGCTTGGTTCATGATCTCCCGGTCCTGGGACTAAGCTCCTCCTTGGACTTCCTCCTCAGTGGGAAGCCTGCTTCCTCCTTTCCCTCTGCTGCTCCCCCTACTTGTTCCCTCTTGTTCTCTCCCTGCCAAATAAATAAAATCTTCAAAAAAAAAGTTTACAAACCCTATATTCAGCTTAAGAAATTACTGTAAATGAAGCTCTTCAAGTACTTCAGAATAAAGTAAATTAATTTGCTCTTCTTTTAATTTTTTTTTTTTTAAGACTCTGCTTAAAGTATCTGAACTATGTTTCCAGCCCTGGCTTGATGTTTTTTCCATCAAATGATTCTTGCCAGAATCAAGATGATCTGTGGAGAAATATATTGGATAAAAATTCTGTGATTTATTATTCATCTTTTCAGGTTCAAAGTCTGTTTTCCAAACAGGATCGTAAGCAACTGAGATGGGGCCATGTCTCATACCTTTTATATCACTAGAAACTAGCAGAATTCCCCATCCAGGGCATTTCTTTCTGCTGATAAAAATGTTTGCAAATGAAATTAGAACTTCATATTATCATTTCCAGTATCTACTGATTTAAATTTACAGTTACATTTTGAGATATTTATTTTTTTATTTTTTATTAACATATAATGTATTATTAGCCCCAGGGGTAATATAGCACATATATAGCACATACCCTCCCCAATGTCCATAAACCAACCACCCGAGATATTTATTTTTTTTTAAGGTGTTATTTATTTATTTGACAGAGATCACAAGTAGGCAGAGAGGCAGGCAGAAAGAGGGGAAGGGAATCAGGCTCCCTGCTGAGCAGAGAGCCGGATGTGGGGCTCAACCCCAGAACCCTGGGATCATGACCTGAGCTTTAACCCACTGAGCCACCCAGGTGCCCCATCGAGATATTTATTTTTAAAAGCCTCTTATTTATTACATTTACACACCATTTTCTATGGAATGATGTCAGCGCAAAGAGCAGGGGTGGTCCAATTTGACGTATATAGGTCGAGTTACACAAATGCTGGTAGAATCACTTTCTGGATTCACCCATTGAAAAACAAGTAGAACAACAAGTTACCACTTTTTCATTACTCTTCCCAGCATGACCGAAAGAAATTCTATATAGGCAGAGTTGAAATTTCTTCCCATGAAGTAAGTGATTCTAGTTCTTTTAGAAATTTGGTAATCATGTGAACCAGCAAATGTGATTTAAAAAGTAATATGTACTTGGAGGCATTCCAAAAGGAGACTTTGAAGTAAATTCTGTATCTCTTTATTTAACCTCTTAAGAAATCTCTTTTGATGTAAGGGACAGGCTTGATGCTTGGAAGTCACATGAGTGGCGCCTTTGGAGGCTTCTCTAAACTGCATGGCCCTGTGAACTGTGTGTGCTTGGCCACCAGACTATCTCTCAACCATGTCGCCTTGTGAGGAATACCTTTGGGACAAGCCATTGCTTTGAAGGTACGAGCAATGGTACCCAGGCTGCCACTCAAACTAATGGCTACCTATTTGGTAAAACGAAGACAATTATCATATGATCTCTCTGATATGAGGAATTTGAGAGGCAGGGTGGGGGTTGTAGGGGGGTTAGGGAAGGAAAAAGTGAAACAAGATGGGATTGGGTGGGAGACAAACCATAAGAGACTTTTAATCTCACAAAACAAACTGTGGGTTGCTGGAGAGAGAAAGGGTAGGGAAAGTATTGTTGGGTTATGGACATTGGGGAGGGTGTGTGCTATGGTGAATGTGTATGTGAAATGTGTAAGAATGATGATTCACAGACCTGTACCCCTGGGGCAAATAATACATTATATGTTAATAAAAATAATTTAAAAAACAAAAATAAAAATAAAACAAATACAGAGACCAGCAAATTTGTAATCTCACCAAAATACGCTCAATAACAATAGGAATTTCATAGGGTTGGCACTGGGGATTAGAATAAGACTTTCATGCATTTTTTTTTTTCATAAGCTTAAAGAAAGGTTGCTGACAGCTGGTCTGTCTTTGCCAAAGTTTTTAACTTGGTATTTCTGGAGTTCTAAATACTATGGCCTAGACTGCCAAGGAAGGGAGAAGTGAAGAACCAGGTCCAAAAAAAGGGAGTGAATATATCCTCTCTTACCCACAGAGGGAGAAATACTGATTTGAACTAGACCCAAGTAATTTAGAGTCACTCAGGTGTTCCGTCTTAATTGTTGCCTGGGGACGAAACACACAGTGAAGGAAATCATCCTAATCAGTTTACACACGATCTGACCCTTTCTTAGTTATCCATCAGCATGTAGTTCACAGCTCTCCAGGTTACAAGGCTTCCCCTCTCATCTTCCAGTAAAAACCTTCAGGGTGTGGACACTCCCACTGTAGAAAAGAGCATTGAAGACCCTGAGGGATGGTAAGGAGCTCTCAAACCCCATTCTGTCATCTTTCTTGTTCTCATCTCTTTATTTATTTATTTATTTTTAACCAACCATTAGCAAAAATAGACTACCACTTAAACCACTGGTTCCTTAGCCTGTTGGATCACAGGACCACCCATGGAAGTATTTTTAAAAAGACAGACTTCTGGACTCCAGCACAGATCTCCTGAATCAGGTTCTTTGGGTAGTAAAGCCTAGGAATTGTGTTTTTTAAGAGTTCTGTGATTCTGATTATCTGCCAACGTTGGGAAGTGTTGAGAGGATTGCGAGCTGTTTCTCTGCTTCTCCCACCACCGTTCCCTCTGTAAGATAATTTGACAAATCCACCCCCCCTCGGTCTCTACCTTTGGTAAAAGAGGTTGTACCTGGGCTTGAATCGTTTTGGCAATTAGAGAGATCTGGCTAGAGCCAAAGCTCTCTCACACATACGCCATGCTGTTGCAGATGCTGAGGAGCCCAAAGCTATGGACCAGAGACTATTCCATGCAGGGGCCTCCGTGATTTCATGTCTGTCAACCTAACAGTCTTAGGCCATTACATCCCCAGGGGAAAAAAATCCCCCAACAGAATTGCCAAGGCTGTGCTTATCACTCAGATTTGATTTTTCACCCACGCTAGCTGCTTCTCACCTACTATTCACACTGTTAGAGCATCTGCCCACCTGGGGGTAGCTGGTTCCTAGTTGATTTTATCCAGAACCCCCTATCCCTTGAGTGTTTATAATAGAACCTACGAGAGGAACTCATTTAAAAGGAGAAGCTTAGGGGCGGCTGAGCGGCTCAGCTAGTTAAGTGGTTAAGCGTCTGCCTTTGGCTCAGGTCATGATCTTGGGGTCCTGGAATCAAGCCCTGCCTCAGGCTCCCTGCTCAGCAGAGAGTCTGTTGCTCGCTCTCCCTCTGCCACTCCCCTTGCTAGTTCCTGTGCTCTCTCTCTCTCTCATATAAATTTAAAAAAACTTAAATAAGTTAAAATAAGTTAAAAAATAAGTTTTAAAAATCTTAAAAGAAAGATGGAGGGAGGGAGGGAGGAGGAATGAAGGAAGGAAGGAAAAAAGGAAGGAAGGAAAGAAGGAAAGGGGAAGCCTAGGGGCTCCTGGGTGGCTCAGTCGGTTGAGTGTCTGACTCAGCTCAGGTTATGATCTCCAGGTCCTGGGTCAGGCTCTGCTCAGCAGGGAGTCTGCTTCTCACGCTCCTTCTCCTTCTCCCTCTAGCCCTCCTTCCCCTTGTGCTTCTCTCTCAAATAAACAAAGTCTTTAAGAAAATAAAAGGAGAAGCCCAGGTGCGCATAATCCAAGTTCTACGGTTTCCAATGATAACACTCTTCCGTGTGATCGTAATTCTCCACATTCTTTCAGCTCATTTCCTGCCACCAGAGTGACGGATGCTTTGATACGTTCCTGAGTTTCTGTGATGCACTGCCATGCAGTCCTGTAACTCCTCTCACTGATGGTGTTGAACTCAGGGTTAGCTTTAAGTGCTGGGGTGTTTTCAAGAAAGAGCAGCTTCTAGCTCACCTCCCACCTGGTGCTTGCCTAGTGAGATATGATAGCACAAGGGCTCCAATTCCTTCCTTATCATGCTGTCCCGCTTGGCAAACCTAAAGATTTAGTGTAATTTTAGAAAAGTTCAGACACTTACTTTAGAAAGGGAGTTAAAATGTGTGTATGTATATATCTATGTGAATATTTTCTAGGTTCAGAGATGCAGTTATGTGTGTGCATAGGTGTGATCTTAGGGTGCATGTGTATACCAATATACTATATGACACGTGTTTGCTAGTGTTTCTTGTATCTCAAAGAGCAATATTAGGACCATTTTGATATCTAATAATCATAATAGAGCACAGTTGTTATCTTGGAGATATAATATTTTTTAAGGAAGCTCGTGGGGCTTGAAACTCATGACCCAGAGATAAAGAGTCTCATTCTTTATGCATTGAGCTAGGCAGGCACCCCATGTGGAGCTATAATCCTTGAATTGGTTACCCTTCTCTGTCACTGGAAGTCATTATTCAAGGTTTGGAAGTGACACCCAGAAAAAGTCAAGACTGGTGGTGGATGTGGCACTGGAGAATGGGGTGGAAACACCAGTTTCTCTGCTTCTCCCATCACCGTTCCCTCTGTAAGATAATTTGACAAATCCACCCCCTCTTCCCCGTTATGGAAGAGGAATGCAATAGCTAGAAGATCGGATTGCAGTTTGCAGAAAGGAATCAGGATAAGCTATAGACATTCTTTCTTCATTCCTGAAACAAATTCCCTTCTTAATGGTGTACCTAAATTGTTGTCTTTTTAAAATTTTTTTAAATTTTCCTAAGTCAGGGCAAAACCTTCTTCTTCTTTTTTTTTTTTTTTTAAACTGGGGTAACACATAAATAACATAATATTTGTCATTTTAACCATTTGTAAATGTACAATCCAGTTGCATTGGATTTCTCTACTTAATGGTGAATTCCGTGAGTTCACCATGCTGATTGTAGCTAGTTTATGAGGCTTCTGGGGGGAGATTAAGCAAGAGTGTACAAGTAAAAACCTTAGAAGCCTCTAACCTTTCCATCTTCCTCTACAAGTTTCTCAATAGTTTGCTCACTTTTCAATGCAAGGAACTTCTACTGCAGGAGGTTTACCTGTAAAAGGCTATGCCAGGTTGGATGGGAGATACAACACTGCAGATCCCCTTCTGTTCCCCAAGGACTCCTCATCTGCTGGAGAAGAAAACCAGACTGAAAAACTAATCATCAAACAAAATATAATGTAAACACAAAACAAAACAGCCAAGTGCTAAAAGGCAGAAGAAGGAGAAGAAGAAGAAGAAGAAGAGGAAGAAGAAGAGGAGGAAGAGGAAGAAGAATGAATTAGGACTAACTGGGGGAGAATAGGAGTCGAATACAATTTCTAAGGGAAGAGAACGGTGGTTCTAGCAGAACACAGGAAAGAACAGTGTTTGACATAGAGTAGGTGCTCAGTAGTTCTCAAATAAATGAATGAAATGCAAATGGGAATGAATAAATGAATGAGAGCCAAATCTGAGCACAGGCTGGGATCTGAAAGCATAAGTAGACTGGGATGAATGGTGTGTTATGATAGCTGGATGTGGTCAGGGTGTATGGTGGGGAGTAGTAGCAAGAGGATAGGAGACAAAAGTTTGGCTGGCTCAGTATGTAGAACGACTATTGATCTTGGGGTTGTAAGTTTGAGCCCCATGTTAATAGGTATAAAGATAATTTTTAAAATAAAATCTTAGGGACACCTGGGTGGCTCATTCGGTTAAGCGTCTGCCTTCGGCTCAGGGCATGATCCCAGGGTCCTGGGATCGAGCCCTGCATCAGGCTCCCTGATCAGCAGGAAGCCTGCTTCTCCCTCTCACTCTTCTCTTACTTGTGTTCCCTCTCTCACTGTCTTTCTCTCTGTCAAATAAATAAAAATCTCTAAAAAAATAATTTAAAAAATAAAATCTTAAAAGAAAAAGATGATAGAAGAGAAAGGAAGGATTATATTAGAAAAAAACTTGACCCCAAAGAGAAATTTTCACCAATTTCCCATCAGAATAAATGGAAAGAAAGGCCCTAAGGGAAAGACTATAGCTACAGTGAAAGTCCAAGTCAACCCCACTCTTAAGAGAAGGCCTTCGGGACGTGGGTGGGAATGTGGCGGGGGGGGGGGGGGGCGTGTAGTTCAAGAATTAAGAGAAACCTCAGACCAGAGAGGAGATTCTATGAAGATACTTATTCAGTGAGTCATAAAACAATGAAGCAACAGCATGCATTTGACAAATATGAATGAAAGGCCTACTCAGGCAGTCCCTACTGCCACAGAGCTGGCTCTGATGGTCACTTCCATCGTGACCTCCCTCCTACTTTGAAAGACAGGTAAATTTGTGATTTGGATTGGCTCTGAAAGTGTGGTAACAGAGGTTATATGCTAAGTGAAATGGCATACAGTAAAAGGAGAGACTGGGGCCACCCCTCTGGGGTCAGGGAGAAACCTCACATACAAGTGACGTTCGAACCTCCTCTTAGAAGCATAATGTAGAAACGCATCAGTTGTAGAGGAGAGGCCCAGCGTTCCAGGCTGAGAGGCCAGCAGAGACAAAGAGGGGCATGAAATCACACGGCGCGTGAAGTATTGCTTCATACCATAAGCAGCTGCTCACTAATCTACACAGAGATATTCAGACTGCTAGAGATTAACCATCTGGAGGACCCTCACAGCTGCTCTTTGAGAACCACAGTATTAATGGACAAAAGGAAACCATGAGAAACAGTGAGTGTGGCCAAATGGTCAAGGAAGCTGGAAAGTAGGACACTGCTGTCCGACACTCCTATGAATGCCAGCCAGATTAAAAATAAGTGGTGAGTCAACTTGGTGCATTACAAATATACATAGTAATTAGACTACGTTAGTTCCTCACAAATGCAAATTGAAATATTATTACCAGCTTATCTCCTGCACATCAGAAGGTAATATTTTTGCTAATGGTCCCATTTGTGCCTTTATCCCATAAGCCTGAATAGAGTCTCATTGCTCCACTTCCTCTAGGGCCCATGGCGGGCGAAGGCAGCAGTTCTCCCAGGCGAGCAGCCTAATGCTGTGAAGGCTTGAATTATTTGCCCCCATTTATTGACGGTCAGGCTGGTCCCAAACCCATCTTTCCAGGCTGGCATGCCTACTTAGTAATTACAGTGAGGTTTTTATATGACTTAAAATATTTTAATGTGACTGTTCCCTGAGGGTCCAGAGCAAAGTTGGGTTTAATAAATTTAATAACTAATTAAGACACCCTCAATTTCAACCTCCATTAGATTAATTTTTTAATGAGTTTCAGACTGCCTCTCAAGACGTTGCTTCCCTAGATGTGGTGAGAAACACACACATGCACACATGCACCCCAAAGATGGATTTGAGGCTTTGATATGCCGGGTACTAGCTGAGTAACTTATCTATAAAGGAAAAGCTCTGGACAAGGTTTTCAAATTCCCTCCCAATTCTTACCTTTAGTAATTCCACAGCAGAATGGCTGTTCTCAGTACTTCCCCTTTAAGGGAAGCAGAGAATCCTAAACTGTACAAAATACACTGTGTGTATGTGTGTGTGTGTGTGTGTGTGTGTGTGAATGAATCTCAAATAATCTTGTGGCTTTGTGCAAGTAGCAGAATTAGGAATGGGGATCTTATCCATGTACAGAAAAATTCCTTTAAAGATTTTATTGGCCAATAAACCTAAAATTTGGAGACAATTTGGAGCTACCAAGATGTGTTTATTTTCCTCCAAACGACTTAACCCTTCTGCTCCCAAGAGCTTGAGTTGTTCTCCCTTCATGTGCTACATCTTGGAGTTGGAGAAGAATAGCTCTAACCAACTCTCCAGTAGGGATTTTAGGGAAAAGCAAATCACCAGCCTGCTCTTTTGTCTTCTTCTCCTCTCTGCTGTCTAGCAGATCACACTGTGGGATATTCACCTTCATGGGGGAAGGAGGAGAGAATTCCTAAGAAAGGGAGAGAGAAAAACTAAAATACTATTATTTTATGGCTACAGTGGAATGGTCCTTCTTCGCCCGTAGATTTGGGGAGTACAGTCTTACTCACACAAACACACGCACGCACGCACAAGGTAGAATAAAATACGAAGCCAATCTACCCAGCACCTACAAAAATGAATTGTACTTTTAAAAAAATAACTATTTTATAATTTGTTTAAAATCCTAGTCAAATGAACATTTGCTTTCACCTTGAGCAGCCATTTAGGGGAACAGGATCTGAGGAAAAACAAGGTCTGAACTGTCTCATTCAGCATAGCCAAACGTTGATTATCCAAATCCATGACAAATCTGCCTTTCAGTTTCTTTGTGACATGACTCCCTCCCCCTGCATATTTAACTCATCTTTAAGAATGAGAAGTTGGCTTGCTCTCCCATTTCTTCAGAGCTGGATCTTCCCCAAATAGCAACATTATTTTATTTAAAGTCCATTGAATTTCCAGAATTCTAGAAACACCCATATTCAAAAGTTAGAATAAAAACACATTCCAAAGCAAGATGAAAAAGTGCACTCTGCTCTAAAGCATGGAAAATTAAGAGCTGGCTGTTTGGGAAATTTCCTGCTGCGTCAAAACCAGTTGAAAGCATTGCCTGTCTTCATTTTTAGTATTCATAAAGGCCTTACTAACAATTTTGGGGATCATAGCTATGGGAGTTAAACCCACTGGCTGGTTAGTGACTAGACTCATAATAATCATTAAAGTTAGTTGGCCATCTATACTACTCAGGAACGAGGTGACAAATACTACAAAAAAGAAAATGAGAAAGGTACAGAGTATTTTTTCCCAATATATCAATAATAGGAACTACAACAACAAAAGAAAATTGGGACTTGGGAATTTCTAATACTTATATCTTTAAAAAAAACTCTAAAGATCAATTCTATGTATGAACAGTTATAGCTTAATGGGATCATTTGATGTCTTTATCAGGTTGTCCCTATGAAATCATCTCACTCATATTTCTATAGCCTAATAAGACACCCTTTTCCCTACATGCTCTGAAGAGACACATGAAATAATATCCAGAGTGGTGTCCAGAACTATTTTTTAGGTTGAAAATCCTCTTGCTGTGCTCATGGCTCTGCTTCTACTCAAATGCCCTAAGGTGGAATAAAAGATGAAAATCCTGGGTTTTGGTTGCCAGAGAATGAAAAACCCAATAACTGGGCTAGTTTTTTGGTTGTTTGCGGAGTTTTTTGTGTGTTTTTGTTGTTATTGTTGTTATTTGTTCTTTAAGTTTGATGTGGGGCTTAAAGTCATGACCCTGAGATCAAGACCTGAGCTGAGATCAACAGTCATATGCTTAACTAAGTACCCAGGCACCCCGGACCAATTTTTTTTTTTTAAGATTTTATTTATTTGACAGAGATCACAAGTAGGTAGAGAGGCAGGCAGAAAGAGAGAGAGGAAGGGAAGCAGGCCCCCTGCTAAGCAGAGAGCCCGCTGCAGGACTCGATCCCAGGACCCTGGGATCATGACCTGAGCCAAAGGCAGAGGCTTTAACCCACTGAGCCACCCAGGCACACCCCCCACCCCCGGACCAATTTTAAAACAGAATCAGGACAATGGAAACCTTCTGCCACTCCAATATTTCTTTTCTTTCTCACTGCCTTCTAAAACTCCCTCTCTTGTACGTTTCTACTCCTTTAACTTTTTGCTTTCCCAGCTTGTAAGTTTTGCCAGCTGGCACTCAGTGACCCTACTGGACATTAGTTCAAACCAAAGCGGGGGCTGAGAAGACCGCCAACCCGTCTGCCAAGAACCTGGAGGCAGGAAGAGTCTTGCCTGTGCTTCACTAGGCTTGATTTATACACAGGTGCTTCTCTTCTGCTATGTAAAGCATGCCTGAAGAAAGCATGCAGGCATGACCCCTCCAAGATTCTCATTTTTATTCTGTTGCCTAACAAGGAGGAACTCCTGACCATTCTTCAGCATATTAGGGCAACAAAGTGGACTTCCGCACGACAGCCTATCAAACAAATCATTGGCCCTATATGGGAATGATGGGAAGGTAGTAACCGTGGTAAACATCCCTAAAACCAGTTAGATTTTTCCTTCCCTCTTGGTAGGATATTTGTAAATGTAGTCATGGCAATAAACAGAATAGCTGGCTGGAAAGGTTAAAAGCAACTTCAGAAATCCTCCTTACCAGCAGTTTCTAAACATAGTTCACGCACATCAAAATCACTTGTGGTGCTTATTAAAAACCTTGGATTCTCAGATGCTTAACCAAGACCTTCTAAATTACAATCTTTAGGATCAGGGCCCTAGAATGTTATTTCAAGCAAGTATCTCATATCCAGCCAGGTTTCAGAACTACTGCTAGACCGGTCCACAGTTCCCCACTGACTCTATTTGCTGTTTTCTGGGGGAGCAGCAGCCACTGAGAAAGTGAGGTCAATATTTCTTAGGGTAAGGATTCAAAGCAAAGTCGGAGAAACTAAAATCCCTAAAAATAAACTCGTAATTTTTGGGGAACAGACCTCCAGTTGACATCGTCAAGCCCTGGCCATGAGAAATTTCCACTGTAAAGAGCCTGAGTGTCACACAAATGGGGACTGAACAGCAAGTTCAAGCCACCCTCCAGCTGCTATTATTCAAATAACCTTTGTGGGGGCACCTGACTGGTAGAGCATGGGACGCTTGATCTCAGGGTTGTGAGTTCAAGCCCTACCTTGGGTGCAGAGATTACTTGGAAATATGATCTTTAACAAAAAAAGAAAAGCAACACAACAAAAACACAAATAATCTCTGCTCCTGGACAGTGAGCTATGTGGTAGGAGCATAGGGTTGACACTGGGTCACTGGCTCATTCTGCCAGAAGCCCCCCGATTCCTCAGGTCAGTTAGTTGCCCTTCGTCTTTGTCCCCTTGCTACCCAATCACTGCTTCTATCATATAGCCCTTATACAGTATACTCATACAATAACTAGCTATTTACATGACTTTTTTCCACTGTAAACTCTACTGCAAACTAAGGTGTCTGCTATCACTCCATTGTCGGTACCCCAGCATTAAGTACTCACCCAGTGTTTGCTGAATGAGCAAGTTTGTATTTCAGATGGCTCCAACTTCTTTAGAACTTTCTCTGCGGGATTCCAAACACAATTATTTTGAAAAGCATCCCATGTGCTTCACAATTTAAAACGCCGTCCCACCTGAGAACAGCAAACAAACAACATTCACAGAGGTTAGGCCCACCTGCCAAGTCCAGGTGGCCTGATTTTGTAAATAACAGTCTTGTTGGAACACGGTTACACTCGTTCATTTACCTTATCATTTATAGCTGCTTTCACGCAGCAACCGCAGGACTGAGTAGTTGCTGCAGAGAGACAGAGGCTGTATGGTCCACAAAAAGCCCCAGATATTTATGATCTGGCTTTTTACACAAGGGTTTGCCAACTCCTGCCCTAGAGGTGGGAAGACCTGTGTGACATTGGACACAATGCTCAACTTTTCTGAATTTTGGTTTTCTCATCTGGATAATGGGGATAATAATGGTGTCGATTTTACAGGGTTTTGCTTGGAATAAATGGGATAATCCTTGTAAACCTGAACATACTAGGTGTTCAGCAAATATTAGCCATTATATTTATTACTTTGAAAACTTGCCTATGTTCCCTCTTGTCTTTTTTCAGCTATTCCTCATCAACTTTAAAAAATGTTAATAAAAATAAAACCAGAGCATTCTTTAGCTTTAAAAGCATTGCCATTTGAAAGAACTTTGGGTTCAACCACTCTAATGATAAACTGCCCCCCTCCTTAGAACAAAGACTCTAAATAAGTCTTTATTTCTATTAAAAAAAATTCCAAGACAAGATCTTTGGGTATTTAATAAACATGCTTTGCTATGAGATGCTTGCTTTCTCACAAGCTTCAATCATAAGAGCCAGAAGAGGGGCTTGACCTCACACCCATCTATCCCCCAGCTTGGTATCTGCTTTACATATTATTCCATTGCCTCTAAAATCAGACACCTATAGCTCTTCTATTAAATATCTTGAAAAAGTGCAGAGGTGGGGGATGGAGCACTAAATACATGGAATGGTTTTTGTAGCGAAAAGGTCTGAGTGATAGACAGGAAACCAAGCCAAGAATCTCTAAAGGCATCTTTTACTTAACTTGGAGCCCTCATTTCTGGAAAGCTAGCTGATCACTCCTGTTAAAGTTCTTTCATCAGACAGATGTCCCACTGAGTGGACTGTAGTTCATGCAAAGGAGGACAGCTCTCTGACTCACCTAACATCTTATTTATTAATTTCTTTTTCTGATTGTAGAGCTGAAGTGGAATTTCAGTTTTTCCTTTAGCATTCAAGATTGCCAAAGTCTTGGCATTGACCAAGACTCTGCCCTACAGGAATTTGCAGCAGTAGGCAACTTCTACTTTGACTTCTTTCAGACTCTTCTATCCATCTGTGGGATTTCCTGCTTGGGCATGGTGGCTAACTGCCCGGAGCAACTGAACTTTACAGTTTTTGTTAATGTACAAATCTATGCTTTGTAAGTGGGACTGTAGTGTGGATTTGTATAGTTAGGAGATTCATGTGTTAGGTTAGAATCGATTTAGATTTCTCTTGGAATTTTACCCTGAACTCCCAGGGATAAACTCACTCAGCTCTCGTGCCAGTTCAGGTCCTCCAAAAAGCGGTCACCTCACAGTTTACTGCGAGGATATAGGGGACTAAAGAGGGGGAAGAGACAGAAGAGTCTTCCAGTTGTGATGTAGGTCTAATGTATGTGAAGAGAGAAGGGGAAGGAGAACTGCACAGTAGCACTACTCTGAGCTGAGACAGTCTACTGGAGACATCTCTTGTTTGGCAGAATTGGCTTGGCTCTAGAGTCCCCCATCTCAGGTGTTGGCTGGGACGAGCCTGGAATGACTGGTCTCAGGGTGAACACTGGAATGTAACCAAAGGTGCAAAAGCTGGCCTTACATCTGGTTCTCTTGAAGGGAGAACTGAGCAACATACTTCTGTGGTCACCATTA
The DNA here is from genome assembly GCF_009829155.1 of Mustela erminea. NCBI lineage: Eukaryota > Metazoa > Chordata > Mammalia > Carnivora > Mustelidae > Mustela > Mustela erminea. The sequence goes on from NC_045623.1 coordinate 29,907,181, forward strand.
TCCAACCCTATTGGATAATGGGGTAGATAATGGCATCCACTTCAGACGAGTTCAAAGAGCAGCTCATCCATGGTTCCCATAGTCCCTTCTTTCTGAGGAGAAATTTAGAAAAATTTAGAAAAAGGAGGCTAGTGAGAAAAGCTATTGTCCCACCTCTGGTTAGTTTTTGAGTCAAAACTGGTATTCATCTTCTCCCTCCTCTACTATCCATTCCAAATCTCCCTCATCCTCTACCTTCACTTCCACAAGTGTTGGTGGCTCTCCTGGGTGGTTGAACCTAAACCCTCATTCCTGAGGCATCTTCATCTTCTTCCTTCACTGGGGTCACTGTATGTGCCCACTCACAGTTACAGCTGGGTAACAGATTACCAGGAGGTATGCAAGTACTTGTATTCATTCCTGCCCCCATTGTGTAAAAGCAGCTCTCTCTCTCTTACGGATCAGGTTAATTGTTCCTGATTTTACTCTTTGTCAGCTGGTCTCTGGACACAAAGCTTTTGAAGTAACCAGGTGGCAGGTGTACCTTGTAATTCAGTGGGACATCCTGCTCTGTTTCAGGCATGTGGGCACTTCCTTTGGGCATGAGGACTTCTAACTGTGCACATCTCATAATTACCAGGATGTCACTGGAAATAATGGCAAGACTACTTCTGCTTCCATCCTTAATATTATTCTTCAAGGGGATATAGTCTCATAAAGGGGTCTCTAGAAGATACTGTGTCCTGAAGGATGGCCCTCCATCCTCTAGTTATTGCCACCAAATTGGCACCTCAGCTATACCTCCACTAGGCCATTCCAGTGCTTTAATAGCCATTGCCTGGAAATCTGTATTGTGATAGGCAGTTTCTACAATGGCTCCCAATGATCCCCACCTAGTTGTACAACTCTCTCCCCTGGAATGCGGCTGGACCCAGTGACTTACTTCCCACAAATCAAACACAGAAAAAGTAATGGGGTATCCCTTCATAAATTAATTTAAAAAGGATTAGATTCCATCATGCTCACCCTCTCTTAGTCTCTTACTTGCTCACTCTCATGAAAGCCAGCTGCCATGCTGGAAGTTATCCTATAGAGGCTGATGTGGCAATTAACAGAGAAACTAATAAAAACAACGCAAAACAATACAAAACGGAGGAGGCTGGGCAAGATGGTGGAGGAGTAGCCGACTGAAATGACATCAGCCTGCAGGAGTTCAGCTAGATAGTTATCAAGCCATTCTGAACACCTACAAACTCAACAGGAGATTGAAGAGAAGAAGTGCAGCAATTCTAGGAACAGAAAACTGACCACTTTCTGAAAGGTAGGACCTGCGAAGAAGTGAATCCGAAGCGACGGAAAGATAGACCGTTGGGGGAGGGGCAGGCTCCTGACAAGCGGTAGAGCAGTGGAGCACAAAATCTGAACTTTTAGAGGTCTGCTCCACTGAGGGGCATCACTCCAGATGCTAAGCCAGGGTGGAATCCTCATGCGGACAGTGTGGTCTCAGGTCCCATGGCGTCACAGAAGGATGGGGGTGTCTGAGTGTGGCAGAGCTCCCAGGTATTGGAGTCAGAAAGCCAGCTGGAAAGATGGAGGTGAGGAGTGAGCACTCAGCTCAGGGTTACCTTAAACTGTGATCCATAGCACAGTCAGACCACTGTTCTTTGAACAGGGATCCCGCAAGTGGCAAGTCCAGGGAGACTCAGCTTCCTCCTCTGGAGGCAGGAATCTGCTGGGTTTGGAGACTCCAAACAGGGCTGTGCGCCAGAGACAGAAACACTCGGTCACAGGTCGGGTGAGCCCAGAGTGCGGGCAGAGACCAGGGAGATGGGAGTGATTGAGTGCTTTTCTCCAAGGTTGCACTGAGGAATGGGGCCCCGAGCTCTTAACTCTTCCAGGCCAGAGATTGGGAGGCTTTCATCTTCATTCCTGTCCTCTAGAGCTCTACGGAAAGCGTTCAGGGAACAAAAACTCCCGAGAGTAAACTCAAACAGATTTCTTAGCCCAGCCCTTGGCAAGAGGGGTGCAATTCTGCCTTCGGCAAAGACCTTTGAGAATCACTACAACAGGCCCTTTCCCCAGAAGGTCAGCAAGAACATCCAGCCAAGACCAAGCTCACTGATCAAGGAGAACAGCTTAACTCCAGAGGAGGGGAAAGCAAAGCATGGAATTTATGGCTTTCTCCCCATGATCCTTTACTCTTGCAAAGTTCAATTAAATTATTTTTAATTTTATTTTTTTTCTTTTTCTAACTTTTAAAAATTTTCCTCTTTTCTCTTTTAATGTTTTTTAAGTAGTTTATCTTAACAATACATTTCTTTAAAAAATCTTTTTAAACCTTCATTATTATAGTTATATTTTATCCTTCCTTGTATTTAAGCTTACTTTTTTGTATACATATGGGTTTTTTTTTTCCCAAAAAATTTTGGGATACAATTTCTTCTAATAGATCAAAATATACCCTAAATCTAGCAGAGGGCTTTGTTCTAGTCTCTAGCCTGAGCACATTCTCTACTGTCTCCTTTTTTTTTTTTTCCTTCTTCTTTCTTTTTCCAACCAACTTACCTTATTAATTCCATTTTTAGAATTTTTAAAAAATTTTCATCTTTACAGTCATATTCCAACCCTTCATTGTGTTTACCCTTGTGTGTGTGTGTGTGTGTGTGTGTGTGTGTATGTATATGTTTTTCTCTCTTTAATATTTTGAGAGGTAGTTTCTTCTAAGAGACCAAAATCCATCCAAAATCAAGTGGGTGGCTCTGGTCTATTCACCAATCTAATACATATAGATAGAGAAATAGATAGATAGATATCTATATATATACATACATACATATATAGGTGTGTGTGTGTGTGTGTGTGTATTTTTTTTTTTTTAATTTTTACCCCCTTTCTTCTCCTCCTGGCTTGGGGTCTCTTCTGATTTGGTTAGCATACATTTTTCTGGGGTCTTTGCCACCCTTTTAGTATATTATTCTTTCATTCATATATTCTTACCTGGATAAAATGACAAGGTGGAAAAACTCACCACAAAAAAAAAAAAAAAAAAAGAATAAGAGGCAGTACTGATGACTAGGGACCTAATAAATACAGACATTGATAATATGTCAGATCTAGAATTCAGAATGACAATTCTCAACGTGCTAGCTGGACTCGAAGAAGGCATGGAAGATATCAGAGAAACCCTGTCTGGAGAAATAAAAGAACTAAAATCTAACCAAGTTGAAATTTTAAAAACCTATTAATGAGGTGCAATCAAGAGTGGATGTTCTTACTGTTAGGATAAATGAAGCAGAAGAGAGAATTAATGATATAGAAGACTAAACGACAGGAAATAAAGAAGCTGAGCAAGAAAGACAAACAACTACTGGACCATGAGGGGAGAATTCAAGAGATAAGTGATACCACAAGATGAAACAATATTAGAATAATTGGGATCCCAGAAGAAGAAGAAAGAGAGGGGCAGAAGGTATATTGGAGCAAATTATAATAGGGAATTTCCCGAATATGGCAAAGGAAACTAACATCAAAATCCAGGAGACACAGAGAATCCCCCTCAAAATCAATAAAAATAGGTCCACACCCCATCATCTAAAAGTAAAACTTACTAGTCTTAGTGACAAAAAGAAAATCTTGAAAGCAGCTCGGGACAAGAAGTCTGTAACATACAATGGTAGAAATATTAGACTGGCATCAGACTTATCCACAGAGAACTAGCATGCCAGAAAGAACTGGCATGATATATTCAGAGCACTAAATGAGAAAAACATGTAGCCAAGAATACTATATCCAGCTAGACTATCATTGAAAATAGAAGAAGAGATAAAAAGCTTCTAGGACAAATAAAATTTAAAAGAATTTGCAAATACTAAACCAGCCCTACAGGAAATATTGAAAGGGGTTCTCTAAGCAAAGAGAGAGCCTAAAAGTAGTAGACCAGGAAGGAATAGATTCAATATACAATAATAGTCACCTTAGAGGCAATCCAATGGCACTAAATTCATATCTTTCAATAGTTACCCTGAATGTAAATGATCTAAATGCCCCAATCAAAAGACACAGGGTATCAGAATGGATAAAAAACCAAAACCCATCAATATGCGGTCTACAAGAAACTCATTTTAGACCAAAATACACCTTCAGATTTACAGTGAGGGGGTGATAAACAATTTACCATGCTAATGGACATCAAAAGAAAGCTGGGGTGGCAATCCTTATATCAGATCAATTAGATTTTAAGCCAAAGACTATAATAAGAGATGAGGAAGGACACTATATCACACTCAAAGGGTCTGTACAACAAGAAGATCTAACAATTTTAAAAATCTATGCCCCTAACATGGGAGCAGCCAACTATATAAACCAATTAATAACAAAGTCAAAGAAACACATTGACAATAATACAATAATGGTAGGGGACTTTAACACCTGCCTCACTGAAGTGGACAGATTATCCAAGCAAAAGATTAACAAGGAAATAAAGGCCTTAAATGACACAGATGGACATCACAGATATATTCAGAACATTCCATCCCAAAGCAACAGAATACACATTCTTCTCCAGTGCACATGGAAAATTTTCCAGAATAGATCACATTCTGGGTCACAAATCAGGTCTCAACTGGTACCAAAAGGTTGGGATCATTCCCCACACATTTTCAAACCACAATGCTAGAATCAATCACAAGAGGAAAGAATTTGGAAAGAATTCAAATACAGGGAGGCTAAAGAGCATCCTACTAAAGAATGAATGGGTCAACCAGGAAATTAAAGAAAAATTGAGAAAATTCATGGAAAAAAATGATAATGAAAACACAAGTGTTCAAAATCTGTGGGACACAGCAAAGGCAGTCCTGAGAGGAAAATATATAGCAATACAAACCTTTTTCAAGAAACAAGAAAGGACTCAAATGTACAACCTAACCCTACACCTAAAGGAGCTAGAGAAGAAACAGCTAAGAAAGCCTAAACCCATCATGAGAAGAGAAATAACAAAGATCAGAGCAGAAATCAATGAAACAGAAACAAACAAACAAACAAAACGATAGAACAAATCAACAAAACTAGGAGCTGATTCTTTGAAAGAATTAATAAAATTGATAAACTCCTGACCAGACTTATCAAAAAGTAAAGAGAAAGGACTCAAATAAATGAAATCATGAATGAAAGAGGAGAGATCACAGCCAACACCAAAGAAATACAAACAATTATAAGAACATATTATGAGCAACTATACACCAGCAAATCTGACAATCTGGAAGAAATGGATGCATTCCTAGAGACGTATAAACTACCACAATTGAACCAGGAAGAAATAGAAAACCTGAACAGACCCATAACCAGTAAGGAGATTGAAGCACTCATCAAAAGTTTCCCAACAAACAAGAGCCCAGGGCCAGATGGCTTCCCAGGGGAATTCTACCAAACATTTAAAGAAGAATTAATTCCTATTCTCCTGGAACTGTTCCAAAAAAAAAAAAAATTGAAATGGAAAGAAAACTTCTAAACTCATTTTAGGAGGCCAGCATTACCTTGATCCCAAAACAAGAAAAAGACCCCATCAAAAAGGAGAATTACAGACCAATAGCCTGATGAACACAGGTGCAAAAACTCTTACCAAAATACTAGCCAGTAGGATCCAACAGTACATTAAAAGGATTATTCACCACGACCAAGTGGGATTTATTCCTGGACTGCAAGGTCGGTTCACATCTGCAAATCAATCAATGTGATGCAATACATAAATAAAAGAAAGAACAAGAACCATATGATACTCTCAATAGAAGCTGAAAAAGCATTTGACAAAGTACAGACTCCTTTCTTAATCAAAACTCTTCACAGTGTGGGCATAGAGGGTACATACCTCAATATCATCAGAGCCATCTATGAAAAACACACAGCGAATATTATTCTCAATGGGGGAAAACTGAGAGCATTTCCCCTAAGGTCAGGAACACAGTAAGGCTGTTCACTATCACCACTGCTGTTCAACATAGTACTAGAAGTCCTAGCCTCAGCAATCAGACAACAAAAAGAAATTAAAGGCATCCAAATCAGCAAAGAAGTCAAACTCTTTCTCTTTGCAGATGATATGATAGTTTATGTGGAAAACCCAAAAGATTCTACTCCAAAACTGCTAGAACTTGTACATGAATTCAGTAAAGTGTCAAGATATAAAACCAATGCACAGAAATCAGTTGCATTTCTATACACAAACAGCAAGACAGAAGAAAGAGAAATTAAGGAGTCAATCCCATTTACAATTGCACCCAAAACCATTAGATACCCAGGAATAAACCTAACCAAAAAAGGCAAAGAATCTATACTCAGAAAACGATAATGTACTCATGGAAGAGATTGAGGAAGGCACAAAGAAGTGGAAAAGCATCCCATTCTTATGAATTGGAAGAACAAATATTGCGAAAATGTCTATGCTACCTAAGGCAATCTACACATTTAATGCAATATTTATCAAAATACCATCAATTTTTCAAAGAAATGGAGCAAATAATCCTAAAATTTATATGGAACCAGAAAAGACCCTGAATAGCCAGACAAATGTTGAAAAATAAAGCCAAAGTTGGTGGCATTATAATTCCAGACTTCAAGCTCTATTACAAAGCTGTAATCATCAAGACAGTATGGTCCTGGCACAAAAACAGACACATAGATCAATGGAATAGAATAGAGAGCTCAGAAAGAGACCATCAACTCTATGGTCAACTAATCCTCAACACAGCAGGAAAGAATGTCCAGTGGAAACCAGAGAGTCTCTGGGTGCCTGGGTGGCTCAGTGGGCTAAACCTCTGCCTTTGGCGCAGGTTAGGATCTCAAGGTACTGAGATCGAGCCTTGCATCAGGCTCTCTGCTCAGTGGGGAGCCCGCTTCCCCCTCACCCTCTGCCTGCCTCTCTGCCTAGTTGTGATCTCTGTCTGTCAAATAAATAAATAAATAAAATCTTTTTTAAAAAAAGAAAGAAAGAAAAAGGACAATCTCTTCAACAAATGGTGTTGGGGAAATTGGACAGCCACATGCAGAATAATGAAACCGGACCATTTCCTACACCACACACAAAAGTAGACTCAAAATTCATGAAAGACCTCATTGTGAGGCAGGACTCCATCAAAATCCTTGAGAAATCTCTTCGGCCTCAGCCACAGCAACTTCTTCTTAGAATCATCGCCAAAGACAAGGGAAGCAAGGGCAAAATGAACTATTGGGACTTCATCAAGATCAAAAGTTTTTGCACAGCAAAGGAAACAGTTAACAAAACCAAAAGCCAACTGACAGAATGGGAGAAGATATTTGCATATGACATATCAGATAAAGGGCTGGTACCCAAAATCTATAAAGAACTTATCAAACTCAACACCCAAAGAACAAATAATCCAGTCAAGAAATGGGCAGAGGACATGAACAGACATTTCTGCTAGGAAGACATCCAGATGGCCCACAGACACATGAAAAAATGCTCACATCACTCGGCATCAGGGAAATACAAATCAAAACCACAATGATGTACCACCTCAGACCAGTCAGAATGAATAAAATGCAGAGAAAGGGGAACCCTCCTACACTGTTGGTGGGAATGCAAGCTGGTGCAGCCACTCTGGAAAACAGCATGGAGGTTCCTCAAAAAGTTGAAGATAGAGCTACCCTAATACATAAATATATATATATATATATATATATATATATATATATATATATATATATATGACACACGCACAATGGAATAGTTTGCAGCCATCAAAAGAAATAAAATCTTTCCATTTGTGGTGACATGGATGGAACTACAGGGTATTATGCTGAGCTAAATAAGTCAAGCAGAGAAAAACAACTATCATACGATCTCCATGATACAAAGAATTTGAGAGGCAGAGTGGAGGGTTTAGTGGGTAGGGAAGGAAAAAATAAAACAAGATGGGATCAGGAGGGAGACAAACCATAAGAGACTCCTAATCTCACGAAACAAACTGAGGGTTGCTGGGGGGGTGGCTGGATATGGAGAGGGTGGTTGGGTTATGGACATTGGCGAGGGTATGTGAAATGGTGAGTGCTGTGAAATGTGTAAGCCAGACGATTCACAGACCTGCATCCCTGGGGCAAATAATGCATTACATGTTAATAAAAATAATTAACAAAAAATAAAATAAAGTAAAATAAAATAAAATAAAATGTAGTAAGGAGCCAAGGCCCTCAGAGTAGCATCCCGTGAGAAATCGAATCCTGAAAACAACTACGTGAGTGAGCTTGATCACAGATCCTCCCTCAGTGGAGCCTGGAGATTACTGCACTTTGACTGATGTCTTTCTTGAATCTTTGTGGGAAACCCTGAGCCAGAGGGTCCAGCCAAACCACACTCGGATTTCCAACCCACAAAGGCTGGGAGATATGTATCATTTTAAGCTGCTAAGGTAATTTGAAATGTAGTGATAGATAAGAAATACACTTTCCTATCTTGGAATATTTCTCCTTCTTCACAAAAAAAGAAGGCATGCTGCTTGCAGCTCTGTGCATTGGAAGGATTTTCTTTCTTCACTTTCTCTCAATTCCACCTTGAAAGTGGCTGTCATGGAACTGCTGTCCATTTCTGGCTTGCTTCCATTTCCAAAGTCAACCCACCCAGAACTCAGACTTAGATTTTGTCCTTCTGTTTAAGCCGGTCATACAGGGACTTCCATATAGCATAACGAGATACAAATTGAATGAGAAATGCTTTTGTAATTGTTGTGGGTGACATGGGGGCCTGGACTACCTGCTCACAAAGCTATCTTGTGCCTCCTGGTGTTGCTTGGGTTCAATCCTGGATGTACTAGTTCCATCTTTTAATGGACCACTTCTGGATCTATTTGACTTTATAACTTAATGGCACCAAAATAACCCAACTCATCATAGGTAGGTTTAGGTACCTGGTCTTCCCAGGTCAAATATTCATGTCTATAGGGCTCAGTAGCATATCAAGAACTCTGTTTAGCTATAGATGGCATGACCATGATCCAAAACTCCAAAAGCCTCCCTTATGATTCTCCCATTGAGACTGACCCTAAACTCCACTTTCCACCACTGACAACTTGACCATCACAGATCTGCTGGAGCTTATGGCCCAAGCAGTGCAGTTACTTAGATTGTACTGGGTATAAAGCTCTTTTCTATTCTGGGCCCCACTCAAAGCTGGTAGTCTTCCAGGATGCCAGCATATGGACTGGCACAGTATTTAGGTGTAGGATCTGTTGCTTCCAGAACCCCAAAGTGTTATCAATCACAGTGCTTCCTGCCTTGTAGCAGAGGATATAAGAGGCAGTATTATGCCTCTTTGGAGGCATATCCCAGCACCCCACCCTCTCTCCTACCACTGGGCCCTGGAAACTGTATTGAAGTGGCAGATCTCTGAATCTTTATAGGGCTTCTTTCCCATCTGCTGGGGCATGCATACATCTCATCCAGGTCTCCAGTATGCTAACTACCTCTTGTTTCTTTTGCCTGATCAGCATGATGTTATCGATGTAATAATGTTCTGAGAGAAGTCCAGCTCTCTCTTTCAGACTATATTGTGATAAGTGGGATAATTAACATAACCCTGGAGCAAAACTGTAATTTTTTTTATCCCTTGGCTTTCTCCATCTCCAACTTTCAAGTCTGTTAATCTCAATTATACACTTGAGAACAGGGAAATGACCCCCATGTGGATCCATGGGCCCAATGGACCCACTGCAATTGGACTCTATCCAGGACTCTAATTATAAGCTCATGCACCTACCTATTATTTACTCATTTTTTATGTCTCCTCTACTAGAATATAAGCTCCTTGAGAGCCACAGCTCTGTAGGTTTTCGTCTCTGCTGTACCTCCTGCACTTTCCACAGCTCTGGCACCTACTAGGTGCTCAATATTTAACAAATCGATTGCATTATTATTTTAATTTGAGTTGTTTTAGTTATGAGTAAGATTGTTTTCCTTGTTCTGTGAATTCTTTCCCTCACTGTCATCATTATCATTAAGTATAATAATAATAATAATAATAATAATAATAATGAATTTTGCTCCCTCTTTTCCTGGCCATGAGCAATTGCTACTTCAGAGCAGTCAAAAGGGCTGATCCAATCTCAAAAATCTGGTTATCAAAGGGTGAACTTGGCAGTGGTTTGCATTACTTAGAGACCAGGAATATATACTAACCCCTTGTGTTCCTTTAACATCCTGTTGTCAGCTGTAAAGAGACATTTACATTGCATTATAATTGTCTTTTCACTTGTCCATTACTGTTCTAGATTGAATTCCTTGCAGGGAGGAACTCTGTCCTTCCACTGCATATAACCAGGACCTAGCCCAATGCCTGACAAAGAATGGGAAATAAATAAATCGATTAAATGAATGTTTGTGAACATGTATCAAGTCAGCCTGCCAGGGCTAAACAGCAAATAACAACTTAACTTTAGATAAAAACAGATTCTTTCTGAGCTTCCCTCTGAAATGATACTCTATATTCAAGCGCCAATGTGGAGAATGAGCCAGATGTCAGGGCCAAACCTGGACTCAACTCTGGGGGTTTTGAAAAGGAACCTTTTCTGGACTTTCACCCAGGGCATTCACCCCAGGGGTATGTGATAAAACATCCATGTCTTTAAAAGTAAACATTCATTGCCTCAAAATAAGAAAGGATTACACTCTGTTGACAGGCTTAAAAGTTATTGATTGCACTATGCAAAAACCTGGTCTTCTTACATACGTGTATGTATGTGCATTTATATGCATATTATATATGTGCAGGTGTGTACACATATATACACATGTAGATATAGATTACTGAAGTCTAGTTTAGCTTAGCAGGAAAATAAGAAAAGACAAACAATGGCTCAGAGATTTGCCTATATTTTTACTATGGAGGATAGTCATTTGGTAGTTCTAAATAGACCTGCTTAAGGACATATATGCCAGTGTATTCATTTAACAAACATTAATATTTACCATATTCATTGGATATCTATGTCTTAGGCACTATTGTAGGCACTTGAGAACTATTAATGAGAAAGAGAGAGAGGAAGGGAGGGGGAGAGAGAGAAAGAGCGGGGGAGAGGGAAGAGAAAATAAATTCTCCCCATGTGTAAACACACATTAAACATAACAAAATTACATAGTATGTTAAGTGGTGATAAGTGCTATGGAAAAAAATTAAGCAAGATAAAATGATTCAGGAGTGCCAGTGGAGGTCTTGGAGGTGGTGGCAGGAGCGTGGGAAGGTGGAGAATTAAATGGGATGACCAGATTAAACCTCATTAACTAGGTGAGATTTGAACAAAAACTTAAAGGAGAGGGAATGAGTAAAGTGGGTATCTTTGAAAATAACATATCTAAATTGTCTATAGGTCTTGCAATATATCACAGATATTTTAATTAAACTCAGAATTTCAATGGTTACAATTAAAATGACTATCTGAATTAAGACAGACATAATTCATTTAAAAATCAGAATATGAAATAGAACTATAATTAATGAAATTTACTCATCATTCTCTTCTGTTTGTCAAAAGAAGCCTATGTTTACCTAAAACTTTTACAGGGTAAAAACAACTAAGAGAGCTAGAGAAAGAGAGAAAAGTCAACAGAATAAATATTAACATTGCCAGGAGGCCAAAGAAATGCAGTTATATCATCTAGTAGCTTGAGTATCAAGGTTTCCTGTTATATAGTGAAGACGAAGGTAGTTCAAAGGACTGCAATAATCATAAAATGGTCAGGATATGATCTCAGATTTGTTTGATGTCACAACCCACCATCTCACTCTTGATGGTGGCCCCTACTACATTTTACTATTATATTTGTGTCTATCATGGGAAATAAAATGTAGGTGAGTTAAATCTTCACAAGAACAGAAGAGAAATGTAAGTAGGATGTGATGATCACACTGCACTGTTACTTGGTCCCAGAACATAAGAAATGGTGACATAAGGACCTTATGGTCATAGCCACATTCAAATCTTGTGACACTATTGCCTTTGGAAACCAAGGCTTTAGAAATATATATAGAGGCAACTGGACTCTTTCTGAGCTACAGAAGTCATTTCAACTCAAGAGACAGGATTGCATAAGCCAAAGTGAACCAAATGCTAAGGATGGCATGATGGGATAACGGGAAGATTCCTGGACAGAAGACAGAAGATCTGAGTTTCTGTCCTGCCTCTACCATTAACTCATGTGACCTTGGGCAAGTCACTTCACCCCTATGAGCCTTGGTTTCCTCATGCATAAGAGGCCCAGTGCTGTAAAGATTAAAGAATGACAATGGGTATCTTTCCTTTAGGAGCTAATGATAGGTTGTCATAAATAATTTATTTGTATATCTGTCTTTGGAACCTGAAAATTTGATTCAGAAAGCTGAGAATAGGAAACTCCAATGCTGGGGAGATAATGAATACTGAGAAGTAAGCTATCATAAATTTAGTAAGGACAGGCTAACAGGAACTCCATGGACCTCTTTTAGAACCAGAGTTATCAGAATAAGTTTGTTCTCCCAACATTCCTCTGTGTTCTACGCTCTGTACACCACCACAGTGCAGATGAAGAGAAGCAAAAGCCATAGCACTAAGGGCCCAGTTCCTGAAATAGGGAGAAGAGAGTAGGAGAGCAAAGATATTATTAGCTCTTAGATCTATACAATAAACACAACATTCAGGAAAAGTTAGTCCCTGTCTAAGTGAGAGAGATTCAGAATCCCATTCAAAGCTGATTCCTCAGCATAGTTTGGAGCTGAGGGAATATTGACTGTTGAGGGCTGTTTCTGGAGTAGCACAAGCTTTGGGAGTTCCTAGTCTTCGTTGAAGCAGGAGGGAGCCTGGGAATAGGCATTACAGAAGGAGGCCAATGACAGTGACCAGTGTCCATTTAGTGCCTGGCATTTGAGCCTTGGCTGACCCACTGCTCTGGCCATGTCAGTTAAGCCTGTAATCCTCTACTTTCCTGCTAGCTTTCCCTTAGAAGGGCCAGCCTTTCCTCTCATTCCATTTGCCTGAACTCTGAGGGGGTTTCAGTTTCTTTTAATCAAAAGCAGCTTGATCAGAAAGAATACCACCATGAGCCTTGCCTGCTGGCTCATGAAATAGACCAGAAACAAGAAGAGTGTTTCTTCCCAATCTCCCTACATCTGCATTCCTGGTGCCGTGCCAAGTCTGTCACAGTTGCCAGGGTGGAAAGGCACCAGACCCTTCTGGGTTTTTGGATTTTGTCTTCACAAACCAAGAGACATCTCTTCACTTTCTTGGTTTCTTGCCCCCCATTAGTGGATAGCCCCTGGCCCTGTGGCACTCACTAGGGCAACAAACGACCTCCACCCTTGAAGCAGGTGGATTTTTTTCCAAGGAAAAAGTTACCAGGGCTTCCAGGAGCAGGCAGCGACAGCAAGGAGAGGAGATCCCATTTGTGTGATGAAAGCACTGTGGGAGTTCCCAATCAATTGACGTTCTGGAATTGGCTAAGAACATCTCATAGGGAGAGGATCAGGACATTCTAGACAATAACTAATGGTTTGTTTCTTAGAGTTTCTTCAGATCCAAGTGGCTGCTCCTATTCTCCACATTCCTTCTTCCCAAAGTATGTCCCTGGAAAGGATTTGCTGGGAAGGGATGGTCTGAGCCTGAGCTACCCATATTCAACTATTATGGCTTATCTTCTCAAAAGAAAACCGCGATTGGAGGGGTTAAAATATCCTGTCTCTACAGCTTCTGGAGCAGGGCCAAGCCCAAGAGGAGGCAGGGCCCTTAGGAATGCCAAGACATCCCTGCTAGGACAGCTTATGGACACAGCTCAGAGGAAAACCAGACCAGGCCAGTAATGCCAAGGTAGGAGGAAAGAGCCAAGTGGGGAATAGAGGTATCGCATGGGGGGCCAAAGGCCAGAGGGAAGGTCAACCAAGGTGCTGATGCCAGAGATGGAGCCTAAATAAATGGGAGATAGGAAGGACCAAATGGATATTGAGCAGGGAGGGGATAAGCCTGGGGAGTAGAACAGAATTTATTAAGATGAAACTGGCAAGATGCCACAGCCCTTCAGTGTTCATTTAGTACACTCCCTTAATATCCTGAAGCAAGGCCTTGAGCTGTCAGCTTCCCACTGGACTTGTAGCACATGTGCCAGGGCATTCTGGTAACAGAGAAGCAACTCTGAACCAAAGTGAGAGGGACCGCCAGAGTCAAGGGCAAAGCTAGGACAGAGTTGGCTTCCTAGAGGAGAGGGTGGCAGTAAGAGACCAAGACCAAGCAATGGTATAGGAAATACTGGCCCATTTCATGGATGTCAAGGTTAAAGAGGCAACTAACATAGAGGAAGAGCTAAAGGAAATGGTCTCATTGAACTCTGGCAGAGACCAGGAGTGGTGGGATGGAAGACTGTTGCAATGTGGGATTGTGAAATATAAAGCTAAATTATTCAAGGAAATATATCCAATAGGAAGTGGGGAAGAGCAAGAGATAGCTCAGCCCTAGGAAATGGGGCAGGCTAAGAGATGCAGGGAAAGCAGGTACCAGCTTGATTGTGGGGTATAAGGTGGGACTCCCCTGAGTGAACTCAAAAGCCCAAGAGAGGGGAACCTGGGTGGCTCAGTTGGTTATACATCTGCCTTTGGCTCAAGTCATGATCCCAGGGTCCTGGAATCAAGCCCCAAGTCAGGCTCCCTGATCAGCAAGGAGTCTGTTTTCTCCTTCTGTCCGTCCCCCAGCTTGTGTGCTCGCATGTGCGTGCACTCTCTCTCTCTCTCTAATAAATAATAAAATCTAAAAAAAAACCAAAGGTGCAAGAGAAGCAAGTAGAAGAGAGCTATAGTGGGGCACCCAGGGGCATCCAGGGAGAATGATTGCCTAAATATGTCAAAGCACCTGACTCTTCTTTCAGTCTGAGAACCAAAGACCATTTCCAGACTTGCACTGACCAGTAGGGCAATGTTATTCATGTTCTTGCTAACAAAAGCCTTCCCAGTCTTGGGATGGAAGAGGCAGGCTTTGAACATCTGGATGCTAATTATGAACAGTGGGGTTGAGATGAGAGCCAGTATGGAACTTAACAAAGAAGGACTCGGGGAGGAGCCAGCAAAAACTCCAAGGCTCAGTGGGACTTAACCTACCTCCTGGGGGCAAGAAATCAAATGCTGCTGTATTCAGATGCCATTCTCATATGCCACTGCCAAGACTGTAAAGAGGTACATTCTTTCCAGGGACCACTTTGGCCATATGTCAAAAGATCCATAAAAATATGCCTAGCCTTTGAACAAAACTTCCACCTCTAGGGATCTAATCTAAGAAAATAAGGATTGATACAAACTCAGCTCTATGTACAAGAAAGCTCACCATCTTGTTATTCATGCTAAGGAAAATTAGAAGTAATATAAACATTCAATGGTGGGCTAATGTAAGGAACTTCTGGAAAATGAACCACTATATGACCACACTAAATCACGCCTGTAAAGAATCCTAAGTGGCATTGGGAAATGCTTATGTTGTAAAATGCTATGTGGGAAAGCAAAAGCAAAATAAAACAAAACAAACAGAAGTAGAAAGTGGTATACATAGGAAAATTTCAGTCTTGTGAAAAAATTTATATATATGTTCAAATGCACAAAACTAAAATGAGGAATACTAAGGCATTAATAATCATTGTCTTGAGTAGGGATGTTATAGATTGTGTTAAAATTCTCACCAATTTTTAAAAATTAACCTGTGTTATTATAAACAGAAAACAGAAACATACCATATAATACCTGAGCAGAATTAGGGCATGGGGAGAAATTCATTATGTTGAGGAGTTCTGCCTCCTTGTTTGACACTTCATAATCATACCACAAAGTAATGCATGAACACACGGCCTGCAAGTCTTCTAACACCTTTAGAGCACTGTGGGTTCTGATTGCAGATAAGCTGGACACAGAGGACCCCAAATCTTTGACTTCTAAATTACTGAAATCTTTAATTCTGTTAAGATGTAGCTACATTTGACCCATTTGTATAACACAGTAAAGACAAGTGAGACCAAACTTTGTTGAAACCAACGCAAATATTTATTACTACATCGCTGAATGGAACCAGTATTATAACCCATGTCTCTTGATTTATAAGGCATGCCAGAACTTCTACAGCAAGTTGATTGGGAAAGGGGAAAGAGCAGAACTGGGGTAAAAAGGACTAGCCAAGCTATGGTAATGAGCAGACTAAGTGTTAGTGTCCAACGGGGAACTGGATACTCGGGATCACTGTGAGGGTATCCAAGAACTCTAATCTGATGGAACTTGGCATTGGCACATGGTGGTTTCATAGACCAGTTTTTTAATATTTCGAGAATCGAGAGGTATTTACCTTAGTTAATGGCAAGAGTCAGATGGATAAGATGGTGTTACAGGCATGAAAGATGTAATGGCTGTACAACTGTGCCTCACAAAGACAAACAGCATTTAAAAACTAGAAGCTGCTTTAGAATACAATGCAGCTTGAGGGGTCCAATGAGATCCTGAGCACCCATCAACCTGACTGTAATGCCCTGTCTCTTTTACACTTAGCCTGTGTTTCCACTCTTCCTGCCTTTTACTGCCAACTTCATGTGTTCTTTTTGTTTCATGGCTTCTGCTCACTAATGCCATCTGTTGCCTTCATTGTTTCTACTTTCTGTGTCTTTCCAACTTCTGTCCCTGCTACCAACAGCAGGGGCTCTCCAGAGACTTAGACTCTCTAACATAGAAGGTCTTATTTGTGCTGTTGCTTACCTTTTTCCTCATTGGGTAGGGCTCTCCTGCCTGATTACTTCATAGAACATTGATAGGCCCCAAATGGGTTGCTCTTGGATGAGACAGGCAAATGTGGTAGAATCAGCTGGGTGCAGGAGGTGGAAACTGTGGCTAGTTTTTCTCAGAACGGACAACGGGCATTCTAAGAATTGAAAGTATAAGAGATTCCTCCCTTATCACACAGAGTCCATGCAATTTGAGACAGACCCTAGCCAAAGCTTAGAGTAAGACAGGGATCTGTCCTTAGAGAAATGAAAGCTGGCGAAGTTCTGGGAATCATAGTCCCATAAGAGAAATTGAGTCAGATGCCAGACAGGGCACACATGGCAGAAAATGGGAAAACACTATCACATAATGCACACTTCAATGTCTATGGCTCATCCCAGCCATATTGGATTTCAGACTTGGAACAGTAGATTGGTTAATGAGCTTTGTATCTCAACCAGTCTTGGTCAAGATTAGCTTAGAACTGAGCCATTTTGAACGAACACACTGGATGCCTCTGGTCTTCTGTTGAAATTCCACAGATGCTTTCCCCATATCTAGGGAGGAAATTTTGCCTCCTTGAAGAGTATATTCTTTACCTAACAGTGTGTTAGGAAATACTTTCTGAACTTTTGACTTTGGGATCCTGAATTTAAATAGTCAATACAAATTCCTCCATTTTATTCTGAATGGGCATCACAGTATTTAAATTTTTTTCTTTAACATGAGAACTGGTTTCCTGTGGCTGCTGTAACAAATTACCACAAATTTGGATGGTTAAAAACAATAGAATTGTGGGGCAGCTGGGTGGCTCAGTCACTTGAGCATCTGCCTTTGGCTCAGATCATGATCCCAGGGTCCTGGGATTGAGCCATGCATCGAGATCCCTGCTAGGAGGGAGTCTGCTTCTCTCTCTCCCTCTGCCCCCGCTTGTGCTCTCTCTCTCTAAAATAAGTAAATGAAATCTTAAAACAACAACAACAATAACAATAATAGAAATTTATTCTCTTACAGTCCTAGAGGCTTGAAGTCCCAAATCAAGACATTGGTAGGACCATGCTTCCTCTGAAGGCTTTAGAGAAGAATACTCTTGCTTCTTCTTAGCTCCTGATGGTTGCCAGCAGTCCTTGGTGCTCCTTGGTTTACAGTTGCATTTCTCTAATCTACTCATCTCTTTATATGGCCATCTTCTCTCTTCTTATACAAATTCTAGTCATCAGATTAGGGCTCACCCTAATCCAGTGTGACCTCATTTTAACAAATTACATCTGCAAAGACCCATTTTCCAATGAAAGTCATATTCTGAAGTTCCAGGCAGACATGAGTTTTGGGGCCACACAATCCAACCCAGTATAACATATGTTAAATATTCCCCAATTTTTGGTCAAGTAAATAATGGAAAGAAAATCCTATGCTTTTCTTAGTCTCCGCTGGGTGAGGTCTATTTCTTATTTATATTTCTAAAATGGATACACTATGCAGAGATGACTAAGATCATGAAACCTTGAATCTTTAACCAACTGCCTATCATCACCAGAGATTCTCAAGCAATCTGAGCAGAAGGGACATCTGACAAATGGACACTGCTTATAACTAACTGGAATTTTGGCTCTAAACTTCCAAGGAGCCCCCCCACCCCATTCTAAGATTTGAAACATTGAACCACTGGGCCTCTGGTCTAAAGCCCCGAATAAAAGCAACAAAATGTCTTCTTAAAGATTCCAAAGTCAAGATTATAGTTTTCCATAGTGACAAGAGATCAAAAAGGATTCATTCAAATGAAAAAGTGTCCCAAGGGGAAAAAAGTTGATCTCTCTCCCTCAGGAAGCCACAGACACTGAGGATAAAGATATGGGCTTTGGAGTCAGCTTTGACATGAGTTCAGATCCTGATTTTGCCACCTACTTGTTGGAGGACATTTTTCAGGGTAGATTGTCTTTTAAGTCTCAGTTTCCTCATTAGGACAACAGAGATAATTAATATCTTCCCAGAACTATGGTGAACAGTAAATGAGATCATCTATGTAATACATTTAGTACATGTGAAGTGCTAGCTATAATCATTACTAAAGGCTACAACAACTGGCCCAAATTGCTCATATTAGGCCTTTTAACTCATAAAGCCCACACCGATTTCTACTGGAACTTCCAAGAGCAAGAATGCCCTCCCACGTAGGAAGTATCCAAAGACCTTTTCTCACTAGCCACATGAAGGACAAATTCTCCACAGGGCAAACCAAAGAGCACTCTCATATCAGCCAGACATATTAACCTAGAAGTTACAAACTGGTGGATTCCATGCCGGATTCTGCGCCTCATGAGTTTTCATTGATCTTGACAATATTTTTAAAAATTTAGAATTTGTTGTGTTAAAAATCCAAAGATGTTCTTTAAAAATCCAAATTTCTGAGTTGAAAAATCAGAATACCAGGCAATATTATACCTTAATCTTCCCACGAATAGAGCGTCTATATACCATATTTTACAAACTGGAGCACTTTTGAGAGTGAGAGGAGGTTCTGATAATACTTATGCCTGAACAACAGGCTTTAAGTGAAATTGCTTGAGGCAAATAGGGATAATGGTTGGTCCCCTTACCCATTACCCCAGTGTTCTGGAGCTAAGTAGGAATGAATGCCTGCCTTCTGGCTCTCTCAGTTAGCCCCCACCTCTAAGGTTTTGAATTTTCAACCTCCATTTTAATACCTTTGTATATCATGCCCAGTAATAGGCCCTTTGTCACCACAATCAAACATCCCTGTTCTGGGCTTCTATCATCTTCCTTCTCTAAGAAGGAAGGAGTATGGAATGAGTTATCAATCAATGCATATGCTGGACTTCATTCACGAGCTATCAGGGATTCTTATAGAATTTCCAACAGCATAGTAACACCTATGTAATGTCATTAATACTTTTTCAACATCCAATGTCTTATTAATTAGTCCTTCTCTGCATCTATAGGTCATATATCATTGGGTTATGTCATATATGTCACAATAATTTACAGACATTGTAAGATTCTTTTTTTTTTTTTTTTACATTGTAAGATTCTTGAAGTGCCCTCTGAATCATAAAAGGATTGGTTTAAGAGGAACACAAACTAATTCTTTGAAAATTCTGAATTTTTAAGAAGTCCCCATCCAATGACTGGATTATGTTCCAAAAGTTTGCTTGTAAGTTTAGCATAAAGAATCAAAAGATATATTCTTATAAAATAATGCTGTCACCTTTCTACTCCACACACGTACACCCCAAGTAAAATGAATTATATATATTATAAAATAAATACACTGTAGTGTATCTAAAGATTAGTACTGGATACTAATCTATCCCTGGGTATTGGTAGTTTGAATTCTGTATGTAAGAGGAAGTATCTTCTAATAATTCTTTTTTTTTTTAATTTGTAAGTACTCACTCTTTAGAAATTCTGAACCAAGGCCAGTGGTGAGAGAAGTAATTTATTGAGGTGGTTTCTCTTCTGCTCATTTATATGTGCAAAATGTTTATTCATGTAGCATTTGTAAAATAAGCATAATACATATAATAAATGTCAAAGTTCTCTATTACCTAGAATATTTGATGTACAGAAATAAACATAATACAGAAATATAGAAAAATGTCATTCCTTGATCAAAGTAGATTATTTGAAACTTACGGTATGGGATAGGATTATTTAGAGCTGGTGGGTGAGTTGGAAAGCATCCTGCTTGAAGAGATAGGCGACCTTGTTTTGAGTTCAATCTCTGCTATTAACTGATTGTGTAACTTTGGGTAAAATAGCTTACCCTCACTGAGATACAGCTTTCTTATCAGAAATCTGAATAAGAATGATAAAAATAATTTATATTTCACAGACTTGTTTTGAAGATAAATTGAGGTAACCTATGAGATAGAGCTTCGTACGCTGTGAAATGCTGTGAAAGAATAAATAGAAAAGTGAATGAACATCTTTTAAGCTCTTATTATGAATGAAGAAATGTGATGAAATTGCTATAATTAACTAGCTACCAATACTAATTGCAGTGGCAGCAGTGGTATCATTGCAATTGCCCCTCTAAATCTTCCTCTTGTTAGATACAAATGAAAAGACCAGATCATCTCCTCCACTCTAAGCAGAAACCAGTCTCCTCCTACTGAAAATACTCACTGAACAGCAGGCTTGTAAACATCCTGCCTTCTGATTTTAATGACAATATTACAATGGAGATGAGGCCACATCCTGGCCTACACCCCAGAGTAGGAGTGATATTGACTCATTGCGAATATTATGAAGGAGAAATACCTTCTTAAAGAGTTAGATAATGGCAACATTCAGCCAAACTTGGACTTCATATTTTTATGGGGCAGGGGGAGGAAATGGTCTTGGGTCAAACTAGAACCTATTAATGGTATTATTATTTGATTCCTAGAACTTACATAGTATTGTGTGTTGGTTTGCTGCAGATGCCATAACTAAGTGCCACAGACTGGGTGGTTTAACAGAAATTTATTTTTTCACAATTCTGGAAGCTAAAAGTTTAAGATCAAAGTCTTGGTGTAGCTGGTTTCTTCTGAGGCTTCTTTCAGCTTGTAGATAGCTGTCTTCTCCCTGTGTCTTCACATGGTCTCCCTGGGTGTATTTACATGGTCTGTGTGTTTCTATGTCCTAATCTTCTCTTCCTTTTTTTTTTTTTTTTAAGACTTATTTATTTGAGAGAGAGAGAGAGTGAGCATGTGAGAATGGGTTGAGGGGGAAAGGGAGAGAAAGAATCCTGAGGCAGACTCCCCTCTGAGTTGGAGCCTGATGCAGGGCTTGAGCCCAGGACCCTGAGATCATGACCTGAGCTGAAATCAAGAGTTGGCCACTTAACCAACTGAGCCACCCAGACATCCTCTAATCTTCTCTTCTTAGAGGAGTATCAGTCATATTGTATTAGGGCCCACACTAATGGCCTCATTTTTAACTTAGTACATTTTTAAAGACCTTATCTCCAAATATAGTCACCTTCTGAGGTATGAGGGGTTAGAACCTCAACATATGAATTTTGAGGGAATGCAATTCTGCCCATAATACCTTATAAGATAAATCAGTGATCTTTTTTTTCTCAAGAAATTTTCCCTGTGCTATGTCCTTTATCTTTTCCTTCTCCCTCCAGTCTTGTCCCACCCCCACTACCAAAACCACCTAGACCCTTCAGTTTCACAGCACTTCAAACACTATTTCATGAATATAACATTGCTACTGACATTGGCAGCTCCATTTCACTGACATGGTGTTCAAAAAAAGCTTGTGTAGATTAAAATACCAGTTCTTCATGAAATACCTTCAAAGAGTCTTTCTAGAAGCCACTCTTCCTTGACCCACATTCTATGCTTCTACTTATTTTAGTATCTAAGTAATTCCAAGGTCTATATCAAGACTTCTTGTCTACTGGTCTACTCATTTCCTTAGATTCTGGTTTCTTTTTTTTATTTTTTATTTTTATTTATTTTTTTCTTGATAAGCTTGTTTTATCTTTTAGTCATTCTTCCAGAATGGAATTCCTTCCCCCCCTTGATTCTTAGTCATTACCCAGAAGGAAGTCATTAGAAGTGGGCTTGATATTGTTCTTCCAACTAAGCATATTTGTCTTCATCTATTCACACAAGAGATGCATGTTTCAAACCTTGTAGCGCGACTCAGTCTAACTCCTAAGTAAGCCAACTTACAGTCTTGATGCTTGTTTGCCACTCCATTTGTTCTCCACCCTGAATATACTAAGCTGATGGTTTCAGTGATGTTACATAACAGGGATTTCATCAGCTTTCTGGCTAGTGACATATATGGCTATGTTTGTGACCTCAGATACTCCAGGATCATGTAGCTCCCAGACAAAATTTAATTACACTGACGAGCATCCTAAAATGAATACGTCATCAAGCATAATAACAATGTCAAATCTATCATTGACAAAAGACACCAGTCCATCAGTGATAATCAATTAATATTTTCCAAGGTTTTTGAAACAAAAGGCTTTATAGACATTTCCAGACACCAATAAGAGTTAATAGGATTATTAACTCACAGGACTAGTTTTTTCCCTTGTATTTTCTTCCTTCTAATTTAAGCCCCAGCTACTAAGATAATTTCAGAATAAAATAGTTTGTTTTTTAAATTTTTTTAAAAGATTTTTATTTGTCAGAGAGAGAGAGAGAGAGCACAAGCAGGGGGAAGAGCAGGCAGGGGGAGAAGCAGATTTCTCACTAAGCAGGGAGCCTGATGCGGGGCTTGATCCCAGGACCCTGGGCCCATGACCTGAGCCAAAGGCAGATGCTTAGCCAACTGAGCTAGCTACACAGGTGTTCCAGAAAAAAAAAATAGATTAAGTCCAGGTACCTAAATGATGAGATAATAACAGTTCTTCTGATGCTATAGAATGCAACCTCCTCTTGAATAAACTTAAAATGAGACTTTGCTGAAACAGGTTTGTAAAACTAAATATTTTTCAACTTTTACAAGCAGCCACTTCCCAATCCTCTGGCAAGCATGCCATAGGCAGCCACCCCTATATAAATATGCAGTTAGAAAGATAAACACTCATTAAAGTCCCTAGTGGTAGCATTGTTTCTCAGGGTTCAGCAATATTTGTTCAGTAAGTAGATAAAGAAAGAGATTAGCAATGTTTCCATTGGGCTTTACTCCTTCCTAAAGCCAGCCAGCCCTCTCCTTAGGAGCATGGCAGTCTTGTGTGTGTGTGTGTGTGTGTGTGTCTGTGTGTGTGTGTGTGTGTGCGTGTGCGTGTGCGTGTGTGTGTTCCAGAATGTCTTAGGACAACTTTCTGCTTCAAGGACAAACCAAACTCCTCATTGGGTACATGCTAAGTTATTCATTTTTTTTTTAGGACATTAATTTTAGTAACTTAATAAGTCAGACTTCCAAAATAATAGGAGTAAATCTGTAGAACAAATTTCTTATTTAAACATGTCAGTATAGCTTAAATATTTACACATGAAACTAAAAATGAGTTGGGTGCGTGCTCTAATCTCATTTCATAGACTTACAGACTGTCTAAGGGCTTAATCTATCAGTTAGTGTAGAAAGAGCTCTCGTCTTGGTTCCAACTGAATTAAGCCAACGATTAACCATATGATATTTGGGAAAGCTGGGCTGGGCTTACCTTACAAAATAAAGGAGAATGGAGAAGATGAGCTCTAATATCACTCGGACTCCAAAAATTTATGATATCCTCTTGGGGAAAATAGATCTCATCTTCCTATCTCAAAATGTTTTGGTGAGATTAAATGCCAGGATGTACTCCAAAGCATCATGTTGACCATGGAATAGAATTCATAGGTGAGGAGTAGCTGTATTTGCTTTCTTAAATCAGGATTTGGCAGAATAAATGAAAGAAAAACAGTAGTATAAAATATTTGCCCCTCTGCTTAGAGAAGGAAGGAAATAATTTTAGATTCTAGAGTTATTTGTGGCTCTTTCAGATAGAGATTGGGTGAAGTAATTAAATTTGTCATGTGTTAATATGTTGGTTCTGAGCAACTAATGTAAAATCTTTGACAAACAAAGCAATATGGTTCTCTTATCTGATTAAAATTTTCAAAATGTTAACAAACTAATCTTTTCCAAAGATTAATTTAGTATTTAGGTATATGTTATTTTCTTTAAACTTGTTCATTGTTAATTAATTTCAAATACTTTTCCAGGGTCTGGGGATACAATGGTGAACAAAACAGGCAGTCACTTCCACCAGGGAGCTTAACTTCCGACATTCGTAAGGGAAAATAAAAATACATACTAATAACTATACCAAATCAGTAGAGGGATAAGTGACATAGTAATATTTAAAACAAAGTAAGAAAGATAGAGGAGTATCAAAGAAGGGAAATACTGTTTTCTATGGACTGGCCAGAGAATACGTCAATAATAGGGAACAACAGGAGACTGGAGGGAACAAAGAGGAAGTCATGTGGATACAGTCCAGGTAGAGGGAACAGCAAAGGCAAAAGCTCTATGCAAGAGGGACCTTGGGGTATCTGGGAAACAGCAAGAAGACCACAGTGGTTGAGTAAGAATAAAAGGAATGATTCCCAAGGAAATCCAAGGAAAGAGTAACTTACCGTCACCTTAACATTGACTTTAAGTCCAGCAAAAACTTCAAGTACAGCAAAAAAAAAAAAAAAAAAAAAAAAGGACTTTATATATTTATTTATGTATTCATTCATTCATTCATTTATTTGAGAGAAAGAGAGAGCGCATCCACAAGCCGGGGTGGGGGGTGCAGAGGGAGAGAATCTCAAGCAGATTTCCTACTGAACACATAGCCTGACTTGAGGCAGGGCTCAATCCTAGGACTTGAGGCAGGGCTCAATCCTAGGACCCCAAGATCACGACCTGAGTCAAAACCAAGAGTCGGACACTTACCTGACTGAGCCACTCAGGCACTCAAGTCCAGCAGAAACTCTTTATTGAACTTCTTTTGTTTTGTGCCTCAGTGTTTCATTTGTAAACTAGGGATGATAATGGTACCTCATAGGCTTGTAAGAACTAAATGACTTACTAAATATAAAGAATAATTAAGATGGCATCTACCACTGAGTAGACCATGGAAGGCTAGTTTTTATTACTGTTATCATCATCTCTTTATTCACAACATCAATAAATCAATTTTTTAAGCCAATAGTATTATTTTGTGTCAACCATTAATTATTGGGTGAGTTTCCTTACACATGTTCTTAGAACATTAGGTAAGGTCATGGTATGTGATGACTCAAGTGCAGAGGTTCATGTCATCAAATGTCTTACAGAGAACTTAAAATACATGGAAAAGAACTGGGGTATGAAATTTAATATGTTAATTTAGACATAAAATGAATATGTTATATGCATATACTCAATGGAGTTTTTCTTTATTTTTTTCAGTCAATCTTAGTTTACTCTCTTGATGGCAACACAGAATTCTTGGATGTTTGCAATCTCTTTCACATTCATTTGCAGCATGTGGTCTGAATTGATTCCTTGTTTCTCAATTACAACCATCATGGAATCAAGATTAATAACCTGCTTGGTGAGTTTTGTACACTTTGGAATCTGGAGCCTTTGTACTCATTGTGGCCTTTCTGGCTCTCTGTGGTTCTTTCTAAATGCTCCTGCAGTGAAGGTCAAGGACAACAGCAAAGACAGGGAACCTGCCTGACTTTGGGCCATCCCTACCTGCTTCCATTATTTCTTCTCTTCTCCCAGGGATTTAATCATGGTTGAGGAGAGTCTGGAAGTAGATTTAAAGTTCACTAATAAAACTCCTGTGCTTAGAACAATGCCTGGCATATTGGGGTACTCAATAAGTATTTGAGGAATAATTAAACATATGATAGGTCCAGTGGACCATGCTGCACTCTCCTAAAGAGACTGTCACTGAAGCATGACTGAGAGGTAGAGCACCTGTCTACTGTACTATCCTGTGGAGCTGGAGTCCCATCTCCTCCTGCCACATGGAGTATCTGCCTACATTATCAGGCTCTTCAACTCAAGGCACCGGGAACCTGGGGCAGGCTTTACTTTTAAAAAGTGGCCATTGCACTTGGTTTCCCTAGTTTTAAGAGATTGAGAAGAGCTTATGGAGAGAGAAAGAAAGAAAAGAAAAGAAAGAAAGGGGAGAAGGGAAGGAAGGAAGGGAAGAAAGGGGGAGGGAGGTAGGAATTGAAGGAGGGAAGAAAGGAAGGGAGGGACGGAGGGAGAAAAGAAAGAAAAAAGGAAAGAAAGAAGGAAGGAAAAGATATCCTGGAAAGATTTTTATTTCTGGCCTCACTGGTCATTCCCTCAACACTTCTTCAGAAAATACTTAGTAGGTGTCCCTACCGTATTGAACATAGACTAAAGTAACATAACACTGTAGACCTGTATACAACCAAATAAAATACTTCATAAAAATCACAAGTGGCACAAAAATAGAATTCTATGTACCATATAATGTCAAATGGGAGGATTGATTTTCAGTGAAGAGAACAGGAAAGCTTCAAGAGAAGAGGTGGTATTCTCTTTATCATGGAAAGAATGAAGAACATTTCAATCAGCAGAGTGATTATTTGTGATTAGTAAATACTAGAATATTAGCAATAATAGAATAATGGCAATATTATACCACCTGTCAGAAAGTTTCATTATTAATCCAGCATCCAAATATGTCTCTGAATTTTTGTCTGTGATTCCTTGTGTCCCAAAACTGTGACTCTGAGCCACTTGAACCAAGAAACACAGGTAAGAACAAGTCAGTTTCTGAGACCATGAGCTGGGACACTTTCATAGTCTTTGGTGGAGGTATTGTCTTTTTTTCCTTCTTTTCTTTACTGCACACATGAGAGATCTGTCCCAGATGACAGATTTTTGATGTTCATTCTTTCTCAGTTAATAATTGTATTTATTTTATTGCAGAAATGAATTACCATCTTTCTCTAAGAATGCTTTCAAGTATCATGTTTCTCCTGAATAATGATGAAAAGTGGAGACTATGACAGGTGTATATTTGAGAAAGATTTAAAGGGAGGATGAGATTGAGACTTTTTTTTTTTCAAATTCCATTCCTACAATTTTGCCCATTTATTCAGCAAGTATTCATGAACCACCTGCTTTGTGTCAGCCTAGACGACAGAAAGAGGATTCCTGGCAGAGCTATTAAGTGTTACTAATTTATACTGTAACTATTCAATAGAAATGCCCTCCTTTTTTTTCATATATGATGTGTAATCCAACATCTAGTTAAGGCTTTAATTTTGGTTGTTCGTTTCCCCCAACAGCGTGGATGAGTCCTATTACTCAAGGAGCATTTGGTGCTTAAGAAGCAAGGAGCATAGTCAGGGCACATACATTCAACTAGTATTTACTGAGCCGGGTACTATATATAAAATATAATGTTATGTGTAGTTTAGTTTTCTGAAAATGACAAACAGTAGAAGATAGAAGAAAGTGGGTGAGTTTTAAAGTTCAGCACACATGTATTTTTGTTCTGAAAAGGAGAAGGCAGGTGTGGGAAGAAGGCAGATAAAGCAAGTTGAATATCAGATTACCCACTGGGAGAAATTCAGTGCCCACCAAAGAAATGTCTACTTAAACAAGGACAGAGTATCTGCTACCTGCTGGACGATACAAAAGGTGACTCGTGCCTGAGGCTCGCTCCGCCTGTCGTGCCGCAAGCCCCACACTGTGGCTAACACGTCCTGCAATGTTGGGGACAGCCTGCCCGCTGGGGTGCCTCTAACCCGCGCTCCGCGTGCTGGAGTCGGCAGCCGCCCCCACCTGCGGCTGACGCCGGAGCCCCGCCCCGCTCGGGCGCGCGGGCCAATGGGCTGGGCCCCAGGGGGCGGGCCGCGGCCGGGCGGGAGGTGCGAGGCCCGGGGGGCGGAGCGAACGGGGCGGGGCGAGCGCGGCGGCGCGGTGGTGGCCGAAGCTGCTGGGGCGGCGGCGGTGGCAGCTTGGCCCGGCGTCCGCGGGTCGTGGGGGATGGGGGCGGCGAGCTCCAGCCCTCGGCGGAGGCGGCGGCGGCCGTGAGTGTTGGGCGGGCGTCCGCGTCCGGGACGCAGGATGGAGCGCCGCGGTGAGTGTGGGGCTGCGGCGCTAGGTCCGGCCGCGGCAGCTGGGGCTCAGGGCTCGGGGCTCGCGGTTTGGGGCTGGGGGCAGGAGTGGTCCGCGGTGCGGCGGACGGGTTGCCGTCTAGGGTGCGGGTGGCCCCTGCGGCGACCCCGAGCCTGGGGGGCGGCGGGCTGCGCTGGGGGTCGGACTCTTGTCCTCGGTGCTCCTGGTGGTCCGGGAGGGGTCCAACGGGGCGAACGGCGCCCGGGGTGCGGCAGGAGTGGAGGAACCGGGAGGGGCGCAAGCAGTCGCTGCGCGGACACTTCGGACCCCGGATGGGTGTCCTGAGTTACGCGACGCTGCGCGGCCGCCGCAGAGAGGCTCGCGGGACAGACTTAAATCGCGTCCCAGGCTCCCCCCCACCCCCGCCTCGCGCCCCCCACCCGGGAGCGTCCTGCAGCCCTTCTTCCTTTCGTGCCCTTATCGCCTCCGTGCGAAGTTCGGGGTTCCTTTACTTCTTAACCTATTGGTTTCCTTCACTGGGACTTCACGTTCGTCTTCCTCGCTTGGGGATCTTTGTAGAAGTTTGGTGGCGGTTTCTGAAATTTCAGTCTGACAAATCGCAAAGGTGAGATAAAATAACAGACATCTCGTATTCCATATCTACCTTTTCTTATCACACTTATGTCACCTAGGCCCAGGCTGTTTATTATTTGGAGAGGTGGGGGAAGAACTGTAGGTAGAAAAACACTTTCTCTTTCTGAGTGCCCCTACTCCTGCTTCTCTGTCACTCTCCACACCGCTCCCTTCTCCCTACTCCTCTTTTCCCCCCAGTAACTGTCCCTTCACCACCACCCCCTTCGTACAAGGTCTATCTCGCTTTTTCACCACAACCACTCTTTACAGACAAGGGTGAGGCGTTTTTTGGTTTATTTATTTATTATTATTATTATTTATTTTTTTTTTTTTTACCACTACCCCTTTATACATTGGGGTTTGGGGATTTTTTGATGTCCTCAGTCTTCTAATGTTGGATATTTGGGGATAGTTAAGTGTTTGGTGAAATGTCCAAGACCGTGATGGAGCCAAAATTGCCATCGAGCTTTTGTTTCTCATTTCTCTTTTCCTTTCCCCTTTTAGTGAGAATTAGCTTTGTATCTTCATTCCGTTTGTGAAAGGGGTTTTCTCTTCAGGAAAAAGAATTCATGAGTAAAGAAGTCAGAACAAATTGTGAGAATCTTGGAGATTTAGATTCCTTTCTTCAGAGATTTCTTTTAGCAGTTTGCCAGAAATGCATAATTAAAAAATGCTCCCTGATTGTAGGAACAGTGCAAGTGAAGAGCCCTGATGCCTAAAATTCATTAACTTTATTGTATGAATAGCTCTGGTCTCCTGATTCTGAGAGGGATTTGAGAGTGAACTTGGAGGAAAGTAAAGTAGGCCTGGGTAGAAAACGTTTCAGTCCCCAAATCTGTAGGAAATAGAACTTTGGCTGAGATGGAGACAGCACTGTTCAACAAATCTGTGGTGGCTGGTCTTTCCCACTCTTCCCAGCTGCCTAAAATAGAACATCCACCTATATTATCGGTGCCTTCACTTCCCAGCTGTAGAAGCCCTTGACCTAGGAATGTGGGCTTCTACAACCACTGTTGGTCCCAGGAGTGAGCACTATGTTGAACAAAGCTCACACCCAGAAGTCCTGCTGGAAGGGTTTGCATTCCAGTGCCATTGGTGATTCATTCAGCAGTCACCCAAATACATCAGTTTCATCCCACTGTAGATTAGACCAGGGTCCTGTGGAAGCTTTCATAGGTAATTATAAATTGATGGGGCCCAAGGCACAATATATTGGGTTACCCAAGAAAAGTATATTCAATGTCCTATAGGAAAGTAGAGGGATGATTTATTTTCTCTGAAGGGAATGAAAAGGCTTCTTGGGAAGAAATGATGTTGTGTGTGAGATTGAAATTAAGAGAATAATTTCAATAATCACAGAAGGCAGAAAGGCCCTTCTGGACAGAATTGCTTGTTATCTGTAATGCATACCAGGATATTAGTGATCAGCTTCCGTGATTCTGCTTTGAAGGCTATTTTGTTTGTTTTTAGTTTGCTACCTCAGCTCCAGATGATGATGAGCCACAATACATAAGAACACATTAATGTGTAAAGAAACAAGGAAGTTTAAAAGGAGGGTCAGGAACACGTTTTGGTACATGAGGATTTTTGTGGAGTGTTTACCTTTCCTTCTTTGTCTTTATTATTACTCTGATAAACAAAAGAGGCATTTGCTTATACTGTCTCCTTAGATAAGAATTCTTCTTTTTCTTAGAAAATGTTTCAATATTTGTCATTGAGAAAGTTTTTAAATACCATAGTCTTCCTTCCCAAGGAGAGATATGGAAAATAGTTTGACAAGTATTAAGGAAGGGAGTCAGTTGAGTTTGAAGGGCTACTCAAATGTAGTACTCATTCTGTAATTTTATAATTTATTTATTTAATATTCATTGACCACTAGCATGCTATCAGATTTTTATACACTTTGAGTGAGTTTAGACAAAGGTGTACACCCATGTAATCACCTCTGTAATCAAGATCTTAAAACACTGCCATCGCTCCAAAAAGTTCATCATGCTCATTTGGAACTCCCTCACCCTCACCCCAAAACTCCTGTCCCCAGGCAACGAGTCATGCTTTTTGTTACTAAAGATTAGTTTAATCATCTTCTAGAATTCATGTAAATGGAATTATATAGTATATATTCTTTTGTGCCTGGCTTCTTTCATTTAACATAATGCTTTTGAGAATCATTTATGATTTTTGCCATATCATGGATATCTGTTGTTAAATACTATTCCGTTGTAAGGCTATATCGTAATTTGTTTATGCATTCATCTGTTGATAGACATGTGGTCTTTCTCCAGTTTTTGACTATCATGGAAAACAGTTGCTGTGCACATTTATGTGCAAGTTTTTGGATGAATGTATGTTTTCATTTCTGCTGGGTTGTATGGTAAATGGGTTTAATTGTATAAGAAACCGCCAGCCTGTTTTCCAAAGTGGTACCTCGTTAGCAGCACCGTGTGAGAGTTTTAGTTGCTCTACCTCCTACCCAAAGTTTGGTAGTTAAGTCTAGCTAAAATTAAGAATTCTAGTAGACATTTAGTGGTATCTCATTGTGGTTTAAATTTGCATTTCCCTGATACTAATGATGTTGAACACTATTTCATGTACTTATTACCCATTTGTGTATTTTCTTTTGTGAAGTTTCTATTCAAATATTTTACTCATTAATTTATTGGGTTGTTTGTTTCTTATTGAGTTTTAACAGTTTTTTATATAATTTGGATACAATTCCTTTGTCAGGTATTTTTTCCCAATTTGTCACTTGTCTTTCACTTCTTAAATTGTTTTTCAAAGAGCAGAAGTTCTAAATATTGATGACATCCAGCTTACCAGTGTTTTTCTTTTGTGGTTGTTGCTTATTGTGTCTGTCTGATTTTCTCCCATATTTTCTTTAAAAGAGGAATGCTCAAACATTTTCTTAAGGGACTAGAATATAAATATTTTAGGCTTATAGATTATACACCTCAACATTCAACTCTGCTGTTGTAGCTCAAAAGCAATTATTGACAGTACATAAACATTAGAAATGACCGTGTTCCCCGAAAAACTTTTATTATAAAAACAGGCAGCTGCCCTCTCTGAATACTAAATTTAGAAGGCTGATAGACTTAGGTTATATGTTTAGGTCTCTGATACATGTTGAGTTTAATTTAAGGTATGCTGTGACTTAAGCACCCAGGATCATTTGTTTCTCATATAGATATCAAGTTATTTCAGTATCATTTATTGAAGAGACTATCTTTTCTCCCATTGAATACTTTGATACCTCTTGAAAATCAATTGACTGTATATATGTAGTTCTTTTTCTGGACTCTATTCTGTTGATGTGTGTCTCTATATCAGTGTCATGCTATTTTGACTACTGTAGCTCTGTAGTTAAGTCTTGAATTCAGGCAGTGTAAGTCCTCAAACTTTGTACTTTTTCAATATTGTTTTGGATGTTCCAGTTCTTTTATGTAATCATATACATGTTAGACCCAGCCTGTCAATTTCTATAAAAAAGCCAAGAGGATTATTGTTTGGGTTTGCTTCAAAGTATATATCAATTTGAGAGAAATAAAAGTTTTAACATTATTGAGTCTTCCAAACCATGAACATGGTATTCTTGTTGATTTATTCACTTCTTTAATTTCTTGCATTAGTGTTTTATAGTTTTAAATTTTGGATCTTGGATGTGTTTTATTAAATTTATTCCTAAAAAATCTTGTTTTTTGATGTTACTGTAAATGCTATTAGCTTCTAAAATTTTATTGTCCAATTGTTTGTTGCTAGTATATAGAAATAAAATTGAGGTATATTGACTTTATCTTCTGTGACCTTGTAATATTAATTTATGAGTTGTAGTAGCTTATTTATAGGTTCCTTAGGATTTTCTAGGTAAACAAACATGTCAACTTAGAATAAAATGTTTTACTTTTTCCTTTTCAATCTGAAGTGTTTCATTTTTGTCTTGTTCTATTGTACTGGCAGATACCTTCAGTAACAATATGAATCCTTAAGAGGAAAACATGGTCTTCATCACAGTGTTAGCTGTAGATTTTTTGTAGATGCCTTTTATCAGGCATCTGAAATTATTTTCTGTGCTGACTGCTTTAATCATGAATAGATGTGGAGTTTTATCAGATGGTTTTCCTCTATTGAATATTAAAATAAGCTTGCATTCCTGGTCAAAATGTATTATCCTTTTTTTATGTATTTGATTTGACTTACTAACACCGTGTTAACAAATTTGGCCTGAAGTTTTCTTGTAATGTCTTTGTCTGATTTTGTTATCAGGGTAATGTTGATCTCACAGAATGAGTTGGGAAGTGTTTCTGCCTCCTTCTGTTTCTCCTCTATTTTCTGAGTTTTTCTGGGATTATTTTAACTGTTCAATAGATTTCATCATTAAGCTCATCTGGGTTTGCAGTTTTCTTTGTAGACATTTTAAATTATGAATTCAATTTCTTTAATACATGTGAGGCTATTCAGATTTTCTGTTTCTTTTGTTAGATTTGGTTATTTGTGTCTTTCTAGGAATTTTCCCATTTCATCTGAGTTGTTGAACTGGCAAATTTTTGTAACATTCCTATTACCCTTTTAATATCTCTAGGGTTTGTACTCATAGTTCTTCTTTCACTCATGATTTTAGTAATTTGCATTTTCTCCCTTTATTTTTTAATTAGTCTAGCTAGATATTTATCTGTTTACTTGCTCTTTTCAATTTTTAGTCACATTGCTTTTTCTCTCTTGTCTGTTTTCGATAGATTTCTACTCTCACCAATATTCCTTTCTTTTACTTAATGTGGGTTTAGTTTGCTTTTTACTTTCTAGCTTCTTAAAGTGGAAGTTTAGATCATTGATTTTAGAAATTTTATTTTTAAAAGCATCTAACCACTGCATATTTATCTAATCACTGCCTTTAATATGTAACTTACACAGTTTGAAATGCTATGTTCTCATTTTCATTCAGTTCAAAATATTATCTAAAAGTATATTTTATAATTTCCAATTATTTGGGGATATCCCTATTATTTACTGTTATTAATTCCAAATTTAATTTTGTTTGGGTCAGAGAATATGACCTATATGATTTAAGTCCCCTTTAATTTATTGGGATTTGTCAAATGGTCCCATGTATGGTCTGACTTAGTGAATATTTTATGTGCATTTGAATAGAACATATACCCTGCTGTTGTTGGGTGGTTATTTATGTCTATCAGGTCAAGTTGGTTGATAGTATTGTTCAACTTTATATATCCTTACAGATTGTCTATCAGTTTATGAAAGAGGAATGTTGAAATCTTAACTATCAATGGGATTTCTGTTTTTCCCCACATTTCTGTCAGTTTTGCCTCATGTATTCTGGAGCTCTTTTTAGTTGCAGAAATTTGTAGGATTATGTCTTTATGATTAATTGATTTTTTTTAGGTGCAAAAATTTGTAGGATTATGTCTTTATGACTAATTGATTCTTTATCATTATGATATTCTATCCCTGGTAAAACTCCTTTTCCACTATAATAGAGTTACTTCTTTCTTTTGATTTGCATGATGTCTCTTTTTCTGTTGTTTTGCTTTCAATTTATTTCAAGTCTATTTCTTATAGGCGGTATGTGGTTGATTTTTATTTTTCTATTCATTTTTATAATCTCTGCCTTTTTATAGGGCTGTTTAGAGTATTTATATTTAGTGTAATTATTGCTATGATTGGGCTTAGGTTTATCCTCTCACTTTTTGTTTTTAATCTGTCTCATCTGTGTGGTTTTTTTTCCTCTATTTTTATTCTTGTTCTGCCTTCTTTTGGATTATTTCTTTAAAATTCCACTTATGTTCTCTGTTGGCTTCCTAAGTGTATATATGAGGGTTTTAACATACATTTTTAGCTTCCTCTTATTATTTTTTCTTCTTACGATATACAGCTTCAAACAATATTATGCTATTTTATATAATGTACAAACCTTATTGTATAGTTTCATTTCCCTCCTGTGTGCTATTGTCATATATTTTACTTCTGTATATGTTGTGAATGACACAACACATCATTATTACTTTTGTTTTAAATATGAATTTTTTAAGTTCATAGGATTTAAAGATTCTTCTAAAGCTTCTTTGGGGTGAAGCCAGAATACCATATTTGTTAGGTCTGACTTAGATATGCTAATAACACATGCTGTTTTGGGACTTCTTCTTCAGTGTTCATCAGGTCTTTTAACTCTGGCTGATGAAAACTCTGAAGTCTTTCAGCCCTGTGGGAGCCCTGGGAATTGTTCAGTTACAGTTCTCTGGAAATTCTTTGCCTATCCCTGGTGGGATTTCATCCACACATTTGTGGCTTTGTATTCAGCAGGAGAATTAAGGAATTGCCTGTGCAAATTTCTGGAGCTCATCCTTTGCCTACCTCCTTCGTCTTTGGTACTTTGTCCTGCAGATTCCAGCTGCCCCAGTCTGCTCTGCTTGTCTTTCTACTTCCTGTGCCATGGTCTAGAATGTGCCTCCAGGCAGAAAGTTGGGGCAGTTGAAGGCCTACTTCATTTGTTTGTGTGATCCCATACCTCAAGGATCATAGTTCTATGCTGTCTGTAGTCCAGTTCTGAAAAGAATATAGTGGAAGGGCAAGTCTGGGCTCATTTCTGTGCTTGATGTATCTAAAAATTTAAGGCTTTTTTAATCTAAAGATTTTTTTCTATCTTTTTCCTTGTAATTTATTTAAAAAATTGTGTTATTTGCTCTACAAAATGACCCACAGTCTAGATTTTGCTGGGTGCATCCTGTGATATAATTTAGCATGTTTACATATTGCTTAGAAAGTAGTATTTAGGCCTAGAGCAGAATTTCTCAACTTTGACTTTATTTCTTAAACTTGACACTATTTGGGCCTGATAACTCTGCTAGGAATGGTGGTATTTAGGCTTAGTTGCGGGGGGGGGGGGGGGGGGGGCGGGGGGGGGGCGGTGCTCTCCTGTGCAAGTAGGATGTTTTAGCAGCATCTCTGTCCTCTACCCACTAGATGTCAGTACAACCCCCTCCCCAGTTGTGACAACCAAAAATATCTACAGAAATTTTAGAATGTTTTTAGATCCATGTTCTGTTATGGAAAGTAGCCTACCTAAACCTCAGAAACAACTTCAAGAATATGAAGGTATCTACCTAGCAAAAATAACAATGTTGGCTAGTTAACACTGCAGAGAATACATGAAAAAGATTTTTAACAAGCAGTTGGAGGCTTTATAGAACAGTTGACTCAAGAGCAACATTATAGGGGGTGTTAGTTTCTGTTTCAGAAGGAAAAAATAATAAGAGGATAATGTAAATTGGTAAAAAAACAGTTCATTTTCAATTATATATTGCTTTCATAAATTTTTTTCTGCAACTCATTGAATATTTTAAGATGTTGGACTTCTACAATAGATACACAGATGGGTTAATTTTTTTTTCTTTTTGGTAGCATTTTACAATTTAATTATAAACTAAGAATTCTGAACTTCCAGAAAGATATTATTTATGTGATATAAAATTACTTAAAACAAAATGCAAGTTGGGAGAATTAATAACATAACCCTTTTAATTTTAAGGTGAACTACCATTTTTTCAAATGTTTCCAAATGTCATTATCCTCCTTACTAAGGAACAAGCATGGAGAAGATGAAAGGTAATTAATGTATTTTTTAAAAATGTAAAAGGATTGAGATTGAGAGACTTCTCAAAAATTTCCCTCAGATAACCTTACTTATAGTTTAACTAACATTCATCGAAGACCCACCCTCTGTCAGGTTCTATGCATGATAGTTATGTTTTGAGATGGTATAGAGGTAGATCTGGTGGGAAGGACTTGAGATTAACCCAGAACAGATCTGAGGAGCGGACTTTCCTCTTGCAAGTGCCCTGAGGATTGCCCTGCCCCTACCCTTATTGGCCTTGAGAATTCTTTCCTCTTTCCCCATTGATGTCCTTTAGTTTAGTCATCAGTGGTTTCCATGGTGAGTGTCCATGGAGTATCATTCTCCTCCAGTGGAGTTTGAAGATGTTAGGTATCTTCATCATTTCTAGTGCTTTTGAACTTGGTATGGTTATGTTTAAGATTTAATGGATATGTTTTTAAAAATTAAGTCTGCAAAAATAATTTTAGAGTTCAGTAATCAGGGAGCCTGGGGTTCTTATATTTTTCTTTTTTCATGTAACAACATAGGGGCCTGACTGACTTCACTTCCTTAGAACTGTGAGAGGTGTCCCTCTTCCCTTTCTCTGTCAGTGGGTAGTCTCAATCTCTTTCTCCCTATCACTTTTTATCTCTCTTCTCTTTACTGTCTCATCTTATTTTTGCCTGCACTTGTCTCTGCATCTTTTTCTCTCTGCCTTTCTCTCTTCTCCACAATTGCTTCTCACCTTCTCACGTCTTGGTCTCTCTTTCTCCATTTTTTCTCTTCCTCCCTCCTGTGTGCTCCTTACTGTTTGTATCATCCTACTACCTTATCCCCACATACCCTTTCTTCCCAACAGGACCTTATTCAAGACATTGTCTGTGACATTGCAAGCTCCACCTCAACAAGGAACACAATATTCCTTATTAAGGGAATGGTAGATAAGATAGCACAAAGTAATTTATATCATTTAAAATGGATGTAAGGGGATGTTTGAGGTTGCATGGGTACCTCACATTTCTTCCCCAAAGTCTTATGATTTAATCAGGGTTGCACTGCTTCATTCAGTCCCCTTTTGGCCTGGGGACTCCTGACCTCTCCTCTTACTAGTTTGTTTCTGTGTAAGGCATCAGCTTCTGCGATGGTGCATTTTTCTTTTTAGGTATGCTTAGAAGGATAGTTTGGTTTTGACATTTCCTGAGTATCTGTGACATGTCCTTGGTACTGTTGTTTTTGGGGCTTGAAGGGGTAAATGTGTATAGGTTGAGTTTGAAAAATCCAGTTTGCAGCTAAAGTAGCCAAGTAGCTGAGCATTTTCATATTTATCTTTCCCAAGTAGCATCTGAGGGACCACATTTGTTTTATTTCACTAACATTGTTTTTCATGTAAGGATTCAAAGATGTTCCTCTTCTCTTTGTCAATTAGTTTCTCCTTTTCTCACTACTTGTTGGCTTTATCAGGCTCATTATTTTTTTCTGTAAGTAGGTAGTCTCTCCCTTCTCTCTTTTATTTCTCATTCCTGTTTTCTCTGTCATCACCTTTTTCTGCCTTCCTTGATTTTGCCTCCTGCTATGTCTGCACCCCTATTCTCTTTCTCCTTTTCCTCTTCACACTCTCCTATGTCTTTTTCTGCTTTCTCCCATGGTGATAATTTTTCTGTCTTCACCATTACCCACAGTCTCCTGCCCCATGTGCCCTCTGTTTCTCCATCATTGCTTGTTCCAGTGTGTATGATATGGAGGCTTACGTGCTTTGGGCCCCTGATGCTTTCCTTAATTGTTCCATCCTTCTCAGACATTTTTCTCATTCTGAGTGAGTTTTGAGAGAGAAGTAATATAGGTCTAAGTGGGAAATACTACCCGCTACAGAGGGAAGCTGAGCCAGGCCTGTGTTACACTTTGCCGGTATGAGGTCTTGTTTTTGTTTTTGTTTTCTTAAAGGCCTTGATGAGGGAGGAACAGGTGATCAAAAGAAGTACCTTATAAGAAATGTAGATTGCTCATTTGAGAAACTCCTGTTAGCCAGATGAAGTCATCAGGTGACTCGTGCCTGAGGTTCGCTCCGCCTGTCGTGCCTCCAGCCCCACACGGTGGCTAACACGTCCTGCAATGTTGGGGACAGCCTGCCCGCTGGAGTGCCTCTGACAACGCGCGCTCCGCGTGTTGGAGCCGGCAGCCGCCCCCACCTGCGGCCTGACGCCGGAGCCCCGCCCCGCTCGGGCGCGCGGGCCAATGGGCTGGGCCCCAGGGGGCGGGCCGCGGCCGGGCGGGAGGTGCGAGGCCGGGGGGCGGAGCAAGCGGGGCGGCGCGGTGGTGGCCGAAGCTGCTGGGGCGGCGGCGGTGGTGGCGGTGGCGGCTTGGCCGGGCGTCCGCGGGTCGTGGGGGATGGGGGCGGCGAGCTCCAGCCCTCGGCGGAGGCGGCGGCGGCCGTGAGTGTTGGGCGGGCGTCCGCGTCCGGGACGCAGGATGGAGCGCCGCGGTGAGTGTGGGGCTGCGGCGGCTGGGGCTCGGGGCTGGGGTGGTCCGCGGTGCGGCGGGCTGGTTGCGGTCTAGGGTGTGGGTGGCCCATGCGGCGACCCCGAGCCGGGGCGGCGGCGGGCTGCGCTGGGGGTCCGGCTCCTGGCCTCGGTGCTCCTGGCCGTCCGGGAGGGGTCTGACGGTGCGAAAGGCGCGCCTGGCGGCCGCGGGCGCCTTCCCAAAACAGATGACGATTAAAATTGAAGCAAACAAGTAACAAGTCCCATCGTCCACGTACTGTTCTAAGACTGCTCCACATTTTAACTTCTTTAACCCTCGCAACAGGTCCGTGATTAAGTTATTTTTTACACGGGGAAGATGAGGTTAACCTGCTGGAGCACACGGGCTAGTAATTGTCAGAGTTCGGGTTTAAACTGAGGCTCTTGTGTGCTCTTGACCGCTAGCGAGTCCAGTCTTAGCTCTGACCCGCCCCACTCCCACCTGTCCTGACTACAGTCCTCACTTCAGCTGGGTTCCATTCCGGAGACGTTTTAGAATTTCGTGGTGCGTTGTTCTCCTCGCCTCTCTCTTTTGGGCTGAGGAGGAGCTCTTTCGTTCCGAGGCCTCAGTGTCACTGGTTTTCCCAATTCCGTTGTGGATGTGTTTGGGGCTTGACTGTTAGATTTCCTTTTAACGGGTGAGCTCAAGAACCCTCGTGACTGAGCCTCTTGTCTCCATGTTAATCTTATTCTACTCTCTTTGGCAAGAAGGAATTGGCCTCGCATCCTTTATGGGGGGCGGCAGGACTGTTAGCTGCTAAACGCAGGAGCTGGGCGCCCGTTCCCCTTTTTCCACCTGTCTTGGTGACCGTATCACTCCTCTGGCACTATCCATGTACGCTGCCCTTTTTGGTTGCTCCGTTTCCCTACTCGGTATTTAAATACGGGGATGGGGAGCGTGCTCTTTGGCATGGGGTAGTTTTGGCTGGTCAAGAGAGAGCCCTGCCTGCCAGGAATGCTAGACATTCTGGAGGCGTGGGAGGTTGGGCAGCTTCCTCTTTTTTAAACGTGCTAGGTTCTAAGTGCACAGGAATGAAGTGTATGTGCACTGCGTGCCTTTCTTTAGAAATTACAATTATTTGCATTTTATTGATAAAACTTTTTTACTTGCCCGTATGCTGTTTTTGTAGGGAGAGCTTTACAAAACTATAATCAAAGACCTCCAGGATTAATTTTCTGATTTTTTAAAAGCGTCTTTAAGTAGATTCTTACCCAATCAGAAATTGTGCTGAAATAGATTTCTGAAATATCTGGCAATTTTTCTTGAGGTAGGAATAGTTAGATGGGAACTATTAAGTAGATATCTAGGGCAGTTTTAAAAACTTTAATTAGCCTAGTGCCTAAAATGAAAGTACTTATATAATGATGTGTTTGGGGGAGGATATGCATGTAGCATGGGACGTTTGATTAACACAGGCTGCTCAAGTCTTGGGAGAGTCGCATTACAGAGTATTGGGAAGTTAGTGTTCACATTCCTAATGCACATATTACTTAGAATTAAAAACATATAGAGAAAGTTTTGTGTAGTAATATTCTTTTACCTACAAAGTTCTTTGCTAAGTGGATAAAACACATTTTTAATGTTGATGGTTTGGAGTTGGAAGAGATGCATGAGATTTTGGAGAGTTTCACAAATATTTTGCTCAATGGTCTGTTTGCATGGTTCAAACTTCACTTGGAAGCCATTTAGTAGGTTTCGATGAAGTCAGCTAAGTTTCTGGAATTGTTTGCAGTGCTGTATTTCTTGCTCACAATCTACAGATATATTGTGGTGTAGCCACATCTTGTTCATTACCTAAGTGTATTTAACAAAAAACAATCTCTCACAGTAAAGCACAGCTAATAATAATAGTTAAGTTACTGAGTCTTCATAATGAACCAGGCACAATGTTAAGTGCTTTCCATATTATTATCTCATTTAATTAAATTGCCGGTTGCAATATGTTGGTAACTACATTTTACATTAACACCAACTAGAAGATATTCATTGGGACACAGGAAGGTAGTGTGGATGATCTGGGAAAGTGTATATCCTCCAAATTTTCCTCTATTACAGTTCAGTTTTTTGAAAACTTGGATTAATTCTGTTATTTAAAAATTTTTTTCAACTGTCGTGTTTCCTTTTTTCATTTCCAGTAGGAAAAATAGTTAAGTATATATAACAAAGTTAGTACATTACTCACAATAATGCAGACTAGAGATAGAGTATAATCCTTTCTAGTTCCTTCCCCTCCCCCCCGTTCACGTTTTGTTTGCTTATAGATTTTCTTTCTCTTGAGTAAAAATGTTTAGGCATTTTTGAAATACTTTTTACAACTTTGGGTTACTAATTTGACATTATGAAGATGGTAAAATAGGTGAATTGCTTAGATAAGTGAATTGTTTTATTTGAAACTTATGATACATCTTTTTTCTAGTGACAGTGACCAGTGATCTAATTTACTAAACTAAAAGCTGTCAAAATTAATCAGAGTGACTTTAATTAAGTAAGCTACAAAAGTGTTAAGTTAGGAATAGTCTTCTCAATGAGTGATTTGTAAAAGAACTGCCCAAATAAGTTGAGTGTTTTGTTTTTATTGTTGGTGGGGAGACTTAGGTATAATTGTACTAAAAAATTGTCCTGGGCCCATTTTAGAAATTATCTACACATTTAAGGATTAATGTTAGATAGGTTTGGAACTAGCTTAAAGGTAGAAATTACATTTTCAGAAATAATTTGAGATTAACAAAAATATTTAATAAAGCAGCACTGAAAGCTATTGGAAAAGTAGAGAAGTCTTGTCAGAAGTAGAGAAACAAGAACAGAAATCCAACTTTGATTCCAGTTTTATGCAGTCTTGCCTTTATCAGCTTTATAGACTTGTTTTTTTCTTTTTCTTCTTTTATATTGTTTTATAGACAGATTTCTTGAAAACCCATATATATTTTCCATTTAAAACAGAGCAACAATCCAAAGTTAACCTTTTTTGTTTCTGTAAACATTAATTGCAACTTTACAACCTTGTAAGTTCAGTGTTCATTCTGCAAATTCATTTACTCTGCAAATAGTTTTGAGTAGTTCTTCCCTTATATGCCAAGCACTGTGCTGTAGCAGGGAACACATGGTTAGCAAACTGACATGGTCTTGATTTCCTTGGGATTATAATCTAGATAGGAAAACATGAATCATCTATTTGAACTTTGAAAAGTGCATTGATGAAAAGTATAAGATGCTGTAATGCATCTAGCAGGAAATTCTGTTCTAGTTTGATGTTAGTTGTTACAGGGGCATGATGGTCCAGGAAGATTTCTTTGAGGAAGTAATCTTTGAGTTGAGGTCAGAATTAGTAAACAAAGGGGAAGGAGTAGTCCAGGCAAGTGGAACTGTATATAGACAGGACCCTGAATCAAATAGTCTGTTTTTCTAGTTGTAGGTCCATAACCCATTACGAGTATGAAACCATTCTGATGGGCTGCAAGCCGCATTTTAAAAAATGAAATGGTGTAGGATAGAAAACATCTGGTTTATCACCTGTTTCCTTAGCCAGAATCTGTTTTATGCTTTCCAGCACACAACCACACAAAATCATAACATACTTAATGTGTATACTGGCTCATGATGTGAAATTATTTCCTACTGTGGGGCATAGTAAACAAATACTGTTGGAAAATGAGGAGGGAGTGTGTGTGGCAGGAATGTTGAGAGTGTCCAGTAGGAATTATGGCTCCAGATGACATTGCAGAGGTAAGTAGGAGCCCCTTCTCATGTTGTGCCTTAGAGTTCTC
This sequence comes from Mustela erminea, assembly GCF_009829155.1. Classification (NCBI taxonomy): domain Eukaryota; kingdom Metazoa; phylum Chordata; class Mammalia; order Carnivora; family Mustelidae; genus Mustela; species Mustela erminea. The sequence goes on from NC_045623.1 coordinate 29,949,965, forward strand.
AGTAGATTCTCACTTGTCCTCTGGAAGGGTTTTGAGCAGAGAAATGACATGTTGGGATTCATGTTCTGAAAAGTGTACTCGCTACATTTGGAATAGGATAAGAATGGATGTGGAGAGATCATTAGAAAATCAGTTCCAATAGCTCATATAAGAAATGGTGGTAATTCACCTAGTATGGTAGTACAGGCAGAAGTAGATAGATTAAAGATACTGTAGATTAGGAAGGGAAAAAAATCTAGAGAGTTGGGTGAGGTATAGGAAAGAATAAATGATACAATAATATGTCTTACACGTGACCTGGAAGTGAATATTATGTAAAACTTCCTACTGTAAGTTTCACAGTTCTTAGTAATTCTACCATTAGAAAGTATCAAAATATTGAAGATGAAATATTTGAAAAATGTTTAAGTATTGTGCTAACTTAATTCCTCCAGTAATTTCCTTTTTGATTCAAGAAATGCAGACAAAATTAGGACTTTCTGTTCTGGAAGGGTAAAATGGATGAAGCAGAAACAAACTAAGATTTTCTGAGTTTCAACTGTGTGCCAGGATTAAATGTTTTCATTGTGAAGTCTTTTAATTTTCTGTCCCCTTTTAATTCTCACACAGCCTGTAAGCAAAATTATACAGGTCACACATTTAGAAAGTATTGAACCAGAAGTTAAGTTTAAACCTTTCTCATTTCAAAAGATAGTATTTTTACTATACCATCTTTAAATTACCGAAAATATTGCTCTGATATTCATACATTTATTTGTTCATGCAATCAGGATATATCAGATTTGTAGGCACCTTTAGAACTTCTTTTCAACAGAAAATTATTTTTGCTGAAACTTGATAACCTGGGATGTGTATGCATGTGTGTGTATGTATGCATTATTATTAAGAACTAACTGTAATTGAACTTTTATGTGTCAGACACTTCTATATTTCTGTCTCTTTTAATGCTTACAATAATCTCATAAAGTAGGTATTGTCAGAGTGGTATTCCTATTTTATAAATGAGCATACCAAAATGAAGTGATGTAACAGCTTGTCAGGACAGACATTGTAAATGATAGAGGGGATTTTGAAAATAGGTCTTTTCTTTTGTTGGAGCTCATATTGCGTCTTTATTTTTGAAGCTGATGTCATGGAGATAGAGTATGTTCTGCCAAGTGACTTTTCAGAACGACTTACAATTAAAAGAATTCTGTACCCTAAGAGTTAAGAGGAAGTTATTAATTAAGAGAATGGATTTTGGCAACTAGACAGATCTGGGTTTTAAGTACCAGTTCATCATCTTTTAGTAGAGAGCTTAGACAAATGATTTAACCCCCAAAGCTTAGGTTGCTTATTTGTGAAATGAAGAGACTAGTAGTTTGCCTATTATAGAGTTGTCAAGATGACTGGCATTTAATAAATAAGTTGGTAGGACCGTTTTTGTTGTTAATAAAATACTCAGGTGGGCTGTGGGGTGTTTGTGGAAATCTAGTCTGATGTTTCCTCTGTTTGATGTGCTATTTGTGTTTTTCTCTTGTTTTTTTCTCCCTTCCACTTAAGGATTTCAGTTTTTCTGACTGTTCTGTGGAAGGATGATTGCTCACAAACAGAAAAAGACAAAGAAAAAACGTATTTTGTCATCAGGCCAACTCTCCACAGATGTTACAACTCCTGAAATGGGGCTCAAGTCCATAAGTTCCAATTCCATTTTTGATCCGGATTACATCAAGGAGTTGGTGAATGATATCAGGAAGTTCTCGCATATGTTACTATATTTGAAAGAAGCTATTCTTTCAGGTTTGTCAACTATTTTCTTTTAACATTCTTACTGGATAGTTTGTTAAATTTTAAATGCCAGCCTAGCTGCAGATAAACACGTACACAGTGGTAGGAACAGGGTATTCTGCTTTAGTTACTTTATGACCTTTTTCCCCCAAAATGTTTGATGTTATGGTGCAAGCTATTTTATTATCAGATACAGTACAATACATAATAGAAACGTTGATAAGTGTGAGGGAATAAGCATACAAAAAACAAAACTCAGTCTTTGGTTCTTAGCGGTTAGGCCTATTTGACATGAGAAAATTTTAGATTGTTGGAATTTTAACGTTCTTGTTAATGGTAATGCAGTGCCTTGATTATTCTTTAAGAAGCAGACTAATGTTTATTATTTATATTTTTGATCCTTCTGCCTTGATTCAGTTTTCTACATTGTTCCTAAAACTTAATCTAGAATCACTGCATTTGAGTGAAAATTTTTTTTCTCAAAAGTCACACTTAATTCTGTTTTGCTGTTATATAACCTATTCTTCAATTAAGTGATAATCACAGAATTTATTCTCTGTTTAGTTAGAAATAGGTAATGGAGCACAAACTTTATTCTCTTAAAGTAAAGAACTACAGACATCTACGTTCCCCAAGTTGATTTTAGTCCCTAAGGCTTTTAACTTTTAATGCCTGTTTTATGTTCAGATTTGATGGTAGTGATGAGAAAGATACAGCCCCTATCCTTTTGTGATAAATAGTAGTTCGTTTCCATATTCATAATGGTAGGTCTGGATGTAGAAAATGAATATTGCTAGTTTTATTTATATGAGACCTCTTTTGTCTTCGTACACATGAGAGTTTAATAAATATTTTCTCTGTGTATAAGATAAATATTTATTTTCTGATACATGTTCTAGAAAGGAGACTAAAATCATATCTTATACTAAATGCTGCTTTTAAAGAGTTTACTTCTAACCTGCTTTTCAATTTGAAATGCCCAAAACAACTGGACTTGAATTATAGCCTTAAAATTTTGGTATTTGAATTTTCTTTAAAACAATCACATAAATCATGTTTTTGAGACTATATATAATATTATTTTAAAAAGTTACCTATACACCTGTTCATTTTAATAGCTTGATTTTGAAATTTAGTTATGGTTGATTAAATGGTAATAAAGTTTTCTTTTTCTTGGGGGAAGGTATTCTAACTATATTAAGCATTATACTGGGAATAAATTTCTTAACAAAATGATACCATCTGCCATTTATTTAAAGAAGCATAGTTTTAAATAAACCCTTTTCTTAACTGGGTTAATTGTTTTAAATTTGTTTTTAAATTTACATATAGTAAAGGTCATTCTTTTTGGTGTAAGTTCATTAACTGGGTTAATTTTGAAAGTAAAATTTAAAATGATGCCTTGGTTGACAAATCATTTACCTCAATTTAGGGTAAAATCCAGTTTTCTTTAATTATCAATTTAAGTGTTCATTACTACAAATAAAATTTTTAGTTAAGATTTTTATTTGTTTTTGTTTTCCTCAGGAGATTAACATCGTTTTTAAATCCTGATCTTGCATATTTATCCCTTGTCTCACAGATTTTAAATGATGATAATTTAAAATAAGTGGGACAACTCTTTATCTTCAGTTTTTTTAAGTGAATTTTAATTTGTGAATAGATAATTCAGAGACTAGGAGAGAATTGAAAGCTGATTCTAATTGAGAAAAGAGAAAATTTCTAAGTAAGATGGCAAAAGGCCCCTTAAGATAAAAGTATGCATATGGAAATCTAGTTTTCATGAAAATTTATTATTAAAAATTTATAAAGATCTTATCCCTTAAAAAAAAAAAAGATTTATTTATTTGAGAGAGAGAGGGCGAGCATGCATGCACACCCAGGGTAGGGGAAGACAGAGGGAGAGGGAGACAGAGTCTCAAGCAGACTCCCCACTGAGCCCAGAGCACCACTCAGGGCTCAATCTCAAGATCCTGAGATCATGACCTGAGCCAAAATCAAGAGTCAGACACTTAACCAACTGAGCCACCCAGGCACCTCAAGATATTGTCCTTTTTAATAAGGAAACCAGTACTTCAAAATTTAAATTCTTGATTTTATTGCTGATAGTAAAAAAGTTTGCCATTTATGACTGGTAAATTAATTTAAAAAATCTAAAAACTTTTGGATAACCAACTCTCATTAGAAAGCCATGGCCAGAGAATTTTCATTATTTACCTTTGGATTGATTTTAATGTTTGGTTCTTCAATCAGAGTTAAAAGGATATATGTATGCTATCTCAAATCTTGGATGTAACAAGAATTTGTTTTCTATCTTCAGATCATTATTATTAAAATCTGACACTAATTTTGAGTTGATAGAAATTTTTTTGTTTCTATTATATATGCTCAAAGGAGCATATATAAATATATAAATTTACCTCATTATAAATAATAATACTATAAGTAATATGCTTATGTTTAATTTTGATCATGATTTTCTGCTAGTTAGAATATTAGACTATTCCTCATAATAATTTTATTACAAGAATCACATAAGAAAAAATCTTCAGGAAAGCAGGTAAAAAGCTTAAAATTCTGTAATTACTTGAGATGGTATTGTTATATATGTTCCTATAGACTAGACATAGGCCATACTTTTGTTTTCTGGGTATTGAGAACTTCTGCTGTTGTTTACTACCACCCTACTCATAAACTGGCCAGACAGAAAAAAGCTGTTTCACTGTTTTTCTTTTGCAGTGAGGGGGACTTTTCAGTGGCCTTGCCAATATTTTGTCTTTTGCTTCCTTAAGAGGAAAGATGCCAGATTTCTGGCATTGTTCATTACCAGGTCAGCTGGCTGTTAAAAAGCTAAAAAGTTAGCTTTTAAAAATAAAGAGTGTAGGTATACAGTTAAATCACCTTTTGGTATAATCTGAATACCGTTTTCTTTGTATATATTACCTTTCATGAGGCAATGATGTGCAAAAATCACTTGACCCTTGCTTCAGGTGTTCAGTCATATTTCTGAGGCTACACGTAGATTAATAGCTTTATGATTGATTTATGGCCACATTTTCCTTTCCTTGAAACTTGTTATAGGAATGATACGTAATTATATATGGTGCTTTGCATTTTATAGAGTGCTTTTACATACAAACACCGTTTGATAATCAGAGTACCCACAAAGACCGGTAGTTTTAGCCCCATTTCACAGATGAGTTGTATGTATAACATAGATTGTATGATTTCATCAACCTCTTATTGCTGATATATAGTGATTTCTTTTGGAATCCAGAGGTCATAAATGCAGAATGGTGTGTGTTCTTTCCATGCTATCTCAACTGCTTCACATGGCAGGTACTTTAAAAAAATACCATTCCGTCTTCATTAGTTCATCAGCCAGTTCTGTTTTTGATGGGGACTATGTAGACCTGCAGTATCCAATATGGTAACCTCTAGACATGTGGCTAATAAAAAAATAACTTTTTATTTTAAATAAAAAATTGAAATAAAATTTAAATAAAAATTTAAATAAAAAATTTATTTCTTCAGTTGTAGTACCCACATTTCAAGTTCTTATTAGCCTTATGTGGCTAGTGGCTACCATTTTGAACAGTGAAGGTATAAATATTTACATCATTGCAGAAATTTCTGTTGGACAGTGCTGGCATAGACATTTGGCATTTATCAGGCTCAAGACTACTGAGATGAATTCTTGAGCTATAAACATTTGTTTATTTCTATAGCACTTAAAGAAACCTAGAAATAGTTGTTACTGGAGCAAATTTAACAAAATGTTATTTAGAAATAGGTACTCTTGGGGTCTTTTTAGAATCCCTTTGTCTTTGGAGTGCATAGCTTTAATGCTATCCTTTGATTTGAACCAACAGATCAGTTTCCAGCCAGGCTATACAAATTGATGAAATTGGTAGTAATGGATAGTAGAAAGAGCTATGAAGAGAATCACTTTATCTAAGTTCTAGGCCTTGTTCTGCTACTGACTAGTTTTGGAATATGGCCTCAGTCATTTAATGATTTAAGAATGAGGTGCTGTACCAGATGCTACCAGTTTCATAATTCTGTGATTCAGAATTTGATTGGACTTGGAGATTGTACATCATTCTGAATATCAAGAGTTCAGAGCTGTAGAAGACAACTCAATATTTGTTTTCCAAGTATATAATACATTTTTATATAAAAAAGATTTATTTATTTAAGAGTGAAAGGGAGAGAGAGCATGCAAGTGCAAGTAGGGGCCGGGGGCAGATGGAGAGGGAGAGAGAGAATTTCAAGCAGACTCCCTGCTGAGTGCAGAGCCCCATCTGGGGCTTGATCTTATGACTCTGAGATCACGACCTGAGCCAAAATCAAGAGTTGGACAACTCAACCACCCAAGGGCCCCCCATATAATGCATTTTAGAGGACATCTGCCTCCCACTAGTCTATAGGATTTTGTAAATGTGGGTTTTATGGTAACTTTCTTAAATGTGGTATTTGTGAAATTTGTGAAAGTGAGACTATGAAGCTCCTGTTGCCATAGTTTTTAAGGAACTGATTAGAGAAAATAAGTATCTACCAAAGAGCTCTGTGGTAACAAGTAAGGTAGGTACACAGTTCGTCTCTGCTCTTTTTATTTACAAATAAAAATTAAGAGTTTAATGTGGGACATCAGATGACTGTGAAAACTCATGCTTTGGTAAAGTAGCTGATAGAGTTTGTTGATTCTCTGTCCACTGTTTATTTCCAGGAGGAGGTTGCCCTGTAGTCTTATATAAGTAGCACATGTGGAATTTGAAGTTTTAGATTTCTATCCAGTGTCATTAAGATGCATTATGAATAGTCACAGGGCCAGATTTTACATTTTATTTTAAAATGCTGAAGGCACTGTATTATACATGTACTCTTCTGTGTTTAAATACAACACTAGTAGTTAACATATGTGCTGTTTAAATACCACTTCAGGTTTATGGTTGTCCCCCTAGGGAATAATGTGTTCTTAATTCCAAAGAACAGATTCATAAGTGTTCTTCTAGTTCATACAATCTTAAACTCTGCAGTGTACCGCCTCATTTCTGGTAGAACACCATTCAAGGAAGCTCAACATTTGGGCATGTGAAAGGTGCAAGGCTTTTTAATTGGGCTAGAAAGAATAGTGAAAATTACTTAATTTTTCTGCCCCTCAGTGCTTGGAGAAGTAGTCATTGCTGTTATAAAATGCATTTGAAGGGAAATTGGTAGTTTGTCTAATATACTATTTTGAAACTGGAATTTAATGAAAGTTTACTATTGTGATAGTGGTGCCTTGTCTATGTTTTGTTCTTTAAATAGTTTAGAAAGGAAGATAAAACTTTATCATCAGTTGCAGATAAAGTTCTCTAATTTAAAAAAAAAAGCTTTCTGATTTAAGAGTGTGTCACTTTATTTTGTAAAAACATAACTGAATCTTATAAATGATAGCTTCTGATGAATTCTGTCTAGGTCCTTAATTTGTCTGAACTATAGTCAGAAGAGGTATGTTAACTTTATAAGGTAATTTTTTTAAATAAAAGAAGTTAAATAAAAAGTCTAATGCCATTAAGTAATATGTTCTATTGTAAGAGGGAAGGTCTGCATAAATTTTCAGTCTTAATTGAAATCCTGTCTTTTTGATTAACTCAGTTTTCCCTAGGTGATTATACAGGAGAATATGCAAATTTATTTCAGACAAATTTCAACAGTTAATTTTACCACTGATGAAAATTAATTTTCATCATCTATATCCTCTATATCCAGAAATTTTGTGAAATATTAGGAAGGTTGGGTTGCTAGTCTCAGGTATGTCCTCCTGCCATGTTCTTTTAGAAGTAGATCTCTCCAGAAGTGATTTCTAATGGATATCACTTAGGAAGAGTTCAGGTAAATGTAGATAGGTTATGACTTTGAAATGAATCTTTGAAGAATAAAGAATGAAATACAGGTAGCTGCTTTAGGACATAATGTGCCAACTCTTAGGAGACTACTTTTGTTTGTTTGTTTGTTTCACTTGCCTGGAATTGTTTATAATACGTTAACACCATTTATAATAGTAACTGGCATATTTGATTAGACGGTAAAGCCTATTTAATCAGAGAGTGCAGAGTACCTGTCATTAAACCGTAACTTCTTTAATCATGTTACCATATCATAGTGATTAAGAGCACAAAATCTAGAGCTAGAACAACTAAGGTGGAATCCTCACTCTGACACTTGCTGGTTATATGTCGCCATGAGCAAGTTACTTATCTTCTCAGTGCCTCAGTTTCTGCATCTGTTGGAAGGAGAGAATAGTACCTACGTCACTGGGATGTTGTGAAGACTAGAGTTCATATATATAAAGCTCTTACAGTAAGTTTTTTAAAATGTCAGCTATTATTATTTTTACAGTCCCCAAGTGGCTGAATAAAGGAAGCTGCTGTTCATACTTAGCTTTTATCCTGTAAATTCAGAAGGCATTACTGCAAAAAAAGGGAGTTTCCTAGTGATAAGTTCTGAAACTTACTTTCCTCCTTGTTTTCATTGCTTTCCCAGAGAGGTTAAGCTAAATTAACAAGAGTGGTTTTAAAAATTATTGTCAGTTTTTTTAAAGCAAGGAAAACACCATGGTTTTTTCATTTATTTACTTAAGCATTTCCATGAAGTGTTTGCAATATAAACACTGTGGTATTGTGTTAATGCATGTGAACCAAAAAGTGGAGCTGGCTAATCTGCTTTCACTTGATAAGCTAAATGAAGCAGAAAATAAATGGCACAAATGAGTAAAACAATAAATTAAAATTCAGATTACCATATTACAGGCATGGTAGATAAACAAGCAAACATTGGGTTACTGGAGTTTTACTCTTCTAGATAACTAGTATTAAGATTTTGGCTTAACATTATAGTAATTGCATATGCACATATGTATATATAAAACAATAGGCTTTGCAGTGCAAAACTAGGAAAAATATAATTATGTTATTTTTACAACTATTCAAATTATATTATTTTCCAGAAGTTTCTTTTATTTCAAAGGTACTAGGTTCCATTTCAGACCTAACCTATGTTATTAGCCTATTTCCACCATTGCCTTAACTAATAAAAATAGCTGTAAACATTTATGGTGGGTGTTCCAAGTGCATGATGTGTTTTAAGTCATTGAATCCAACAATACTATGAAGTAGTTACTATTGTCTTCCTTTTATAGGTGAGGAAACTGAGGCACGCAGAAGTTAAGTATCTCACCCAAGGTTTATGAACCGTGCAGCTGAAATTCAAATTCAGGCAGTCTGCTTCTAGAGATAATGCTTTTAACCAACCACTAAGCTTTATTGTCTCAACTAAGTAAACCTACTGAATGAAATAACATCCACAGTTAGGAAACAGATGAAACAGATAATGATCATTTCAGATTATTCTTTAAGCTGCATAACGCATATTCTGTAGCATTTGAAACTTTTGTAATTAAAAAATGCATTTATAATTTAATATATTTTTACAGGAAAATTCCAAAAGTACATAAAATTCCTAGTATCTCTTGCCCATCTGTATTTTATTTTTTAGATAGACTTTATTCAGGAGGGAAAAATGAAACAAGGTGAAACCAGACAGGGAGACAAACCACAGGAGACTCTTTCTCAGGAAACAAACTGAGGGTTGCTGGGGGGTGTGTGTGTAGGGAGAGGGTGGCTGTGTTATGGACATTGGGGAGGGTATGTACTATGGTGAGTGCCGTGAATTGTGTAAGACTGATGATTCATGGACATATACCCCTGAAACAAACAATACAGGGGCGCCTGGGTGGCTCAGTGGGTTAAACCTTTGCCTTCGGCTCAGGTCATGATCTCAGGGTCCTGGGATTGAGCCCCGCATCAGGCTCCCTGGGGAGCCTGCTTCCCTCCCTCTCTCTCTCTCTCTCTCTCTCTCTCTGCCTGCCTCTCTGCCTACTTGTGATTTCTGTCTGTCAAATAAATAAATAAAATCTTAAAAATATATATATTATATGTTGGTTTAAAAAATAAATAAATAGACTATTCTTAAAACAGTTTTTGATTTACAGAAAAATTGAGAAGATAATACAGACCGTTCCCATATATTCTGATACCCAGTTTTTCTTATTTATTAACAACTTGACATTAATATGGTACATCTGTTAACCAATATTTGATAATAATGATACATTATTATTGATTAAAGCCCATAGTTTTATTCATATTTCCATAAGTTGTTCCTAATGTCCCTCTTTTCTTCTAGGATCCTTTCATATTACATTTAATTCTCGTCTCCTCAGACCCTCCTTGGTTGTGATAGTTTCTCATACTTAGCTCATTTTTGATGACCCTGACGGTTTTAAGGAATACTGGTTAGATATTTCGTAGGATGCATCCTGATTAGAATTTATCTGATGTTTTTCTCATGATTGGATTGGGATGTTGGGAGGAACAGATATAAAGTGCCATTTTCATCACAGGTCATATCAAGAATAATTTCTAGAAACATGATTTATCACTCAATGTCAACCTTGATCATCTGTCTTAGTAATAAAGTTTCTTTACTTTAAAGTTACTCTTTTTGTCCCCCTTTCTCTACTTTACTCTTTGGAAGGAAGTCACTATATGCATGCTCCATCTACTTGAGGACAAAATATCTATATAAATTATTTGGCATTCTTCTATCCAAGAGATGTATCTCTTCCTGCACTCACTAATTTGTTCATTTATTTGTGTCAGTATGAACTAATGGATATTTACTTTATACTTTGAGTTATAATCCAGTACTACTTTATTTGTTGCTCAAATTGTTCTAGCTTTGGCCGTTAGGAGCTCTCTCAGTTGGCTTCTGTGTACCCTTGACGTACCTTAGTCAGTGTGAGGGTTAGTTTTTGCTAAGCTCTTACTTTCTGGCTCTACTAGATGCACCTAACTTGTCCTGCACGTTTTCTGCCCCAGTCCTAGAATCAACCATTTCTCTAAGGAGCCCTGATACTTTTTTAGTGAATGGTAGTAGAAACCAAGCTCAGGGTGGTAGGTGTGCTTGTTCCTAAGCGGTGTCATTTCTAAAAGATAATACAGTTAAGGAATGGCATATTTGATGGATGATGGCTTTTTCATTCAAAAATTTTTCATTTTGGTTTTTTATTCTAAAGACAGTTTTTATTTCTAATGGTTATCTTTTCAACACTTCTGAAATAATTATATAATTATGACATTATTTTTGTTTTCTAAGCTATTTCAGGGGGAAGAAGTCTAACATTAAGAGCATGGCTTCTAGAATTATATTCACTGAGTTCAAATTCTGTCCCCACGGCTTAGTAACTTGGTGAACTTGAGTGTGCCTCAATTTTCTCATCTGTACAGTGGGTATTTTAAAATTATCTGGATGTGAAAGTTAATGAGATAATATCTTTTAAGTGCTTTTAACAGTACCTACCACATAGGAAGCATTTAAAAAATGTTAACTGTATTTAAACACTGGTTCTATAAGGTTACAGAAAGGAAAATTACATCAGAGTGTTACATTTAAAGTAGTCATCTTTTCAGACTTTTGAAGATTACTTGAGGGATTTTAAAGTTAGGGTGATTATTCTTTCTTGTTTACCTAGGATGGCCATCCGGGAATATGCCTCTCGGTGCTGGCAGGAGGAGTAGCTCTCCCCTTTTCACTTGCTTAGAGTTTTTGGTTTGGATGATAAGTTATATAGTTACATTATTTATAAGACTTATAAAATTATGTCATCTGCATCTAACCAGAGTTGCTGTAAATGAACAGAGCAGGCTGGGGGCAGACAGGTGGGGGCTAGGAAGGAAGGCACAATCTGCAGAGCATTCAGTTTTCCCAGTTTAAACTGGGAAAACTGAAAAAGGTAGGGCTAAAATGACCATAACTGTGAAATCCTTACCAACTTAAAATGATTATAGAGTTTTTGAAGGCTTAATCGCAGTGGTGAAAAATACAAGTGAACATGTCAGTAGGCAAACATTGCAGGGCCGCTGCTTTTATTTGAAGTGTGCTTCAAAATGGTCTTTCATCGTTTGCATTCCGGGAACTTGGTCTGGGAAACAAATAATTTTTTTTTTCTTTTAAGACTGTTTTAAAGAAGTTATTCATATACGTCTGGACGAACTTCTCCATGTTTTAAAATCTGTAATGAATAAACATCAGAACCTCAATTCTCTTGATCTTCAAAATGCTGCAGAAATGCTTACTGCAAAAGTAAAAGGTAAGAAAGATGTATTAAAAGTCTGTTGGTGTGGGCAGAAAGCGTCTAAGTAATACATTTTGGTCCATAATGAGTACAGTGCCACCTCCCCACATGGCATCAGGATGCATATCAGTAGGAATTATGTATACTTCAGTATGTAGATATTCCCATTAGGTCACACCTAAAACTCTCTTCCTTTCAAAAATTAAAACTGCATTCAGCAGGAAGGAATTTGAAAATAATGACTGAAATAAACTAAACAACTGATATTGAAAATTTCTGAGTTTTTTGAAAGAGTGCATGCTCTTTTGAAGTAGGTTATTAGTGTACAAAAGTCTTTGTTTTGTAAGGACAATTGTTGCTGGAAAATGGTCATTTGTAGTGACTTCGCTTAAAAGAGGGAGCCAAACAAAGAAAAAGACTTAATTGGAATTTTTTTTTTTTAAGGTAAAAAAATGAAACTAAAATTATATATGGATGTACAGACACACACACACACACACGTATGTTACATGTGCTAAAGAATCAAGGATTGGGATTTATCCTCTAATGAAATGACTTGCCACCAAAAATATTTTATTTTATTAGAATCTAATATTCCAGACTGTAGTGTTTAAGAAGGATTGAGGTGCAGCAAGTATTTGAGAAGAATGAGGCAGGGGGTTCAGTTAGCGAGATGGTTAGAAATAAGGGGCGGGACGCCTGGGTGGCTCAGTTGGTTAAGCAGCTGCCTTCAGCTCAGGTCATGATCCCAGCGTTCTGGGATCGAGTCCCACATCGGGCTCCTTGCTCAGCGGGGAGCCTGCTTCTCCCTCTGCCTCTGCCTGCCATTCTGTCTGCCTGTGCTTGCTCTCTCCCCCTCTCTCTCTCTGATAAATAAATAAAATCTTTAAAAAAAAAAAAAAAAAGAAAGAAGGGGCTGCATGTGGGCTGCCAGTCTGATCAAAGAAGCTGGAGTGTGCTGGAGGTGGAGTGTAGTTGTTATAGAAGAGGAGATGGGTGCTGGTTTAATGGAACAGGACAGGTGGAATATTGAGGATTAATGTGAAGTTTAGAGTTGAAGATAGGGACTTGAAAGCTGTTGGTGTATCGGTGATAATGGAAGAGGGCAGCTCCAATCCACAGTTTGCAGACCAAGTGTAGGCTGAGTGTGAGGTCCCAGGGATGGAGAGAAAATAGAGGAGCCTGAGAAACACCTAAGAAATAGGGAGATGGTCTAGAGAAAGACGTCATGGAATTTTAAGAGTGTGAGGTTCTAGGAAGGGATTGTCAGCATTAAATGTCACTGATAAGTAATCTGAATTCAAGCAAAGTAACTATAGAAAGTGACTCACCAGGGGTTGAATAAAGAAAGGAAAGGATTCTTTGGGGAGGGGAATTACCTGTTCCGAGTCCGGTGGGCATTTCCTGGGTTAGGGTGGGTGGAGGTTGGGGACTGTGATCTAGAGCACTTTTGTAAGAAATCTGAATGTGAAGAACTTAATGCAGTTGGGGAACACATACTCCTATCTAGAGAAGGCCAAGGGCAAGTAAGTGTCAAGGGCTGAGGCAGGAGAAGAAAATAAAAACTTTGTCAATAATATATGGTCCCTATACCTGAGAACCACTTCCTCTGCTTTTTTGACATAGATTTATTTTGCTTGAGTGGTTCTTTTTCCTTGTTTCTTTTTCTGTATTTCAAGCATTAAAAAACATGTAGATGACTTTACATGGGAAAAATGAATAGTTTGTTGTGACTTTTAAAAATGTGCTTAGTAACCAAATTTGTTTTTAAATAGCCTGTTTATAAGTGCCGTTTAACTTAGATAGGGAAATTTGCGTCTATAGATAGTAAAATTTCCATGCTTGGAAATAGCGACCACAGTTCATTCAATTGTTGTCAGTAGCTATTGTGTGCAGTCAGGATGTCCTGGGGAAGGAGTATGCCTGTGTATAGTTGGTGTCCACATTCCAGAAACAAACGAAGAAAGTGGCCTCTCAGCTGCCTTGGAGATCTTTTCTCCTTTGAGGTAAAGCTATCTTTTGAATATTATCTCCCACTAGGACTGTCTTTACCTTTGGGATTATTGTTACCATCTTTCTTTTGTGTTGGGTGAAATTTAAAAGATTACTTTGCTTATTCTGTTTTAGTAAGGCTGCATGAGACCAGAAAATTTTAAAAATCGTTTTTTCCTTGGTGTAATTTTATGTTTTTAAATAAAACCTTTCCTCCTTGCTCTTATTATTGAGACCATCTAAGTGAAGGGAGTTTAAAAATGAAAAATATCCAGTGACCTGAAAAATCGAGGTCAAATTAGAGCTTACTTAATTTTTTCTTTTAATGATTATTTTCAAACCCTGGAAAGACAAGGGGGAGGCAGAAACCATTTTTGAATCTCTGTTCTTTGGCAGTCTAGATGTTTTGCATATGCTGTCTATTTTAATATTTTCAAAAAACCTATTAAAGTGCATTTTTATTTCTATTTTAAATGGGGAAAACTCAAAGAAAAAAAGCTGTTATAACTTGGGATCAGAAAGCTGTCTGGAATGTGAGATCATTTTTTCTTAAATCCCTGATTGCATTTAAAAAATAAAGATGACATGACTTGCTGAGGAGGACATCTTAACTGTCGATGCAATTGGCAAGTATACTAAGACATTTAAAAAAAAAGATATACAGAATGACTTTAGAATCAGGGAGGTATAATTTTGTTTGTGCTACTGCAGGATGAATAAAGCCTGTCCACTTCCTGTATATCATAAATACATTGGAGTAAAATTGGAATCTCTGACTCCTCTTATTTTTTAAGTATGGAATTTACCTTTTTGATAATTTTTAAAGAAAAATTTTAAGCTTTAAATCAAATTAAAAACTTTAAAAGAAAAAGCTTTACTCATTTATTCTGGTAGTGATTTGTATTTCCTGTGTCTCGTCCTGTTTCCAGGCAGGAAGTTAAGTCTGACAAAATATTTGCAATATGGTAAGAGAGATACAGCTTATTTTTGAAGTAGATAAAAGACATCTTCACTCAGTAATTTATTATGTACTTAAGTATTTGTGTTTTCACTATTTACATTTGTTTCAGTTAGTCTTATTTGTAATTTAAATTAATATGACCGTTCATTTAGGTTTCTCGTGTTGTGTATTTTGCACTATATTTAAAAACTGAGAAACAAAAGAGAAAAATGAGCTTTGATTATATGTCTGAAATTGTAGGAGCTTTGTGTCTTCTTTCTGTTTTGAAAACTTAAATTTTTAATAGGCAGTACATTGAAATGATTCGTAATGCAAATGGCATAAAAGAGTATTCAGCAGTGAAGTGTCTTTCCTACCTCAGATGCTTGGCTACCCTTTCCTTTACCTAGATAAGCCGCAACTACTACTGGATTTTTGTGTATCTTTCTAGAGACATTATTTTATGTAAACAATACAATATGTTCTTTTTTTTACTCTCCTTTTTACCGAATGGTAGCATTCTGCTCCTTGCTCATTGTTCTGAGTTATGTTCTGTACATAAAGGGTTGCCTAATTCTTTTGTTGGAATTTGTTCTGTTTTTTTTCAAAGGTGCATGGTAATCTGTTATGCTCATGTGCTATAATTTATTTAACTAATCACTAATGGATATTTGGATTGTTTCCATTTTTTTTTTCTGTTACAAATAATGCTTCAATGAATAGCCATGTTCATTTGTATTTATTTTCTTTATATTGCTAAATAACCTCTGTGGGAACTCTGCCATTCTGATAGCAGTGCTGAGAAGGCTGATTTATGGCACCTTTGCCAACAGAGCTGGTTACCAAGCTTTGTTACCCAGTCTAATAGTAAAAATTGGCATCTCAGTGTAGATTGATTTGCATTTCCCTCATTTTGAGTGCAGTTGAGTATGTTTTCATGTTTTAGAGCCATTTGTACATCCTTTTATGTGAGTTGCCTCTTTACCCTTTTTTGTGTGTGTGTGTGGTTGGTCTTTTTTTCTAGTACTGATTTATAGAAACTTTGTATAAGTGAAATTAGCCCTAAATCTTTGATATAAATTGCATATTTTCTTTATCTTTTGATTTGCTTATGGTATTTTATTTTTGCATTTAAATGTATCTGTCCTTTTTATGGTCCTTGGGTTTTAGGTATTAGGAAGGACTTTCCCACTCTGAGATTATGATAGCATTCTACAGTGTGTTTTCATTTAATGTTTTCCTGGTGTCACTTATTAAATTAAAGTCCTTGATACATTCTAGATTGTCTACATGTCTAGCTTATTTATCAAATAATTCTTTTCCCCACTTTTCTGAGATACCATTTTTATCATAAATACACTAAACTGTCATATATAGTTATATCATTTGGGACTTACTTTATGCCCCATTGATTTGTTTAGTCATGTGCCAATACCACACTATATAAAGTTGTATAGTATGTTTTAGTATCTGATGGGGTAACTCCTCTTCCCGTTACTCTTTTTTTTCAGGATTTTGTTTTTTGATCAGAACTTTTGAATTGGCTTATATAATTCCAAAAAAAATCTATTTAAAAAAATCTATTGGTATTTTGAGGATGATGAGTAAAATTTATGATTTTATAAACTTACAATTTATAAATTAAGGAGAAGTTACATATTTAACATTTCTGAGACTATGGTATACATTTCATTTCTTCAGGTTGTCTTTTGTGTTTCTCAGAAGCAACTTAAAGTTTTCATTTTGTAAGCCATACTGCTTTTTGGTCTTTCCCCCTATGCATATGATGAAAATTTGCCTACATTTTATCTTTTAATTCATTGGCTTGCAAACTGTAGGTCCTGATGTATGACATCAAGTTAGTGGATTGTAACCAGCATTTTTAAAATACAAAAGAGAATAGAAAAGAAAAATCAGAATGCAACACTCATTATATAAGACTTAAGGATGTTTTGAAACTTCAGAGGTGTTATGTAACTAATAACTGTTGTATGTGTTTGGAATACTTGGTCATGATATAATATGTATTTCTTACTGAAGGTTGTGGTCGAAAAAGTTTGAAAGTCACTAATAGATGGTGTAAAGCGATACTTAATATGTCTTAGTACTTATTGTTGTGACTTAATTTGGAGCTCAAGGGAGACAGTTATTTAAACCTTGAGCAAAATTTTGATGTCATTTTGAAGAATGGCTAATAGGGAGAAGGGAGTGGACACAGTAACACCAATTAGCAGGTTGTTAAATAATCCAGACTACAGGTAAAATGTGGCCTTTTGGACTGAGTGGCAGTGGGAATGGTAAGGAAGAAATATTTTAGAGGTATTTTAAAAGCAAAGGTATAAGCTAAGGAATGTAGAGAAAAGAGTAGGCTTGCAGGGCAGAATGGAAGGGAGGATAGGGTTCAGGTAGGACATGTTGAGGTTGTAATGCTGGTGGGTGAAGCCTAGAAAGTAGGAGAAAGAATATATCAAACAGACCATTGGAAATGTGGATCTGGAGCTCAGAGGTAAGAACTAGAGAGGTACTTTAAGGATTCATTTCCTTCAAAGGTCTGATAAAGTGGATACAGTTCTGTGGAGATAGTGTATAAAGAAGAAAGCCAAAGAGAACTGCAGGCTGGGTGGGGACGACTATATAAAGTAAGATTGTCAATAGACAGATACACAGAACATGACAGCACTCATGTTACTGTCTACCAAGCACTGTACTCTAGGTGGTTTACATTTGTTTTCTCAGTCATTTCTTTCAATGATACGCTATTTTACAGATGAAGAAATTGCAGTGAGGTGATGTATTCAGAATAACACCAGGAGTGGTAGAGGTTATATACAAACTCCAGTCAAAACTCTGAAGCCCCACTTCTTCTAGTTACTAAAACACATTGCTTCTAAGAGTGTAGAATACTTTGAGATGGAAGAAAGTGGTTAATATTTGCAATAATAATAGCAGACATTATATGCCAGACACCATTAAACTCTGCATGGATTATCCCATTATTCCTCACAGCAAATTTTTCAGGTCAATACTGTTATTTCTCAACCTTATTTTGCAGATAAGGAGGCTTGGGACATAGAGAGGTTTGTCTAAGATTGTATGTGTATTAAGTGGTGGAGCTGTTGAGAGTTGTAGAGTGGACAAGTAAGATGAAAACTCAGAAGAAGAAAAAAGGTCTCCAAGTTTGACTAATATGTTTTTGTTGGCAGTGTTGTTAAGTGGTGTTTAGTGAAAATAATAACTAACATTTATTGAGCATTTTCTTTGTAACAGGCTCTGTTTTAAGTTAATTCAATTTTTATAACTGTTCTCAAAATACACATTGTTGTCCCCACTTTATAAATGAGGAGACTGAGGCACAGAGCAGTTCCGTTAAGTCCCTAGTAGGGGACAGGATTTAAGATTTAACCTAGACAGACTGGCTTCAGAGCCCATCCTCTTAATCAGGCTGAGCAGACTATTTCTGGTGGCTCAAATCTGGCCTGCTGCCTGTTTTGTAAATAAAGCTTTATCAGAGCACAGCCACTCTTACTTATTTATGTATCACCATATCTCATTTATGTATGGCTCCTTTAGGAATAGTTGCAGCATACCACGTGTCTTGAAAAGTCTAAAATATTTGCTTTCTAGCCCTTTACACAAAGTTTTTCAATCTCTGATAACCATTAGACTGGATGAAAAGCCAAATCCTGGTGAATTTAGTCATAACCTATGTATAGAGGTTTGGTAGTTAAAAAAAAGCGGGGGGGAGTTAAATTGGATGGTAGCTTTAAGAGGAAAATATGGTAAAATGAAAGTTTTTTTTACAGAGGAAAGATTTGAGTATGTTAATAGCGTGGGAAAAAGTGTCAATTGAGTGGGAGATAATAAAACTATGGAGGGAGGTGGCACAGGATTTGGAGAATGCAGGAGAGAGTGGAAAGATTTATTACTGGAAAGGAGCCAAAGACTTTTCTTTGAAACACTGAGCAGAAGCAAAAAAGAGAAAAGATACTAGGAATATAGGGCTATTTTGAATTGGAGGCAAGGGCAATAATAGTAATTTTCATTCGATAGCTGTAACGTCATTCAAGTAAGGATAAAGGAAGATGGGTCAGATAATTGTCATTTGGGGATTCGCAGTTACTGCTTTTTAAATCTCCCAGTCATGTTTAGTGCTACAGAAGATATAGGTAAGAAAGAAGAAGAATAATTGTAGAATTTGCTGTAGTGTTATAAGGTGTTTTTTTTTCTTTAAAGTCTAACAGGTTAAGGTTAGGAAATAGAAGTAGGCTTTACATTTTTGCTGGTTATAAGTTATTATAAATAGACATTATAAATTACTATTTAAAGGTGACTTTCCAGTGAGGTTTTTAGAACAGCTTTGTTGAGGTATAATTGATATTCAATAAAGTACATATATTTAAAGGATCCCATTTTATCAATTTTGACATAAAAACCCTTGTGAAACTGTCCCAATCCAGGTAATGGGTGCCCCTTAGTACTCCTTCCTTTCTGTACCTTCCTGTGGCCCCCTTTCACTGATTTTGGTAGGTGGTATTTTCATTTACATTGTGTTCAAAAGACTTTCTAATTTCCCTTTTTCTTCTTTGACCCCTGGGTTATTTAGAAGTGTGTTAGTCTCTTGGTATCTGGGGATTTTCTAGAGATTTTCCCATTATTTCTAATTTACTTCCATTTGCTCACAGAACATCCTTTGCCTGATTTGAATTCTTTTAAATTCATTTTGACTTGTTTTATGAAATGGTCTATCTTGGCAAATATTCATTTTGTACTTGAAAAGACAGGTATTCTGTTGTTAATAGATGGAATGTTCTACAAATGTATCTGGCAGAGGAGGCTGATAGTATTGTTGAAGTCTTCCGTATCCTTACTGATTATCCATATATATGTTCTGTCAATTATTGAGAGAGGGCTATTGAAATCTCTGGCCATAGCTGTAAATTTGTCTATTTCTCATTGTGGTTCTATTAGGTTTTGCTTCCTGGATTTTAAAGTTGTTTATTAGGTGCATAAATGTATAGATTTGTTATGTCCTCTTGATAAATTGACTTCTTCATTAGTACAAATTGACTTTTATCCATAAAGGTTTCTTTTACCGGGGAATCTACCCTCTGTGGTTTTGGGCACGAAACTGGGGCTCTTGTGAGCTTACAGTATTCATTTATCTGTCAAGGTTCTTATCTTTAGTTGCCTTATAGCCAATGTCTTGAAAATGTTTGTTTCCTGTATTTTGTTTGAGTTTCTTTCGGTTGTCTCAGGCAGAAGTGTAAACCTGTATTTCCATCGTGGCCAGAGCAGAAGTCCAAAACTTGCTTTAAAATTATTTATGGTGGTTCTTAAAGTTTTTCTTTTTGTTTGTATCAGTGATATTTAGAAGAATCTGATGAAAGATGTGGCTCTTAGCCCCTCATACCTACAAATGCTTATCGATATAAAAGCTTGATTGTAATTTCATGAGGCTTAGAGGCTTGAGGCTTCCTTCATCCTGGCTTAGGAGTTCTTGCTTTCCAGCAAGCATTTTCAACCCTAGTTGTACACTAGAATCACCTGGGAGAGCTTTTGAACAAATACCTCTGCTCCACCAGACTTGTGAAATCTGAATTTTTGGTGGTAAGACCCAGATTTTTGTTTTTAAGACTCCCTAGGTAATTCTGCTGTGCAGCTAAACTTCAGAACAGCTTGTTTTAAAGTAAAGGATAGCTTCCTCTTCTCTTGGTCTCTCTACCTTTCCTTTATTGGCAAGGATCCTACAGAGGATGGGGTACAGGGAGCCAATTGCTCCTTAAATTCACCCTGAGTAGAAGGGGTTACTTTGAAAAAAATTGCCAATTCCACCTTCAGATTTTTTCTTGATAAATTGTATCTGGGCTTTTAACAAAGGTGCATAGAGAAGAAATTAAAATAAGAAAACTTTTTCAGTTATATTTCACAGTTTGCTTCAGCAAAATGTTAGACATTTAGACAAAATGTTAGACATCCCTATGGCAAACAAGAGAAGCAATATATCAATTAAAATGGAGAGCCTGTAAGAAATAAGGCTATAAATAGGAGTTTAATTATTCTCAAGCATTGGGTGTTTATGTGATATGTGATATATATTGTATATAGGATTTATGATATGTCAAATGTATATGACTTCAATTATTGGTAATTCATAGTGAAAAATATATTTCACTTGACCAAAGTAGGCCATAGTGCATTTAACTATTTTTACAAATGCCATAAAGCAATAAGCAAGAGAAAACAGCACCAAGTGCTCTTAATGAGGTCTGATGTAACATGGACTCTGTGACTCTGAGACGGATTGATTTCATGTTGCTTCACTTTTTAGATATGTCAAATTATGTAATGCACAGAGTAGTAAGTTTGGAATGCCAGCCACTTGTATGCAGGCCAATTCTTTTGTATGATTTCTTTAATGAAGAACTTAAACATTGTATTTGTTTTGTGTATTAGGCTTTTCAGTTTCTTAATCTTCTAATGCTTCTAGAAGTAACAGTGAATTTTAAGAGATAAAATGACTTTGTATAAATCTAGTTTAAATTATTTTCTTCTTCATTTATTGTAACCAATTTTTCCCTGTAGCTGTGAACTTCACAGAAGTTAATGAAGAAAACAAAAACGATCTCTTCAGAGAAGTGTTTTCTTCCATTGAGACCTTGGCCTTTACCTTTGGGAATATGTAAGTAGAGGACTGTCATTTAAATTTGGGCCTGGGTATCTCAAGATAGGTTACATAATTCAGT
Organism: Mustela erminea; assembly: GCF_009829155.1. NCBI lineage: Eukaryota > Metazoa > Chordata > Mammalia > Carnivora > Mustelidae > Mustela > Mustela erminea. Next base: position 29,971,587 of record NC_045623.1, read on the forward strand.
AGATACATGGAAAGTAAAGTATTAAAATACAAAATATTATCACAATACTGGAAAGAATATGTTCATTATTTCATTGTTGTTTTGTTACTGTATTTGACAGTGTCTGTACAGTTGATCGGAAGCAACATCCATTTGCAAGTGACGATGTGGTTTATGTGAATAGATTCCTAGAGTTTATTTCTAAGGTTCTTGCCTTTAAAAAAAATGTATTCTGGATGACATGTTGAATGTGAAGCCTGTAACTGAGCAATGAAATGACTTGTCTTATTATTTCTATTTCTTTCTTTCTTTTTTTTTTTTTAACTTCCCTGGATAGCTTGACAAACTTCCTTATGGGAGATGTAGGCAATGATTCATTATTGCGACTGCCTGTTTCTCGAGAAAGTAAGGTAGGCCAAGTTTGTGTGAAAGCAGAGACTTTAATATTTTTAACTTAATATTTCAATAATTTCAACATTAGTCTTTGATAATTTTTGAGTTGAGCAAGAAAAACAGATCAGTTCATTTTAATATGATAATTTATGGTCAGTTTCTGGAGCAAAAATTTAATTATACTTTTTAAATGGAGCTATCATTTTAAAAGAATATATCTGGTAGTTTTATGGTGTCCTCTGTAAGGAATCTATATGTCATAGGATCCAAAATTTTAGTAAGTAATTCTTAACCATTTTTCTCCCCTGACATTGTCACAGTTCTCAAAGACTGGTGGAAACTTAGAAAAATAACACAAGAAGTAAAGAGGGTGTTAATCCTTTCACACATTCTGTAGTTTGTTACTGTGACATATTCATTAAAAGGCTGTAGGTCTTAATTCTCCCTAAGAGCAGTATGTCAGAGGATTGTAGTTCCAGTTCCCAGTTTGTTTATTTTTTTTTTTTAAGATTTTGTTTAAATATTTGAGAGAGAAAGAGCAAGAGAGAGAGCATGAGCGGCAGGGGGTGGGAGACAGGTAGAGGGAAACGGAAAGGCAGACTTCCCCAGCTGAGCAGGGAGCCCAAAGAGGAGCTCCCTGGGATCATGACCTGAGCCAAAGGCAGTCACTTAACCATCTGAGCCACCCAGGTGCCCTCCGACTCCCAATTTAAAGAAAAACTGTTCTGAAATAATAGAACATGAAGAATGTTTGTAGAATATTGCTTTAAAGATTATAGTAGTAATATTTTGATTTGACTGAAATATTTTCACTAAATGCAAGCTATTTTTAAAAACTGCAGTAGGGACATGCACTAATAGTTTCTTTTCAAAGATGTTCCAAATCCAAAAGGAGTTGGACAAATATTTGAAAACGTGCCAGTTATTTCTGTTATATCAAAATAATGTAAAAACTGCAGGTCTTTCTTTAAATGATATAAAATATGAATGGTTAATTGAAGCATTTGTTATATGTACTATAATATTGAGAAAACAATTGACTATTTCTGAAGTTATCCATTGACGAATCAAGGATAGTGTATAAATCTTCATGAAGAATTTTAAGATCCTTAAATATTGTGTTATTTATCATTTCTCTTCAATTTTTTTCTTTTCAAACATACTACTAATTCAGAAGACGGAATAACATTTTATCTGTGACAGGGCTCTGAAGAACTAAAATTTTAGCTGTGAATCTTATTTCCTGTTCCTGTTGGCTCTATTGTGTGCACATACTACACTAATTCCTAATAGGAAAATACTTTTCCTTTCTTTTCTTTTGCACCTTATTTACCTTTTTACAATTTTTAATTAATCTGAGAGATTAAGCTTTAAAAGTCCATGATAAATAATGCTCCTTTGGTTTGAAGAGTTTGAAAAATACTTTAAATAATAATTTCCATTTATTTAATAGTGTTTATTATGTACCATGCCCTGTGCTAAACCTATATCATCTTAAGCCTTAAAGTAGCCTTATGAAAGTAGTGTTCATATCCCCATTTTTACAGAAGGGCAAACCAGAGTTAAGTAAGCCTAAATATATAGTCCAGTGTCATATAGCTACTAAGTGATAGAGCTGGACATCAGACCCAGGTCTCTGATTCCTTTTGCATTGAGTCCCTGTGTTGTCTGTGTTGCCCAGCCAAACAGATCTCACAATTTTGGTAGATATGTTTTTCCTGCACTGTCTAGTAAGGTAGTCACTTACCACATGTAGCTCTTTAAGTTAATTAAAATAAATAAAATTGGGGTGGCTGGGTGATTCAGTACTTAAGCATCTGCCTTCAACTCAGGTCATGATCCCAGAGTCCTAGGATCAAGCCCCACATTGGGCTCCCCGCTCAGTGGGAAGCCTGCTTCTCCCTCTCCCCCTCTGCCAGCTTGTGTTCCCTGTCTCATTGTCTCTCTCTCTCTCTTTCAAATAAATAAATTAAATAAATAAATGTTGAAAATATACTTCTCATTTTATAATCATCATTAAATTAGCCACTTTTCATATGCTCAAATAGCTGGACAGTGCAGATACAGAACATTTCCATCATCATAGAAAGTTCTGCACTAAGTTGTCCACTAGACTTTCAGAGAAATGCTTATTGAATGATAAAATGGTAAAAGATGGCTGGAAGAAACAGGTCTTTGTCTTCAGTTTAAGTAACTTCCTGACTAATATTTTTGAAATCTGTAGAATTTAAAGTTTCAAATGTATTTATTAACTAATGCTGTTATTAAACAATGAGGTCATTTATTCTTGAATCTTGAGAACTGCAATTGTAAAAAGGTATGTAATTCTTACAAGATGTGGCATTTAAATAGATTACTTGGGCCCTTTTGAGTTCTAAATACTTGAAATTCTTTAACAGGAATTATGTCACAGTAACAAATTAGAGTGAAAAATTTCTGAAGCAAAGATCTGTTATCTTCTGCTCTAATCTTAAATTTGTTTTCTTCCATGTTGTAAGTCTTTTGAAAATGTTTCTGTGGAATCAGTGGACTCATCCAACGAAAAAGGTAATGCTTGAGGTACTTACAATCTTAGGTTTTTGCAGTTCCTTCCTTTCTTTCTTCTCTCTCTCTTTTTTTTAACCAATCCCCAATTTCCTGCAGTTACTTTCAATACATGTTTTGGATTATTTAATCTCTTCTTGCTCAGTAACCTGAAGTATTCATTTTTAACACAAAATGTTGTGTAAAATTTTGCATAAAAACTTCAGAAAAAAGACCTGCCAGAGTAGATAGTATATAGGTTATATAGAGATGGATCAAGAATTACATAGGGTTTATAACTTGATGAATACTAGAAATATATATTAGGATAAAAAATATAATTTGAAACCATTTTAAGTTTAAACTGTGACCTTTGATTCTAAATTTGTCACTTTTTTTTTTTTTTTAAACAGTTTTCATTGAAGAACATCTTAGGATTTGAATGTTGCTTTGTTTAGAGTTATGTGCTGATATTTGATATGTACTTGATGTTTTTATTTTCAGGAAATTTTTCTCCTATAGAACTAGACAGCGTGCTATTGAAGAACACGGATTCTGTAGAATTGGCTTTGTCTTATGCCAAAACATGGTCAAAATATACCAAGAACATAGTTTCATGGGTTGAAAAGAAACTTAACTTGGGTGAGTTGCCTTTTGGGGCATCTGGTTAACTTTGGAGTGTAAGAACTAGATTGTTTGCAATTCATTTTGTATAGGCGATGACTAATATGATTCCAAATTAGTAGCTGCTTCATTATAGTGAATAAAATCATTGTCCATTTTCTCTTAAAATAGGAAAGACTCTACTTACAATAAATGTACTTATTGAACATTACTGCGGGCCAACCACTTGATCTGGGGACACAAAGACAAATAGTATACTGTCTTTGCCTTTAAGGAAGTCATACTCCAGTGGGCAAAAAGAAATGCTATCAGATAATATGGTTAAAAGAAATAAAAGTAACAATTATCTGTATGAGCACCGGCCATGGAAATATTTTAATAGCTAGTATTTTCCCAGTGTTTTACAGTTGACAAAATACTTTCATATCCTATACCTCATTTAATCCTTACCAAAACCCTGGGAAGAAGGCAAGAAAAGAACTATTCCCATTTTACAGCTCAGACAAACAAGACAGGTGATTTGCCTAAGGTCAGACAGCAGATTTGTGTAGGATTATATGGCACTAACTGGAAGAATATGGGATTTGCCCAAATCCTGTGTTCTTTCTACCAGAATTATTTGCTATAAGTAGAGATGCCCTTCAGAAGCACCTGACTAACCTTATAAAAGGGCAGTACACAGGCCTAGGTCCCATCTCCAAGAGAAGTGAAGCCAATGTATTTTGCAAGTTTCCTAGTTGGTTTTGATGAGCACTTTGGACGAGAATCATGGTATCATATAATGTAAGCTAGTGTGTGTGTGTTCACTCTTTAACTTGGAATCACAAATAATTTTAGAGTATGGAGGGAAAAAAGAAGTTAATTTACCTTCTGATGCTTTCTTTGACCTTTTCAGAATTGGAGTCCACTAGAAACGTTGTCAAGTTGGCAGAGGCAACTAGAAGTAATATTGGAATGCAGGTGAGTGTTCAGTGACCACCTAGGGTATTGGACCAGGAGTTTAGCTGGATGAGCTCATGGTAGTGCCTTATGAAGTCAGAGACGTGTGTACTAAATACAGGGAAGAAGTGAGATGCTAGTGCTGGGTGAAATAAAAGCCTTTGAAACTTAAGGTGGAGACCCATTATGAAAAAAATTGGAGTATTCACAATTTTATACAAATGTTGATTGTTTTGTTAGCCACTAGTCTCGCCTACCTAGTTTTATAATTAATATTCTTCAGTATCTTTCTCATATAGTCATCTTTATGACTAGTCATCTGTCTGCAGAAAAATGTCTAAACTTAAAATTTCTCCCTCTGAAGAGAATAGTTGGGGGGGTCTAGAACTCTAGTACTATTTCCATTGAATAATTTATTTTTCAATTTTAAATTCTAGGAGTTTATGCCACTGCAGAGTCTGTTTACCAGTGCCCTTCTTAATGATATAAAGAACAGTCGCCTTTTACAACAAACAATTGCAGCTCTCCAAGCCAACAAATTTGTGCAGGTAAAAATTTCTATGTTTAATACACTTTTTTTTTTTTTTTTTTTTTAAATAACAGCATAGCTTTAGAAAACAGCTTTTTTTTTTTTTCCTTGTTTTAAAATACCCTTGACAGCCTCTACTTGGGAGGAAAAATGAAATGGAAAAACAAAGAAAAGAAATAAAAGAACTTTGGAAACAGGAACAAAATAAGTTCGTGAGTATTATAATGGAGTTTTATTTACCTGCTTGTGAACATCTGAAATCATCTCTAGTATGTAAGCATCCACCCTGGAGATGCATTCCTTTGTAGTTTTTCTAAAATGCTATTTTAACTATTTTGTTGAATATGCTAATGAAACTTATACATTAGGGTTTGTTTCTTATTCTGTATTTAATACTTTTCCCCCCTATATAGTTGGAAACAGAGACTGCTCTTAAAAAGGCAAAATTGTTATGTATGCAACGTCAAGATGAGTATGAAAAGGCAAAATCTTCCATGTTTCGTGCAGAAGAGGAGCATCTGTGCTCAAGTGGTGGATCGGTAAAAAATCTCAACAAGCAGCTAGAAAAAAAGCGAAGGTTGGAAGAGGAGGCTCTTCAAAAAGTAATCATCTTTGTTGTTATTTGCAAGTTGAATTAGCAATAATCTGCGAAGGCTTTCGTTCTCAAGTGTTAGTATGCATCAGGATTGCCTGGACGGCTTGTTAAGACAGGTTACTGGGCCACACATCCAGGATATCAGATTCAGTAGCTCCAGGGCTGGCCCCAAACAGCCTGTGCTTCTAACAGGTTTCCAGGTGGTGCTGCTGCTGTTGGTGATCGGGATCCACACTTTGAGAACCAGTATGCTAAGAGATTTTTGCTTATCTTTAAAATCTTTGATTTTGTTTCTGAAAAAGTATCTTAGAGAAGGCAGTAGTTTAATATTTTTTACTTCATTGTTCAGGAAGTTCACTTCTTAGGCAACTGGATGTATGTGTGTGCTCGTTCTAGTACCTGATAGCAAAGCTAGGCTGGAGCTTTATATTGCTTATTTTGAAATATAATTTGATGAAAGCTGTAAGATTATATAGAAAATGATAAATAGAAAAGACATTCATTTTGTGGACAGTATACTAATTGTAAATCCAACTTGACTATCCTACTTGACTATGCCTTTGAGTCACTGACCAGAACAGATTGTTATCTTTAGAAATATTCTATTTAAAACGGACTAGTTAATTTTTATGCAAAAGGTCTTTTCAATTATTCCCATTGAGTTTTATTATGATAAGTATTTGTTTTAAAATATAAATTCTAGTGATCACTGTTATTTTTTTTCTGTGATATTCTTGAAGGTAGAAGAAGCAAATGAACTCTACAAAGTTTGTGTGACAAATGTTGAAGAGAGACGAAATGATCTGGAAAATACCAAAAGAGAAATTTTAACACAACTCCAGAAACTTGTTTTTCAGTGTGATCTTACCCTTAAAGCTGTAAGTATTTTGTTCAGTATTTGGAAGGCCAGGGGCAAAAAGGGTCTAAACAATTGAGGAAGGGAAAAGGGTTCTTGATGAGTCAGGATTCTTCGGGGATTTAATTTCTAAAATTAATGAAACATTTGGAGTTTGGAAAACTGACTTTCTGCTTTTAAATAGTGGTAAATGGTTTGAGTTACATTTTTTTTCTGTCCCCCACCCAGTGGATCAGTGATTTGTCCAATTAAAGTTTCGAGAGCTTGAAATTGCCTCTAAGCCACTGTCTTTCTTGGCTTGGTTGACAAAATGGATTTGATTGTTGAAACTTCTGTCAGCACTATGAGATCTATTCTTTAGAATTTGAGTAAACTAAATATTAAAATTGAACCTAGGAATTTATTTAGGAAAAAAGCATTCTGCCCTCAAAGATTTTCATTTGCCTCTTTAAAATGACTTGTATAAAAAGTTTATATATAAAATATATATATATATAATATCTTTTTTATATATAAAAAATATATAAAATATCTTTTTTTGATGTACATTTCACAAGTTTTAACACGTATAAATTTGTGTAGCCAGCACCATCACAGTCAGGATTCAGAAGAATTCCATCACTCCAAAAAAGTTTACTCTCTCCCCACCCGTAGCCCCAGGCAAGTGTTGGTATGTTCTCTGTCTTTATAGCTTGATCTTTTCCAGAGTGTTATATAAATGGAATTCTATGTGACTTGGAGACTGTCTTCTTGTACTCAGCATAATATCTTTGAGATTCTTCAATGTTATGCCTGTATCAAAAGTTCATTTCTTTCTATTGCTGAGTAGTATTCCATTATATGAATATACCATAGTGTTTATCCATTCATCAGTTAGACATCTATGTTGTTTCCAGTTTTGCGTGATTGTGAATATAATTCACATATTATATTGTGAATATAATTCAACTGCTATGAATATTTGTCTCTAGGTTTTTGTGTGAATGTAAATTTTCATATTTCTAGGGTAAGCTCCTAGGAGTGAGATTACTGGATGTTATGGTAAATGTCTGTTTAACTTCATAAGAAATTGATAAATTGTTTTCCAGAATGGCCATAACATTTTCATTCTAACCAGTAATATATGAGAGTTCTGATTGTTCTGCATCCTTGACAATACTTGTCCGTTGTTATTAAATTTTAACTGTTCTAATATGTGTGTAGTGGCAGTTGTTTTAATTTGTTTCTGGAGTGACTAATGATATTGAGCATCTTCTCAAGGACTTATTTGCAGTCTGTATTTTGCCATTTTTAAAAATTGAGTTGTTCCCTTATTATTGAGCTTGCATATTTTGTCTTCCAGTCTGAAACTTTTTATTTTAGCAGTTTGTTTCAGGGAATAAAAGGTTATAATTTTGATGGAATCTAACTTATCAATTTCTTCTTTTATGTGTCATGCTTTTCACATTATTTCTAAGAGAGTTTCAGAGTCACAAAGACTTCTATGTTTTCTACTAAAATTTTTATAGTTTGACATTGATGTATGATCTGTTTCGATGTAGTTTTTATATAAGTTGTGAAGTATACATTAAGGTTCATTTTTTGCATATAGATGTTGTGTTAAAATTATGCCTGTGGGATTTTAATGTATGGAGGTGACTGAATGCTGACATGGAGAGGTCAATGTTACTGAAAGATGAATCACTGACTTATATTTGCCAAGGGAAGGGGATGTGCTGTACCATGTAGGGCCAAAGAACTACCAAAGTACTCTTTGGTGAAGAGAGACAGGAGTGAGGGGAAAGCTGAGTACAGAGCCTTACTGGGTTTCCAAGGGGAAAACAAGGTGGGGCAGGAAAAGCAGTATAGGATTGGCTAGTTTGATGGTCTCTCTTTGCTTAGTACCTGGCCCTGGGATGATTTAGAGCAGGAGACAGTAACAACTTGGTGTGTGAGAATTAGATAATGAGGTTGTTCGGGTAGCATATGAAAGACATTACCCCACTACTGCCCACCCCTGTGCTAAGAATTGGTTAGCCCTGGGAGGAGCAGACTTTCCTCACCCAGAAAACTTTTTAAGATGTCAAAACATTATAAAATACAAAAAATAAAAAACATTATTAATACAGGTGTCCACTTGTTTCAGTGCCGTTTGTTGAAAACATTGTGCCATCTCCATTGATTTGTCTTTGCATCTTGGTCAAAAATCAATTGACCATATTTTTATAGGTCAATTTCTAGATTTTCTCTTCTGTTCCATGGGTATATGTGCTTGTCATGCCCAAACTCTACTACTGTGTTGATTACTGTTTTATAGCAAGTCTTAAAATCAGATAGTGTGAATCTTCAACTTTTTTTCCCCAGAATTGTTTTGAGTATTTAAGATCCTTTGGCCATAAAAGCATTGGAATCACTTGTGGTATCTACAAACAAATCCTGCAAACATTCTAATTGAAATTGAGTTAAATCTTAGATCAGATGGGAAGAATTGACTACATATGTTGCATCTTAACTCTATAGAGAAAGTTGTTCAATCCATGAAGACAGTATGTCTCTCCATTTTTTAGATACATGATATTTTTTTCATTTCATTTTATTTCTTTTCAGTGTTCCAGAATTCATTTTTTATGCACCACACCCAGTGCTCCATGCAATATGTGCCCTCCATAATACCACCACCAGGCTCACCCAACCCCCTACCCCCCTTCCCTCCAAAACCCTCAGTTTGTTTCTGAGTCCAGAGTCTCTCATAGTTTGTCTCCCCATCTGATTTCTCCAAGCTGATTTCTAGATACATGATATATTTTTAATCAGCACTTTGTAGTTTTCAATGTAAAAGTTTTTCACATGATTTGTTAGATTTAAACCTCTGTATGTATGTATTTATTTGGGCAGCTATTGTGAATCAATAGATAAATAGATAGATAAATACATACCACATATAATTTATGTGTGTGTATCTGTGCACACATATTTCTTTAATTTCAGATTTCAGTTCGTTATTAGTATTTAGGAATACAAGTGATTTTTGTATGTTAATCTTGTATCTTGCAAACTTGCTAAAACTAAATAGTTCTAGAACTTTTTTGGTAGAATCATTGGGGTTTTCTACATAGAAAGTCATGTTATCTACAAATAGGGACAGTTTTATTTCTTCCTTTCCAATCTGTATTCCTCTTATTTCTTTTTATTTCTACCTTGGTAGAGCTTCCAGTTCATTATTGAATAGGATTGGGTGAGAGAAGATATGTTTGTTCTATTCTGGACTTTTACCATTACATATGATGACAACTAAAGGTTTTTTGATGATGCCCTTTCTCAGATAAGGAATTTCCCCCTTTTCTAGTTTGCTGACGGTTTTATGGTAAAGATGTTGTTTTTGTTTTTTTTTCCCACTGTTGAGAACTTTGAGGTTGTTTGTAATTGCAGCACAAGCTAGCAAAACTACTTCAGTATATAACTGAATATGTATGTACATATATTCTTTAGTCCTTTATGTACTATATACTATGTCATGTGTACCTAAATATGCTAGAGGAACATCTTTAGAGCAAATAATATATTACTACAATTTATGCAACTTTTACTAATTACATTATTGTAAACACTTATAATTGTGTCTGCTTTTTTTCAAAAAAGATGTTGAATTGATCAAGTGATTTTTTTTTTACATCATTTAATTGATGTGATAATACAGTTTTTCTTTTGTAGTCTATTAATATGATGGATTGCATTGATGTTTGAGTGCCGAGCTGGTCTTGCATTCCTCAATAAGCTGCTTTTGGTTGTGATGCATTGTTCCTTTATATATTGCTGGATTCGATTTGCTAATATTTTGTTGAGTATTTTTTTCTTTTTATTCTCTGTTAATAATAAGACATTAGTATGTTTTTTTTTTCCTTATACTATCTTTATCCAGCTTAATACCAGGGTAATTCTGGCCTTATAAAATGAGTGGGGAGGTGTTCTTTCCTGTCAGTATTCTGGAAGAGATTGTGTAAAATTGGTGTTATTTCTTCAGTTGTTTGATGGCATTCCCTGGTGAAAGCATCTGGGCTTGGGGGTTTTCATTTTTGGAAGAATTTTTACTATGTATTGAATTTCTTTTGAGAATAAGCCTATTTGAGCTAATTATTTCTTTTTGGGTGAATTTTGGTTGTGGCCTTCATGGGCCTTCGTCCCAGTTGTCTAGTTTATGTGCACAGAGTTGTTCATAGTTTTACTTTATCCTACAGTGACTCAGTAGGCTATACTGATATCCTCTCTTTGACTTGTGATACTGGTAATTTGTACCTTTTCCCTTTGTCTCTCTGCTTAGTCTGGCTAGATAGAGATTTATTATTTATTTTACTGACCTTTTTGAAGAACTAGCTTTTAATTTTCATTGGTTTCTCTATTGTTATTTTTAAATTTTTATTTATTTCTGTTTGCTTTGGGTTTATTTTTCTTTCCTTTTTAATTTCTTAATGTTGGAAGCCTAGAGTGTTCATTGAGACCTCCCTGCTTTTTGTTTTCTTTTTTTTCCTAAGATTTTACTTATTTATTTATTTGAGAGTGTGAGTGAGAGAAAGAGACCATAAGCAGGGGCAGAAAGAGAGGGAGAAGCGGACTCTTGCTAATAAGCAGGAAGTGTGATGTGGGGCTTGATCTCAGGACCCTGGGATCATGACCTGAGCTGAAGGCAGAGGCTTCACCAGCTGAGCCACCCAGGTGCCCCGAGACCTCCCTGCTTTTTTAATATAAATATTTAATCATTTAAATTTCTCTCTAAGCACTGCTTATCTATATCCCACAAATTTTGAATTTTATATTTCTATTTTTGTACAATATTAAATATTTCCTAATTTCCCTTGAGACTTCATTTTGACCTATGGATAGTATAGAAACTGATTGTTCAGTTTCCAAGTATTTTAGAATTTTCTGGTTAAATTCCTGATACTGATTTCTAGTTTAATTCTGTTATGATGAGAGAAATATTTTATATAATTTCAATTTTCATTTTGTTTTGTGATTCAGCATATGGCCTATCATGGAACATTCCATGCATATCCTTTTAAAATGTCTGTTCTGCTCTTGTTGGCTGGGGTACTTTGTAAATGTCAGTTGGTTATTGTTGGTTTATGGTGCTTTTTATTTCTTCTATATCCTTGATGATTTACTTTTTTCTTCCATCAACTACAGTGAAATGAGGAGTTCTTTTAAGTTTTTATTTAAATTCCAGTTAATTATGGGGCACCTGGGTGGCTCAGTGGGTTAAAACCTCTGCCTTCGGCTCAGGTCAGGATCCCAGGGTCCTGGGATGGAGCTCCGCGTCGGGCTCTCTGCTCTCCAGGGAACCTACTTCCCTTCCTCTCTCTCTGCCTGCCTCTCTGCCTATTTGTGATCACTGTCTGCCAAATAAGTAAATAAAATCTTTAAAAAAAATAATAAATTCCAGTTAATTAACATACAGTGTATTATCAGTTTCAGGTGTACAATACAGTGATTCAGCACTTCCATCCAAAACCCATTGTTCATCACAACAAGTATATTCCTTAATCCCATTCCCCTATTTAACCCACCCTCTACCCATTTCCCCTCTGGTAAACAGTTTATTCAGAGAAAGGAGTTCTGAAGTCTTCAACATAGTGTATATTTTTAATTCTGTCAGTTTTTGTTTTATGAATTTTGAAACTCATTTGCTTGTGTATTAATAATTGCTGTATATTCTTGGTGAATTGATCCTTTTAGCCTTATGAAATGTCTTTTTCAATCCTGGCCATTTTTTTTTTTTTTAAAGATTTTATTCATTTATTTGACAGGCAGAGATTACAAGCAGGCAGAGAGGCAGGCAGAGAGAGAGAGGAGGAAGCAGGCTCCCCACTGAGCAGAGAGCCCGACGCAAGGCTCGATCCCAGGACCCTGGGATCATGACCTGAGCCGAAGGCAGAGGCCCTAACCCACTGAGCCACCCAGGTGCCCCCAATCCTGGCCATTTTTATTACTTTTTAGTCTTTATTTAATACTGATAAAGCTATTTCAGTTTTCTTTCTCTTATTTTTATTATGGTATATTTTTTCCATTCTTCTACTTTGAGTTTTATCATCATATGTAAAGTGAATTTCCTTTTTTTTTTAAAGATTTTATATACTTGACAGACAGTGATCACAGGTAGGTAGAGAGGCAGACAGAGAGAGAGGGAGGAAGCAGACTCCCCAATGAGCAGAGAGCCCAAAACGGGGCTCGATCCCAGGACCCTGAGATCATGACCTGAGACAAAGGCAGAGGCTTAACCCACTGAGCCACCCAAGCCCCTAAAGTGAATTTCTTATATAACATATAGTTCCATATTGATTTTTTTAAAATCTGTTTTGATAATCTCTATCTTTTAAGTTAAATATTTAGATAGTTTATATTTAATGAAAATGTATGTTCAGAATTAGGCCTACTTTTCTCTTTTTCTGTTTGTACTTTATGTTTTCCTTCATTTGTTTCCCTTTTGCTGTCTTATATTGGATAATTTGATAATTTTTTAGAATTATGTGTAATTTATATTACAGATTGAATTTAATCTATTTTTATTTATGTGTTAGAGTTACATTTTAATTTACCTAACGTGCTTATTTGCATTTTATTATCTACATTTTAATTTCCTGGGCTTTTGACTGTATGTCTTTTTACAGGGTTTTTTGTTTGTTTGTTTTAATGGTTGCACTAGGGCTATATTTATAAAAACTTTTCACTGGCCTATTTAGAACTAACATTTTACCCCTTCAGGTGGAACGTAGAAACCACATAGTCTCACCATATAAGTCCTTTTTACTTGTTTTGGGTTGTAGTTGGTATGTGTATGTTCTAACTATATACCTTGAAAACCTCACCAGACAATTTAAAATTTTTGTTTTCAAAAGTCACATGTTTTAGAAAAGAGAGGTCATCTTTTTAAATTACCAGCTTTTACTATTGCTATTTCTACTCTTCATTTCTAAGGTTCTTTCCCTTTGATATCGTTTCTCTCTTTTCTAAAGAATCTCCTTTAGCGGGGCACCTGGGTCATAAATCCATAGTCATTTGAATTTTTGCTTCCTCAGTGTGGAATGTGTTGTTGGTTTTTTGTTTTGTTTTTTGCTTGCAAGATTTTTTTTCTTTGTCTTTGATTTTCAACATTTTGATTATAGTTTACAGTTTACTTGGGTATGAATTTTGTTGAATTTATTGCTTGGGGTTCCCTGAGCTGCTTAAATCTGCAGGTTTGACTCTTGTAATATTTGGGAAGTTTTCAGCCATTGTTTCTTCAAAAATTTTTTATAGCACTCTGTCCTGTTGCTCTAAGACTCCAGTGACTCAAATTTTAGACCTTTGTTTTTTCTCTACGGGTTGGTGAGGGAGGTGTCTTCCTTCCCCCTTAATCTTTTCTCTTGATTGTTGTTCTGTTGATCTGTCTTCAAGTTCACTGTCTTTCCTTTGTTACCTCTATTTTCCTATACAGTCAAAACAGTAAATTTTTCTGTTAGAGATATTTTATTTTTCTGTTTCTTTTTTATATCTTCCATTTCTGTGCTTAGACTTCAGTCTTCCCATGTTTTAAGATTATTTGCTCTTACATATTTAGACTGTCATAATAGCTGCTTTAAAAGTCTTTATCCGATAATCCAAAAAGGTGAGTCATCTCAGGGTTAGTGTCTGTTTATTGTCTTTTCTCTTGCGTGTTGATGAGATTTCCTGGTCCATCATGTAGCAAGTAATTTTGGATGGTATTCTGGACTTTTCTGTATTACTTTTTATGACTCAGGGTCGTCTTTCTAACCTATACTGAGTGCTGATTTTTAAAAAAAAATTTAGCAGGCATTTGATCGAGTTATGTTCACTCTACAGCTCCTAAGGAGTCCCTTCCAAGTCTTCTAGCTGTGAAACTTAGCTAACCTACTTTGCTGCTATTGAGGGCCAAGGAAGGAAAGGATAAAGACATAAAACAATAGGAATTTCAGACCCCTCACTCTTTAGATCCAGTTTATCTGGTCCTAGAGAAGAATTACCCTCAAAGTTATAGATGTCTATTTGGCTGCTACTGCCATCAGTGCCACAGCACCACAGTTTAGTGTGTGGGACTTGCTTTGGGGCTGGAGGACAAGAGAAAATAAACAGAGAAAAGACACCAGAGAGTCTTCCCGCCCAAACTCTTTCAGTCACAATTCTTTGAATAGGAGTTCAGTATTGCCTGGGAAACAGTGGGAAAAGAAATAACAGGAAGCATACCCCTGGATTGCTCATACCTCAGTTTGTTGTTTCTTTCCACAATCTGCCTGCTGCCATTTATTTTCCAGAGTTCTCAGAAAGTTGAGAATTCGGTGGGAAACGGCGGGGGGGGGGGGGGGGGGGGGGGGGCGGGGGCGGGGTGAGCCTATTCCATTTGAATCAGAAAGTATCCATAAAATGTTTCTAAGTATTTAAAATTGTATCTCATTTGTTTACCAAATTCTGATTAATGTGTGATTAATTTAAAGAGCCAATTTTAGCAAAATGATTTAAAAGAATTATTAAAAAAATCCCAGGATTTGAAGTTACATTATGAGTTACTTAGGCCAACCTTTACATTTGACAAGCCCTTTTCACCTCAGACAATAGCTCAAGAGAGCTAAGATTGATATGTACCTGCCAGTGTATTAAGATCTTTGCCTACATTAACTCATTTCATTCTCACACAATCCCATTAGGTAAATACAACTGTTTTTAGTTCCATCTTATTGGTAAAGAAACTAAAGTTTAGAAAACCGGTCTTCTCAAAACATCGTCCTTGGGCCTGACACATTATCCTTACATTGGGAGACTATGAGGAATGCAGAATCTTGGGTTTCAACTCAGACTTTTGGAATCAGAATCCGCATTTTGAACAAGAATCCCCCACATGATTCATTTGCACATTAGCTTTTTATGAAGGATTTGCTTAGAGAGGTTACAAATAACTTGATCAAGGTCACCCAGTATGTAAATTGTAAAGCTAGGGTAGAACTTGATTGAATGACTTCAGAACCTGTGCTCTTAAATACCGTGCTGTCTTGCCAAATGATTATTTAGCCTGTGTGTGACAACTCCAAAATTAATATAAGTTTTATATTGAGCTAAAAGGAAATCTGTTTCTTGTGGACCTTTCAAGTTATACCATATTCCTGTAATCCCTTTTCTACAAAATAACACTTTAACTGTTTAAAGACAATTATTACCTTCCTTTCCTGAATGTTTTGTTCAGATTACACACCCCCAAATCTGATTTTTTTTCATATAACATGGTTTTAAGCTCTCTTACAAGGTATAATCTTGCCTACATACCTCTTAAAAATGATGATGTTTGGTGATCCAGTAATTATGATTTCCTTTAATTTGATGTGATAGAAATAAGGGGTTACTTATTTTGTATGTAACGTATATATATTTATTGATGCCCACTGTGTAGATAAATGTAAGACAGATACCTGCTTTCAAGCAGATTAACATATACTTAGGAAGAGAGAATGAACACATCTGAAAAATTGGAGAGTAATACCTATCAGTGTATGAAATAGACTTTGAGGTTAAGGTTGCTCAAACTTGGACAAATCCCCAAACTTATGAAAATCTGTACAGTGTGTAATGTATAGAGACAGCTAATAGAGATGCTCTGTGTATATATTTGTGAATAAAAGTTCATATTAGCTAAAGTTCTTTTGAACCAATTTAATTAAGTTTGGTTGTTCTGTCTAGTATTTATTCACATGCAGATCCAAACAGATACCAAATCCAACATTTCATTTCTTGAATATAGATATTCTTTTCTAGGTAAGAACAATGACTTTCTCAGATTTCTTTAAGTTTTCTTTCTTTTTATATAAGATTTTTAAAATTTATTTATTTATCTGGGAGAGAGCAAAAGCAGGGGGAGCAGCAGGCAGAGGAGAGGGACAAGCAGACTCCCTACTGAGCAGGGAACCCGATGCGGGAGTCAGCTCTAGGACCCTAAGGTCATAACCTGAGCCAAAGGCAGACATTTAACTGACTGAGCCATCCAGGTGCCCTTCTTTATGTTTTCTTCTCCATCAAAAGCAGAACTTAGGGGTTTTGGTGACTTATTTTCAACATCTCAAATTATTTTTAAAAAAATTTTATTTTCACTCTAGGACATATCACATATGTGATTGTTGAAAAAGCAAAATTATTTGAGGTACAAAGATTCTAGACACTCAGGTTCTCTCACTATTTTCTGAAAGATACACATATCACATTTATATCCTAGGAAAACTGTAAGTTATATCAAGGACATTGAGGATTACTTCTGAATATCTTAAATTGTCTTGAATTATGAAATATTGAAGGGTTAGGGATAAAGATTTTAATTACATTACTGAGAGGAAGAAGAAATGACCAGGCCAGTCACTAAAGACCTAACCAAATCAATGGGCTTTGAAAAATGGGAAGAATTAGAGCAAGAGTTTTGTTTTGTTTTAGAGTACATTAAAAAAAAAGTTTATCTTTAAAATAATATAGGATAGAGAATTATACTGAGCCAAATTTATTTTAGATTATTGCTATTTTAAATGAAAGAAACTTTCCCCATTATTTGAAATTCAAATTCTCTCTGAACAGCTATCATAAATATTTGTACTAATCCAAGTGCCATTGGAGGAACTAAAATTTTGCTGTAGGTGATGAAAGCTGGGGATAGATCTAGTTTGAAGTCCTGTGTGCTAGAGGGAACAGTTCCAGAAAACAAACAGAATTACAGTATGATATTGGCTAATCACACTTTCTATTACTATACATTTGGTCATTTCCCCTTTAGGACACTAAGGTCACTGTACTAACTAGAGGACTAGAAGAAAAGTCTAAGTTCCTGACTCAGGTTGCAGATTGGGGCACAAAAAAATCTAGAGGCAGGATGACTTTTGAGGTACCTGTGAGCCACCCCAGGTAAGATCCCCAGCAAGTCCTGCAGGATCTACCCTATGGGGGTTCACTCTTTACTGTTTCTATTAGGTAAGTGAGAAGGCTGAATAATTTAGGGAAAACAGATTTTAAGATTGGACTACCTGTATATATAACTCCTTTAAGTCTTTATTTTTAATAAGTACCCAGAAACATTCAGCAGATGAATTGATTACGCCAGTATATTCATTTGGCTTTTTAAATTATTGGTGTTTTTAACTAGATTCATAAAGCTTATTAAAAAGTACAAAAAATGTACAGTTACCTTTAGGATCAAGAGATTAAGTTCAGTTTACCATTAACTGGAGAATTTTCTCATCATAGCCAGTTGCAGAACTTAAACTTTACCATCTGCCATTTGAATTTCCTTTGTTCCTTGAGAGTTACAACACATATAAGCTATTCTTTTATGTGCACTTTTCAAATACTACTTATGCTGAGTCTTATTTATCCTTTGAGAATGCCTGTCTACCTTGGAAAGGTCTCAGAGGTTAATCAGAAGTTCAGCAGATTATCTGGTATAACAAGAGAAATGAAGAGGAAACATGGCAGTCTTTGAAATAATATTAAGCCGATTGAGATTTGTCATTTATTCACATTGCTCACCTGGAAGCCAGAGTGGCATTTTATAACATAAATTCTGTGATAGCTCTTAACACCCTTTAAAACCCTCCAGTGGCTTCCCATTGTACTTAAATTCAGACTCCTTACTTCTGTTTAAATGCCTCCTCTTTCTGGTATCATCTCCAACCGAAACTTTACCTCTTTGGACAAGGGTTCCGCCATATTGACCTTTCAAGTGTTTCTTGAGCATGGCAAGCTCTTTCTCACTCACTTTTGCTCTGGGGTCTCCGTGCTACCTCTTCCTTTTTTCTGGATTAGGCTTCTCCCTGAAACTTTCCATTGGCTCTTTATTACATCAGGTCTCAGTTCAGGTGTGACCTACTCAGAGAGGCTTGACTAACCTGCCATATCAGA
Organism: Mustela erminea; assembly: GCF_009829155.1. Lineage (NCBI taxonomy): Eukaryota > Metazoa > Chordata > Mammalia > Carnivora > Mustelidae > Mustela > Mustela erminea. The sequence goes on from NC_045623.1 coordinate 29,989,917, forward strand.
AGTGCCACTCTGCAAATGCATCCCAGCACATATTCCATAATTTGACAGTCTTATATAGTATTTATAGAAGTTTTCAATACCAGAAATTATCTTATCTACAGAATCTATTCACCCTCTCTTTTACTTCACCTTCAGGAGAACTTAAATTTTGTGAGGACTGGGATCTCATCTGTTTATTTGCCATAATATACTCAAAGACTGGGTTTCTGAGAACACTAAATTAGTTCATTCGTGTACAACTCTCTGAATGGATTTGGCACGTTTGCAGGCACTTGCTGGCTGTTAAAAATCGCTACTATTACTATGAGTAGTAGGAATAGTAGTATATGTAGGCATTTGTAGAAACTCAGTGGGATAATATATTTTTGGATAGATTCAAGATAATGCCTAATTGTTAAAGCTGAGTTCCTTAGGATACATTATAATTGGAAAGCATTTTTTAATAGGATTGAAAAAGTAAAAGTCAAAATAATTATACTCTGATTGAAACCTTTTCCCTTATGTTTCTCACTTAAGAGTTTAGACTGTTGCAGTCAGACCATCAGCATATGGAGCTGGGGATCCTCAAAACACATCTGTCTCCTAATATTATGAACCAGTAGGACAAGGGAATGTATTTTTGAACTTTTCAGTTTACAGTCAGTTTTGCTGGCAACGATTGCTCCTAGATAGTGAATTACAACTGTTGTTGTTTGTTTGTTTGTTTGTTTTTCTAGATCTAGACCTAATCTAGACCTTGCACAAAGCCAGGCAACCTAGTATGATTGTGGGGATATTCAGTGTTCTGTGCTTCACTGTATGGCCTTTTTTCTTTCGAAATCAATCTGTCTTTATATAGTGTTCTGTATAGTGGAAGTTATTTTGTCTTTTGTCTCTGTCTGTGACCATAGGTGACAGTTAACCTCTTCCAGATGCAACACCTTCAGGCAGCCTCCCTTGCAAACAATTTACAGTCTCTCTGTGATAGTGCCAAACTCTATGACCCAGGTCAAGAGTACAGTGAGTTCGTCAAGGCCACAAATGCAACCGAAGAAGAAAAAGTTGATGGGTAAGAATTAATGTGTAGATGAAATTATCTCAAAAGATAAAACCTTTATTGCTAAGTTCCTATCTGATAGTAGGTGGTGTCTTTTCTAACATTGGCAGAATTGACTTTAAAACTTTCTGAACTCATTTTATATTCAGATGTGACTCACTTAAGAGTAAAGCTTTTCATTTTGACACAGAGCTCAGTTCTTTGAGATTTAGAAATCCTTTAAGAATGGCAAATCATATTCATATCTATTTTGAATGTCTACATATTTAACAACCTACATTTTCTATAGACGTTATACTAGAAAAGTTTAACCATGACATGAAATATTGACCATACTTTTGCTACTCTTTTCCATGTTTTGGCTGTAATAAGTTCAAATGATTAATAAATTTTGTTCACATCTTCTCTAAGAAGTTGAACCATGTAAGATTTATTTTTAATATTTAATTACTCTGTTCATTAAAGTAGCAGATTTTTCTGAAAATAGAATAAAATAGTCTGGGTATTAGTCATTCTTCTAAATGATGAGTTTTATTTGGGTTTTTCTTAGGAATATAAATAAACCATTAACAAATAGTCCCCACACTTCTGGATACAGACCTACCGACTCGTTAGAGGATGTAGTGCGCCTTCCTGACAGTTCTAGTAAGATTGAAGAGGACAGATGCTCCAATAGTGCTGATGTAACAGGTAGAATTTCACATTAAAGAGAGCTCTGATTTATGGAAGATCAAGTTGTTTAAATGAGATTATTAAATGAGTTGCAACTCTGGAATTTAAAAATCAGGCCTTGAATTAAAACTTCATGAGGCCTTATTCACAGTTGTAAGCACTGTGCCTATCTTAAAGTTGACTATTTGATCACTGTACAGAAATTTGACTTGTCTCATTTTATGTAATGTCAGTATTTCACCTCATGAAATCTGTCTGTAGCCAAGTTTGACTTTAAATATTCTTTTCTTAAAGGTCCTTCTTTTATAAGGTCATGGACATTTGGGATGTTTAGTGACTCTGAGAGCACTGGAGGAAGCAGTGAATCTAGATCTCTGGATTCTGAATCTATAAGTCCAGGTACATAGCGTTTAAGTCTAGCAGAGAAAATTCAATGACATATTCCTTTTGGGGGATATATTTTAACCACCTGATTTTTTTAATCAACTGTCTCCTAGAGAGGAGTATATACATATACCCATGCAGTTTAAAGAAAATTAAGACAAACCCTCATATATTCACCACCCAGCCTATAAGAAATAAAACATGATCAGTATATTAGCAGGGCCCTGTGGACACCTCCTTGAAAACCTTACCCCACTGTGCCCCAGAACAGACCATCTTCCTGGATTTTTTCAGTCATTCTCTAGCTATTTTAAATGTTTTACTACCTGTATCTACTTGAGCTTTGCCCTCTTTGGAATGTTATACAGATGGAATTATATATACCATTTTTTGTGTGACTTCTCATGTTTTTTTTAGATCCATGTTGATGTGAATAGCTGTCCTTATATATCTTTATTTTATACTTATAATCTATATAGTATTCCATTCTGTGAACATAACTATACATTTTAGATTGTTTTGTAGCTAATTGCTTTGGTGAACAATACAGTTAACACCAATTTTGTGCCTGTGATTACTTACTCAGTTTTTAAAAAGTACCTTTAAAAGGCACTTTGATAAGTAGAGTCCAATGCTCCTTAGAGAGGCAGGATGGATGTGTTGACTTCTCCTTAGTGGCTTCAAAGAGGATGACTTGCCATAGGTAATATAGCTAGCAGGGAAAGAAGGTAACATTTGGACCCATGAGATTCTTCCTTAGACATTCTTTCTCCACTCTTCTACCAAAGATTGCTCCAATCCTGTTCTTACCAGCCCTTCTTCTAGGACCCTTGGCACTGTGGAATATATGTTATAAGATATAACCTTTCAGTCCAAGGCACTTTTTAAATAGTGTTCTATATATTACAGAAAATTTTATTTATATAAATAAATCTCTTGAAATTTAAAGTAAGAAATAACTTCCATGCAGCATGTGGGGTTTGTAGGCTTACTCTGTGTCTTCCTTGAAAACTAGTTGTGTGCAAGTGACACCCTGAAGTTGTGAGCCTGAATAATACTTCGCTGAGTGTTTGTAATTGACTCTGTAAAAACATGATGGTTGTAGCTATCCCCCAAAATTAAGACCCATTCTAGAGCAAGCCCTAAATTATTTGGAATCCCATAAGACTACATGTGATAAAGACAAAAATTTGAAAACTAGTTACATGGTAAATGGTGAAGACCTGGGGAGGCCTGACCTGGGAATGGGAAGTGGGGAACACCACAGCCGTCCTCACATCCTGGAGTGGGAAAGGATTCAAGGACAGCGCTCATCTCCTTCAGGAAGAACGGGGACCAGAGGCTGGGGTTCATGGGCAGGCAGGTTGCTGCTCAAAAATACAAGGAGGCCATCTCACAGTTAGAATAGTTCTAAGTAGAACTTTGCACCCCATGATTTCTCAGTCACTGAGAGCACAATTCAGAGCAAAAACTAGGTGACTGCCAGCCTCTTAAGCATATTTTGAAGAGGATTTTTTTGGAGGGAAAGATGTTAGTTGAAATCATCTCTAAAACCTTTTCTAACTCTCAACCCTAAGCTCATGAAGGCCTTGAGGTAAGTGAGATCTTCCACTTGGATAGCTTGAGTCCTGGCTGTATGCTCTGGACGGAGCAGAGGATCCTCAGGCCCTAGTCAGACGGCTTTGAGACACACGCAGAGTCCTTTGCTGCCACAGCTTGTGTCCTGTGCGCTCAGCTCCCTGCTAGGGATTTTCATTACTGCTTCCCGCGCTCCCATCCTCCTCTCAACTTGAAACATTACCATTGTGTTGCTGTATTCATTAGATTTTTGTGTATTATTTTTGTAATTTGTAATTACAAAATTTGTAATTCGATTCAACAAGCATTTAATGACAGTGTACCATTGTGCTAGGCACTCTGTTAGATAGTGGATGGTAAGACATGAATAGAAAAGAATCTCTGTCCTTGTAGAGCATATAATCTCTTAACTATCACAAGTTGGCCGTACGGTCTCATTGGAATGTACGATTCCTCAATTTTAAATTTATTTGGAAAAGTCAGGTTTGGTTGAATTCTCTTTTGTTCCTAATAATAAAAATTAGAATTCCCTATATCTAAAGTCTGAGAATGGAAACAGCTTTTTGCATTGTAGCCCACAAAATAGTATGACTTGTGTTGTTCAAAAAATATTGTCATTACCCATTTCTTAAATTCTACTGTGAACAGTCAGGTGATTGTAGTCACAATTTCCTTTTAGGAGACTTTCATCGAAAACTGCCACGAACTCCATCCAGCGGAACCATGTCTTCTGCAGATGATCTAGATGAAAGAGAACCACCTTCCCCCTCAGAAGCTGGTATTGCTCTCACCTGAATCAAGTTCCCACTAAACCCTTTGAGCCAGCAACACTGCATGATATTAGGAAAATAGTATAATTTAAAGAATTACTTTGCTGTGTATTAAAAGACATTATATTGACTTAAATCTATCCCAAAAATTATGTACCAATATGGGTTGATAATGCACTAGTGAAATGTTAAAAATAAGAATAAAAGAATAAGTAACAAAACTACTAGATCTAAAATGTATTAGCAGGGTGCAAAAATAGGCTAGTTAGTTTGATCTTTTATAAACCCCATAGAGTGACTTAACTGTTAAAAGTGTTGCAATGCATGAGAAACTCTGAAAAAGTCTCTTTAAAAGAAATAGTGCACGAGAAGTTAGGCAGGAAAATTAAATAAATATGTTCTTGAGGACAAGGAAAGTTATGGATGTTAACAGATATGAGAGAAATCAGTTACCTTAAGGACCTGAATTAGACTCATATAAATTAGTTTTGTACATTGAGAACTCCTTATACCTGTTTGGGCATCATTTACTAGAATAATATGGAACATCTGACCTCAGGTAGGATACTACTGGAAAACTAGCTAGTATTTCTTTAATTTTATGATGAATTCTGAGTAAGGGTAACTTTATCTTTAATGCAAATAACAGTGACACTTACTGGTCTCATACAGCTAGTTTTCTTTGAAGCTTTCATAGGGACATTTTCTAAGAATGTAATACCACCTCTGTAACAGCCTTCCAGGTACTATAAAGGGTATATTAATAACAGTGTAGATTCGCTGATGTTGAAAACATTATGCCATCCTATTTTAGAAGTATCTTAGTGGTTTTTTGGTGATTTTTTACTTACAGCTCAAACGTGTACTTTGTAAGAGATCTATAAATTAGATGCCTATTTTGCTGTTGCAGACTCAAAATAATAGCTTCCTGTGACATGTTACAAAGTCTAAAGATTTTTCAGAATTTAGCATCATGTGTTATAATTGTTATGTCATCTTACAATTCTTATACCAATTTATTTCTGTTGCAAGGACCCAATTCCCTTGGAACATTTAAGAAAACATTGATGTCAAAGGCAGCTCTCACTCACAAGTTTCGAAAATTGAGGTCCCCCACAAAATGTAGGGATTGTGAAGGCATTGTAGTATTCCAAGGTGTTGAATGTGAAGAGGTAAGACCTTTCTGGAATTCCATTAGCTCTTTCATGCTTTTTGCCTTATACTTTTCTGTTACTAATTTTATTGATTAGGCTCTCTTACATGAATATTTTTAATAAATTGAACCACACTGTAGTTTTGTAATTCATTTAGCTATTAAGTATAGTTCAGACACCACAAGTAATACCTTTTAAAATAATTTTTGTTGAGTTACCATTCTACCTATAGTTTGCTCAGTTGTTCATAGTTTTGAGGTAAATGAACCATTTTTTAACTGTCATTTTCTTGTAGTGTCTCCTTGTTTGTCACCGTAAGTGTTTGGAAAACTTAGTCATCATTTGTGGTCATCAGAAACTTCCAGGGAAAATACACTTATTTGGAGCAGAATTCATACAAGTTGCAAAAAAGGAACCAGATGGCATCCCTTTTGTACTCAAAATATGTGCCTCAGAGATTGAAAATAGAGCCTTGTGTTTACAGGTACGTTGTAACTTTTAAAATTAAGTTTAAAAATATAAATGCCCGTGTGATTTGTTCTAATGATGAGCCTTTAAAGGAAAACAGTGCTCTCAATTTTTAACAAGTAAAAGTCTCTTTAAAAGAATTTATTCAGAAAAAATAAAATAATAATAAATAAATAAATAAATAAATAAAATCTGAGTTTATTCTGATTTATTTAGAAAATGTTGCCTCATTTGGCCCTAGTTTTTTCCTGAATTATTAATAAAAATTGAAGTAGACACATCAGATGTATGGAGATGTCTGCATTTAGTCATTTCTTCTAAAGGAGAATTTTGCCAAATTTTTCCATTTTCTTCTCAAGGGAATTTATCGTGTATGTGGAAACAAAATAAAAACTGAAAAACTGTGTCAAGCCTTGGAAAACGGAATGCACTTCGTAGACATTTCAGAATTTAGTTCACACGACATCTGTGACGTCTTGAAATTATACCTTCGACAGGTAAAGTTTTTACCCTTGAAACATACCATTAAAGAAAAAAGAACAGAAATATAATTGGTATTTTACTGATAACATTTGCTACACAGATATTTTCATTGACATAGACCATATCCATGTGACTCTAATTATTGTTAAAAATCAAAGAGTATATAAAATACATGTATGGTTTAAAGACCAGTAATAATAAAAACACTCATTTCCCATCACGTAGCTTTAGGAAGTAGAACATTACCTTACTGAAGGCTCCTGCATGCCCTTCTCCAGTAGTAGCCCTCAACGCCACCCCAGTGGTCTTTTCTAATCATGTTAATACCTCCTTTTCTTAATAGTTTTAATACCTGTTGCATGCTCCTAAACAGTGTTTCATGAAGTTTTAGGTAACTAGCTGTGTATTATTCACACTGTTAATGAAGGATTCAGTAGGTTCCACAGTGTCTGAATCATGGTCCAGCTTTACCTTCATTGACATCCTCAGATAGCCATTGTGGGAGGTCAGCGGGCAAGATCATGAAGGCATCTTGGGAACCTGCAGTTCAACAGATTTGGGGCATCATGCAGGGCTTTTGTATAAGCTGGGTACTGGAGATTCAGCAGGAATATGGTTGGGAGTGGGCTGCTCTGTATTTTCTCTTTCTGTGCTCACTATTGTATCTGAGATTTACAGGAGTAGATCCAAAAGAGAAAACACACATACACGCTTTTCTGTGGGCTGAAACAGTAATCGGCCTTAGTGGCTTCAGGCAGCAGCTCCTCATTGAGGGGTTGCAGGAGCATCAGTGCATTGCCATGATGAGCCAAGTATGGAAAAGAGCTGGGGTCAAGTTCCTTGAGTAAAAAAGATACAGTTACAGAGAGCAGAGCAATGATGGTTCTCATGTCCATCTCTGGAGTTCTGTTCTGCATTTGGATCCTTTCTAATATTGTGAATAGCCGTCATCCTGGGATCTCCCTTCTCCGCCCCCTTCTCTTATCTGAGGGAATGCCTGTCTTCCGTGTCATGTCTTCCTGTTTGTGGTTTATGCTCCTGTTTTGGTTATGCCATACTTGATTGAGCAAGGTGGAATAAAAGTAAATTTAGTTATTTGAAAATGTCTTTATTCTGCCTCTTGAACAAGATGGGAAAGTGGATAGTGTGGTAGGTTATCGTATTCTAGACTGGAAATTATTTTTCTTCAGAATTTTGAAGGCATTTTTTTATTGTTTTCTTTGAAGTGTGAAATCTTTCTCATTTCTGATTCTTTGTATAAAGCCTATTGTTTGTTCTCTGAAAGCTTGTAGAATCTTCTTTATCTCCCCATTGTGTTAAAGTTTCACAGTGTATGCCTTGATGTGGATGTATACTCATCTGTCACTTCAGGTACTCCACAGGCTCTGTTCTCCTTGGCCTTTTGTTCTTAGGACTTTTACTTTGTTGTCATTTCCTCCTATTTTCTGTTTTTTATTTCTGGAAATGTGCTTACTGGACAGCTTGTACTTGTTCTCTAGTTCCTTCATCTTTTCTCTATTATTTCTTTTTTTGTTGTTTTTGTTTTCTTTTAACACTTTTTAAGAGATTTCCTTGGTTGGTCTTGTTTTGTTCGTTTGGTTTGGTTTGTTTGTTTGTTTGTTTTTTGACAGAGACAAACACAGTGAGAGAGGAAACAGAAGCAGGGGGAGTGGGAGAGGGAGAAGCAGGATTCCTATGGAGCAGGGAGCCCCATGCAGGGCTTGATCCCAGGACCCTAGGATCATGACCTGAGCCAAAGGCAGAGGTCATGACTGACTTAATGACCACTGAACCACGCAGGCACCCCAGGTTTTGTTTTGTTTTTTTTTAAGTAGGCTTCATGCCCAGCATGGGACCCAGTGTGAGGCTCAGACCCACAACCCCCAGATCAAGACCTGAGCTGAAACCAACAGTCAGAGGGCTTAACTGACTGAGCCACCCAGGTGCCCCAAGATTTCTTCAGTTTTATCTTATACACCTACTATAATCTATTTCATTTCTGAGATATTTTAATTTCTAAGAAATTGGTTCTCTGTTCCTTATACAGCATCCTTTTTAATGAATGTAGTATCTTATCTATATGAGATATTCATAGCTTTTTTTCTACAAAGGATTCTTTGCTTAGCCTCTAGTGCTTTTCAATAGGAATATAATGTGAGCCTTATATATAATACTAAATTTTCTAGGAGCCACATAAAAAGAAATGGTGAAGTTAATTTTAATATGTAACATACTGAAATATCATCTGAATGCTTAATCAGTATTTTTCAATTTTTAGTGAAATTTTTTTTGTTTTTCTTTGAAATGAAGGGTTATTGAGTCTTTGAAATCTGGTGTGTATTTTGCATTTAGAGCATATGTCAATTTGGAATAGCGACATTTCCAGTGTTCATTAGGCTTATGTGGCTAGTGATTACCATACTGCCAACACAGTTCTAGATCTTCAGCTCGTTTTGTTTCTGCTTATTTTTATTTCAGTCTTTCATGATTATCTGCTTAAAATGAAAGAATTGGAATTGAAGTCTCTTTGGAAGGTTTTGAATACGTACAGGCTTTAAACATTTTAAGCTCTAGTGTGATCTAGGAGGGCTATTTGGGAAACACCGGTTGTCTGTATCTCTAGGTCTCTACTCTTAGGCTTGGCTGATACCCCAGAGAAAGGTCTTTCCCTGCTGTAGGTGTGGTGCCAGAACTCTGGGAGCCACCTTGGGTAAGAAAGCTCCAGAATCTCTGCTGTAGCAGGCAGACAGTCACTAAATCCCTATTTTTAGATAGTTGTACAGCTGTTGTTTGTGCTTGACATTGGCCATCCAGAGGCCCTCTCTTTTACACTGTCCAAAGATGAAATCCCCACACTGCTGGGGAAAATGCTGTTTAGAAACATGGAGTGGAGACAAGGATCTGGAGATCTAATACTTCTTAAATAGCCTACTCTCCTCCAGGATCAGAGTACCTCATGCTAATAGTCTGTGGGTCTCCTATAAATTGTATTGGTTCTCATTTTGGAATTTTAGCTTTCTCAGGACTGCTAAGCCATTACTTATTTATCTGCTTTTCAGTGGTTAAATGTTGCTTTTATCTCCTTTCCTATTCTCCTAGTCTTTGTGGACTTAACTATTTCAGTGGGGTTGCCAGAGGGAAAGAAACTAGGTACAAATGTTGGATCAGCCATGTTAGCCCAAGAAACTTGATTTCTTTCACATTTTGCAGAATTCTCAGCTGAGAGATGGAGACAAAGTACCTCTGAATGACTGTTAATCTCACAATGAGTCATTTTGTCTCTTTTGGCCAGTCAAGGAGGGGAAATAAATGGGGTCTAATACTAATCCATCTCAAGAATGCTATGGGACCAACATTTTAGTGTGGGGAGCCATGCTCAATTTTTATAGTATTAGAGAGTAGCCTTCATTTTACTCATATTTGGGAAATCTAAAGCCTCAAGAGGTTGAGTGAGCTCCTTCAGATCCTAGAATAGTAGAGGTAGAAATTAATCTCAAGGCTTCCCCTTTCTGGGACCAGCAGGAGAAACTGGAGAAATGGGTGCCTACCTCACCACAGGTAGTATAGGACACCTGCTAGCCAGATATGGGCTATTTCCATCGCTGAGTGGTGGAAATACTGAAATCACCTGTGCCAGTAGAGGGATCAAGGTGGCATGTCCCTTCTTAGTTTGAGAGAGAAACATTTTCTTTAACCTATTTATGGCAATTCAAGTTGTATTTGAAAATTAGGTAAGTAAAACATTGGCAATGTCTTTCTTCTAAGCCATACTATCTTATGCTAATCTTCAGTCTGGTCAAAGTAAAACAAAAGGACCCAATAGTATTTTGTTCTCTGTCTACCCTATGCCAATAAAATTCAGAATATAAGCTTTTTCTAATTAATATGACTGGCTTGTTTTAATAAAACAGTTGAAGATCATGCTAACTTTGGGGCAATGATTAATGTACTTGGTATAGGATATATAGCAAAGTTTTAAAATCCCTCATGCAGCTTTTGATTTTAGAATGTTTTACTGATTTTCAGTTAACTCACTTTTAATACAGATATAATTTTTGGCGATGATGTCAGATTCACTTAATAGATAACATCACTGACAAACATAAATCTATTTCTAAAAGTAGATTGATTTTAAGTCCCTTCTAATCTGAAGGGACATACTAAATCCATCAGTAGCTATTCAGTAAATTATTAAAAGGGGAAAAGTGGACAGAATGATATTCCTAATGTGATTTTATTTCTTTAGCTCCCAGAACCATTCATTTTATTCCGATTGTACAAGGAATTTATAGACCTTGCAAAAGAGATCCAACATGTAAATGAAGAACAAGAGTCAAAAAAGGATAACCCTGAGGACAAAAAATGGCCAAGTACATGTATAGAAATAAACAGAATTCTTATAAAAAGCAAAGACCTTCTAAGACAACTGCCAGTGTCAAATTTTAACAGTCTTCATTATCTCATAGTTCATCTTAAGCGGTAAGAATTTTGTATAAGGCGAGCGTTCATTAGTGGGTAGACAATTGATCGGGTTTTTGTTTGGCTTTTTTGGTTTTGTTTAAATTGTGGTAAAATATACATAACATAAATTAACCATCTTAACCACTTTTATTATTTTTTAAAGATTTATTTAAGTACATGGGTAAGGGGAAAGAGGAGAGAGAATTCCAAGCAGACACCGTGTTGAGCATGGAGCCTGATGTGGGGTTCGGTCCCATGACCCTGAAATCACGACCTGAGCTAAAACCAAGAGTTGCTTAACCAACTACGCCACCCATGACCCCCATCTTAACCACTTTTAAGTGTACAGTTCAGTAGTATTAAGTACATTCATATTGTTGTGATGTTTTAAAATGAATGTTTTACTTCTCATATGTGTTAGGGAAAGGGAGGCATTGAATAGATATTCTTAGAGCTAACACCTTTGCCTCAGATGCCTCCTGTGTCCTGCGCTCTGGCTAAGAAAATAAGGATGCAGATATTAGGTCTCTGTCACCTGTTGTGCTGTTCCTCTTGACAGCAGATCTGCAGACCAGCGCAGCACAGACCATTCCTGTTCTAACAGGGCTGGCACAGTGTGCAGAGAACAGTGAGGGGATTGAGGGGCCGGAATCAGAGAAGCTAGTCCTGAGCCAGACTGGAAGAACTGGGTCGTGGTTTGGTGACAAAGACTGTGCAAAACAGCATTCTGGGTAGAGGGTAACAGACACAGGCGCACAAGATAATGTTGCTCTTGAGAAGCATAGGTAGTTTGGCGAGGGGGACGTAGCAAGCAGTAGCTTGAAGTGAGCTAGGCCAAGGCCCGATAAAGAAAGTCCTACATACCTGCCAGACGAGTTGACTCTTCCTTCTGTACCCACTAAAGAATCCGGAGCCAGGAATGTAATGTGTTTAGATTTGTTAGATCTTTCTGGAAGCAGTATGGAGAATGGGATGGAGGGGGTCCTTAACTGCTATTCAGAACTTCTTGGGTAGTTATAGAAATAAAAGGTATAGAGAGCTTGAAATAAGGCCAGAGCATTGGTAGTGGCAATCGAGCAGAAAGATCTTTAGGAGACAGAATCAGCTTGGCTTGAAGACCAGCTGTGGCCAATGAGAGAGCAACCTACGATGACGGTTAAGTTTCCAGCACAAGGGCCCTGGGAGGATGTGCTGTATACTGATATAGGAGCAGCTCTTCGTTTTTTATTTTGCTTTTCTACTGGTCAAACTTTAGTAGTTCCTCTACTTGCTTGAATGTTATCCTAATACTCTGAAACCCAATTCAGTGTGTTGTCAGTAACTAATCAGATAAATATATCCTTTTTTAGACGTCTGCTGCCCGTTTTTCCTCCACCCTTCTCAGTCCATAGTAAACTACCAGCAAGGAAATCTAATAGGCAAATCTCATACAGCTTCATGTGTTCTACTTCACAGAGTCGTAGATCATGCAGAAGAAAATAAAATGAACTCCAAAAACTTGGGGGTGATATTCGGACCTAGTCTTATTAGGCCAAGGCCCACAACTGCTCCTGTCACCATCTCCTCTCTCGCCGAATACTCAAACCAAGCCCGGCTGGTGGAATTCCTCATCACTTACTCACAGAAGATCTTCGATGGATCCCTGCAGCCACAAGAGGTGGTCGTGTATAGTACAGGTGGTGGTGTACCTCATGTTGATCAAGGTTGCCTTCCAAAGCCTCTTTTATCACCAGAAGAAAGAGACCCAGAACATTCTATGAAGACACTATTTTTCTCTTCAAAGGAGGTGAGTTTTGACCCTTATGGAATTGTGGTAGAACTCTATAATGTTTATTAGTTATTAATAAGATTAAAGTTAACAATTTTTGAGATGTGTTTTACTTCTTAAAATTCAAGAATTCTCTTCTATCAACAGGATATGCACACTGTGGATAGTGAGACCAAAATTTTTGAGCCAGCTACATCATTTGAGGAATCAGAACGGAAGCAAAATGCATTAGAAAAATGTGATACGTGTCTTATTGGTGAGTGGCCATGTAAAATTCATGTTTGCTAACTTCAAGCTGTGCCGACAAACCTTGTCTAACAGCTACAATGAGTGAAATTGAGAGAAATCAGGGAAAGAAGCTTCATTAGTAAATGAAAAAGTTGCTGTTTACTATACCTTACATTTTTTTTTTAAGATTTTATTTATTTATTTGACAGATAGAGATCACAAGTAGGCAGACAGGCAGGCAGAGAGAGAGAGAGAGCATGAAGCAGGCTCCCCACTGACGAGGGAGCACAATGTGGGGCTCGATCCCAGGACCCTGGATCATGACCTGAGCCAAAGGCAGAGGCTTTAACCCACTGAGCCACCCAGGCACCCCATTATACCTTACATTTAAATGAATATCATTCTTTACAATAATCGTTCTTATAAAAAGACATCTTGGGGCTCAAAAATTTCATTTTTGCCATCAGTTAAAGTCAAGGAAGAAATGTGTTGAGCCATATGAAAGTCAAGGCAGAAATGTATTGAGCTGTATGAATTATCCTAAAATCTGTTACTATGAGTCATTGTATTGACCTAACTGCTCATAATAAGTCAACTAGACTCCTCAAAATTAAAACATTTAGACTCCTAAAACTCCTAAAATTTTTTTCAAATGCTTTTACTTGTCACCTTTCACACATTAAGCACAAATACATATATTTTATTCACCGTATGATCATTTTAGTTGTAGTGATTAGTAGCTGTCATGCTGGCAAAAAGACTTCCGTTTGTTACTATAATCCTGTATATCTTTAGAACTAAATTCCAGTTATTTTTAAAATGTAGAGATATATGTTAAATTTGATGTGTGATCCTATGTCAGTGATCGTAGCCTGACAGGATCCAAAAAGTAAGGGATCTGACTTTCACTTAAGCATCCTCCTGCTTTGTGCTAAGCACTGTGCTTATTGTTTGATTCCATTTATCTGATTTGATCTTCATAACAGTTTTGTGCTAAAAGGTCGGTAGTATCAGCCCCATTTGATTCATCACCAAATACTCTGAGAGAGGCTAAATAATGTCAGAGGTCATGCCACTAGTAAATTGTTCAGTTAGTATTTGAACTTAAATATGTACTTACTTTACTAACATGATCGATTATTTATTATCATGACCAATTAGGAAGAGTAATTATAATAAATGTCATTTTTTGAGAGCCTATCATATATTAGATCAATTCTGAGCACTTTTCATGAATCCTCATCATCATGAGGGCCACACATCATCATAGATACAATCATGATCTTTTCATGCAGATACTTAGGGCCAGTGACATTGCCTTGCCCAGCACCAAAGCAGTAGAGCTGAGCTCAGCCCGCCAGTTGGGCTCAAGAGTCTGCACTCTGACCCATTACGCTCTTAAGTCTATCCCTGGGAACTTTAAGAATTGTACTTTGACTCAGGTCATGATCCCCGGTTCCTGGGCTCAAGTTCTGATCAGTCTCCACAGGGAGTCTGCTTCTCCCTCTTCCCCTCCTCCCACTTGCCCTCTCAATCTTTCTCTCTCAAATAATAAAGAAAATCTTTTTAAAAAATGCTTTTAAAAAAAGTGTACTTTGGTTGGTGACTGTGGCCCTACCACCAGCAGTCAGTTCCTTTAGAGTGGTCCATAGAAGGACCTGGGAAGGTCCCTGGAAGGCAAAGCAAGAGCACGGTGCCCTGGAAGCCCAGGGGAGAGAGGTCACTAGTGTCAGGTAAGGAAGGTCAGATAACATGAAGACTGACAGCTGATTCTGATGGCCTCCAGCCTGCAAACCTCTGCCTCAGAGATGTGGGAAAAGGACCTGGCCACAGGGAAAGGGGTCACATGCTGTGCTCGGGGCAGCTGAAGTTCAAAGCCAGAATGGTGCTCAGAGACAGACTTGTTGGATGTTTTCCAGCGGAAAAGGGCAGCATGAGCAGAGGGCTGGCATTTAACACAATGAGGAATTTTTTAGGGGAGACGCTACAAAAAGGGACCAGGTTGGAAGGAGCTGAGGGCTCTAGTTTGAAAAAGCATGGCCCGTGGGTCCAGACTTGAAGGAAAGAGAAGAAAGGAAGCCAGGGAGGAAACAACCAATGAGGAGAACGGTGTTTTTTACTTAAAACTGAACTCTCTTCAGCCTGAATTGGACAGGATGAATGTTAGAGCGCACTGATGAGTTGATCAGATAAGGACGCATATGAAGCATTTAATGGGCTGTATTCTCACTGTGGGTTGGATGTAACTGGAAATAGCAGATTGAGTGAGTTGGCAAAAGCCTTTGGATTCAGGGCACACCTGCATTTGCTTGGTGTGTAAATTGGTGTAGCTTTTCTGAGGTCGATTAATACCAATACCTACTGAAACTGTGACACTCCTTTCATCTCACAAATATGGAGCACATTAAGAGAAAAAACTTACTTCAGCAGTTGTTGTTTTTTGTTTGTTTTATTTTACTAACCTGCAGTGGCTTTTGTAGCTGTTTATTATATTGATTTAAATAAATGTAAAATTCTAACATGTTTATTTCAAGTACACCTTTAATATGAGTATTTAACTTCTCTGCATAGATAGCTGAGAGTGGTTAACAAGAGTCTTATATGTTTTTCCAATTTATTCTGTAAGACTCTTGTTAACCACATGTCATGAAGTTTGATTTTTAAATAAATCTTTTCCTTTTTTAGACAACAAAGTGGGTCTGCTTGTAAACCAAGAGCTTGAGTCAGCATCACAAAAGATGGAAGATGTCTGTAAAACTTCCAAGCCACTTACTTTGAAATCAGAAAGGGAAACAAACAGTGTTGAAAGGCATGCTCCACGGACCAAAGTTAGACCCGCAAGTTTGCCTGTAGATAGACTACTACTTCTTGCAAGCCCTCCTAATGAGAGAACTGTCAGAAATATGGGAAATGTAAATTCAGACAAGTTTTGCAAGAATCCTACCTTTGATGGAGTTAGTAGGAAGGATATTCCTACTATTGTCTGTTCCAAATTGGACGGTTTTGACCAGCAAACTCTACAAAAAACTCGGGAGAGACAGTATGAACAAAATGGCCTCAGTGCAAAGACTGCAGCGGGAACGGGAACTGTGAGCATCAGGATCGGTGGGGACCAGCCAGACAGCGCCCCCCGGCCCAGTAAGCCATACACAGAACCAGTCAGGTCAGTGAGACAGGTGTCAGAGAGACGGTCCTCTGACTCCTGCCCTCCTGCGGCTGTCAGAGCGCCCCGAACGCTGCAGCCCCAACACTGGACCACGTTTTACAAACCACGTGCTCCCACCAGCAGCCTGCGAGGGGATGAGGAGAGGCTCGCAACCCCGTCCCCAGCACTGCCTCCCAGCACAGTCCCCACCCCCCAGGGACCCCTGCTAAAAACAGTCCCAGCCTCCGACAAGGCACCTGCTGCCTCCACGCAGACCACCAGCAAGCCGGGAGAGAACTCTGAGGAGCGGGACTTGCCCGAAGTGCCTCCCACGTGTCAGAGACCGAGACTAAAACGAATGCAACAGTTTGAAGACCTGGAAGACGAAATCCCACAGTTTGTGTAGGGTTGTCAGAATCCAGCTTTTCTTTGTTGTTGTTTTATTTTGTGGTATTGTGTTTGTTTTGTGAAAGAAACTTCTGACAGGGCCCCTTCTTTACAGTATTGCCACATCATGGGTTTTGCTTTTTGTCCTTGTATCGTGTTATACTGCGTTGGTCATATTGAATGGTAGTCTGTTTTGATAGGGCCCCCATCTGCGCCTCACTGGAATTCTCTGTATTTTTAAAGTTGTGAATAAATAGGTGGACTCATGTTTTTTAAAGTTTAGTTGATTTTTCCCATAAAATGGTCCATTTAAATGCATCCCTAATATATGATATAGTTCTCAACTAATAGGTGCAATTGGGGAAAATCTGCTTTATTTTTTGAAGTGAAACTACGTTGCTTATTTATAAAAGGACTATTTCCGAATGCAAGTGCCTGAAAGATCTTTGTCTGGTATGATTGTTTTGTTCACATGATTTTATAGTGTGCATCTTTGACCTCTCATATGATATGTATGTAACCTTTTATTTTTCAATTGGCAATTCACCTATTAATATTTACACAATGGCCAAAAGGCTTGCAAATTCTGTATTTAATTTCATTTTGATTAATGGCCAGATTTTCCATGTGGTAGTCAGTTGAATTGTACAAAGAAAGTACACTTAAACTTGTTTCTAAATTACGTAGTTCAGTTTTGTCTTATTCGGATTTAAATGGTTTTAACACATTTTATATCTTTTCACCTCTCGCCTTGTTCTACATAAACTTGTTTTTCAACAGTTCTGAACGTTTTGGTATTTTATACATTGGTCCAAAAATGTTTTAAAATTCAGTGCATTTCCTCTTCATGTTGTCTGGGATTTTTTTTTTTTTAACCCCTACTTTGGTATAAAATGTTTTTACTTTTAAGTAATTTTATGTACTTTTTCTACCTGAATTTTTAACCATTGACAATGTATGTTTCATCCAAATCATGCAGAGATTTTATTTAAGTTGATTCTAAGTATAATTTGGCAAGCCTCATTGTTTGGAATTTGAGAAAAAGTATAGATTGTAGATTGGATGGATATATTTCATTTATAAAATTCCTAGTTTTTAGAACTAGTGCAGTTCTGTGATTTTCTGGGTTACATCATTTTGCCTAAAACAGGATATAAAAGGGACAAAAAAATTAAAACAGCCTTTTTTTCTATGTGTGAATTCTATTTGTAGCAAATGCTTTTATATGAATATGTTATTCTTGATAAAAATACATATTATATATATATATTATATATATACATATATGTGCATATATATGTATATATATTAACCTGTTAAATTATTTCAGGTTCTCGTGGCTTCTCTGAAATTGTTGCCTCTTAGGGTGTGAGACTAGATTTAGTCACCATTGGCTTAGTGGTCAATACTTGAACTCCTATATCCCTTGACTATAACATGGAATGCATTTTGTGAGAAGTCGCTATATAGCTCTATATGACATTATGAACTAACGAGAAATGAGTAACTCCTTTGTACTAGAGTCTTGTTTTTAGTCCTTATTGTGCAAGATATAAAAGAATTGTATTGCTACAAAAACCTAAAAAGAAAATAAGAGCCAGCATTTATTGAACCTTCTCTTTGTGCCATGAACTTTGCTAAATTCCTACATAAGTTATTTCATTTCGAGTTCACAGCAGCCTATACTACATAGGTAAGTATTTTATTTTACAGTATATTTCTGTATTACAGATAAGGAAACAAAGGCCTGGTTATAATGTGGTTTGGTTCTGCAGGTGTTAACAGTTGGATTCAAGTCTCAAACACAGGGTTGTCCCAATTCTTGATGTTTAGTACTCTTAATGACTGTGTTATTACTAAGTAATATCAGGTAATATTTAACAATAGAAAATTTTTTTTATTGTGGCAAAATATGTATAACATAAAATCTACCATTTTAACCAGTGTACAGTAGCATTAAGTACCTTCACATTGTTCTACAACCATGACCACTATCCCATCTCTAGAACTTTCTTATCATCCCACACTGAAACTTTGAAAATGTACTTTTAAACTCCTTCAGTTTTCTTTTAGCGTATTGAGATGACCGAGTCAAAGAATCTGAGGTATAATCAGCTGGCTCTGTGTTAAGCCTCACAAATGAGAATTCCACTTGGGCCTTTCTGTCTTTAGGGCTCTCTGACGTCTCATCCAGCGTAATCCATCAGTCTATAGGTATTTCTAGTTTCCTGGGACATTGAGCAAGTACCTCCTGAGCAGATGCTGCTATTTCTAGAGGACACAGAGTGTACATTGCCCTGTTCTACTTAGTAATGCAGTGGCAGTTCTTCACAGGAAGTTGTTTTTTGACACATGGAAAGAATATGAGTGAAGGGAAAGGGCAGTAGTGGGGAGCCTTTTGGAGAGCTGCAAGACCACCAGAAAGGTTTGTGGAAAGCATCTTTTTGAAGTTTGCAAGAAGTCATTTGTGAAGGGTTGATCATGACTTTCTTTGATAGACTTGTTTTACATCCTGAGAACTTAATTAACATCCACAAATATTTAAAATCCCTTCTAGTGCACTTCAGGCAATGTATATTTCTTTTGATACAGAGATGAAGAAGAGATGATGCCTGTGAAGGACTTGTCCAGAGATTTCAGAAGCCAGTGAAGTCATACCTCCCTTCTTTGGGTGATTTAATTTAAAGATGGTACTATAGCTACATTATTCCCAGCTAAGCTTGTATTACTTACTGTATTTGTATATATAAAAATCTCTTTAAATGACAGCCATGTATATTTTCATGGCACATCATTGTCAATTAGTTCTCTGGAATTTTCTTTTCTAGAAGCAGGAAATTGTTTTGATGTGCTGATATGATTATATATGTAGACAAGTCAGTAATATCTGGAGTTTAGCAAAGTTGCTACATTCACAATTATGCAAAAGTCAGTTGTCTTCCTGTATATCATCAACTAATAAGAAATGAAAGTTTTTAGAAAGAGCTCAACATAAATTTGAAAGACCTGAGAATAAATCTAACAAAATATATACAAGATCTTCATGGAGACACTTTTAGACTATATCAAGAAGCATTTAAGGAGATTTTGGAAAAAATGGAGTCCTCTATGATGTGCATGGATGGGAAGCCTCAATATTGTAAAGATGTTCATTTACCTTCCATTTATTTATCAATTCAGTGTAGTCTCATCCAATATTGAACCAGTTTTGAACTATTTGAATTTGAAAATTCCATACATGATTTCCTCATTACCCCTAAATACTTGAATGATGTCTCCCTAAAACAAGGACCATTCCTTCATAGCCACAGTAGGACAATCAAAATCAGGAGATGAACAGTGATGTAGATCATCTAATCACAGACAGCATTCAAATTTGCTGATTGCCCCAATACTGTTCTTCTCTGCCCCAGCATCCCTTCCTATGCAAGATCAGATGGTGCATTTAGTTGTCCTGTCTCTTCTGTCCTTTGATCTGGAGCAGTTTTCCCAGTCTTTTCTTTCATGACCTTGATTATCTGAAGAGTATAGGCCAGGTACTTTGTAGTATGTCCCTCAGTTAGGGTTTATCTAATGATTAGAAAAAATGATTAGGGTTCCTCGTGATTAGATTCAGTATATATCTTTTTGTTAGAAATGTCCTATTCTCACTGTATCATACCTGGAGGGGTACACAATGTCACATTGTCCCATTCTTGGTGATGTTAACTTTGATCACTTGGTTAGGACAGTATCTGTCAGTTTTCTCTCTTTTAAAATTAGTAAAAAGAGTTTGGTGAGGACAGTCTTTGAGCCTATGTAAATGTCCTGTGTCTCATCAAATTGTCACCAGTTAATTTAAGTCTATTAACACCTGTTACCTGAATCAGTATCACTATTCTGGTTGCCGAATGGTGAGTTCATCATTGCTAATGCTTTAATTGATATTCTGTGAGGAAGGACAGTCCCTTCTCCATCCACTGTCTACTCATTTGTATCAGTGTGGACTCAGGGATTCCTACTTTATTCAGTAAGTTCCAGTATATGATTGTTACGTACTTTGCTATGGAACTTTTCCCACATTTGGTCTATGGAAGTCTGTCCAAGCTTGCTTCTAAGTTTTTTTTTTTTTTAATTTTTTTATTTTTTACATACATATATTTTTATCCCCAGGGGTACAGGTCTGTGAATCGCCAGGTTTACATACTTCACAGCACTCACCATAGCACATACCCTCCCCAATGTCCATAACCCCACCCCCCTTCTCCCAACCCCCCTCGCCCCAGCAACCCTCAGTTTGTTTTGTGAGATTAAGAGTCACTTATGGTTTGTCTCCCTCCCAATCCCATCTTGTTTCATTTATTCTTCTCCTACACACTTAAGCCCCCATGTTGCATCACCACTTCCTCATATCAGGGAGATCATATGATAGTTGTCTTTCTCTGCTTGACTTATTTCACTAAGCATGATACGCTCTAGTTCCATCCATGCTTCTAAGTTCTTTTGATTTTTTTTAGCTCTTCCTTATTTTTTAAAGCAGATTAAGGTATCCCAAGCTTATCTTGTGCTTTTTGCAAGAAATCTTGGTTCCTTTAAATGGAAAATAGTATAGGGGTAACTGGGTGACTCAGGTTAAGTGTATGCTTTCGGCTCAGGTGATGGTCCTGGAGTCCTGGGATCAAGCCCCACGTAATGTTCCTTGCTCAGGGGGGAGCCTGCTTCTCCCTCTGCCCCCTGCCCCTTGCTTGTGCTTTCTCTCCCTATCTCTCTCAAATAAATACAGTCTTTAAAATGAATGAATAATGAATGAATGAGTGAATGAATGAATGTAAAATAGTATATGAAAACAACACCTGAGACATGCTCATTGCTACTGGAAAGTTCATTATTGACATGAACAATAAAAGCCTTATTGGTGGACAGATCAAAAAAGTACATGCCTGGGGCACCTGGGTGACCCAGATGGTTAAGTGTCTGCCTTAGGCTCAGGTCATGATCCCATGGTCCTGGGATTGAGCTCCATGTCAGGCTCCCTGCTCGATAGGGTGTCTTCTCTCCCCTCCTTCTCTGCCCTTCCCTCTTGTTTGTTCTCTCCCCCCAAACCCAGATAAAATTTTTAGGAAAAAAAAAAGTGTGTACACACAGAGATGTATAGCTTTATAAATTTTTTTGAAGATTTTTATTTATTTGGCAGAGAGAGATCACAAGTAGGCAGAGAGAGAGGGGGAAGTGGACTCCTTGCTGAGCAGAGAGCCTGAAGCAGGTCTCTATTCCAGGACCCTGAGATCATGACCTGAGCTGAAGGCAGAGGCTTAATCCACTGAGCCACCCAGGTGCCCCGCTATATAAGTTTCTATATATACATATAAACGCTGAGTTCACATTGGCATCCTCAATTCCAATTCAGTACTTTAGGATTTAATCCAGTGTTTTCCCTTTCCATATTTATAACTCTTCTCTCTCTCTCTCTTTTTCTCTCTCTCTCTCTCTCTGAGGAATCTGGCTCCCATAATCCTAAATATATTATTTGCTTACTTTTTCTTTACGTTCCAACCTCCTGACAATGCCAGCAGCTTCATTGGCCCACCTAGCTCCAAATATGTCAAATAAGTAAGTCACCCCTGCACTATCCTGACCACACTACTCCCTCATATGCTGACTGAAACCCTAGCTTTCAACTAAAACCAGGACCAAGCCAGCTGAAAACTTTGACCCCTGTGATGTCAACCCTGACCCCACCATTCGACCCTAGGCCCTCGTCATCAGATGAATCCCCCACCCCAACCAGAGAGGAGAGAAAGAACAAATTCATGATAATTTGATAATGAGCAACCATTAAATAGTCATTAAATTCACTAGGAAATTTTGCAAATGAATGGTTAAACATATTTATCAAAAGTGATGGATATATTTATGAAATGTATAGGAAGTTTTAAATTAATACCCCTTTTTGTCTCAGCTGTAATACTTGTAATTTTTAAATATTAATACTTTGTGTAATAAAAGTCATATTATGTTGTTTTTTAATGTCTTTACAACCAGTTTAATTGCCCTATAAACATAAAATTAACATGCTTTTCAGAAAGCAGAGTGAACGAGACTATTTGTCCATGTTTCTGAATTAAAAATGTGAATAGGCCAGGGAGCTTTTTCACTGTTTCGGGAGTGCTGATTGGTAAGTGAATGTGGCTCAGGACGTAGAGCAAGTATGGGAAGATCTTATTTACAGTTGTAGGCACTGAGCCGGGCCCATTATAGTTGTTCTCCGTTACATTAGTTATCTGTATCATTTCATTTTACACCAGAAATTTCCTTTCTGAGGTCTACTTCCACGAGTTAAAAACTTTTCTGCATCCAGCTATCTTCTTCAAAGTTGCCAATGAAATCAGTCCATACTGGGATTCAGCACAGGAGAAAGCAGGGCATCTGTGAACTTTCCATCTACAAGTGCAGATACAGATCAAACTCAGATTCACTGGGAGTTTTAAATAACTTTTGTTTTAAATTGGAACATAAATGCAGAGGTGTGCCAATATATGTGTTTTGTTTAAAAAATAACTATAATGAACTCCCATTAACCCCCAGATCCCTTCACAGAATTTAGGGAGCCACCAGAGCACACCTTCCTAATCACACCTCTCCCCTTCAATACACACACCCACCCTGGTGTATCTGTTTTGAATTCTTTTTTTTTTTTTCTTTTAAGATGTTTTTTAAGGATTTTATTTATTAGAGAAAATGAGCGGGGAAGAGGGGCAGAGGAGGAAGGAGAAGCAGACTGCCTGTTGAGCAGTGAGCTCAAGGCAGAGCTGTATCCCAGGACCCAGAGATCATGACTTGAGCCAAAGTCAAATGTTTAACCGCCTGAGCCACCCAGGTGCCCCTCTGTCTTCAATTCTATGTGCATCATTTCCTGACTCAAAAAAATTGCTATCTATGTATGATTTAATTTTGACTGTCTCTTTAACCTTTTAAAAGTGGTCTCTTTGATTCCTTCATGGCTCACTTCTTGCATTCATCATCTTTTTAAGATTAATCCATATAAATGTTTATAGTGGCAAGCATTTTTCCTTTTTTTTCTTCTTTATAACTACTATAAAGTATTCCTGTGATAAATTTACCAAGGCAAGTATTCTTAACTGCCTTTTTCAGATGAACAGATAGACTTCAAAGAAATTAAATAATTTACTATATGTTACAGAGCTAGTAAGAAAGGGTGCTAAGACTTGAACCCAGATGTTTTTGTTATAAATTCTGTCATTTCTAAATTATTTTTTCCTCATACTTTAAGCCAGAGGCTGTCATAAATAATATATTTTCAGGCTATAGTTTTTCTTGCTGTTGCTAGGATACTAAAGTTTTGGGTTGTATTCCAACTCCAAGGTCATTTTTAGTGTACATGCGCATTAAAATTTTTTCATTTCATTAAAGCCATTGCATCTAAAATTGCTGAAGATTTTCTGGGTTGCAGTAAGTTTTGTAGTTTTAACTTCAGAGGAGAACAGAGCAGATGATGAAATAAACAAATAACTCTACCCCTGCACGCTCAATTCCAAAAGAATAGTTTGGAAAACTGTGCTATAATGGAGAGCTATTTGAGGAATTTAAGCATATAGAGAATATGGTGTGCACGAGATCTCCCAGCATGGTAATCAGGAAAAGAGTCAGCATTCCAGGTGAGAAATAGGCCCTCAATTAAGCCACTGACCTAATTCCGATTTATTTTTAGGAACATAATTGACAGGGATTAGTGAACCATTGTGAATGTGGAATTGGTGAAGGTTGAGGGTGGAGTTGGCAGGGTAGAGAAGGTGGTGCTTAACCTGGAAGCTGGGCACATAACAGTTTTCTTCATATATTATAAATGAAAATAAAGGATTTAAGTTAAATATCTTACTTGCTCCTTCAGGCAGAATACAGTCCCATGACAGAGAGTAAAACAGAGGCAGATTTTGTTTCAGTACTCTCTAAGGAAGCCCTTTATTATTAAAATTGTTTATAAATGGAATGCATGATCTTGTGATTTGGTGAATTCCTCAAAACTGGGAAAGTGTTTAAGGCAAAACTGACCTCCTACAAGGATTATTATTAGGGAGGAAGTCGGGCTAGATGATCTGTAAAACCTTCAAGCTCTGATCATAATTCTGTGGCCTTGAATTTAACGTGAAGGAGCAGTTTCTGGGTGCTGCAAATCCTGTCATCATTGCAGTAAGCAATTTTAGTATCTGTTATCAATGTAGGCAAGGAAGCATTTATACCTTATCAGAGACATCATTAAAGACCCCTTTAAAATGCTGGGGTGGGAGTGAATGTCAACCCAAAGTTCTATGTAGAGTAAAAATATCCTCTATAAATACAGGTGAAATGTGCATGTTTTTACAAACAACGAAGAATTAGTTAATAGCAGGACTGCATTAACCCAAATTCTGTACAGAGGTTTTTAAGCAGAAGGAAACAGATCCCAAATAGAAACACAGATATGTAGCAAAGAATGAAGACCTTTACAAAAAAGTAAATATAAGTGAATATTGACTGTTACAAACAATACCAGTAATGTGAAATTTAAGATGTATGTAGAGGGGCACCTGGGTGGCTCAGTCAGTTAAGTGGCTGCCTCTGGCTCAGGTCAGGATCCAGAGGTCCCTGCTTTGCTTAGCGGGGAGTCTGCTTTTCCTTTGCCCTTTACCCCCCCCCATTCATGTTCTCTCTCTCTTTCAAATAAAATCTTTTAAAAAAATTTAGAGTCAGAATACATGAGAATAATATTGGAAAAGGTGAAAAACTCGAAAGTACAAAGTTCTAGTATCATCAAGGAAGTGGTAAATACAATAATTCGTATTAAATTTAACCCAGGTATGTGTTGTAATATCAAAAAGAGTATATGAAGGGGCCCCTGGGTGGCTCAGTGGGTTAAGCCTCTGCCTTCAGCTCAGGTCATGATATCAGGGTCCTGGGATAGAGGCCCACATCGGGCTCCCTGCTCAGGGAGCCTGCTTCCCCCTCTCTCTCTGCCTGCCTCTCTGCCTACTTGTGATCTCTCTCTATCAAATAAATAAATAAATAAAATCTTAATTTAAAAAGGAAAAAAAAGTACATGAAAAGAAGGAAATGAAATATTTGAATACTCCAAAAGAAGAGAAGACAAAAAGATAAAAAGGAAAAAGAGTGGGTCAAACAGAAAAGTAGTAGATATCAAATCACCCAAATCACTAATTACAGTAAATGAAAATGGATCAGATACTTCAAGTAATATGCTAATGTCAGACTGGGGAAGAAAATAAAACCCACGTATGTCTGATTTGCAAGAGGCACATCTTAAGTACAGGTGCACTGAAAGTACAAGGATGGCAAAAGCTAAAACCTGCAAGCCCTAGTGAAAAGACTGGTCTAGCCGGACGAGTGTCGGAGGAAGCAGACTGAAGTCAAGAAGCATTACTGGAGATGAGGGATATTCTGAAATGGTAAGTCAATTTACAAGGAAGATTTTGCAGTCAAAACAACACTGTTTCAAATGGAGAAGGCAAATAGAGACAACTGAAAAGAGGACAATCCACAATCGTAGGGGCTACTTTAATACACCTCTGAACAAACAGACAAAAAAGTAGTAAAAATATAGATCTGGAGAACACAGTTAACAAACTTGACCTGACTGATACATAGAGAATGCTTTCAACAGTGACAGAATTCACATTTCACTTAAGCCCATATTTAAGATTTACCAAAACAAAACATAGAGAAAGCCCCAGAAACATTTTCGAGGCTTGAAATAATTCGAAATATGCTCTGACTTCCGGGAAATTATGCTAGAAATCAGTAACAAAAGATCACTAGAAAATCCTCAAATGCCTGCAAATTAAACAGAATACACTTCTATGTAATCCATGGACTACTAATCCATCTACTAATCCATGGACTGAACAAAAGATAACAGGCATTAGAAAATATTTTAAGCTGAATGATAATGAAGACGTGTCATATCAAAAATTGTTGGCTGCAGCTGCTGATACAATGCTTGGAGAGAAATTTATAGCCTTAATTACATTTACTATAAAAGTTGAAAAGTTAAAATCATATACACTTCATCTCTAGAAGCAAGAAGAGTAAAAGAATGAGAAAGGAGGAAACAATAAAGATTAGAAATCAATGAAACAGAAAATGAAGTTAAAGAAAAATAATAAAGCTAAAAGCTGAAAAGTTGGAGAAAACTGACATCCCCCCCCCAGTAAGACATCAATAAGACAGGAGAAAAAAAAAATCAGGAATGAAAAATATAGTATCATTGGAGACTCTACAGTGAAAAGATTTGATGATATAATGAACACAACATTGATTTGAAAATTTGAATAAGGACAAATTCCTCAAAAAAATTAAACTGACAAATGGAAAATCTAGAGTTTCTTCTGTTGGTGGAAATTGAATCAATTATTAAAAGCCCTTACACAAAGAAAATATAGAACCTTTCCAGTGAGTTCTTTCAAATATTTAAGGAAGAAATTACCTCAATTTTATACAAATGCTTCCAGTAAGTAAAAGAAGGGAATATTTCCGAACTAAGTCCAACCTAACTCTGATACCAAAAACCGCACAAGGACATCACAATATATAGGAAGGTGACTTTCAATATATACAAAAGATAATATATCACTACCAAGTGAGGTTAATTCTCCATGTATGTAAGTGTGGTTTAACATTTGAGAAACCAATCAATGTAATTTGCCACATTAGTTTTTATAAAGGGATAAAAATGTAGTTACCACAACAGATCCAAATTGGATAAAGGATCTGATGAAATTCAATAGTAACTTATGATGAAAACTTTTAGTAAACTGGACTAGAATTTCTATAAACTGATAGAGATATAGCCTACAGCAGACATATCTAATGGTAATATGCTGAAAATTTTGCCCTTGAGAACAGGAATGACACAGGAATTCCTACAATCACTGCTTTCGTTGAACATTATACTAGAGATTCCTGCCATATATAATAAGGCAAGAAAAGGAAATGAAAGGCATAACGACTGAAAAGAAAGACGATAGTCCTTTGCAGAGGATATAATTATGTACATAGAAAATCCAAATGTATTTACTATTAGAATTAGTAGGTAAATTTAACAAACTGCTTACAACCTCACTAGAAAGTCACTAATAGTTACAAATTGAAACCAAATAGAAAAGGGAATATATGAAACAATATCACTTAAAATAACATTCAGAACATCAAAGAGCTGGGGAACCTAAGAAAAGGTGTATAGAGATGTACATTTCTATACTGAAATACACAAAATCTTTTTATATAAATTAAAGAGCTAAACAAATAAGATATTCCATTTTTGCAGATTGGAAGATTCAAAAATATGAAAATAGTAGCTCTCGCCAAACTGATCTAGACATTCAACCCAGTCTTACTGATTCTTGTGAATTTTTTACAAGCGTGCTTTAAGGTACACCAATATAAGTAGTTTCATGATCTCAGCGAGGCAGAGTAGAAGTTTTTAACTTCTCCTCCCATGGCTTCAAAGAGGGTAACGGCCCATAGGTAATAGAACTAGCAAAAGAAGGTAGCTCTTGAACCCATGAGGTGCTTTTTTTGACATTTTTCTTTTTCCTCCACTCTTCCACCAGACTGCACCAGGCTTGTTTTCTGAGCTACGTTCTTCCCATAGGATCCCAGCACTGCAGAAGGTATATTCTAGAATTGAACCCACCTCAAAGTCCACAGCAGAGTGTGTGTGTGTCTATATGTGTGCCCTATGTATTATAGAAGTTTTATTCATTTAAATTAAGCCCTTGGGGCACCTGGGTGACTCAGTCGGTTGAGGGTCAGACTCTTGATTTCAGCTCAGGTCATGATCTCAGGGTTGCGAGCCCTGGTCTTGGACGCTGGGTATGAAGTCTGCTTAGGATTCTCCCTTTCCCTCGCCCCTTCCCCACTCCCTGCTTTCTGTCTCTCATCAATCAATCAATCCCTTGAATTTAAACTTGGAAAAACCTTAACATGTAGCTCTGGGCTTATAGGCTAATAGTCAGCAACTACTTTGAGTCCTACTGTGAATATAGGGCTGTTCAAGGGACCCTCTAGAAATGTAGACTTAAACATTTAATTGAATATTTATAATTAGGTTTATAAAAAACAAAGGTTTTCTGGCTATTGCCAGAAATTAGGACCCTTTCAAAACAAAGGTCTTCTAGCTATTGCCAGAAATTAGGATCCTTTCTAGAGAAAGCCCTAAATTATTTAGGATCCTGTAAGGACTTCATGTGACAAGGACAAAAATCTCCTAGCATGAAGGAGTTGAGTGGGTTGTGTTTGTTGCAAATTCTTTTGGTTACCCATTGAATAAGTCTTTTCTTTCCTCGCTACTTCCCTTTGTCTGAGCTAAATTTAATTTCAAAGGGAATTTTTTTAAAGCCTATAATCTTATTTGGGCTTAGTTATTACCTGAAAGGGTTACTCATAAAATAATGTGCCCAGAGCTATTCAGGGTTGCCCCAATGTTAGCCAACTGTGCCGAAATCACATGGAAGTCATCACTGCCCAAATATTTGCAATATGATATGTAATAATTAAATGTATAGTTTTAAAACATTTTAGACATAATACCTGTTGGCAGTGGGGATGGAGCACTCAGGATACTCTGAAAGGGCTGGGGAAGGCCTGACCTGGGAATGGGAAGTGGGGAACACCACAGCCGTCCTCACATCCTGGAGTGGGAAAGGATTCAAGGACAGCGCTCATCTCCTTCAGGAAGAACGGGGACCAGAGGCTGGGGTTCATGGGCAGGCAGGTTGCTGCTCAAAAATACAAGGAGGCCATCTCACAGAATAGTTCTAAGTAGAACGTGGCACCCCATGATTTCTCAGTCACTGAGAGCACATCCAAAGCAAAACTAGGTGACTGCCAGCCTCTTAAGCATATTTTGAAGAGGAATCTTTTGGGGGGAAAGATGTTGGTTGAAATCATCTGTAAAACCTTTTCTAACTCTCAACCCTAAGCTCATGAAGGCCTTGAGGTAAGTGAGATCTTCCACTTGGATAGCTAGAGTCCTGGCTGTATGCTCTGCACGGAGCAGAGGATCCTCAGGCCCTAGTCAGGCAGCTCAGAGAGTCACGCAGAGTCCTTTGCTGCCCCAGCCTGTGTCCTGTGTGCTCGCTCCCTGCCAGGGTCCGCATTGCCGCTTCCCGCGCTGCCGTCCTCCTCGCAGCCTGAAAGTGATGTTACCGTTGCGTTGCTGTGTTTGTTATATGGCTGTACTCATAGATACACAAAAATCTATTTTTAGAATTTTATAATATACATCAGATATTTCTATAAAGGTATTCCATTTTTTCTAAAAGGTTGTCCCTATCCCCCTGTCTTTTTTTCTGTTTTCCTGAGGGCAAGAAGCAAGAATTACTACTCTCATGAGTAAGTAGCTCCATTGTTTTGGACAGTAATTATATCTTTATGTTTCAAGGCTTATCATCTCCCCTAAACCCTTTCCTTTCACTGCAGTCCCATGGCACTGTCCCACAGTAACACTGTACTCTGCTCAAATTCAGAGCCTGAACAGAAGCTAGAGTCCCCAGGATTTTGGGGGTATTGATCTAGTAGCAGCATCTGCCTGCACAAACCTTCTATTTATGCCTTACTGCAAGAATAGAAATGAAAGCTACTTTAATGAAGAAGGAACTCAGGAATGAGATCATTAAATATAACTAAACACATATTAAATATAAGGGTCATATATTTCCTGACTAGAATCAGGTACGTAGCCATCTATCCCAAATTCTGGTCTCCGAGGAAAAGGTCAGAGACAATTACAAGCAAGGTGCTTCATATTATCAGGTCCATTTTTGAAAGAATGAGATCCTTTGGAACAATCATTTATGTCTTTTTTTTTTTTTAAGATTTTTATTTACTTATTTGACAGAGATCACAAGTAGGCAGAGAGGCAGGCATAGAGAGAGGAGGAAGCAGGCTCCCCGCTAAGCAGAGAGCCCAATGCAGGGCTCGATCCCAGGACCCTGAGATCACAACCTGAGCTGAAGGCAGAGGCTTAATCCACTGAGCCATCCAGGCACCCCCATTTATGTCTTTTTACCAGAGATTTCTGTAGGTCCTTTTGTTGGTAACCCACTATGTCTGTACCCACATAGTCTACTTTGCCTTTGTTTTCATCATGGGATTCTTGAGCTTTTCTAGGCCACCTTTGACTAACAAAGGGGGAGATCAGAGGGCATAAGTATTGCTCCAAGAACATTTCATAGATCCAGAGCAGAACTGGAACAACAATGCAAGAAATATACACCATCCTCCCGGGCCTGGGTTCCTGAACCACACACACACACAGGCCGAAATGTCCACACTTGCAGAGGGCACAATTTTTTAATATTTTAGACAGCTTTAGGTTACATTGTATACATTTCTTTGTAACTCAATTCAACAATTTACCTGTTCCCTCCACTATACCAGATAATACAGACAAAAGAAGTTTAAAAAATACTTCCTATCCTGTGGAGCTTACAACCTATTATTATCAGAAGCATGGCCCTCAGGGAGTTCTATTTTTACATTTGAAGAAGTCAGATTTGATTAAATATCATTTTTCCCCAGGAATGATAGAGGAATTTTCCTGTATACAAAGCTTGAGAACAGAAGCAAATGTTTATATTGAAACTAAAATAATGACTTACATTTTTCCAAAAAGCAGTTAATTTGAAAAATAGCCAGTTTGTTGTATATATACGAAAGACATCATAATTACTTAACTATAGCCCAGTGGTTTGTACAAATATGGGTTGATGATGTAATGTATTAATCAAATGTTACAAGTATCAGAATGGCCAGTAACACGAATTTATCTAATACGTACTGGCAGGGCACTAAAGTAACCGGCTAAAAATTCTGCCACGAATCAACACCAGCTAACGGATGGTCTGTGTAAAGTGAAAATTCTTTAGAACTTCTGGATTCACAGTTAAGTTTATTGGTCAGACTGCTCAAAAAAGGATCAAACTAGACTTCTGAAATTTATAGGGTTTTTTCCCCTAAATGCTTTTGGATGTGATCTGTCTGGTTCATTATGCACACACATATACGTATATACTTTTTATTTCTTTAAAATGTACCGTTTCAAAAATAAAATTTAAGATAAAATGTACCATTTCATTCCCTGGAGTTCACAGATGATGGAAATGTCTCCACTGTTAACTGCATTTTTATACACTAGCAGAGCTACATTCTGATATATATTTAAAGTAGAACCCTATTGATTAAGTTTGATAGGCTTACTATCCACTGATATTATCAATAATCATAGGGTCTGAAAAGGAGGACAATAAAGAAAAACAGCCAATTTCTACTTGCTTTATTTTGGGCCTTGTACTAGGTACTTAATTCTATTTATTTTAGTTCAGTGAACAACTCTGTGATAGTAAAAGAGGGAACTCGCTTCATTAAACACGCCATCCAGCAAGCCAAGCTCCATGTCACCTACGCCCCATACCGTGCCCCTAGCAAATTGTTCACTCAGGATTTGAAGCCTGTCTGCTTCCTGTATCTGTGCTTATTTCCCTATCTGGTTATTTAGGGCTCCCAGGTATGGATAGTAATACTTTCTTTTTTCTTAGAAAGCAGACATTTACATCTCACGTTGTGACCGGGAAATCCAAGATCAAGATGTCTGCAGATTGCACGATCGGCAGGAACGCTCTTCCTGGTTTCTAACCGGACATTTTATGGCTGTACTTTCACATGGTGGAAAGAGAAATGTCATTTTTTGAGAGCCTATCATATATTAGATCAATTCTGAGCACTTTTCATGAATCCTCATCATCATGAGGGCCACACATCATCATAGATACAATCATGATCTTTTCATGCAGATACTTAGGGCCAGTGACATTGCCTTGCCCAGCACCAAAGCAGTAGAGCTGAGCTCAGCCCGCCAGTTGGGCTCAAGAGTCTGCACTCTGACCCATTACGCTCTTAAGTCTATCCCTGGGAACTTTAAGAATTGTACTTTGACTCAGGTCATGATCCCCGGTTCCTGGGCTCAAGTTCTGATCAGTCTCCACAGGGAGTCTGCTTCTCCCTCTTCCCCTCCTCCCACTTGCCCTCTCAATCTTTCTCTCTCAAATAATAAAGAAAATCTTTTTAAAAAATGCTTTTAAAAAAAGTGTACTTTGGTTGGTGACTGTGGCCCTACCACCAGCAGTCAGTTCCTTTAGAGTGGTCCATAGAAGGACCTGGGAAGGTCCCTGGAAGGCAAAGCAAGAGCACGGTGCCCTGGAAGCCCAGGGGAGAGAGGTCACTAGTGTCAGGTAAGGAAGGTCAGATAACATGAAGACTGACAGCTGATTCTGATGGCCTCCAGCCTGCAAACCTCTGCCTCAGAGATGTGGGAAAAGGACCTGGCCACAGGGAAAGGGGTCACATGCTGTGCTCGGGGCAGCTGAAGTTCAAAGCCAGAATGGTGCTCAGACACAGACTTGTTGGATGTTTTCCAGCGGAAAAGGGCAGCATGAGCAGAGGGCTGGCATTTAACACAATGAGGAATTTTTTAGGGGAGATGCTACAAAAAGGGACCAGGTTGGAAGGAGCTGAGGGTTCTAGTTTGAAAAAGCATGGCCCGTGGGTCCAGACTTGAAGGAAAGAGAAGAAAGGAAGCCAGGGAGGAAACAACCAATGAGGAGAATGGTGTTTTTTACTTAAAACTGAACTCTTCAGCCTGAATTGGACAGGATGAATGTTAGAGCGCACTGATGAGTTGATCAGATAAGGACGCATATGAAGCATTTAATGGGCTATATTCTCACTGTGGGTTGGATGTAACTGGAAATAGCAGATTGAGTGAGTTGGCAAAAGCCTTTGGATTCAGGGCACACCTGCATTTGCTTGGTGTGTAAATTGGTGTAGCTTTTCTGAGGTCGATTTATCAATATCTGCCTATTGAAATCATGACAACTCTTTGATCCAGCAATTTCACTCCTCTGAATTTGTCTTCTGGAAATACTTGCTGATATTTTCATAAAAGTAATTTCACAGAAACAAGCTTTTTTTTTTTAAAAAAAAACTAAATGTGTTTTTACAAAGAACCAAAACAAAAACTGGTGTGTTTTGTTGTTTATTATATTAATTTAGATACATACTTATAACTTTACCATTTCATTCAAAGTTTACCTTTAAACATAATATAATTTTTTGGGCGCCTGGGTGGCTCAGCGGGTTAAGCCGCTGCTTTCGGCTCAGGTCATGATCTCAGGGTCCTGAGATCGAGTCCCGCATCGGGTTCTCTGCTCCGCGGGGAGCCTGTTTCCTCCTCTCTCTCTCTCTGCCTGCCTCTCTGCCTACTTGTGATCTCTCTGTGTCAAATGAATAAATAAAATCTTTAAAAAAAAAAAAAAGTAAAAATCTTAAAAAAAAAAAAACATAATATAATTTTAAGGATAGGTATTTCTATTGAGTAGGTAACAGTTTTTATCTAAAGCAGAAAGGCGTATTCACTAATTCCTATGCATCTTTTAGACTGAGAATAACTTGTTTTTTTAAAAAAAATTATATAACTTCTCCATTGTTCTGAGAATAAGTCCATCTGTCAACTCAGGCTTTTTTCTAAGGGGCTACCCAAGTTTGATTTTTATATTTAAAGTGACAACCCTTTTCCTTTCGTTTTCTTTCTTTTCTTTTTTGTTTTTTCTCTTCTCTTCTCTTCTTCTGTTTGCAGACTAAGGACTCAAAACATCATTCCTCCCTCAAGATAAAAAAATGTCTGAAAAACCCCTGATTAACTTCTTCTAAAATCTAATTCGATCTGTAATTCTGCCCGTAGATAGACTACTTCTTGCAAGAGACTGAGAGAAATGGCAGACCAGTTTTACAAGTATTCTTCTATAGAATCTGGAATATCACCATTTTGACTATGGTGAAATAAATCATCCAAGAGAGGTTAAGTAATTTCGTTTCATCATGATGTAAACCCGGGCCGGTCTGGCTTCTAAGACTGTGGCAGTTCTGCCATCCCGTAATAGAGCATACACTACAAGAAATGTTGATCAGAACACACAGCTAAAATAAATCAAGAATTTATTATGTCAGGTAACTGTTCCACTTACTCTGCCTCGACCTCTCAACAAAATTTAGTGAGCTCTCTATGATTTATGAGGTCATGTGTCTCTGAACTCAGTCAAGCATGGCTATTAATTAAGTGCCCTTCAAGTTGGGTTTGTAAAAAATTAATTGACATCCATTCCTTTTTTCAGAAAACAACAGGTTTCTGGCCTTGGACCAAGATGTTCTTTAAAAAAAAATCAATAAATATCTAGGTCTTGCTCAACTTCAAATTCTTGAATTGCTTTCAGAACCCTGAGAACATTGCTATCAAAACATACAGAGACATTCTATCTGCTTCTTGAGTGACATCTTTACATTTTATGTTCTGAAACTTTTAAATACAGCGTGCCAATTTAAAAATTTTTTTTAATTCCATGGATTATTTTGCTCCCATAAAATGTTATCTTTTAATCTATTTTCAATAAAGTACAGCTATCTATCCAATTGATCAGTACAATCAGTAAGAAACAATTTTACCTTTTAGAGTAGAACTAAGTGTGTATTTATAAAAATAATGTTTCTGACTGGTTAAAAAAAAATCTCTGATGTAAATTATGTGCTTGTAAAAAGAGAAGACAGGATTTTTTTAAACAGTTGTCCCCTGTTAAACATAAGCTTCTATCCTCCAAATGACAATGGACAACTTCATTTTCAAATATTTTCTATAATAGCTAGCAAATATACTTATATATCTTTATACCAGAAATATGATATTTACCCATGTCAGTCATCTGGATTGCATAAAGATGTACCTGTGTTTAGGTTTAGTTAGATTTAGTTAAAGGTTTAGTTTAGTTAAAGGTTTAGTTAAATCTCTTTGGTTGGATTTTAAAAAATGTTGATAGTTTGTCTTTCAGCACTTGGTCTTTGACACATGTAAATTTTAAATTTCCAATCAAATTTGGTGCTCACAACTTAAGTATTTTATATAATGGTGAAAAAGTTCAGAACTAGATTAGAGATTAAAAAATCAAACTGCACATAAGCAAAGCAGAAATATAGGGAGAGGATGAACTCCTAGTGTTTTAAAACCATTTAACCTTATTCTAAAGAGTGTGACTTCTTTGAAACTTACAATTCAAGGAACTGACTGTTTTTTTTTTTTGTTTTTTTTTTTTTATTGGCAAGGGACGCAAAGCTGTCAACAACTGAAATAAGGGCACAAAAGTAAATACAATAGTTTTAAGCTTTTTCACAATTACATAAAACATTTAGAACTTTGTTATGTATCTATATCAATTTTATAGTATAATACGTCTTCATATGTGAACAGCACATAAATTGTTAACAGAGATCAGATTAATTTAAGCTTATTTCTGAATAGTTGAGTAAAGTATCTTATTTAGAGTATGATATACGGTTTAGAGCAGGGCAGCAAGTGTGGCCCACAGACCACATCTGGTCTGCCACCTGTTTTTGTAAATAAAATTTTATTAGAACACAGTCTTGCCATTCATTTACATGGTGTCTGTGGCTGCAATGTGAGGGCTGAGGAGTTAGGACAGAGCCCCATGGCCTGCAAGGCCTAAAATATTTCCTATCTGTCCCTTTACAGAAAACAGTTTGCTGACTCCTGAATATGATGAATGAGTCTGACGGTGAGTTGAATATTTCAGTTGCTATTCTAATAAATGCCGTTTTTACCTACAGGAATTCTCTCTTCTGGCTTTTGACCAATGTGTCGAAACGATAGGTAAGATAGCCTAAATGTCCACATTAGTCCATTCATAGTATATTTACTGCAGTAAATGTTTTTTATGACCTCGTTATAGCCATACCTATGTATATTATCTATATATTGAGTATATATATATATGCATATTGCACTTTTGCGACTTATCTCAAGGACTTGTGGCTCGTCTGAAATCATGGTCTCAGGTTTTTTTCAAGTCTGTGAGCCATAGGTTGGTTTTCGATATTTCGAATCATACTTCTTTGGCTGTGAGATAAAATACATTTCATGGGAAGTTATATTATAGTTCAAGAACTGGAGGGAAAACAATAGCCCACCCTCTTTTCTCTGCAGTTTTTAGTCCTCACGGAGTGAAATATAAGTCATATGACTTAAGGAAACCTAAACAGAAAAATCATGGTAGCTAACATTTACTGAGCCTCCATTACATGCCAGGTGCTGGTCGGTACTCTATAAACATTCTCGCATTTTATCCACATATGCATAAGAAACAGGTTGGTGTGTTATCCCCATTTTACAAAACAGGAAACCAAGGCTTAGTTAAGACACTTGCCCAAGATCACACAACCACAATCCACACAGCCAGGAGTCTCACATAGACTGTCAGATTATAAAGTCAGGGCTCTTAATCTTTCCATTAAGTAATAGGTGTAAGTATTTCTGCACTTTAATATACCTTCACATGTCGTCTAACATGTCAATACAACCAAGCCAGAGAATATAATGGAATTACTCAGTAAATGGACATCTTTTTTTCCTCTCACTGGTAAATGTCAGTGGGAGAATCATTCCTTGCTCTCATTCCTTCCTTCCCTGCCTTGTCTTCCTGTCCACTCCCAGCACTCTAAACTATATCATCTGAGACAAGCAGGGAGATCCTGCCTTCGGGGTCCCTGGCATCTCATCCTACTTATAATCCTCAGCCTGTCTTTCTTCACCAGCTTCCGAAGGAGAAGAGATGCTGCTTTTTCTATGGTGAAAATCACTAGCTGGAAGGCAATTTATTACAAATGGGCAGGGTGGTCTGTCTGACGGAAAAGAGCAATTGTGTGGAGCTTACAAACCCACTGACCACAGCAGCACTTGTGGCTAGTGAACGTGAGAACGGGTATCTGCAGGGTTGGGGAATTCTAGGTGATCTGGCTTCAGGACCTGAAGACTATTACCAAGATGGGAGGGCATTTACAGATATTCCTTATGGTATGCACTTGGATAATGCATATTTAGGGATACAGAAATGGACATAGAGTGTTTCCTGTGAGAAATTTTCAATCTAGAGACCTCAAAAGCAAACAGGATAAGATCCTCTCTTCTGTAGCTCATTTACTTGAAAATGGTACTATGGCTTCCTTAGGCCCAGCCAGTAGAATGCCTCTTACACTTGTGAACCCTGCAGTTTATTTCAGGAATGTGCAGATCGTCCCTCTATTCATGTACTTGTACTTGGGGATGGAATGGGTGGCAGCCCAAGTCTGCATCCTACTTAATGGATGAACAACACCAAAGGTGTACCGATATCGAGAAACATAACAAAGAACCTGTCACTACTTCTATTTACCACTGAACATTGTACTAGAAATATTGGCTAACACGATTAAGCAATAGAAAGAAAGTAGAGATAAAAAAAAAAAATTCAGCAAGGACAAGATAAAATGATCTCTATTTGTGGATGAAATCTGATTGTAAACCTAAAACCTCAAAGAGAATCAACCCACAAAGTACAAAGAGTAAGAGAATCCGGTAAGACAATCCAGTTTAGGGAAGGGATCCAAAGTTAATGAGTAGCACCTAACAGCTATCTTGAAATGGTGTCTCTGACCCACCTGTTGATAACTGTCTCTACAACTGACTGTTTTGTTTAGATTTTCTGATTCAAAAACAAAATGTTTATCTTCCCAACTGTTCAAGTCCGGGTGCTCAAATTACCCAACAGAATCTTCCTGAACCAATACAGAGAGTAAGGTAAGCTAATTAAGCATTTTTCCTAAGCAGCTTATTAAAAAAACAAAAACAAAAACAAAAACCTGACTGGAAGTTTCAGCATGTTCTTCATCAGAGGGCCACCGCAGTTTGTTCCTGCCCCTATCATAGCGGTGGTTCCCCCAGAGCCTTGTCCATGTATGTGAATTGGGTCTTTTAAGCATTTTCAAAGAAAAAGTAACTTCCCAGGCAAGGTGGTTGTAGCTATTTCAGTAATCATTGTGCATATGTCTCCTGTAATAATACTTAAAATCAGATGATGCTGACCCAGTTCGAGCTAAGGATTAAAGAAATCTGCTTAGAACTGAGCTGAGTCCATTGGTGCAACTGCCAAGAGAAATGCTTTCCACAGAATGCCCTTCAGAGAACCTCTCGCTAGCCAGACTGCAAGGCTTCGATTTCTTTTCACTTGCTACACAACTGCCTGGATTTTGTTTAAACATGGATGTAATACATGCTCATACACGTTCACAGCATATTTGTTTTAGTCTTTCATTTCTCCCGGACAATATGTTCAGTCTTGTGCAGAATTCGGTTATTTGTAGCTTTATCCTACAATAGAAATTGAAGACCATATAATTTTAATACAAATTGTATTTGTATTAATGCTCTGGCTACTTCCTTTGTGTGATTTTTATATAACCACCAATGCATCAGAATTATGAAAAAGTTAAAGCATTGCCTTTTAAACTAGAACCGGGTTTTGACTATAAGCTTTTAATTTGAAATTCAAAAAAAAAAAAACAAAACAACAGCAGAATCTGTTGCTCCTCCCATCAACCAGATGGGACAGAATCTGCCCAGAAATCTGTGTTTTTCCTAACCACTACCAATTCCGCATTTATCCTTCCATCTATGCATTGCTTTCTATGTAGGATTAGATGTGATCTGTCACAATTGTGTTTTGTCTATAATGTGTTCTTAATACATGTCCCCTGCCAGATGTATGTATATCAGCATCATCCAGTGTAAATTAAAATTCTCAGAAGGTAGGATTTTTAGCACCATGGTCTTCAGCCTTGCATTAAA
The DNA here is from genome assembly GCF_009829155.1 of Mustela erminea. Classification (NCBI taxonomy): domain Eukaryota; kingdom Metazoa; phylum Chordata; class Mammalia; order Carnivora; family Mustelidae; genus Mustela; species Mustela erminea. The sequence goes on from NC_045623.1 coordinate 30,029,225, forward strand.
CCCACTTGGGGCGGTTTGTGCATTGAAACATGGATGTTGCCCCCAAAGATTCTGATTCAATAGATATGAGGTGAGCCCTTTCTGCAATATTTTGAAAAAGCTTTACCAGTAATTCTGATGTCCAGCTAAGAGTTAAGGGGCCCTCTTTTTAATATTATGTCTAGTTTTATCCATAGTACCCAGCGTACTGGCCTGGCACATAGGCAACCCTCAGAAACGGGGTCTGTAATTTGACGAACTGGTTTGAGATAGAGCCTCACTTGAGGGGCACTCACAGTCCTTGCTTAAATCCAGCAATTAGAAAGGTCTAGAATGTTGACAAAGACACAACTGTACTTGCTTCATTTGTGTCACTTGAGCCCACCAGATTATTGATTTAACCCGGATAAGAAGAACCTCTTTTGTAATTAAAAAGGTTTTTTTGGGGCGTCTGGCTGGCTTAGTTGGTAGAGCATGCAACTCTTGATGTAAGGGTTTTGAGTTTGAGCTTTGCATTGGGTATAGAGATTACTTTAAAAAAATAAAATCTTAAAAAAAATTTTTTTTAATTAAAAGATTCTGGTTGCTAACAATCTAAGATTGCAGAAAGAACAGGCTTCTGTTGTCATAAAACATTCTTTATATTTATGGAGTTCTTTTCCTTAACTTAAAAATAGATAAATAACCATCCATTCCAATAAGAGGTTCACATATAAGATCCCAGAGTTGAGTTATATGACCCGGTAAGTTAAAATTCCCAGAGGTTGGGATGCCTGGGTGGTGCCGTTGGTTAAGTGTCTGACTCTTGATTTTGGCTCAGATCGTGACATGATCTCAGGGTCATGAGATGGAGCTGTCCATAGGGCTCGAGCTCAGTGTGGGGTCTGCTTCAGATTTTCTCTTCCTCTGCCCCTCCCTTCCCCAAATAAATAAATAAATCTTTAAAAAAAAATTCCCAAAGATTTACCAGTGATATAATGGAAGTCAGTATCACATTTTCTTGCTATAAATCAGTTCCACCCTTGGTGGCTCCTACAACAGCAGTTCATCTGTAGCCATCCTAAAGCCACAAGAATTAACTGGACTTAGATGACGGGGCCAGAAGGCAGCCCTGGTCCCCCAGTGGAAGAATGGCCTGTTTTTCTGATCTCCGTGGTGCTTCACAAATGTAGCGGCATCAGAATCGCCTGGAAAGCTGGTTAAACCTGCAGATTCCAAGACCTCACCCTAGAGATTTTCATGGAATGGCTCAGCCCCAAAGCCTGGGAATCTTCATGCTCCACGGCCACTTCACAGTGATTCTGAGGCAGGGGATGTGACACCTACAGGAAGACCATGCTGGGTTGTGCTTTGTTTCCTTTTGTTTTGTTTTTCACTTCCGGGATCTGAAGGAAACTTACAGAAGGCCTTAACAACCTAGACTCGCATGGGAGTGGTTCCTAAGCTAGGCGTGTCTTCAACTGTTTTTCTAACCTGTTTTCTAACAAATGTATTTACACAGCCAAAGAACCTCATCTGCCCCTCGGAGACATTTATTTCTGGTTGAAATTCAGTTTCAGAGCCAATGTTTTCAAACCCAGTGAATTAAACTGTCTTACCAAAGCTATTGGGAATGTTTTTACAAGTTCTACCCTTAAATCTGAGTGAAAATGACATATAGACTCCACTAAAACAACTTCAAATAAAGCTCATCATCTAAGCAAGAGAGAATACTGCTAAGTTCATCTGACAACGTGTTTTCTGTAGTGGGCAACAAGTTGGTAAACGGTGTTGCAAAAATGCTCAACTCAAAATGGTGGTTCTGGCTGTGAGGTCTCTGTGGAAGGAGAGGAGAGAGGAAAAGGGCCTTTCCATTGGCTTCCATATCACTGAGATCTTCCCTCCTCTGGGCTGAGGTACTGGGACATGGACCTAAAGTAATACCCTTCCCCCACCTCCACATCTGCTCCTTTCTCCCCATTTACCTCTTCGCTCTCCTGTCTTGGTTTGCCTTACTTTTTCCTCGGAGGTGTAGTGAAGTCTGGGATCCAGAGCCCTGACCTTTGAAAAAGATGGCGGTGATAACAATTACATGCAGGATCTCAGTCCGACTTCCCATCTTCATGACTAAAAGGGCACAGCAGCTTGGAAAACCAACCCATCTTTTCCTCCTTTTGCATGCTCACAGTGGTAGTTAAAGTCCATCGTGATACTTCCTGAAATGGAGAGGAAATGGGAAATTAGTATCCCAAAACTGAATTAGAACCTCAGACAAGCTGCCAATGTGCGGATGAGTCACTGAAAGGTCTGGGAGCTATTTGCCATCTATCAACACAGAAGGAGGTTAGAATGGAAATAAGCGAAAAACAAATGACTCAGTTTTCCTTTTTAGAAAATGCTCATTTCCAGTGGCCTGAATTCCCTGTTTAAATAAAGGGGATAAAACCATGACCAGCCAATGGCAGTCCAGGTCGGAGTTAAGGACACCTTCCTAAATTGGTGTTCTTTGAAGAGGGGATGCTATCTGCACCCAAGTTCACTGGGTATCTTTTTGCAGAAGCTAATGACATTTCTGTACCAGGAAGAGGAGATGCAAGTCAAAGGAAGATTCAACCATGTATTTATTTCCTGCTTTGTCGGAGACTCATGTGGTTGGAAAGAATGAGAAGGCCGTGCGTTTCCGTCCCAACTTTTCTGTTTACACGCTATGTGACCTTGGCAGGTCATGCAACCTTTCTGAGAGCGTTTTCTCATCCGTGAAATGAGAATGGCATCGGCATCACAGGGCAGCTGTGAAGGGTAAGTGAGTTAGTATACCTGAGTCAGTGCACATTTTTAAGTCCTATAAAAATGTAAAATATCTTTGCAGCCGTGAAGGTATTTGGAATGATGGCCATGGTCAATGGGTCATGAAAATGAGGCAACAGAGACGAGAGTGCACTATGGCGGCTTTGAGGGGAAATGGTAAACATTTGAATGGACATCCCCATTATCACAGGTACATTTTCCTATGCATGAAGATAGGCATCCATTATAAAAGCTCAATCACGTCCATCGTTGATTTCAAATTGTTAGGTAGCCAATGCGTCAACAGCAGACCTTTCTGATGAAAGTAATAATACTTCATACTCTCTTTAGACCCAACACAGAGAGAAGCTCATTTTTCAGATTATCTCACTTAATCACAGCCCTGTGAGGTAGGAGTTTCTCAACAGCCACTCTCACTGACAGCCTTGTGCATCGAGTGTTACTCCCACTTTACAGATGATGAAACTCATCAAAATTAAACTTTTACAAACGCTTCCAGGGTCATACACTATTAGGCAGTGGAACCAAGTTTCGAACCCAAGTGTGTCTAAAGAGGTACATATGCGTTAACCACCAAAATCTTGAAGAGAATGGAAGCCACACTATTTTCCATTGAATTGGAAGAGAAGTCCTATCTCCGTGACAAGCTGGCCTTGACTTAAGTTCCTATCTTTGAAATGGGTGCATGATGATGAGCGTAAAACACGGGAAAAAAAGATCAACATAGAGGGCAGGTGCCTTTAGGAAGCACTGATAGGACTTGCTGCATTTGGAAACAGACTTCTCTTGGAGGAGTTTGTCCAGGTTCTCTGTACCTGGTAGCTACTGATCTCTGCATATGTTCACCAGCCAACATTGTAACAGTAATGAGGCCTCTGAACATTCTTCCCAGAGCTCATCCTACACCCACCTCCCCCTGCTCTGGCCCAAAGCACTCCATATAGAAGGAAATTCAAGCCCAAGGGCTGCTTTATTCCTTCTCTAAGAAGTTGTTTTTTTACCCTGCATGAGTAAGGGGATCCAAACCCAGATGTACCTTCTACACAAAACATGAGTCGAGTTTAAAAATGTACTTTTGATATGCTCAAAGTCCTGATTCAACATGTTTAAGAGAGAAAGCCCAAGTGCTCTGGAAAAGGTTTATAACAGCCCTGCTGGGATTAATTCCTCAGTTTAGGCCTTAAGTGTTTGGCCATTCTCCAGCTGCAATTTAGCTGCTGAAGGTTGAAAGCCAGTGATAACTCTTTTACTACAAGGTTGGCTTTGTCTTGGATGACAGGACTTCCACTAAAGATAGCTTCTCCAGGCCTTGTTGAGAAACCAGGATTGACATGATATGGCCTCTTAAAATGGCAACATCATTTTCTGTATTAAGGAACTTCAGCAGACCGTGTCCCATCTTTCTCCAGATATAATCTAATTATTTAGAAAGTGGCTGAAAGAAAAACAAAGAAGCATCATTTATTAAGAAACAGAAACCTTCATGCATTTTCTCAAGGAGCTCCTGGTTTAATGCAGACATTTTTTCTCATCATCTTAATAGCAACATCTGGATTTAAGACCAAGGGAGGTCTAGGGATTCGTCAGCAGCACACCGATAAGGGGCAGCTCTGAGATCTGAGCCCAGTTCTTTTGGCTTGCAAAGACTGCGCTGTTCCACCACACCAGTTTTCAACTCCTTAGTGAGTGATATCAGGCATAGCGTTTTTAAAGAATTTAATTTCATTAAGGAGTAAAGAGAATCAGAATTTGACAAAGCTATGGTGATGGAAGCCACATGCATGCACACCATTCATGGGGTCTCCAGGATGGTCACAAAGGGGCAGAGGGTGCTGCTTGGTCCCCAGTGCGGCCATGGCTGTCTGTGTTCACTAATACCTCGGAGCAGGGTTCCCACCGGGTCTGAGCCGGAGAAGAGTCCAGGCCAGGAACAAAGGCTGACACACCTCCTCCCCGTTTCTCCTTACCCTGCCCAAAGGTGTAAAGAGAGAAAGAAGCAGAGGGCCAGGGGTGCTGTGAGTCATTGAGGAAGGGAGCGATAGGGCACTGTCTGAAGGGAGAGATTTCCTCACCTAAGAGAGGTCCCCCCACCCCGACAAATTTAGCTGAAGGAATCTGACAACAAACCACAAGATTTCTTTGTGGGACTGAGCAGGCGAGAGCCATGTGAAGTATTTCCCATGCTGCTCCCACCCCCTCCCAGACTACTGCCTAAGTAATTTCCACGTTCCTTCTGTTCCCTCCATTCTCAAGGTCAAATAGTAACTGCAAGACTATGTTGCCTTTGGTCATTGTTTGGTTTTGCCACTTAGCCAGTGAATGGACAGGAGCGCCTCCAGACCATTCTCCTGCTGCCGGGCTGCCCAGGAGGCGAGCTCCGCACCTGTCATGGAAAGCCAGGCAGACGCCTGTGGCCCGGGTCTGCAGAGATTGCCGTTGCCCACCTCCTGATGGCAAATTCCCGAGGGTGGGAATTGGTTCTGAATTAGTCCGGGTCCCTGGTTTCACAAATTATTTTTGGCCCTCAAATGGCTCTTTTCCTCTGTTCTCTCAGTTTGTCTTTGGTTGTGCTGCTTGCCTCTAGCCAGAGCCCTTTGGAATGCCTGTCCCTTGTAGCTGAGCCCTTGATGCCCTGAAATTGCAGAGTGGCAGGACTGGCCCCAGGAGGGAGTTTACTCAGGTGTTACCAGATGCCGTGTTCAGCCCATGGCTCAAAACCCCACAAGAGTTCACGTGATAACTGCCCAGACTAATGGTCTGCTAGGAAACACTCGCCAGCATTCCCCCAAACTCTGTTATCTGCAAAGTATTTTGCACTCAATACCCAGAAAATGTAAAATCTCTGGGCTCTTGTGGGTATTTCAAATATCAAGTCAGCAAAACTCAAAGCAGCTTTTGAAGCAAGTGTATAAAATGTGCTTGGAATAGCAATTTGCCTCTTCGTTTTCAGTAGCGGCTTGACTGTGTTTTCTGCTAGAGCAGTGTTCTTCACACTGGGGTATGTGCACAGCTTTCCCCACCACCACCACCACCACAAAGTCTGTAAGGACTTCCCAGAGGTACCAGGCAAGATAGTTTACACAGATGCATTGCTAGACCTTTACTTTCCATATGAATAATTTCCCCAAAGTCATCTGCCTTCTGAGGTAGGGGTGCTCTGGTACCCATAGATGCTTCATGCAGTCTAAAGAATGAGAAATAAGTGGAACTGACTTCAGAAATGTGAGCTGGGCTGGTTATCCAGGAAAGAGAGAAATACAGGGAAAGCAACAGAGGGGCCTTGTGGGGTGCAGCATAGGTGAGGTAGAAGGTGAGATCCAGAAACTACGACCTTGTCTTCCTTTGAAAACAGCAGACCTTTGAAAGAGACCAGTTCTCTTAGAGCAGAATTAACTGTAATTGGGAAAAGAATCTCCAGAAAACATTCCTGTTGGTGCTGATTATTGGTTTAAACTGTTAAGCTGAACCGAATAACAAGATTCTACCTGTGATTTGCCAACTAATTAGATAAATATAATAGAGAGTGGGGGTGGGGTAATCTACGGTGGGAGAGCCGTTATCCACAACTAATTTGGCTCCCAAACACATTGTCTATAAGTTACTCTCCCATTATATACCCTCCCTATAAATTGGCGGGTGTATTATAATTTCTTTTTTTTTTTTTTAAAGATTTTATTTATTCATTTGACACAGAGAGATCACAAGTAGGCAGAGAGGCAGGCAGAGAGAGAGAGAGGAGGAAGCAGGCTCCCCGCGGAGCAGAGAACCCGATGCAGGACTCGATCCCAGGACCCTGAGATCATGACCTGAGCCGAAGGCAGCGGCTTAACCCACTGAGCCACCCAGGCGCCCTGTATTATAATTTCTAATTCACAAAGTATTTTCACATTATCTCACTTAATCTCTTTATTCTTCCGCCGCCACAGTGAAGACCGGAGCCGCTAGGGTGAGCTCCCTTGTCTCCCAGCCTCACCTTTCTGAGTGAATCTGCACCTGCACCTCCCTGGCCTCTTTCCCTGTGGTGTCCTTGGAATGCAGAGTGCCCCATCTCCTGCCCAAGGCTAATTCCAGCCCCTCTCCTTCCTGGGGACCCCATCAATCATCCCCCACTCACTTCAGCATCTTTCTTTCAACTGGCTCTTTCCCACACACTAACATGGCCAAATCTCTCCTGTCTTCGGGGGAAACGAAGACCCGATGTTCCCTCTGGCTACTGTCTCCAGCATCTGCCCACTCAGTCAAGCTACGTGACGTGACGGCAGCTGCCTGCTCCCGTCTCACTCTTCAGCTCCCTGCTTCTGGGTTCAGCCTCCTCAAAGCCGTTCTCACAGGGGCCAGTCATCAAATCCAGAGGTCTTTATGCTACCTGCTCTCCTCCAGCCATTTGCAACTGAGGAACAATGCCTCCTTTCCATGGCTTCCAGGGCAACCTTCTTTCCAGACTTTTCCCTTTCATCTCTAGCTCCTCTAGCTCAGGCTTCTTCACTGAGTTATGTTCCTTCACCTGCTCTTTAAAAAAAACGATAATTATTAAAGTACGATATACATACAGAGAAGTATACAAATCCCAAGTTTACAGACTGATTTTCACCAGCTGAACACACCCAAGTAACTGACGCTCAGATCAAAAGAAAAACTGTTTCTAGTACCCCCAGAAATACCCTTTGCGCCCACTTACAACCCTCCACCCTCCCAAAGTGTAACCACCGTCTTGATTTTGAACATCAGAGATGCGTTTTGCTTGTGCTTAAACTTTATGTAAGTGTGGACTATAAATGTTTTGTGTCAGCCTTTTTTTTTTTTTCCCCTCAGCATTGTGGTTGGGAGAATTATCCATATTTTTGTAGGTGTAGTTTGCTCACGCTTACTGCTTAGACTATAGGAGCTTTGACGGAAAGAATACCCCATAATTCATGTATCTGTTCTGCTGTGATGGGCATTGGGAGAGTTTCCACATTTTGCTATTAGCAGGTGTGCCAGATAAAACACTCAGTTGCCTGCTTCTTAAATAGTGAGCTCCCTATATTTCCATTCTGGACTGTTCTATGTGCTCCCTCAGAGGGGCTCTAGATTATTGTGGAGACAAAGATTGCTTAGACATGAGATCAGCCTCTCCCTCCTCTCACTAAGTAAGAAAGAAAGCCCATAGAAATGTTCCAAGTAAATATGTTTTCAAATGGTACTATTTTCACATGCTAAAATTTAGTATCTGTAGACCATCTGAACAATAATAACAACCTGAAGTCCAAAATTCTTACAGGAAAGATTAAATTAGTGCCAACTATGTGCAAGATTCTCAAAGAAGAGAATGAATTAGTAAAATATAATTTATTTCTCAGTCTATGGAGCCAATGATTCCATAATGCCACTGAAAAATGCTTAAGTTCTATTTGTTTGGTCTTAATTTCTACTCCACAATAACTAGTGATGGGACCTGGACCTCTTCTATGACACTGTGTAAATGTTTTTAGCAAGGCAAAGGAGAAGCTGGGCATGTCTTTCTCACTGCCTTGAGTGGCCATGTCAAAGCGACAGGCAATAGCTCCAGGCCCCAAGACTCACCAATGACACTATGTCAAATAAGAGTCAAGACTGATTAATACATGAAATCAAACTGTAGAATATTTTAGGTAAAAGCAAAGTTCAGGGGTCACACTCACATCAAGTCTATAAAGAAATTTTGGCATTTTGCTATTGCTTAATAATTCAGAAACTATTTTTATTTTGGTATAATCATTCTCAGTAAAAATATAAATTTAAACCTAGCAATTAGTGCTTCATAGTAATAGACATTAATTTTATAATATCCTGTGGAGGTAGGGAAATGTGCACTACCTCAGTTCTCATGATTTCTAATTTTTTCTCCTCCAGAGATATTTTTAAATATGGGACTTTTAGACATTATTTTTCTGGAGAATTTCCTTTACTCAGTGCCAACTGGTTTTGAAATAGTCATCATTTCTCTCTGATGATAAACTGTGGTATTACTTCCACTTTTAGAAACAAAGGGGTAAATGTGTTTACAGTTTCACTTTAAGGCTCTTTAGAGAGAATTCTTATAACAATGAGTGGTAAATAAATTTTAGACAAAAAGTGGTTCAAAACTGGGAACAAATATCCATATCCCTCTTGACTCACTGGCCACCAAAGTGTTTGGAAAATCAGTCGGTATAATTCTCAATGTTTGGATCAATTGGAAAGTGGTTTAGTCCCAGCTAGTAATGCCTAACGAATGATGTGTTTTAAACCAGCCACACGTCTTCGCCCTTGTTCTGCCTTCACATGGCTTCACATGTTTTAAAACATTGTCAACCCTTTCCTAATAGACACAGGGACTGACAATATTGAATATGTTGGAGTTCTTCTGCTTCCTTAAAAGATGCTTGTGACAGTATAGTTCATCTCTTTTCAACTTTGCTGCAACTCTTTTGAGTTTTCTACTTGTGTTAATATTGCAGTCATGTCCCTACCGAGGAATTATATTCAGATACATTCCAATAGGCTGCAAATAGTATTTTGGGCTCAATGTCAGTTGGACCAGATCGGATCCTCTCCTTGATTAAGATAACTCGCAACAGGCAGAAATCTTTTGGTTGCCATTGATAGGAGTTGCATGAGCTAATTTAGGCAAAGGGGGATTTTACTGGAAGGATTGGGGGTAACTTACATCCAAATTGCCTGAAAGAAGAGCAGGGGAGCAGCTGTGTCCCAAGGACAGCTGGAAACGGGGACAAGGCCGCAGCTGGGACTCTGCCTCTGCCTCTCTGTGCATTCCCTTCATTCCCTTTTCCTGCAGATCAGATTTCTCCAGTGATGGGGTCCACAGCCTCGGGGCTCTGCCCGCCCCTATGGCGCTGCTCTGGGTGGAGGCCACCTCACATTCGCATCACATCCTTTGGTGAGCAGAAGGCCCCTTTGTGAAAAGAAAGATGCAGTCCTCTAGCAAGGCCCACGTTTCAGTGGCAGAAGCAAGTGAGATTTCAACCTGATCTCTGCTCCTCGCCTGGGGGCCTTTGCCTGAGGACCCACCGAAGCTAGGGTCCCCACACGGCTGGAATTTCTCATAGCTTCTGTCCCTTTGTAAGGGGGCTCATGCTTCCTCGGTTCCCCATCATGCCCCCAACTCCATTTACCAAGAGCCCAGCAACTCGGGTCTTGACTTTCTCTTCCTAAGAAGGAGCCAACAGAGTGGCAGCCTGCTTTCCTCAACAAAGGGCTTACGTGAATTAAAAGGGATTATGCTCTGAAGGGGGAAACGAGCCTTTAATCACCCCGAGAAGGACACAGCAGCCCAAGCCAGAGGTGCCCTGGGCGCCATTTATGTCGGTCGCTGTCCCTCCACAGACCGAGGGCTCCGAGGGATCTATCTCCTACTCGTGCGGCCCCCAAGCATGGGCTTTGTGAGACAGATCCAGCTCTTGCTCTGGAAGAACTGGACCCTGAGGAAAAGGCAAAAGGTAACAAGTGCAGTCTGCGGTCTCAAAGTGAGGTGTGGAGCAAATCAGCGGGGTGGGGGTGGGGAAGGCAAGCTCTCTCACGGGGCTCCTTGCTATTTAGCTCTAAAGCAAAGGCTTTAGGTGGCTGCTCCGTGAACCGCTCCGACAAGTGTCCTTCGCAGGAAGACCTGTTTCTCTGTCCAGAGATGGACACTTTCCACTTGCAGCCCAGCACGGCCACAGTATATACTCTTCTTTCCCCCTTCCTGCACGTGAACCTGTTGCCTGGCCCTCCCTTCCCCCCACCGCCTGGTTTTGAAACCTGCCAGTCCAGCCCACAAACTCTTGAGCATCCTAACAGTGCTGTGGGAAGATCCTAAGCCCCGAAGAACGGGCTCAAAGGAAAACAGAACTCTCAAAGAGCCTCCTAGACCAATGACGCTATGTTTCATTGATTCTGTGAGGTACACTGGCTTTCCCACATTTTCACATTTCTGACATAGGTCTGCAGCTCGTATTCAGGTGACAGTTTAACTAGACACGTCTGTTTCTTTCTTAGTGTGCAAAAAAATTTACAATTGATGGTGTCTTAGATTCAGTGAGCTACAATAACTTATCAACCAGCAAGACGTTTACCTGAGCCCTTTCAGGGAGCAGAGATAATGGCTGGGCTGGACCAGGGATGTAAAAGCAAAAGGACACAGATTCAACCCTGGACTCATTTCTAGTCTGGCTGGGGAAACCTGAAGGGTTTTGAGACAAGAGTAATAAATGTACCAAATACCCTCCAAGAAGTTCCGGCAAGAGGCACAGGTGAGCACAGGACCCCAAGAGTGTACATACAAACGCCAATGGGCTTCTAATTTTTTCTGGAAAGGGGTGAAGAGTGAATATGTGACTATATGGAAACATACACTTTGCTGCAGCCTTGCAGTCTTGCAAACACTAAATGACACCTAATGACTAAAGATGCCAAAAGAAGAAAGCGGGGGAGAGAAGGAATGAGGGGTGAGTAGAGCTGAGATTAGGCAGACAGGATGTAGGCAAGGCCGGGAGATTTTTGGAAGGAGAACACGGAGGAAGATTGGCTGTGAGGAGGAGGAGAATCGATTTGTTCAAAGCCTCGATTTGAGATGGGTTTATGCAGGCAGGAAAGGGTTTTCCTGGGTGTGGGAAAAAAGGTTAGGGAAGAAGGGAGCCAAGGAGTGGAACGTCTGATGGCCTGTGATGGGGTGTCTCGGTCAGGGTTCAGTCAGAGAGAATCGGGAGTATAAAAAGGTGTTAGCTAAGTACAAGGCTAGTCACTGTGAAAGAGGACAAGGATCATGGAGGCAGCCATTGTAGGATGTGGCTTCCATCCCCAGAGTTGAGGGAACCAAGGGAAGAATATGGAACTCCTAGCACTTGGAAACACAGAGGAGATGTTGGTGGAAACATAACTCAGACCTGTGGGGGAGGGGCACAGTCAGGCTGCTGTTTGGGTCTCCCACCTAGACCCATGAAGAGGGACCCTGGCTACGTTTGGAGTGAAGGGACAATAGCTTAATAATTAGCCCAGAAAAGAGCAAATAGCAAAGGACATAAACAAACCCTGTGCACAGACGGTCAGACCTTTCTACTGTGTGTCAGTGGGACAGGACTTACGGAGGCTACAGAGGGAAGCCAAGTTAGGACCCCCTCGGACATGGGAGACACCGCTGTCCTCAGGCTGCTTTCCTTGTCAAAGTTACTCTGATTTTCAAATTAGTGTTGAAGTCTTTTGTCTCCTTCAGGAGCCAAGTGCTAACAGTCATCCGAGGCTCCGTCCCTTGCTTCCAAGAGCTTCCCTTCCTGAATGAAAATAGATAAAAGTTAAACAAGATTCACTATTAAGTTCATGTATTTATTAATGTGTCCCTTCAATCAACAAACACTTAATAATCACTAGGCACTGTGCCAGGTCCTAGGTACCCAAAGGGCAAACAAGACAAGCTTAGTCCTTGTCCACATAATGTTTAGAGTCTGTGAAATGCCAAGGAAAATCCAATCTGCAACTATTTCTTTGTTTCTTTCCCATAAGAAATTAAGATTCTCACTTAGTTCTACTCTCAATGTGCTCTTTGCAGCCCTCAAACAATATCCTTGGGGACTTTACCTGATGACATGATTCCATTTCTGTGGCAAGCATGTTGCTATTACAGAGAATGACCCTATTTTCAAAGACCGTGTTTAACTCAGAGGCCCTCACCGCCCCTTCTCCCTTTCCCTGGTGTTGGCCAGTGTCCCCTGTTCAGGGATTCCGCCTTTCCCAGAGTGTGCTCTGAGGGGGAACACGTTGCCAGCTTCTCTATGGTGAGACAGGACTGCTCAGGCTGAGAACCCCGGCTGAGGGAAGCTCCCAGAACTAGACCTGGTCTGGGCTGACATTCATTTGATGCCATTGGGTGGCATCGTTGGGCAAAGCTCATTGGGTGTGCCTCCTTTCCCTGAAAGCTCCCCGTGTCGGGGCTCCCGGGTGTCATCCCCTTGTCCCAGCTTCCATGTTAGTGCAGGACGTTTGGGGAGGCCTGAGGACTCATGAGAGTAGGGGCGTATTATGTGCTGGAGAGCTGGTGCGGCTGCAGGCTCTGAGCCGGGGCCCAGCATTAGGCGAGGGTATAGGGAGGCTGGGCAGCCTGCTGCAAGCGTGCCCAGGTCCTAGGTCTGCATTGATCCAGCCAAGAATCCTCGGTGGGTTGTGGGCTCGGAAGGGAGAATTAAACAGCTCGCTTCAAGCCTCAGTTACCCACCTTTAAATTGGAAACAGATGAGGAGGGAAGGAAATCTAGCTGGCTGAGATTTGAAACAACAAGCACAACGCTGCCCTTCCCAGCAACCCCTCCTCCCCCGTGTAGATGGAGTAGTAAAGAGGGGGAGGGGAAGAAAAAAAAAAAAAAAAAAGAGAGAGAACAAGGAAATACCAGTTTGGGGGGGAAAAATTTCCATCGGCCCCTTCTGAGCCTTGGCTGGGTTTAATTAAAGTTACAGACATGTTTAAAGGGAAAGGGTGGGGGGGAGTCAGAGCCACCCTGAAAACATGTTTTTAATTACGCTGTGGAATTTCTCCCTGGGGTATGCCTGCGCACAGTTGCGCATCAAGGACAAGGATGCCGCTTTGGGGTGGGGCTGCGGAGCACGACTGGGGCGGGGGCCACAGCGAGAGGTTGCTGTGAGGACCTGCCAGGCCGGAGAGGAACGGCCTGGCCCGTGGTCTTTGTGCAGGAGGGAGTGTGCAATGCAGCCCCTCCAAAACAAACCCTTGCAGAGTCAGAACAATAACAGTGACCTCTCAACAAACATTTGTCCAAGATTACCGAGATGACCTACCCCAGGGGGTCTCAGCCGGCTGCACGTTGGCATTACCTGGAAAGTGTTAGAAACAAACAGGAAGCAACCTGTTGTCCCACGCCCAGAGAAACCCGGGAAACTGATGTGGGGCATGGCCTGAGCTCCCCCAACCTAATTCCAGCTGGCAGCCGCCTGGGAGCTGCCTTCAGAGAAGGTGGTCAAGTGAGGAGCAGGCACTCGGGGCAGAAAACAGTAGCCATAACTCAGAGATTCGGGGAAGGCAAACACCTGCAAGGTCCCACTCGTCCCGGGCCCGGGAATGAGAATTCTGATCTGGTCTGCCACTGAGGGGGGCTTCCAATCACAATGCCTTGTAAACACCAGATGCTTCAAAAATACAAGAATGAACGAGTGAGGGGCGCCTGGGTGGCTCAGTGGGTTAAGCCGCTGCCTTTGGCTCAGGTCATGATCTCAGGGTTCTGGGATCGAGTCCCGCATCGGGTTCTCTGCTCAGCAGGGAGCCTGCTTCCTCCTCTCTCTCTCTCTCTGCCTGTCTCTCTGCCTTCTTGTGATCTCTATCAAATAAAAAAAAAAAAAAAAAAAAAAAAGAATGAACGAGTGAATAGAGGAGAGTGCATGTGACGAACACGCCGAAGAGGGTGGGGGTGCACCAGCTTGCACCAGTTTGGGTGTTTTATCCGTGGACTCCTCCCCCGGTCCAAGCCCGCAAACAGGTAGAGCAGGGGACAGTGGGTGGTGAGTGTCTCAGGAAGCCCTGCGTTTCCAAACTGGCAAATGAGCAGTCTTGAATCCAGAAAGGGAGAAGGGCAAGAAAACTGAATGCAAGTGGGGGGCCAGCCTAAGATCTTACTGGTCATTTTAATGATACCCCCTTCTTCCTCAGCCTGTACAGCCTGTCGTGACCTATAGCGTCCTCGCGGTCTTTGTGGGAAGTGTGGGTCAGGAATAAAGGGCTTGTGTTTAACTGAACGTTACCTTGTGCCAGATTCTGCTTTGGGAGGTGGTTCTGGTACCAGCCCCATTTTACAGACGAGGTCCTGAGGCATGGAGTGACTAGACAGGGCTACCCAAGGTCATACAGTTAATAGGGAGCAGAGCAAGATAAAACCCACAAGACTGACGCAGTCAACTCTTAGGGGATACTGAAGGACAAAATAGTCTCATTTCACAGATAGGAAAACTGAGCCTGGGTGATCAAACAAGCCCTAAAGTGATTCTTAGCCCAGATTTTCCTATTCCCAAACGTCTGACATACCAGACTACTCCCAGACAGACATTGCTACATGGAAGGAAGCAGACCGACTTGGGAGAAAGCCAAGGTTGCACACAATTGTCTTAAGGGGAAGAATCAGATGTGTGGAATCTGGACTGGTTGCCTCACTTCCTCGGTGAAGACAGCACAAACGACTTCCGGTTTCAGTGCTTGCTCCTATCCCTCTCCCTGTGATCTTGCCAGGCTTGTTCCCTGATCTTACTTGTGGACAGAAGGACCTGGGATGGAAGGCATGAAGCCAGTGTACAGAACATGCCTCCAGGGGTGCGGTTTGTTAAATCAGTTGGTGACCTGAGCGTCACCTTCAGCTTTCCAAGGAGCCTCCTAGACCAGTCCCTCACAAAGGCTCACTCATTCCTTATTTATGGGGCACCTGCTGTGAAGCTGGCCCTGTGTCAGTCAAGGGTGCTAGAATCACAGTAGTGACAGGGAGAGACATGGTTGCTGCCCTAAGGCAGCTCACCATCAGTGAGGGTTCCATTTTCATGGAGTGATGACCCTGATTTACAATGAGTGATAAGACAAGGGAAGTGCAGGGTGCTGTGGGAACAGCTGTGCTGGTCTGGTAAGGGTGAGAGAGTGTTAATAGTGAGATAGGGTGCCTGGGGGAGAGGCTCAGCCCCTCCTCCTCCTCTGATTTGCTGCGCCGCCCCCCCGCCCCCCGGCCGGGAGTGGGGGGGTGGGAGTGAGGGGGGCGGTGGGAGTGGGGGGGGGTGGAACAGCCAGCATTCCAGTGGCTAACCAGGGCGCTTGGGGTCAGTCCCTGTAACACTGGATGAGATTGTCCCATACTGATGTTTCGCCATCTTGTAGGAGCATGTGTAGGGAGAGCCCTGAAAAGTGAGTGCCTTAAGGAAAATCTACCTTATGAATAATATATAATAACATTTTGGTGTGTTTCTCTAACATATCTTCCCTAGACGTATTTTGAAGAAAACATTGAGTAAAACGTTACAACTGCTTAATCACCAACTGCCCTAAACATTTTTTTGTTTTTTCTTCAAGGCCCTATCTTCCCTCCACCCCCCTGCCACTACTTTATGTTACAATTTGCAATAATTCTGTAGCCAGCAGACTCTACTAGAAGGAAAAGAATAGGCATTTACTGAGTCCCTGCTATGGAGTCTACCACTTTGCTGAGCATTTATGTACATTTCTTTGAAAGGAATGACAAAGGGTTAAAGACTGTGCAAATGGCCCCTAGCTGGTCTAGATATATTTAAGTCTCTCTCTTAGCCAGCGGAACAAGTTCTCCTTCGGATCTCAGGAGTTTCCTTCCTAGGGTTTCTGGAGTGGGGGTTGGGTAGAAAAACTATTTCATTCCCCGAATTACATTCCCTCCTCCCAGCCCTCCCACACAACCCTCCCACACCTGCAACCTACCCCTTAGGAGCAACACCATGGAGTGTGGCTCCAACAACCAAGTGTTTCTTCCTTTGGAATCAAGGGTCCTTAAAACTCTTGAGTCGAACCTAATTTAAGTACTGGCTTTCAACCATAGGTCGTTATCAGCAGCTTCTGTCAGTACTGTAAAAACTGACCGCAGTATGCCCTGCTTTCTTCCTTTAAGCAATAAGAAACTGTGCAAGGAAAGATGTTGGTAAACCCTTATTGACTTTGCTATGGATCACAGTGTTCAGAGTCCTTGGCTCATTCATTCAGTGGCCATGTATGCAAGGTCTAGTGGGAACTAGAAGAAGCCAGGGCAGTAGGGAAGGGCAGAAAATGCACATGAGACATGTGAGAGCTGGTGACCTACAGAGCAGAACCTGGTTTCAGGTGCACAGCAACATCTGAGGAGTTCTGAAGCACACATCTCCATCCTTGATGAAAGTCTCATGTCAAGGCAGTTTCCTGAAATAGAGTAGAATCCAGATGGACACAAAGTCTTGTGAGCCTAATATATCAGGGTAGGGGTAGTAAAGGAAATGGGACAAGAGAAGGAAGTCTGGGGCGCTTGGGTGGCTCAGTCAGTTAAGTATCTGACTTGATTTTGGTTCAAGTCATGATCTCAGGGTCATGAGATCAAGCCCTGTGTCAGGGTATGGAGCCCGCTTAAGATTCTCTTAGATTTTTTTTCTCTCTCTCTCTCTCCCCGTCTGTCCTCTCCCCCCCTCCCCCTGCCACCCCCAGCACTCTCTCCCTCGAAAGAAAGAAAGAAAGAAAGAGGGAAGGAAGAATGGATGGGAGGAAGGAAGGAAGGGGAGAAAAGGAAGTCCTTTAGGAAATATACCACAACCAAGATCTATGGCACAGACACGTGCTGAGCTGTGTGTCCACTCTGGGTGTGTCTTCTGTAATTTCTTGCCATCACTGGTCTTTCTCTCTTTTTGTCTTGTTTTTCCAGATCCGCTTTGTGGTGGAACTTGCATGGCCTTTGTCTTTATTTCTGATCTTGATCTGGTTAAGGAACATCAACCCACTCTACAGCCAACATGAATGTAAGCATGAAGAGGGCAGAAGGGGGGAACCCTGGCAAACGTTTCATTTAGAAAGGTCTTAAGCGGGGACGCCTGGGTGGCTCAGTTGGTTAAGCAGCTGCCTTCGGCTCAGGTATTATCCCAGCGTCCTGGGATCGAGTCCCACATCGGGCTCCTTGCTCGGCAGGGAGCCTGCTTCTCCCTCTGCCTCTGCCTGCCATTCTGTCTGCCTGTGCTTGCTCTCTCCCCCCTCTCTGATAAATAAATAAAATCTTAAAAAAAATAAAAAATAAATAGAAAGGTCTTAAGGGTTTGGGGTGCCAGGATTGGATCTACTTATCATCATTTCATGCCTCCGGTGCAGAAAACAGATTCATTGGCATGATACAAATGAACTTTTTAATCCTACATCTTTGCAAATACTTGTATGTGGTTACTGAAGAATTGTGAAATTAGTTTTTGTTTTTGTTGATTTTTTTTTCTCTATACCTAAACTCTTACTAGTTTTAAAGGGAGCATATTATAAATGGGCTCCCTAAAATATTCTGGAGACCAGTTTAGGGAGTTGATATATATAGTGCTGGACAAAAATGAGAAGGGGTAGTACACAGCCATGTGTAGTAATATATTATTTCTTGGATCTCAGAGGTATCCTGGGACCTGGGATGAGCCTGTGAATGCCCCTTTTATTCTCTGCTCCTGGTTTCCAGCGAGGATGACATCTTCTCCCTCTAGGTAGCTCATGTGCAGACCTCAGGAACAATATGAACATTCTCAGTGCCTTATTTTTACTCTTCTCCTTCTTGTTCATGAGTTTTAAGCCCCAAGTTCTGGATCAGTCTCTTGTCTATCAAACTCTTGCTTATTTACCTTGTTCCTCCTGCCCCCTCTTCTCCCCAACCCATCATCCCACCACCACCACTGCTAAAGGAGCCCATAACTTCCAACCTTCTTGTGTGCTTGGGGTATGTGCTCATAAAAATAGTTGTGGAAAGAGCAGGTGAGCCTCACTTCCTAAATCATCTGAGCAATGTTGTGGAGCCATCTTGGGCTAACATCCCTCCACCATACCCCACTCTATTCCCCCTCCGCGCTGCCCTTCATGCCTCCATCAATTGTCTATCACCGTACTGCATGGGGAGCTTGAGAGGAGAGACCCTGTCTCTGGCACTGGGCACATGGCCTGGCATATATTAGATGCTCCTGCTTCTTAAATGTTGATGAATGAAAGAAAACACCTGAGGGCTGGGCTCCTTCCTGCAGAGGCCCAGCAACTAGAAGTGGCATCCCACATGGTTTCCATAAGTAACTCCTTGTCTTCATTTCCTGTCTTCAAGGCCATTTTCCCAACAAGGCGATGCCCTCAGCAGGAATGTTGCCGTGGCTCCAGGGGATATTCTGCAATGTGAATAATCCTTGTTTTCAAAGTCCCACCCCGGGAGAATCTCCTGGAACTGTGTCAAACTATAACAACTCCATGTAAGTATTGAGATGCCCCAAATCTCAGGATAGGGCTTGAGGGCATTGGTTCTAAACCTGGGGGCGGTTAAAGACCATCCCTAGAAGCTGATAAAAACCAATGGCCCCTCTTCCCCCCAAAATGGACACACACACACATACACACACACACACACACACACAAAGCATTACATTGTGCATAAGATTTCTGGTTACTTGAGGACTCCAGGTTAATGACCTCTCCTCTGGGGTCTATTTTTAAGTCAAATCCCGTAAGAAGAGAGTCTATCTTAGAAATTCCCTTTCAGAGCAGGAGGTGGGAGAACACGATATGAGCATGTCCTAGAGATAGAGGCTCAAGGATGTGAGGCTCAAGGGTCATCCTTCACCCCCTGGGCTGATCTTGAGTTTACCTGAGGGACATCAACAAGGCTCATTTGGGAGTGGGCTTCACTGTGCTTATATAAACACCAGGTCAGATGGAAACAAGATACTGGGTTACTCCAGTTTTTTTGTTTTTTTGTTTTTTGTTTTTCCTTAAAGTAGCTCTGCGTATAATTCCTCTGGGACAAACCTGCATTTGACTCAAGAAAAGGGATACTTGACAAGTCAGCCCCATGCTCAGAGGTAGCCTTCCCCACTGGGAGCAAACTATGATTGCTTTTACCCTATCCTGGCAGAGTAGGGTAGTCCTGATAGAGACTTGTGCCCTGTAAGCCTGTGATACGTATCTGTTTGCCAATCTTTGGAATATAAAAAGATGGAAGAGGGAGCATCTGTCTTCCTGAGACTGTCTGGAAGGTGACATTTTAGCTGGGAGTGCAGGGCTACAAACACTTCCTGGAGGCTCTAACTTGCAATCTCTAACTTCAGCTTGAGTCCCCTAGAGGGGTTTGAGAAGGAAGACTTCCCCATCCATAGAGATGGCGTGGGGTCGCCCAGAGGGATCAGGGATCCTGGAAGACAGCTCAGTGGGGGCTAGCTGGGGCTTTGGACGGACTGGCACTGGTGGTGTCTAGAACCTGAGGGAGTTGGGGAAGGACGGCTTCTGACTCCAGCTGTACTCAGCATTAGAACCAGGAAATCCAGGTTTCACATTTCGCACCCTCATTATAGGTGAAATACTGGCTTATTCAAGGCTCTTTTGCCTGCAAGCCACAGAAGCCCATTCCAACAAGCTGTAGCCCTAGAGGGAGATAGATGATATGGACACTAGACCTTCTTGCAAAGCCAGGGGAAGTCAGGCAGGCCTCAGGAGGGGTGGGACAGGAGCTGGATGGCCACAGACCTGCTCTCTCCTCTCTGGGCCTGCAGAGTTCAGCCTCTGTCCCTTTGTCTGTGCAACAGCTATATTTACCTCTCTCCACCGACCAATGTCCCTGCTTCTCAATGCCCGTGCTGGCTATGGTTGCCCAGTTCAGAGCACCTTGCCTTGGGCAACTGGAAGGACATCTTTCAATACCATTCAAATTCCTGGGAACAGAGATGATTGGTTCAACTTCATTTTCCTCATCTGGTCAGCCAGATGTGAGTGTATATGGGTGTGTGGTGCCCACTTACAGGGAGGAACTTGTGGATTAAGCATGGCTGTCCATGCCTATGAATGGCTGGCCAGGTGAGGTCTCCGAGAAGTGGCAAACTCTGGGAAGAACCTCCTTTGAATGTCATCCTGCTGAAGGCTTCTCTGGGTGGGAAAGACATAGAGCATGGGGTTAAGAGGTAAGTCGGCCCTGCTGAAGCTGGAAAACTGAACAAAATGCTCACCCGCCCTATGAGTCTGTTTGTACAATGAAGTTGAAATAGCCTTTTCTCCTTTGGCCTTGGTGGTATTAAAATGATACGTAATGTCATAGCTAGGGCAAGCATATGGGGTCTCCAAAACTAGCAAGCAGTATTATTACTATTATGAAAATGACAATATCTTTGCTAACGAAGCTTTGTCTTTCTTACAGCTTGGCGAGGGTGTTTAGAGATTTTCAAGAACTCGTCATGAAGGCACCAGAGAGGCAGAACCTTGGCCATGTTTGGAAGGAACTTCAAACCTTGTCTCAACTCATGGACACCCTCCGGACTCACCCCGAGAGAGTAGCGGGTATGCTGGGCTTGCTCCTTCTCATCCATCACTTGCCTCTCCCTTGCCTTACCTGTCAGAGAGACCAAAGGCACAGGAAAGAGAAGGAGATTTAGTGCGGAAAGATACTAGAGGTGGCAGGAAGGACGGGCTCTAGAGGTGGCATGAAGCTCACCTTGGTGAGGACTCCTCTTTCTATCAGTTTAAGAGTTAGGAAGTTGAGGAGGGCAGGAAAGTTCTCATTCCCGGCAAGTCTAGACTCAGAAAGGAGTGGTTGCGCTCTGGGAAGGATGAGGCTAGGTTAATTCTGGAAGCAGGAGGAAAAGGGTAAAGGGAAAGGTGTGGGAGTATTTTCATGGAGCACTAGAGAGTGAGCTAACCAGAACTGCGTGGAAGCAATGCCAAGTAAGGGGCCAGAGAGGTCAGAATGTGTATGTTTATCATGGTGTAAATATGCACGATCATTCCATTTCTTCCAGGGATATTCAGCCTCCCGGGCCCTGAGGCACAGCAGATGTAGAGGGAGATGATACGGGGCTGGGGGTTTTAAGGAGGTACTGCAGAAGGTCCAGGAGGCAAGGGTGGTGACTGGAAAACAGGCATCGGGTCCAGGCTGCAGAAGGATGGATGGGGAAACCAGAAGTACTGAAATGGCCTGGGGAAGATCAGGGGACAAGGGAACAGAGGCCCCTGGGAGTTCCACAGTCCTGTGGACAGTCCCCTCTCAGCCCCTGTTTAAGGACGGGTGTGCTGAGCGGGATAGAGGGCTTGATGACGGTGGTCAAAGAGTGAGCTCTGCAGATCCAGGATTTCAAAGGTAGGAAGGAGCAGGGAGAAGAAGCCCCTGGGTATGGCCGGGGTGGCTGAAGCAGGGCAGAAGTGAAGGTTGAGCTGATGAGGATACCAAGGGACCAAGAAGCCAGGCTGTTGGGAAACTGTTTGTGTGGGCAGGTAGGGGAGATGGTTACCAGGGTAGGACAGTCACTTGGGCTCAGGAGCAGTGAGGGCCGGACGTGGCAGAGGCTTGGGCACGAGCTGGAAGCCTCCCCCCACTAACCCTCCACCATCCCCAGGAGGGCAGATGAGCAGCTGGGAGGGAGAAAGCCCCGCCAGAAATCTAGGGCTCTCTGCAGTCCTGCAGGGGAAACGTGACCACCAATGGGGGAAGACTGTGAAGGCTGGCGGCTTAGAAGCAGTGAAGAGGTCCTGCATGCATCCTATGTTGCTAGGACAGGGGGGCAGGGGGGACTCTCGGGATGGCCTCCGAGGATGACGGGGATGAGCAAGGGGTCTACCAAGGGGACGGAGAGGCTGGATACAACGGTTCCTGTTCAGGGTTCTGAACAAGAGAAGTGGGAGAATGGTAGGAATCAGCCTTCCAGGGGGTCCTCACCCATGCAGCTGGAGAGACGGATCAGAGCGGGTACCCACGCTGAGGGCTCCCAAAGCAGAGGTGGAAAGACAGAAAGAACAGTGACCACACCTTGGGGAGGGTGGTGGAGGGATGTGTGTGGGGGGGCGGGGGGGCTTCAAGAGAACAGAACTCCAGAGGGGCAATTACCCTTAGGAAAGTATTATCCTCTTCCCACCTGGCCCCCTTTTCCCTTCTCTCCCTATGAGAGCAATGAAGGACAGGAGTATGTTCAGAGAGCATGTTGAGTTGACTTCATTACATTTTAATCCTCTCCAAAATAGTAACACATGGACTGTAGGTAGTAATATTCTACAAACCAGATTATAAACATGACCTTCTGTGCTGCCCTGGATAGAAGAGTTTACTCCGCTCGAGCTGGAGGACCTTCTAAGGTGTGAGCACAAGCAGAATTTTCGTAGGAAGAGAAACAGGGGAGAGGCAGCAACCGGAAAGCACTGTTTTCCAGGATTCAAGAAGCAGATGAGACCATGGGCTGTCTAACCCCTGGAGTGATTGCCTACCTCATTCATCCTGTGGGATCTGGAAGGAGGCAGACATTTCGTTTTGTTGTCTCATTGTCAGATGGAGTCCAGCTGGGAGGACATGTAAAGGAAATCATTTCAAACCACAATTTCTCTGCGGTCTTTATAGTGTGTATATGAGAACCAAAGTCACAGCTTCCCAACCTCAACACAGGCCTAGTTTTGAATTGGCATACAGGTGGTTCCTTCTGCTGGCCCTCAGTCTGTGGAGGGAAGTTCTCTAAAGGAGAGCAGCTTCAGAGGTCTGGAGAGACACGGTGGGAAAAGGTCAGCCAAGGCTCCCCAAAGGAATCTGGGGGCTGGGAACAAAGATTCCACAGCACCCTTGACCTTGGTGGCCATAAGAGGGGACAGGGGGCCATCCCCAAAGTCTCTGAAGGAATTCTAGGCCAGGCATCTAAGATTTCCCAAGTATCCACCATCAGGATGGCGGACTATTTCAGGGTCCATCCCAGGGTCACTTGGGGACTTGCTCACTGTCAACACTGAATCCTCGGCCCAAAGCCCCTGTGGAGGGTAAAGCCTTGGGGAACGAGGTGGGCGGCTGTCATTGGTATGTGCTTTTGCCTGTCAGTTTCCAGTCACCTGGGAAAGTATGCAGATGGCTGACCCAGGTGGCCTTTTCTTTTCCTAGCAAACCTGTTGTACAGCATTCTCCCCAGGAGAGGATTAATGGTAAAACACCAGACGTGAAGCCCCCTCCCCTCTCAGCCCCAAGCAAGCACTGTGGTCTCTCAATCATCTTCAGACACCTTCTTCCCACGAGCCCCACACGTTCTCCTGGCTTCTCTCCCACCCCAACCCTCAGGTCCCCTTGGCTCCGCGGGCCTCAGCAGCCCCCTCCCCCAACCTCTTCCCAGGGAAGCGAACAAGAAGAACCACATTTTAAACAAAATTTATTTTTGTTTCCTCAGGCCCCCAGTTCACATTTCTCCCTCGGGAGTCTAGTGGAGCTTCTGTCTGGTATCAGCCACCTCTTACATCTTGGGCCCCACACTCTCACTACAGGGCGACCCCCACCCCTCTCTGCGGAACCACCATGCTCCTGCCCCTTCCCCCATAGAGCCACAGCAGCCCAGTCACCTGGGTGAGGCGGAGGGAATGGTTCCCTCCCCAGCAAGATATTCTTAGGCAAGGTCGGGAGAGTGAGTTAAAGAATAACGAATTGACAAACAGTCAAATGGGTTGCCGACTCTCAGGTCACAACCACAAGTATTTATTGGGTGCCTCCTGTCATTCCACAGGTGTTCGTCAAGGCCCTGATTCCACGTCAGGCTCTCATGCTTCGTGTCAGAGAGAGGTGTCCTCAAGGGCTTACCTCTGTGCGCCAAGCATTGCTAGCATGATGAGGGATAAAATGAAGGCAGGGTCCTTAGCCCCCTCCTCTCCAGAGACTCGTGTGTGTGTGTGTGTGTGTGTGTGTGTGTGTGTGTGTGTGTGTGTGTCCAGGGAGCCCCTGAGGCCAGTGTAGGACATAATGCTGACTATGAAGAAGTGATTGTGAGAAAGAAGAATGACCGAGCTGGGGTCCAGCGGAAGGAAGAAAGGAAGCTGGGTTTGGAAGATGACAAGACTTATGTTATCAGAAAAAGGGGAAAGCAAGAATAAAATAGAGCAGCCCCTTTCAGACCCCCTTCTGCTCCTGGGATCCCTCCTATATTCTGGTTTCCCAGGGGCCTTTGGGCTTTCCCCGTGGGAAAGGTGGTAACACTGCCTGGTAACACAACTCCCCAGAGTCTGTCGTGAAGCGGAGACTCAGGTCTTATTGTCCCTGCCCTAGCTACATGGGCAGGTCCCTGGCTTGACCCATCCCCTTTGAGGAGGAAATGAGCAGCAACCTCCATCTGGACCAGGCCCTTCAGGGAAGCACACAACCTGAAGACAGAAGGGAAGGCTGTCAAGCGCTCAGGGGAGTAGGCAGGCCTCTTGGCTGCCTGGTGAAGGGAGAATTTGGGGGAGAGAAGATGGGGTGCTGGGGTGTTAGGAGCAGGAAGGAGCAGGAGCACTGGATAATTAGAGTTAGACAAAGGAGAACTAAGAGGTAAGTAGTCAGCCAGGCTCCTGGGGGAGTTGGGATGTACACATGGGCACTTTCATGAAACCCAGATGTTTTCCCTTAATGTTGAAATGATTTCCTAAGCATCTGGGCCTGTAAGCATCTTTTCTGGCCAGCACCCCGTGAACTGTGGCAGTGGCCCACTTGAGGTTGAGTGTTGGCCCTGTAAGCAGGCAGCGGAGGTGGTTAGCCTGGGGGTGAAGCTCCTGGGAGGCGTCAAATAGTAATATAATCAGAACAAGCATCTATGAAGAGGGCCCATGTTTTCAGGCCTGGGAGGCCACTTCACAGTCCTTAGCCCAAGTCACCCTCACAATATCCCTGTGAGGTGTGCAAAGTACAGACACAAAGCATTCAATCACTTGCCACGGGGTCACCTTAACAGCTAGGAGTCCTTTATGCCTCCTTATAAAAAATTTCTGCTTTTAGTACGTCCCGAGGAAAGCCAGGGAAAATGTAATTGGGGCTGATCAAGGCACAAAATTATAAGTCCAGGCAATAGACCATCTCCTCTTTCCCTCCTAAAGCTTTTCTTGCCCCAAACAGGCCCCTTTCTCCTAGTCTATGTCAATACCCCAAGCTTAGAGTCTTAGCTGAGATGACAGAAATGCCAGGAAGAGCCCTCTAACCCATGACAACACAGTGTGGACACGGCATGTAAGTCCTCTCATTCCACACTAGGCTTTTTCAGCCTTAACACTAATGATATTTTGGACCAGATGGTTCTTTGTTTTGTAGTGGGGAGGGAGTTATTCTGTCCACTGTGAATGTATTACCAGTATCCCTGGCCTCTACCCCATAGCACCTCCCCAGTTGCTGCACCCAAAAATGTCTTTAGACATTGCCAAATGTTCCCAGGGGAGACAAAATTACCCCACTGTACTTCCTCACCCACATCTGGTTGAGAGTCGCTGTTCTAGACCAATTCTACAACACAGCTGATGACCTCTCCCCTGTCCTGAGCTAACTTCTTCCACTTTTTGTGCCTCCTCACTAAGTTTTGCCTGGCTGCATCATCAGTAAACGCCGTGACTGTGTTGGTGACAGCCTAGGGGCAGGTGTCCTGACTTCCAAGCTGCCTTGGAACCGAAGAACAGAACCTTCTGCTGAAAGCTGATTAGAAATGCTTCCAACATGTTCTACGTGTTCTCCCTTTTTTGACTTATTCCCCATTTGACACCCTGTTCTTTCATTCATATACAGGAAGAGGGATACGAATTCGGGATGTCCTAAAAGATGAAGAAACACTGACACTATTTCTCACGAGAAACATTGGCCTGTCTGACTCAGTTGTCTACCTTCTGGTCAACTCCCAAGTTCGTCCAGAACAGGTAGGTGGAGATCACTGGCCCCTGGAGGGGAGGGGTGAGCCCTGAGCCTGAGAAAAAACAGGGGAGACCTTGCATTATTTTTCCTTCTTGTTTCATGTTCAAAATCCATGATTTGTTCCAAATATTCAGAAAAATACCTGGGGGGGGGGGGTCAGTTGAAATAACGAGCCTTCCTGGCATAGGATTATGAAGCAACCCATCCTGGCAGCACTTCAAACAACTCAGATTTGTATAACTGGAAAGAACCTCGGAGAACACGTGGCTCAGAATCCTCTTAGAACTGAGGAAACTGAGGTTTACTCACATATTTATCAAATATTCAGGGACATCCTAGGTACTAAAATACAGTGTGAACAACATAGGCAAACCCTTCACTCTGGGAGCTTATAGTCCTGCGGGGACAGCAGGTGATCCTCAAATAAGCAAAGATACATATGGAGCATTTCCGGGTCAAGATAGGTGCTGAGAGGAAAATCTGGCAGAGCTGGGTGTTGGGGAGGGTCTAGGAGGCATGGGATGGAGGCAGACTGAAATGAGATGGTCAGGGAAGGCCTTCCTGCTGAGATGGTATCTGAACCCACCTGCCTAAGCAGAAGGCAGCGGTGGGTGGGAAGCGCTGGGAGAAGAGAGTTCTCAGGTGAGAAATGGGCTGCGCATGCACAGTGTGTGAGTGCACGGAGCTGATCTTCCCCTGGCTACAGACCTCTGATTGCCTGCAGGTTTTCTTCTCAGTGCCAGGCAAGCTCCTTCTTCTGTCCCCACTGCACTCTCTGACCCATGCCCCCCATGCATTTCATAATCTCATGCATTTCATAATCTCCTATATGTATTCAGAGTGTTTTTAAAACCCCTAATACATGACTTTCCCCATCTGTGGGAGTTCTGGGCCTCAGGGGCTCCTGCCCAGCCTCCTGGGCATGCGGGTTTCTGGCTTGATGAACAAAGTGAGAATGCAAGATAAGCAGGGGCCCAGTAGAGCAGACACCCCTCCCGCCTCTCCTGGCCAGGTCTGCACCTCCTCCAGACTCCAGGGGAGACTGAGACATAAACAGAGAATTTCAGGGCCTGTGTCAGTACTGAGATAAAAGTCTGCACCCAGAGGAGGGAGGGGGTACCCCAGACGCCTGGGCAGGGCTGGCTCTGTCCAAAGGGGTTTTCGGGCTGGTCCCCTGCAGCGTGGTGAAGAAACCCATACCTGCTTTTCTGGCTTCTTAGACTGTGAGGTTTCCCCTGAAACCACATGAGGGGAACTGAGGGTCAGCCCTGAGACAATGTGTCAGAGCCTTTGGAGAGCAGGACCTGCACTGCCCAGGCGCTTGAACTCAGACCTGGCTGCCCTGCTCCACTCTCCCTCCCACGCCCACCTGGGTGGGGGCAGGGCGGGGGACTGGTGGGCCAGCATCCACAGCTCATTCTCCGCTTTGCTTTCTCTTAGCTCATAAAACTCAAGTCCTGGAAATGCCTGTGATGACTTCCAGTTGGTAATAAAAGGGAGATGAGATAAGGGCAGGAATTTAGGGGAAATTTCTTTCCAGCTCCTCACTGACGGGACATTTGGGTCTCAGTTGCTGTGCTGTTGGCATCAGAGCTGAGCCTTTCATGTGGGGGGAAGGGGCCAGTGTCACTGGATTTTGCTATTGTGTAGGGTTGCTCCCTCTGATTAGCTGGTGCTTCCCTGATTAGCAAATGTCAGAGCTTAAGAGGAAGCACAGAGCTCCTGCTGCTGGAAGAGGCTGGTCCTGTTGTCCCAGCTCCTCTGGGCCCTATGCCCTCCCTGCTTCTCAGCATGGTCGCCAGCTACACCTGCTTCCCCATCTCTGTCTCAGGCCTCCATCCAGTTGTGCCACTCCTTACCAGCACCGTCCACCACCGTTTTCCTCCACGATGGAGGGGGCTCACCGTTATCAAGCCCGGCAGTTAGCCATTTCCATAGTGGTTCTACTGTTAGCCACAGTAGCTGAGGAACTGAATTTTAAATATTATTTAATGTTGATTAAACTTAAATAGCCACATGGCGCTTACAGCTCTCTGCTTAGTCTCAGCAAACATGGGATTTTGTTCTTCATCAGGACTGCGTGCCTCTCCGGGGTCCTCTCTGCCTGGTACCGGAGATCCCCCTCTCCCCATCTAGGAAATTGTTAGATGATGAGAGTGGAATCGTTGTTTGGCTCATCACTCACTCCACCCCCCAAGCCCAGCCTTGAAACTCCTGGACTTGCTTCAAGGCCCAGCTCAAGTGTTGCCTCCCTGGTGAAATCATTCATAAACCCTCCCTTCTTTGTTTTGCCCACTCCCACTTCCCTACTCAGCAAAGAGCTAACGGGTAGTGATGAAGCACAAGCTCTGGGTTCAAATCTCAGCAAGGCCACGCAGTTAACTGTGTGACCTCGAGCAAGTTAAACAACCACTCTGTGCCTCTGTGTCCTCATTTATAAACTGGGAACAGCAAAAGTGCCTATGATTGTTATGGGGGGTCAAAAATAATTAATATATGTAAAGCACAAAAACGGTGCCTGGCACACAGGAAACACTGAAAAACACTGGCTGTTCTTAACACTCCCTCTTCTGTGCTCTGGTTTCACTACGTTCAATTTAGCACTTACCACTCTTTAAATGCCTGCATGTCCAGCCAGCCGGTAAGCAGCTTGGAGAGCAGAAAACTCACCTTATTCTCTGTATCCCCCGTAACTGTTCTAGTCCTTGCAGAAAGGGACTCAATGAATGGGCATTGAATGAATGAGTCACTTTGTGAAGGAAGGAGCTGGGACCTTCATGATGTTCCAGCTTTCCCACTAGCCTGCTGTGTAATTTCTCCTCCATCACTTTTCTCCCTTAGAATATTCGAGGTTTGGACAAAGTGAGCTCATTGATTCCCTCCACCTCAGAATGTTTTAGACGCCAAGATTAGGGTTGGGGCTGTGAAGCAATGTGTGGGTAAAACAGGAAAGCTCTGTTGGAACGTGAGCTTGGTTACAGTCCCCTGAGATTGATGGAGTCCACACCAACCCAGTGTCAGCCATGACCTCATTTAGTGGGAGGTAGGGTTGGGGTCATCGGATCACCCTGAGAACTGTGTCATCAGAAGCCCTGGGGAGACTACAGAGGCCAGGGAAGGCCATGAACCTGTTCATGGTACTTAGGGGTTGGGAGTCCAAGACTCTAGGAGGCCAGTTACTATACTAGGTGGCCAAGGATCTCTAGCTAGGGTTGTGGCCTCCTTGGTCTCTGAGGCCATCATAGGGACTGTGATTCAGTCCAAGGGTGATTGTCCTTGAGCTCCATAGGAGCTAGAGGTTGTGCTAGCCAGCAGTTGGGTGTGACCCAATAAATACAGGATACCCACTTTGGTTTGCATTTCAGATAAATGAATAATTTTTAGCATAAGTATGTCTAATTTGGACCCTATTTGGGACATACCTGTACTAAAAGCTGTTCACTGTTTATCTGAAATTTAGATTTAACTGGGTATCCAGGATTTTTATTGGTTAAATCTGTTGAGAAAGGAGAATGGGCCCTGGTCATTTGCCATCACTCTAAATCCATTCTAGCCACTACCTGTCCTTAGCTTCAGGAGAAAAGGTCCTGTTGGTACCTTAGCATTATGCTAAGAAAGAAGGCTCATATTTAAGTGCCTTTCTGATGAAATGAGGCTTGGGAGTGTGTTAATTTGCTATGACTGCTGCAAGAAACCACCACAAACTTAGTGGCTTCAAACAACACAAATGTATTCTCTATGGTTCTGGAGATTGGAGGTCTGAAAGTCCTGGTGTTGGCAGAGTTTCATTTCTTCCTGGGGGATCCAGAGGGAAATCCATTTCCAGTTTCCAGAGACTCTCCAGGCTCTTTGGCTGGTGGCTTCCTTTCATCTTCAAGTCCCACAGTGGCCAATCAAGTCTTTCTCATGTCACATTACTTTGACATTTTTTTCTTCTTACTTCCTCTTCCACCAGCTTTAAAACAAACAAAACAAAACAAAACAAAACAAAAACCCTTGTGATCACATTGGGCCCACCTAGATAATCCAAAATAACCTCTTTATCTTCAAGTTGGCTTATTCGAACCCTCAATTTCATCTACAATCTGAATTCCCCTTGCCCTCCAACATAATGCTTTCACAGCATCTATGGGTTAGGACGTGGCCATCTTTGGGGTAGCTGGGATTCTCCTACCCAGGAAGGTTTCCAGTGTTGCTTCTCCTCCCTGCAGTTTGCTCACGGAGTCCCAGACCTGATGCTGAAGGACATCGCCTGCAGCGAGACTCTCCTGAGACGCTTCATAATCTTTAGCCAGCGCCATGGGGCACAGACAGTGCGTGACGCCATGTGCTCCCTCTCCCAGGGCACCCTGCAGTGGGTAGAAGACACTCTGTATGCCAACGTGGACTTCTTCAAGCTCTTCCGTGTGGTAAGGGAGGTATTTAGCTGCTGATCCCTTAGAAGGTGATTCTTGGGTGCAGGGTGATCTGGTGGCAGGTCATCGGGGACTCGTGAATTGACGGTCAGGAGGGCATGAGCCTGTTGTTCAAGACAGTTCTTGAGGAAGCTCCAGGCTCCAAAGACCCAAAGAATCTTTACCGATACTATTTTTAGAGCAGCAGCCCAGGCACCCAGGAGTCACTTTAGGTTCACCATTAGTTATGCAGTTGTGGCAGGTCTGAGTCCTTCCCAGTGTGGGATAAATCCTCTCTACCACCTCTAGCGGTGTGGGAAGGAGGAGTCCTGATGTGACTTCCTGTCCTACTATTTTCTAAGACAGTTGACCTTTGCTGGCCCCATCGCTCATCTATGTAACAAATACAATACTTTATAGAATGGCAGGAAAAGATACATGAAAAAAAAAAATAGATGCAATCATTAAATAAATTTCAATACATCAGAGCGTCACACTCTGGGTCTGGTCTTGACCACAGAGGTTGCTGTTTCCGGTAGAAAAGAATAACAGAAAATTCCATAGTTTCAAAAAGTTGGAACGCCCTCATCTAGTTCAACCCCGTGTTCTAGAACTGCATCCTAGATACACTTCTTGGGACCTGATAATACTTCCTCTTTTGCTAGAAGGATGAGAAGGAATTATAAAAAGGAGGTGAACAATAGCAGTTCTTTCGCTTCGAGTGTCTGAGCATCACGAGAGAAGCTGGTAAAAGATGCAAATTCCAAATTGCCATCTCTGGAGACTGATTCAGAAGGTCTGGGCTGGGCCCAGCATCTGCCCTGTTAACCTTAGGTGGTTCCAATGGAGGTCATTGTAGGCCATGTTTTCAGAAACGCTCAAAACTAAAATTCTTCAGAGAAAATGACATATGTAAAAATATACATATTGTTTCTATAATTATAAAATGTTTCTAGGATCCAATTTTTTTTTCTTGTGCCATTTTAATTTCTGAAACTGTTATAGGGTATGCCAATCATGAGAACTTGGTTCAGGAATTTGTGTTTTGCCTTTTTATGGTTGCTCTCTCAAGTCCCAGAAAACCCACTCTCAGCTCATCTTAAAAAGAAAGTTGAAGGCTTTTAAAAACAACAACAAAAATAAAACAAGAGCCCTCAGTTTCTGGCAGAGTCCACACTTGATTCCTTTCAAAATGTGACTTGCCCTTGGAACATTCCTCCACACCGTTCCCAGTTCATCAGGGTGGGTCTCCAGCATGGCAAGAGGGGTTAGTACTTACCTAAGCCATCACCCGTGAGAGCCCAGGACCCCAGATGCAGGGAGAATAAAAAGGCCTGTGGTTCAAACGTCTCTGTCTAAAATTCCAAAAGGAAGTCAATTTTATACGTACTGCTTGGTTTGTTTTCAGAATCATAAGTGTGAGTAAGGTAATAAAGGTCCTTTATGCTGGGCTGCTGAACAGCAGCAAAGCCAGGGACCAGTACCTGTGTTTGCAGAGGTGTTAATGTCCCTGGGCACCCAGGGTCGTGCAATCCCCTGGGCAATAGAAAAAAGGCAGAGTTATGCATCTCTTTTTAAAGTGCCTCAGCGGCTGGTGCCAGAAAATGTAGCCTTGGAGTATAGCCGGCCATACCGGGAAGACAGTTCCGGCTGTAGCAGGATCAAGGGAGACCTGGGTAAAACTTTCCATGAGGGGCTGGAACCAAGCTCAGATCACTGGCTTCAAAATGCTTATCACAGAAGAAAGACCAGAAAATCTTTCCTTCTACAATTGCTAGAGTTCAGGAACCAGAGAACTTCGGCTGGTGGCCCTTACTGACCTGAGACACAGCCCATGTGCTTGCTCACTGTTCATGAGTGCATGCCTTCAAACCTGACCCAGGTACCTTCAAGGGGCCAGGCACTGTGCTGAAGCTGAGGCTCCAACCATGACCCTACCACCTTCACTGAACTCTTAGCTTGAGAAAAGCAAAAAGGCCATGTCATAGCAGTTGGTGTTAGAAACACCAAACACCGATAACGTTTGGGTGCTGGAGCAGTGGTTCCCAGCCTGGCCGCACACGGAACCACCTAAAGAGCTTTTAAAAACTACCAATGCCTGTCCCCCAACCCCAGAGATTTTGATTCCATGGGCCTTTAGTGTTGTTGTTGGTTTTTTTGTTTGTTTTTAAGATTTTATTTATTTATTTGACAGACAGAGATCACAAGTAGGCAGAGAGGCAGGCAGAGAGAGAGGAGGAAGCTGGCTTCCTGCTGAGCAGAGAGCCCGATGTGGGGCTTGATCCCAGGACCCTGGGATCAAGACCTGAGCAGAAGGCAGAGGCTTAACCCACTGAGCCACCCAGGCACCCTGCTTTTAGTGTTTTTAAAAGCTTCCCAGATCATTCTAATGTCCAGCCAGGTTGGATTCACTGACCTAGAACATAGGAGTTTGGTTCCCAGGTTGAGAATCACTGATCTAGAACATAGGAGGTTGATTTACAGTCTCAGTTTCCGTATATTGAGCAAAATAATAATATCCCAAATGCCACCAAGACCTCAAAGCACTTTCATTTGATCACCCATGAGACCAAGGTGCTGTGGACCCATCCTCCCTGCCATTCTCTTAACAAAGGTAGTGTGTAGCCCCAGAGATAGCCTGGAAGGGAAAACCCAGCAGGACTACTGCTACCTACCCTCTTTTTGCTCCGGCTCATCTCTGTGGGGAAAGACCAGACCAAGACAGAATCCATGGAGCACAAGCAAAGAAGACGGCCACCCATTCCGGTGCCCTTGAAATGTGCTTCTTCATTTGACAAGTGGACAGAGTGGCTAAACATTTTTTTTAATAAAAATTACTAATAAGGAAACCCAAGAGAAACTGCAGGCATGAAGACAGGATTTTTGCTTTTATCACTCCTGTATCCATCTTACCCGCATTTTCAGAACAACCCTGAGGCACACAGAAAGGCTCACGGAAGATCCTCAGACCCTGGGAGAGGGACATTGAGAGGGACATCGGGGAAGCAGCGGCAGCTTAGAGGCCAGGGGCGGGGGCCTCTCTGGACTAGACTGTTATTGCAGCTGGTTGGCGGGCAGCCACTCGTAGCTCCAGTACCGCGGAATGCAGTGCCTTCTGTTCTCCTGGACTGTTTGTTTCTCATATGCATGTATACCAGTGTGCAAATAAGGTTTTATTAAATGCCAAGGCAGTGCTCATTAACAAAGAGGGGCAATGTCAGTAAGCTGGGGTGATGGCCCTAGGTCCCGCTGTGGAAGGAGCTGGGTCCCAGGTGGGTGGGAGTGCAACCTCCAGACCTGGCCCTGGAGCTTAGGGGATCCCAGAGGAGGGTTTGGCTGTTAACACCACCTGGGGCCAGCTGTGTTTTCCCTCGGACCCATGGAGATCAGAAGCCAGTGTTCTCATCCTCAAATAATCCCAGCACAGTCCCCGTGGCCTCACTCCACCCCACCAGTCCCCATACATACACTCACGCACACCCAACGCACGTGCCTGCTGGGGCATGCGCACAGGCACACAGGCGCGCACGCGCACTGGATGCGGGGGTGGGGGCGCGGGGGTATCTAGGTGGGCTGTCAGGTGCTCGGCTTTTTCTCTAAGGAGCTGTAGGCACTCTTGGTCGGCGTGGTGGCTGAGCTTGCCTCCACCTGTGGTCCCCTCAGACTTGACGCCCCCAGCTGGAAAACCGGCGGCGCCCCCCCACCCCCCCCACCCCAGTATCGGTATCATGTATCATGCCAGCCCACATTACCTGAAACATTTCACACCTCGTAAAAATGGTATGTCAGTTTCGGGTGAGGGGTTGGGACGTTTCCCATCTGATTTGGCCCAGGGCACGAAGGCCCCTCCCCCTCCCCCTCTTCCCTCTGCGGTCCTTCCTGTTTTCTCTCTGACTCTGGAGCACAGCTTTGAAATCTTGCTGAGAAGCAAATCTGTCCCTTCTGCTCTGAATGTTTATTTGTGGAAGTTCGGCAGGGGAACGGAGGCTGTGCCAAGACCTGCCACACTGCTGGGAAATCTGAGTTTCCCTCCCTTCCCCCTTCTCAGTGGATGTTGATAGAGGAAATTTGGCCTCACCGGCATTTTGGACCCCCGTTTCCCCCCTTCGCTTCCAGTGTGGCATGATTCAGTTTTCTTCACTCAACCACTGTTCTGTCGCAGTTTTTACTTTTCGGATTTCATTTCATCTGTGTCTCTTTGACGGTAGGGTGGCTGAACATTGATTTGGGAGGGGCCACAGGACCCAGTCTTGGGGGTGCTGACTACATGTGACTTTCAATGTCCTGCTTTGTTCTTGGCTCTGCTCCCTAAATTGCGGAATAAATGTGGGTGGACTGCTTGCTGCCCAGGGTGAGCTGGCCATGGTTTCTCTTCTCCAGGATCTTTCATTGCAGTTTGTTAAATTCAACTGAACCATTTCAATTTTCGGACAATATTGCCATGTCATAATTCTCTGGAAAAGCCCCACATCTCCAGGAATTTATAATGAGGTCCCATTAATGGCTTAACCTCATGATCTCCTCTCCCTTCTGATTCTGAATCTTTGGGTTGTCAACTTTCTCCCACTTCTGTGTGAGGGTTTTGAAAGGGAAGAAGGAAAGGAGTGATACCCAGTGCCAGCAGTGTGAGGTGAGGGGTGGCGGTGGGGGCAGCAGGGCTGTTGAGTGGAAAATAAAATTAAGTCAGAAGATAGGTTTTTTGGGACGCCTGGGTGGCTCAGTGGGTTGGGGCCTCTGCCTTCGGCTCAGGTCATGATCTGGATGGAGCCTGCTTCCTCCTCTCTCTCTGCCTGCCTCTCTGCCTACTTGTGATCTCTGTCTGTCAAATAAGTAAAATCTTTAAAAAAAAAAAAGATAGGTTTTTTTGAAAATTATGAAGCCCACAACAAGTATATTTGATATAGAGCATCAGTATTTATTCTGCTTATATCTATGAAACTTTGTGTCTGTTTTAATCAAAATCTTCCTTGTGCAAATGAATTTCAGTGAAGAAGAAA
The DNA here is from genome assembly GCF_009829155.1 of Mustela erminea. Classification (NCBI taxonomy): domain Eukaryota; kingdom Metazoa; phylum Chordata; class Mammalia; order Carnivora; family Mustelidae; genus Mustela; species Mustela erminea. Next base: position 30,064,705 of record NC_045623.1, read on the forward strand.
TAAAAAGGAAATAGGAAAGAGAAATATTAATATATATTAAATGGGCCTTAGGCATGTGGGCCTGATTGTCATTGGCCTGCTTTGATCTCTTCTGGGCTCCAGACACACAGGAGGCCACAGCTTATTTCATGATAGATTAGGTGTTGTTTTTATGAATTGAAAAAGAAAAAATATGGAGAAGCAAAATGAAAATGACTTCAGACACGAAAAGACCCCTGTGAAGGCTGCTGTTTCCATAATGGTTCCTGGGTCTTGGCCTTTATTTAGCTGATAAAAGGTTGACAACCAATGTTCTGTGGATGGGGTTCTCTCCAGCATAAACTGGTTTTGAGAAGGATTTCGTCTCTGATAGTTTGTCAGAACAGTACTTCTTCACCTTTTTATGAATTAGGATTACCTTTGAGAATCTGATAACAGCTCTAAACCTTTTCTCTAAAGAAATATAAGTTCACACAAACAAACAAAGTATAGGGGCTCATGGAGCCTCTGAAGCCAGGCCCCAGCTAAGAACTTTTGTATTAAAATCTCTTTCCCGCCTACCATTAATATATGCTCTTTCCTAAAGTGCCTCGCTCAGGATAGCCACAGATTCTCCCTTAACTCCACTTATGAAGTAATCAGTTTCTTCCTGTGAGCGTGGGACCCAAAGGTGAGAAGACCAGCTGGGCAGCCTGCTGGAGCATACAGAAACCTGGTGGTCAGGACACTGGGTTCTGGCTCTGGGTTGGCCTCTAACATGCTGTCATTTAAGTGACCCTTGCTTACTTGCTTTACTTGCTACACTCCCCTTCTGTAAAATCAAGTTAGCAAGAGCTACGCTACCTGTCTCAGAAGATGATAGCAGAAATTCACATTAGAGAAGAGATGGAAAAGCACTTGGAAACAAAAAGCATTTTTGCTTTTACCAAAGCAAGAACGCAGCCGCTTGGCAGAGGCCCCATTGTTCCCTTGTCATTGCTACACTCCCGGAAATGTTCTTCTCAAACACTTAGGTGGGATGTTCTTCTTTCTCAGACCTCTCAGACTAGCATGAGTTCTGTCTCATGCATTGACCTTTTGGCTGCCCCTAGATTCCAAACGCTGTTCTGCTTTCATCAACCACAAATATCAAGACTGAAGTCACAGCAGAGAAAAAAAAGGCCTAGTTTCTTTTGAGCCAAAGAAAGTCCCATCACTTGTCTGTTCACATACTCCAGAGCCCACCCTCTCATCCAGATGCTCTGTCCCCTTCAGTCCTGGGAGACGACATGTCTCTGTGACCTCTCCTGGTAGAGACAGTTTGGCATTTCCCCCAATCCAAGTGATTTAGTCTGAATTCTCCATTCATGACGCATTTCCTGGTACTCAGGGTGTCCCCTCCTGGTTGCCCCCTCACCACTGAAGCCCGGCTTCCTCTCTTTTCATCTGATGCTTAACAACTGTCAGGTTGCAACAAACATACTTCAAATCCACATTCTCCCAGTTGCCTAGCAACAACTTCCCTCCTGGATAAATCTGGATTTCCTGTAGCAGCGGCCCAGGACTGAACACAGCAAGCCTGTACTGCCTGTCCACAGTGTCGTCTAATTTTCAACTTGGTTTGGGTGCTTTTAAGACAGTAGTTCATCCTTCCATCAGCTCCCAACGGCCATGTCATCCATGTACACACACTTTTAACCAAAAGCTACCCATTTATCCTTGTGTTAGGTACATCCTCAGCTTAGAAATAATACTGTTTACTGGATGGTCTTCTTGAATCAGAGAAAGTAAAACACAACAATTTCAACTCATAAAACATTCTTTTGTATGCTGGCAGAATGGCATATGTTTGATTAATCTATTGGATCTAGAGCATCATCAAATATTGCTCAAACAAGATTTTTTTTTTTGTAGCTAACATGCTTCATTCTGCCCTAAGTAAAAAACATTACATAGTCTCATAGGAGAGATATATTTCTTGTTCCTTGAGAACCCAAACGGAGATCTAGTGTAGTCAGAATCTTCTTGATTGCCAGCTATGGCCTTCAGTCCATTTCTTTGAGTATAGATCAAGGCCCAGGAATTGCCCTGCCCCCAAAGGCCAACCATGGCTGATGGGAAATGATAGAGATACACCCTTTCCATGGCCTTATTTATATATCCAGTCTTTCTTCAGAGGCCTAATCAGACCTTGAAATTGGGTTGACAGGGCTCAGTCCAGTTGTGATATGGAAGGGTTACTTGTTATTCAGGAAATCAAGAGAATTTTTCCTTGAGAACCCAAACGGAGATCTAGTGTAGTCAGAATCTTCTTGATTGCCAGCTATGGCCTTCAGTCCATTTCTTTGAGTATAGATCAAGGCCCAGGAATTGCCCTGCCCCCAAAGGCCAACCATGGCTGATGGGAAATGATAGAGATACACCCTTTCCATGGTCTTATTTATATATCCAGTCTTTCTTCAGAGGCCTAATCAGACCTTGAAATTGGGTTGACAGGGCTCAGTCCAGTTGTGATATGGAAGGGTTACTTGTTATTCAGGAAATCAAGAGAATTTATTGACATAGGAAGCACTGGTGTGTGTGTGTGTGTGTGTGTGTGTGAGAGAGAGAGAGAGAGAGAGAGAGAGAGAGAGAGAAAGAGAGAGAGAGATGATACTTGCCATTTTCGTCTATGACCTTTTTTCCAGAAATGTTTTTGCATTTCCATTCAAATAAACTTAGAGCTTCTTCCGGTTCTTTTGGCAGGAACAATCCATGTGAATTTGAATAGATAATGGGGGAAGGAACTAAAGGAAGAGGAGAGCCCTGGGAAAGTTATTTTATAATTTATGGCAACATCTGTCAGATGGTTGGTGGCCAGATGTATATAGAAGGGTCCCTAGGCAGGCCAGGCACTGTTCTGAGATGTAAGTGGTAAAAGAGATGTGAATCCAAGACCCTCATCACTTACTATCTCCACCAGAAAAAGCCAGGAAAAGAATCGCAACTACGGTACCAAGCACATGGCTGTAGAGACATACCTCATGGGACCTAAAACCTCAATAGGCTCTGTCTTTTTCCTACAAGATTTTAGTTAAGTTACTCATTAATTAATATAACATACTTACTGAGCATCTACTTTGTACCATGCCCTGAAGACATAAAATGAAATAAAACCTATCTTTATGCTTATTGAGTGGAAAGACAGAAAGTCATAGCAAACCAATACAAAAGTGATAAGTGGATGCACTGAGAATTCTAGTAGGGGCTAGGAGGAGCACCTAACTCATGGGGAAGGAAGGCAAGAAGAGCATGGAGTGAGGGAAGGAAGGCTTTCTGGAGAAGCTGAGGTAGTTTCGGATGAGTTGACTCTGGACTCTGGGGGTGGTGATGATGATGAAGTGGAATGGGGTGAGTTGGCGGTTTTATTTATTTGGCTCTAAAGTAATGGGTGTAGTAGCTTTGCAGAGGCCTACAAGAATGTTTGAGACCTGAAAATTTTAAAAATTATGGCTCTGAAATACAAAGAAAATCTTTAAAACTGAAATCAATAAACATTGCATTGAATGTTTTAGGAAGGTAATATTGTTCAACTTTATTGTTAAATTTAGTGTTCATAAAATTTGAAATTCAAAAAACCAGTTTATCGTTCAGGTTTTCCCACTTTGCAAACATTCCTAAGTGTTTACAGTGATTGCGGAGAAATCAGATCATTCATTAAATGAGTTACTCAAAGCCAAATAATTTCAAAAGCAAAATTAGAAGCCCTTAAAAATACACAGAAACCTATCTATATTGATATGTAGATATAAGTATTTATAGATATGACAGAGACACGGGTGCTTTTCAGTGTGTTGAATCTGATGCAGGGCAGAGTTTTAAGACCAGCATGTGCCTACAGGCTATGGAGGTAAAGGAGCTGGAGAGAAGATGCCCACTTAGTCAGAACACAGTCACGGATCATTTCCAGCTCAACGCCATGTGAGGAAAACAGACAACAAACTCACAAAGAAAGGGAAGTAATTAAAAGCAATTGGAGCCAGTGACTAACTGACGTCCAATCTCTCTGGACACATGAATGTGACATGTCTTTATTTTCCATGCTCTGAGTTTCTAACGCCTCTTAGGTCCCTTCCCATTATGTAGGACCTGGTGATTTTTTTCTCTGCACAACTCTTGGGACTCCAGTCCTGATTCCAGCTTCCTCCAGTTTTTCAGATACCCCTTGGCTCCCCTTTTTGCGGAAAGGAGGCTCATCCTGCCCCACACCCAGATCCAGGACCAGTTCCTAGGTCTCCAGGCTGGGGATTGTGCCAAGGGGATAGGGATGGGGAAGAATCAGTGATGACTTTCAGACTTTTAGCTTTGGTGACAGGGGAGAAGGTGATGCCACAGCGGGAGAAGTGTGCACAGGACAGAAACTGGTTTGGGAAAGGTGACATGATCAGTTTAGGGTGAGTTGGACCAGGCAAAGGTCCAGCTGACACAGGGGGTTAGAGGTAGATTTAGAAGTCACCAAAAAGGTAGCAGATTAAGTGATAAAGGGATTGAGACTATCCAGGGAGAGCATGCAGAGTGAGAGGAGCAAGGCCACGGAGCCTGTCAGGAACCTCAGCGCTGAAGGAGAAGGTGGAGGCAGAAGAGCTCATGCGAAAAGCCGAGAAGGATCAGAGCAAACCAGACAAGAGCAGTGTCACTGACATCAAGGGGTGGGAAGGACATAATCAAAAGTGTTGAGAGCAGAGAGATCTGAAAAGACAAGCACCAAACGTATCCATGAGACTTAAAAACTAGGAGGAAACTGGGAATTTCACTAGAATGCTAAAGTGTCTCCATTGAGCTGTGAGTGTGGAAGACAGGGATGCTGGTGAGAAACTGAAGTCCCTGCGCATGGACTGCTCTTCCAAGAAGTGTGGGAATAAAGGGTGGAGGAAGGCAGCTAGACTGCAGCTGCAGGGAATAAGGCATCAGAAGTAATTCTTTTTTTTCACATGGGAGAATCTTGAGCACATACATATATGTGATAACAGTGAAGGGAAAGCTGAAGATACATCGGTGAGACTCTTGAAGGTAAACTTCATAAAGGGAGAACTTTGTTTTCATCATTGCTATGCCCCCCAGCCACTGGCACACAGCGGACAGTCTGTACATATTTGTCAAATGTTATGTCATTTAGAAACTATAATTGGCTACAACAGAATGCTGAAAAAGAGTGGCTTTCCTATTCCTCCCAAAGCCAAGTCCTGTGATGGGTCATTCAGGAGTGGTGTGGAGGCTCCACAGATTTTCTCAAGAACCCAGGCTCCTCTTCTTTTCCATCACCCGTCCCTAGCACGTGGTTGGTATCTGGTGATCCTGAGATGTCTGTTCTACCTCCTCCAGCACATCAATGCTCCCGGCAGGTAGAGGGTCCTCCTTTAATAGGCCTTCCCCAAAATCCCCAGTGTGTGACTTCTTCTGATATCTTATTAGTCAGGATTTTGTCATGTTACCATCCCATGTACAACGGAGGCAGAGAAATGTCATTTTTTAGTCAGGCATTATCACCATTAACAAAATTAGATAGACATACATATTAGGAAATGTAGAAGGAAGTCCAGCCTGATGGAAGAGAAGCAAGAGAAAAGGTTAGAGGTGAAACCATGTATGTCCAGTGCTGGTACTGACCTTCTCTTCTGGAGGCAGTAGGGAGCCATGTAAGATCTTTGAGCAGGAGAGATGACATGGTTAGATTGGTCTGTTAGGTAACTCAGGCTACAGTGTGGGGAGTGCATTGGAACGGAGAAATCTAGAGACAAGGGGCCAGCAAGAATGGGATTCTGATGAAAATGTTCTGGGAGAGAGGCAAGGAGAGCATGAGCAAAAGCAGTCCTAGTGAGGAAGAGAAAAAAGAGAGGAGAGAGTATTTATCTAGTATTCATTCATTCAGCTATTTATTCTTGCATGCAAAAAGCCTCTTTTTTATTTTTAAGTTTCTCTATTACAGATGTAAGTATAAAAGAGACAATAATGTAATGAACTCCCATGGATCCACCACACAGTCAGCTGTTTTCAACATTTGTCCATTATTGTTTAATATGCCCCTCATTTTTTTCCCCTAAAATCTTTTTTTTTTTAAGATTTTATTTATTTATTTATTTGATGGAAATCACAAGTAAGCAGAGAGGGAGGCAGAGAGAGAGAGAGGAGGAAACAGGCTCCCCACCGAGCAGAGAGCCCGACGTGGGGCCCGATCGCAGGACCCTGGGATCATGACCCGAGCCGAAGGCAGAGGCTCTAACCCACTGAGCCACCCAGGCGGCCCTCCCTAAAATCCTTTAAAGCAAATCACAGACAATATATTCTTTCACCCTTAAATACTTTCTTATGTAAAACTTGCGTGTTTTAACAAAACCACAATTCTGCCATCACACCCAACAAAATTAACAATAATTTCTTAATATTATCTAATACCCAGTCATGTTCACTTTCCTCTGATTGTTACAGCTGATTTGTTCAGATCAAAATAAAGTCCACACATGGCATTTCATTGCTGTATCTCTTAGATCTCCTTTCATCTCTACGAGATCTTATTAGAGTAGTCAGGAGGTGAATCACAGGAGTTGGTGATAACTTGCCACTGGCACACATTTCTACCTGCTGGCTTTCTCTCTACCTGCGTTCTCAGCCCCACCCTCTCATGGAATTAAAGCAGGAATTAAAGTGCTTTGCCCAGCTTTCCCTGAAACTATTTCCAAGGAGTTTGAAAAGAAGTCCTGGCAAGACCAATGTCTAGGGCCAGTGTGAAAGTTAAGTAGAGAAGATGCTTCTCAATGGTGTAGTTGCAAGGGTGGTTTTGCTGCTACTTCCTCTGGCAAAATATTCTTCCATCTGCTTTGTGGCCCTCATAACAAAGCCTTTCATTTAACAGTTAGGAAATGAACCAGAAATGCTGACGTTCCATGAAGTGTTCCCGTATTCATTCTTCAGTATCAGGGCCAGAGAGACTGCGAGGGCCCCCGCCCCTACAGCAGGGAGAAGGGAGGGCAGGACCACCACTAGAAATGGGAGGCTGGACTGTTCAAAACCTAACTCCACCTACTTCTCAGCTGGGCTGCAACCTGGTAAGCCCACCCATCACCAAGGAGAACCACCCTGGCAAATAGAAAGCTGAGGCTTGTGGCTTGTGGTCCACAATCCTTGAGTCAGAATTACACATCGATCTTGTGAAAAATGCAGAGCCCTTGCAGACATACTCAAGATGCACACTTGAGTTTGAAAACCACTATCTTAAAGCTTAGCATTCAGCCCTAAAAGACAGAGGATCAGTGAGTCAATCAGTTTTGAAACTATCAAGAACGAAGTCATTCATTAAGGACTTGAACTTGGTTTCCAGAAAACAAGTTGTTCACACTGGGCTCAGGTTTGCAACCAGCAGACTTGTGGGCTTCCACGTTCCCTGTGTAGGTGGGACGTGCTTGAATAGTTCTGTACTGTCTCAAGGGCCTGGGGTCAGCAGACCACTGCTGTCTATGGATAATCTGCAAGAAACCTCTCTTCAAAGCTGCCAGCAGCAGCTTCAAAAGAAAGATGATATAACTAGCCAAATCTTCCATATAAGAAAGTAGTGTTGAACAGAGGAAGAGCCACAATCTACCTGAAAAAGCCTCAACGGAGCAAAGATGTGAACGGTGAGGAAGCCTGAGTGTGTCTGCGGAGCCCAAGGGGCCAAGATGGGCACCTCATCACACAGCACAAGGCCTTCCTTTACAGTCCGGCAGCTGCATTGGTTTCCTTCCTTCAGGAGGCATGTTTGGTGTTGCTAAAGCAGCAATCAGAGTCACTTTGGCATATTTGATACCACTGTGAAATTATTTGTGATTGACTAGCTCAGCAGGGAGCTGAGCCTGGAATCAGACTTGGAATAAGAGCCTTTAATTTTCTCAACTAGATAAAACAGTGTTTTTGAAAGCAATCTAGCAGAAGAGGTCCTGTGATCAAAAAAAAAAAAAAAAAAAAGGAGGTAATGTTTTTTCAAGCATACAGGAGATCAGATAGCACCCATGTGTATATGTATAACTTAATACATGTATGTGTATACACACACATACATTTTATATTTTTCCCCTATCAATTACAGCTTCCTACACTCTTAGACAGCAGTTCTCAAGGTATCAATCTGAGGTCCTGGGGAAGAATATTTTCTGATATGTCACCAAGAATTCAAGAGGTAAGTGGCCAAATGATATTAATGATAATGTAATACCTAATGATAATATCTTTCCACCATTTTACCACACTTACTATGTCAAACAATTTAATTGTACCTCAGACCTGTTCAAGGAGGAATACATTTGAACTTTCTGTCTAGCAGTTTCAAAGCACCTGTTCATATCCTAAATTATCTGTGCTCCTGAGTTGGAGGCAAAAGGAAAGGAACCATCCTTCTGATTTCATGCCTAGGAAGAAATGCCACCATGTCTTGTGTGGCAGAGTATCAGTGGACTTATACTGAATCGAGGTCTTTCCAGTATTGAAGTGGTCCATCCTATTATTCTCTTACAATCCACCTAAATCTATACTGCTAAGAGCAATAGCATTCACTTACAAGGTGCTTACAGGCATCATTTAAAAATGTCTTAAATATATTGACTCATCCCATCACACACACACACACACACACACACACAAATCCCGACATTTTTGTGTTGTTTTGTGAAGGATGTGCATGTTTCAATTACCATCTGGTTGCACAAGCCTTTACCTGTATAGAAATTGATTCTCCACTCGTAGATGAGAGGTGCTGGGTGCGTAATGATGAAGAGGCCGCTATGGCCACTTCCCTAGTGAAACATACACTCAAATGGGGCAGAGGAATGTGAAAGAAACAATTATCTTTAAGTGATGTGTACTATGAAAGGGAGACAAAAGGCGGGAAGCATAATTTTCCCCAAACATTCTCCCCTCCAATATCCTCAGCTGATTTGGGCTTAGCCAATCTTGAAAATTGTGTTGTGGAATCTGTGTTCATAAAACTAAGATCAGCCTGGGCAGAGTGTAAGTGCTGCTGTGCAGGGAAGTTAGAGAAGGGCCCATTGTACTGATGGCCACCTGCTCTAGTGGGAGTCTCCGTTTAACATTCTTTTCTTCATGAGCATTTAAGAAATTCTTATCAGTATAATAGGGTTGAAAATGATGGAGAATGTGAAAAAAGTCCCCAAAGCATATCAACACTCCTCCGTCTATGTGGGAGTTCCAAAATGTTTCTTGCCTGGCTAGATAGCAAGTGTAAGCATTTGTGAACTAGGTTGTAGCAGATGGCTCCGTTTATATTAACTGATACTAGACCATTTGACCCCAGAAAAGCCCCTTCATCTCCAAGTGCTTTGCTTAAATGAACAACATAATAATGATAATAACCCCTTACAAGACTGTCATAAGACCTACTGTTGTCGAAGCAATTTGAGATTCCAAGTTTATTATTGAAGCCTAGACTGTGATTATAGACATGACTCACAGTGTGGATCCTACACAGCACCCAAGAGTTTCAGAGGGCAAGTGTTGGCATGTGGACAAAGAAAGGGATGACAGGTAAACATCACTTATTGAAGTAGGGGAACTGTTTTCAGTCTCACCTGACTGAACCCTAATGCTTTTTTAAATTCCCAAGTGCCTTTGAAAATTACTAGTAAGTGTGTTTGAGGAATAAAAGCGGCACTGTTTTTATTTTGCATATTCCCCTAAAGGAAAGCCAGATGACATGTGGGCGCTGAGACCCTGGTGACTCTGGCAGTCCTCAGCTTAGTTCTCAGCATTACAGATCTGCCTTCAAAGGATGAGTCCAGCAAGGGCCATGGGTACTCATATGGAGAGAAGACTACCAGCCTCTTCTTAGTCTGGTGCAGAATTTAAAGGGTTCTTCCAAGGATGCCTGGGTGGCTCAGTTGGTTAAGCACCTGCTTTTGGCTCAGATCAAGATCCCAGGGTCCTGGGATCAAACCCTACCTTGGGGGGCCTGCTTCTCCCCCTCCTCCCTGGTGCTGCTACTCTCTTGCTATCTCTGTTTCTCTCTCTCCAATAAATAAATAAAATATTTTTTAAAAAACTAAAATTAAAAAATAAAGTGTTCTTCCAAGAATGGAGACTTCATCTGTCCTGTATTTGCTTGGATTTTAACACACACTCACACACACAGAAGAACCACAAACCACACATTTCAAGGAAATGGAAGAACTCACATTTGGTAAAATTAAGCTAATAAAAAGATAATTCTCTAAATATAAGAAACTAAATTCTAAATGACTTGGCCAAAGAAATTTGCTGTGATCTTGCTTTTCTAGGGCAGAGCCATTCCTCCATCATTTTGTTTCCCATTTTTTCGCCAGTATTCCCATCTTGATGGGATAACAGAACCCAAGAACTGGCTTATAAAGAAATACTCCCTACATTTGTCCAAGGACACATTCCCAAGGAATTCAGATAAAGGCGACTAGAAGGAAGATATTAAAATATGTTGGGATTTACTCTTTGATTTTATTTAAGGCTCATTCTAGGCTCATTTTAGGCCCTGAATAGATGGCAATAGATTATTTCACAGCTGGATTAAGAACTACTGAGAATATGCGTGTTTTCTTTTAAAATGTGGAAGTCAAATGCATATGTGGAGGTCTCCCCATACTTTGGAGCTCTGGCATCAGAGTGATGATGATTCTAGCTGCCTTAAAATAACCTGAAGTCTTTGCTTTGCTCTAGTTCATCCATCGACCAAGTGTTCAAGACTTGCTGTGGGTGGCCAGGCCTCTCATGCAGACTGGTGGTCCAGAGACCTTCACACAGCTGATGAGCGTCCTGTCTGATCTCTTATGTGGCTACCCAGAGGGAGGAGGCTCTCGAGTGTTCTCCTTCAACTGGTATGAAGACAATAACTATAAGGCCTTCCTAGGGATTGACTCCACAAGGAAGGATCCTATCTATTCTTATGACAAAAGAACAAGTAAGTTTTCTGGGTCATATATATAAACGGCATCTGATGTGAGTGAAGCTGATGGTTTAACACTTCCAGGGAAACCCAGTCCTGGGGTTAAATTGGTCTTGTTGAGGGGCCTTGAGCAGAGAGGATTCCGCTTCCAGAAAGTCCATTTCCCCCTGTGGGAAAGGGGCAGGGCTCATAAAGAATTCTGGATATGAGCCATGGAAAGAACTGAGACCCACTTGGAAAGGGAACAGAGGGGACATTTCTCACTGATATGATTGAACTAGGGTTAAGTTCTAGAGGAAGGGAAGAAAGATAAATGAGGAGACAACCCAGAGTTGCAAGCAAAGCTCAGGACCCTGGCGAGTAAACATGGCTGTGGGCTGTTTTTACAAACAGTGCAGTGAAAATCTCTGTGTGCTCTACTGAGTTACGTTCCAAATGGTAAGTCCTTGACAAACCATCTTTCCTACCTTTTATTATTTGGGGAGGGGAGGCTTCTGTGGGGTAAAGGAAGGTGGGGTGGGAAAGAAATACAACTAGGTGAACTTTGAGTTAAAAATCAAAAAGAGGCAGCAAGGCACACACCAAAAGTAGTTGGACCCTCAGATAGCCCACATGACAAAGAAATTAAGCAGCTATGTGAAGGGAAATTATCGAGGCTGAAGCTGAGATTCCAAGGGGAGGCCTTATTTGGCCTCTTGTCCCTTTCATGTGAGAATGGCATCCGCTCCTTGCAGTAATCCCAGGCAGGCTTCTTAGCCTCCTTCTAAAGCAGAATAAACCACAGGGCGAGCCCTGTTCTTTGTTTCTCTGATGAGGCCCTTATTGAGATGCACTGTGGCATTTTGTTACTTACTAATGATGAGCTTGTTATTGGTGGGGTACAGCCTGTTAATTCAGGTTATTTGTCAAATCCTCCAGCATAGAGTTGAATGAGACATGTGATTTAAACACACTAATGACTATGTTTAGCTCTGAGCAACAGGGGAGTTTCTACAAAATCTGTCCCTTCTCTCCTGGCAGCGACCTTTTGTAATGCATTGATCCAGAGTCTGGAGTCAAACCCTCTCACCAAAATAGCCTGGAGGGCAGCAAAGCCTTTGTTGATGGGAAAAATCCTCTTTACTCCAGATTCTCCGGCAGCACGCAGAATACTGAAGAATGTAAGGTCCCAGCTGGTCTTGTCCTTTTTACCCTGGACCTCCCGGAAGAATGAGAGTGGGAGAGAGAGAGCGTGCTAGCGCATGCACTCGCGCCTGCTCCTGCTCACGGCTCATAGGCTCCTGGTAGCAAGCCGTGTGTTTGTGTTGTGCTTACTGGAGTCTTGGGTTCCTCCCCCATCCACATTCATCCTTGGAATGCTTTGTGCCCTTGTCCCTGCCTGGGCCCTCCCTTCTCTACAAAACCTAAGATGAGGTTTTCTTCCCCAGCACCTGAATTTTATCCCTAATGGAAGGGCTCACAGTTCTCTGAAACTTGGCTATCCGTAAGAGACAAAGGCATGAAGGGAGAAAGAGCATTTCCTTACAGGGTGTCCAAATCTAGTTTAAATGAGGCTCTGGGACAATGACATCATCAGTATTATATGTGTCTCTGAGATATTAAGAAACTAGATTCTGGCAGTATGGAAGTTAGGAAACAGCAGATTGTTCTGGGAAATATCAGTAGACTAGAAAGTAAAGACACTCCTTGAAAAGACTTTCCCAAACACTGAGGGTTTGTGACAGGAGCAGGGAAGGCACAATCAAAACTGCTCTCTCACATTTTTCCTCCCTGTTCTTGTCTCTATATGTCTCTGTCTGGTTTTAGGCCAACTCAACTTTTGAAGAGCTGGAGCGCCTTAGGAAGTTGGTCAAAGCCTGGGAAGAAGTAGGCCCCCAGATCTGGTACTTCTTTGACAAGAGCACACAGATGACCATGATCAGAGTACGGATGGGGGAGGGGAGGAGAAGAGCCAAGAAAGTTCCATAAATTTCCTTTTCTCGGTAAAGGGTTTGATAAGCAGGGGCCTAAAGCGCTAGTTCTGGAGGCACCAAGTGGAGATGCTGACTTTGGGTGGGAAATGTTCTTTGAATTCTGGGGGAAATGTAAAAACTGATCAATGGCTTCCTGCAGTTTCTTGCTCTTTTCAGTTCACTTGAGGGCCTCAGATTCAAAGGGACATCTCCTCAGGTGGCCAGCTCTGTAACTGCAAAAGTAGTTGAGTATGTCTGTCTGCTGTCATTTCCAGCTTTGCAAAACCAGGAGATTAGAGTCCTATATAGCAGAGATAATTAAAAGAGAAAAACAAAAAAACATTAAAAAAGAAAGAAAGAAAGAAAGAAAGAAAGAAAGAAAGAAAGAAAGAAAGGAAGGAAGTTTCCTATATTACCATTTTCCCTGTCCTTCTTCCCCAGCCCCAACATTTACATTTTCCTTCTAGAGAGAACTGTGTATTCAGGGGAAATGGGATATGGATAGGCATGCCTTATCATGGTATAAAACCCACTCACTTTTTAGGGAGGATTAACGTCTATCCCTTTTCATTAAAAGTTGGAAATGGCGTGAAAACAAGACCAGAGATCCTGTGGTATTTCTAAATACTACAACTGTCTTGCTTCCTCCCAAGGACACTCTGGAGAACCCAACAGTGAAAGCCTTTTTGAATAATCAGCTTGGTGAGGAAGGTATCACTGTAGAAGCCGTGCTGAACTTCCTGGATAGGGGTCCTCGAGAGAACCAGGCCAATGATGTGGCCAACCTCAACTGGAAAGATGTATTTAACATCACGGATCACACCCTGCGTCTGGCTAGCAGATACCTAGAGGTGAGGCATCTCCTTTTCCTCTGCTAATGAACCAAGAATTCTCACAGCTCCCAAACAAGGTGGATCCTGTTCCCTCATAGCTCATCCACATGTAAAACAGATCCTTTCCACATCTCTGCAGACCCGCTCTCCATGGCTCCCTGACTCCTCCTGGGCTGGCCCCCCTCCCTTGTAGCCTGTGAAGTAGTTGTGTCTGTCCTCCATCCTCTCTTGTCTGCCATAGATTCCATCATCAGTGGCCAGAAACCGCAAGTTCTCAGGTCCCACTCCTTGCTGGAAACTCTCACCTCCAGCTTTTACAGGCGTAGCATGCTCTGTGTAGCTCAAAATAGATTTGTGTTCTCCTTCTCATAGAACCTGTCTTCCTATAGCATTTCCTACCCTGATCTCTGTCCTCAGCCCTTATTCCAAATTATCAAGTCAAAGACTGTGGGGTCATCCTTAGTTATCTTTCTTCCTCCCCTTCCACACAGCAGCATTATTTATTGAGGATTTCTTTGTGCCAAGCTCTGGGCTCTGCTTTCGTACACAGTAGCTCATTTCATCCTTGCAAGAGCTCCATGAAGTGTGCGCTGTTATCTTTCTTATTTTAACAGATGCAGAAGCTGAGGCTTAAAGAGGTTAAATAAGATCCCATTCCATAGCTGTTCTGTGTAGCAGAATACATCCAGATCTGGGTGTGCCTGAATTCGGAGCCTGCCCTTCTGACCCCCCTACTGCCTCTTTCATGTCTGGTCAATGAGGACAGTTATATTCCAGTTCCAAAACATGATGGTTTTTCCCATACCATCGAGAGATTTTTCAACAACAGATGTGTGTCCTGCAGTTCAACTCAATGCTGATGCTACCTGGAGATTGCTTCAGAGCCCCTAGGTTAAGGGCTCAGTCCCATGACACTGGCACCCACCCCCTACTTCTGCTCACAAATTTAGCAGGCAGGTTCCCAGGACCCCTTCTTGGATTCAATTAACTTGCTAGAGTGGCTCACAAGACTCAAACATTTTACTCATTAGATCACTGGTTTATTATGAAATGATATAACTCAGGAACAGCCAAATGGGAGAGATACGTAGGGTAAGGGATGAGAAAAGGGTGTGGAGCTTCTGTGTCCTCTCTGGGAATACCACTCTTCCCAGATCTCCACGTGTTCACAAACCGGAAGTTCTCCAAACCGCATGCCTTTGAGTTTTCATGAAGACTTCATTACTTAGGCATGGTTGAGTAAATCATGGCCATTAGTAACTGAACTCAGCTTCCAGTCCACTTCCCACCTCTCCCCTCCAATCCTATAATCACACAGTTGGCTCCTCTAGCAACCAGTCCTCATCCTTAGGTGAGGTCCAAAAGTCACCTCATCAACATAATAAAGCACACCTTAAGGCTGTTCATCGCTTAGGAAATTTAAAGTGTTTTAGGAGCACCACCAGAAACAGAAAAAGACAAATACATATGTCTTATTATAAATCATAGTATTACACTGAGGTTTGTCTCTCTCCTAAACATGTCTCATCTCCATCTCTTACTTTTAAGGCTCTCTGAGTTCTGGAAGCATTGTTGTCTGTCAACCTGTTCCAGTGACTTCCTCCTTGGGTTCCAGGGTCCAGGATCTGTTGGCTCAGACATTTCTCCACACTACCACCACACCTACATTTCAAACACGGCAGAGTATATGCAGTCATCACTCTCATGCTAAAAATCTCACCGAGCCAGTCCCCAGGGACCACAAGTGCCTTCCACAGCCACTGCAGCCCACCCGCCCAGCCAGCGCTCACCCACACATCTGCTGCTCTGCTCCACTGGCCCTTTTGCCACCCTCAGGCACACACACCCTAACTGCTCATGATTTCGCTCTTTGCAAATGCTGCCAGTGATTAGAGCTTTTTTGCTTAAACAAAAAAGAGAGTTTATTGATTGATCTAACCTGGAAATTCAGGGGATCTAAGGACTAAATGCCACCATTGTGCATGACCCTTGTGCCCTTCTATCTCATGGTTGTGCTTGCTTCTGCCAGGCTTCGATCTCAGCCAGGCCCTCTCCATTTGGTGGTGTATCAGCTGTTCATAGCCCTCAGTAGTCAGCTCTACCCCCAGAAAATCTGCAGAAAGGAGTGGCTTTCCCATAGCATAAGCTATACTCCTGGACAGTTTTCTGATTGGCCTGACTCTACCTATCTCTGAGTCTCTGTGGGGGGTCATGTACTATGATAGGGAAGTGTGGGTCATACGTTCACCATGAAGTAAGGAAAGCCAAGTTAGCTTAATCTGAATCTCTGGGACAGAGCAGGATTACTGTGAAGTGGGGGAGACTGTTTCCCCCCAAAGAAGAAACATAAGGCAGAAAATCCTGAAATGACTTTTCCTTCCCCATCTGTTGAGCTTCCATTCATTCGTTCTTTGAGACTCAGCTCTCACATGTCACTTCTGCTTCCACATAAGGTTAGCCATTCACTCTTCCAAGCATTCTCTACTCCATGTGTCCCCATCCCTGGCCATGTCACCACCAACCACCTACTACAGTTATAACATAAGCAGGGCTCTGGGAGAGGGTGTGGATGGGAGAAAAGAGCGCCATTCTTTTACTCTTGCAGAACGGAGTTCAGTGGTTCTCACAGTGTTTTTGCTGGGTACATCGGTAGTAAAGAATACCTCTTGTCTTTTGTTTGACTTGACATTTGCTTGGTGACATAAAGGTCTCATTTCTTGTAGGATGATTTTTTCCATGTAGCTTATGTTTCATGTAGTACTAGGTACCCAAAAGGTACTTAATATATACCAACTGCTTAGATGGATAAGAATTCAATTTCTAGAATCAGACTGCCTGGGTTCAAATCTCTGCTATTGGTTCTTCAGTTTCTGAATCTGTAAAATGGAGATATTAATAGTACCTAGCTAATAGATTTGATGTGAAAATTAACATCAATTCACAGTTAATTCATGCAAAGTACTTGGAACGATGCTTGGAATATAGTAAGCTCTTTAATACTAACTTTTAACAAAATACAAACCAACCCAAAATACTGTTAGGAGGAGGACAGTGGCATTAGTGAAATCAGACCCAGCCACTGAGCTGTTCCTGGTGCCCCTCTAGGGATTATGAGCAGCTAATTATATCCTGCCTCAGCCACCAAGGCTTCCAAGGGCCTTGCAATCCCATTAACTGAGCCAAGTGCTCCTAAGTAAAAGCCATGGTGGCCACAGGTCAGTGGCCTCCCCCAGGGGTTCTGAAGAGGGGTTTTGATGGAGGCAGAAGCCCAGCAGGTGATTATGATGAGGTTTCTGGTCTTCCTGCTCTTGCAGGGGTCAGAGGGAAGAAGAAAGCAAGGGGGTACTGAACTGAAAGAAGAATGTAGGAGGGAAGACAAAGCCGCTGTTCAGGTGATATCTTTTGAATCAGACATATAGATATTTGTGTACTGTCTACTGCTTTCTTCTGTTGATTCATTGGCTCCAGATACGCATTGGGAGGTTAGAGAAAAATCAAAGGAGAGGTAGAAAGGGTGCAGAAGTCCACACCACAAGAGCAGTGTTATTTCAAGGGCCATGAACTGGATCACATGCAGTGACCTTATTTTATTGCTCTTCAGTTTTTCAGAAGCATAGAGTGGGACTGAGGCAGGAGAATGCAGGTGAGGTGTGGGCTGGGTTCATGGGTGGAGGGAAGGGACTTGTATCTGAGGCTGATGTGCCCTCTCATGCAACCCTCTTAACTGCCTGCCTGTAGGTGCAATTGTTTTCATTTTACAGAATTAAAAGTGGAGCCTTAAAGACTAACTTGCCCAACAGCGCAACAGATAAGTGTGGGATCCAGAATTAGAATCCAGACCTGTCTGGCTCTAATGAGGAAGTTCTTTCCTCCTGTAATATGGGGGGCACATTAGTAGAGGCTCAGTATGTATTGTTTGGATAAATTATAAAATGAGTTGGATGAAGATAACAATTATTTTGTAATACTCTGAATAACACACACTGTTCTGGCTGGGTCTTTTCTTCATGAAACAACTAGATTTAGAGTATGAAACCAAAAAGATTTTGGCTGATTTGGTCATTCATATATTTGCATGCATTGAACCATCTACATCTGAATAAATACCAGTGATCCCTGGTCCCTAGAAGCTCATATCTTATTGGAAGAGTTAAGCATGTTATTAAATAATGCCATATTAATGATCTCTCAGAAGACTACTAGAACAATAATTCAATCAGATGGAATAGAAACAAACTACACAAACCCAATTTCAAGTGTCACACATCATCTAAGAACTGTCAGTTCTTCCTCCAAATTATCTCTGAAATCCCTGGTTCCTCTCCCTCTCCACATATGGCCTCTTTACAGAGTTTGGTACCATCTCTCCTAGCTGGTCACTGGACCTCCATTCTCTGCTGCTTCTGCTCAGCTCCCACATTGCCTCCAGCAGGATCTTTCTAAAACCCATCTCTCCATGACATTCCTGTTTTTTTTTTTTTTAAGATTTTATTTATTTATTTGACAGAGAGAGATCACAAATAGGCAAAGAGGCAGGCAGAGAGAGAGAGGAGGAAGCAGGCTCCCTGCTGAGCAGAGAGCCCGATGCGGGACTCGATCCCAGGACCCTGAGATCATGACCTGAGCCGAAGGCAGCGGCTTAACCCACTGAGCCACCCAGGCGCCCCGACATTCCTGTTTAAAGCTCCTTAGTGACATCTGGTTGCTGTAAAGGTGAAGTCACTCTCAGTCTAGCCCCTTCACAGGTCTTCCACATTGTGTGAGCTGGCATGCTGCGGGGTCTCCAACCTGTGCCAGCAGACTCCTGGCCTCCTGCACCCCTAGCTCCCTTCAGAGCTCGGCTCCTGTACTTCAGGCCTCCCACACCATACTCCTCCATCGTAGCCCTTGATAACTGTTTGTTCATATACCTCCCCATCCTGCTAGACCTGAGCCACTTAAGGGCTAAAAGCTCTGTCTTACTTATCTTTTGATTTCCCATGTTAGGTTGGTGGAGCTGTAGTGACATAAAGTAGACACCCATGCATGCCAAATTAAGACTGAAAATACATTTATGCTGGGTCTTAAGGACTGAACTTGCTAGCTAAGCAAGGCAGAAAGACAATTTCAGACAGAAGGAGAAGCATAAGACCAGTGCAGAGGTGTGACTGTAACATTAGGGTAGTAGGTGGTAGGTGGGGTTGGGGAGGAGCATTAGGGTCCGGAGATGCGACTAGAAAGGTCAGCTTTACCCTGCAGGCTTTGGGGTGCCATCTCCAGCGCTTGCTTATGGGTTCTGTAATTTGGGGCGACAGTGCTGTTCCACTGCCTGAGAAGTGAAAACGACATATTTTGCTACAGTCTGGGGAGTGCTTACCGCTAGGGCAGAACTGGCTATTTGCAACCCGAGTGTGTTCTCATTCGTCAGTGTCTGACTCTGTTGATCATGAAATATCTTTAATATAGTAACACTGACCTCCCAGGGTTGGTGGAATGATTAAACCAGAAAGCTTTGAGAGCTAGCGTCTTCTGCAGTTACCAGCCAGGTTATTGCGTCTTCCCTAGGACCCAATTAGATAGAAGCATTACCTGGTGGTGTACATCTTGGCTATCCAAGTTGACTTTTTGTTCCATTATTTATTTATTTTAGAAACAGACGTATTTTAACAGCTGTGCATTTCCTGTCCCTTTGTTTTCAAGTTGTGGTGCATTTCCTCAGTCTTTGTGGTAGAAGGTTTCAGATGTCTGTTTCTCAGTGCCTAGTGTGTTAGATAAAATTTATGGTAGTGCCTTTGGCCTCTGTCTCACCATCCCAAACAACTCAAACAGCTCAAACAACTCAAAAATATAAAACTATTATATTTAGTGGCTTTTTCCATGTGGTTGGACATGAATCTTGAGTGTTAGAGCCTAGATCTGCCAGGAAATTCATTCTGGCATGTTTGCCCACATCCACTGGCGTTTTTCAAAAGGAACCCCAGGTATCTACATTAACACCAGCAGGATCACTTCAGGCCTCCATGGGCATTCATCAGCTGCTTTGTTTTCAGCCTAAGTATGGAAATTAAAGATGTAAGAGGCACGATTATAGAGCCAACATCTCTAAGGGTACAGCCCCTCCCTTATCCCTGGACTCTCCCCTGACACGTCCTGGGTGTATTAGTCAGAATATGTCAGCACAGGGTGCCATTCCCCTTTGATTATCAAGTTCACACAAAAAGGGAGATTCTTTTTTTCTTTGCCTCCACTGGGCAATGTTTCCCACTTAATATATAATTTAATTCATCTATTACTTAATGTGTTTGAATTTAGAGTCTGGCAGGTCAGAGTCGAAGAAGGAAGCCTGCTGCTACTGCAGCTTCTCCTCCCAAGGTGGTGGTTGATTTATCCGTGTAAACAAATGACTGCATTCTCAAGAGGTCTTGAGCACAGCTGTCTGCCCCGGAGAGAGCTCGAACCTCTTCCGCTAGGATGAACTCTGCTTCCTGGGGAGTACCAGCAAAACAACAGATGAGGAAATGTCGGACTTGTGTGGACTTCAAATAGCAGTGGCCCTGCCGCCAGTATTTAGCTAGAGCAGTTGGGAAAGGAGGAGAACAAGGAAACCTCTTTCTTTTCTGCCTTTTGCTAGCATAGGGCATTGCAGTGGTTCTCTTTCAGATTCTGAACTCCAGTTGGAAAACTTGCTCAGAATTTGCCTCTGAGGCCATAAGACACCGTCTTTTTATTCACTGAAGATGCCCTTTGAATTTTTTCCCATTAGCAGTGCCATCTTTATTTTGTGCCCCCTAAATTAGCCTTCTTATCTACTTATATTATTCTTCCCTAACATCCATGACCATATGGTTTCTCTCTGAATGGAACCAAACAGCTTTTTTATAGACTCCATGACATCAGCCTTATTAGAACCTACTATGTTTTCATTTGTAAGCTAATCAGACCAGAACAAATATGTCAAAATCCATGACCCTGGCTATGGGTTTAATCATTCATCCTTGCCTCCCAGACACACTCATGCACATACTTACATAAATATATGTGCCTGTTAGCCAAGATTTTAACTTCAGAGACCAAAGCAGTTACCACTAGAGAGCAGTTACCACTAGTCCACTTTTTCTGAGGGAGGTGACCTCTCCGTGAGAATGCAAGGGTATATTATGAGTCATACCTCAGAGGATGACCCAGGAACTTCTGAGTTATCTCCAAAGCAGTTTCCATAATTGCTGTGCCTTTACTTCAGGGAGATCTTTTGAGGATGGCATTCTAGATGGTCTTCATAAGCCTTCCTCTGGGTAGAGTTGTCTGACTTTCATTTAATGGCCAATCAGCAGCTAGTGAACACCAGTGGTTTAGGACTTACCCCATCCCTATCCCTATTGTCCAGGTGGGACATGAGACTTTGACTTTAGTCTTTAGCATTGTTCTAACCAGTTGAGATGCTGTAGATCAGCTTGGGATGGGTTGTGTTCCTAGACATATTGCTTGAAGAAAATAACTGCCTTCCTCCCAAACAGCTGTTGCAAATGAAAGGTAACCTGGCAGGGGCTTAAAAGCCATTAGACTCTGTTGACTTATAAGATATTTTTCAAAAACAGTAATAAAAATGATATTTGTCAAGTTCTCATTATTTATGAGACAGTTTAATATCCTCCAGAGGACGGTTGCCCTGTTATGCCTCCTCAGCAAGCTTGGAGTGATCACTAACTGGCCTCATAAATTGGTGGTGAGGGCTCAAGGGCCCTTGGGCCACGTTGGGTGCATAGTGAGCCTCCAGTAAGCACCAGCTTTTATTCTTACTGGGAGGCACTGGCTGGCCCTGCCCAGACTTCGTCATGTGATTCTTAGAACACACATATGGGGTAGGGTATATCTCAGTTCTGCAGATAAGGAAACAGACCATACAGTTAGAAAACAGCAGAGTAGGGATGGCACTCAGGCTGTCTGTCTCTTCAACTCTACACCATACCACTTTCCAAGATGAGGAAAATAACCCAACTTTGAAAATGAGTCTAGTGTTTCAGGATAGAAATGAGTGTTTGAGAACCTTTTTAAGTTTTGTTTTTTCACAGAGTATCAGGGTACCAATGTAGGGGGACACAGCAGGAAACATGACTATGAATCAGCGGCCTGATAAAACAGCCAGGATGGGGCCCACGTCATTGTGGGGCTCAACAATGTCATTGAAAACATCAGCTGCTTATTCCAGTATGGATTTCCCTTTAAGACATGAAAGAAGAGTTCAAAGAGAATAAGCTCGATGGCTCAGAAAGCCACATTATTTTTTTTTTTTAAAGATTTTATTTCTTTATTTGAGAGAGACAGTGAGAGAGAACATGAGTGAGGAGAAGGTCAGAGGGAGAAGCAGACTCCCCATGGAGCTGGGAGGCCAATGCGGGACTCGATCCCGGGACTCCGGGATCATGACCTGAGCCGAAGGCAGTCGTCCAACCAACTGAGCCACCCAGGCGCCCCAGAAAGCCACATTATTAAAATTTATTTGTTTTTAATAGCTTTTTTGCTTCAGTGAAAATTATATTCTCATTAACATTATACCAAAAACTTACTTTTCACTGATTATTCCTAATTTAGCCTCTGAATCAGGGTGTACAGGGTTATGTTCGAAATATAGGAGGCAAACTGTATTTCTTGCAGTGATCAAGACTTCTAAAATCAATTCAATTTAGTAAACACCCACTGAGTCCTTTTCATGAGAAAATACTTCTCCAGAGACCACAATGAACAAGAATGGCCCCTGACTTCCAGGAACTACTGTCTCTAGAGCTGTGATGACCAGCATAGTAACCAGTGGAGTATGGCTTCCTCTTAGAGTAACATGTGGAAACAGCACCACCCTTCAGACTTGACATTTGAAGACATGGATTCAGAGTCTGCTCTTGACCTGTACCGACCTTGGGCAAGGCTGTTTCTCCCTCTGAAGCAAGACATTAGATCATAAAACCTCTCTGACTCCTGTCTAAATGCTCTGTGATGCTGTGAGTGAATTGGTAGAATACTCCATGTGTGTGTCATAACTCACCTCCGCTAAAAGAAACCACAAAGAATTTCCATCTCCAAAATAACTTTTTCATTTTAGAAAGTTAATTTCAAATTCACTTTAATTTAAATTCAAATTAAATACTAAAATTCTATATATGCAGACCTAAACTTGCTAAACCGATTTATTTATTTTAAGATTTTATTTTTAAGTCATCTCTACACCCAACATGAGGCTTGAACTCACAACCCCAAAATCACGGGTCCCATGCTCCATCAACTGAGCCAGCCAGGTGTTCCCAAACGGATTCTTTTTTTAAAAATGAGATTCCCCTATTACTCATTTTTGTAGAATAACCTCTCCCCAGAGGAAACTTAAACATGTTTCTTTTTCTTTCCTTCTTTTTTTTTTAATGTACTCTAGCAGTTTAGTTTTGATGCGTCCTTGCCCAAGCAGGTTGCCAATTCTCTGTCTCCGCAGTGTGATATTAAGTACTGACAAATCCTAGGAGCCAGGCCCTTGGTCTTCAACTGTGGTGAAAGTCTATATTCCCCACCAAAAAAAAAAAAAAAAAAAAAACCAAACCCAAACCATGAAATAGCAAACCCTATGTTATTCTGAGGAAGAAATAAACATGTATTAAGGACTTTCGGTGTCATGAGGTACTTAAGTCCTTTATCTCATTAAAGGACTAACCAGCATTAGACTGGGTGAAGTCTGTTTGCAAAAGAAGAGCTGGGTAAAGAGAATTTCCTATTTTTCTTGGTTCTATGATATGTGACTACACTTACTGGCATTTTTTAAAGAAATTCCACTTCCATTTAGAATATCGATCTTCTTAGTATGATGTCACTTAAGCCTTGGCCCTCTGTTATTTTCTCATTACCTGTATTCCTCTTTCCCACACCAGCTAGAATGTTAACAGTTTCTTTTATTTTCAATCTTTTTTATCTAGAAGACTGAGAACATTACCTGGGACCTTCTCTTAGGATATGAAGCCTGAGGTGGGACAGTTTAGTTCCAGAGGCCCAAAGACCAAAGAGGGTGGGGTTTGCAGTCCTCTGTTTTGTTTTGTTTTTAATATTTTATTTATTTATTTGACAGACAGAGATCACAGTGGGCGGAGAAGCAGGCAGAGAGAAAGAGGAGGAAGCAGGCTCCCCGCTGAGCAGAGAGCCTAATGCAGGCTAGATCCCAGGACTCTGGGATCATGACCTGAGCTGAAGGCAGAGGCTTTAACCCACTTTAACCCAGGCGCCCCAGTCCTTTGTTGTTCAGACTCAGCTTCTCAGCACGGGGAGGCTTCTGGCTCACCCTCTGAGGCTGCCTGAGGGGGACTTAGCAGTGAGAGGGTGGGTGAAGGAATTGGGCTTGCTTGCTTTTTACCAGGTTGGTGTGAGCTCAGCCCACTGAAAAGCTCCTTATGACTTGTCCACCTTCCTCGCTTCTCTGCTTGTCCTTGTATGAGTTGTGGGATCAAATGAGCTAGGCTTGGACCCTAATCCACCACTTTGGGGAAGTGACTCAGCCTCTTGGAGCCTAAGTTCCCTGGGCTGCAAAGGGAGGATAAATAATAACTGTGCTACCCTATAGGACAGTTGGGAGCACGTGGAGGGTAGTGGAACAGGCTGTATCTGTGCTCCTGATATGGAGAATGGGTTGGGGAGAAGTCTGGACCTCTGGCAGCTGGGGAGGCAATCCAGGGCCAGCCACATGCTAGCTGTATGACCTCTGGCAGTCTCCTATAGTTCAGTTTCCTCTTCAGTAAACTGAGGATTCCAGGTAACGCACAGGCTCTGCATGAGATAATGTGTTCCTTTAAGCCTGTATTACAACAGTCTTCTAACCAAGCTTCCTGCTTCCCCTCCTGCCTGGACCAGTGATTGTTTAGAAACACAGTTGGATCTCACATGTCCTACCCTTGCTTAAAACCCTCCACTGGTTTCTTAGGGCCTTTTAGAATTTGCCTGGAAAGCTCCTGATTTTAGCATGGAAAGCTTCGTGTCCTAGGAAGCCCCTTGTTGATTGGTTACACTGCAAGTCCAGCAGGGCAACGAGGGGGTCGCCACCCACCTTCCTAGTGCTCACCTCTCGCCGCTCATCTGTGGTTTCTTCTGCTTCTCCGCACAGTGCAAAGACCTAAAGAGCATTCAAGAGAAGCATTCTGAGAACATTACCTGACTTTTGCTGATGCCCTGGCCCTGACTTTTGAGACTCTGATTTCATTGTTTGGAGTGGGCCCTGAGAGTAGGTGTCTTTTTAAGGCTCCCCAGTGGTTCTAAGCACAACCAAGGATGGGAAACTCTGCTCTCTTCTTACAGGTCTCCAGAAACCCCATCTGTTGTTCTCTGGGCTGGAGCTGACCTTCCCCCTGCTCTCTTCCCTTGGCTAATTCCTTCTCATCCTCGTCCTCCTCATGAGTCCCTTCCATCTGGCAGCCCTCCCACACTCCTTCAGGTAGACTTAGCTACTACTGATGGCTCCCAGACTACTCTGGGCTTGCTTTCATCAGAGCCCCGTCATTTTGCATTATGATTGTTGGTTCCTCCACACCTCTCCCTCATTAGGTCTAGAGTTTCTTTCAGGAAGAGATTTTATCTTTCCTCCTTGTATCCTTGGAGCCAAGTAGGCTCTGGCACATTACAGGCCTTCAGTAAGTATTGGCTGAACAAATTAATCAAGACAAGGCCATCTGACCTCTTGTGAGTTACATTCTAAGAAAGAAACATTGACACAATAACCCTAGTGTATTACAGGAACAAGAGGTTAAGGAAAAACCAGATCCCAGGTAGTCTAATGCTTTAACAAATCTATAGATTTATTGGACAACCCCAATATTCAAATTAAAAGAAAATCTTAGTTTTGCTCTTCTGTAGATAATGATTTTAAAGAAGACCTATTAGGAAATTCCTCACCTGCCCACATTACCAGTCAGAGCTGTAACTGGAAATGATTTCTCTGACTAAATCGTTTTGGTTCTCTGTTATTTTCTTTCTTCTTCCTTGCCCTTCCCTCAGCTGGCCACCACTGAGTGTTTGCTGAGAAGCAGGAAGGTTCACTGCTATGACTGCGTCTCTCTCTCTCCCTTTAAAACTCTATCGGCTTGCTTTCTGATCTTCAAAGCAGCCTGTATCCAGCCTGACCCCACTCCCTTGCCTCCCCATCCTGGGGAGTGAGAGCTGGGAGTCTTTTTGTCATTTTGAAGATTTGCATATTTGGACAGCCTCCAACAGCCCTCACTAAATCTGCAGGGGTGAGAGCAAGTTGACGTTTGTAAGCCCCCTTTACCCCCAAATCTAGACATAAGGACAGAGTGACACCAGACCTCACAGTGGAGCAAACAGTAAGTTTCTAGATCTCCTTGCATTTGACCCCCCCCCCCCCCAGGGCAGCAGCCCTTATCCCCTGCCCTTTTCTTGCAGTTGAGTCTTTGCTGTTGATGTTCTTCAAAGCTCTCAACCTTTGTGATTATCCGTAGTGCTTGATCCTGGATAAGTTTGAAAGCTATGATGATGAAATTCAGCTCACTCAACGAGCCCTGTCTCTGCTGGAAGAAAACAGGTTCTGGGCTGGTGTCGTGTTCCCTGACATGTATCCCTGGACCAGTGCCCTGCCGCCCCACGTGAAGTACAAGATCCGGATGGACATCGATGTGGTGGAGAAAACCAATAAGATCAAAGACAGGTGATGTGTCAGGCAATCTCAAAGACGCTGTGCATCCCAGGAATGTATGTGGCAAGGAGCAGAGGCTCCTCTGGGCTCAGGTATCCTTTTCCTTGTAGGGAGGAAAGGCACAGAAACACTTGGGTATCTGAGAACTAAGCTCACTAACCAGTTGGCACTGTTAGTTGGTAGAACCAGGAGAACTCATTTACCTTGTCATCATGCTCTCAGTTTAGCACTTGTCCCTGGCTGGCCTTTGGGCAATTTGGAGTTGGAAACCTCTAGGTATTGAATTATCTTCATGTAGATGTTCTGCAGATGAGGTTTCTCCAAAGTCACTGGGAAATTACATTTGATACAAAGTGAGGGATTGAGACAGGACTCAGCCTAAAAGTCAGTAAGATTAATTAAGAAGAGATAAGATATTTTATAAAGCTGATTGTAGAGACCTTGAATTAAAGCCATTACAAGTAACAGTGGCCATTATTCATAAATGAGATTTAAACTATGACTAGAAAACAGAATTGATTTGGAACATTTTAGGGGAGAGGTTTCAAGAGTGAGTTTCGAGTCCCCTTGTGCTGTGCAGTGTCAGTTAGCTGCCATTCTTATTCACAACCATTGTCCCACCCTCTGGTTTCTCTGTAGGTACTGGGATTCTGGTCCTAGAGCTGATCCTGTGGAAGATTTCCGATACATCTGGGGAGGGTTTGCCTATCTGCAGGACATGATTGAACGGGGGATCACAAGGAGTCAGGCCCAGGTTGAGGTTCCAGTTGGAATCTATCTCCAGCAGATGCCTTACCCCTGCTTCGTGGATGACTCGTGAGTCAAAGGCTTCCAATCTCCCTCCCAGACACACTAATCAGGTTGCTGGGGTGGGACAGGAGTACTGCCCAGGCTTCAGTCTCTTTAGAAAGAAACCCAGGGAGTGGAGCCAGCTTGAAGTGAATGGAGCTCTGAATGATGAGCGGCTTCTCCCAGACCACAGGCAGGGCCAGATGGGCAAGGGAAGTGGCAGGGAGAAAGGAGTTGGTGTTGTGGGTGGGAAAGGGAAGGTGAAAATAAAAGCAAGGGAAGTGAGGTTGGGAAAGGGGACAAAGGCTATTTAAGATTCCACTACGTAGTATGTTTGGTATGTGGAAGAGTTCTGGTCAGAGTGTTTGCCCAATGATTGCCAAATCAGCAAATTAGGACTCTGCATTGCAAGTAGGTCTGGTTCCTAGGAGCCTCAGAATAATGCAGCTCATTCCCTAATTAACATTCCCATGGTGCATGCTTAATGAGAAGGTAGAGGAATGTGTTGGATGAGCTGGAACCCTCCCTTCCTGCCCACCCCCACCCCCAGGCTTATACATCTGTTGGCCAGTAGCAAGCTAAGCAAGTAGGCTACTATTTTCTCCAGGTGTTTTGGGGAGATGTTAGAGAGAGGGACAGAGAAGAGCGGAGTAGGTGGGTCCATTTACCATGGTGGATGGGGGCAGGAATACACCCAGGACAGGAGCCCAGACCTACAAGTGGCTTAGGGTTCAACCTCTAGGGAAAAACTGGGAAGTTCACCGTAGTGCACATTGTGTCAGTAATGTTCAGGAAGGAGAGAAACACTCACAACCTGAAGAAAGGAAAAGTTAAATTGCCACCTGACAAACAGTTAAGATAAAGCCCAGTATGTGCACAGGAAACCCTCCCTCTACACCCTAGTGCAATTGGTTCCCTTCCTCAAGTCTATCGAAGACTAAAGAGGTAACAGCGGCAGTTCTGTAGTCAGTTTGGGTTTGGACGATAGAGATGGGATGCGGAGCCAGGGGCAAAAGCCCAGTTCTACGTTTAGGATCAGAATGGGAGTGTCTGGCAGGGTAGTGGGGTACACAATAGGGAGGCAGTGGGGAGTCTAGGCATTTAGACTGGGAGAGCCCTCTGGTGGCAGGTCCCAGAAGTGCAGGCCTTATGAATTTCTGGTTCTCTCCTTAAGGCCATCTTGAGAACCCTCCTGCCCTGGAATCAGCCCTTCCTGTGACAACCAACAATTTTTACTACATAATAATCCCAAGGACTTTAATAGCACATCAAGCACAGAGGAAATATGTGTAAAGTTCACAGTAAAGTAATTCCAGAATACCAAATCTATCCTGCTTGCTAGAATGAATATCCATGGAATTACTCTACTGGTACATGGCTGGTAGAGTTAGCCGCTATTGGATCACTGATCGATTTATTGATGGGTTACTTGTCTTCTGAAAGAGCCACACTGAATAGTTATTTTGTGCCCCTTCCCGCATAACTTCAGTTTGATCCTCTGGGATAGATAGTGCTAAGGTGGCTGACACCCCTAGGGGGCCCCACTGTTGCTCTTACCACCAACACCAGTTCCCTTTGTTTGTGATTTGCCTTCTTGGACTTCAGTGTCAGTTGACTTGTATCTGTTCTAGTCACAACTGTATCAGGTTTGCAGTTCTTCCCCAAGAGATATTGCAAGAAGGTCTATATTGTATAAGATCTAGAGTACAATTTTATTTTGTGCATATAACCTGTAGAGCATTCGTCTGGACTAACCAAAAAGCTACCCTCTTGCTCTAAGGAACAAGTAATCCTTTAGGGCAAAGTGCAGTGTATTAAAAGAGTCAAGCCCAGTGAATGCCTGTGGGGATTTTCTGCCTTTCCCTCCATCTGGGCTTTGTTCTCAACACATCCAATCAACCAACATTTACTCCACCTCTACCAGGTACGGGGCATTCTACGATTCTGCTTCTCTCCTCTTGCTTCAGTTTTATGATCATCCTGAACCGCTGTTTCCCTATCTTCATGGTGCTGGCCTGGATCTACTCTGTCTCTATGACTGTAAAGAGCATCGTCTTGGAGAAGGAGTTGAGACTGAAGGAGACCTTGAAAAATCAGGGTGTCTCCAATGCAGTGATTTGGTGTACCTGGTTCCTGGACAGCTTCTCTATCATGTCAATGAGCATCTTCCTTTTGACCATATTCATCATGGTAAGCCAGATGGAGAAGGCCCAGAAAATCTTGAATAATGTTGTACCTCCCACTTTTCCTCCTGTTAATGAACTCATGCCTGCAATTAGTCATCTGGCCACCAAGGATGGCCTGACATGTAGCTAGCCAGCCATTTCAGCCAATGTGGCCACATGCAGCTGCCCAGTCATTTCAGCCAAGGTGGAAAATACTCAGAGTGTCTCCGTCTGCCAGGAACCCCGGTATCATGGCATGTTCCCCACTCCCACTTCCTGCCCAGGGAGCCGCAGTCCACGTAGATTATCTAGCCCTATGCTGTGGACTATCTGGAGAAGCTGCTGTTAGGAGAGCCCACTACAGCGTGATTGTATGTGCAAAGGGTTCTCTCTTTCCAGGCAGAAAAGAAATGAGTACAAAGAGTGTTTTCCTGGGATTACTGTCTCAACTGGCAGCTGAGGTTGGGATGTGAAGAGCCTTTTCATTGTATTAGGAGAGCAGAACTAGACTGTTTATTCATTACCATCATGGTCACACCGTTCATGGCTTGACCAAAGATGTTCTGCTGTCTGAAAATGTCCAAAGCATTTTAAAGAATAGAACTTAGAGTCTGTCTTTTCTCAGCAGTAGGAATTCTTATAGCTGCAGGCAGTACACATAGGCCCATCATCTGCAAACCTGCAGCTCCCTCACAAGCTAGACTTGGAAATAAAACATTATTTCATAATATGTTCTTTCCCCCATTTTTAGTTCCTCCACAGTAGATGATCTTTTATACTTGTTAGATGACAAGTTCATAAATTTGGGTAGCTTTTAATATTTATTTGATGGGATTTGGTATAAATGTCAGATTTAGGCTTTGCATGTTCCTGTTATGATGTTATCAAGCTTGTTTCATTTTTCTACCATAATCATATTAGTGCCCCTCTACACTGAGCAATATGTGTGCTGAACCGTAGACTCTCGCTAAGGGTGTGTTTAATCCATGCTGGACCATACTAGTGCCAGGAATGTTCCTGTCCATCCAGCAGATATTCAGTTAAACCAGATCTTACCCCATCTCTTTGCAGTAAGATGTACTAATTTGGAAGGGGTTTGTTTTCAGGCTTAGTCAAACCCTGTGCTAGAGTCCTATCAAAACCAATGCTGATAGAGAGATCATTCTGCTCAAGCAAACTAGCTTCAAATTTGTGGCTTTAAATTTGCAGGGTCCTTGAGATCCACAAAGATGGGGGGAGAAGCTGCATTCCTTGTGTTCTTCTAGGGCTCCTTTATTCCTTCTCATCCTTCAGTCTGCCCTTTTTTCCATTTCCAAGATGTTTTGTGCCCTCCTAATTAAAGCAGTCAAAATGCTACGTGTCTGACTTACGCAAAGTGCATAAACATGTATGATATCTTTAAGTGTCTGTTCAGTGACATTGAGATCTGCCTTCCTAAGAATGGGCATTAAGACTTCAAAGCTTTTAGGACGTGAGGTAAAGAATGTTCACCAATAGTTTCTTGCACAAAGGGGTTTCTCCTTGTGGGAACCAGAATATTGTTCCAGGGATGACGGAAACAGAGCTTTGCACACAAAATAGGATTCCTTACAATGACGCTCCCATCTTTGCCTTGTCCTTCCTTCCCACCTCAACAATGCAGGAAAGAAGCTGGAAGCTAGGACAATGGGAAGGTTCCAGTTATTCAGGCTGTTAGGAACAGAAAAGAAAAGTGGTCCTTAGAGGAAGCCAAGGCCTGTGAGGCTATTGGGTCAGCCCAGTGATTTTCTTTCATCTCTGCCTGAAGTCATTGAGAGACTGTAGGGGCCTAGAAGCTTGTGGAACTTTGTTTTGAGCTGGGATAAGACACGGATTTTATTCTTCTGAGAATACCAACAACCATCTCAAAGTTCTTCCAACCATAGTCAGGTATTCAGCTGTGGGCTTACTTTTACTGGGCTGTGAGATTAAGTAGAAGGAGTGAGCTTTCCAGGGTGGTGTGGAGAGCTCTTTGACACACAAAGCCAGGAGCTCTGAGTCCTAATTTTGATTTTCATAATAGAGTTCCTCAGAGTTTGGTTCTAGTTAAGCATAGCCCTCCTCCACCCTCCTTTGTCATTTGTTTTGTTCTATTTTTCAGTCTGTTCCGTTTGTGCCTGGCAGGCACAAGAGTGTGAATGAGGGAGAAAGAGTAGCAATGGCAGACAGGTGACACATTTGTGCCTCTCGGCTCTCGCACAAGCAGGACAGATATTGCTCATTGTCTCTTTTTTCTATTAAGATCCCAGTGCTTTAGGACGCTACTAACAATTGATTAGAACCCATTCAAGAGATGAATCTATGTGTACCTTTATGTTCCCCAGAAAAGAACAAGATGATGTATATGTATTTGGAGTTCTGCTCAAAGGGTAAAATTCCTCATAGGAGGTCTGTGTAGTAAAGGAGGAACAAGAAGACCTAATAAATTTGAACATTTCAGTGTATCCTGTAATGGAAGTAGGCAGCAGCTCACTTAGTGAAAATGGCTAATTTGGTCGTATTTTCTACATAGCCAAAGTGATTGACTCATGAGTTAATAATGTCCAAGATACTGAATATTGCCCCAGGTTCTATGTACTTGTATGATAGTGACAAAGGGGGAGGATTAATCTACTTTCACGTGATATGGATTAACTGCTGATATTTTCACTATTGTGAGTGGTAAATCTCAGAATATAACTACACATGATTGAGTCAGGCCAGGCCTTAAGCAAAATGTTACAGATTGTTAGGGGGAGTCTCCTACCTCCTTTTTTGTCCCTCATCTATTCAGTGTATCTTGGAGCTATTGATGCTCTAAGATCTTTTTCCCCTTCCCCTAGCCCCTATAGGCTTAATTCTCCCTTCCCACCAAAGATTTGCTTACTTAATACATACTTAATACATAATGATTACTCATGCTGATAGGCAGCCTAATGTGTTGCCCTCCCAGGGAGACCGATACTCAGAGGAGTAAAAGAATTCAACAGCATTGAGTCTTAACTGTGGAAATTTGGCACCCACGAGAGACGGTGGGAGAGGTCACTCTGGAGTAGAGGGCTTCTGAAGGCCCAGAATCACAGCACAGAGGTTGCCCCCTGGGAGGGATGTGCCCTGGATATGGGTGGAAAGTACTGACTCAGATGGTCTCTTTGGTTTCAGCATGGAAGGATCCTGCATTACAGTGATCCATTCATTCTCTTCCTATTCCTGTTGGCTTTCTCCACGGCTACGATCATGCAGTGCTTCCTGCTCAGCACCTTCTTCTCCAGGGCCAGCCTGGCAGCAGCCTGCAGTGGCGTCATCTACTTCACCCTCTACCTGCCCCACATTCTCTGCTTTGCCTGGCAGGACCGGATGACGGCTGACCTCAAGATGGCTGTGGTGAGGGACCTCAGGCTTGCTCCTAATATGCAAAATGTTTTCACAAAGGCATCTGTAGTCATTCTGGAAAACTGGCCTGCCCTTTGTGGGGACCCATTTTGCCTTTGGGGCCCAAAGGACATAGGTATAAAAAGGCACAGGGGCAAAAGTTGAGGCTGTCTTCATCCTGAGCTACCCAGCAGCCCCTCCTTTCCAAACCTGCCTGATGAGTCTGTCTTGGGAAGCAATCAAAAACCAGTTTAGGGTGCCTGGGTGGCTCAGTGGGTTAAGCCGCTGCCTTTGGCTCAGGTCATGATCTCAGGGTCCTAGGATCGAGTCCCGCATCGGGCTCTCTGCTCAGCAGGGAGTCAGCTTCCTCCTCTCTCTCTCTCTCTGCCTGCCTCTCTGCCTACTTGTGATCTCTCTCTGTCAAATAAATAAATAAAATCTTTAAAAAAAAAAAAAAACCAGTTTAACTCACTGGTCCTTTGTGTTCCCACAAGAGGGAAACCGCCTAGGACGTTTCACTCACTTTTCTTTTTACAGCATGTGAGAAGATGCCAAGGGAAAGGAGCGTGCCCCCAACTGCTGGGCGCAGAATGTTTCCATTCATTAAAAGAGTTTGTTTCTCTCCATAAACACCTGAACCCAGTAGTTTACAGGGGATCTTTGCCATGCTGTACCACTATGTGCGGAAAGGAGTACAGAAATGAACCAGTTAGGAGCCAAGCCCTCTTGCCAGGACAGGACTCTAGAAATTGACTTTTGACTGTTTAAGAGACAGGCATCTTGGTTCACAATTCCCAAACTAACATCACTGTCTTTTTCTCTAATCAGTTTCAAATAGGCCATTTCCACCCTCTTCATTAACCAGGCTTAACTGGCTTCTGGGTTCTCTAGGGTACAGCTTTCCTTGTCCTCCAGAACTTCCCTCTACAGTTCTTTATGCAGTGGTGTCAAGAAAAGACTACCACCTGCTTCTTATTGGGAAAGATCTAAGATATAAGCTGCTCTAATAACCCAAACTGATTAGGCTACAGAGCTGCCAGGGCATCTGCCTTTTACTTCCCAGGTTAAACAAGGAATCAATTGCTGCTATTTATAACACCAGTTTTCTAAAACGATCACAATGGGCTGGTAGCAAAAAAATCCTTATGACTCAGCCTATGGGCAGAACTGGGCTAACTTAATATCCTGGGTAGATATCAGTACTTTGAGGCCACAGCTATCTTCATGGGAGTGTGGATCCACCAAGAAACTATAGTTCTCGCAGTGTGTGGACCGGGGCTGAGCTGAGACTTTTTAAAATGGCTTTTGTGAATATACAGCTGGGGAATCTCTTCCTTCTATAGACAGTTTGAACCCCACCCTGGGTCCTACAAAGTGCAGAGAGACCTCTAGCAGAGGAAATGAGAATAGCCAGTTGCTCTTTCTGCCATGCTGGTGACCGCCTGTGGGGGACTTGGCTGGGGACCCTCGTCTTCAAACTCCTTTTGCACACCGCCTGTTTAGTTGACTTGTTCTCTCTACCGAAAACCCAAGGAAAAGATTGGTCTCAGTATGGAGAGGAGAAAAGATGACATCAGTGGAATCTGAGGTTCTTCTGGCCTCACTCTTAGACCTTAGGAGGTCATAGGACCATTCCTTGCCTGGCACCCTAGGACACTAATGATTTTGTGGACCCTTCTAATGGGAGTCACACAAAATAGCTCAAGCTATCTTCTTTGTTCCATCAAGAACTGTGTGATCTCAAGAAAGAGGTAGGAAGAAGGGGGAAATGGTAGGAAGGTGAACCTGAGCACCTTTGGTCCTTTGGTATGTTGGGCTTTTGTGGTGTTTGTTTTTCCCGTTACACGACTATCTTCCATTGAACAGATGGGAGGTGGCTTCGTGAGTATTGTGTGAGGTCCCTGGGCATTTCCAGAATTCCCTTTCCTGTGGGAAAACTGCTTTATGCCCTCCCTGGGTTATCCTTATACCTGGACACGAGCTGGACCACTCTTTCGGGCCTCGTCCCTACCCCGTGGACAGCTGGTGGCTGTCGGGTGGGTTGAAAGTCCACCGCTCATCTAGTGTGCCCTCTTTGCCTCACTGCAGAGCCTGCTGTCTCCTGTGGCATTTGGGTTTGGCACTGAGTACCTGGCTCGCTTTGAGGAGCAAGGCCTGGGGTTGCAGTGGAGCAATATTGGGAGAAGCCCCATGGAAGGGGATGAATTCAGTTTCCTGATGTCCATGAAGATGATGCTCCTCGATGCTGCTCTATATGGCCTGCTTGCCTGGTACCTTGACCAGGTGTTTCCAGGTAAGGGCCAACTCCCATAGGGTAAAGGTACTGATATCGGGTTCCTCAGATCCCCAGCCTTCCCCCACCTTTCCTCTAGTTTAAATCTTATCCTTTCTAAGCTCTTTCAATTTGGGCCTTCAGAGCCAGCATTTGAAACTTAAGCTTAAATCAAAAATCCATCAGTGAGTGCTGGTGTCTCTACTTTAGAATTAGGTCCAGAATCTGATCCCTTGTCACCACCTCCACCCCTACCATCCCAGTCCAAGCCTCCATCCATAATCATTGCCTGCCAGTCTGTTCTCCACACTGTGTTCAGTGACCCTTTCCGAAGCTGGGTCAGATGATATCTGTCTTCTGTTCGATTCCTGCGGTGGCTTTTCTTCTTGTTCAGAGGAAAACCCAGTGTCCCAGTCCTGGCCTCTAAGATGCTTCATTATCAGCAGCCAACTAACGGTCTTCCTCATTTCATGTCCTTCCCTTCTCCCTCATGTTCTCTGCCCCAGCCACAACCACCTCCTTACTGACTGTTCTTCAATACACTCAGTGCATTTCCTCCTCAGGACATTTGTACCTGTTCTCACTGCCTGCAGCATGTTTCTGCATCCCCCATGCCTGCAGGCTTACTTCCTCACTTCTGTTCAGATCTAAGTTCAGATGTCACCATATCACTGGGATCTTTTCAGATTGCAAATATCTAAATAGCTACTCCTATATAAATCACAGTTCTTCAGTGCTTATGTCCCCTTTACCCAACTTTATGTTTGCGACATCACTATCTGACATGACATATCTTAACTTGTTTGCATGTTAACTCTCTACCCCATGAGAGCAGGCCCAGTCTGTTTTGTTTAATATCATAGGCTTGATGCCACAAGTAGTGCCTGATTTTTGGTGGACATTGAATAAATACCTGACTAATCTGCAGCATTGAAAAGCAACTCCTGAATCAAAGTTGGGTGTTCACACAGTTTCATAGTTGCTTTGTAGAAATCAGATTTTCTTTTGGATTAGTATTTCCTGGTAGCTAGAGAAGTCTCACTTCCATTTGAGTGGGCTCCAAGTTAACCAACAACCACCTTGTGCTGTGGCAGCCGTGGCCGGGAGCAGGCAGGGGAGGGTGAGGCTGGGTCCAGTCTCTGGGGAAGGATGAACTCGCATCATCTCAAAGCAGCCTTTTTTGGGAGAAATATATTGGCAGCAACCCTGGAATAGGAGAAAGATTGCTAGGCTGAGCCAGGAGGCCTGGGTTTGGATCCTAGCCGTGTAATTATATTAGTTTCCTAGGGCTGCCATAACAAAGCACCACAAACTGGGTAGCTTAAAACACCACTTTTGTGGGGGGGGGGGGGGGTCTCACAGTTCTAGAGGCTAGAACTAGAAAATCAAGGTGTTGGCAGGGCCATGCTCTCTCTGGAATCTGCAGGTGAAGGAGCTCTCCCTGCCTCTTTCAGCTTCTGGTGGTTTTTCAACAAGCTCTGTCTTCACCCGGTGTTCTCCCGGTGCGTGTATGTCTGTCTGCACACAGCCATCTTTCTGTGAGAACACCCGGTCAGATTGGATTAGGCTCCCACATAGTCTGGAGTGACTTAATCTCAACTAAGCACATTAGCAATAACTATTTCCAAACAAGGCCAAGGGTTAGGACTCTGGTATCTTTTTTTTCTGATATCAAATGTGTCAACCCCTCCCCTTCCAACATCAGCTATTTCTCTAATGGCAACCAGGTGTCCAACAATCAATTCAGTTCTACCCTGTTCAGTAACCCCCCAGAATTAGCACAGACCCCACAGAAAGATTCAGCCCTACAAGACTGTTCCCACTTCAGGGGCCAGATGCAAATACAGTGCCCAGGCTACACACGCTTTTGTCAGACTGACTACAAATTCAGGAGTTCTCACAGCCACCACCCACCTGATTTAGTAATTCACTAGAACGACTCACAGAACTCAGGAAAAGTAGTCTACCTGCAGTTACAGTTTATAATAAAGAATACAGCTCAGGAGCAGCCAAATGGAAGAGATGCATACAGGGAGGGACAGGAGGGGTGGTGCCTGGAGCTTTCAAGTGCACAACCCTTCCAGGACCTCGATGTGCTCAGCAACCTGGAAGCTCCCTGAATCTCATTCCAGAGTTTTTATGACTCAATCTCCAGCCCCCTTCTCCTCCCTCAAGATAGAGGGTAGGGCTGAAAGTTTCCATCCTCTTTTCCCAGGTCTGGTCTGGTGACCAGCCCCATCCTGAAGCTATCTAGGGACCCTCCCCTGAGTCACCTCATTAGCATAAATTCAGGTATGGTTGAGAAAGGGGCTCAGCTCTTTGTGAACAACAAAAGACATTCCCATTGCTCAGGGAATCCCCGGGGTTTTATAAGCTGTGTGCTGGGAACTGGGGATAAGACCACGTATTATTTGCATTCTTCCCACGCGCCTCAACATATCTTTTTGATGATTTTGGGGGGGGTGGACACAATTCAACCCATAATGCTGATTTTGAGCAATACATTTGACCTTGTCTTCCATCATCTTTTCTATCTTACTATGCCACTAGAAGGAGATACAATAAGTGAAAATTAGTTGGATTGAAAATGCAATTTGTCTGTAATCCAAGAGCTTTATTTTAGCGAAGCTAAAGCTTTAATTTGTCCAGTAACTATTTACTGAGCCGAGCCTGTATGTGAGGCTTACCACTAGTTTTGGGGAACTAGACAGACCCAAACCTGTCCTTGAAGGTCTGACAGTCCAGTGGCCATGGAACATGGGATAATATTAAATAAGCAAAGATCGTGTGTTCTCACAAAATTAACATTTTATAGGGAGCAAAGTCTGCTAAGAGAGCTAGCCAAGAAATTTGGGAGTCTTTTCCTTTGGAGCCAGTAGAATGGGGTGGTTGAGATCAGGGATATTAGAACGAGATTACCCATTTCAGTACTTCTCTCTGTTTAATTAGCTGTGACCTTGGGCAGATGATTCAAAGTCAATGTGCCTCTGTTTCCTTATCCACAAGAATACTACTACCTATCTCTTAGGGTTGTTTTGAGGATTAAATTTTTAACTCATGAGAAGTGCTTACAACATAATGCCTGCCATGGAAAGAGCATTCAACAAATGTTAGTGACAGTCATCATCGTTATTATTATCTGGTAATTGTTGAGAAAGGGCATGACTAAATTCTTTTTTTTTTTAAATTTTTTAAAGATTTTATTTATTTGACAGAGCGAGATCACAAATAGGCAGAGAGGCAGGCAGAGAAAGAGGAAGGGGGAAGCAGGCTCCCCGCTGAGCAGAGAGCCCAATGCAGGGCTCGATCTCAGGACCCCGGGATCATGAGCCGAGCCAAAGGCAGAGGCCCAACCCACTGAGCCACCCAGGCGCCCCTAAATTCTTTAATAAAATGTTTTTTTGGAAAGCTGTTGCACCCAAAAAAAGTGCCTTTTAAATTAAAACACGTTGGGAGGAGTAGTCTTTGTGTCGTAGCCCATGGATAGCTATGTAATGCTGATGAACTATGGATATCTATAGCTATACTCTGAAGTTCAAATAGAAAAATTCTCGATTTTGTAGAGCTGTAGTAGGACTACCAAAGCTTTTTCCTTATTTCCCTGTCATTTCTAGGGGACTATGGAACCCCACTTCCTTGGTACTTCCTTCTACAAGAGTCCTATTGGCTTGGCGGTGAAGGTGAGTTAAAATTTTTCAATTAAAAGCAACGCCCCCCTCCCAAAACCTTTAGTGTTTGAAACTAGCTCCTTTGGCTATGTCCTGGATATGTGTGGGCTGTAGAGGGGGCTCGACATCAAGTGTGTGGTTCTGCCACTGTGGTGCAGTATCGTAGCCTCTAGGAACCCACTTTCTGTAAGTCACTAGGCCAGGATGAATGGCCGAGCACTGATAAACCCTTGTTTCCCGTCCAGCTGGTGCCTAATGGATGAAAGAAATTGCCCTTGTGAAAGAAGGCCAAACCAGTTTAGGGTGTAAATGACTTTTGCAGCTCCTTAATTTGAAACAGAGATCTGCAGAATCACGAAGGAACCTTTGCACTGGTCTTCTTATGCCTCCTCTCCTGCTTTTTTATTCCTTTTCAAAATATAAATTAATTCATTCTCCTAAGGTGAAGGCCCAAACAGAGGCTGGGGCAGAGCTATGACCTTCAAGGCAAACACTCCTAGACTCTCCTAAAACTCATCTTACTTTGTGATTGGGGAAGAGGGCCAAGGGGCATTTGCCCTGAATCCTTCTTAGATCAAATTTACCTTTCCTATTGAACAGGACAGGAGGCCCCGGGAGAGCTCTGAAAGCTCTATAGACTCTATTGTGACGTATGAGCAAGCAAGAAATTCCTGGCCTCAGAACTTGGGGACTTCCTTGGAGCTGGGAGTTTCTGGAAGCAAAGGAAATACTTTCCAATCTGTTTGTTCCTCACCTACCTACCCTTTACTTTGTATTTTTGGATCTGAGCCAGGATTTATCCTTTAAGCACTAAGATAGAGGTTTGTTTTCTCTAGGGGTTAGCCTAGGGCCTTTAAAAGGCTTGGGCAGTTTGTTTTGCTTTGTTTTGTATTTATGGTTCAAACAAATAGCACTTTGACAGCTCAGTATTTTTCCATTATGTTGGTTTGTCTGTCTAGTCTATGAACTTTTAAAATCTCTACTACAGTAAGGTTATAATCCAATGGGGATTTTCAACAGGGGAATATGTTTTTGGAATATTTCTAATTTCAACGAATATCAGGACGTGTGGACATTTTCCCCCCTATAATCTCAGCAGATAATCTGCCTCTCAAAAGAGAAATTCTTAAGACAAATGTGCTCTTTCAAAAATGAATCACATATATTTTTGCCAACAGAAGCCAAATATTTTTCTCCTGCCTCATAGGCTAGACTGAAATAGATTCTTAAATCTCTCTCTAAAACCGAAAAAAAAGGGACACCTGGGTGGCTCAGTGGGTTAAGTGTCTGACTCTTAGTTTTGGGGCTCAGGTCGTGATCTCAGTGGTCCTGAGATGGAACGCTGCACCAGGCTCCACTGAGCGTGGAGCCTGCTTAAGATTCTCTCTCTCCCTCTTCCTCTATCCCCCAGGCTCTTCCCCAACACTTGCATGCACATGTGCCCTCTCTTTCTAAAAAAATAAATAAAATCAGAAAATAACTGAGTTTCCTCACCGAACACCCTCCTCTCACATACGAAGAAATGGAGCCCAAGAGGACGAGTGTCTTGCCCGTGTTCCTGCTGCACCTTTGGGACGAAAACCTGAAACTGGGAAACACATTTCCTGGCAAGGAACTCATCCCATGACTAAACGATGTAGAATATTTTCCCCTGCTATTTTGTTGCGTGCCCACGCAGTAGGAGAGCTAGTAAAGTGATCAAAGGCATTGTGGGCAGTAGAGTTGAAAATCCTTCAGGAGGCAGAAATAGAAGTGCTGGAGGAGGCAGGTCCCTGACCACGAGGCCCATTCCTTGCTGCTCCACCTTCAGCCTGCAGATCTACGGAGGGCAGCCAGGGGTGAGGGAGGCCCTGGTGGGCTGCCTCATTAAAAAACTCCCCCTGCCCACATCTGTGCTCTGGAGGCTAGAGCCTTTAGATGCGTGGTGACAGTGGTTTCCTCCAGCCCCTACTTTCTTCTCTTGCTGGTTCCCTCCACTGCTCCTCTTCCCCTTCCAGGATGTCCTGATGTTCTTTTAAACCAAATGCCAAGTTTATTAGAAAAACAAACAACAACAACAACAACAAAACGACCTGTGTGTGTGTGTATGTGTGGGCATGTCTGATGTGTGTGAAAGAGTATGTGTGTATGTGTCAGTATGAGAATGTGTGTGTGTGTGTGTGTGTGTGCATGTGTGTGTGTTTACACTGCACTTGACAATTTATATAAGCCTCTACCTCAACCAGGCTCAATTCTGGTGTTAGTCACAAAAGACTCGAGTACCCATAAAAATGCTCAGGTGAATTTTGTCTCAATCAGTAATTTAAGCTGGCCATCCATCATATCACCTTGAAGGAGCTTTTCTCAAGGCTCAACATGACTTTGACACGTTTTTTATTGGAGCAAGAAGTACTGTTCATGAAGTAAAGAAAATTAACCCATTACAAACTCAGCCCTGGTTTTGTGAATTTTTTTTTTAAGATTTTATTTATTTACTTGACAGACAGAGATCACAAGTAGGCAGAGAGGCAAACAGAGAGAGGAGGAAGCAGGCTCCCCGCCGAGCAGAGAGCCCAATGTGGGGCTCGATCCTAATACCCTGGGATCATGACCTGAGCCGAAGGCAGAGGCTTTAACCCACTGAGCCACCCAGGTGTCCCTGAATATTTTTTTAAAGTTATAATTTCTAAAATGGTGGGCCTTTGCTGGCATGTTAAGAGGATGAGGTGAAACACCTGTTATAAAACTCCATCTGGGCTCAGCAAAGTTTGATAAGCCAGCTAGCCAGGAGGTACTGGCAGCCATTTTCAGGACTTTACAGGCCTGCAGGTCAGTGGGCGCAGGACTGGGTTTGGGTCTGGTCCCCCAGAATGCTGACTTGGCCTTTTGAGGAAACTCCAAAGTTGCGGTAAGAAACTCTGCCACCCTTCCCTTTTCCCCTCCTTTTCCTGCCTTTACTGCTTGTTAGCTCTCACCAAGGGTAACAGTGGCTTCTGGTTGGTGCAGCGTGTTCAACCAGAGAAGAAAGGGCCCTGGAGAAGACGGAACCCATAACAGAGGAAATGGAGGATCCGGGACACCCAGAAGGAATAAATGGTAAAACAAACAAACAAACCCTCTGTAAAGAACACAGAGCAGGGGCAAGGAGGAGGTGCAGAGTACTGTAAAGGATGGAGAAATACACTTTATGACTGGGGTGCTGTGGACCCCAGGAAACGGACTCTGTTGACAGGAGTTAAACCTGATAGCTTCTCAAGGGCCAAGCCGCACGTGTGGGGAATGAATGGTCCAGCCAGACATTAACGCATATTTCCTGGAGAAAGCAAATCCCAAGTATGTGGTGTGTTTGTGCCCTTGTTAGGCAAGTCCCGAGTGAGTTGCACAAATGTGCTGACTTCCGAGGATTTAGCAAGAACAATAACTTGGGTCACTGGGACTTAAAGCGGATATGAGCTATAAGGAAAGACAAAAATAAATGCTTCTGTGCAGAGGAGGAAGGAGTCTAGGGGAGCTGACTACACTTCACTCGTGGTTTACAAATCTACAAATCCATTCATTCAAACCATCAAAAGCCTTTCCTGACTGTGGAAGTTACCTAATAATTCCTGAAGTGATGAATTAGGTCTGCAAGTTGTTCCCTGGCTTTGCCTTCCTTACCTACTCTCCTAGACCAGTTCTGTACTTCTCCCCATGTTCTTCCTTCCCTAAGCATGCGTACTTCTCTGTAAATGCTACAATGCCCTTGCTGTCCTCTCCTCTGGACTTTGCCTACCACTGTGTGAGAGGGCCCAGCCTCCAGGCCTCTGGGCCAACCTGGTGCCATTTCACAAAGCTGAGTTCAGTGACCTCTGGCTCCGTGGAGAGCTGGTCTGCAGTCAATAGGGCCTCTGGGATGGCCCTCCTCCCAGAGTGGAATTCCAAGGTCAAAATCAGAGGGCTGGTCCCGTCTTAGGTACAGGAAAGACCAGAAGGCACGCATAGGAGAAGGATGTTATTTTGCAAGGGAGTCAATGTTACACGGCTACAATGTTAACAAAGTAAGTGGTACTGTACAGAGTGCACTCAAGCAGAGGGGGACTGGAAGTTGGGAAAAGTAGACAGCACGGTCATGAGGGTCTGCACTGGAAAGGCATGGATGAGTTAGAGGTTTGGAGTTCGAGGGACAGTGATGAGAAAGAGTGGACCATCCTACTTAGTAACTGAGAAACTCTCAAGTTCTAAGGAGCTGGAAGTCCCCTTCAGACAAAATTAACACAAGAGCTTGAGCCAAGGTGACCAGGAGAAGAACAGTTACAGGAATGGACATGGGAGAGTCTGAGGGAAAGTTGTTTTGGGAGGAAGATAAGGAGCCTGAGCTGCTACCAGAAGCCCATGAGGGTATACCCTACAGACTGTTGGAAATGACAGCCTGAGCTGAAGATTGAGCTTCGGGCTGACTCTCCGTATATATGGTGAGTGCCCTCTGGGTTCAAATTCCAGCTGTGCCTTTCATGAGCTGCGTGACCTTGATTGGATATTTGATGTCTCTGTGCCTTAGGTTTCCCCATCTATAAAGATGGGCATAATAACATCTATCTCCATAGAGCTTCTATAAGGGTTAAATGAGGTAATCCATATGAAGCACTTAAGCAATGCCTGGCACATAGTAACTGCTCAATAAATGTTAGGTACTATTATTACCATGATTATTTTGTAGTCATCCTTACAAAGGTCCCACCTAAAGTCATGGGGCCAAAAGACAGTGGTCTGGAGATCGAGCCTTGAAGGATGTGTACATTAAAGCATTATATTTACATCATGTTCATTTTTTTCTTCCAAGATTCCTTCTTTGAACGTGAACTTCCAGGCTTGGTTCCTGGGGTGTGTGTGAAAAATCTGGTGAAGATTTTTGATACCTACAGCAGACCAGCTGTGGACCGTCTTAACATTACCTTCTATGAGAACCAGATCACGGCATTCTTAGGTCACAATGGAGCAGGAAAGACCACCACCTTGTGAGTTTTCAGGCAAAGAGCCTGGATTGCTCTTCTGTCCTATCATTTTCTGGCTCTGTTCTGCCTCATTAGCTGCAGTCTACTCTTTTCCATCGAGTGTTAGTGACAAAAATGTACTATGTATTTGTGTCTGAAGAATGTGTAAAGCACACCGCAGTATTCAGAGCTCATTCATGTATGTTGTTTTATTTGATCCTCACAAGAAGTGGGAGAGGGAGTTGAAGTGAGTTTACTGCCCTCTTTGTGTGCTGGGAAAGTGGACATCTAGGGAGTTGAACTGACTTCCTGGGGTCATCGACTTGAGGGCAGGAGGCAGGTTTTTTCAGCTGTCTGGTCTCTCACACTGTAAACCTGTCCGCACATCCCACCCTCTCCAGAGTTACCACCATCAGTGATGGTGCTAAAGTCACCGCCATCACCATCACATGCCGTTGGTCCATAGAGAACTACTTATTTTCAAAGAGGATTCTTTACCTACCTGTTTTGGAGAAAGTAAAAATGGTGTGCTCGGTAGAGGGCCCTGTGGGTAACACCAGGCAACTGAAGATAAAGTTCAGGGAAGGTGCAAGCTCTGCGCTGAAAGGTCT
Source organism: Mustela erminea (assembly GCF_009829155.1). Taxonomy (NCBI): domain Eukaryota; kingdom Metazoa; phylum Chordata; class Mammalia; order Carnivora; family Mustelidae; genus Mustela; species Mustela erminea. The sequence continues at coordinate 30,108,853 of NC_045623.1, forward strand.
GGAAGCTTCCCTAGCTTTTTAAGGGCCCAGAGCGCCATCTGCTGAGAAGGAGAACATGGCTAGCTAAGGTGTCCTAAGGAGCGGCAGAGGCAGCCCTCTCAAGGTGCAGGGAAATCCTGTGTTACACGGTCTTCAAGTCCTATGACCTCTTCCAGAGCGCCAGGAAGGAACAGCAGTATACACCCTACGTTGGAATGTTCTCTGAGGGAGGTTCAGTGTGAATGGAATGTGGGGCTGGTGCCATTACATTTGGTTCTGTTTCCCTCTAGCGGTTGATCAACAGAGATTTCAGCTTCTAAGTACAAGTTCAGGTAACCCGAGATTGTATCTGAACTCAGGGAGGGAGCTGGTTGGGCCAGGCAGCACTAAATTCAACTGACTGCTCACCTTGTTGACTTATACGGTCAGAAGGCCCAGAGCACCACCCAAGACCTCGGGGCTTCTCACAGCGAACACAGTCCTGCATCAACTGCTCAAATGCCACTTCTCCTGGGGCCTGAAACACACTGTTCAGTAAGAACAGTCCTAATACTTTCGAATTTTACTTTATGCTGGCCTGGCACGGTTCTAAGTGCTTTACAAGTATAAACTCATTAAACCCTCACAACAAATCCATGAGGTGTGGGCACCATTATTTCCCATTTTACAAAAAAAAAAAAAAAGGCCGAAGTGGATATCGAGCTTTTTGTTTTGAATCCAGAAATGATATTGTTGGTGGTAATTCCTCTGCCTGCCTTCAATCACTTCATCAACAAATACGTATCGAAGGACTGAGCTGTCATTAAGACCCTCCCCTATGCTTCATAATCATGATACCAGGCACTGTACTGACCTATGCTCTGCACACCTTCCACTGGGCCCTACAGCACCAGGCTGTGATTACCGAGCCAGACAGGGTTGTTCCGTAGGGAATGTTGGGAACCCTGAGGACCCATCAGGGCCTGCCTGGGGCCCTAGGAATTAAAGAGAAGCAGAGAGGGCAGATGTGGACATCCGCAGTAGGGGCTGGATATACACACTGAGTCTAAGGCCTGTCTGGGAAATTGTTGGTCCCCACAGCTGATCGTGGTTTGGGTTCAACTGAGAGTCAAGGCGGAAGTCACTGTGAGAGTCCTCAGCAACTCTGGAGTCTGGGGCTGCCAAAGGTCATCTTTTCTGCCACTGACTCCTGCATTTGGCAGGTCAATCCTGACGGGTCTGTTGCCACCAACATCAGGGACAGTGCTCATTGGGGGAAAGGACATTGAAACCAGCCTGGATGAAGTCCGGCAGAGTCTTGGCATGTGTCCGCAGCACAACATCCTGTTCCACCAGTAAGTAGTACAGGAACTGAGACCCTCTCTATTCCTTATTCCCACCCTGCCCCCTACCAACACACATGTTCTCTAGGCCTGAGCTCGAGGATGCCAGTATGGGGGCCAGGAGGCAGTATTCTTGTTTGCTTTCCCCCTGTTCAAGGTCCTTGGTCGTGCTTGCTATGAGAAATGTCCTTCAGAAAGTCAGACTATGCCTCTGGCACTGGGAGTAGAGGTCTACCCCCTCAGAAGAGTAATGCACCCCACTCTCTGACAGATGCCCCTCACTCACCCTGAAATACTCCTTCTCAGAGAACAAGAGAAGAGACCATTGTTCCTTTTTCTCTCTTAAGCCAGGCACTAAAAACTGACTTTTCAGGAGGCTTTTTAGTTGCTTTTCCCCCAAACTTTTATTTATGATTTAAAAGGTGATATATGGGGTGCCTGGGTGGCTTTGTCAGTTAAACATCTGCCTTTGGCTCCAGTCATGATCCTGGAGTCCTAAAATTGAGCCCTGCATCAGGCTCCCTGCTCAGCGGGAGGCCTCTGCTCCCTCTCCCACTCCCCCTGTTCGTGTCCCCTCTCTCACTATCTCTGTCTCTGTCAAATAAATGGATAGAAATCTTTAAAAAAAAAAAATAGGAAAGAAAGAAAAGAAAAGAAGGGAGGAAATACAGATTAAAAGAAGAAAATAGAAGTCACCTGTCATTTCACCATCCAGGATAACTATGGTTCACACCTTGGTATATGATTTTTCAGAACTTTCTCCTATGCGTGTATACATATATTATTTAACATTATAAAGGAGAGTAAAGCTCTGCATATAATTTTGTAATCAGCCATTTTTAATACAATTGTGTTTTTTTCACTCAAGATACGAGCATTTTCATGTTATTATATATTCTTCAATAAAATAATTCTTATGTTTATATACTATACCATTGTATTAATGTACTGTCCTCTCTTATTAGATATTTAACAGGATCTGGGTTTTGTATTTTTTTTTAATATATTTTATTTATTTATTTGACAGAGAAAGAGAGATCACAAGTAGGCAGAGAGGCAGGCAGCGGGGTCGGGGGTGGGGGCGGGAAGCGGGCTCTGCCGAGCAGAGAGCCCAATGCGGGACTTGATCCCAGGACCCTGAGATCATGACCTGAGCTGCAGGCAGAGGTTTTAACCCACTGAGCCACCCAGGCATCCCTTGTTTTGTATTATTAACAACACCACAGTGAACATCTTCACTGCTAAAACTTCGTGCTCATCCTTACTTATTCCTGTAAGGTGAATCATTAGAGGTGGAACTGCTGAACTCATTGCCTCTCTCACTGCCCTGTCCCCTAGCCTCACAGTGGCTGAACACATCCTGTTCTATGCCCAGCTGAAAGGGAAGTCTTGGGAGGAGGCCCAGCTGGAGATGGAAGCCATGTTGGAGGACACAGGCCTCCACCACAAGAGGAACGAAGAAGCGCAGGATCTATCAGGTGCTTGGTATTGGAAAAAGAGAGGGCTACAGATGGCAAATCCATTGTCTTCCAGGACACCAACAGAAGGGGAGGCTTCTAAGAAACCTCCTAAGAGCAAGAGCATTTCTCTAAAGTTTACTCTGTGCACCTTAGAGGAACCCACCTCTGGATCATTTCCCTCATGGAACCCCACTGTCTTGTAGCAGCCTAGGCTATGTTTGTTCTGATGTTCGTGGGTTTGAACTAAAATGTGAGAATAGCCTTTAAATGGTCTTATCTGTTCCTTCACTTCTGCATTTCTTGCCTTTTCTGCATTTAAAGAAGCCTGCACACCACTAGGCTTTGAACGCTGTATAAACATCTAAGGAGGCAGCATCAAGCTGCTTCTGGATATAAGGCACGGTCCCCTTTATGCCACCAGCCCTGGGCCTTTCTCCTCCCGTCCTCCATGGCCCTGTGACCCTGTTGCCTTGTGTCAAACTCTAGGTGGCATGCAGAGGAAGCTGTCTGTTGCCATTGCCTTTGTGGGAGGTGCCAAGGTTGTCATTCTGGATGAGCCCACCTCCGGAGTGGACCCCTACTCGCGACGCTCAATTTGGGACCTGCTCTTGAAGTATCGTTCAGGTAATGGCCACTGCTCGGTGCTCTGAGCTCTCACAGTGCCTTTGTCTGTGACCCTGGCTCTCACCATGGTGCTTTGCACCTGAGCATACTTAACAGCCATGACTACACTCTGACAGGGTGCGGCCAGTGACCTGAGTGAGCCAGGCTTCCCATGGAAGCCTCCTGAAATATTTACACCAATAGAGACAGGAGGTCACTGATGGAGCAGCCTACTTCCCTAAATATTCTAAAAGGTTCTCTCAACCTGCAGCCTCTCTGTCTGGAGTAAGGTATGCAGCTCTAGGTGAAGCTCCTCTTTGACTAAAAAGATGCAAGTCACATGCAGACATCCAGAAAGCTCCATGGCTGTCAGAAGGTCACTCAGGACAAGGTGTGAGGATGGCATGCACATGTCCAGTGCTCCAGAGGACTACAGCAGATAGCAGTGTCTCAGAGGGGGCCATGCTTCCCTCTCTCCCAGCACCTTCTAACCAGAGGGGGCAGGTCCAGAAAGATGGCAGGCAGAGCTCAGAGGGCCTGTGAACGTGATGGCATGGCTCAATTCCACGGTCAGTTTGCCATCCTGGCATCCTCATTACTGTTTTCTTCTAAGGACATCTCCCATTGGTTTCCAAGTATGTGTGTGTTCTTTGCAAAGACTGTAAGTGCAGTGCCTAATGATCCAGAGAGTACATACATATGGCACTCAATAGATGCTGACTGTAATAAATATGTCCCCTACACAGTGATTTATTGGAAGCAGGTCCAAAGTCAGAAGAGGTACTCTATGTGACAGTGCTTGACAGCATGCATGATGCTAGAAAATGTTATTATTCTAGTATTCTGGACTTTGCTGCTGAATACTCTTTTTTATTGATCCACTTCGAGTTTTCATGACCATGTCACAGAGAGACTGTTCTACATCCTTTTCCCTCCAGCCCTGCCCGGGCCTGTCTGGTGATCCCCTGACCTCTGCCTTTGCAGGCAGAACCATCATCATGTCCACTCACCACATGGATGAGGCCGACCTCCTCGGGGACCGCATTGCCATCATTTCCCAGGGAAGGCTCTACTGCTCGGGCACCCCGCTCTTCCTGAAGAACTGCTTCGGCACGGGCTTCTACTTAACCCTGGTGCGCAAGATGAAAAACATCCAGAGCCAAAGAACAGGCTATGAGGTATGTGTGTGCCCAGGACAAGAGCCCATGTTGGGTCCGGAGAAATGCGCGGTGTGGTGATGCTATCCCTGGCACCTCTACCCCAGTCGGGCTCTAGTGGTCAGGATCAACCTCCTTGTTCTGAAACTCTTGGCAGACTTTGAAAAATGGATATTCTGAACCCTCCTACAGAGATGCTTTACCCCACATGAAACAAGCTGAGATTACGGTACTCTAGAACGCGGCATACTCATGTGGCATGTAGCCACAGAAATGTTTCGGGCTGCAAGGTGGCGTGCTGGGAATCCGAGAGTGGCTACTGAGGCCTCCTATGTTTCATTCCAAAGCTTATGTTCCCTAACTAAACCCAAAGTCCGCTGGGAAATGAAAGCCAAGGAAAGGCGTTCTTGGGAACTATATAACCTGAAAATGATAGAGCCAGACAATACCCATTAGCAGAGACCCCCTCAGCATTGGCAAGAGACCAGGTTTGGGTCTGGGTAGCTGAAAGGTGGAGGACTGTGTCATCACAGGCAAATTCCTTAATTGCTTGTCAGTGTTGGTTCTTCGCACACAGTAAAGGAAACCGATCAGTTCAGCTTCTGCTTGTCAGGGACATGGAGACGATAAGTGAGAGAAAGCATTAGGAATGCCCTCTGGCCTCCTGGAGACCAGGCACCATTCCTGGAGTGGTCAGGCTGGTTACTTTGTAGCATGACCTAGGCTTCCGGCTGCCATGCTATTAGGGTCAGGCTGCCTCCAGGTTTTCCTGTCCTGGGTGGACGTCCACAGGCCAGTGGGCATCCACAGGGTCAGAGGAGGAAAACGTCTTGCATAGGCCGCCTACAGCTGTCGCAAGATAATGACAAGCCAAGGGTGCCTTTCAGGTGCTGTTACTCTCTGTGCCTGACTCATACACTCACCAGGATAAAATCAAGTAGCCACACCCTCAGAGTGCTCACCTGAAGTAATATATAAAAATATGAGGGAGAGGGGCAAAATCTGTTGACCACTTTTGGCAGCAAGAAACAAATGAGGTGCGGTGAGGAAGGCATTTGGCCTCAGGAAGATGCTGTTGTTCAAGCGACTGACGCCTGTCTGTTGTAGGGGAACTGCAGCTGTGCGTCTGAGGGTTTCTCGAGCAGGTGTCCAGCCCACATAGATGAGATAACTCCGGAACAAGTCTTGGACGGTAAGGCCCTGGGGCAGGCTGTGTCTTGGTTCTTGTTTTGTGATCATCTCTTGAGATGGTTGGGTGTGTCTTGTTGTCAAACATAATGGGAGAAAAGAGAACACTCTGTGTATCTCTCAAGCCCATGGTCATGAAGTTGCTCATCTTTCCCTTTGACCTTCTCTTCCATTCCCAAAGAGACTTTAAAGCCCTGGGCCTAAGGGCCTCCTCCCTTAATTGATGAATCCAGTGTTCACTGCTCGTCAGTGGCCCATGTTAAGCTTCCCTTCCTGTGTCCTTCTGTCCTGGTTCCAAGCAGCATTACTTAAGTATGGGGAGAAGGGCTACTGTAGGTCCCAGATGAGGCCCTCGGGTGAAGCCATAGTGACAGACGGCTCTCAGAGTGAACTTTTCCAGAGAGTCAGACTGCACAGAGTAGACAACAAGTCATGCATCCTTGTTACACTCCTGACTTTTGCCTCAGTATCCCAACTTCCTAACAGTTCTCTCTTGAGTAAGGGTGCATTAAACCTCGTCAGGGGCTCCTCCAGGAGATGCTGAAGAGGCTCTCGCTGGAAGCACTCATCCCATAGGATCTGACCTCAGGGACCCAGAGTGCTTGCCAACAACTCTTGCTGTCTTCCATGAAGGCTCACTTCCATCCAACATCTGGGGTGTCTTTGCAAATGGAAGACCACACACCCCACATCCCTAAAAAGGAGCAAAATGAGACCCGTGTACTGACCCAGGTTGATGATGCGATGGTGGAGGAACTATCTGCTTAGCAAAGAAAATACAGAGTTCTCTATTTAGCACAATTTTTTTTTTCTAAATCTGGAGAATTTGCTAACTGAAGTCTGGTGAAAGAGGAAAACTAGACACTATTTATATACCATGCTTGAAATTTGAGGGAAAATGCCCAGGCCTGCATCACATTCACTCTCTTACCCACTCTTTGCATGGACGGAACCTGCGGCACCCAAGAACACATCCTTTCAGGGTGACAGCTCTGTGTCTTTTCCCTAGTCTGCCTTGCCGTGGGTCTTTCCCTGCTCGCTGAAGTTCCCTCCCAGGACGAATCTATCTTGGTCAAGACATGGATAATTTTTAAAAACCAATACAGGAATGTACCAAAATCAAGTTGGAAACAGGGCCTGCTGGCTAGAGTAATTTTTTAAAATATTCCTTTATTTCTAAACAAATGTCTATTTATTTATTTATTTTACTATAAGAGGGATGCTGTGAACCATAGGAAGGAACACAGTAAGTCATTATGCAACAAATAAGAGAAAGAAGATCATTCTGCTCCCCAGTTAGTTCCTCTCAAGGCTTTTCCTTCTCACACAACCGTCCACCACACACACGGAGACCTCCCTGCCAGGCAATACAAGCCTGCTGCCCTCCAGGACTCCCTCTGGAAGGCTGACACATACGACTAAGACACAATTCCTGGGAATCCAGCAGCTTCAGCTCGATTTCCTTCCTCAGAGAACAATGTGCATGACCCCTGGAGAGCTGTTTAGGGCAAAGCTGCTTCCTCACACAAGGAGCCCTCCAGCCCCTGTGTGAAGTCATCCCAGAGCTAAAGACAATTGAGTCCTCTTTGTAAATCTGACATAAAACAAGCCTTCCAGTCCGGTTAGACAGAAGGACATGGATTGAAAGCCATGAAATCCCTCCACATGGGTCATTTTTAAAACAAAGGAAGCAAAGAACCCACCACGTGGCCTTAATTGAGAGGACTGCTTGGCAGAAATGCATGAGACCTGGGTTCTGAGTCCCTAGAATCCCTCTCCCTTTGACCTGCTTCTCAAGATAATAGGAAACTGTCTCTTCACATACAAGCTTTAAAATTTTTTAACTAGATTTTTAATTTCAATGTAATACATGCTTGTGCATAAAAATAAAAATTCTGACTATGAGTGTGTCGGGTAAATACTTGTTACTGGACATTTCCTCATGCCCCACATTGTACACCCCACACTCCATCTCCCCCCCCAGTCTGACGCCACAGCTTCCTGCTCCCCTTCATCGTTTCCTGGATCAGGGTGTTAAGTTGGTTACTTTGTTAGTTGGAACAGGCAGGTGCAGTCTCAAGGGAAACGGCTTATTCCTTCGAAGAATTAGAGCAAGCACTGGTGTATGATTTAGGAAGGCGAGTTCTTCTCCAGCTTGGGCACCAGTCCCAGGTATGCATCTCAGGCAAGTGACCTATAGCTGGACCAGACAAGGAAAATGAAAGCAAATTTGACTTAACCTTCAAGCCTGTGTTGAATTAAAATGAGCAACAATAATGATAAGAACTTTCTTACTAGAGATGATGTTCATGATTAGGGTAGCAGCTAATATTTACCTAGGCACCAGACATGTTATTCCAAGTGCTGTGTGGATATTAACTCATCCAGTCCTCATAAATAATAAGAGTAAAGTGAGTGGGTACCACTGTTTTCCCCTTTGAACAGATTAAAAAAACAAAACTGCCTGATGTTACATAGTTTGCAAGGGACAGAACATTTGATTGCACAAAGGAGAAAACTAGCAGAGGAGCATTGCATGACCTCCCCAAGTTTCCCTGACTGGTTAAGTGGGGAGTGCTGTGGCTTCCCTTTCCCTCTCTCAGTGCCCTTCACAGGGCGAAATAAGCCAAAACAGAAGGGAGGCAGCATTATTCCTCTGCAGGAGTCACTACTGAGGAATGAAATGCCCCTTCCTCAAATGGGAAGTGGAAGAAAGTAGGGGATGTGAGCAAGCTCGCAGTCTCCCAGGTTCAGTTCTGGAAGACAGAGTTGATGTCAGTCTCTCTCTCTCTCTTTTTTTTTTGTCCTAGGAGATGTGAATGAGCTGATGGATATGATACAACACCATGTTCCAGAGGCAAAGCTGGTGGAATGCATTGGTCAAGAACTTATCTTCCTTCTTCCAAATAAGAATTTCAAGCAGAGAGCATATGCCAGCCTTTTCAGAGAGCTAGAGGACACACTAGCCGACCTGGGGCTCAGCAGTTTTGGAATTTCTGACACTCCCCTGGAAGAGGTAAGCCAGAGATCCCAGCTGGCTTCCATCAGGAAGCAGAAAAGGAGCTTCTTTGCAGAAGTCGAATACTAGGGGGACGTTTCATAAGGGCCAAAAGCCATAACTTCCCACCCAGGTACAGCAGCTAGTTTCATTTTTGGCTCACTCCCTCAGGCCTCTGTCCATACAGAAACAGATTTCACGTGGCTGAGGTCCCTGTGTGCATACACTTTTATATTGCCAGAAGACCGTGTTCTTAGATTAAATCACAACGTATTTTCTTTCCATTAGGAAGTAGTACCCAACAAAACTGAGCTAGGGTTAGATTTTTTTCTGAGAATGGAATGCCTAAACCAAATGTTCTTTTTTTCCTTTTTTGACAGATTTTTCTGAAGGTCACGGAGGATTCTGATTCAGGACCTCTGTTTGCTGGTATGGTTCCAGAGTGTGTTCCCTCACCATACACCCCAAGCTCTGTATTGAAAATCAAAGGAAAATTTTATGAAACAACAAAGCAGGAAATTCTCCTCCATTGTACTTATCTGACCCTCCAATATCCCACATTTTGCATTCTTAGTTCCTTTAAATGACAGAGGAATGACAAGTGGAATTAGATCTGGGTAGAAAGACTCTAGATGAATCAGGATTCTTAAGGCGGTCAAGCTGGGAGCTTCACCACCCTGAAGCTTCTCATCCCACTTCCGGGTCTCCTATACCTGCCACCTCACCATCCTCATCTGCTCCTCTTATCTCCAACAGGCCTCTGATCCACTCCTGTCTGCATGAGTGACAGCCCACAGAGTCCCTAGAGACAATGGTGACAGTGAATACAACCCAGATGCCAGCTGTAATCTTCTGGCCTCTTTGAGAGAGAGATAAAATTATTCTGAACCTTCATTTAGTGCCCTATGGAAACTTGCCACTGTGGAAGTCATAACTTCTGCGGATTTGGGGGTCTCTTTTCTACATGTGTGAGCCCGGGCACCAACTAGCCCCTCCTATGATTTCTACCAAAACCCCAGAGGCACACAAAGCATTCATGAGTGAGTTTACTCTGAAGCATAGGATATAGGGAGAGGGACATACAGGCGGGATCACCTGCCATGACACAGGCCACTTCTGATAGAATAAAAGGCATCTACCCACACTGATAAAATCCTCTGTCTGGCTCCTCACTCTCCATTCTGTTTTCCTCTCTCCTGTTCATGGGCAAAGCTGCATGCCATTCTCCTTCGATGCCTTGGGCTCCTGCTACTGGTTACCTTTTTCTACCCAGTATAGTAACATCATAGTATTTTCCTGTGCAAAGACCATTTCCTCCCTGTGAAGTTTCTGATGCCAACTCTTAAGATATATGGTTTTCATCTTGCTTCATAAGTGGTCCCAGATGTTTAGCAGCTATGCCTAGAACTACCAGTGTTCAAATACACCAGCCCAAATGTGCTGCCTGGCCCAGATGAGTTGTGTGGTGGCCAGAAGAAGCAGGAATCCTGACAGAGTTGGGAGGGAAGGGCAGTCTGCCGGAGAGGGCAGGGGCAACTCACCATGGGACCCAGGTGTTCTTTCCAGCTTTAAAGACACAGAAATGGAATTTTCCAGGTCACCCAAAAACGAAGTCTTACATTAACCAAGACGAGGATGAAAATATACAAATTTATATCAGAAGCTGTGATGTTTTCAAGAGTTGGGGCTTTCATCAGCCCAAAATACTCCTTAATAGTTAGATCTTCTCAGGTGAAGAGAAATTGGACATCAGAAGACTGGTCAGCCTGGGCATAGAGTAGGGTGTTCCAAAGAAACATGCAGGGATTGAGGTTAAGAGTGTAGCCTCTAGAGTAAGAGAGATCTCCATAATTGGCTCCACAATTTGCTAACTGAGTAGCTTTGGATAAATGCTTAGCATATTTGTACCTCAGATCCCTCATCTGCAAAATGGGGCAAATAATAGTACCCAAATTTTAGGATTATTCAATTGAATGAGTTAATATGTGCCAAGTTTTAACACAGTATGTGATTTCTGATTAAGATTAAGGAACATCCTAATTTACAAATCATCTTTTACTTCAAAAATTTTAGCCCTTTATACTTCATAAAGCATGTAACACCCATTGTTTTGATTGTTACTATAACTGCATGAGGCCGCTAAGACAGGGGTTAGCCCCATCTGGGGGAAACTGAGCTCACACAGATTGGATAACTTGCTTTAAAGTCAAACAGCCTTCTGAGTCTAACTCCCTGGCTTTAGCTCTCAAACTAGGACCAAGTCCACACTCTCACTGCCTCCCATTTTTCAGATGGATAAATGCATGTTTTAATTGGCTCAGTTTTAGAGGATGACACTTTCTGATCTTATCTCCAAAGTCTGAAGGAACTTGTAGCTATCCATTGGGGTACCAAGTTTCAAGGTACCAAAAGGCTGTGTGACCTCTGAAGGTGTGGCTCACAGCCACTGACCACTAGAGGGCAGCAGGAAGCCAGGAACAAATAGGGTTTTGACTGCCCTCCACTGGCACCCTCAGCTCTTGCCTCCACAGTGGTCTCCAGTCTGGATGGGCCATCAGAGAGCAAAGCTCATGGGATCCTACCAGAAGAAAGGCCAACCACAGCACACAACACATATGAGCTCACGGGGCACCTTAGTGACTCTGTCAGTTAAGCACCCAACTCTTGGTTTCATCTGGGGTGATGATCTCACAGTAGTGTGATCTATAGCCCTGCATTGGGCTGCCTACTTAGCAGGGAGTCTGCTTCTTCTCTCCCTCTCCTTCTTCCCCTCTTCTGCTCGTACTCTCTCACTCTCTCTTTAAAATAAATCCATCTTGGGGCGCCTGGTGGCTCAGTTGGTTAAGCGACTGCCTTCAGCCCAGGTCATGATCCTGGAGTCCCAGGATCGAGTCCCGAGTCAGCCTCCCTGCTGAGCAGGGAGGCTGCTTCTCCCTCTGACCCTACCCCCTCTCATGCTCTCTGTCGAATAAATAAAAAATCTTACCAAAAAATAAAATAAATCTTAAAAAAAAAAATCTGACCCCAGATTAGGGAAAGGAGGTAGGAGCACTGGGGCTCTGGCACTAGATCATGAGTGAACCTGAGGAAGCCAGGTTGCAGCATTGCAGGTGTCCATGCATGTTAAGTGGAAGGATGACTGGGCTGACCCAACTCCCTTTGCAGCTTCCCTTGTGCTGGAGGACTTTAGGACCGGTTAGGAAAGCAGCTAGAGACCAACCAGCGGTCCTCTAAGCTCTCCCTTTATGTCCAACAACACTTTCTACAAAATTAACATTAATCAGTGATGATGAACTATAGCTTCAACATAACTAATGACTTGCAGTGAGTAGTTCTTAAAGCATATTTACACATTAGCTCGTTTAATCCTCATAACAATCCTGTGAAATGTTTTCATTTTCATTTTACAGAGGAGAAACCTCGGATTCAGACAGTCCAATTTATGCATCTAGTAAGAGTCAGGATTCAAACCCAGGTCACCGAACTCTTAGCCTTTCCACCACTTCTCAGTGGCCTCTAAGAGTTTAGAAAAAAAAAAAAATCAATTCTGACTTTTACTTAAGTCCACAGGTTACACATGAATGTATTGTGCTGTTTAAAAATTCAAATAATACAAAAAAGGCTAAAATCACCCTCCTCCTTCATTCCCACCCCTTATCCAACTCTCCCCCTGCAGTGGTAACTTCTATTAATAGTTAGTAGGTGTTCCATAAGAGCTTTGCTCTTATATCTGTATGTGTTTATATGTGTATAGCATATAATTTGTTATATGTGATATACGTGCTCTCTAACACAAATGTGATCTTATTACACATATTGCTCTGTAACGTTGATTTTTTTTTTTTACTTAGCTATATGTTTTAGACCTGTCAATGCATTTATATGGTCTTCTCTTTAGCTACTGTAGAGAATTTTTAAAGGATTTCAGGTAATTCTGTCTATAGATGATTTACACTAAAAAATAGAATTGTCATTTTATTTTTGTTTATTTATTTTCTTTTTAGTAGGCTCCACACCCAATGTGGGGCTTAAACTCATGACCCCTGAATTTAAGAGTCATAGGCTCTGCTGACTGAGCCAGCTAGGTGTCCCCCAAAATAGAATGTTTAAAAGCATATTAACAGACCTGGCCTGATACTTTGTTGCTAATTTAAATGAAAGGGAAAACCAGAGCAGTAAGAAAATAAAGAGCACATGAAAGCCATAACCTGCAAGTAATTTTCTAAATTTATTAATTCAATCTTCCAAATCAGGTGGCACTCAACAGAAAAGAGAAAACGTCAGCCTCCAACACCCCTGGCTGGGTCCCAGAGATAAGGCCAGACAGATTCCCCAGGGCTCGGATGGCTGCTCTGCGGAGCCAGCTACTCCCCGGGGGGGCCAGCCCTCCTCGGAGCCTGAGCCTGAGCACCGCAGCCGGCTCAACACAGGGGCACCCCTGCTCCTCCAACATGTGCAGGCGTTACTGATCAAGCGGCTCCACCACACTGTGCGCAGCCACAAGGACTTCCTGGCCCAGGTATTACTGTCGGTCCTTGTCTGCGCTTGGCTGCCTGCCCTCTCCTGGCCTTTCCCTCCTCTCCTGGGCTTTCTCCTGTTGGAGCTTCAAACAGGGATGGGCATTCTCTTTAGGTCTTGTCAGCTTTGCTTGCTCCTTGCCACCTTGATTTCAATTCTTAGTAACATAAAGATTCTTCGTGTTCGACCTGCTTAGCAGAGAAAATAACAGTGAATATATTAAGACTTTTCACTTCTGGGTGCCTGGGTGGCTCAGTGGGTTAAAGCCACTGCCTTGGGCTCAGGTCATGGTCCCAGGGTCCTGGGATCGAGTCCCACATCGGGCTCTCTGCTCAGCAGGGAGCCTGCTTCCCTCTCTCTCTCTCTCTCTCTCTCTCTCTCTGCCTGCCTCTCCATCTACTTGTGATCTCTCTCTGTCAAATAAATAAATAAAATCTTAAAAAAAAAAAAAAGACTTTTCACTTCTACAGTAAAGGGTAAAGTCATATTTGTATTCATTTTTGCTATGACCCTACATATCAACGTTATTGGCCTCTTTTCTCTTTTTACTCTTTTCTTAAATTAACTTCTTAATTTTAACTCCAGTATTATTAACCCACAGTGTTATATTAGTTTCAGGTGTACAATACGGGGAGTGATTTCTGCAATTCTGTATGTGACTCAGTGCTCATCATGACCAGCACACTCCTCAGTGCCCATCACCTATTTCACTCCCCACTTTGGTAACCATCACTTTGTTCTTATAGTTGAGAATCTGTTTCTTGGTTTGTCTCTCTCTTTTTCTTCCCTTTGCTCATTTGTTTTGTTTCTTAAGTTCCACATATGAGTGAAATCATATGATATTTGTCTTTTACTTATTTCACTTAGCATTATACTCTTTAACTCCATCCATGTCATTGCAAATGGCAAGATTTCATTCTTTTTTATGACTGAGTAATATTCTATTATATATGTCTCATGTCTTCTTTATCCATTCATCTACCCTTGGACACTTGGGCAACTTCCATAGTTTGGATATTGTAAATAATACTGCACTAAATACAGGGGGACATGTGTCCCTTTGAATTAGTGTTTTTGTATTTTGGGGGTAAATATACAGTTCTGCAATTACTGGATCATAGGGTAGTTCTGTTTTTATTTTTTTGAGGAATCTCCAGACTGTTTTCCATAGACGCCGCACCAGTTTGCATCCCCACCAAGGACTCCTTTTCCTCTACATCCTTGCCAACACCTGTTTCTTGTGTTTTTGATTGTAGCCATCTGACGGGTATGAGGTGATATCTCACTGGGGTTTTGATTTGCATTTCTCTGATGATGAGTGCTGTTGAGCATCTTTTCATGTGTCTGTTGGCCATCTGTCTTCTTTGGAGAAATGTCTGTCCTGTCTTCCGCCCATTTTTAAATTGAATTGCTTGTTTTGGGGGTGTTGAGTTGTATCAGTTCTTTATATGTTTTGAATTCTAACCTTTATCAGATATGTCACTTGCAAATATCTTCTCCCACTCCATAGGTTACCTTTTAGTTTTGTTGATTACTTCCTTTGCTGTGTAAAAGCATTTTATTCTGATGTAGGTTCAATAGTTCTTTATTTTTATCTCCCTTACCTCAGGAGACATAACTAGAAAAATGTTGCTATGGCCAATGTCAGAGAAATGACTTCCTGTGTTCTCTTCTAGGATTTTTATGGTGTCAGTTCCCACATTTAGGTGTCTTATCCATTTTGAGTTATATCTGTGCATGGTGTAAAAAAGTGGTCCAGGGTCATTCTTTTGCATGTAGCAGTATAGTTTTCCTAGCACCATTTTTTGAAGAGACTGTCTTTTTCCCACGGCTTATTCTTTCCTCTTTTGTCAAAGATTAATTGAGGGTTTATTTCTGGGCTCTCTATTGTGGTCTAATGATCTATTTTTCTGTTTTTGTGACAGTACCATACTGTTTTGATTACTACAGTTTTGTAATATAACTTAAAGTCTGGAATTGTGATGCCTGCAGTTTTGTTTTTCTTTTTCAAAATTGTTTTGGCTATTCACGGTCTTTTGTGGTTCCATACAAATTTTAGGATTGTTGTTCCAGCTCTGTGAAAAATGCTGTTGGTATTTTCATAGGGATTGCATTCAACCTGTAGATAGTTTTTGGCACTCTTTTTTAAAAAATATTTTTTAATTAAAAAAAATTTTTTTTTATTCAGATGCAGAAACCAACAGACACAGTTCACTTCTGGCTGAACATTGATTGGCTACCTCAATGCTCAGTGTTGGCCTACTTCATTCATTCCTCAGTGGCCACCAGAACAGTCTGTTTTCTCCTACACATCTTGCCTTTGTATGTCTTCCCTTATAATGTTCCCCAGAAAACTGACCTTCTGCAAGATAAATGCTTAGAAGAATGAGAGTGTGTATGTTGGGTGGGGGGGTGTCTTTAGCATACCACAGCTCACATTGCCATGTTTATTTTCCAACAGATTGTCCTTCCAGCCACTTTTGTGTTTTTGGCTCTGATGCTTTCCCTCGTCGTCCCGCCCTTTGGTGAATATCCGGCTTTGACCCTTCACCCCTGGATGTATGGGCAGCAGTACACGTTCTTCAGGTGCGTAGACTCATCCCTAAAAGTTATCATTCATCCCATGGGTTGTGGGGCTCCCAGGTCAGCCTGCTTGGAGGGACCTTCCCCTTTCCACAGCAACCAATGTGGTAGGGGGACTGGACTGCCCTCCAAAAGGAAGTTAATGTACCTGTCACTTGGGAAAGGTGACCCCAAGTGGACAACGGGGACTGCCAGGTGTAAGGAAAGAAAAAGTAAAGGTTGGATGAGTAGGCTGAACTCCATCCTTTTGAGGCGCAGACATGATACGACAGCAGATCGCCAGGACTGTGGGAGCAGCACCCTCCCTTCCCAGCACTCTACAGCCACCCCTAGGCAGCGTTCTGTGGCTTGCATTCATGCCCAGCATGGAGCAGCTGTTCCGTGCACGCCTGTCAAGTTGCATGTTAGCTGCTTTGTCCCTTTGTCCCAGTCATGCACCTGTCAAGTAAGCCCCTCTCACTCTGTCTAGTTTGGACCAGCCAGGCAGTGAGCAGCTGGCAGCACTTGCAGACATCCTCCTGAACAAGCCGGGCTTTGGCAACCGCTGCCTGAAGGAAGAGTGGCTTCCGTAAGTCCCTGAGAACCCCTGTCCTCCCATCAACGACTGCCCCAGGGGAGCCCTGAGGGTGGGGTCCCAGGCTGGCAGGTCAGGAGAGGTCCCATCTCCATCCCGCTCTCTGTTACACAGGTGCTTCCTCATCCCTGACCTTCACCCGCCTCTCCTTCAACACCCAGTGCAAGGGTGTCTCCACCTCTTAGGAATCCCCTGCACCACTGGGCAGCTCTGTATTTCTAGAACTCCCAATATAGAAAGTTCCGTACTAAGTTGACATATGCTTCCCACAGTGTATTTGAAAGGAATCTGAACAGGCAAAGGAGGGAGATGGGGGGTGTGCTATTGTTGAACTGGACCTAGAATGGCATTAATTACATAAATTTCAATTGCTGTAAGTACAGAGACGAGAGTTACAGAGGGCAACTGAAGTCCAAGAATCCTTAAATTTCAGTATAATTGTAATGGCTTCTCTCATTCAGTAGTTTTCAGAGCTGTAGGTAAGGACCCAAACAGACGCAGCTCCAACTCCTCTTTTATTTGTTCTGTTTCTCAACAGCTAGAGGTACCAGGAGGAAGAAGGGAGATAAAACAGTCCACAAAGTAGATAGTTATTGCCCAGCCCCACGCCTAGTCAATCAACAAAATTCTGGTCTTGAGTTTTTTTGAGCAGAAACTAACTTCCAAGAATAGAAGAAGAAAATATGTGGGTCTGCGGAGATAGAGGAAAGGCTAAGGAGAAGGCTGGGCACTATTTCTCATTTTTAGGGATTTTTATCAACTGGAGCTACTTGTGAAATATTTTCTTGCCTTCCATGAGGGAGTACCCCTGTGTCAATTCAACCCCCTGGAAGACTCCTTCTGTGTCCCCGAACATCACCCACCTGTTCCAGAAGCAGAAATGGACGCCAGAGGACCCCTCGCCCTCCTGCAAGTGCAGCACCAGAGAGAAGCTCACCATGCTCCCTGAGTGCCCTGAGGGCGCAGGGGGGCTCCCACCCCCTCAGGTACCTCGACCCTTGATGGGAAACCAGTGGCCCCGAGTCTGCCCATGACAGCAGGGATTGGGGGAAATGCACTGTGCCTCCTGAGTTTCTAGCTGACTAATATTTCAAACTTAGAGCTGAGGGAGGACCCAGAGGAGTCCTTGGGTCCTCTCAGAGGGGCATGCTTAAAGGCACTGTCTCAATTAGTTACTCCATTTTCCACCAGGCACTCCCTCTTCAGTCTAATAAAAAAAAAATAAAAAACAACTTTAAACATTAAAAAATATACTAGTCAGGTTGCCTGGGTGGCTCAGTAGATTCAGCATCTACCTTTGGCTCAGGTCATGATCCCAGGGTCCTAGGATCAAGTCTTGCATTGGACTCCCTGCTCAGCGAGGAACCTGCTTCTCCCTCTGCCAGCCACTCCCCCGCTTGTGCTTTCTCTCTCTCTGACAAATAAATAAAATCTTTTTTTTTAAGCATTAAAAAAAGAAAAAATATATGCAAGTCATGTGTGCTTGTTACAGAAAAATTAGAAAATATGGTTAAGTCCGAAGAAAAGAAATCATCCTATAATTGGAAATAAGCAATAACATTTGCTTTTTATCTATACAGGCTTATATTCAAAACACTGTTTTGAAACCTGCTGTTTTCACTTAGAAACATATCATGAACATATGTTCATGTTAATAAATATATACACATCATCACTTTTAATCTCTTCATACTGTCCCACAGTTTCATTTAATTTGTTTAACCTCTCATCGAACATGTGAGTTTTCAGTATTTTTTATTTTAAACAATGTAGTGTCCCTTCAAATGCATATGTATTTGCACACTTGTTAACAACCTAATTAAGACATTTGGCACATGCTGTGTAACCAACATGCATACGCTGCTTGCTTGCATACACGTGCGTGTGCGCACACACACAAACATAGCCAGTTACCTACATTTGTCTCTGAGCAGCATCCTCTTTTGGGAGTTCTTTTTATTTAAGATTTTATTTATTAATTTGAGAAAGAGAGGGAGGGAGAGAGAGATCATGAGCAGGCAGAGAGAGAGGTAGAAGCAGAGTCCCCACTGAGCAGGGAGCCCAATGTGGGGCTCAATCCCAGGATGCTGGGATCACGAGCTTAGCCGAAGACAGCCGCTTAACTGACTAAGCCACCCAGACGCCCTCTTTTGGGAGTTCTGAACTTGATGTATCACCCCAGTGAGCCTCTCCCAGGGGCATCAGAGATAGTGAAAGGGGTCAGAGAAGTCTTCCTCTGCCTTCAGTTGCTAACAAGCCTCCCAGCTGACTGGCATGGAACTGGGTCTTGTGTGGCCTTCTCTAATGATCTGCCAGTGAATGAACGATTCCCTGATAATCAGCATGTCCTAGTGGGATGAGCACCAGCATTGGTGTCAGAGAGCCCCAGGCTAGTTACTTGGCCTCTCTGAGCCTTCATTTCCTCATTTATAAGTTTAAGATAACTACTTATTTCATAGTGTTATCATGAAAAGTCAATGAAATAATGTGGGTAAAGGAACTATATTATTTAGAAGTAGATTCAGCTCAACTGAAGACAACTTCAAACTGACGGAAGACAATCTCAAACGGACCGTGGATAAAATAAGACACAGTTTGTATTCCTCTCAAGTGAAAGTTCATGCAGGCAGTCTGTCACATTGTGTTTTGTTGCTTCTCCCTGGTAAACACGGCTTAGCCTCATTGGCCAATCTGGCAGAATCTACTTTCCTGGTAGCGGAACAGAAGGAATAGAAGACAAAGAGAGTGCACAGTGTACTGATGCTCTATCTTTTAAGGAAGATTTCCAGAAGCTACCACTTTGCACTTTCTCTTATACACGATTAGCCAGAACTAAACATCAGGAAAGACTGGAAACTCTGTAGTCTTTATTCTGGGAGGCCTTGAACCCAATTAAAAAAAAAAAAAAAAAAAAGTCCGTTACTATGGCATACCCAGAAGGGCAGAGCGCATAATGGGGGACAACTAAATTTTGCCATAGCATCAGTCACAGCTGCTGGCCTATAAGTGAGTCTGTGTTTGTGAGCATCCTCCTATCTTTCTCTTTTTTTATTTGCTAAAAGCATATACCTTTGTATTTCTCAAGCAGTACATTTTCCCTTTGAATCACAACTCAGCCACTGCAGCATCACAGAGATCTCAGAAGAGGGAATCAGGGAGCTTGTTCCAATTCTCTGTACCCCAAGAGGAAGCTTTGCTTCTTCTGGGATGACTGAGGGAACCTCGGCTGCTTCTGTTCAGATACATCAGGCAGTGGGACACAGCACAAGAGTCCTTGGCTGGGAACACAGGGGAGGAAGGCGAAGCAGAGCTACGTGGAAATTCATTTCCTCAGTGGATCCTACCTTCAAGACTTCCTGCCTAGTTAAGGAGCTTTTCTTTTCAATAATGAGTCCTTGGTTCCTGGTGGGAAAATTTAACAGATCTCCATAGCCAGAGTCCTGGAAAAAGGCAAGCCAGTCCTGTGATTCTTTTTTTTTTTTTTTTTTTTTAATCACTTTTGCTTTTCCTCACTATCCTTGATGCTTCTCTTGGGAGCAAAGTTGAATCTCAGGCATCAGCTCAGGAGGTGCTGTGTGTATTTGTGTGTCTTTTACACACACACATACACGCATGCTCACAGTTAGTCCCACTCACCCCACTCATTCAAACACACTCTCCTATTCAGCCTGGAATAAAGCCAAAGCGTATGGGCTTCCCTCAGAGCTAGCAAATTGTACACATCAGAAAAATGGGGGTGGTGATGCAGTCTTCCCTAGGGTTCCTTCCTGTCCTAACAGTCTTTGAATGGTGGCAGGTCCTGATGTGGAACTGCTCCATTCCTGACTTCTAGAATACACAGAGATCAAGTTGTAGGAGTCTTTTATTTGGTAGAATTTTTAGAAAATAATTTATTGCAAATTACCAGACACCAGCAACTCTCCCAGGCTAGTTTCTACCAGTGCAGCATGGCAGATCCCCTGGGTGCCATTCTTAGCTTAAGAAGCAGGTGATAGAGTGAAAAGAGCAGGGCTAGGGAGACAGACCAATGTAGGTTCAAATCCTAGCTCAATCCTAGCTCAAATCCTCGCTCAACCCCCAGGTCACTTCTGTGACCAGGTGCAAGCTAGCTGAGCTCTCTCAACCTCGGTTTCTCTGACTGTAAATTAAAGCAACAGTTTTCCCCTAAGAGTATAATGATTAAGGGAGACAATGAATATAGAGCATTTAACAAAGCGCCTGACACACAGTAAGCATTCAGTAGATGCTAGTTCTCCTAGCATTGGAGGAACCAAGTGAAGAAAGTAAATTGAAGAGAAGTAAAATGGGAAAGGGGTGGGGGAGGCAGAAAGTGTATAAGAACAAAAAGAATGGTATGTGATGGTATGTGTGATGTGTTTTTAATTTCACCAGAAATACCCTTAGCTACTCTGAGTTGTGCCCTTGACACCCCAGGTTCTTGACTGACCAGAACTGCACCAACACTGTGTAGACCCAAATTTAAAGTAATACTGCCACCTGGTGGCCAAACTCATGCACTTTTTGAATCTTCCAAAGATGAAACCAGCTTCCAGTTCAGATCTGTTTTAAAGGCAATCTGTAAATTGTAAGGGACTGCCTGAATCCCTTCATCCCTGTCACAAATTTATTGTTTCACCTACATTCCAGGTACATTCCAGGTACATTCCAGGTACTAGAAAGTCCCTGGTCTCTTAGAATTGATATCACACAGAGAGGGAACAGAGTAAAAACAAGGAAGCGGATGAATTGGAAGGAGAATGTGAGATAGAGATGCAGATGAGAAGATACTGCAGCAGCAGGTTATGATAGAGAGTGACTAGAAATAGAAAATACTTCCCTGAGGAGTAAAATGTAGGCCGATAACTTGAATGATGATGAACTATCCATGCGAAGTTGTCTGGGCAGAGCAATGCAGGCAGAGGGCACGGCCAAGTGCAGAGCTCCCTCAGGAATGAGGGGTGTACAGGGAAGAAGCAAAGAGAACAGGTGGGGAGGGTGAAGAGTAAGGAGAGGGGTGGCCAAAGGGCTCAGAGAGCAGGGCAGGTCCAGACTGTGACCGTATCCGCCTTGATGATGATCCTCAGAGGAACCTAGGCTTTATTGGAATGGGGAAACCAAGGACTGCGGTATTCTGATCTACATTTTTAAAGCTCAGTCTGGCTGCTGGGTGGAAAATGGATTTTAGAGGGCCAGGGCAGAATAAGGGAGACCAGTCTGAAAGTTTCTATCGATGTCCAGGTGAGGTCCGAGTGGAGGCTTGGACTAAAGTGGTATTCTGGACCTGGAGCAGTGGGGATGGAATGGAGATTCACTTTGGAGTGGCAACTATCCTATCTTGTCAATGGATTGGAGAAAAGAGAGGGATCCAAGATGGCTCCACATCTTTAATGTGGGAATTAGGAATATGCCAGTGCTTTAGTGTCTTCCCAGCAGCTGAGTCCATAAATAATTTTTAGAGAACAAGCCACAGATTCCAAGGTGACTAACATAGATGTCTCGTTGCCTCAGAGAATACAGCGCAGCACTGAAGTTCTACAAGACCTTACGAACAGGAACATCTCTGACTTCTTGGTAAAAACATATCCTTCTCTTATACGAAGCAGGTAAGAAGAGATTCTTTCATAATTTACAAGCTGGCTCCCTGTAGGAAGTACTAACTAGAGACAGAAGATAATTTATTCTCACAGCTTATTGACAATCAGGGCAGTGAAATTTTATTTTTCCTGATTTACCCAAAAAAGCAATTGAGACATACATAAGTAAAAATGCAACTTAAAATTAGTTTTGTTGTCATTTTTCATTTTATCGAGACCAAATAGTTTTAAGTTTAACCCATGCACCATTAAAAATAAAATAAGAAAGCCCACCATGCACCCAGTAATGCAGCCTCATGTTTTAACTAGTCAGAATGAGAGATATTTTGAGGGGAGAGTGAAGGAGAAAAAAGAGAGAAAAGGAGAGAAGCAAGGGAGAAAGGAACAAATCCGACCAACATAGAAAAAAAGCAGTGTGGGATGGCAGCCTGTGAGGAAGGCCACAGGTTGGCCAAGTTTGGGTCACCTTGTGGCACCCTAGCTATAAACCCTTCTCTGGGTCCCTGCCCTTTAGCGTGCCCCTGAGTTCTTCTGTGAGCGCCCCCTTTTGTCAGCTCTGCAGCTGCTCCTCTCTGGCCCCAGCGGGGGATGGGCAGTGTCAGCTGCCGCTGTCAGAGCTTGGCAAGAGCATGCTCTAGAAAGGGAGCCTTGGGGAACCCTGATTCAGTCCCCGTGTGCTCTGGGGCCTCATAATAAAGCACATACTATCTAATTGTCATAGTCCTTTCAGTTGCTTCCTCTGCCAGGCCCTGAACAAAGGCTAAGCCCACTCGGTTAACTAGAACACGCTGCCAGTGGGGAGAGCTGCTGTTGAGAAGGCAGTGCCAAGCCAGCAGGAGCAAAATGAAAAAACACCATCCAAGCACAAGAATAAGAGCAGTGTGCATAGTATTTATTCAATAATGCAATAAAACCACAACCATCCCAAACTTTGCTCTCAGCAGTAAATTTGCAATATGGAATTCTGTGCTTGATGACAGTGATCGCTGACAGGGCCTGAACTGTGAGGTCTAGAATTGGCATCTGCTCATTACTTGTCATTTTACCCCTGACTGGCTGGAAGCCAGTCTCTTACTTTGGGCGTGGACTAAGTCAGCACTTCTCCCTAGTGTACAGGTGATTGATATTAGAGTCTTGTTTGTGCAGGGTGGAAGATGGGAGGGCTGCAGCCTTTTCTCCACACTGATATAGTGGTGGCCCCATTTTCTGGGTCCAGATGGTCTGACAAATGACCTGACCACAGGACCACCCAGAAAGCCCAGAATGCAGGATATGACTTGGAGCACAATCCTTCCTCTGCATGTGCACTTGGGCTCCGCCTCTGGGCCTGGAGGCTTCCCCCTTGTTTGGATACCAGGAAATGCAAAACTGCCCCCCCCATGCTAGACGGACTGGCCCCAGTAAGTGTTTGGAAAGAAAGTTAACACTACCGCCTTCCTTAGGGGACTCATTGTATAATTTGTTTTGGCTTTTAGCTTGAAGAGCAAATTCTGGGTCAACGAACAGAGGTAAGAAACTACTTTTGTAAGAAATTAAGATCTCAGATTGATCCATTTAAAATAACTGCACATTAAAAAAAAAAAACCACACCTGGAGCCACATGGGCTGTTCAATACGTACTCAGGAAATCGCAAATCATGTCCTGAAGGCTATGTGGCTAAGCAGTAGATCTCCTTGGAGAATATATAGGGGAGGTGGTGTTCCCTTAAGAGGTGTTCCAGAGCATTCCCACTTGGAGGGGGTTCTAAAACCTCACAAGGGTAACAGTGGAGAACTGCAGTGACAGGACCTGTAACCTAAGCCCTGCCACTCTGTGGCCCATCCCTCTTGAGCCTCAGGGAGTCCAACCCAGCCCCAGACTCACCCCATTCCTGGGGCATTCTCGAATCTCAAGTGGTTTCAGAGGCTTGGAGGAATATTCTAAGAGTGAGCTGACCTCCCATAGTCCCTCAGCAATAGGACCTCTAGAATGAATGCAGAATTAACTTGATTTCCTAGGTGGATTTTAAACCATGAAATGGAAATCCAGCCTTTAGAATTGCTCCCTAGAGGGAAATGTGGGGCCTCAGTTGAAGCAGAAATGGGGGCATGGGGCAGTTTGAGTCCCTGAGAAATAAAGTTCCCTTCCTCTGCCTTGCCTAAGCAGCAGATTAATTTTGTTCTGTCAAGGAGTTTGGCTTTTATCCTGCCACTGCAGGGCTTTACACCCAAGAGTGACAGGCCCAGATTGGTGTTTGAGAATGATCACTTCAGACTGCCAAGCAGTGTGAAAGATGGGGGAGAGCCGGAGAGATCCAACACTAGGACCCCTGTTCAGGTTCGAACAGCAGAGTTAGGGCAGGGGATCTGCAAAGCACAGGAATGGCACCAAAAAGGAACCCTTGGTTGGGGTGCAGGTAGAGTCAGGGAAGACCTCAGAAAGAAGATGACATATGACAGATGAGCCCGAGCAGGCCAGGTGCTCAGAAAAGGGCAAGGCACTCCTGGGGAGCTAGCAGCCCCACATTGGCAGAGACACCAAGGCAGCCTGGACCAGCGGGGGCTCTGGAAGTGATCTGACGTGGCTGGCTTATGCTGCTTGAGGGAAGGCATGAGAGGGGCAACACTGGAGAAGGGGGCAGAGACCAAACTCAGTAAAGATTGGGACTTACCCTGGAGGCAACCAGAAGGCGTTGATAGCTGGTTTGTAAAGTGGAGCTGTGTTGCTGACTAGTCCGGACAATTCCCCCAAAGTACACACTGCCCTGCAGAACCCAAGAGAGCTTTCGACAGGTATGAAGCACCACAAGCATGGTTCGTGGCCCCGACTTGAGGACTTCTTGTTCCCTTGTCAGGTACGGAGGAATTTCCATTGGAGGAAAGCTCCCAGTTCTTCCCATCACTGGGGAAGCCCTGGTTGAATTTTTAAGCCACCTGGGCCAGATGATGAATGTGAGCGGGGTATGTAAACAGCCTGGAGATTTGGGTAGAACTTTTGATGTGCTGGTTATCATGAAACAAATAATCATGAGTATTAAGTGGAGAAAAAAACCCCTTGTGCTGTTTTCTAGGGCCCTATCACCAGAGAGGCCTCTAAAGAAATGCCTGCTTTCCTTAAACATCTAGAAACTGAAGACAACATTAAGGTACTGGTCCTGCAACCTGCCCTAGAGCTAAAAATTCACGTGAGCTAGTTATTTTAGTTTTATTTCTCCAGCTTAATTACATTCCATCCTTCCTCCTGTTGAAATCTAGCCTGGAATGTCTTCCAGCTGCCAGACCCTTCCTCCTCCTCCTCACATTCTTTCTCCTGCAGCTCATTTTTTCTTTAAACAGCTGTAGCACAGCCTAACAAAGCCCATCTCTGCTCTGTAGGTGTGGTTTAACAACAAAGGCTGGCATGCCCTGGTGAGCTTTCTCAATGTGGCCCACAACGCCATCTTACGGACCAGCCTGCACAAGGACAAGAACCCCGAGGAGTACGGCATCACCGTCATCAGCCAGCCCCTGAACTTGACCAAGGAACAGCTCTCAGAGATCACAGTGTAAGCTGCCGTGGCCCCCAGCCTCCCAGCTCGCCCGTAGCCCTCTCCCCTCTTGAGACACCCCAAGACGATTCTCACTAATGTGAGCTGCTGGGCAGGATGGCAAGGTTGTTAAATCAGGCACACACGAACATGAGACTTTCAAGTGCCTCATGTACCAATCAGCTTGGCCATTTTTTCTCTTCATATTTATTTGGAAAGTAAGCATAGATTTGGTTCTCTTCCCTTTTGGCTCTTAATACCAAGTTCCTCCCGGAGCTTGCACAAATACTCTCCTTACCAGTTTGCAAAGTGACTGCCGGGAACTAGGAAAGTGGAGCCAATCTTTCATCTCCTGGAATAATCATCTTAGATTCCAGGAATTTCCCTCAGATGGCCAGGCTTTCAAGACGTCAACAGATTCTTGCCTTCCTCCAGCTTGGGTTTTCACTGCATAGCTTCAGGCAGTGAAAGATGCCAGTCCCAGGCAATCTGTAGTATGTGTGTGCCATTCGGGGTCTATATTCAGTGGGGAGGGCTTCGTGAGTGCAAACTTCTGGGAGACTGTGAGGGTCCTCATGTTCCTATCCCAGTGTTTTCAGTGCCCTCAACACTCACCCCGAATGTTCTGTGTCATTGGCTAAAATTTGGGTCCTGGTCCCCTGGGGCCTTCCTTTGGACACCTCTGAGGCCCTCAACTGAGGAAGAATAGTCTGTCCTATGCCAGTCCTCACTCAGCCGAGGTTTCTGCATCTGCAGCCCAGCCTCTTGAATCTGAAATAAAAAATAAGTCTTCTGTGGTTATAAAAACAGTACATAAAAGAGTGTATGATTGTTAAATAAAGTGTATAGAACAGAGTTTTTAAAACTTATTTTCTACAGCCCTCCACACACAGTTTAAGGTCTTGCCTCTAAACATTTTGTGTTTCCTTCCGGTTATTTATGCTCTCCTTCCTGCACGTGTAGATTGTGCCCTTTGTAGTTTCAGCAGGGCTGTGCCTGACACGCGCGGTGCCTCATGGGAATTAGTAGGAAGTGCTCCTCTCTCTCTGCAGGCACTGTCCAGGGCCAGTGCCCCGCTCCTATGTGACGTGCAGGTGGGACTCAGCCAACCTGCCGCCTTAGCCACACGCTTTCTCAGAGATCCAGGAGAGAGTGAAGAGAACCAAGCTCCTATATGACTGGTCCGTTCTCTTTTCACTTAAATTTACATCATGAATATTTCCCCCTGTTGTAATATGTTTCTTGAAAGTGTGATTGAACAGGATTTCGCAGACCATATTGTTGTCTAAACAGAAAACCCAGGACTTATCTACAGACAAATTATGAGAAGTAATAAGAACATTGTAGTATATGAGATTAATCTAAGAATCCATTTCTGTATACCAACAAATAATTAGAAAAGGTAACAAAATTTGTTTAGATTATTATATTAACATGAAAAATGTTTGATATTAACATTAATATTAGTATTCAGTAGTATCATGGAATAGGAAAGCCACAGATATCCACGTAACCTTGACCCAGTTTGACTAGCACAACTGAGTGAAACAACAAGCTTCCAGGGGATTCTGGAGGCGATTTCCTGGAGCTGGGTAAGGCTAACTGAGCCTGAGCCTAACTTTTCCTTCTCCAGCTTCTGCTCCTCCTTCCCCTCTCTCTCACCGTGTCTCTCATCCTCCTGCAGGCTGACCACTTCGGTGGATGCTGTGGTTGCCATCTGTGTGATTTTTGCCATGTCCTTCGTCCCAGCCAGCTTTGTCCTTTATTTGATCCAGGAGAGGGTAAACAAAGCCAAGCACCTCCAATTTGTCAGCGGAGTGAGCCCCACCACCTACTGGCTGACCAATTTCCTCTGGGACATTGTAAGTGTCAGGTCATTGCTTCCGTGGGCTCACGGTGGGCAGGTATTTGTCTGGTCTGACTGAGGGGACCGAGTGGGGTGGGCTGTTGCCAGGTGCTGTGATGAGGGCCTTGTGTATTCGCTGTTTCTTGGAAAGGCACAGAATTAGGAGCCCCAAGCCAGGGAATGATGTGGGGCCCAACTTAACAGCTACTGAGTTGGGGCTTTGCTTGCCCTGCCCCAAGGGACCTTCTGACCCAGTGAATAATTAGTGAGCTTCAGACATGAGGCTGCCTTTCCCGGGAATAATCTGGGGCTGAAGAGGTAGTATCGAGAGCTCCTTCATCCTACATTCTCTCCTTACATCCTGATCCACCCCTTAAGGGGGAAGGATGGAACTTCTCCTGAGGTAGAGTCACTGAATAAATATAGGACATCAGTTAAATCTAAATTTCAGGTAAAATAATGATTTTAGTATAAGTATATCCCACCTGCTAAATACTGTATGCATACATACTTTTTTTTTTTTTTAAAGATTTTATTTATTTATTTGTCAGACAGAGAGCGAGCGAGAGCGAGCACAGGCAGACAGAGTGGAAGGCAGAGTCAGAGGGAGAAGCAGGCTCCCTGCGGAGCAAGGAGCCCGATGTGGGACTCGATCCCAGGACGCTGGGATCATGACCTGAGCCGAAGGCAGCTGCTTAACCAACTGAGCCACCCAGGCGTCCCTGCATACATACTTTTAATAAAAAACGGATCAGTTGTTTATCTGAAATTCAAATATAAATGAGCAATCCTACATTTTATTGGCTAAATCTGGCAACCCTACCCAGTGGCCTTACTTTGCTTTCCCAAAGTAACCAGACCTCCACCAAATCAGATTAGCCACCACTTTAGGGAATATAAGAAAAAATTATTTATCAAGTCAATAGCAGACTGCCACCTCTCTCACAACCAGGATTATTGGGGGCAGGAAGGAGTTAGGATGAGTTACCTTATGACAGACCACAGGGTCAAAATAAATTGGCAGCAAAGGCTTAATTATAATGTAGCTGGGGTCATTATGACATCAACTCCAGTGTTTTCTGGACACTGTGGCTAACAAGATCCTTTGTTTTATCCCAGCATTCTAAGATGAACGTGAGTCTCCATTTCATGTTATGTTAAGAGATATCATGATGGAAACCAACACAAACAACTTCTTCACGGTGGTTTTGAATAATGATGACAAATACTAGGGCTTATAAACACACGGTTTCTGTGATCTTAGCTTCCTAGCCACAGTCATCACTGAATGATACAAAACCAGAAACCGTCAATGACAACTAAATTCGTTCTTCTCTATGCTATCTACCTGAGAAAACACTTACACACGCACAGGGAGGAGTCAGAATCCTCAGGCCTCACTTTGGATAAGGATTTTAAGCATGAAAGTGCTGGGTTTTGCATTCTACTTTTTTTTTTTTTTTTTTTTTAATAAAGATGAGGATTGGAGAATTTGTACTTTGGGCGGACCCATGCATGTGCCTAGCTACAGGGATCTCTGAGCCTGAGCAGAAACATGCATAGAAGTCTAGAGTGGGTGTCTGGTGGGAGGTAATGCTAGCCACTGTGGCTGCCCACCTCTCCCTATCTGTCCTAATGTCTTTAGGACTGAATTGTATAGGAAGGGAAGAAAAGAGATGAAGTGATAAAAGGCCTCATGAAATTCAACTATTTGTTCAATAGTTCAAATAGTTCAACTCTTTGAACTTCATGAGGCCAAGACTAAATATTTTGAGGTTTTCTGTATTCAAGAGACATGCTTAGAAAGTGGAATCAGTAGGACTTCATGACCAATTAGAAAGAGAAAAGAGAGATCAGGTGGATTTTTAGAACTCATTCTCTCAAAGATAGAGACTGAAGCTTCCCTGAACTGGGAGGTGGGTGTGGGGAGTAGTAGGAGGCCTAGGGACAACTTAATGTGTGTTGGCTGACCAAGAGCTGTTCAGACAAATACAGTCAGAATCTCAGACCATTATAAGTGCTGGAGGAGCCTGCCCCCGCCCCCATTTTATGGAACAGGAGACGGAGGTCCTGAGAAGTTAAGTGTCTCGTTCTCCTCTTCTCTCTTCGAGATGAATTACGCTGTGAGCGCTGCTCTGGTGGTGGCAATCTTCATCGGGTTTCAGAAGAAAGCCTACACTTCTCCAGAAAATCTCCCTGCCCTTGTTGCCCTGCTCATGCTGTATGGGTGAGTTGTTTGAGTCATTAGCTAATGCCACCCAAAGGGAAGCCAAGAGAGGTGCATGCCCTTCTGGCAGGAAACCAGGGTTTCTGGCAGCCAGGTTAGCACCCTCTGCAGGGTGTGCTGCTACCAACCAGGAATCTGTTGCAGACTCCATGCACAGAGCTGCTTCTGAGGCTTGAATGAATGTTCTTCCACTCCAGCTGGGGCGTGACCAGGGTCTGGGAGTCCCTCATTCTCCCATCCCTCACCCGTCTCTGATTCTCATTCATCCATAGCCAACCTGTCCATCTCAGTGTCTCCTGCTGGACTGGCCAAGAGTTATTTGCACACAGAAGACTTCAGCTGAAAGGTTGCCCCTGAGCCAGGGCAGAGGATGACACAGGGATTAAATCTCATAGAATCATAGAGCAGGACATGCAACTTTATACCCTGGCCTACTCCCCACTGTGTATGTACTCATGGACAAGTAATTATCCCACCTGGGCCTCAGTTTCCTCATCTGTAAAATGGAAATAACGACACCTGGTCCTTCCTGTGAGGGCCAGTGAAGTCTTGCAGGAGCAGTGTTCTCTGTTCATCTCTCTTAGAAATAAAGAATTCAGGAGCCGGGACCGTCAGTTGTGAAGATGAGCCTCCTGGGATCTCAGCTTGGCTTTGGTGATCCCAACTAGAGTGGGAAGCATTGTGGGTAGACACAGCCCCTCTGCCTGGTAAAAGGCATGTTAACAGCCACCATCTCACTTGCTCCTCACCAAACCCCAGTGAGGTAGCCAGGGAAGAAATCACTGTCTCCCTTCAAAGATGAGGAATGAAGACCAAGGGACGGAGCCGCTTTCTGGTCATCCTGGGACTCTCGCCAGGGCAGGCATGTCCCCTCATGTGGGGGAATGCATAATATCTAGTGGTACAGAGACTGCAACTCGGTCACACTGCATTGTGTCATTTCCCCTCACAGATGGGCAGTCATTCCCATGATGTACCCCGCGTCCTTCCTGTTCGATATCCCCAGCACAGCCTACGTGGCCTTGTCTTGTGCTAATCTGTTTATCGGCATCAACAGCAGTGCCATCACCTTCATCTTGGAATTATTTGAGAATAACCAGGTGAGCATGACTTCTGTGGCTTCCTTGTTGGATTACGAAAATATTAGAGAGCGTGCCTGATGGTCAAGCCGAGCCAGAAGCAAACACTGTGGCTGGGCCCCCTTAGTGCATACGTGAATGAGGCTCCCTTCTTCCTTCCCTCTCTCCATCCTTGCTGCTTGCCTCCTTCCCTTCACGTTCCCTCTTCTTCCTCCCTCCCTTCCTCCCCCTCCCCCCATTCCTTCCTTCCTTCCCTGTTTTCAGCAAGCTCATTTAACTGTATTTGTGTGCTCTGAGTCTCATGGTTTTCTGAGCTTGTTTTGCAAGCTATAAATGACCTTTTGGGATCCCAAGCTTTTAGATCTTCTTACTCCTTCAGAGTTTCCTTGGTGACTTTGAGTGTTGGGTTTTTCTACACACACACATTCACACATACATGTGTGAGTGCACTGACGTGATTTCAAAGGAACGAAAAGGCCTACAAGGAAGTCTCCTTCCTACCCCTGACTCCCAGTCACCTGCTTTGCTTCTCCAGAGATGACCTTTCATTTCTGTTTCTGAGGTGTTCTGGCAACAAATAAACAAATGCATAAATTTTTTATCTCCCACTTTCTTCTACATATAGTAATGGAGTAACACTTACTATTCTATATGAAACTTAATTCTGAGGATAGGGTTAGAAATGTACGGTGCTGAGTGAATCACTTTTCTGAGCTATGAAGTACAGTTGTCCTGTGCATGCTCCCTAGACGTCTCCTGGCCCAGAAAGAGCCGGCCAGGCTAACCTCTAAAACAATGACAGCAGCTCCGGGGCTGTCTGTGCGCCCCACCCCTACAGCCAGCTGTGTCTGAGCCTGGGTTTGACCAGCCCAGCCGGGAACACTCTCAAGCCCCAGCAGGCCTGCCAGTGGCCTCTCTAGCCTGTTCTTCCCTCACTAGGTCTTTGAGTTCAGAGGGTGCACACCAGCCAGCACATCAGCACTGCTGTCCTGCCACCCCTGTCCCCACTCCTGCCTCTGGGCCCTGCTGGGAGGACCTCAGGCAATCTCCACTTACCCCCAGCCCCATGGCCTCCTGAGTGATTTTTCCCCAGACCTTGTCAGACTTCCTGCAACAAAACCCCACTTGTCCCATGACTTGTAAAAAAATGTACTATGTCACAGTCAGAGAAATGGATGGGAAAGAACACAGACTCTGCTGATGACAGAGCCTCCTGACATACTGAAAATGCTCCTCTTCAGAACTGTTTGTCATGGGCTCACAGCCCACTGTGTCTTAAGAGATTGTGTTACTTCAGAAAAATTAAAGAGTAAGCTCAAAACACTCTCCCTGCTGAGGGCTACACTCTTCTAGCTGACATTTCTGGAGCACATCCCCTTCCCCTGCAGAAAAGCTGCTTATTTTCTTGTAAGTCCTCAGAGAGGCAGATGCTGCAGAGATTCTGCTATGCCTCAGGAGGTTCCCAGGTCCCAGAGCTGCTGTCCCCACCGAATCAAGAGGCATCAACTAGGTGAACACCACATAATGATGATGCAGGCATAAACCCATGTGAGCTGCTTATCCTACCCTGCAGGAACTCCCAGGCCAGTCTAGAAAGGACCTGTGCCCCAAGCTAGGAACCAATATGAACCGTAGTACCTGGCATTCCATAAGACAGCATGTGATAGAAGAGCAAGGGAAGGAGACAGATAAAACACTGCAGATAAGAATGAGCTAAAGTGCTAGGCTACAAGGCTCAGGAGAATCCGGGCAGAGGAAATTCCGTTGAGCCTGGCCTGGAATAAGAAGGATTTTATTAGCCCATTTAATAAATAATGAGGTGCCTACTATGAGCTAATCATTGAGTAAGGAGGACCCAGCCCCTATCCTCCAAAATAATTAGGACCCAGTCCCTATCCTTCAGAGACCAGTGGCTAGCAGGGACAGCGGGCAAAGTAAGAAGTACTTAACCCTGTGACAGTGTTGTAGATACTATCAGAGAGAAGTAGGTATTTTACATAGAAATCTGAAAAGGCTTTTGAGAGAAGCGATTATTTGAGCTAGGTTTTTTTTAAAAAAAGATTCTATCTATCTATTTATTTATTTATTTGGGAAAGGGAGAGAGAATCTCAAGCAGACTCCACTCTATGCATACAGCCTGAAGTAGGGCTCAATCTCACGACCCTGACTTCGTGACCTAAGCCAAAACCAGGGGCTGGATATTTAATGGACTGAGCTACCCAGGCATTGCTCCAGCTAGCTTTCCAAAGTTCTGGAATCTGCCAGAGAAGAGATGGGGAGAAAGCGTTCTTTCCTAATAGCAGTCATTAATAGAAGCTAGGGGCACAAAGGCCTAAAGGCAAAAAAAGCACTGTGCTGGGAGGAGGGGGAGCACTGTGCATGGAAAGGGGAGCAAGAGAGGTCATGTGAGCAAAGGTGTGTGGGCCAGAAGGAAGCCAGCTGTGCTGTAGTGGCAGGGGTTGGGGGTGCAGATTAATGGGCAGCCTCTGCCCTCTTGGGGGAGGCTCTGGTCAACACTGTTGGGCTAAAGTAGCAACCACCATCTGACCCCCTGAAAACAAGTTCCCCCAACTCAACACACACACCAGAGAGTCCCCGTTCCATTTTTCTACTGGCAACAGCCACAGACACCTAGCTGTCCTGTGGGAGCTGAGAAGCAGAGCCGGAAGACACACAGGGCCCCTCTCCCCTCTAGCACAAGCAGGGCTAAGACCAGATGCAAGAGCCTCAGAAGCTCATCACAGCTCACAGCTGCACCATAGGAGGAAAAGCCTGGGCTGCACTCCCAGCAGCTGCTGCCTCTCCCAGGAGCAAATGCCTTGGAGGGCTGGTGTATAAGTGAGTCTGCCCTGACAGCTCCCCATGCAGGCTGCCTGCCTAGTGGCCCCTCCTGTGAGTATTCCAGAACCTCCATATCTGTGTGACAGATCCTTCCTGCGGCCAGTCTGGCTGCTAGATCCCTTCCATCTGCAGGCCTTACCCTGGTCCTGCCCCACAAAGGCCTCCAGGCCCCACCCTGCTTAGGAGGGGCAGGTAGGGTCAGTCCCCACAACTGACTGCCCTGTTTTTCTGTGTTTCAGACACTGCTCAGATTCAATGCCGTGCTGAGGAAGCTGCTTGTTATCTTCCCCCACTTCTGCCTGGGCCGGGGCCTCATTGACCTGGCGCTGAGCCAGGCCGTGACAGATGTCTACGCCCGGTTTGGTGGGTGGCCTTCGAGGCCCCAGATCCTCTGCGCAGGGGCGGGCTGCCGGGGGAGTTCCTATGCCAGACCTGAAGCCTGGGCTAGAGCAGGGGGACACCTGGTGGGTCTGGGAGTATACTTCTGCCCACAAGGGATCAATTGCCTCTGTCTCTGTGGCTGAGGAGCCACAGATGTCAGGAGCAGGCTCCAACTCTGCTCTGCTCTGACTAGAGCAACTGAGCTGGGGCCTGGGTCCAGCTGTCGCTTACTCCTTTGCATCAGGCCTGGTCCAGCTGGGCCAAATGGTGTGACCAGGTCTCTGAGGGCAGCTGGGGCAGCTGAGTGGACTTCATTCTTGTCCGCAGGTGAAGAGCACTACGCAAACCCATTCCAGTGGGACCTAATTGGGAAGAACCTGGTTGCCATGGCCGCAGAAGGGGTGGTGTACTTCCTCCTGACTCTCCTCATCCAGCACCACTTCTTCCTCACCCGATGGTACGTTCAGGCCGCTGCCCTAAGGCTGCCGAGGGCGGCGTCTTGCATCTGTCCAGGGACTTGGCTTCACATCCATGCAGCCCTCTCTTTCCTCACCAGCCCCTCTCCACAATGGTTCTCTATACCCTTAAAGGCTGGCTTGTTCTGAATAACACGAGGACAGAGACACTAAAATAGGTACTTTGGAACTTGGAAGAATCTAAGCTTGAAAGTATTTAAAATACAGCTTTTTAAAAAAATATTTTATTTATTTGACAGAGATCACAAGTAGGCAGAGAGGCAGGCAGAGAAAGAGGAGGAAGCAGGTTCCCCGCGGAGCAGAGAGTCTGATGTGGGGCTTGATCCCAGGACCCTGGGATCATGACCTGAGCCGAAGGCAGAGGCTTTAACCTACTGAGCCACCCAGGAGCCCCTAAAATATAGTTTTTCATTTCATTCACTAATATTTAAAACCTCTCACCTCATTAACAGATACTCCTTTTAAGTTGGATAATCGTCTTACAGATGATGACAATTAAGGGAGATCCAAAGTACTGGGAAATATATTTATGCGTTCACAAGAAAACAGACAAGGTGGGCCCCTTTGCTAATTAGAGATATGAGAGTGGGGACAGGGAGTAACATAGGATGACAACCAGGGCGACTGAAGCCAGGAGCAGTGTGAAGAGTGGGTGCAGGGATTGTGCCCCTCTGGGTGGGAGCAGCGGGGGCAGTGACTGCCAACCGTGACCCAGCCCAGTTGTGCCATTTTTTCCTGGCTTCTTGACCCAGGTCTTGCCTCCTTCTGACATGAGCACTCAGGTTTCCAGAAGGCTGTCCCTCTGCCATCCAGGCTGACCTTCACTAGGGCTTAGCCCAGGGCCCCCAACTGCAGATCACTGGGCCCTTGGAATGTGTGCTTTTCCAGACAGTGTTTTGCTTCTTATCCTTTCGTCATCTCGGGCTGAGTCTGGCTACATATAAATAAAGACACAGAGGACTTGGTTTGGGTTTTAATCCGTAGGGAACTGAGTTACCAGAAACAGATGTAGCTGGGAGGATTGAACGAGATAATGGGTATCAACACACTTGGAATAAAATGACGTGACCGGGAAGTGGGGCTATTATGGGGGACGATGGGGTGGGGGGTGATGTCTGTGGAACCCTCAGCTCCCACAGGCCTCCTTCTACAGCTTTGGCCACTTCTTAGACCTTGGGATAGAAGGGAGGAGGCAGACTTGTTTACCAAAGCAGACTAAGTAGCTTCAGACTCTGGTGTCAAAAAATTGAGCACGTCTTACCACATTAGGGCTGAAATCACACCAGAGAAGTATTCCACGATCTGTGGCTTCACCACAGCCACGCTCATGCTGAGAGGCAACAAACAGGCAAAGAGAAGGGCAGAAGAAAGGGAGTTTTTGGTAGAGGACATGCTAACATGTGGGGAGTTCACAGAAGGGTAAAAGTGAGGGGGTGAGAGAGGAGTCTGGAGAGGTAGGGAAGTCCTGAAATGCGCATTACCTTGGTGAGGACTTCAAGTTTAAGCCTGAAGGCAGCAGGGAGCTGTTGTAGTGTTTTAATCAGGCAGGTGAATGATCTGCCCAGTCTAGAAGGAGAGAGACCAGACAGGAGGCCATTTTGGCACCCAAGCAAGAGTCAGTGGGGCCTGGATAGGAGAGGGGCCATTGGGGGGTGGAGAAGAATAGGTTGATTGGGTAAATGGTAGACAAGACAAGATTTATGATGAATTAGAAGTGGCCAGTAGGATTGTAGGCCAAAGTGGTCAGGGAGGGTTTCAGAGAAGACGCTGTGTTTTTAAGGTTGGGGAGGCTTCTGTTTGGCAGAGCAGGAGGAAGAGGACGCTGAGGCCCTGGACATGCCTCTAGAGGCTGGGAGTCAGGGAAGTCTAGTAGGTACTAGGGACCAAGTCTTGATCAAATGGTTGGGAGAGGAGTTAGTTCAAGAGATAAGTGGGAGACGGGTGATGTTTACTGAGTGTTTACCGTAGATGAAGTGTTTTAATAATGATAACAGTTGCCAGGTTTTGAGTTCTGACTCCATGCCACATGCTGTGCCAAGTTCATCTCCATAGTCCTGTGAGGTAGACACTCTTTTCCCCTCCCTACTGTATGGTTGAAGGAGGTGAGGTTTAGAGAGGTTCAGTGACACATCCGGGGTCACACATGGGGAGATCAGGACTAGAAAGCATGGGCTCTGCACACCAACCCATTTATCTCCCCTTCCATCCTCTAGGATTGCGGAGCCTGCGAAGGAACCCATCATAGATGAAGATGACGATGTGGCTGAAGAAAGACAAAGAATCATTAGTGGGGGAAATAAAACTGATATCTTAAGGCTAAATGAACTAACCAAGGTAAGGGAGTAGGTGCAGATGAGTTAATCTGGAGGTGCCAGTTGGATCCACAGATGGTACAACATGGTAATTTGCCTCTTGCAGAATAAGCAATATGCCTATGCAAGCAATTCATTTTCCTAATTTTATGTGAGATTGTCATTGCTATGTTATAGCTTGCCTTCCAAGAACACCTAACTCCAGTGCGCTCACCCCAGTGTTCATCTTGGGCTCTGGCACAGGGCCTCAGTGGGAGCCCCTACACCTGAGCCTCACTCACCCTTCCCCCTTCCGTCTCTGCATGGTGGGTCAGCTTCAAGGTTTCCCAGGGCTCACAACGCCTCTCTGAACACCCGTGCCATTATGTATCCTCCTCGTGTCGGTAGTTCTCCCCTAAACCACCCTTTGCTCTCTCTTCCCTTCCTGCTCGAACCCTCTCGCTGTTCTCAGTCCAGTTTCTCTGCATCTTGCAGATTTATTCAGGCACCTCCAGCCCAGCAGTGGACAGGCTGTGTGTCGGCGTACGCCCTGGAGAGGTGGGTACCCTGCAGACTCCTGTGTGTGCTGCTTCTCCCTGCCGTGACAGGGATCTCGCAAAGAAATCAGAGGCAGCCACAGAGGTCATTTAAAATTTCTAGCAGCCACATGAAAAAAGTAAAAAAATAAAAAATTTTAAAAAACAGGTGAAATTAATCTTGATGATTTATTTTTCCTAATATATCTGAAGTATTGTTGCCTTAATATGTAATTTATATAATAATAAATTTATAATTTATATAAAAAATTACTGATGCCTTTAAAGCTGTTATTGCTTTAAGTTTTCAAAATTCTGGGTGTTTTATACATATAGCACATGTCAGTTCAGACCAGATGCATTTCAAGTGCTCAGTGGTCACTGTAAGGAAGGAAAATCCTCTTTCCTCTACCCTCCTGGGTTCTCTGCTTAGAGCTCTGCAAATTGGACTGATTAAGAAGAAAAAAACAAACAAATTTATTAGGGAATGATCAGAGATAAATGACAGGAGAGGTGGTTAGAACTTGGGCTTATATAGCATCTTAGCAAAGGAATGATACATTTTTAGGAAAGTGACAAGACAAAGGGAAAGGACCTTGAGTCAGTGGGGTTGGAGAATTATAGAAAAGGCAAATATGGGGGAAACCAATAGTAGATAAAGGCTGGTGAGTAGTTTGTTATGTAGATTCCTCTGGTGCTGTCTCCAGGCTAAGGCTTGGAAGCTGTTTCTGGCAATTAACTTTTATTCTTCCTGTTAGAGAGGGCAAGAGAGGACACCTTGTAAATTTATGTCTTGCTTTTAGGCACAGGAGAGGGCAGAGAAATTTCTTTTTTTTTTAAGATTTTATTTATTTATTAGAAAGAGAGCACAAGCAGGGGAAACAGGAGAGGGAGAAGCAGACTCCTGCCAACTAGGGAGCCCGACACAGGACTCCATCACAGGAACCTTGAATCATAACCTGAACTGAAGACAGACACTTAACTGAGTGAGCCACCCAGGTGCCCCCAAAGAGCTTTTCTTGTATCTGCTGCTTCTTAATTGCCTTCAGCTCAAAAGCATCCTGAGCCTAAAGTGGCATATCTTGAGGTGGCAAATTCTGCTAGCCTGTACCACACATGGCTAGTGGTCTTCGTCATGGCAGCCCAAGTTGAAAGTGTTTCCCATCTACCCACACACCTTGCCCTAGGGCCTCACAGTCCCCACTCCCTGGGCTGCTTGGGTTGTAGGATGAGGCCAGTTTATATGTTCTCCTATAGTGCTTCGGTCTTCTGGGAGTGAATGGAGCTGGCAAAACAACCACATTCAAGATGCTTACTGGAGACACCACAGTGACCTCTGGTGATGCCACTATAGCAGGCAAGAGGTGAGTGTCCTGCTCTTCCTGTCTTGGGGTGTCTCTCACAGGTCCTGAGCCATGTTCCTGTTCCAGCATAAGGAGAGTGAGCATCAGACCCTGTAATAAGGATGATCCTTAGAGCTTGGAAGATCTGTGCAGAGGAGTAGGCCTCCCAGAGAGCATGGTCCAAAATGTACCAGATGTAGACTTTCTGGGAAATTGAATTGAATTGTGATTGTTAAGACATGCCCCTGTAAGCATGGATTCTTGGAAACTTCTGGGAAGCACTATGTCATGGGTTCTTAGTCTTTTTGAGGTTATAGACTCCTTTAAATGTCTGATGGACATTTGCGCTTTCTTCATAAATATATAGACCATTATTGGGGCACCTGGCTGGCTCATTTAGTAGAGCATGTGACTCTTGATCTTGGGGTTGTGGGTTCAGGCACAACATTGGGTGTAGAGATTACTTAAAAAAAGAAAAAGTCTTAAAAATACACACATACACACACATGCACACACCATTATCCCCCATTATTTCCCTCCATACATTTTCTACATTTTTGCAAAAAGTTCACTTTTTTCCCAGATTAAGAACCCCTGTGGGGAAGTACCCTTTCTCTGGATCGAGTTTCTAGATGGGGGTTGGTTTACGAAACTTCAGGGGCTTTAGTCTGATTGGGCTGTTTTTGCACCAGTGCTTGGCTTTACCAGGCCAAGGAGCCTTTATAAAGGGAAAACTGGCATGTGTCCTTGGATTCTGGAGGGTGCCTGCTGCTCTCCGGAACAAGGTGTGCGTAAACAGACTGGTCCTCTATGGCACAGGATCAAGAATACGAGACTACACTGTTTGTCACTTTCCAGGCTGCTCCCTGAACAGCAGAGCTCACAGGCATCAGATGTGCCCAGACAAACACTCTGCCTCAATTTATAAGCAGAGTTAGGCAGTGCTGACCTCTGCTCAGCATGTGCCTGACAGGGGCCTCCTTCCCCACCTGGGACCCATGCTCAGCAACATGGCTGAAGGCCCACTGGACATGGCTCAGACCAGATGACTTTGGTTCTTCGGCCTTCCCCAGCCATCCCTATTGGGTCTAGAGCAAAGGAACAAGCAGGGGTAAAGCCAGGCCATGGCTGAGTCGGTCTCATCTGTAGATCCAGCTTAGCCTGCCACCAAGCAAGTAACTTGACAGGGGTAACAAAAGGAATCTTGGGGGACCAAGGGATAGCAGGCAGGAGGATATAATGGGATTTTCCTTAAGACATCAGATGACAGTCCAAGTAAGACATAGCCTGATGCCTAGAAGACAGAAGCTAGATGAAGTGAAAACTGGAACACAGCTGTAAGTTTAAGATGCAGGATTGGGCTCCTCTGGTAGGACGAGCTCCCATGAATTTGGAAAAATACTCTCCTTGCTTCCCTGGATGGCTTTAACTGGTCCAGC
The DNA here is from genome assembly GCF_009829155.1 of Mustela erminea. Lineage (NCBI taxonomy): Eukaryota > Metazoa > Chordata > Mammalia > Carnivora > Mustelidae > Mustela > Mustela erminea. The sequence goes on from NC_045623.1 coordinate 30,148,794, forward strand.
CATACCTGAAGTACTTTGTATTACAGTGCGGGGGCTGCGTGGTGTCTCTCTGTCCCATCCTGTCGCACCCATCTTTTATTCATAGATCCTAAGCTACAAGGGAAGCAGGGGAGCAGGGAGAGATTAGACTAGATTTGACAGTTTATTTTTTCATCAAGGCAATGTATTTTCTAGTCAGGGAGAACATTATCAGTCAAGGGGAGTTGATAGAACTCAATTCACTTCCTCTCTGCTCCCTGCCAGTCTCTTGCTCTGGGTACGAATCTGACTGGTTCCCCATTTCATTTACTGTATCTCTGCCAAAACCCCAGATGGAGAAGTTTACTTCCTTAAGGGCGCATGCATCTTCTCTGATTATGTCCCAGATGTCTGAAAGAGATCAGAAATCACTGGTCATTTCCTTTTTTTTTCTTTTAAAGATTTATTTACTTTTAGAGAGAGTGTGTGTGTACACTGAACGAGAGAGGGACAGAGGGCAAGGGAGAGAGAGAGAATCTCAAACAGACTCTCCACTGAGCAAGAAGCCCAATGCAGGCCTTGATCCCCAAATCCATGAAATCATGAACTGAGCCAAAACCACAAGTCAAACGCTTAATGGACTGAGCCTCCCAGGCACCCCTCACTGGTCATTTTCTAAAGCCTGATCTTCCCTTCGTTTTTAAATCCACATATGAGGTGACCCACTCCAAAACTAAAGCTGACTTGGGTAACAGAGATTCAGTTTATCCTATAAAGAGAAACTTGGAAAGATCTATTGGATTCAATGCTCAGAATTCCAGAAGTTCATCAGTTTCTAACCAAAGGGCCCCTGCTTTGAATTATAAATGTTTTGCACATTTGTGAAGCCAAGTAGAATAGAAGAGGTAGCTTGTGTATCCCATTGACAGAAGCTCTCCAGCCCCAGTTCTGTTGTCACCACCCCCAACCCGTTTGAAGAAAACTTGCTAATTGCTTTTTCTTCTTGCAGTATTTTAACCAATATATCTGACGTCCATCAAAATATGGGCTACTGTCCTCAGTTTGATGCAATCGATGACCTGCTTACAGGGCGAGAACATCTTTACCTTTATGCCCGGCTTCGAGGTGTACCAGCAGATGAAATTGAGAGGGTAAAAAATGGTTTCTTGTAGCCACTCAGGAGTTTGGTAATTCCTAAGCCTTTTTTATGAGAGTGAATTTATTTGGGATGGGAAAGCTGAAACATGCTGTCCATTCAACACATGCTTTTTGAGTGTCTACTGTATGCCAAATACTGCTATATTTGGGTGAATAGCAGTAAACAAAACAAGAAAATCCCTGTCTTCCTATCTAACAAAGCAATGTATGTATTTACCCTTGGATTCAACAATCTCACTTCTGGGAATTTACCCAAAGATGCACCCTCCCACAGTGCAAAATACACATACATGAACAGCTTCTTCATCACATTTGTAGTCACAGAACATTGGGAATTACCTAAATACTCAAGCATAGGAGATTGGTTGACTCATTTATGCTCCACGTACATAAGAAAGTCATACGCAGCTGTTACACACACACACACACACACACACACACACACACACACAGAAAATCTCTGTGAACTGATAGGGAGTTATTTCCTAGAGTTATTGTTAAGTAAAAAAAGCAAAGGGCTAAAGAACACAGGCTGAATTTTACTTCTCTCCCCCACTATTTTCTACTGAAGTATAGTTGACATACAATGTGACATTAGCCAGAAGGTTGTAACATGATTTGACAACTCCATGCATTATGCTATGCCCTCCAGAGTGTAGCTCCCATCTGACACCATGCAGTGCTATTGTAACACTATTGCAATGACAAATTCCACAGCTGGGACAGTATAGGTATAAAATGAGCCTGAAACATCTTATTATGCCAGAAAGTAAAGTGCTTAAAAAAAAAAAAAAAAAGAGGTATGTCGGAACTAGGCAGGAGCCATCTTAAAGGGGTTCCCAATAGCCAAACAGGGTACAGTTAGAACATCAAAACAATAAACACCATGATAAATTATAAGACATTGGGAGAAACAGAGGAATTCATAACTCTATACTGGTAAATAGATAAATAAGAGAAAAGGGATGGTGCTTACCTACACACAGGTGCTGAGAGCCAACTAATTAGGGTGGAAGAAATTCTAGAGTTGAAAAATCCTTTTGTAGTGATCATAGTAAAGATTGGATTGCACAAGCATCATTCATGGTTGATAAATCAAGATATTTGTAGAGCTTGAAAGTATCTCCCATAGATTGCTTATTGGTTGTGAGGGAGAAGCATCATAATTTCACAATTAAGAAATTAGACAGCACCTTAATTGGGTGATCAGAATTAATATTCCTTATAAGGGGTGCTTGGACATGTCCTGACCCTAGAGGTGATACCGTGAGAAGGACACAACACAGGATATTCTGACCGAGGACATATAACCTGAATCTTGTCATGAGAAAACATCAGACAAACTCCAAAGGAGCATTCTATTGAAAAAATATATATTGGGGCCATACTCTTCAAAGTTATCGAAGTCACAAAAGACAAAGAGAGACTATGGAAATGTTCCTGATCACAGGAGCTAAGCAGACACAGTGACTGAGTAATGGACACTAGACTGCTTCCTGTACTGGATAGAAAATAATGCCATGAGGCCACCATTGGGCCAGTTGGCAAAACCAGACTATGAAGAACAGATCAGAGGACAGTATCAGAACAATGTTAAATTTAGGGACACTGATAACTGCACAGCAGTTATGTAAGAGTATTTCTCTTCTCAGGAAGTAGACACTAAAGCATTTAGGAATAAAGGGTTATGATATATAACTTACCTTGAATGGCCCTGAAAAAATCATATAAGTGTCTATGTATGCACATGTGCACACACACATGCATAAGAGGGAGAGAGAAAAAGAGAGTAAAGTGTTTATGAATATTTTTGTATTATTCTTATTTTTAAACATTCCTGTAAGCTGGAAACTATTACAAGTAAGAAGTTAAAAGTGAAGCTTACATTCTAGTGGGAAGGACAGATAATAAATAGATAAGTAAGTAAAATATACAGTACATTTGCAAATGAAAAGTCAGTAGGGGAAAAATAAAGTAGGGAAGATTTTTAGATAGGGTGGCATAGGGCCAGCATCACAGAGGAAGTGACCTCTGAATGAAGACCTAAAGGAACTGACAGAGGGAGTCATGGGGATGGCTAGGGGAAGAACATTTCAGGCAGAGATCTAGTAAGTACAGAAGGCAGAAGCCTGGTAGGCTTGTCTCCAAAGACTTCTCTAGTTTTCTTTCTGTGCATGCGCTCCCCCCCCTACTCCCCTACACAGTAGTCTTTGCCATAATTTCCACTGATTTTTCTCAAAGCACTTTTATAATCTGTCATTATTTCGATTGTGTGTCATCTCCCACTCCCATCTGTGAGTACAACAGCAAGGCTATGTTCAACATTATTCCAGGGCCTAGTGCAGTGCCTGACTCATAGCAGGGCTCGATAAGTACATATTAGATGCACGAGACTTCAAGTGTGACCCTGTTGAAGGGTGGAAGCAATGGGTCTGAGACCCACCAACAGACCCTGGGACTCTTCCACCCTTACCCGTAGTCTGGGACAGTGGGTGAGAAGCACTATCTTGCTCTTTCTAAGGTTGAAGGTCATTTCTCTGGGGACTGTACCAAGCCACACTGTGATGTAAGGCACAGTATGGAAAGGAGATGTCTGGCCCCTGAAGCCCATGAACCCCCTGAACCTCCGTATGTCAGCCTAGCTGTGTCTGTCGTCCTAAAGTGAAATCCGGGAGCCTAAGACTTTGAATTGGTGGATGTTCGCTTGTTTTTCTTTTCACAATGGGTTTTCTTCCTCTTCCCTAGGTGGCAAACTGGAGTATTCAGAGCCTGGGCCTGTCTCTCTACGCAGACCGCCTGGTCGGCACCTACAGCGGAGGCAACAAGCGGAAGCTCTCCACAGCCATCGCACTGATGGGCTGCCCGCCTCTGGTGCTGCTGGTGAGGGTCACCAGGACTCATGGGGATAGATGATCCTAAGGGCTTGAACCCTGTGATTAGGCCAGCAGATTTAGAAAATACAGTGATTTGTTTTCATCTAGACTGTTTCCTGTACTGCTTGTTTTGAGCACATCAAGCCAGTGTTTGGTTCACAACTCTTGGGGACAACAGGAGTCATAACATATTCTCACACTGAGCCCCTGGGAGGTGTCTTGTGGGCCCACAGGCTCATAGCAGGGAAGTTTAGCCCCTCTGGTCAGAAATTACTACTGCTGGAGGATGTCTTTTCAGGATACAGAGTGGGCAAGAACACTGGCATGGATCAAAGGCTTGTGTGATTCTCACTGGAGCTGCACCACACCCAAGGCCCTTGTGCCGGTGCAGTCAGGGGTTTATGAGGACATGGGCTGCAGGGCTGGGAGGCGACTCATACAAGTCACCTGGGCTATGTCTCAGCCTCCTTGCAAGTGTGTGTATAAGGTTGTTGGTTTTTTCATTTTTGAGATAATTCTGCCATTGTCTTAATCTTAACCCATTCGTGGGCTGAAGGGGGTCAATAGATATGCATAATGTCTCTCTACTCTCCTGGTTGATCCCCTGCTTTCCCTACCCAAAGCCCAGGTTCCCCAAATCTTGCCCACTTGGGGAGGCACTTTGTGTATTGTCTGCCAGAGAGCAGAACTGCTTAGAAGGGGGCAGCCAAGGAGGGTACAATAACCAGGAGAGGCAGGCTCCAAGCCTAGCTCCCTCCCCTCTCTGCCTCCCCACAGGATGAACCCACCACGGGCATGGACCCCCAGGCACGCCGCATGTTGTGGAACACCATTGTGAGCATCATCAGAGAAGGGAGAGCTGTGGTCCTCACATCCCACAGGCAAGAGATTCCTGGGGGCTGGAGCAGAACAGGTGGGCAGAGTGGAAGGCTCCGCACACCCCTGCCCCTGCTTACTTCCTCTCTCCTGCCCCACAGCATGGAAGAATGTGAGGCTCTGTGCACCCGACTGGCCATCATGGTAAAGGGCACCTTTCAGTGTCTGGGCACCATTCAGCACCTCAAGTGCAAGTAAGGATATATGCTGGGGGTCACCTTTGTTACCTTCTTTGGTGAGAGAGGATGTCAACAAGGCCCTGTGCTCTCTACTGACACTTGGGAGGGTCCTGCTCCCCTTATCATGTGGGCAGAAGCATGTGGTCTGGGCCTTGTGTCACAATAGCAGACAGAAAAAGCTGCTGTGCTGAAAGAAACTTCTCTAGATTGGGCTAATTGCCTGCAGTTGAGGAATCCCTGAGTCTCCAGAAGGGGTTCTGATTGGGCCTGGAATGAGGAAGGGTCACTACCACAGCCTCATTATCCCACCACTTATCCCAACGGATCCAGCACCTATGGCCTATTTAATAAGAACCCATGACCAAGGGCACCTGGGTGGCTCAGTGGGTTAAAGCCTCTTGCCTTCAGCTCAGGTCATGATCCCAGGGTCCTGGATTGAGCCCTACATCAGGCTCTCTGCTCAGAAGGGAGTCTGCTTCTCCCTCTCTCTCTCTTCCTGCCTCTCTGCCTACTTGTGATCTCTCTCTCTCTGTGTCAAATAAATAAATAAAATCATTTTTTTAAAAAAAAAGAATCCATGACCAAAATAGGGATCATTAGGAGACCAAATAGCCCGAGAATCAGTTTTCCTTTAAGACATGTTTATGCTTTTGAGTTTGAGAAGTGACCATGAAGTATATGTCAACCAAAAATGCCAGTGTTCTTCAGTAGGATTACCCTGTCCGCATAAATTGTAAACTGTCATAAACAATGCATTATTTATAATAGTTTATGTCCCAAAACCACAATTAATCAGCTAAAATGAGGTTATGATAATAATGCCATTCTTCCTTGCATTCTGATACACTTGATAAACTAGGAAGGGTGGATTTGTAGTTATTACTCAGTTATTTAACAAACGCTTTTTAAGAGCCCAGAATATAAAAGTCGCTGTGCTCATTGGTAAAAAGAACAGTACATACCTACCTTATCCAGGCCAAAATGCTTAGTCTTGTACGCATGGAACTGTTACCCAAGACACATCATCCTTCGTATGCATCAGGGCAGATGAGTGATTGAGAGGAAGGTCTAGTAGGTTAGCAGCATTTGAGTGACGCTGCACAAATATCTAGGGGGACTGACATCCACCTCAGCATACAAGGTCGCCAGAGCCATAGCAGAGCTTCCTGGGTCCAACGGCAGAAGACATGGATGGATTCCCCATTGTTTTCCCTCTGATCAGTATCCTCATGGTAGAGCAGGTGAGAAGGGACTATCTCCCATGTGGAGGGGCAGTCAGTTTTCCAGAGCTGCAAGGAAAGATATTTTATTGTAGAGGGGAACAACCCTTGGTCATAGAGAGAGCATTGAGGTAAATTATAACTAACACAGAAGGGGGAAGAGTTGAGGGTCCTGACCCTAGCAGCTCCCACTTGTTCTGGAAATTTCCACAGGGAAGTGCTGCTTCTCAAGTCTTGGTGCCCTCCTGGGGATCTCTTTGAAGAAGGAGGCAGCCTTTCCATTACTGAGTAAATACTAGTTCCAGAGGCCTTTGTGGGCAGGTTGTGATCTCCACAAGGGGCTAAATCTACCTTTGGCTTCAGCAGGTAAATGGGAGGGAAAGGAGCAGGGAGCATCCATGTCTACAGGAGTTGGACCCAAGAAGCTGTGACACAGGTCTGGTGACTCACTTCACCACACAGACATTTGGACCTCTACACACTAATACCAGACTATTTTTTTCTGGGAACCATCACAGGTTTTTTCCTCCTAGTGTTAAACATGCACACAGGTTCTATAGTATGGGCCTATCATCCTCAATATTTTTGATGAATCTATTCCTTATTTTGGAATTGCCTTAGACCCAGCTACTAACAGGCCCGTGCCGGGCTACCCTGCATGTCGCCTAGGTTTGGAGATGGCTACATTGTCACGATGAAGATCAGATCCCCAAAGGAAGACTTGCTTCCCGACCTGAATCCGGTGGAACAGTTTTTCCAGGGGAACTTCCCAGGCAGCGTGCAGCGGGAGCGCCACTACAACATGCTCCAGTTCCAGGTCTCCTCCTCCTCCCTGGCCCGCATCTTCCGGCTGCTCATCTCCCACAAGGACAGCCTGCTCATCGAGGAGTACTCCGTCACGCAGACCACGCTGGACCAGGCAGGTTGCCCGCCGGCCCCGTGTGTGGCAGGGGGCTGCACACAGTCTGGGCTGGAAGCCACATGAGTGCTGGCGCCACACGCCTTATTTTTCATGCTCTGGTGCCTCCATCCATTAGGGTAAAGCTTGGCAGATCCAAAATTGTTTTCCAACAATATTTTAGTCATCAGCAAATTTCATTGACTTTACATCATCCTTCCCCACTATACTATGATCTTTTTTCATTCTTCCTGGTTGGTGGTAGTGGCTCTTATTTTTTTTTTTTTCCTTTTCAAATCAATGTTATCGATGCTTAATTTTTTTTTTAAGATTTTATTTATTTATTTGGCAGAGAGAAATCACAAGTAGATGGAGAGGCATGCAGAGAGAGAGAGAGGGAAGCAGGCTCCCCGCTGAGCAGAGAGCCCGATGTGGGGCTCGATCCCAGGGTCCTGGGATCATGACCTGAGCCGAAGGCAGAGGCCCAACCCACTGAGCCACCCAGGCGCCCCTCGATGCTTAATTTTCATACAATCAAATGCACCCATTCATTTCAGTTCAGGGATTTTTTTTCTTATTATGGCAAAGTATATATAACATAAATAACTATTTTTAAGTGTACAATTCAGTGGCATTGAGTATAGTCACATATTGTGAAATGGATCACCATCTCCAGAAATTTTTATCTTCCCAAACTGAAACTGTATATCCATTAGACAAGAATTCCCCATTAACCACCTCCCCCAGGCCCTGGTAACTACTGTCCTACTTTCTATTGACTACTACACATACCTTATGTAAGTGGAATCATATAGTATTTGTCCTTTTGTGTCCAGCTTATTTCCCTTAACATAATGTCCTCCAGTTCATTGACATTGTAGCATGTGTCAGAATATTCTTATAAAGGCTGAGTCATATTCCACTATATGTATATACCATGTTTGCTTATCCATTCACCCATTTGGACATTTGAGTTGTTTCTGGGGGGTTACTGTTGTTGCCATTTGGTTTGTTTTGAATAAACATCCTTAAGGCCGCTTAATAAAGCAGTGGGAATAGGCAAGTCTCCATATACCCTTTGAGGAGCTGGCTCACCAGTACCTTTTTGCCAGCAGGTGAAGGCTGGAGCAGGAATCATAGCCATAGCGCACATTGAATAAAGAACAGAAAAGAGGGGAGATCGGACTCCTCCTTCTATTTTTGCTTTTTTTGTTTTCAGTTTCTTTAGAGGTTTAGGAGGATGCTGCTAGCTGAGAATCTACCTGGAGTCCTCTGAATCTTCCCATGGGAATTCCTTTGACTCAGCGCAGAATTCTAAGAAACGAGTCTATCCTGGGCATGGGTGGCTAGGCTTTGTGGGTGGGCCACCCTCCCCTCCTGCAGGACAGAGCTGCTCTAGCAGGGCCATACATTAACTGTAGAATACAGACAGAAAGTGGGTGGGTGGATGGGTCAAGGATACCATTTTTCTGGGACCATCTACCTACTCTTGCTCTCCTACTCTTGTCTCCAGGTATTTGTGAATTTTGCTAAACAGCAGACTGAAATTCATGACCTCCCTTTGCACCCTCGAGCCGCTGGAGCCAGCCGACAAGCCAAGGTACTCCTGCTCCTCTTTCACAGTCCACTCTCTGAGGCAGATCCTCAGCTCAGGGACTGGTACGCTGGGTCTGAGGGACCCCAAGGTCCAGATTGCCTCCCACAGAGAGTCCGCCCCATACCACATCCCCACCACATTCCCGCTGCTCCCCACCACTTCTGTGCTGAGGGACTGTTCAGTCAGTGGTTGTGGAGGTTCCTTTTATAATCAAGAAGCTATCTAGGTGGTGTGGGACAGCATTTTTGAGAACTTTCCCACATGCTTTTCTTATAGTGAAAAGACTTGGTTTTGGAAATATGAGGCAGGGGGGCCCCTGGGTGGCTCAGTGGGTTAAAGCCTCTGCCTTTGGCTCAGGTCGTGATCCCAGGGTCCTGGGATGGAGCCCCGCATCAGTCTCTCTGCTCGGCGGGGAGCCTGCTTCCCTTCCTGCCTCTCTGCCTACTTGTGATCTCTGTGTGTCCAATAAATAAATAAAATCTTATTAAAAAAGAGATTTAGAAATATGAAGCAGGGAAAATAGGAGAGAGTATTACAATGTTTGGGTTGTTAGGATATTTGACATTTATGTTTTTGGCTGTATATTTGAGTTTAAAGGAAGGAGATTAACTGGCACTTCATTTCAATGGTGGAAATATTTGGTTAGAGAAAAGATAATTGTCTGTTTTAGGAAGAGGACTTATTTTTCTGTATAAAAATATCAAGGGGTGCCTTGCTGACTCAGTTGGTGGAGCATTCTATTCTTGATCGTGGGGTTGTGAGTTCAAGCCCCACACTGGGTATAGAGATCACTTTAAAAATTAATTGATTTTTAAAAATCTCAAGTTGGTGAAGGAAGAAGCAATAGGAAATGTGTATCCTGGCCTGTGATAACTCTTGGGATAGGTGCTTCCAAGATCCATCCCTGGCATTGTGCTCCATGTAAGGAGCATGTCTACCCCACCCCCGTTCCCCAGACAGAGAGCACTAGAGAAAGCACTGGAAGAAGCCCTGTCCAAGCACCTTGGCTTATACCAGGGAATTTTTTTTAAAAATTTGTAAGTAGGCTTCAGGACCAATGTGGGTTTGAATTCATGACCCTGAGATTGAGGGTTACATGCTCTACTGACTGAACCAGCCAGGTGCCAAAGCTTGGGATTTTAAAGGGACAGATTAATTCAGTTATTCTGTCCAAAATTGCATAGAGAATAAAATCAAGGCATTTCTCCAATAAGCATCAATGTACAAAATCTTACTTCCTAGCAAATTCTCATTCCTTCCACCAGTTTCTTTTTTTTTCTCAGTTTCAATGTTTCACCCCATTTTAGTTTTTAAATAAGTTTGAGACCTGTTAAGTATTTGACTTCTATTTTTTATCCAATGAAAGAACTAAACACGTATGGGCTTTTTGTGCACTTCTTAAAATTGTATAACCTTATTTCTGAACTTACTCCCTAAGAAGTTTTAAGTGATCTCTTATCTACACTTGATATTATTAAATCACCCAATTTCACATTTAGACATTTCTAAACCAAAGAATTCATAGGACAAGTTTTCAGTTTCAACACGTATAGGTATACATGCCATATGGTGATTTGTTCCAGAATGAAGTTATAATAAAGGACTCTACTCCTAGATTCTAGATGACATCAGTTATATAGAATAATAGATGCTGTATTTATACTCAGGGTAGATACTTACATTCTTCTAGTAAGTCTGGAAAAGTTTAAAATAACCTATTTGGAATAATGGAATTCAAATTCTATTTTTGAAGCATAAAGACAACATTGGAACTTTGCCCAAAAGAGGTAGATGATAATGATTGTAAATAGAATTTATGAAATGTAGATACAGTAAACATCCTGAATTATCTACTTCTGAAAAACATGATGGACAGACTTTTGGCCAGTGCTAATTTGTCTTACTGTGTCGATTCAGGTTTTATTAAAACTCTGTTGTCTCTTCAAGGGTGAACCTAAGTGTTACATAGAATAGTGAAGCCTTATTCAGGATACTATTTACTCATGAATCACCCCGTACTAGCTGCACTGCTTTGACAATGCAGAACCTAAAGTATCTTTTCCAAATAGCTTAGCAAAAGGTATCTTCCTTTATATATAGCAGTGAGACTTGTTTTGTATAATTGCTCCATAGTATAATCACATTTGAAAACTTAAATGTACTCTACTATTTTAGATATGTTCCTTTACAGCTGAACCTCCCACCAGTTTCTTAATTGCAAAAAACCTCACAAATCTTACCACTGGTTGAAACACTCCTTTTCAAGGCCATGCTTGCAATGAATTTTTCCCCTTCCTCTTGACTAGTAGAGATCTAAAATCTACTTGGCAAGGTTAACCTTGTATCCCATCTCCCTAGAGGACCCAGAAATGCCTAAGCAAAGGCACCTGTCCAGAGAATGATAGTTCTGCTAAGATTTTCTAGGCACTCTTCCTCATTTGCAAATCTGATACTTAGTGTTTATACCTCTAGAAAATTATTCTTTGAAAGCCATTTGCAGTTATGAGCCTCTTTTATAACTCACTGGGTAGCAGAAGTGTTTCCTAGAACTAACAGTGGTCTCCCCACCCAAACCTGGTATATTCTCTCTCAGAGGGCTAACACCAAGTCATCTCTGGTCCAGGTAAGGGGCACTGATGGCCTGTGATCTGCGGCATTTAATTCCAGACTTTTCCCCCTTATTGGATGTGACCAATTTTCTATGTTGTTTGTCACATTTTAGTATAAAAATATTACAATAGAAAACCTACTGTAACACCTTTATTAAATTGGTATATTTTTACAATAAATTTGTGATTCAAACTCTAACTCTGACTTAATGACATAGTACCTTTACAAAGGTTAGAGAGAATTCTCTTGTATAATGTTGTATGTAAATAAATGTCATGAAACAAATAGTAATTACAGTCTTGTTTACATTATACCACTTTAAAATAGTTTCCCCTAACGTCTCTTACAAACAAGAAAAAGGTTGTTTCTCTCAGTAATTTATAGAAAACATTCACAGCCTGCCTCCAAATACATGTGACAGTGCAGCTACAGGAAGTTCAGCCTCTGGTGGCTTTCCAGCCCCACTCGTGAGTGAGGGCTACCACCAGCATTTCATTATCTAGAGAGCAGTGTGTCTGTTTAGCAAGAATGCTTTGAATTCTTGAGGGACTCAGAACTGGAAAATATCCTTTGGGATGAGGTTTGTGGAATGTCACAATCTTTTATGGAAACGAGTGAGGGTCAAGGTTTCTATAGATAACTAGGTGATAGATGATCAGTCAACTTAGAAACATCTTAAATGGGCTTATAAATTAGTGACCATCATGTTTGTTTTCCAGAAGCAGGAACAACTCAGATAACTTTCTTGCCCTTAGCCTTTTTTTGACTGCAATTTTATTATTTTTTTTAATTTTTTATTTTTTATAAACATATATTTTTATCCCCAGGGGTACAGGTCTGTGAATCACCAGGTAATTTTATTATTTTTTAAGATTTTATTTACTTATTTGAAAGAAAGAGAGAGAGACAGAGTGAGAGAGCAGGTCAGAGGGAGAATCAGACTCCCCATTGGGGCTGGGAGCCTGATGTGGGACCCGATCCCAGGACTCCAGGCTCATGACCTGAGCCAAAGGCAGTCGCTTAACCAACTGAGCCACCCAGGTGCCCCTGCAATTTTATTTTTTAATTGAAGTGTCATTAACATGCTGTATTATATTAGTTTCAAGTATACAATATAAATTATTGTAAAAATGTAGTGATTTGGCAATTATATGCATTACCAAATGCTCACCATAGTCACCATACAACATTGTTACAACATTACTGACTATATTCCTTATGTTATACTTCTCATCCCTATGATTTATTTATTTTACAACTGGAAGTTTGTATGTCTTTATCTCCCTTACCCATTTCATCCACCCTTCCACTCCTCCCCCTCTGGCAACCACCAGGTTATTCTCTGAATTTATGAGTCTGCTTCTGGCTTGTTTATATGTTTTGATTTTTAGATTCCATATAAATGAAATCACATGGTATTTGTCTTTTTGTCTGACTTACTTCTCTTAGCATAATACCCTCTGTGTCCATCCACATTGTCTTGAATGGCAGAATTTCATTCTTTTATGACTGAATAATATTGCATTGTATATATGTGTCACATCTTTTTTTCTTTAGTTTTTTTATTTGGGTATAGTTGACTCACAATGTTACATTAGTTTTAGGTGTACAATATAATGATTCAGCTTCCCTATACGTTATGCTATGCTCACCACAGTACACCATGTCTTTATCCATTATCTATCAGTGGACACTTGGATTACTTCTATATCTCGGCTATTGTAAATAATGCTGCAAAAAATAAAAAAAATAGAATACATGTATCCCTTTGAATTAGTGTTTTTGTTTTCTTTGGGTAAATACCCAGAGGTAGAATTATTGGATCAAATGTTATTCCTGTTTTCTACAGTGTTTTCCAGAGTGGTTGCACCAATTTCTATTCCCCTAGAACAGTGCACAAGGGTTCCATTTTCCCCATATCCTCACCAACACTTATTGTTTCTTGTCTTTTTGATTCTATCCATTTTGACTAGTGTGAGGTGATATCTCATTGTGGGTTCAGTTTGCATTTCCCTCATGATTAGTGATATTGAGCATTTTTCATGTTTCTGTTAGCCATTTCTTTGGAAAAATAACTATTCAGGTACTCTGCATATTTTTAACTTATTAATTTATTTTAATCCATTATTATTATTATTATTATTATTATTATTATTATTAAGTAGGCTCCATGCCTACTATGGAGCCCAATGTGGTGCTTAAATTTACAACACTGAGATCAAGACCTCAAATGAGACCAAGGGTTGGAGTTTAACCGACTGAGCCACCCAGGCACCCCCCAGTCTGTTTTTGAATTGGATTTTTTTGTTTTTTTGGTGTTGAGCCTGATCCTTATTTATTGTTAAAGAGTTTTCATGTATAATTTATAGCCTTATCAATTCATTTCTGAAGTACCTGCAGTCTTGCCTGGGATCTTTGCCCCACCTCAAAGCATTTTCTTACCTCTTAATACTAAGTTAATCGTCTTCTCAAGAGCTTGTGTGATTTTTAAGCTAGATAATTGATAAACCACATTTTGTCTGGATGTAGGCAGACCTACATTTAACCCCCCCTTGCTGACACTCCTCCCATCCCCCACAACTGGTATAAGAATTCAGCCTTCTAACTGGAGACCTTGTCTCTCTAGTTAGAAAGGTGTCCCCTTCTTCAGGAGCTGGATATAATGCTTGAGTTTTGATCTGGAGCCTGCTGTCCTAAACCCTAGCTCCAATTTCTCCCACCCTTCCATGCCCTCATCAGATTTTTGTGCTTCCCAGGAGCCACCTCTTTGGAAACTACACAAAGGGAATTCTGTACCTCATGAATGGCCTAAATTATGACTTCTTGGCTTATAAGACAGGAAGAGCATGGTAACATTTTTAGGCTAAAAAACAACCCAAAAGATACCATGACAGCCTTTGGGAACTGTACGGAGAGTATAGAGTCCCTCAAAGAGGCAAGCATGTGCACACAGATGGCATGAGCTTTTATAATGTCTACACCTAAGAGGTCATCTGGTCCAAGCTTTTCACTGACAAGGAAACAAGCGTTGCTCGTAACCTTGGTGATCTGACAGAATCCTAGGATGCTCCACTGAGCTTCCTTCAGCAGTTGACAGCTGTTTAACTTTGAAAATTTAAAAGCTGATATGCCATCTCTTCACAAAACCAAGATGACAAGAGTCCATCTGATCTCCTTCCACAGGTCTGATCTCCATACCACTCATTCCCTATTGCTGGAGAGAAACTCTGGACAGCTGGGAAGGCAGGAGACTTTGCCATATGGTCATCTGATTGGACCGGCTCAGCCACAGAAACAAACCCAAGCAGGCCATACCGCAAACTCTGAAGGGGACTCTTTCCAAGAGCAACCACAGCTGACCCCCTCACCTGAAACACCTGATGAGGAAACTGACCCAGCCAAATGAATGCAAAAACCCTTCTAATCCAGCCCATCCTACTAGTAGCTCTAACTCCATATCACACTCACTTGGAGTGGATCTGCTGTCCTCTGTGTGTGTGTATGTGTGTGTGTGTGTGTGTGTGTGTGTGTGTGTGTGTTATTTTTAAGGAGAAAATAAAGTACAAATGTACTTATCACAGACTGTTTGAATCCCCTCATCTCCCTGGTGTGCCCCATCTGGTATTTAGACATCCTTTGTGTGGGTGTAGCTTCCTGTCATGGCGTGAGCTTCTGTGAGCACTGCTACCACAGAAGTGCTAGTCATGGCAAGGTTCTGTAATGCCGGGGTGGATGTGAATGGCTTGGTCCTGATATTCCATGTCAAGTCTGCTTTGTAGGGTTTGAAGAAAACGCCCAACTGGCAATACACATAAACATTATCCATTGTCAAAGGGTATTAGCCAAATCTAGGTTTCATGACTGTTTGCCCAGCTTATTTGAGTGCCTACCTCATAGGTATAATTAGGACAGGAGACAAAGAGGCAAGAACAAGTGAGCGTGGATGCTTGGTTGGACATGAGATCCAACTTGTCTCTGTAACTGTTTACAGATGTCATGTAATACTGTGCCATTTCCACGGTGCTGATGTGTGCATCTTCTGCAGGGGTGTCAGGGAGTAGTGGCTCATGAGACATCTAATTATTTGCAGAAAAGCTCACGAAGAATCAGAACATAATCGTTTTAAACCAAACCATTTTGGGGGCGCCTGTGTGAGGGAGGGGGACATAAGCACTTGTTCGTGGTGGGCTGTGGTTGTTTTAGGAAGGCTTCTAGGACTGGAAAGAGACAGGTATGGGGGAAATTCCACACTGCCTCGGGAAGGGAAGCTCACTTTAGCTGTCTGTCTCTACCACACCTGAGCGCTCCATTGGCAATGTCTGTGTCATTTTTAACATTTTCCCCAGCTCCTGACACACAAGAAACACTCAACAACTAATTGCCAAACTGAACACTATAAAAACCCAGCAAAGAAAAGTATATGGAAAAGAAGTAGGTCCAGGAACATGATACCTCAAAAAGCTAAAGACAGCAGCAAAGGACGGGTAGAGCAACAGGGATGCTGTGTTTTTTTTTTTTTTTTTTAAATACCAATCACAAAACACAAGCAGGAAAAAAAAAAATCAAGGAGGAGGAGGCATGTCCACACTTCATTTGGGTTTGAGGAGAATTCACGTTGGCAGTGTGGCTCAAATCTCCTGAGAATGTGTTACTCTATTGAAACGTCTCCCAGTCTGGTTGAATAAGGGAGATTTACCAAGAAGAAGAAGAGAAAATGGAAAGTCAGTTCAGAAAACAAGACCACTCAGGAGATATTCCAGGAATATGACTTGTCAGATCTTCTCAGGTTCCAATTCTTTGGGGAGTTCAAGACTTTGGAATAGTGGGAATCTACAAAGAATCTCTTTCACTGTGAGTAAAAGACTCATGGAAAGCTTCATCATAGCTCCTGCTATGATGACTCTTCTAAAGAGACAGTAAGGGGAAAGTGGGGCAGACGTCAAGCTTTGGATTTGAAAGATTCTTTGTGACACACTGGGTTCCTTCCCAGAGACCAGTAAAGACAGAGTTCTGTCCCAGCTGGGCTGCAAAGCTTAAATAGAAAAGAAGATGTTCCCTAGAAATATGACAGTGTCACGTGGGTGGGACAGCTGTTTCAGGCACCGGAAAGACTTAGTCCACAGACCTCAAGCTATGTGAGACTTGGTTTCCTCAATGTGGTAATTCAGTGCCTCAGCAGATCCTGAGATAATAGTTTATGACTCCTGATGTTCACAGGGCAGAATTACAACATTTCGTCCAAGGTGGTTGTCAAGTTGGGGAAAGCTTAGGTACTAGAAGTTTCAGATTCATAGAACCACAGGTTTGTAGAACTACAGAATACCTCCATGCACAAAAACTAAGCCCTATCTAATTGCTCTGTTTTGTACTGTTTTATTGGAAAAGTAAACCAAATCCAAAAGATTAAATTACTTGGCTGGCCCTGCAGCTTTCCCCATAGGCCCCACTCTGATCCTTTTCCAGTTAGTTCACTCCCATGTCTAATGAGACAAAGTCTGCTTATAGGGCCTGTGTGGACCTCTTTCCTGGGTCATAGGTAATCCTTGATCATGTGTGCTCATGTCTGTACATGGCACATGAGGCCTCTTAGGAAAGCAAGAAAGGGAGGAGAGCCATGGGGCAGCTGGCTCTGTGGCAGCATAACCCAATGCAGAGCTCCATGGAAACCAACAAGTCAGAATTTGAATCTGCATCATCATGAAGGTCACTATTTAGTAGTTTGTTAGCTTCACTGATATTCTTAAAGAATTGAGATATATATATGGCATGGGGTATCCTAAAATGTCCTCTCCTTGGAGCCTTTCCCAAAGCTCACCATGACACACACTCAGCTTTCTGGGCTGGTGCCTGCTATTAGGGTTCCCATCTTGTGGGACTTTGCCTAAACTCTTGATCTTGTACATTTGTAACATTTGTAAGGAATCACAGCTTACTATCACCATAGTCTTGGGTCATGGTGAGTTTCAGGAAGCACGTTTCATCTTCAAAGCCCAGCACAGAAAGCACCTGGTCAGACAGCATTCGGGGCACCCAGCTGAGTAGCGGTGCTCTGTTTGTTTTCCATCAGAGCCTGGCATTCTGTTTGTTCTTGAATGATACTGACTGCTGCCAGAGAAGCAAAGGGGTAACAGAGAAGAGAAAGAGGAAAGTGGGGGCAGAAGAGGAAAAGAAAAAATTTACTGGTCCTTTTTCTGGGAATTAAGTTGCAGAGAAGATACAGCCTCTATCTCCATGGTGTTAACATTCTCAAGCAGGGATCAGCACACTTGCTGTAAAGATAGTTGACATTTTCCACTTTACATGTCAGACAGTCTTATACAAGTTGAAACCCTCAGCTTGGCCATTGTGGCACAGAAACTGCCCTAGACAGGACCTAACAGAATGGCTGAGGCTGTTTTGGCCACAGGCCAAATTCCATTCCCGTGAGTAAGCAGAGTTAGGGTTAGAGGCATGGCAAAAGCAGCTCCGGACACCTATTAGGGACCCCAACCCCCGGTCGCCTTTCCCCCCGCAAACTGAGCAAAGATAATTCTTAGGATGGAGAATGGGGATCATTTTTGAGCTCAGGAACTATCATCTTAGATCTCCAGTCTTGACTGATGCTCCAAAATACAGGATAGTCCTTATCGCTAACAACCAACAGCAGCCAGCCCACAGGAAGGTGTCGCTGCATTTGGCTTCTCACCTGCTTCACATCCACTGCATCTCATGCAATAAGATATCAGGTCCTGCATAAAGCAGCATCTAAGGGACCAGCTCCAAATATCCACGTTCGTCTCCTCAGCTGATGAGGAAGCTCTACAGGAACAAAATCGCATGGTCAACCGATTGACAACTTTTTAAATTTGAGCTCTCAGGCAAAAATTTAAGGGAAGAGCCAGGAAATCTGCACATATTTTTAGTTCCCTCTTTGGAGCAAGTTTCCCTTTCTTGGAGTACCCCGTGCTATTCACCACTATAAAGCTAAAAGCCTTGAGAACTACAGAATGCTAAGCAATTATAAGGTAACTTTATACTTGTTTAAAATTTTAATTATCATCACTTGCTGAGATTCTGACCTGATGTGTTTTCCTCTACTTATAGGCATGACTTTTCTCCCCATCCTGAGGCTCAAAATCTCAGAGTCACCCTCCTCCTCCTCCACCTTCACACTCTGCATTTGGCCAGGTGCCAAGATGCAGCACCCAACGTCACTAAGTAATTCCCGGTTGTCCCTCTTATTTTGCTTTTATCACTGTCCCTTCTCCGCTACCTTTACTACCTTTCACCTGGGTGATGTTCCAGCTTCTAACTGAGCTGGACTGTCTTCTCTCCCACCCATTGATTCTGTACTCTGCTTCCTAAAATTGAGCTCTTGAATTGTTCAGTAATCATTACTGAGCAGCTATTTTGAAACAGGCACTGTGCTAATTACTGGGAAATAAGAACAAAGCTTCAGCACCCCTCTCCTTGGGAAGTTGTCCCAGAAATAGATCAGTTCAGTGCAGTAGGGAAAGAGTGCCATAGACTGAATGTTTATTTCCCCTCAAACTTCATGGGATGAAATCTAACCCCCAATGAGATGGTATTTGGAGGTAGTGGGGCCTTTGGGAAGTGGTTAGATCATGAAGGTAGAACCCTCATGAATGGGATTAGTGCCCTTATAAAAGAGACCCTGGAGAGCACCCCCTGCCCTTCCTGCATTGTATGGTTACAGGAAAAAGGCAGCAGTCTGTGAACCAGGAAGCAGGCCTTCACCAGACACCGTATCTGCCAGCACCTTGATCTTGGACTTCTAGCCTCTAAACTGTGAGAAATAAATCTCTGCTGTTGATACCCTAGTCTATGGTAAGCGATGGGAGCAGTCTGAATAGACTGAGACAGAGGGAAGAGAGAGAGAGAGGATATGAATGAATGACTTATAGGAGCCCAGAGAAAGCCCATTCAGTCCTGACAGGCAGAAAGTAGAAAGGAATCGGGAAGTCTTTCCAAAAGGATCACTCACCTACTGAAATTTTCAGTGATTTTCATACCCCTCAGAGTACGATTCAAAAACCTTCACCTTGGCATTAATAGCCTTTCATTTGTCCCCAGTTTCCCCTTTCAGCTTTATTTCCTGTCAGTCCCCATTATGTATGTATAATCCAGCCAAACCAAATCCCTCCAAGGTCTTCATTTTCCTATCTCCGTTTGTTTAATCATTCTCTTCCCTCCTAGTATCCAGATATAAGGAACTCCTAGGATTCAATAAGAAAAGACAAACAGCCCAAAGGAAGAATGAACAAGGAATATGAATAGGCACTTCACAGAAGAGGAAACTCAAATTGTCACTAAACATACGAAAAGATGCTTAATCTCACTAGGAATCAAGGAAATAGAAACCCACAAAACAGGATACTACTCCACACCTATCAGGATGGCAAAAATTAGAAAGTCAAATAATACTGCTTTAAGTTGGCTTGGGCTGCTATAATGTAGTAGCATACACTGGGTAGCTTATGACCAACAGAAACATATTTCTCACGGTTCCAGAGACAAAGCCAGGGGGCCAACCGGATCGGGCTCCAGAGAGAGCAGCCTTCTGAGTTGCAGACTGCCGACTCTTTGTTGGATCCTCACAGGCAAAAAGAGAATGATCTAGCTTTCTAGCCCCCCCTCACAAGGGCACTCATCTCCTTCATAAGGGCTCCACCCTCATGCATAATTACCTCCCAGAGACCCCCACCTCCTAATACCATGCCTGCCACTGGAGATTAGATTTCAGTGTATGAATGTTAGGGGAACACAAACATTCAGTCCATAAAAAAATATCAAATCCAGCAAAGTATGGATTATGGGAAAACTCTCGCAGGCCACCCTATGTTCAGAGATTGGCTGGAGGACATACAGGATTCACCATATAGTTGTAGTCATGGCTAAGGTTTATTACGGCAATGTAATTTCCATTTTCTTTTTCCATAATGACAGGGTCATGGCGTGCGGGATTGCCCAGGGAGGGACTACATTCCTCAAGACTTGTATTAAGGTGTGGTCTTGTCACTGAGTTCACTCTGACAGAATGAAGCAGAAGGGATCATGTGCACCATTGGAACGGGAATGCCCCTCCATGCTCTCTTCCCTGATCTGCTGTCTGGGCTTGGTCTTGTGCCAACCCAGCTTCAACAATGGAAACACTCTCAAGGACTCAGGGTGATAGAGCTACAAAACAGAAGGACTCTGGGTTCCTGAGTATGTGTATGTGTAGCAGAGAGCGTTGGGCAGGAGCAGAGCTGCCCAGCAATGCAGGACACATTCCCCACAAAGTATGAGGTGGCCCAAACTAGTTCATGTCTTGGTTTTAGTGGCCTAGCTTGGTTGACTTAAGTAATGTGATAGAAATATCATTTTTGACTCACCCAACAGCCAAAAATGCGTCCTTCTAGACTCCAGCCAAGAAGTCAGGGCTGTAGCAGGCCCCCAGGCCCTGTGCATTGGCAGCAAGAGGCCCTGGATCAACCACAAAGGAGTTTGCTTAGAGACGTAAACTGCTCTCCATCCCAGGCGAGGAAGCACACTCTCCCTCCAAAGAAACTCAAGCAGCTGCTTGGGTTTGCTCTCCACAGAGCAAGCCAGGAAACCCCAGCTCAGAAGCATAGACATCCTCAGGAGAACCCAGAACCCTTCCTGCAAGCCTGGGGTGGGGGACCATGAGCTCAGGAGCCAGCTCCACACTAACCATTTGGAACTTTTTTCCTAGGAGACACAGTAAGCAAGATCGCTGGACCCAAAAACCAGCTGGGCAGTATCAGATGGACCAGGGAGAGAGGTTGTTTATCAAGCAGGATCCAAATTCCATAGGATTATCTTGCCCCCAAAAAGGCTACATACAGCTCCCAAGGCATGTGAGCCCAAAATCCAACCAGCTACTCACTAGGTAACATCTAGGGATCAAAGATCAGTTGTTACATAACACACACACACACAAACACACACACACACACACACACACACACACACACACACACACAGCACTTTTCTTTGACAACAGACTTTGGCTTTTATAACCACATTCCACTTGAATTTGCACCGGTGTGTTTTTTATTTTTAGTAACTACCAATAATGAATGTCTATTTTTGATGTTCTGTTAAAAAAAAAAACGAAACAGACCTGCGATCTGAAGGTGCTCAGGCAGAGGGAAACTAGAGTATGTGACCCTGGACCTTGCAGAAAGGAATGTGGAATTTGCCCAAAGATGCAGCTGTGAAGATATTTTCGATGGTTAGCATTTTCAACAATTTTTCATCCTGTCCCTAAGAAACAGGCTGGACTCTGCATTAGAGCCAGTTAAAAAGAGAAGATTTAAGGAACTTGCCCAAGGCCAGAGAGAGACTCAATGTCAGAGCCAGAATTGGGCTCAAGTCTTGACGGCCCCCAGCCCGTCTTCAGCCCACACTCACACCTTCTGCCCTTTTAATTAAAAAGAAGAGCAGGGAAACAGATGGGTATCAAGCAAAGGCCAAAACTGCATGTGGACACTTGTCAGACCCTCTGCTCAAAAGGAGTAGATTTCTATAATTATCTGAAATTGCTGGAAGGAAGGAAAGAAGGGAGAAAGGAAGGGGATAGGCTGCGGTGCTTAAAACACTTACAAGAAGCAGGGTTTGGAAATTGAGACAGGAGGCGAGGTGGGGACAGGATTTGAAAGAGTGGTGTAACTGTGAGCAGAGAGACCAGGTGGCCGAGGTCATGCACCTAGAGGGGCAGGGAGCATCAGGCCCAGGATGAAGCCAGCGCACACTGGGACAGTAGCGCCTCACGACACTCCCCAACAGCATGGTTCCACGGCAAATCTGATGAACAAACCCTGTTTTATCCAACTTTGTGATGAAGTGACAAGCATGGCAGATACTGGCCCAACTAGAAACAAAGAGACAAAAAGATTTAAGCTAGTTTAAGAAGCGTTAAGCCCAAAACAAGACCTTCGATGCCAAACCGCATCACAGAAGCCTGCCACGCTGTCCCCAGAGCTCCTGAGGGTAGTGCTTGCCCTACATTTTCCAGACTCCTCACAGTTCTTCACCCAGTTTTTGTCTGGCTCCTGACTCTTCATGATGGTGATGTTCACGGTCCCTTCCACAGTTGCCGCCTTTGGAACTTAGTGGCATTACTTGTTCTTAGGAGTGCCAACCCTTGGTTTGCCTGCCAATGCTGACCCAGACCTCTGACATCTTTCTCCTTGATAGTCCTAGGGTAGGACCTCTATCTTAGTTTTAGCCTCTGGGTTCCCAACTCCCAGCTATAGCCTACCCTCCACCGCTGCAGTACCCTGCCAGTCCGACCCTAGACCTCTAACATGGTTTTGCCCAGTTAGGACAGGACCACAGTGGGACTTATGGTTGTACCTCCATTTGTAATTTGTTGTATATATTATGCCTAACAATCTCTACTAAAGTGCACATGGTTAGTCTTACTGCCTTAGCTTCTTCTGCATCAATCCCTTCATTGTCCTTAAGAGAATTTAAACAAGTACTAGAGTTCTTAAACTTTAGTGTACATAAGAAGCTGTGGGGGAGGGAGGTCTGGGTGACTCAGTCAGTTGGGCATCTGCCTTGGGCTCAGGTCATGATCCTGGGGTCCTAGCCTCAAGCCCCGTGTTGGGTTCTCTGCTCAGTAGGGAGTCTGCTTCTCCCTCTCCCTCTGCTCCTTCACCTGTGCCGCCCACTCTCTCTCTCTCTCTCTCTCTCTCTCTCTCAAATAAATAAATAAATAAATAAAATATTTTTTAAAAGAAAGAATCTGTGGGGGAGTTTGTTTTAAGTGTGGTTTAACTGTGGTTTCCGAATAATGCATGCAGAAATTGAGACTCAGCACGTCAGGGAGTGGACCCAGGAATCTGCATTTTAATAATCACTGCCTGTGCTGGGTGAGTTTGTTGAAGAGGACGATTAGGCAACACTTTTCTAAATACAGTGGTAGGAGATGTAGAGCCATGGAGGGGTGGCGTGATCAGATTTGTTTCAGAGAAGTCACTCTGGCAGAAAGTACCCCGTCTGTGCTCACTCAGCAAAGCCCCCTAATCCTTTGGTAATCCCCCAGCAACCTCCTGCTGCCCGTGGATTGTACAGCTCAGAGTTGGCTCTGAAAGTACTGACAAGAGAGGCCACTGGGAGGGTCATGCCTGAGTGCTCCTGAACTGTTTTCCTTGTGACATCTGTAGTCCCAAACCCAGGCAACAAGGAGTGCTGGCTGTGAAAACAGGAAAGCCTTGGGACCCCAGGCCAGGTCCATGGATGGGCTTCCTCTGGGTTCTAGAGATACAGGTTCTGCTGGGGCCTGGCACCTGGAGTAGATCCATGTCTAGTTTACCCAGGGCTCCAGGAGCTCTGGACAGGACAGAACCTGTGCTCATTTGGTTCATAAAGGCCCAGGGGGAATTTGGGTGCAGGCCAGGTCAGCTATTTACCTGAAATGCCAATTATGTCATTTCAGAGAATGGAACCCACCCTGATTATTGTAGCCTCGTTTCCTGCAGCGAGTGGTGATGAATGCACTGATAAATATTTTGTGGTGGCTACAAAAATGGCATTCCGACCAAGAGCCTTCCCGCTCATTCCTTGGAACTGTCTAATGGATGGAGCTGGATTTCTGCACAAATTGCCTTCTCATTATCCAGTGATTCTGAGCCTGGTAAGAAACCCAAGCTGACTGATGCTGGCTGACAGCATGGAGGCCTAGGTAATATTCCCATTACCTCAGAGCTTGCCGCCCCCAGGCACCCCAGGACGAACCTTCAGAGCCTAGCACCAATCCCATCTTCCCTGCCTCTCCCATAGCAAAGCAGCATCTCCCCACAAGCTGCACAAATTGCCATCAGTAACATTTCCTTTCATAGTTACCACCTCAGAGGGCAAGAGGCTTCTTTTTTCTGACTCCCTGCACCCAGCACAGCCACTTAGAGAGACAGATCTGAAACAACCACAAGGCCTCTGTCTGGCTCATCTTCAGCCCCCGAGCCAACATCCTAACAGCTCAGCTCTGCAGCGACCCAGACACCAGCCTTTAGACCAAGACATCTGTTTCCTAAACACTCCTAGGTTTGGGGGGGTTTGGGGGTTTTATTTTTGGCTTACGCTTAACTGGATTGCCTTATCACTGGTTGAATCCTGGCTGGCAGGTGCTGAGACTAAAAGCCTCACTGACACTGGTGGAACACCACTAAAGATCTAGAGAAGAAAACAGAAAAATATTCATGTTCACTTGCCTTAAGCAGGCAGTAGGAGATGATTCCATTTAAAGGAGCTATAGGTCACGGGGCGCCTGGGTGGCTCAGTGGGTTAAGCTGTTGCCTTCGGCTCAGGTCATGGTCTAGAGAGGAGGGTCCCATGGGATTGAGCCCCACATCGGACTCTCTGCTCAGCAGGGAGCCTGCTTCTTCCTCTCTCTCTCTGCCTGACTCTCTGCCTACTTGTGATCTCTGTCAAATTAATTAATTAATTAATTAATTAATTAAAAATAAAGGAGCTATAGGTCCCTAACTAAAATATTCTGGCTTTCTGTGTCAACTTGTCAGTCAGTTTCTAGGACATAAACATTTAAACATCATTTGTGTGTGACCTAATGACATCTATGAGTGTGTAGTCAATACCTAAAACAATCTAAGAAACATCAACCTGATATTGTCAATCAGAAGGTAAGTTTCACTATAGATATCAAAAATATTTATCATTAACGATGAGTCTGTAGAGAGTCAAGCGTTTGTAACCAACTTTTAATACCATGATTAAGAGATGGCTATCAAAGACACTATTCTACTCTAAAGAACTAAATGAATAATGGGTCATTGCAGTTCATTAACATGAGGAGCTGAATAGTTGGCCTTAGTGAGACCTGGTCAAGTGCCCTATGTCTTGGTATAGAGACCAAGAGGTCAGAACAATCCAGTGATGATGGTCTCTCTGCTGTCTATGATGCCTGGGGACAGGGGGTTTTGACTTACGCAGATGATGGACACTGTCACCACCCATGTGATGTGGAATAAAGACCTCTGAAGGGGTACCTGGGTGGCTCAGTGAGTTAAGCTTCTGCCTTCAGCTCAGGTCATGATCTCAGGGTCCTGGTGTCGAGCCCTGCATTGGGCTTTCTGCTCAGCAGGGAGCTTGATCCCCCCACCCTCTGCCTACTTAGGATCTCTCTGTCAAATAAATAAAATCTTTAAAAAAAAAAAAAAAAAAGACACCTGAAGCCTCGGGAGAACTTTAAGATTTAGGATTCAGAATTAGTTTAATTAAAATAAAACTTGAAGGGACGCCTGGGTGGCTCAGTTGGTTAAGCAGCTGCCTTCGGCTCAGGTCATGATCCCAGGGTCCTGGGATCGAGTCCCACATCGGGCTCCTTGCTCGGCGGGGAGCCTGCTTCTCCCTCTGCCTCTGCCTGCCTCTTTGTCTGCCTGTGCTCGCTTGCTCTCTCTCCCTCTGTCTCTTACAAATAAATAAATAAAATCTTAAAAAAAAATAAAAAATAAAAAAAAAATAAAACTTGAAGCAGTTCTTCAGAATGCAGTCTTCAAATGCAGTCTTTTATAGTTATTTTGCCAAAAATAAGGACGTATGTGTCAGATACGTTCACACACACAAAATTCATTCCATGTCATTTAATTGTAGGTATTATTATCCCAAATTCTATAAGAGGATTGGCCTGAGGCTCAGAGAGACTCAAGATCATATAACTGGTAAGTCACGGAGTTGGTATTCCCAGATCTGTCTGCTCCAATTTCCATATTCTTTCCATTGTACTTCCTATCACACCACACCTATGATACCTAGGTTTCCTCCTTTATCCAGAAGGTATAGTTGCTTCTTTATCTTCTGGTCAAAAGTTTCCAGCTGGTGTAAACCAAAATTATGAAAAAAAAATAATAATAAAACCTCTACATATTGGTCATGTGTGTCCTACTGGCCTAGTATGTCCCTAGCATGTTTATACCAGTGCCATTAAGAGCAAAACTAAAGGTCAGGGGGCCCTACTGCCACACCTCTATACTTCCCAAGTGCCTCAGCTCAGGGACACTACTCAGAAGCACGCAACAAGCTTTCAGACACCCGAAGACGAAAGTGAGTTTCAGGAGAGCACTAGTTGCTCGTGCCACACGAACGGCTGCTCTGCCTTTCATCTAACAGCCATATGAAAGGCTTTATGAGCACCTGACTGCTTCCTCTTAGAGACTGTCTATCAGACAGGTTGGGCCGAGCCCTTCCCATTTCAAACTGTCCTATCTGCTTATAAACTCCAATTGCCCCAAACTGCAATAATTGTATGGCAAAGGCTGTCACCCCATGGTGGACAGAGAAGACTGAAGAGACATAATAGGAATGACAGGAACACTAATGTTTCTCAAGTTCCCCTGACGAGCCAGAAGCTTTCAAAATAATCCTGTGAAGTAGTTCTTCTAACCCTGCATTTTAGATGAGGCCACCCAAACTCCAGGAGACAGAATTATCTACCAAGCTCCTAAAGCTAATGAGAGGCAGGGATAAGATTTTAAACATAAGTCTGTCTCTCTTAACATCCATAGGTTTAGAAGGATGTGTTCAGTGGAAGAATCACTGTAGACCATGAGGACTGTGTTTCAGAGGGGGCCAGGACTTTCCTGCCCACAATGCCTAGCCCTACCTTGGTGGGGTAGGTGTGAGTTCTGAGCAGCTCTGAGACCTAAGATCCTTGATGCCTCCTGGCTAACCTCATCGATGAGGGTACCTTATTCTATTTCTTTCTTTCTTTCTTTCTTTCTTTCTTTCTTTTGTAAAGGTGAGAGAGGGCAAGAGAGAGAATTGAGGGAGGGAGAGAGGAAGAGAGAGAATCTTAAGCAGACCCCACATCCAGAGTGGAGACCGACGCAGGGCTCAGTTTCATGACTCTGAGATCACGACCTGAGCTGAAATCAAGAGCTGGACATTTAACCAACTGAGCTACCCAGGCACCCCTACGTTATTCTATTCCATTTAATGGTTGTCTCTTTAATGGTTTTGTAGTTATCTTATTTCATTTCATTTAACATAATTTACTCTTCTTCACATAGTGATGAAGATATTCCTAGTCAAAACATACTCCTTTCTGACCATAGCTAAATTTATGCTGATGAGGTGACTAGTGGTGGGGCCCTAACTCAGGATGTGGGAGAGCCAGTCATCAGAGGGAGGGGAGATTAAATCTGGGGTGGGAAGAGAGGCTGAAAATTGAGTTTAATCACTAATTGCCATGATTTCATCAACCATACTTATACAGTGAAACTCCATATAAAAACTCTAAACAACAGAGTTTGGGGAGCTTCTACCTCTTACACATAATCACATGCTGGGAGCATGGTGTGCCCCTATTCCACCAGGACAAAAACTCCTACACTGGAAACCTTTCTGGACCTCATCCTAGGTACCTCTTCATCTGGTCCAGTTATATTTTTTACAATAAACCGTGATCATAAAAATAAGTTCCTGAGTTATGTGTGTTGTTCTAGCAAATTATCAAACCTGAGGGGGTGGGAGGATCATGGGAATTCCCAGTTTTGTAGTCACCTGGGCAGAAAAGCCAGTAGCCTGGAGACCCCACTTACACTTGGCATCTAAACTGGGGCAGTCTTATTGAGCTTTTAATCTGTTCAGTCAGCACTAACTTCCAACAGTTAGTGTCAAAATTGAGTTGAACTGTTGGACACCCAGTTGGTATTGGATAATTAGTTGTTGGTGGAAAATGACACACTTATGTTCCTAGAAAAATGCCTGGCACATAGTAGGCACTCAATAAATATTTGCTGAATAAATGAATGAAGGGATGTCATTTCCTCTACTTAGAACTGTCATTTTTTTAAAAAATGCCATTAAAGTTCTCTTTTGGCCATCATCTTCTTGGGTGTCTGTATTTCCTTCCTAATGGCAACAAGTTCCAGGTACAGAGAGGTACCATCATTGATGAAGTTAGCCAAGAGTCACTGAGGACCTTACAATTTTAAAGCTGCTCAGAACTCATAGTTACTTGCCCACCCCATCAGGGGAGGGCTGGACACTGTGAACAGAAGAGTCCTGGCCCCCTCTGAAATGCAGTCCTCATGGTCTACAGTGAATCTTCAGCTTGCCCCCACATGCAACAACATGAACACATCCAAACTTCTGAAGCCTAAACTAACATCACACAGAAAATACTGACTCTAAAGATACAAAGTTTGAGAGTCATTCTCAGCAGGAAGCAGATGGAATCACAAGCTGGCCAAGAGCACACTCTTCTATGTTTTCATCAAACAAGCTTCTCCCACACAGGCCATCCAAGAGCCAGCTGAGTCTCTTGGTCTATCTCACTTTATCTGTTAGCTTCTACACCCAACTCTTTAGGGAATTTTAAAGATTTTGTTTGTTTGTTTTTTTGTTTGAGAGAGAGAGAGAGCATGAGACGAGGGGAGAAGCAAAGCAGCAGACGGAGAGAGAATCTGAAGCAGACTCCATTCTGAGCATGGAGCCCAGTTCAGGGCTCAATCTCACAACTGTGAGAACATGACCTGAGCAGAAACCAGGAGCTGGAGGCTTAAAAGACTGAGCCACCCAGGTGCCCCCGAGGAATTTTAAAGAAATTCCACTTACCACACAATATTCACAAGAACAGTTTCCAGATAGGTGAAAGTATTTAATTTAAATATACAACTCCTACATTATTATAAAAGAATAGTATTGAATCTTGCAGTGGAAGAATCCTTAACACAGAGGTAATAAAGGAAAAATTAGGTAGATTAGACTAAACTTTGAAACATCTTAAGGACAAAGGATAAGACTAACAATGTTAAAGATAAACTGATACAAATATTTTCAATGTAGATTAATGGTGATAATATGTAAAGGCTAATAATATACAATGCTGATAATATGTAAGGAATTGCTGCAAGTTAATATAAACCCTTTGAAGACAAAGGATAAGAAAGAAGAGACTTTTCTTTGTGAGGGTGGGCAGGGGCAGAAAAAAAGGTAAGGAACAATTAAAAAGAAGAGCATCTTCCCTTTCATTTGATGCCCAGACTAAGTTTGAGGACCTTACTGGAAGGCTTAGCAGCAGAAATTAATGGGACCATTCAGGAGAGATGTCGAGACTCAGGATTGGAGCAAAGCTGCCTTGGAGTCCCTGGTGACAAAGGGTGGTTGGCACATTGTGAGCAGATGGCCTCTTCACCTCATCTGCTTAAAACTTGGTGTCCCAACTCTGCCTTTCTAGGATTGGAAACTTTGGAGATATGCAACCCATGGCATGGACTTTGGTGTCTGGCTTCTGTGAACTTCTTGAAGCTTTTGAGAGCAGTGGATATAGAAGAAACACAGTAGAGAGGACAGAGAAGTTGCTGTGTGGAGGGACAACTGACTGGTTTATGGACCCAGGTGAGGCACCCTTTTGGGGACTTCCAGAAGGATCTGGAGGACAGTTTAAGGAGCCAGAGAGCCTGTTTTTGCATGGGACCCTGCAATAGAAAATGTCTGGGTGTTCACAGATATATGCATTCCTCTTAAATTCTGGAAGGATAATGGCTTTCTTAGGGAAATGGGACTATAAGAGGAGGCAGGAAAGCCCACCTTCTATTGTATACACTTCTGGGATGTTTAATTTTTTTGTAAGGAACATACATTACTTTTTTTTTTTAAGATTTTATTTATTTATTTGACAGAGATCACAAGTAGGCAGAGAGGCAGGCAGAGAGAGAGAGGAGGAAGCAGGCTCCCTGCCGAGCAGAGAGCCCTACGCGGGGCTCAATCCCAGGACCCTAGGATCATGACCTGAGCCAAAGGCAGAGGCTTTAACCCACTGAGCCACCCAGGTGCCCCGAACATACATTACTTTTGTCATAGTAACATACAAAAAGACAGCCCCATTTAGAAAAACAAACAAAAAATGCACTGGATATTTGCATCTGGCCTTCAAAGATTGAATGTGTGCTGGTGACAGCATGAGCCCACATCGTCGAGTGTGTGTTGCAACCTGTGGCAGGGAACATAGCACAGAGCAGCAAGATGCTCTTGAGCTTCCGTAGCCTCAGGGTCTGGAACTGAACCATGTCCAAGGGCAAGAGCAGGTTTGGCGGCCTGTGTGGAGTGCCAGGGTTAGTTATTATCCTTGGCGTAGAGGCCTGAACTTGTTCTGCCTCCAGAGTTTAAAAAAATACAAAAAACCTTCTTTTGTGGGCAGTCCTCATAGGGTCCAAAGGGTTTCTCTCTCACACACACTTAGGCCCCAAGCAAGAGATCGAACCCAGGTCTCACGTGCTGCTGCTCTCATGAGGATGTCTGATCAAGAATCACCAGGTATGGGCCCTGACTCCTTCTCCAGCCCCTCTATCCTCTCTTCCAGCTCTTGCTCCAGGCAGTAAACTAGCTGCTGTCCCCAAACTGTCACCTCTTTAACCTGGAGCCCCTTAACTACCCTTTCACTCCTTCCATTTCCTGCTGCACTATTAACCCCTTGCAGGAGTCCTGGGCTGGGGGGGTGGGGTGTTGCGCAGAGAGGCATGTGACCACTGAGTGCAATCCCATCAGCTGTGCTCCTGGAACGCCCTGAGTCATCCTGGGAAATACTACCAGTCTGCAGAAAGGTTACCTGATGACATGCCCATGGCTCCCACCACACCGATAGGAAGGTCCTGGCAAGGGGGATAGTCTCACCACAGTAACTTCCAGGTCTGGGCATCAGGTTCTATAAACATTTGCTAAATGAGTAACCTGCTGGCCTGGTCTGATGCTTCAGACATCTCCCAGTCAGGCACCACTGTGCTCTTACCGGCTCACCCGCAAGCTCCTCGGAGTTCCCCAGGGAGAGATGGTGGCAAGACTCCAACAGGTGACCACACTCACTGACGCATCTCACCCTGGAAGAGAAACTTCAGCACCAAAAGAGAGCGGCAATTTACCAGGAGTTACAGGGTCTGGCAAGGCAGAGAAGAGCATAGCAAGGGACTGGAGTTGGGATTCTGTCTTCACCCCGCAGCACTGTGACTCTGGGCAAATGCCTTCACCTTTCTGACCTGTCCCCCTGGGCCTGTGAAGTAAAGGGCTGGGCCAGGTGCTGGCTAAAATCCGGGGAGGGAAGGTAGGAGAGAAGCTGGCCGGTCCCGAAAGCACATTAGTTGGGCTCTTCAGCCCCGGATACAGCCCAGCTCAAATCCTCCTTCCTAAAACCAACCCCCCTACAGTAGACATTTACAGTCTGAGCCCCTGGGGAAAAATCCCACCCTGTGGTTGCTGCTTTTTACAAGCAAGCAAATCCAGACCAGACTGGCACCTTTCCTTTAAAAGGAAGGGCACATGCCTCCTCACACCCCAGTCCCCACAGTACAAGTTGTGCTCGGACTTTATTTCCACCAAAACCAGGCATTACCAGCCCCACAGTGGTGGGCTGCGTCAGCAGCCTGAGCCTCCCTCCCAGAGACACACACCTCTGGAGGCACTCAGGCCGCTTTTCCAAGGCACTGGGGTTGGGAGTTTGCTGACCACATTATAAAGAAGAGGGGAGCACCTCTATTCCCACTGATTTCACCAAGCCGCGTGGTGAGAAGGGAGGAGAGCATATGCTGATGTTTTTCCTCTATCCTACCAAGTGCACTGCTACGGCATTGATCAGATGTGAGTTTGAGTCCTGATTCTGCCACCCTCTACTTATTTAACTTTGGATGAGTTACCAGCCTCTCTGCATCTGATTTGCATCTGTGGATTAGGAGTGTAATGCCCACCTGGAAGGCCCACCTGGATGGGCTGTTACAAGCATTAAATGAAATGTCTGTCACGAGGCCAGCACGAGGCCTGCCCAGCCCACACTAAGTGTTTAGCAAAAGCTAGCAGCCTGGAAATATCTGGCATGGAGCAATGGGGCTTATGTCTCTAGAAGAATTTCCCCATGAATTATGGTCAGGACCAATCCTGATCCCACAGCCCAGAATTCAGGTCCTGTCCTGCCATCCCCTCACCCCCACCACCCTGCCCCCTAGTTGCAGCTACTTGTGATTATACAACCGAGCTCAGAATTATGACAATGAAAACCCCCCTGCAGAGACAGGCTTGCTGCTGACCACCACAGCAGGCCCCCAAGCCTAGGAGCGCCCACTGCACAGATCCGCCAGGCAGCACAGCCCTGCGATCAGGCTGCCCCATTTCAGGTTACTGACGTGGAGCCTGTGGTGCCTCTGACCCAGTGAGCTTTTGCTTACTCACAGCGGAACCTTGAAAAGTTACTTTTTAATCTCATGAAAAGTCCCCACAGCCTGCTTTGTAGGGGAGTGGTGAGTACTAGGAAGTTAGGAACACCTTCGGAATGTGTGATGATGAATGTCCCTTGGACAGAGAGGTGAGTCCTCAGGCGCCTCAGCCAGCTCTGGGCCAATAAACTTTTTGTTTTGTTTGGGTTGGTCTCAGTTTCTTATATTTAAATAAAACCAAAGGTTCAAGATAGGGGCAGGTAATAGAGCGAATAAAGACTAATGCCCCACAGGTCGGCAAGGGTCCTCAGCCAAACTCTCCTTGGCTTGGTTAATAAATAACAATGATTAAGCTGCTCAAGCACATTCTATTCTGCAGCTCAAAAGGGATCCTCCTCATTACAAAGGACATGAACGTTGGATTAGTCGCTTCAGTCCCTATCCAGCATCCCCGTGTCTGTGTCTGCTCTGTGTGGTAGGTGACAAGACCACCTCTGACCCCGAAGTCACTTCTGGGACACCTCCAGGACCAGAAAGGATCCAGAGGCCAAGAGAAGCTTCTGGGGCCCTGCTGAACCAAGTTGGTCCGTGAGGGCATGGTGTATGGCTGGCAGCATGCCAACCACCTTCCCTAGATCTCCCTAGTTAATCCTCATAATGCCATATTGCAGAACTGTTGTTAGTAGGAAGGCTCAGAGAGGTTAAGCGGCCTGCTCCAGAAACCAGCAGAAATCATCTCTCAAACCTCTCAGTCTGATGGGGGAGAGTAGCCGACAACACTGCCTTCACCATTTTACTAAAAATTGGAAATGATGGAGTCTTTCCAAAAATTAGGAACTTAGTGAGCAGTGGAGTTATTTGGGAAGGTTTGGAAAGAGGGGAGGATTTGGAGGGCCCCAGGGGAAGGGGAAGAGGCAAGCATCCCCGTGCTGGGAAGGAGCCATACATGTGCAAGAGGCAGGGGTAAGACCAAGCACAGACTTTCCTACAGCAAAGTTGAATCTAATCTATAAATTAAAGGCGGCCTGAATGTGTGTGAATGAGAGCTGTCAAAACAACTGTTAACAGCTGGTATAAAAGCCTCGGCCCGACACTGGGGATGAGGGAGCCATGGAGCAAGCATGTGTCTTCCCAAGCGGTTCTCCTCAGCCGACCTCTGCCGACTTTCCTTTCCCTCCATAAACCTCACGCACTGTGACGCGGGGCCGCTTGTGATAGCTTCCTCCACAGAAGCTCTTTAGACCCATAATCCTTTTTTTTTTTTTTTAAGATTTTATTTATTTATTTGACAGAGAGAAATTACAAGTACACTGAGAGGCAGGCAGAGAGAGAGAAGGAAGCAGGCTCCCTGCTGAGCAGAGAGCCCGATACGGGACTCAATCCCAGGACCCTGAGATCATGACCTGAGCCGAAGGCAGCGGCTTAACCCACTGAGCCACCCAGGTGCCCCCAGACCCATAATCCTTTTTTAAAAAATGTTCCTCTTTCTTGGCTCTTTGGACATCCCACCGTTCAGACGGTTCTGCCAGTTTAATTTCTTTCACTCCTTGGCACCAAGAGAAAGTTTTGGTTTTGTTTTTAATAGACTTCTGCAAATCAAACTCTTCATATTTCTCTTAAATTGAGGTCCCCTGGGTGATGAGTTCGAGATTCAGAACAAGACATGGTCCAGGTCGTCCTGACACAACCAGAGAGGACTGTCACTATGTGACTGCACCCCCAGGTCCCTGTTGGGGGATGCTGCGCCCACTCGGTCAGCCCCTCACCTCCCAAATAGCCTCTCCCTCCTCTGCAGGCCCTCAGCCCCAGGTCTGTGCGTCTCCCGAAGTCTCTGCCTCACATCTCTCTGTGACCAGACCACCATGCAGGGAGTTTCTGGAGGCGAGTGTCATGCTTCATCCACTCTTCCAACAAGTATGCTTTATTGTCTTCCAGTGTAAGGAAATTGCTGGGCCCTGGAACACAGCCATGAGCAAGACTGCCCTGGTATTGGAAAGGCATCTTACTTAAGAGTGTAGTCTCTGGAGCTAGACTGCCTGGATCAGAACCTCGGCTCCCCACATGCCAACGAAGTGACCCTGGGAAAGTCACTTAACCCCTGCGTCTCTTAGTTTCCTCATTTATACAGTGGTGATGACAACAGTACCTACCTCAGAGCAATGAGAGAGGTAAGTGAATTCATATTTATGTGGATTCCTGTGTAAGTGAATTCACTGTGGGTGACTGAGTGGCTCAGTCATTTACACGTCTGCCTTCAGCTCAGGTCATGATCCCCGAGTCCTGGGATCAAGCCCAGTGTTAGGCTCCCTGCTCAGCAGGGGAGTCTGCTTCTTCCTCTCCTCCTGCCTGTTCCCTGGCTTCTACGCTCTCTCCTGCTCTCTCTTCCACTCTAATAAATGAGTAAAATCTTTTTTAAAAAAATTTAAAAGATGGGGTGCCTGGGTGGCTCAGTGGGTCGAGTCTCTGCCTTCGGCTCAGGTCATGATCTCAGGGTCCTGGGATCGAGCCCCACATCGGGCTTTCTGCTCAGTGGGGAACCTGCTTTCCCCCCTCTCTCTGTGCCTGACTCTTTGCCTACTTGTGATCTCTGTCAAATAAATAAATAAAATCTTTAAAAACAGTTTAAAAGACATAAGTGAATTCCCTTTGTTCCCAGTGTCTCCCATGTAAAAGTTTACTACAGAATAGTCCTAATGAAACAAACCGATACAATAAAATGGAAACGCTCTCTACAGCTAGGGTCAGTACAAGATATTTTAGGAGGACACAGAGGCATTGCAGAACCCAGACAGAAGAGCTTCCCAAAAGATGTCACACTTGAAGCAGAGACTGACAGAATCAGTTAACCAGCCAAAGTGAGCTGAACGGATGTGAGGACAGGGAGGAGAGTGCTCCAGAGTGAGGGAACAGCATGGGTGAAGGCACAAAGGCAAGAGTACATGGCAAGTTTACTTCATTTAAAGAAATAAACCATAAGTCAGTCACCAGATGACCATGTCACACAATTTGTAACGTGCCTTAACCATCAATGTCCCAGCAACAAAGAATTCAGATTCAGATGACGAAGAGCAAATCTGAACTGAATTTATCTTTGACGGTTACACCAATGAGGTCAGCACGGCTCAGGAGGTTCTCTTCATTTTCAATAGGAAACAGACATTTATGGACTTCACAATTCTGGGTGGTTAACTAGATCATTTCCTGGCAGATTTCTGATCATAGCAGAGTCTTGATTTTTGCTCCCGCCTCTGTCCCTAGCTCAGCACCTTGCATGTGGGTGTTACACAACAAATGCCTTTTTTTCTTTTATACCCAAATGCGCTGAATTTTACTTTGTATCTTAATTTTTATTTTTTTTTAAGCAAATGCTTTTTTAGACAGCGAATGTTACACTGAATTTTGCGAATGCCCAATGCTTCTCTTCCTACTCCAGTAGCACAGGCACGTTTGAGCCTGCCCCTGATCTCTTGGAGCAGCAGGCTAATCTCCAAGATGACCTCACTGCAGAGCTGTGATTTATGATCAGCTAACAAATCTCAGCGTGAACCAGGAGGGAAGGTTAGAAAGACAATAAAAATACAAACAAGCCATGATCGTACAAGTCAAGTCAGTTCAGAGAACCAGCTGGACTTATAATTAGATTTTAATTTTAAGGAAAATATAGGAGAAGAAATCTTCCCAGGAGGCAAGAATCCTTCTCAGGAGGCCAGCAAAACCATTTACTTTTTTTTTTTTTTAAGATTTTAAAAATGTATTTATCTACTCATTAGAGAAAAAGGGAGGGAGAGAGAGAATCTCAAGCAGACTCTTCACTGAGTGAGAAGGAGCCTGTCACAGGGCTCCTTGATCCTGAGATCTGTATCATGATCCTGAGATCATGACCTGAGCTGAAATCAAGAGTCAAATGCTTAACCAACTAAGCCTCCTAGACAACCTTTTTTTTTTTTTTAAAGATTTATTTATTTATTTATTCGAGGGCAGTAGGGGCATAGAGAGAAGGAGGATCTTTAAGGAGAGTCTCCGTTAAGCACTGAGCCCAACATGAGACTTGATCCCAGGACCCTGATATCGTGACCTAAGCCGAAATCAAGAGCCGGCTGCTTAACAGACTGCCTCACCCAGGCGCCCCTAGCAAAGCCTTTTTCTCATTAACAAATAAGGATTTATAGTTACTGAGATAATAAACAAAGGAAAAGGATTTCGAACTCCATCTAAGCCATGGATTTTCAAACAGGTTTTGCCTGAAGGGAACCTTTGTTCAAACTGGATATTACCAAGATGTGTAAACAAATAAAACACATCAAGACAAAGCTGCTCTGGTGAAAGGCAGGATCCAGGTCCCAATTCTAGCTGTGGCCCCCCGCTACCCTTGAGCACTTCTAAAACCACTCATGGTAGTCTAACCCATTGCCCCCTGTCATTTTTTTCAGAAAAAAAGCCTAAGGCTGAGAAGAAAATATTTGACTCCCTCTAGGCCACACAGCCAGTTGCTAGCAGAGCCAAGGTAAGTTGGAGTAGGTCTACTGATCCAAATACAGTGACCCTTCCATGACACCCTTAAGATGGGAGGGGAAAATCTGCTTACTAATATGGGGAGGTGGGCTGATGGGAAGCAGAGAAGGAGGAGGCTTACCTGTCAAAAGCACAGAGGGATGGGCAAAGGCATGCAGTAGCTACTTGCTGTTTGGGAGCCCCAAGATGCCTACTTAAATGAGAAGTCATCGTATTCCCATTTCTTTGCAGGATCACCGGCCCCCCGATGACTTACTTGCATGTTCAAGTGCGCAGACATTAGCCGAGCACCTTCTATTAGGTGCTGGGCAGCATGCTGGGTACCACAATCCTAAAACAAGTAAGCCAGCCACATCCCACATCCCACATCCCACATCCCTTCTGTTTAATACAGAAGACAGACTGGAAACCCCAACTACAGTGATCAGGAGACTGCAGTCTCAGACCTGCAGGATAGCTACGCAGGTAGAGAGAGGGACAAACAGATGAGTTCACTAGGAGAAGCAGATGGTCCAGAAGACAAGATACCTGTGCGGGGTTTCCAAAGATGAGTTTGTCACCAGGCAGACAAGAGAAGAGAGCCTTCTCTTTCAGAGAGTACAGAAACAAGATGGATGGATGGATTGATTGATTGATTGATTGATTGATTTTATTTAACAGAGAGAGAGAGCACAAGCAGGGGGAGTGGCAGGCAGAGGGAGAGGAAGAAGCAGACTTCCTGCTGAGCAAGGAGCCAGATGCAGGGCTCTATCCCAGGACATTAGGATCATGACCTTAGCCGAGAGCAGACGCTTAACTGGCTAAGCCACCCAGGCATCCCTAGAAACAGGATTTAAACAGAGAAAAAAGATGCCTATTTGCAGTTTAGAAAGATCACCAAGGTGGCACTGTGAAGATCCACGGCACAAGGAGGCTTCTGCACAGGTTCAATGGAGGGGGCCAAAAGCAGGGATGGAAAACAGTGGTGGTTTTCACAAAGAAAATCAGCATGGGGGGGTGGGAGCCATAAAAGAGGACTGGAGGGCTCCCCTGGCTCCCATGGTTCCTGGAGAAACTTCTAGAAGGTGGTGCACCAAGTGAGATACAGAACAGTTTAGGAGGGAAAACAGGGAGCCAGCTTTAGCTGCCAAGAGTTGGAGGTGCCGGTGGATCTTCCAAGGGAAGGTGTCCAGCAAGGAGAGGGGTATAGGAATGGTCTGATGGGGCACACAACACAGGGCTCTCACTTCTAAAGGACAGACCACTTGCCTGTTTCCCCTTGTGCAGACAGAACTTGTTTAGGTCCCCTCTCCAAGGGACTTTAATAACTATCATTTACTGAAACTGTGTGTTGGGTGTTTTCTTTTTCCCTAAGCTATCTAGCAGAATCCAAACCCTATCAACTTTTACCACAAGTTAGCTGGAGAATGCAGCCACACCCCCAGAGTACATGGCAATTAGCAAGCACATTTATTTGAAGCAATAATAAAAACACAACACTGGAAAGTGCTGTCCAATTCGCTTTGTCCCATGCTTTTATGGAATGAAATTATCACCATGTTGCAAGCCAGAAAAGTAAGATATAAAGAAGGTAAATATATAGTTGCCTAAACCAGGAAATCCTACAATTACTTTGAATTGAATTAAGAACACCATCAGTCATTCAATCGTGTCCTCGCCAATAACCTACTGCATTCAAATGGTCTGAAACGCCAGAGGATGGGAGAGATTAGGATAGAAGCAGTGTAAGAAATAGCTCCTCAGCTCCAGAAGCTAATAATTGATTGGCAAATACATAAATTAGAATTTAAGGACATAACGTGACAAAGGTTCATAGAAGCTATATGTCACAGAAGTCCAGAGGTAGGAATTGGGTAATTTGGAGGGGTTTTGGGAGCTTATTTTTAAGTCATCTCTATACACCATGTGGGGCTTGAATTTACAACCCCAAGATTAGGAGACCCATGCTCCGCTAGTCAGCCAGCTAGGTGCCCCTCTGGAAACAGAAAGTTTAGCCAGAATTCGGAGGAACCATTCTGTGGAGAAGAGGTACCACGGAAAGTTAGTATGGAAGGAAGAGCTGGGCTCACCCGGCAAATAAAAGGGAGGGCAGCTAAGGTGGAGGGGAGAACAGTATGGGTGTTGCGGGACATGGAGAAGAGAGTCCAGTTGGAACAGAAAATTCCCACAGGGGAGTGACCTGGGACAGGACTGGAGGGGGTCTGAGGGCCTTAACCCTTTTGGACATTATCATGGAGGTCATGGGCAATTCCAGAACCAGCTCTGAGCAGAAAAGGGCACGGAGCATCTGAGGGGAATGCTAACCAATACTGCCTGTGGGGAAGAAAAGAGTGGGAGCATGGGGAGTGGCACAGAACAGGGCGAGGGGAGCTTCATGAAGAAGAGGCCTGTGAGATGGTTGGAGGTGGGGCTTTTTTGGATGTTGAGATAGGAGAGGAAAGTCGGGAGGCTGGAAACGTGGCCCATAGAGTCCAGCCATCTTAGGTGTAGGGTGCACCTAGGAGTCAAATGTTCGAGGTCCATAGAGTTCACATGTTGCCAACAGCAGTGAGATTTCCCAGAAGTGGGTGGCCAGAAGATTTACTGGGTCTGAGGGGGTGTGTGAGCAGTCCTGGTAATGGGGGTCCGACTGTCATCCCAGCGGTGTTCTGGCAGTTCAGCTCAGTAGGGAAGAAGATAGTAAGAATGGCCAAGACAGACCAGGCGGGCACCTGGGTAGCTCGCTGGGAAGGAAGGGGACCCTTGATCTCAGAGTGGTGAGTTTGAGGCCCACCTTGGGTGTAGTTAAATTAATTAAATTAAATTAATGAATAAGCTTTTTTTTTAAAGGGAAAAAAGACAGACCAGGGAAAGCTACTGAGGTTGGGCAGAAGGAGTAGAAAGAGCTGGACACAGGGTAGTGCTTGCCTAAATCAGAGTGTGGACACTGGGAAGAATGGGAAGGAGGGTCATGGGGGACATCTGAGGGCCTGACCTCAAAGTCTGAATGTGTTGAGGGAGAAGGTTTGGAGGTTTTGAACAAACACCCTTGCAGACCTCCTGCTTCTGTGAACTATGAAGAATTCCAGAATAATATAATGTTTCTTTCTATGTCACCCAGCCTTTCCAAGGACAGTTGACCCTTGAGTAACAGGGTTGAACTGTGAGTCCATTTATGGTGTGTGTGTGGTTTTTTTTTTTTTCCGGTAAATACAGTAGTGCTGTAAATGTATTTTCTCTTATGGTATTCTTAATACCATTCTTTTCTCTAGCTCCATATTGTAAGAATATAGTATATTATGCATATAGCATGCAAAATATGTGTTAACCAACTGCTTACATTCTCAGTTAGGCTTCTGGTTGACAGTAGGCCATTATTAGTCCAGTTTGGGGGAAGCCAAAGGTTGTGTGTGGATTTTCAACTTTGTGCGGGGTCAGCACCCCAACTCGTGTGGTGTTCCAAGGTCAAATGTATAAGGATCCACCCCCTAGGTATTTTAAAAATCCTCTCTAAAAAAATGTTTGAAAGCTACTCTGAGTGCAGTAAGAATTTCTAAGATCATTCCTAAATTGTGAGACCTCTTCTTTACAGGAAAGGTAAGTAAAACATTGGTGCGGCTTGAATTATTATAAGGTGAACTCCTGTGTAACCTTCCCCAGATCAGAAAGTAAAATTTCCACAGCATTCCAGAAGCTAGTCATGTGCATCTCTCAATTCACAACCCTGCCCTCACTCTCCAAAGTGGTCACTGTCCTGAATATTGTAACAACCGCTTCTTTTCTTTACTTTCTAATTTTAATACTTATGTATGTAGGTATTCCTCAAATGGTATAGCATAGTTTTATCAATGTAAATGAACTCATACTACAAGATTAAGATAAATGAAATAAAGTAACATGAGAATGTGCCACTGGATGGAAGACAGGCAAATAGAAGAGAAATGAGAGACTGGAAACAAACCCAAGTATGTATATGAATTAGATGGACCTATTTTCACTGGGGCAGTGAAAGTACTAGCAGAAAACAGATGTTTCTGTTACCTTGTGGTACAAAGGCCTTTCTAAGCATAACACCAAAGGCTGAAGTTGTAAAGGAAAAGAATGTCAGATTTGTTTATAAAGAAAAAAAAACTTCCATAAATCAATAAACACACTAGCCAAAACTAGAAAGAAAATGCCAAATGGGAGAATATATGTGACATAAGACTAACAAAGCAATTATGTCCTTAGTTCTTACAAATCAATAAGAAAATAAGACATCACAGTAGAAAAGTGGCCAGGGCACTGTATCTCTGTTAGCTATTGCCACCCAAATCAATAATAAACAGTCCCAGAATTCACTGGCAAGAAACAACATTTATGCTCGCTTCTGTTGTGTTGATCACTCAAGTTGTTTGGGCACTGACTTCAGCTGGGCTTGTCACAGGCTGCAGGTTGGCTCCAGGTATGTTCCACGTGTTTCTCATCCTTTTGGCCAGGAAGCTGGCCGCGGCATGTTCTTCTCACAGTGATGGCAGAAGACCAACAGAGCACTCCCCACCACCCAAGCACATTTTAGACCTTTAGTCCTGTATCTTCCACCAACATTGTATGAGCAAGTCACATAGCAAAGTCTAACTTTAGTGGGGTGTGTAAACAGACTCCGCTGCTCGGGGGAGGGAGAGCAATCAGTATCTAATGAGTAATCCAAACCATGCCTGGTACCGCAGACTGAATGCTGTGCCTCCCCCCACCCCGAGATCCGTATGCATCCTAACCCCAAGGTGATGGTATTAGGAGGTAGGGCCTTTGGAATGTGATTAGGCCATGGGGGGTTAGTTCTCATGAATAAGATGCATTAATGTATTTATAAAAGAGATCCCAGAGAGCTCCCTCACTCCTTCTGTCCCTTGAGGACATTGACAAGAGGGCATCTGTGAACCAGGAAGCAGACCCTCACCAGACACTGAAGTGCTCATGCCTTGGTCTCGGACTTCCAGCTTCCAGAACTATGAAAAATAAATTTCTGTTATTTGTAAGCCCCCCAGCCTATGGTAATTTGTTATATCAACCTGAATGGCCTGAATAGACAACAGGTATAAATAAGGGACATTAACAGGATACAGAATTATGTAAAAAAAAAAAAAAAAGCAAGAATTTAGAACCATTTGAAATTGGAGATAATGAAAGAAATTATACTAACCATGTTGTCAAGAATATATAGTAAATTTTATGTTATTTATGTATTACCACAAAAAACCCAAAAACAAAACAAAGAGTAAAGTGAGCAAAGGCCTAGCTACAAAGGTAATCATCAATATAATCACAGTAAGTTCTTAATAATATGAGATTTTTTAAATCAGTTATGCCTTCTCCATAAAATGGAATCTATTCCATCACTAAAAATATATAGATGAATGTTAACATAAAAATACTTGCAGTATAGTAAATACGAACAGATTACATAACAGTTCAAAGTTTTGTGGTAAGACTTTCGTTTTAAAAATAAATATATTCCAAAAATAAACATATACATTATATATATAACATATATATAATATATGTGCCCCCAAAAAAGCCTAGACAGAGATATATCTTAGTACAATGGTGATTTCCAGAGGGTAAGATATGAACTTTATTTTCTTTATTTGTATATTTTAATTTTTCTATAATAAATAGGCATTGATTTTGTCATAAGAAAAATGATGGTTTAGAAAAGTTAATGATGCTTAAAAGTAGGTTTTCAAAAAAGATTTATTTACTTATTTGAGAGAGAGAGAGGATGTGGGGCAGAGGGAGAGGCAGAGAGAGTCCCAAACGGACTCTGAGCTGAACATGAAGCCAGACACCGGGCTCCCCTTGGGGCTCGATCTCATGACACTGAGATCACTACCAGAGATGAAATCAAGAGTCATTCTATTAATCAACTGCACTACCCAAGTGTCCCTGTTAAAAGTACTTTTAATAACATAGGGAAATGTCTTCAATGATATTAAGGGTTTTTTTTGTTTTGTTTTGTTTTGTTTTGTTTTAATAAAGGAAGATAGTTGTTGACAGCATGAATGGTATTCATG
Organism: Mustela erminea; assembly: GCF_009829155.1. Classification (NCBI taxonomy): domain Eukaryota; kingdom Metazoa; phylum Chordata; class Mammalia; order Carnivora; family Mustelidae; genus Mustela; species Mustela erminea. Next base: position 30,191,874 of record NC_045623.1, read on the forward strand.
TGAAAAACTGTATTTAGGGTCACTGGGGGGCTCAGTGGGTTAAAGCCTCTGCTTTCCGCTTAGGTCATGATCCCAGGGTCCTGGGATCGAGCCCCACATCGGGCTCTCTGCTCAGCAGGGAGCCTGCTTCCCCCTCTCTCTCTGCCTGCTTCTCTGCCTATTTGTGATCTCTCTCTGTCAAATAAATAAATAAATATTTTTATAAAAAGAAACTGTATTTAAAAGATCGAAGTGGGGGCACCTGGGTGGCTCAGGCATTAAGCATCTGCCTTCGGCTCAGGTCATGATCCCGGGATCCTGGGATCAAGCCCCAAATACGGGCTCCCTGCTCAGTGGGAAGCCTGCTTCTCCCTCTCCCACTCCCCCTGCTTTTGTTCCTTCTCTTGCTGTGTCTCTCTCTATATATATCAAATAAATAAATAAAATCTTTTAAAAAATTTTTTTTAAAAATCAAAGTAGGTACGTTTGAGTACTATGATTTTTCTTCTTTCTACTTCTCTGCATAGCCCAAATGTTCTGCAATGAAATCACATTCTTTTTATAATTTTAAAAAAATTAAAGAAAACACTGGCAAAAAAATTAGGATTCCTTAACAAATTGAATTGTCTCTGTGGTCAGTTGTCAAAATACATATAGAAGACCAATGTTTCTCGGGGCGCCTGGGTGGCTCAGTGGGTTAAGCCTCTGCCTTCGGCTCAGGTCGTGATCTCGGGGTCCTGGGATTGAGCCCCGCATTGGGCTCTCTGCTCAGCAAGGAGCCTGTTTCCCGCCCCCTCTCTGCCTGCCTCTCTGCCTACTTGTGATCTTTCTCTCAGTCAAATAAATAAAATCTTTAAAAAAAAAAAAAAAAGAAGAAGAAGAAGACCAATGTTTCTCAAATTACAGGGGCCCTAGGAGACACCTAGAAGACTAAGACAATCAAAACAGTATAATGTGGATATGAATAGCTCAACCCAGTATCTTCTAATAAGGACAAATTTCCCGTTATATCTTTAAATACTATAACAGTGTTCCTTTTTTTTAATCTCTGAATTTCAACCCTTGTGATAATAAACCTTTGCTTTCTCAGCTGCCAGTTATTCAGAAAAGTCCCTCTTTTTGGGAAGTGGGCCAGTCCTCGGGAATTAGCATCATCCAACCAGTTCCTTTACTTCAGAAATGAGATTCTGACGCACCTGCCCGAGCTCCCTCTGCTGTTCCCTGCTGGAGCCCCTACTGCTGCCCCTGCTCCAGATTCCACAGCAGCTCTGGGGGTTCCCCAATGCCTTCAGTTTTTCAATGGTAATTCTTCATTTAATGGTAATATTTTATTCTGACTTAGGTCTGCGTTCACCTTGGGATGGGGCCGCTGTCAAGGACCGGTCAGACAGAATCTAGGCTACCACACTGAGCTGTACGCTGGCAGCTGAGACTGGAGCCTCACGTCCACAGGTCCCCAGACTTATATCCGGCAATTAAATGAGAGCCCAAAGGCGGCTCAACACTCCTAGCAGATTTTATTTTTTTTTCTTTTGCCTATTTATTTATTTATTTATTTATTATTTTTATTTATGACATATATTTTAAAGATTTTTATATATTTATTTGAAATAGAGTGAGAGAATACAAGCCGGGAGAGAGGCAGAGAAAGAGGGAGAAGCAGGTTCCCCATGAGCAGGGAGCCCAATGTAGGACTCCATCCCAGGACCCTGGCATCACAACTCAAACCAAAGGCAGATGCTTAATCTACTGAGCCACCCAGGTGACCCACTATCAGATTTTAAGTACAGCTTGTATGGTATTAGTAAGTATTAGTATTAGTAAGTTTTGAATACATTTGAGGGTAATTTCTCTCATCCTCTAGTATTTCCTTGGGGATCCTGGATGACTCTTTGAGGAAGGCAGCCAGCATACCATAGATCATATGAAGTAATATAGAGAAACAACTAAAACTAGAAACCGGTAAGTATAGTTTCCTTGCCAGAAAATTTTAGAATCCTTGTCCTAATAGTCTTGTATTTTCTCAGGGAAATATGCAATAAATATTTATATCCCCATGATAGTTACCATTTATTAAGCTAAATATGCCATACATTTTGCTAAGAATTTAACAAATATTATCTCATTTACGTAACAACTGTATGAATTGAGTGCTAGTGTTAGCCCAATTTTCTGGAAGAGAGAATAAAAAACTTACCCAAACCTATGTTGCTGCCTAGTGTTTGAGCCAGGGTTTGAACTAAAACTATCTGATACAACGTTCTTACTCTCTTAACAATTCTACTAGAATGTTCTTCTGGCTAGCCATCATCTGTCATTCACCTACCTATGAATATAATCCTCAAAATGCACATCAGAATTATGAGTTTTTCCCTACTTTTAATCTTCCTGAACTTTGCTGTCATATTTTTATACAAAAAATATTTTAAATATTTGTGTATCATAGAGGTGTCTGGTTGACTGTTGGTTAAACGTCTGTCTTTAGAGCAGGATGATCCCAGGGTCCTGGGAATGAGCCCTGTGTGGGGCTCCCTGCTCAATGGGGAGCCTGTTTCTTCCTCTCTCTCTGCCCCTCTCCCTGCTTGGGCTCTCTCACTCTATCTCAAATAAATAAATAAAATCTTGGGGGAAAAAATACGTGTGACATACTTACGAATGCTCTTTCGAGTACACAGTTGTGAACTAAAGTTATTTTGCCCAAATGTGTAAACTTTTATATCAATGGACACTTAAAAATTATAGGATGATGTTTATCAGAGATGAGAAAAAAATTACGTTTTCAATGTAGTAATACGTCCAAATGTGATTATAAGAGCAGAAATGGTATCAGCCAGGGGTCAAGTGCAGGAACAGAAACCACGCTATTTTAAGCGGAGGATATTTCGTACAGGGAGTTAGGTGCTTACAAAGCTGAAGGTTGGACGAACAAGCTCTGGACTGGGTCTCTAGGAATAACTCTAAGAACGATGCTGCTAAAAGACTGTCCTTCCAGGAGAGCTCATCCTGTGTCAAACTAAAAAGGGTGAGCCATCAGGAGATTGCTATTTGATTACACTTTCTTCGATCCAGGGGTCAGTAAGTGGCCGGAACTGCCTCCTGACATCTGTAAAGCTGGGGATAGGACATCAGAGCACCGCTGTTGCAAAACTCAATAGCTGAAAATACACAAAGATTCTCCCCTACACGCTTCTACTTTTGAAATCTAAAACTAGCACATGGAGTTGATGTAACCTCATCTTTACCTAGAAGGAGTGCAGCAAGGGATGCTGAGAATTACAGGGTTTAGCCTCCAGGCTCTGTTGTAGAGAAAGGCACCCTAGAAGGAGTTTGGGGATTGCGTGCCAACAGAAGTTTTCTACCACATGGCACATAATGAAACAACATAGCCTGGAGTTCCTGCAGCAGTGAGGCAGACCACAGTCTGTGGCTCACGGGCAAACCACCGCCTTGGTAACTGATAGAGCAGCCCACAGCCCTTCATGGAATGTTGTCTAACACACCCCACTGGAATTGCTACAGAAACAGGGACCAAGAGAAAAGAAACTGGGCTTGTGGATTTTTTTTTAAACATGTCTAACTTGCCCCTTGCTAAAAGCCTGTTTGTCTCCAGGGGTTACATACTGGCAAGAGACATGTGCTAGTTGCCTTGATGAAACATGTTTTAAGGCCAAAACAATTGACGAGAATTAGCGATGTTCTTGTCTGTGTGTCAACACAGACCGGAAAATAATTCAGTGTAATAACATGAGAAAAATGCTTAGGATACAATATTAATTTTAAAGGCATGTAAAATCACAGAGTATGATCACAATATATCATAAAACAATGAAACCAAAGAATAATGAGATATACTTACCCATCAGTGTAACAAAAATTGAAAAGACAGATAGTATCTAATGTTGGTGATTATGGGAAGAAATAGGTAGTCTTATGCAATTTAGATTTGAATATAAATTGGTTCAGCAGTAGCTACCAGATGTGAACACCCTTGAAGACAGTAATATGTAACATGTAGTTATCAGAGAAAAATGTTCCTCCATGTACAAACACGCAAGTACTAAGAATGTGTATGGCCACAATGGGTGTTCTAGCAAGAGCCTGAAAGCTCCAAATATGGCCATCAAATGCAGAGAATAAATACATTATAGATATTCATATAATGAAGTATTAAGTTGTTTTTAATATGGATGAGATAGACATCTTTGTCCTATATTTTCTGAATATAATAATGTATTATTAAATTTAAAATCAATTGCATAAAATATTAAACCAAAATCTGATCATTTAAATCCATTTTACCTTATTAAGAATAAGATGCATCAGGTCATCCCTTCATAAGGTAAAATGAATTTTAGTTCTCACATTTTGTTTATTCTTGTATAAAGTACAAGCAGACTGTGAGTAAAAATGTGATCACTTCCTGTAAAAATTCATCCATGAGACCATTTTTGCTGTTTGCTTTAAATTTAAACACTTACACCTCATGAGCTCCTACTGGGCTTCCAATAGTTCATTATGATTTTTTAAAATGTTCAGTGATCAAATCTATTGTGGAAACTAGGGTGCAGTGTATTATAAGCCAGTTGAGGAGAGTGATTCTCAAAGGGAGACAGGGACAATAATATCAGATCCTGGAAAGAGAATGAAAAAAGAGCAGTGGATGTTAGTGATTTTTATATTTACAAACAATTTCTGAAAAATTTTAAAGCACATAAAACCAGAATCACACCATTCTCAAAGATGGAAATGTCAGCAATATTACTCCTCCACTATAGAAAAGATTCCTTCAAAGTAACTATACAATAAAGTTCCTTGGATTTTTCTTTTTTGTTTTTGTCACCAAATAAATTTAAAAGATTATGTTTCCCTTTCTCAAAACTATGGTTCTATAATAAGGGTATCAATAACTATAATATATATTTTAAAAGCTATACAGGCATAAAAAGCATAAATCATGCACACACACATTCAAGAATTAAAATCACCTCAATAAACACACTTTTTGTGTCAAAAGTAAATTGTAGCGTGCAAGAGTAAGGAGATTGAAGATAAAGGATCTAGGTTTTGATTGGGGCCCCAACACTTACTAATAGTGAGATTTTCAATAAGTTATTTATCTGAGTTGCTAAGAAGAGTAAATGAGTTTATATAATGTAAACTTTAAAACTGTAAACAGAAGGCTGCTGTGATTTCATGTCATGAATTTGCCAATGTTGTGACAAGTGGACTGTAAGGGAGAAAGAGTGGAAGCATTACTAATAGGAGCTCTCACTTACTGAACCTTTGACATGAGCCAAATACTCTACCAAGGGCTTTTAGTAAGCTGATTCCTCACTTCTACTCAGTGTGGTACATACTATATCAGGGGGAAACATGGCACCTGGCTGTAGGTCAAAATGGTCAATTACCAGCAATTTCATATGGTTTAAACTATCATCTGGCCCAGATTTGAGAAAGTGAAACAGAGAGACTAAGTAACCTAAGTTAAAATAGCCAGTACCTGGTAAAGACAGGTTTGCAAGCCAAACAGCTTTATGTCCGTGACCGATAGGCTATATACATTCCCAGAAAGAAATCAGGTCTAATAGTTTAGGAGGAACAACCTCTAAATTTTAATCAAGAATTATTTCCATGGGGGGAAAAAAAGAATTATTTCTGTGGTATTAGAGAATATACAAGGAGTCAAAATGTGATGCCACAGGAAATTCAACATAAGGATCAAATGTTTATATTAATTAAAATACCCCATGTTTGTTCCTGCTTCTTGGCATTACCCTTCTCTTCAAAGAATTTTTACCTTCATTCAGCCAACAAATATTTACTCAAAATCAGGCTCGGTCTCTAACCACCTACAAGAAGGAGCTTCTTTTCCACTTCACCCCGAATTCTTACCAACTGGAATTTATCCTGTAATAGAATTTTACCTTTTAATAGACCTGATTTCTTTTAACAAAGGTAAAAGTTTCTTGGGGAAAGCTCAATAAATGTTCAATTTGAGAGTCTATCACGTCTACCGTACATGAAAATTAATAGGAGGAAAGAATCACAACCATGTCTAGGGGAATGGCTGGTAAAATCCCTGATCTCACCGGATGCAGTGTTCTCTTTCATCTGAACTCATCTGGAAACTGCCCTAAGATACTCTTTCATATGCTTAGGCCTTATCTTTGGAACTGGAGTTTTAGCTTCCCAAAGGCAAAGATTAAGTCTTACTCGTGGACTTCACACCCTGTCCAGCAAATCGTGTAAGTCATTAGACCTGTAATGAATGAACATGAAGAAAAACACGCAGCTCCCGGGGAAAGACCGTGAGAAAGAAAATGAACTAAGAGGGTAAACAAGCAGTGAAGCGGCACTTTGCCTTAACAGCCGCTTTTGAGAACAAAACCCAGCTAATATTTCAAAGCCTTGGTAGGGGATTTCGCTGTCTTTTTAAAGAGGTGTGGAAGGAAATCACCAGCGCGACCGCCCATTGGCTGGGAGGCGAGATCGCGAGCGCCGCGGGCGAAGCTAGGCGGAGGGGGCACAGGCCCGCGCGCCGTCTTCTGACCGGCAGGGGGAGCCCTGCCGAGCGCCGAGCGCCGAGCGCCGCGTCCCGCGCCGCCCCGCCCCGCGCGCCCCGCGCTCGCGCCGCCGCGCGCCCTCCACCCGGCGCCACGCCCGCCACAGGCCAAGGGCCGGTCACCCGCGGGCGGGCGTGGGTCCCGCTGCTCTCTCGGCGCCCCGCCCCGCCCGGCCCCGCCGTGGGACGGGTAACGGTTACCAAGCACTTTCTCAGGCGCGATTTCTGCTTAGTCATTGTCTTCCAGGAAACGGTCCCTTCAGTTGGGAGTCAACTCTAGGGCGGCCGCCGCAGTAGCAGCAGCAGCAGCAGCCGCCGCGGCCAGCGCGTCCTTCCCTTCCGCCACCGTCCGGCCTCCCTCGGTCCCGAGCGCAGGCCGAGGTCCCGCCGCGTGGGGCGGCCAGCCTCGCGCTCGGCTCTCCGGCCTCGGGCACCGCGTCCTGCGGGGCGGCCTCCTTCCTCGCCTGCGGCCCCGTTGCCGCCTGGCCCGCCTCCGTCGGCCGCTGCCATGGGCACGGACAGCCGCGCGGCCGGGGCGCTGCTGGCGCGGGCCCGTACCCTGCACCTGCAGACGGGGAACCTGCTCAACTGGGGTCGCCTGCGGAAGAAGTGCCCGTCCACGCACAGCGAGGAGGTGAGAGACGCGGGGCTCCCGGGGCAGGCCGCGGGCCGGGCGGCTCCCAGAGGGAAGCAGCGCCCGGCGGGGAAGGCGGGCGGGCTCCGGGCGCCGGGTGAGGCGCGCTCCTGCGCTTCGCCGGCGCGGGGAGGCTGGGGCCGCCGGGGTTGCGACGTCGCCTCCAAACCTGTAGTGGGGGCCGCGTGCCTTAAAACACTTGGCAGGTGCAAATTCATCCCGAGGGACGCGTCTTTCGTACTCCTGGCCGACGGCCGAACTCGCCAACGTACTGGACCCCTCTTCGTTGCGAGGGCCAGGGGGGTGCAGAGAGGACCAGCACCTCCCTCCTGGCCTCTCCCCCGCCTTCCCCCCACACCGCGACAGGTGAAGACGTAGGGTTCAGAGGTTCGCTTTTCTAGGGTTCAGGTGAAGGTAGTAGTAATAATCCACTGAGCTCTGAGGCTGTTGGCAGTAGTCACTCTGTTGCTACGAGATAAAGGACTTACATTCGACTTTGGAATAAGGTATGCATTTTTCTTGCTGCAATTTAATCTTCCTCACCGTATTTGCCTGAAGGCTCATCACTAGTTTAAGGTGGCAGAGACGAATCTGGAATTCTACCTGTGCTACATATTCGGGCCGCAGCGGCTCCTTCCTGAGCGGAGAGTCAGAATGCCCAGTGAACTGGGGAGGCATACCGCTGGTATGGGACGGTGTCGGTGCTGAAAAATAACCGTGAATAAAAGCAAACCTTTAATTTAGAAGCTGTGTGACTTTGGGAAAGTTACCTTCTCTGAGTCTGTTTACATAACTTCGAAGTTGGATAATGGTAGTCTTCATCAACTCACTGTGAGGATTAAAAGAGGTAATCTAGGACAACGCTCACCGTGGAAGCATTTATCTCCCTTTTTACCAAGATTTTATCTGTTTATTTGTTAGAGCACACGTAGGCAGAGCAGCAAGCAGAGGGAGAGGGAGAAGCAAGTTCCCCGCTGAGCAGAGAGCCCAATGGTGGGGCTGGATCTCAGGGCTCTAGAATCATGACCCTAGCTGAAGGCAGACACTTAACCGACTGAGCCACCCAGGCGCCCCTTTTTATCAAGATTTTAAACAAATCTTGATTAAAAGAAAAATGTCCTATGCCATATTATAGTATCAGCTGTATTCCTAGGCAGTTTGGGCTCTTTTATATAAGATGTTGGTGATATACTATGCAGCAGCCCATGGCATCCCTCTGAGTATGCTCTGGGCCTGTGACCACCCATCAGATGAGAACTCTTGGTCCTCCCATCCAAGTACTAACCAGGCCCGACCCTGCTTAGCTTCCGAGATCAGACGAGATCGGGCGCGTTCAGGGTGGTATGGTCGTAGACAGAACTCTTGGTCCTAACTTGAATAAGAACCAAACTCTGTACCATTATTGGTGACCAGGTTCCATCCCTCTCAGTCTGTATACCTTTTTTGTTTAAACCGCCCCCACTTTGACTATTTCTCCCCCCAAAAAATATTTCTAGATTTAGTTCTGTTCTTTCAATTTCCTCCCAGAGATCCTGGTTCAATATACCATTTTCCATATATACTGACTACTGGGTGAAATTTTTGCTCTCTTGTTTCACTACAGCAAGCTTTAAAGTAGTGGCCTTGGAAATGTTTTGACTTTCACAAAGCCAGTAAGAAATTTTACCTTACAATGTAGTTCATAGTCCATAAGGACAGAAAGTAGGATGAGTGGTTTGCCTTGGGCCTGAGTAAGAAGGGGTGGGTAGTGATTGCTAGTGGACACATGGACATGTTCTAAAATTGGATAGTGGTGATGGCTGCACAGCTCTGTAAAACTCTTCACAAACCCTTTAGAAAACATGGAATCGTGCACTTAAAATAAGTGAATTTTGTGTGTAAATTATACTTCAATAAAGTGCTAAATCTATCTCAAAGGTTTTATGGATATATTAACCTTTAGTATATACAGTGTATTCTGCCTTTTTTAATCCTATTTTAATTTTTAAAAACTATTTCTTTTTTTAAATTTTTTTATTTTTTTAAATATTTTATTTATTTATTTGACAGACAGAGATCACAAGTAGGCAGAGAGGCAGGCAGAGAGAGAGAAGGAAACAGGCTCCCCGCTGAGCAGAGAGCCTGATGTGGGGCTCGATCCCAGGACCCTGGGATCATGACCTGATCCGAAAGCAGAGGCTTTAACCCACTGAGCCACCCAGGCGCCCTTAAAAACTATTTCTTAAGGTAGTGAGTCACACTCCACCGTTTGAAAAACATTGTTCAAAGGACTAAATCTAGTTTGGTTTTTTCGGGGGGAGGTGCTACATAAGAGGGACAAAATCAGATAGACAACATTTGAGGAAAACTTGAAGATAGGGCAGCATATTGTAGGAAAAAAGACAGTTTAGTAAGGAGAGACATTTTTTTTCCATGTAAAACAAAACAAAACTTTATAACAGACAGAGCTCCAAATTGGGATATGCTACTTGAAGCAGTTCAGCCTTGTGGAATAAAGAAACTGAATAAATTACCATTAAGAAAATCTAAACATTGAGTAGAGAGTTAGATTAGGTTTCCTAAAAGATCTCTCTTAGTTCTAATGTGTATTTTTTTAAATTCCATTATCTTTATTTAAAGATGTTTTTTTCTATTTATTTTTTGTTTGACAGAGATCATAAGTAGGCAGGCTGGCAGAGAGAGAGGAAGGGAAGCAGACTCCCTGCAGAGCAGAGAGCCCGGATTTTTTTTTTTTTTTTCACTAGAACTTTATGAAATCAAATCTTGTTTTTTAAATGAGCCATTATAGAACTGTTTTGCTCAGTTCTTTAAGAGTATTTGGGCAGGTGAATCATAAAATATATTTAAAATTCTTATAAGGGGCGCCTGGGTGGCTCAGTGGGTTAAGCCGCTGCCTTCGGCTCAGGTCATGATCTCAGGGTCCTGGGATCGAGTCCCACATCGGGCTCTCTGCTCGGCGGGGGGCCTGCTTCCCTTCCTCTCTCTCTGTGATCTCTTCCCTTCCCCTCTCCTACTGTGATCTCTCTCTGTCAAATAAATAAATAAAATCTTTAAAAAATAATAATAAAAAAAAATAAAATTCTTATAAGGTTCCAGATCTTATGATATCCTACATTATGATATTTACTTCAGTGATCCTATGCATATTTGATAAAAATGAAGAGAACAAAATACAAAGTTAATGATATGTCAATATAGATAATAAAAGATTAGAAATAATTATGTTTGTGATACAACCAATGAATTTCTCATCATAACATTGTTTTGTGATTTGTCCTGACATTTTGCCCAATCCAAGATTAATTAAATGATTTCAAGAGGGGGCTGAATACTCTGAAAATGTACTTACCTTCCTGAATTGAGCTTTTTATCAGGAAAGCCTTAAGTATGCAAGTAAGCCACCCTTCCAGAGGAAAATTTTAAAATTCTACCAAATTTGAGCCAAATTATTTGAGCCAAATTATTCCTGATAGAATTGTTAACTTCTAGTCCTGCTGCCCCATCTTTTACCATTTTTGAAAAGAATATTGACTTGTAATTCTGTCTGGAATAATTATCAACTAATTTTTATTTAGTATCTTAAATTTAGTTATAAATACATTTCCCCTGAAGATAGAGACATTGTAGATTGAATTCATGTGGGTTAATATGAATGGAAGATACCGTTTTTGTTGTGGTTTATGAAGTATAATGTAGATGACTGAGCTCTCAAACTGATAAACCACTTATCCCTTGTAATTATCTGTACTAAGATAAAAGCAGTCGAGTGCTGTGTCAGTTTTTATCACCAGAAATCATAGATCAGTGAGTTCAGAAGTTTAGTCCTTGTTATTGCTACAAGGAAAGTGCTTTTGCAGTTACTCATTTATTTTTTTCATTGATTGACCACAGAATGCAAAGCACCTTGTCCTCGATGTTCATAAAGTAGTGATTTCACATTGTTCCTGTTGCCCATTAGCGGTCATAAATCAGTTTGGTGAGCCATAGAACAGCATGTTTTTTTTTCTCTAATTAATAGAATAGAAGCCATCAGAGTGCCTCACGTGTAATGAACATAACGTTTTGTAAATTTTTTGTTCTGTTATATGTATTTAGGCCCTTACTCTCTATATGAATGTATGTAGGTCTTAACTTTGGTGCTTTATCAGACAAGTCTGAAATACACTGTCATAAGAAATGAAAGATGCATGAACAATTTAATGGATTTACAACATACCATAATGTTAGTGTAAATAAGTTTGTACAAGAAAACACTGAAGACCAGTTGGAGGTATACGTGTTAGGAAATGATACGTGGACTGACATTATGCAAGTTGACTTACGTAAGATAGGACTGTGGTGGTTGTCAGACGTTACATGCTGATTTCTTGGGATGCTTGTTAAAATGCAAGTTCTGCTGCCCTTAGAGTAATTCAGCAGTCTAGGATGGGGCTCAGGAACTGGAATTTTTAATGAACACGTCAGGTGAATAATGGAGTTCTTCTGGCCACACTTAGAGTCATTTATTTGTCTTTAAGGATTCTCTCATAGTGGTTAATATTAATTTTAGTCAGGCTCCCTGAACTTGAATTCATGTTCCTCTATTTATAAACTTTATTCTTGAAAAATTTCGTTTCATTGTGAATGCTTTTATGTCTCAAAGCCTTATTTAAACTTTCATTGGTACAAAGACACTTTAAAAATAGATTACTGTTTTACTTCAACATTTGAAGGTTAAGATGAAAACAGATATAAACTTGTCCTTGTTGAAGAAAATGTAAACCCCACAGAACTAAAATTTTGGTTTTTATGGTTTTTCCTATCCACATCTTTTTCAACTAATTTATCAAATTAGTATATTCTTGCTGTAGAGGTACAGCAGAGTGTATAGAGTTTGATTAATGGTTTCAAAATGCATTCCTTTTACAGCTTCGAGATTGTATCCAAAAGACCTTGAATGAGTGGAGTTCCCAAATCAGCCCTGATTTGGTCAGGGTAAGTAAAATGTGAATGAAGAAATTATGTAGGTCAAAAGGAAAATGCAGTAAGCAGGAAATTAATTTCCCCAATTTTGATGGGGAAGTCAAATAGGCAATTAGCACAAAATTCCCTGTAGCTGATTTACTGAGTTGGCTGTCTGACCCAGTATGCTTAAGCATAAAACATAAAATCCAGGGTGTGTCACCAACTCTGCAACTAGACTAGATACCAGGATTCTCTGTGCTTAATTCCCATCACACTTTCTTCACTGTGTTCCAGTTTATATTTGGTCTAATAAAGAAATGACTATTTAACAGTTTTGGTTGTTAAATTGCTTTGGTAGAGTATCATAATAATATACTGACTAGAAATAATTTTTTAATGTCAGTTTTGAGGGAAACACTGGGTATTTCATTAAGTGTTAATAAATGACTTACCATAAATGTTAATATACAGACCACCTGTCTGCAAACCATTCTTTGGAATCCAGCTGAGCCAAAGGCTCATAACAAATTACGCTGGCTACTTTAAAACTATGGACGAGGGTATGTGCTGGAAGGAGTTGTTGCTGTGGGCATTCTGCAAGTGTAAACTGTATAGCAGCTAGGCAGATGTTGATTAATGTCTTCTATCAGTCTCTGTTTCTCTGAAATGACCATTTGCCTTTATTTATGCAAGACTGACAAAAGCTTACTAAGCCCTTGATATGTGCCAGGCATTGTAATGTGCTCAAGAATTATGGGAAAGTCCTCACTGTTTACTTTGTTTCAATCTTGTAAATGTGAGTTAATATAGTTCTGATTTATATGTACTATCATCTTAACATTTTCCTCATAAATTATTAATTATAATGCATTGGAATTGCCTTTACTTTTTTTATTGCGCTCAGAAAAAAAGTATTGGTTTAAAATGTTTGTGATTAATATAGGAAGCTTTTAACACGTCTTTATGCAGAATGGGTAAATATTTATTATTTTTCATTGCTTTCATATTTTAAGTAAAATTATATACTGTGTTAGTAGTTCTAACTCCTCACATGCTGCCCCCCCCACCATTTGTTTGGGTTTTTTTGATCATGCATTCCTTTGAGCACCTGATCAAAATGAGATCCTCTTCCCCAGAAAATAGACACACACAGAGCATTTTACCTTTGTTTCAGGGCTTTACAAACCTTATGAAGCCCATCCAGACATCAGGTAAAGAACCCTGTTATCTTATGGGTTTCCTGTTTCTAAAGGGCATTATGGACAATAGAAAACATATAGCTAATTAAAAACATTAATTTTATATTTATTGTAAACATTGTTTATTATAGGAATTTCCAGATGTCTTGGAATGTACCGTATCTCATGCAGTAGAAAAGATAAATCCTGATGAAAGAGAAGAAATGAAAGTTTCTGGTAAATCCAGCCTTTACAACTTATTTTCTTATGCAGTGGAAATGATAGTGAGGTTTTGTCAGGCAGGGAGGAAAAGCCTTTCTTTGCTTCTGGTAAAGAGTGACTCAGTCACTAAGTGTGAGAAATATAAAGATTCTTTTTTAAAAACATTTTATTTATTTATTTGAGATAGATAGCAAGTGAGTGAGGGAGAGAGAAAGAGAGCGCGCGAGTGCGCACAAGTGGGGAGAAGTGGGAGAAGCAGACTCTGCTGAACAGGGAGCCTGACATGGTGCTTGATCCCAGGACTCTGGGGGCATGACCTGAGCTGAAGGCAGACACTTAGCCAACTGAGCCACCCAGGCGCCCCTATATATTCTTTTTTAAACATAATGGAAACTCCCAAGAGAAAGTTATAGGAGGTCAGTTTTGGCTCCTTAAGTGGAGTCAGAAGAGGACTTCACCTTCCTATTCTTCATCATGGTCTCATTAATTTATATGTCAGACTTCAGGAAAACTAAGGTGGAGGAAACGGAAAGAATAAAGGGAAGGCTTAATAAGAGCAGTGTCTGTCCAAAGCAAGCATAGGCCCTTCCTTCCTGGTGGAAAAGTGCTGAGCAATGGCTGAAGTTGTCTGGAAGTATAGTCGGAAGTCTGGGCAACAAGTCGCATGAAGAGAAATAAAATCCATGTTATACCCATTCAACAAATGTATCGAGTAATTATTTATGAGAGACCATGCTAAGCTCAAGGAATAAAAAAAATGAAGAGATGAGCTGTTCTTGCCCTCAGCTTACAGTCAGCATAGAATAGTCATTAAAAGCTTAAACTTAACTAGATTGAAATTCTTTGGTATGCAGATTACTGACTGGTATAATCTTGGGCTAACAAGTTATGTGACCTCTCTGAGCCTCATTTTCTCATCTGTAAAATAGGGATGCGTCTGTTTCACAGGATTCTTTGTAAATTAGATAAAAATTTTTTAAAATGCACTTAGCACAGTGCTTAGCAAAAAGTTAAGTGCTGGGGCACCTGGGTGGCTCAGTGGGTTAAAGCCTCTGCCTTCGGCTCAGGTCATGATCCCAGGGTCCTGGGATCGAGCCCCGCATCGGGTTCTCTGCTCAGCAGGGAGCCTGCTTCCTCCTCTCCCTCTGCCTGTTTCTCTGCCTACTTGTGATCTCTGTCTGTCAAATAAATAAATAAAATCTTTAAAAAAAAAAAAAAAGTTAAGTGCTAAGTAGCTGTTAACTTACTACCATTTGTAGTTTCGTGTTGGTTGTTATTTTTGATTAGCGTGGACATGTAAGATGAGATAGGGCATTGTTTTTTTGACTCCATAATTACCACTTATTGAGTCCTGTTTTATACCAGGCACCATACTTAGTGCATTTTGGTTACATTTCTTCACATGATTCTCAAAACGATTCTACAAGGTAGAATTATCCCCATTGCACAAGAGATGTTAAATAACTTGAAAGTTGTCATATAACCAGTAAGTGGTTGAACCGGGAATCCATCCAGGTATGCCTGACTCCAAAACCCATTTCTTTCTATTACTTTCACATTGCTTTTTGTGTTGGAAAGGAACTAAAAGCAACCTCTTCTCTGTGGTTGATTGCAGTTCCTCATGGTTTAGATCCATCTTGAAGCTCTTACGGGTTGTTCTCCGTTCTTAGAAGGCTTGAAATTTTTGATATATCAAAATTCTCCCCATATGAAGAGCTTTCCTTTCTCTACCAAGAATGCCTCTCGTTTCAGAGAAAGGAGACCATTTCTAATGGCACAAATTCGTGGCAAGAGGGATAGTGGTAGGGAGGGTTTCATGGAATATAATTATTGGAGCTATGGGTGAATTAAAGTGGTTAAGATTGGGGCGCGTGGGTGGCTCAGTGGGTTGGAGCCTCTGCCTTCGGCTCGGCTCGGGTCGTGGTCCCAGGGTCCTGGGGGTTCTCTGCTCAGCGGGGAGCCTGCTTCCTCCTCTCTCTCTCTCTCTGCCTGCCTCACTGCCTACTTGTGATCTCTGTCAAGTAAATGGATGGACTCTTTTAAAAAAGAGTCATTTTAAAGTGGTGAAGATTGACTCTTACCTGGTTGGTAGGGGAGTGGTGATGACTTTTAAATAGAGAAATCCAGTGAGGAAAACAATGCTTTAAGAAGATTATCTAGCAGTAGAAAGGAAAGGACAAATAAATGTACAAGGTAAATTTGTTATGTTTGTTGAATACATATTTACACTGTATACAATTTACATATAGATATTTCATTAGCCCCCTTTTCTCTCCATTCCCTTTTCTGATTTTCTCTACTACTACTCTACCTATTTGTCTACTGAGTAAATTTAGAGTTTGAACAGTGAATTTACATAAAGTAAATCTATATAAATAAATTTGAGTTTGAATCAAGTTAAAGCCTCAATTTTAATAGAAAACTACTCTGCTTTCCTGGTAACCAAAGAAATGCCAATTAATGCAGTCCTGGATAAGTATATATTATACATACTAAATTGGCAAAAACTATATTTTTGATAGTGTCGTACGTTGTTAGGAGAGCATTTTTTTTTTTAAGATTTTATTTATTTATTTGACAGAGATCACAAGTAGGCAGAGAGGCAGGCAGAGAGAGAGGAAGGGAAGCAGGCTCCCTGCTGAGCAGAGAGTCCAATGCGGGACTCCATCCCAGGACCCTGGAATCATGACCTGAGCTGAAGGCAGAAGCTTTAACCCACTGAGCCACCCAGGCGCCCCAAGAGAGCAATTCTTAAGTTTTAATTAAGTTTAGTGGCTAGTTAAAGTTAAGTTTTTAGTTAAGTTTTAGTTGGCTAGTAAACTGGTACAAATCCTTTTATATAAAAGTAGGAAATAAGTAAAATAGAACAAAATTCAGGACACCTGGGTGCTCAGTCAATTTTGGCTCAGGTCCTAATCTCAGAGTCCTAGGATTGGGCCTACATCCTGCCATGCTCAGTGGGGAATCTGCCTCTCCCTCTCCCTCTGCACCTCCTCCAGGTCATGCTCGCTCTCTCTCTCTCTTTCTCTCAAATAAATAAATAAAATCTTTAACAACAACAACAAAATCCACAAAGAAGAGCATACCTTTTGACTCATACACATTTCTGACAGTTTGCCCTTGGGAAATGCTTCAGCAGAAAGTTGAACAAAGTAACAAGATGTTTATTTTAGCATTGTATGTGATTAAAAAAAACTGGAACTAATGTAAATGTTCAAAAAGTAGGAAATCATTTGAATTATACCCTATCAAAATTACAGAATAATGTTTAACTGTTAAAAATTAGTATGTAAAAAAAAATTAGTATGTAAAATTATTCATTAAAAATAGAGTAAACAAAAACCTAGAGAGTGACTGCATTCAGTGATGAGACTGTTGGCAATTTTTTTTTAGTCTGTCTTTCTACTCTTGGGTTTTTCTCATCTCTGTTTTTCCCCCATTTTTTAAAATTTAAGTTCAGTTAATTAACATATAATGTATTGCTAGTTTTGGAGGTAGAGTTCAATTGAGTCATCAGTCTTATATAAGACCCAGGGCTCCTTACATCACTTGCCCTTCCCAAGGCCCATTGCCCAGTTACCACATTCCCCAACGCCCCTCCGCTCAGTTTTTCTCATTTCTAGAGTGAATTTATATTACTACTATGATTTAAAAAAAAAAATTCAAAAGAACGAAAAACTTCATAAAGTAGTAAAAAAATATAAAGGTAAACTAAATAGAAGTAGAATAAATGTTATACCCTGCCCCATATGACCAAAAGCTAGAAGCTAATGTCTAAAAATTAAAATGACTGTATTAGGAAGGTGGGATTGTGAGGTTTTCTTTTTGTTTTTCTTCACATTACAAGCAATTTTAGCATAGCCTTTTATTTTAGTTTATTGGAGAATGTATGTAATATATTCCATTTCCAATAATATTTAATTCATAAAAATGTACATTTTGAGTAATTTGTATATTTGTGTGACCTGCCTTCTAATAAATGGAAAATTAGTATTTGCTTTTTTGTTTTGACAAATGGATATTTTTTGGCAATTGGCATGTAATTTAAAAATCACAATGGAAAGGTACTTTCATATCTTAAAATGAAAACCATAAAATCATGTGACTAGGAAAGAAAAGATAATTCATTCAGGATTCTCTGTCAACTTAGTGTTGTGGGCAGTGTTGATACTGTCTTGTAAAATGTTACCAAAATGTAGTAATCAGTTTTGTTTTTTTTGTTACCCAGCAAAACTCTTCATTGTAGGATCAAACTCTTCATCATCGATGAGAAATGCAGTTGACATGGGTAAGCAAAAACTTTTTACCTCCATAACTTTATTTTTTTTTTAAAGATTTTTTTTATTGGACAGAGAGGGAGACAGCAGGAGAGGGAGCACAAGCAGGGGGAGTGGGAGAGGGAGAAGCAGGCTCCCCGCTAAGCAGAGAGCCTGATGCAGGTCAGTTCCAGAACCCTGAGATCATGTCCTGAGCTAAAGGCAGATGTTTAACCGATTGAGCCACTCAGGCACCCAACCTTCATAACTTTAAATTAGTGTATGTGTATTAGTGTAGGTGTATTAGTTATATCTTGTGTTCAGGACCAGGTGAAAAAGAAGATGAGCTCATTCCAACTTTACTTTTTAAAGTTCTAGCCTAATTTCTTAAGACTTCTGTCAGATCATATGGACTTGTAGGTTCATATTTTGATATATATGAGGAGCATAAAAGATGTAACGTAATTGTTAACTATATGTTTGGAGATGAAGTTCTCCTTAACCATATTTCTTAGCCCTTATAGTACTATAGATAAAACCCCATGACCTACCATCGCCACAGTAGTAAAGCAAACATTCTCATCTTTGTTTACTTGGTTAGATTATTGTGATATTACAATTCAACGTTTTTTCTTTTAAAATATTCTTCCAGTATTATAGGTGTTAAACACTTAAATAATTAGCTCTTTACTGTAACTATGGAATAAACAATAATCATTTAAAATAAACCCTTTAAATTATTTTTACAGAAATTAAATTATCTACCTCTATAAATATAGATTAGGACCATAAATTTAGTTTTTCAGAGTCTCAAAGCTGTTGTTTGCTGTGACTATCAGTTACAGAATATGAGGTCAGAATTCTTGTGATCATCCATAGAAGATACTATTAGAACTGGAGAAGAAAATTTGAAGATAAAGAAGTTACCAAAAAATTCTTGGGGCCTAGGAAACAAGGAGATTGTTCCCTTTAGAAGGACTGTCAGAGCTGTGAGTCCCCAGGAAGGAAGCAGGTCAAAGAAACTGATCAGTCTGCCACACAGACCAAGTAGATGAACAGGGATTTGTAATTTTTTAAGGGATGGCAGTGTTCTAAATGGTAGGTAAATTATGAAATTGAATGAAATAATCCAAATAAGAAAACCAGTGAACTTTACGGACAAAATTTAGTGGGATACATGAGGGACATTAGAAATACTTGTTTTCATTATGTAGCAAATATTTATCCTATTTTCCTTCACATCAGCCTGTTCAGTTCTTGGAGTCGCACAGCTGGATTCTGTGATCATTGCTTCACCTCCTATTGAAGATGGAGTTAATCTCTCCTTGGAGCATTTGCAGCCTTACTGGGAAGAATTAGAAAACTTGGTTCAGAGCAAAAAGATTATTGCGATAGGTACCTCGGATCTAGACAAAACTCAGTTGGAACAGCTGTATCAGTGGGCACAGGTAAAGCACAGCTGGATCACAAGTTCTCTGGGAGGGGCCTGTCCTTTAGTCTTTGCTTCACACTCTTCAGTGTTGTGCTGGACACTCATGGGGGGCTATTCTAAATGCAGTTTGGCAAGCTTTATCTAAAGCACTGGCCTTTTTCATCTCAAATGTATATTTAATTGACCTTAGTATTAATCTCATTCAAAAGGAGTGAAAAAAGCACTAGAAAATGTGTGCTGAAGTGTTTATAGCCAAAATGAATTCAGACTATTTCCTTCAGTTTTACTTTTGTTATAAAAATACTATATTTTTCCTTAGATATGGTTAGGTCTTGGTTCTGATTTCTTAGGTGAGGGAATATCACATGGAACAAATAATTTGCTCTTATTTGAAAGTATAAAAGACTTTTGGTTCAAGAATTCAGTAAGGAATAGGCGTCACAAATTAATCACTACCACCCTCTGGCCTCTAATCACGTACAGTATTATTTAGGGAAGGTACTTACCAGTATTTTACCTTTACTCTTTGTATTTTTCTTTATTCCTTTTACTTGATCCCCAGCCTTCTCTTTGCAGAGCTTTCAGTTTCTTATAGACGGGAAGACCTTAGAGAAAGTATTGTCCCTTCTCCCTTTAATTTAGTGAGAGCCAGAATATGGCTAAGATTCCGCTAGAGAGACTTGGGTGATGTGGAATGTATCTGTAAATTAACTAGAGCAGCTATTAGAAATTATCTAATTCTTTTTCAAAATGTGCCTGATTTATAACTGTATTTTATACTTTAATGCTAAATGTTCTTATCATTTCTATTTGATCCTTTACCTTTAAGACCTGTTCCCTCATTAGCTGGAATCATCACTTAGAACCATGTTTGTTTCTGAAGCAAATGTATTTGATTGAAGGAAAAGAGTTTCTAAGAGTATAGCACTCTATTGGCCTTCCCCCGCCTTCTAGAGCTTTCCTTTCCCTGTTACCACTAACATGAGTTTAAAAAGCATACATTAATAAGTATATTCATATAACAATGTTTTATAAATTTTAAGCACTATAAAATGGAGTCTTTCATATTTTCTAAAATTGTGTTCTTTCATTGCTTTCCACTTTTTGTAGTACTTAATTTTGTGCAATGTCATGATTCTTTTTGCTTCTAGGTAAAACCAAATAGTAACCAAGTTAATCTTGCCTCCTGCTGTGTGATGCCACCTGACTTGACTGCATTTGCTAAACAATTTGACATACAGCTATTGACTCATAATGATCCGAAAGGTAATACTGAGATTTTCATCTGTTCATTGGTCATGAGCTTTTATCTTACAAGAAGCTACTTGTTAAAATGTAATTTTTAATTTTGTACAATAAGTGTTACCTAGAACTTGTCTTCATAGTTAGTCCAAAATATATATACATTTAGTTTCAGAAAACTTTGGTCTATCAATGAGAAAATTGAAGAGATTATTTTCTGAACATCCAGTCTGTTGAAGTTTATAAATACTGTGATACACAAAAAAGACCTTGTAAGATATTCTAAATAGTATCATATAAAATCTTGTGTAGTACAGCAAAAACTGTACCAAACAGCCACTTAGTTAAAGAGGGCAAATATTTGAAAGAGAGGCAGATAAAATTTAATTTGAAATTAAAGCATCTTAGGATAGGTAATTGATTAGGTATTTTATTAGTCATTACTCTCAAGACCTGTATGTTTGGTACTAGTCAGAAACACTATTTGATTAATGAGAATGGCTTATCTGCCTTCTATAGTGTGTTTTATCAACATTTTACAGGATAAGTAGGAAAGCTAGGAAGAGAATGTTTTACATTTTATACTTATTTATTTAGCAGTCTGCCCCATTCTCATTTTTTCACTGTTTTGTAGGAAGAGGAAGAGTTTTAATAGTTTTTGCCCCTCAGATGTTAGGCATCATGCTAAATGCCTTAGAGGGATAACCTTAATCCTCACAACAGCTGAAACTACTGTTGAGGAAGTAAGAGCCTCAGAATTTAAGAAACTAGCCAAGGTCACCCAGCTGGCATGGGGCAAAGTTTAAACTTGGACTTGGTTCTGGCTGAATTGGGACCTTTCCCCCTATATTGTACTATCTTTTTGATTTGAGACATTAGCATTGTAGTATTTCAGTATGAAAACCTTACTTTCTTATTCGTTTCCATTTAATTTATACCAGAATAGGAGATAATGACTTTTGCCTCTCCCTTCATTAATTATTTTCATAAGTAATTTGAAAAAAAAAAAAAAGTCATCGTAGTGAAAATTTAACAAAGAATTTCTATGCCTAATTATTCTGAAACATAAACCATTTAATTTCCAACTTTCTGTATGTTGGCAGATACCATATCATTTATCTGTTTACTTTTGGAGGGGCCTGGCGGAGGCTCTTCCAATAGTCATTATTATCAACAGCTGGTGGATGCGCCTGCATCCCCTTCTAGCTCCACTTGAAAAAAACCCTTTCCTTTTTCTAGTAGGAAAGGAAATAGGAAAAGACTAAGGTGTCTGGTATTTTATTTCATTGGTATCTAGATATTAGCTTGAGAGTATGTGCTAATGCATTGTTGTTATTACAAAATATATTGCATATACATATGAGAAGAGAGGTTTAATCCTTTTTGGTATGTTTTTGCCTTAATGACATAACTTGACATTTGAATGTCTTCCTATTTTAATCCTAAACCCTTTGATTAGAATTTATAGGGTGATCCTGCTTATACCATTAATGAATCCATGAAGCAGTTCTTTTTCTTAAAAATTTAATGGTGTTTATTAATTCTAAAGAGCTCATATAGTTAATTTAAAAGTATGTAGTTAAGTTGATGAAGAGCATAGCTCTTATGTGTCACATTTTATTTTTTAAGCAATCAATTTGTAAAACATTTAACTCTACTTGTCATCTAAAAAGGAGTTATGTTTATAGGTCCCCTTTAAAGCCAATCAGCTATGCTAAAATTACCCTATTCTTCAGAAAGTGCTTATTTTCCATTACTCTTTGTCCTAGAAGTTGTGGTAACAGTTTTAACTACAGTAAGGATGAAATTGTGAAATAGGTGATCCTGACTCAGAACCTTCACCCTCCCCCCATTCCCATTAAATCTGATCTGCCTTATGCCTTATTCTCTCCAGGTCCTGTTCTCTGTCAGATAGACTGATAAATTCATGTTCATGTTACTTTTCCAAAAAGATGCTTGCCTTCCACTTATGAAAGCTGCCATTTACTGGCTGCATGACCTTGGGCAAGTTATCTAACCTCTCTGCCTCAGTTGCCCCCTGGAAAAGGAGACAATGTTATCTAGTAGGGTTAATATGTAGATTAAAGGAGCTAATACATGTAAAATACTCAGAAAAGTGCCTGGCACATGATAATAGCTAACATTTACTGACAGTTTACTATTGATGTTACTCAAATATCACAGCAGTTCTTTTGGGTTTGGCAGGTCCTTTAGCACTCCCAAACCATACTGTATCGATGGTCACTTAGTTTCTGTCCGGGTTGTGGGTTCTGACCTGGTAGAATCTTTCCGTATTACTTGATTGATTTAACAGACATTGGGTACCTACAGTGTTTCATTATTCAAAGTACTAGGGCTATAAGGACCAAGACAGATAAATTCCAACCCTCATGCAATTTATATTTTGATGGTAGGGGATGGACAATAAGGTGAATATTAAATGTGAGAAATGGTGGTAAGTGCTATGGAGAAAAATTGGCTGAGGGAGAAAAAGAGTGCCCAGCTTAGGGGTTGTTTTATATAGGGCAAATCAGGCCTCTCTGCTAAGGAGACATTAATCAGACCTGCAGGAAGGGTGAAAGCCTTGTGAGAATCTGGAAGAAGAGTGTTCAGGGAAGCGGGAGCAGCTGATTCAAAGGCCCCGAAGTGTGAGTGTGCTTGAGGATTTCAGGGTATAGGTATGAGGCCAGTGTGGCTGGAGAAGAGGCAGTGAACAGGGGAGTAGTACATTGGAGCAGGAGTCAAGGGCTTGGACATCAATGTGGAATTAGAAAATAATAATCTCATCAAAGCGATGAAAGTAAAAAGATAACCATTGCCAAAGAGTTTTTGAATGATTGCTGGTACTCATGAGGATATGGTAAGATGGGGACTCTAACATTATCAACTACTAATAGAAGTATCTTTTTGGAAAGCAATTGGCAATATACTGTTTATCAAGCCTTCAAAATGTACTTGTACTTCGACTTTGTCATTCCAAAGCCAGGCATGCATTTTAAAGATGTTCAGCGTAGCATTTTATTAGCAAAATACTATGAAAAACCTAAATTTTCTCGTCAATAATGAGGAAATGTATAAATTATGATAACTATATAATGTAGTATCTGGATAATTATTAAAAATGATGCTTCCACAGAATATTTAATTACATGGGAAGATTCATAATAAAAGTTGAAAAGATAAGTAAATTATGTTGTAACTACAGCATGACTTTCATTTTTTGAGATATGGAAAGGTATAGAAAGAATGTTGGAAGGATATACATGGCAATGGAAGTAATCTGTCTCTGGTTCATAGGATTATGGGTACTGTTCCTTTTTCTCCTATGTATGTACTCTCCTGTATTTTCACTGAATCTACATTAGAATTGCCTGAAAGTCTTAAAAAAAAGCAAGCTCCACTTACCAGAGGTTTTGAATCAAATAGGTGGGGTAGAAGTGTAGGGGCTTTCTGAAGAACTGCCTGGATCTTCTTGATATTCCGGTTTAGATTCCTAGCATACATGAAGGAAAAGCATATTTTATATATGATTTTGAATTGTTTCTTTGGTTGTATTTAAATGCTTACCTACATGGTAAAGTGCTGTTATTTCCCAACTTAACACTTTGCGTTTTTACTTGTTTGTTTTAAGAACTGCTTTCTGAAGCCAGTTTCCAAGAAGCTCTTCAGGAAAGCATCCCTGACATCCAGGCACAGGAGTGGGTGCCACTGTGGCTACTGCGGTACTCTGTCATTGTTAAAAGCAGAGGAATTATCAAATCCAAAGGCTACATTTTACAAGCTAAAAGAAGGGGTTCTTAACTAAGACTTAGGATCATAACCTACTGACTTGTATTTCCTTGAATATAAGATAAAATTGAGATGTATAAAAATCAGTTACTGCTTGTAAATGGTGTCATGGAGGCTGATATTCTTCAGTTATATTTGACAATGTGTTATCTGTCAAGTTTTGAATACTTTTCTTGCCTCCATATCAGTTTATTCATGTGTTTTCATTAAACTATTATTTTCTAATTGAAATTGCCTATAAAGAAAATACTTGCAATATATTTTTCCTTTATTTTTATGACTAATAGAAATCAAGAAAAATTGTTGTTAGATATATTTTGGGCTTAGGTATCAGAGTAATGTATATACATATTTTTTATTTCCAAAAATTAATTAATGGCTTCTTATTCTATAGAGTAACTAAGCAATTTAATTACAATTATAAAAACTTAAATACTGGAAGATATTTTTTCTGTTATTGATAAGATGATTATATCCCAGAGTAACTGGAGTGGCTTGGATCTACTAGTAGGGTAGATAAAATTCATTTCTTCAATACATGAATGAAAGCTTAAACTTAACTGTCCTAGCTATAGTTTACCTATAATGATGTAATCTTCTATTGTTGTGCCATATTTTCCTTGCTGTTATTTCCAAGACAAACCAAAGTAAATCTGAAAAAGACTAGAAGCTTTTAAATTATTATTTGGGGGTTTTATAAAAGCAACTGTCATCATCTCCAGATTCTTTTTAATACTTGATCCCTCCTTAATGTTTTGCTGTTCATTCAAGAATATTCAGTAAGTATTGAGTGTTTATCATGTGCTGGGCACTGTGGGCTCTGGGGAGAAGGGGGGTCACAGAGAGTCAGAATCAGTTGAGTAAAATGTGTAACATTTGCTCCTCATTAATAACTGACTCGGAGGGACCAACAGCCAGAAAAGAGTGAAAAAAATCTTTCACTCAAGGGCAACATTGTCCATTGAGACAACTTTTTTTGAGACATGGTCTTAACTATATTAAAAAGCAAAATGATATAATCAAAACTTTAAAACTAGGAGTGTTATAGATTGTTTATTATAATTCTGCATTAGTTTAAGAACCAGAAAATAGCAAATAAATAAGGTGTGGCCTTTGATATAGACTACAGGTCTCCCTAGTTCTGTAAATTTGTATCTGTAACCCAAATAGTTAGAAAAGTTCTTCAAAAACCTCTTGTATGTCAATCAGTACTTTTAAACCAGGTGTCTTAATACATGGTTTATTTTTTTAAAAAAAAGTACCATAGGGCGCCTGGTGGCTCAGTCAGTTTAGCATCTTCCTTTTGCTGAGGCCATGATCCCGGGGTCCTGAGAGTGAACCCTTCATCAGGCTCCCTACTCAGCAGCGAGTCTGCTTCTCCCTCTGCCCCTACCTCCTGCTTATGCTCTCTCTCACTCTCTCTCATGAATAAATAATGAAATCTTTAAAAAATAAACTAATATATAAAACTAATTTTGCCCAAGTTTTTCAACTTAAAAGGAAAGTGTTCCATATTCAAAATAAATACACTAGGGGCACCTGGATGGTGCAGTTGGTTAAGTGCTGGAGTCTTAGTTTGGCTCAGGTCACGATCTCAGGGTCATGAGATCAAGCCCCACATAGGGCTCTGACTCTCAGTGCCAGAATCTGCTTGGGATTCTCCCTTTCCCTCTCCCTCTGCCCCAGTGCATGTGGGTGTGCGTGTGGCAGGTGGGGGGCTCTCTCTCTCTCTCAAATAAATACATCTTTAAAAAAAAAAAAAAAAAAAGGTAAATACACCAGACTTTTCCTATCCTAAATAAGGTTTTGTAGTTTACTGTTTGGATAATTTGATCATTAAAATTATAACGTGAATTCAGCTGACTTACTTGCTATAAAATTCATTTATATATAGCCTTATATAGCCTTTATATTAATTGTATGTAATGTTATTGAATGTATATAGTTAACTTTTTTATTTGGAAATGTGCAACATTTTTTCATACAACCTAAGTGTTTAAACAAATGCTCATTTTAACTTAAGCCTAAACAGTGAATTGGTCAAGATATTTTAAGAGGGAACTTTATGTCACACTTATTCCTTTTTAAAACCCTAGACTTATAAAAATGGATTGTTCAAAGGGTTATTTTGAAAATGAAAAAAAACAACAACTTATGTTACTAATTGATCCATATCTCTCTTCTCTTGACAAACAAGATTATAGATTCATTTTGTGAAGGGGATCATGTGTGTATGGAATTTTAAAATGAGTTTTTTGTATGTTTCATTTCTGTACCTTTAATTTCTGTTATTGAAAACCATTTTTTAAAAAATGATTTTTCAAGACTTGACAAATTTCCAAGCTGGTGTTCACATCTTTTTTTTTTTTTTTTTTTTTTTTTTTTTGTAAACTATCAGAATATAATGAATGCCTTTCAAATATTTGAGGACTTAATGTTTAAAAAGCCATAAAATAAAGAACAGTAATACTACCAAATAATCGCTTAAAGCTGAAAGCTAAGTTATCAATAGTGTATACATAACAGATATGTCTTCTGGGGAGAGGTGTATCCAATGACTCAAGGTAGAAAGAATTTATATAATTGGGTTTTTTTCCAGTAAACATGAAAAGAAGCTACAGTCTATTACATTTCCAAAATACACTGGAGCCTTACATTAACACAATGTACTGTAACTTAGAATTTGTTCTGTAATGAGTCTATCTTATATTCTCATTTAAGAAACTGTAGTCACCAGAAGGACCAAGATGTCTTATAAAATATGTTCACATGGTGTAAATTTTGTAGACTATGTTGTGCCAGTATGCTAGAAGAATATCCATTTAGAGATAGCCAGTGCTAGATTGGATCACAAATAGCTAATAATTTTTCTGTTCCCAAAGAAGATCTTTTAAGCAGCTATGTGTGGAATGGGAAATAAAGTTACTCTATTTTGAATGAATGATCAAACTTCTCCTTACCAGAGTCAACTAGTAACTCAGTTTTCAGTAATAGAAGGTCTAAGATTCATTTAATTACATCTCATTTTTGAACAAATTTTCTTCCAACTTTTCCACCCAGCATTTTCGGTATTGGGGAAGTGAAATGATCAACAGTTCATCTCTCTGCTAATTGTACATTTAGGGAAATTTGAACTTGTTTTAATGAGAATTTCAACCATTTGTTTTCATTATCAAATATACCAACTTATGATTCTGAACATATTTTTATAAAGGTAACTTCCTAATATACCAGAACTTGTACCTATCATTTCCCCATAAAGTTGTTGATGGGATATGTCATATTTTTGAAAACTGTGTAACATAACTTTTGTTAATATTTTTTATAGTTTTCAGAATTAGAAATACACTTAGGACAGGAAAATGTTTCCATTAGATAATTCTACTTTTATGTGTCTATAATGGTGTATTATAAATTACAGGCAAAATATAAAGCATTAATAAATATTTATAATAGTCTTTAATTTCACCTATATTTTGAGTATTATGAATTACTTAATTAAAATAAAGTGTATATTGTTTGAGTTGTTTGAATAGTTGAAAGCATCCTGGAGTATTATATTGATTTTGACCTATTTGAATTCAAATTGAGTATGATTTGAAAATAAATTATGAATAATTTTTAAATATCCAAGCCATAAAGCTATTCATGCATTCATTCAAAGATTTATCAAAAGCTTACTATATGCCAGCAGCTGTAAGATATTGGCAGACAGACACAAATAATAAAGAACCGCTGTCTTCAAGGAGCATATGGTATATGTGGTAGAGGGAGAGAGATCTGTACATGAACAGGAGCAGTAGAGGCCATCTGTTAATGATCAAAGTGGGGAAAAGGGATTGGGGGCATATAGAAGGAAGTGGGGCTAGGGAATGTCTACTGCTAGGAGGCTCCCCTTGAAAAAAAATTAGCCTTAGAGTAGGATGAGACAATGAGTGGATATTCTGACAGAGACCTTTGTTTGCCTTGTTTGTAAATAGGCTTTTACTGAATATGAACAATTTATATGTAAACTTTAGAAATTCAGTGAAAACACTTTCTTAAAGAGCTTGCCCTATGGATAGGAAAGTACTGCTTCTGTTGAGACAAGAGTGAGTAAGGTTAGAAACGTAATATTTTACCTTAAAAAAAAAAGAGTGGCTAAAACCGATCCAAATCCCCCAAATAGAATATGGCTGTTATAGTCTCACTACCAGAAAAGCCAAACAAAACTTCAATATGTGTCTCTCAACAGTGAATAAATGTATAAAATGTCATACAAGATTTTTATGTGTGTTGGTCCATTATTTTAAGAGGTTCATGTTTTACAATATCCATTACTTTGACTCAGCTCTGTTTTTCTTGTTTCTCTCCTCACTGTTGATTGTTGCATCCTACCTACTCCATTTAAGTTTGCTTTTTTCTTAAGTGTGTCATTAGTAATTCTTTCACTGAAGGTCTTTGGCACAGTAAGCTTTCTAGGTCCTGTTTGCCTGAAAATGTCTTCATTTTGTTCTCAATCTTAAATGATCATTTGACATTGTCGAATTCTAAGTTTCCAAATACTTTGCCTGAGCAATTTGAAGGTAATATTCTATTGATTTCTAGCATATATACTCCTCCTGATGAAACTCTCAATTTCCTTCCCTAGAAGGAATGTCTTTTTTCTTTTTAGTTGAAAATTTCTTCTTTGATGTGTATGAGATTAGAACAAAGCAGGAAAATTAAAACTGGCTCTAAAGCTTTTTTTTTTAAAGACTTTATTTATTTATTTGACACAGAGAGACAGCGAGAGAAGGAACACAAGCAGGGGGATTGGGAGAGGGAGAGGCAGGCTTTCCACCAAGCAGCATACCGGATGCGGGCCTCAATCCCAGGACTCTGGGCTCATGACCTGAGCCGAAGGCAGACGCTTAACGACTGAACCACCCAGGCATCCCGTGCAAGGCTTTTTGATAAAAAACCATAAAAAGAAAACACTGATAACTGGATTTAATAAAAATTTAAATCTTCTGGCCCTCAAAAGACACTTAAGAAAGTGAAAATATGGGGCGCCTGGGTGGCTCAGTGGTTGGGCTGCTGCCTTTGGCTCGGGTCATGATCTCAGGGTCCTGGGATCGAGCCCCGCATCGGGCTCCCTGCTCCGCAGGAAGCCTGCTTCCCTCTCTCTCTCTCTCTCTCTGCCTGCCTCTCTGCCTACTTGTGATCTCTGTCTGTCAAATAAATAAATAAAATCTTTAAAAAAAAAAAAAAAGAAAGTGAAAATATGGGGCGCCTGGGTGGCTCAGTCAGCTGAGTGGCTGCCTTTGGCTCGGGTCATGATCCCAGGATCCTGAGATCGAGCCCTCCATGAGCTCCCTGCTCAGTGGGGATCCTGTGCCTCCCTTTCCCTCTGCCTGCCACTCTGCCTACCTGTGTTTTCTCTCTACCCATCTGTCAAATAAATAAAATCTTAAAAAAAAAAAAGTCCTTCCTTTTAAAAAATAAAGTGAAAATATAAGCCACAGATTGGTTAAAAAAAATACATATTTCTTTTTTTTTAAAGATTTTATTTATTAATTTGACAGAAATCACAAGTAGACAGAGAGGCAGCCAGAGAGAGAGAGAGAGGGAAGCAGGCTCCCTGCTGAGCAGAGAGCCCGATGCGGGACTCGATCCCAGGACCCTGAGATCATGACCTGAGCCGAAGGCAGCGGCTTAACCCACTGAGCCACCCAGGCGCCCAAAAAATACATATTTCTAATGAAAATTAAGGCATAATCAATTTTTTAAATTGCACTTCAAAGGCACTGTCAAGAAAGTGAAGAGATACCCCTACAGAATAAGAGAAAATATTTATAAATTGTGTCTATAATAGTCTTGTATTCAGATTGCATAAAGAACTCTTATAACTTCTTTTTTTTTTTTTTTTTTTTTTTTTTTTAGATTTTATTTAATTATTTGACAGAGAGAAATCACAAGCAGTTGGAGAGGCAGGCGGAGAGAGAGGAGGAAGCAGGCTCCCCGCTGAGCAGAGAGCCCGATGCGGGACTCGATCCCAGGACCCTGAGATCATGACCTGAGCCGAAGGCAGCGGCTTAACCCACTGAGCCACCCAGGCGCCCCAAGAACTCTTATAACTTCTTAATAGGACAACCCAATAAAAAAATAGGCAAAAGGTTAGAACAGATTTTTCTCCAACAAAAACATATGAATAGCCAAAAAAAAAAAAAA
The DNA here is from genome assembly GCF_009829155.1 of Mustela erminea. NCBI lineage: Eukaryota > Metazoa > Chordata > Mammalia > Carnivora > Mustelidae > Mustela > Mustela erminea. Next base: position 30,222,304 of record NC_045623.1, read on the forward strand.
AAACCATATGAATAGCCAATGAAACATTAAAAGTGTTTAACACCATTATCAGGGAAATGCAATTTAAAACCACAAGGAAACCACTAGAATACAAAATAGCTACAATTTTAAAAGACTGACAGCAAGTGTTGACAAGTATGTGGAGCAAGCAGGACTCTCATATTGCTGGTGGGGATGTAAAATGGTATGACTACTATGGAAAATACCTTAGCATTTCTTACAAAATCCAATATTCACTTATCATATGACCAAGCAATTATTCTAGGTATTTACTCAAGAGAAAAATACTTGTCCAGAAAGGACATATATAAATGTATACAGCACTTTATTCATAGTAGCTGAACACTGGAACCCATCCAAATGCTATTAACAGTGGAATGGATAAATAAACTGTATTATAATCATACAATGGATAATAAGCAATAAAACTTAAATACAGTAACAGATGAATCTCAGACACATGCTGAGTGAAAGAAGCTAGACATGAAGGAGCAGACAAAATTATTTGATAATGACATTTACTGCTGTTTCTGTGTACCTTATGGTGTCACAAAAGGTTGCAGTCAAAGTGTCTGCTGGGACTACAGTCTCACCTATAAGCTTGACTGAGGTGGGTTTACTTCCAAGCTCGCTCATATAGTTGTTGGCTGGACTGAATTCCTTTTTGGCTATAGGCCAAGAGGCCTCCCTCGTTTCCTTGACACATGGCCCTCCATTGGATGGCTCATAATATGTGACTAGCTTCCCACAGAATGAGCAGGTAAGAGGGTGCAAGATGGAAGCCAGCTTTTTTGGCAACCTAATCATGAAAGAGATACTCATCGCTTTTGACATTCTTTATCACCTGGTCAAGCCCCCACTCTAGGGTTTGAAACAGTGATGGGATCACCGGGGACCATCTTATATGCCAAACTTTAATGTTTACATGTAATAATGCAGAATAACTAAAAGTTTTATTTTTAGAAGGTTCATTAACTAAAACTCTCATCCTTTCGTTAATGCCTGAAATTTCAGGGAGAGTCAACCCTTCATTTTAAGGGTTTAATTAGTAAAATACTGACTATCAAGGGAGAGTTTCCCTTTGGGCCTGAGTGCTAACTCCTGTATTTTCATACTATATTTACCTAAAATTGGGTATTTGTCCTAAATCCATAATGGGTAAGGAGGGTGGCAAAAAGATAGAAACGGAAACAGGGCAGACCTGGTAAACCCACATAAAACAAAAACAGAACACATTGCAGTTTTCCCTATTATCAGCCAATCTGTTGATACTAGACCAGTTCAGTCTTCTCAGATTATGAGTATGTACTGACATTTTAATTTTTGTATTTTGTTTCTTAATCTTGTTAGATTGTAATGTTTGGGAGTTTTGTTTAAAGTGGCCATGCTTGGAAGTGAATATTACACATTGATTTTCTAAAATTCTCCAATTTTCTATACCCACTCCTGTGATCTTAATTTCATTTCCATGCATTTGCTGATATGGAAGTTGCTGTATAGTTAATGAGTTAATGCATATAACTCCAGTAGTTCCACTTTCCTTCCTCTACAGCAGTTCTACCTTCTCGTGAAATCTAGCCTGTTTTATGTTCTTCTTCTTACATAGTCTCATTGCTACGTGGCCATACTAAAATTCCTTCGTTGAGGTGCCTGGGTGGCTCAATCAGTTAAGTATCTGCCTTTGGCTCAGATCATGATCTCAAGAGTCCTGGGATTGAGTCCCACATTAAGCAGGGAGCCTTTCTCCCTCCCCTCTGCCTCTCCTTGCCACTCATGCTCTCTCTCTCTCTCTTGCTCTCTCTCAAATATAAAATCTTTTTTTTTAATTCCTTCTTTTTGTTCCTTACCACATTCTCCACAAGGGTCAATCTAAACCTTTTCCATTCCTCTAAGCAGATGACTCTTCTATCTATGGAGAAGATTGAGGTTATCCATCCAAAAGCCCTTCTTTTCTTCCCCCCACTTTACTTTCCTTGCATTCACATTCTCTACTTCATATATTAACTCTTCCCTCCTGCCTCAAAGGAGCATTCTTCTCTGGCTAACTCCATCTCTATTTTTTTATTCCATTCTTCAGTTAGATTTGGCTCAGCTGCAATAACAGAAAATCCCCCAAATAACGGGGACTTTCAAAACATGGGTGTGTTTTTTAATCACTAAATTCTACACCTGAAACTAATATTATACTGTATGTTAACTAACTGGAATTTAAGTAAAAACTTGGAGGGGAATAAACAGGTGTTTAAGGTGAAACAGATCCAGAAGTGGGCTGTTGAGAATAGGGCAGCTCCATCAGTTGTCAGGGACTCATGTTTTCTTTCTCACTGCTCTGCCATCCTTAAAGTGTGGCCCTTCTCTTCATTGCACAAACTTGCTGCTTGTAACCTGAGAGTACAGCTTTCCAGGGAGAAAAATAAAGTTAAAGAAAGTAGGGAGGGGCGCCTGGGTGGCTCTGTGGGTTAAGCCTCTGCCTTTGGCTCAGGTCAGATCTCAGGGTACCGGGATGGAGTCCTGCATCTGGCTCTCTGCTCGGCAGGGAGCCTGCTTCCTCCTCTCTCTCTGCCTGCCTCTCTGCCTATTTCTGATCTCTGTCAAATAAATAAATCTTTAAAAAAGCAAGCAAGCAAGCAAGCAAGCAGGGAGGACCTCCTCTTTCCCTATGTCCCTAAAGAGCTACACAACAATTTATACTAACTGGCCAAAATTTAGTCAGCCCCATTTGGCTGCAAGGGAAACTATGAAAGGACCTATTTAGTTGGATGGCCATGTGCCCAATGAAAAATCTGTTTCGTGACGATAAGAAAAAAAAATTGGTTTTCTGTTATATAGATTTGGTGAAGGAAGAACTCATCCTTTCTCACCTCTAACAATATCCCTTTCCACTCCCCTAAAATATATTCTAATTCGCCATACTTCATCCTAAAAGAATACCAAACATCTTCTCTTGATTCTGGTCATTCTCTTCACTGCAAGAAGAACAACAAAATTTATCGCTCTTCTTTAAAATTTAACATTTCTTGGGACGCCTGGGTGGCTCAGTTGGTTAAGCAGCTGCCTTCAGCACAGGTCATGATCCCAGGGATCCAGTCCCACATCCAGCTACTTGCTTGGCAGGGAGCCTGCTTCTCCCTCTGCCTCTGCCTGCCACTCTGTCTGCCTGTGCTCACTCTCGCTCCTCTCTCTCTGACAAATAAATAAAATATTTTTTAAAAAATAAAAATTAACATTTCTTTTCCGCTTATTTCTGATCAGTAACCATCACCTTTAGATAGCTTCCTTGTCTCTGAGTTTCTGTAACGTTTAACAAATACATCTTTACCCAAACCGAGTCTTTCGAGTTTATTAACAAAAAAATAATATTTAATTTCACGAATAAGACAAGAGTACATCGTTACCAAAAAAAAAAGTGTTATAAATAATGCAAACGCCTCCTTCAGTCACACCCATGACTACATTAAGACCAAATATATGAGAGAATGGTTAAAGTTGGAAAGAAGATGCTATTTTCCAATTGGTTTGTGTGAAACTGGGACGAGGGCCCTCCATCACTGCGGGTCCGCCGCCCTCACGACTCTCCCTGCCAGAGCCCGTGCATCTGACTTTCCAGGGCACTGGAGGGAAGACTAGAAACCGTGGCCTCGGGAATCCCAAAGGGCGGAGGCCGCAACGAGATTCTCGTTAGTTCCGGGATCTTCGCTGAAACTGCGAGCGAGACGCTTATTTGACGCATTTCCGGGGCGCCGGAACAGAGGCAGGCCGGGGTGGCCGCGAGCAGGGAGGATGGTGGTGACCAGGTCCGGGAGGCCTCAGGCCACGGTCCAAGCGTTGGCTGAAAACTCCCAGCAGAAGGTAGGAGATCGCAGGGCGGCCTCATTTCTGCCGCTGCTTCTTCACAGAGCGGCGCTTATTTAGGGTGGTAGGGCGGCGGGAAGGACCCGAACTTGTTGCGCGCGCTGCCGTGTCGGACCCAGTGCTAACCCCGTAGCTTCCTCTTCGGTCCTCGCTACGGTTGTTTAAGACAGTCCTTAGCCTGAGGGCGCCTGGGGGACTCAGTGGGTTAAAGCCTCTGCCTTCGGCTCGGGTCATGATCCCGGGGTCCTGAGATCGAGACCCTCATTGGGCTCTCTGCTCGGCGGGGAGCCTGCTTTCCCCCTCACCTCCTCTCACCCCCCGCCTCTGCCTACTTGTCAAATAAATAAATAAAATCTTAAAAAAAAAAAAAAAAACAGTCCTTAACTTGGAACAGAGAGGTCAAGTAACTTGCTCTGGGTAGTTCTTTGTAATGGCAGATGCACAGCTGAGGCCTTCTAACCTGTTAAAACCGTACGAAGGAGGTTTAATTTTGGCTACCAAGTGTGAGTCTTAATTATAATTAGCAGGATTAGAGAGAAGGTTACCGTTGTGACGTGGGGAGCTGGTAGTGGCCCCACAGCACTTTATTCTGGAGTGAGGAAGGCTGCAGTGATGCCTCCTGGTGGCTATCAATAGCTATAGACGTCTATTGGCTCTGACAGAGGGAATAAAACTTGAATTCATTTATGTATGTAAAGGTAAAGGCAGCGACTGATTCTGTTGGTGTGTTCCTAAACACATCTGTGATCAGAGTTAATACTTCCTTTCTTATCTCTTCCCCTGACTGCATATCAGTATGTAGGTCCACCTAGCGTATTTGGTATGTGATACTTCCGAGCAGAAAATTTTCTTCTCAGTTAGTTGTTTTGCTCCCTAAAATTATATCTATGTCTTGGGCGTGGCTAGTGGGGCAGGTCCTGCAAATGCACAGTCAGATCCAGTATATTTTTTGTTTTTATTGTTAAAAATCATGAGTAATGGGTGGTTGTGAGGCAGGGCCTTGCAAATCCAGTGTTAGATCCAGTATTTAGTGTTCAAGTTTTGTTTTTTTCCTTTTAAATGGGTGCTGGTGAGTTTTTTAGTACCGTCTTAAAATGTGTTCATGAGAGGAGTGCCTTAGTTTCAGTCCTGCCTAAATCACAGTGTGTTTATTCTGCTTACAGAATTCTGCTAAAAGAATTCATGCACATCCAAAAAGCAGAAAGGAATGTCTACCTGTTGACCCAACTACTACTGAATCACAAACCACTAAGAAACAAAGTCCAGTCTCTAGAACTCCTAAAACCAGAGAGAGAAAGAGTGGAACTACAGTCTCATTATCTGAAATGAACAAACCATCTGTTGATGGAGAGACCTCTGAAGCAGAGTCCAATTGTTCTTCTGTGTATGAGTGCCAGGATTCCATTTTAAGAGTAACTAGGAGGCGACAGATCTTAGTTCCATGTACCCCAGTGTCCAGTGTTCGAAAAAGGCTTAAAATAACTCCAGTAAATCAGTCTCATATTGAAGAAGACGATGGTGACTCTGAAGCTGAATCACATGTTTCAGGTATTTCTAGAATTGTGCCACCTGCAATAACTACAAATACCAGACGAAGTAAGGCTAAATCTGTAAGAAACCCAAGCCAAGAATTATATGAAGAAGCTATTTCTGATGCTGAGGCATCATACTCAGACATTTCTTCATTTTCTGGAGTTGCAACTATGAGAACGAGAAGTATGCAGAAGAAATTACACACACAAACTGAGGAGAAAGATACTGATACTGCACCAGAAAATGAAAAGCAAATCATAAATACAACTATGAATTCAGAGGATTCAGATACCAGACAAACACCTTGTTTACCAGTGAGATCTCTTTCTCAGATAAATAAGCCAAATTTCTGTAAAAATGAAATGTGTAAAGACTTCGATGATGATTCCTTCCGCAAAAATTCAGAAAAAAAACGAACAGTGCAAAAACGCCAATGTTTTAATATAAGAGAGAAGGAAAAGGCCAATGTTGCACCTCTCAAAGAAATTACAAAGCAGAATTGTAAGAATTTAGATGAAGAAGCCAAGGGAATAGTAGATGAGGAAAAAGAAGTAAGTAAGAAAAATTCTCAGTTGGAGAGCCTTTCTGAACCTCAGGACACTGGCATTCAGCTGTTAGTTTCTCAAAGGCATTCAACCCCCCGAAATAATAAGACCACGTCAGAGCCTTCAAATCTGAACTGTGAGGCTATAATAAAATCATTAGCTCAAACATTTGCAGTGGTAGAAGTGGACAGATGGAATGAAGAGAGAAAGAGCACCATAAAAACAAGTGACTTGACAGAATTTGGTGATGGTGGTAGTGATGAAGAAGAGTGCACCGTTACAGGTATCAGCGAAGATAGGAATGAAGGAAGGGACGTAGATTCTGAGTGTGCAAACAGACTCTTGAAGTCTGAGCTCCACACATCGCTGGACAAAGATGATTCTGTTCTATTAGTTCTCAGCAGTGACGAAAGCCAGCAGTCTGAAAATAGTGAGAATGAAGAGGACACTGTGTGTTTTGTCGAAAATAATGGTCAAAAGGAGTCTTTACATGGAGAATCAGAAAATATGTCATGTGACCATGCATTGTTTGTAATTGACAAAACTCCTGGATTGAGTACTGATAAACATTTTTACTTGGATGAGGGAGACAAGGCAAGTGAAGTTGCCACTGAGGAAAAAGAAGAGGAGGAAGAGGATGAAAAAAGTGAAGAACCATCAGACCATGACACAAACAAAGATAGTGAGTTTAGTGATGAAGATGACTTACTAAATAGCACAAAGTCTAAACTGTAAGTTTTGCCTTTATTTTTAAAAGTTTTTAAAAATAAAAACTTTTAAAGTTTTAAGTTTAAAGTTTTAAAACTTTTAAAGTTTTAAAAGTTTTTGACACATATTTCAAGTGGCTGATTATCGTAAAAATATAAAATATTAGAGAACATGGAAATTGGGGCGCCTGGGTGGCTCCGTGGGTTAAGCCTCTGCCTTCAGCTCAGGTCATGATCTCAGGGTCCTGGGATCAAGAGTATAGGGCTCTCTGCTCAGCAGGGAGCCTGCTTTCTCCTCTCTCTCTCTCCCTGCCCCTCTGCCTACTTGTGATCTCTCTCTGTCAAATAAATAAAATCTTAAAAAAAAAAGAAAACATGGAAATTGAGAAAACTACTGCCTCACGTTCTTTATGGAAGAACTCTTTTATCCAGCATATCCCTAGTCTGTGGGTGCCTTTATTAGTCATATTTCTCCCACCAGTGATCTATTCAAAATCATCTGTTAAGATTTTCCTGCATAATTGTTAAGGGCAACATAAAAGGGAAGGAAAGGAACTTTTATCTTTTCTCTATGCTAATTGTAGAGTTGAAAAATAGGGAAAAGGTGGAGAAAAATAATCACCTATAATCCTGTCTAGCACCCATTAAAAAATACTGACTTTGGGACTGTTTTTTTAGTTTCTTTTTTTCTGTTTTCAATTTGTTTTTCTTAGACACAGGGCTCTGGTGGTCCTGTACCTAGTGGAAATACATCCTTGGCAAGAGTCTATACATTAACAGATGAGCAGTTTTCACTCGAAGCCAATGAAATAAATCTCTGAGGCCAGCCTCAAGCATACTTATTTATTAAAAGGCACACTGTTTCCCAGGATAATTCTAATGTATCTTTTTAGGGTTGAGAATCACTGCTAAACCACTGCAGTAGAATGATTTCACTTTCCGGTAGAGACTGATCAAAACTTTCAACTGCTCAGTTTAAATAAATAATTAGGGAAGAAAGTAACTATATTTGCTTATAAAAAGGACCTTCCAGTAATATAAAAGTAGAAATTCTTACCATATAAATATAACAGGAGCCCAGACCCAACTGGTTTGGTAGATGTGGGGTGTGACTTCTGTATTTTTTAAAATCTCCAGTGAGAAATAGAGATGTTCACTGCTGTTTAAAACTCACTGATTTAGAAGCACTGCCAAATACCCTTATTCATCCAGAAAAACATTCTAAGCTTAGATAACCGGGAAGTTCAGAACCTGTCTTTCTCATTGGTTTTAGAGATAGAGGTTTTGTATGTTTGTTGACTCAACACCTGTATATGAAGTTGAGCTGAATTGCCAGATGTATCTCCTCTTCTCTGCAGTTCTTTTCTTTATGAAGTCTGCTGACATATAGTCTTAATCCTCTTTAAGTTAATCTGAGGAATAAATTTTGATGTGTTCCAAAAAAACTTACTCATTATTTATCCTGGAATTTTCTTCTAAATGATTTTATTAGATTTAAAACATGTGTTTCAGGTTTTCAGAAACTCCATTGTAAAAATAAGATTCCTTTTTTTTTTTTTTGTCATTGGCAGTAAAAGGGTAGAAGAAAAAAGTGATTTTTAAAAAGAACAGTCTTACTTGCTTCCATTTTGATGTGGTTACTTGATCTTTAAGTGATCATTCTCTTTCAGTCTGAAGTTGACAAGCAGCAGCATAGATCCTGGTATGAGTATCAAGCAGTTGGGTGGCTTGTATATTAATTTCAATGTGGACAAACTACAGTCGAAGAAGAGAACCCTGACACAGATCAAGGAGAAAAAGAAAAATGAGGTAAGTTAGATACAGTGTCCTGTTGGGTTTTCATAGAACTAACCAGTCACTTCTAGACATGATTAGTTCTTGGTAAGAGACGAATTTTCCTGCAGTAAAACCATGTTAACCTGCTGTGCTCCTCTTTTCCTCTCAAAGTCCTAGCTATAAAAGATAAAATTGAAAAATAATCAATACAGGGTCTGCATTCTCTTGCATCTACCAGTTATCTTAGGGGATGTGTTTTCTTCTCTTTCTTTGCTTCATTTTTAGTTCATAACAGTTCTGGATGCTGTTAAGAATCTGAAAACTGTGGGTGCTGCCCCCGCCAACTAGGAAAAATACACATGTGCATATATGCATAAAATTGTACATATAATTTCAGAAGGGAATTACAGGGTAGGTAACCTCATCCAAACCCTCAGCTTAAGTCACATGGCATGACTTCCCCAAATCTGTATTCTCTAGCTTTACTGTGCCTCCAGGTCATCAAATTCTCTTGTGCCTGTTGACTGTTTATTGAGATGTGCTCAGCCACTTGACCTCCCTAATTGCCCTCGTTCACTTCCCTGCCTGAACCAGCTACTTCTTTAGTATTCTCAGGGCTGGTTAATGATGCCAAACTCTTTTCCTTTTGCAGTCCATCACTGACCTACCTTTCCGTAGAGGCTGATCAAAGCTGAATCAAGCAGATACTGCTGCTTACATACTCTACTGAGTTCCCTCCTTTTCACCCCACTGTCACTGGCTAGTGCAGGGCTTTATTTCTCATCTAGAATTCTGCGGTAGCCTCCTTACTCTTTTCTTCAAGCCATCCTCTATACTTTTGATAGATTTCTATTTTTTTTTTTTTAAAGATTTTATTTATTCATTTGACACAGAGAGATCACAAGTAGGCAGAGAGGCAGGCAGAGAGAGAAAGAGGAGGAAGCAGGCTCCCCGCGGAGCAGAGAACCCGATGCGGGACTCGATCCCAGGACCCTGAGACCATGACCTGAGCCGAAGGCAGCGGCTTAACCCACTGAGCCACCCAGGCGCCCCATAGATTTCTATTTTTAAAAACAAAAAAGGTACCTGCCTGGCTCAGTCCGAAGAACATGCAACTCTTGATCTCTAGGCTGTGAGTTAGAGCCCCAGGTTGGGGATAGATGCTACTTTAAAATGAAACGAAACACAAACCTGACTATGATATTCTCCTGTTTAAGTCCCTTAGAACATTCAAGGTGCTTCTCTTCCTTCAGCTCTGTCCTCTCCACCACCTTCTCTGCACACTTGTGATTATTTCCCTAAGATTCCAAAATATATCACTTCAGGTTTGACAGGTACTGCTAAATTGCCTTGCATTCAGGTAATGTGAAGTCCTACCACAGTTAATCCTTGCTCTTTTTCTTTACATTGTGACCAGCACTGGGTATTATATTTTTGTTTGTTGTTACTGGTGCCTCGTGGCTGTTTTTATTTGCTGTTGATCATCTTTTTGTGTATTTATTAGCTACATGTAAGTGTTCTGTGGAAGATGCCTATACTTTTGGGGGTTCTTTTTCATTTTTAAGTGATGCATTTTTGGAATCTTACAGAAAATAATCACAAGTGTGCAGGGATGATGTTTACAGTTTTCAACAGATAAAGGTTTGGAGACTTAAAACCAAATGTTAGAAGAAGAATGTTAGTGCATAACAGCTATTAAAAAGAATGAAGTTGATCTGTGTATGAATTGATATTGAAAGAAAATCTAAGACTGTTGAATTGCAAAAAGCAGATTTATCTAGATAGATGTATAAGTTTAATCAAATCTATTTCATTGTACATATTAATAATAGAGTCTTCTCAGATCAGAAGCTGTTTACCAACATCAAAAGAACTTATTAAAGACTAGTTAGGGTTGTTTGTTTTCAGAGATTTCAAGAGCCATTACAGTATTTGTTCCTGTTGATTTTATTTTCCAGTTGTTTGGCTGGTTGTAAGCCAATAAATACAGGTTAGACACATTAATGTAAATCTGATACATGCTGATTCAGTTTAGAAAAAGAAATGTAAGATGAAGTTTCCTAAAATAATCTTTTCAGTTTGCCTTCTAAAGCATTTTTATTATGATACAATTTACAAACTTAAGGACCAAAACAACTTTGCAGTGGTATGGTTGTGCATAAAGAGGGTTAATATATTTGGAGTAGTCTTCAGTGTGGGAGATATTTCTCTTTTAAGGCAAAAAAGGATGGAAAAAATTATGATATTCTGATATTATTTTAAAAACCACTTTAATATTTTTACAGCTTTTGCAGAAAGCCATTATTACTCCTGATTTTGAAAAAAACTACTGTGTCCCACCATACAGTGAATCAAAGCATCAACTTCAGAAAAAGCGCAGAGTAAGTATAGTGACACTCATTATTTAGATTATTGAGGTGCATTTGACTGTATATATTCAGCTTATACAACATAGTTGTATAACATAGTTGTAATTTAAAAATATGTATTTTCAGGGCACCTAATTAGCTCATTTGGTAAAGCATGTGACTTGTAATCTTAGGGTTTTGAGTTCTAGCCCCATGTTGAGTATAGAGATTACTTTAAAAAATAAAATATTTTTTAAATAGTAAAAATAAAGTCTTAAAAAAATACATATTTGTAAAGAAAGATATCACACATTTAAGGGCCCAGAAAATCAAGTTCCATAAACACTTTTTTTTTAAAGATTTTATTTATTTATTTTAGAGACAGAGTGAGCAAGAGAGGGAACACAAACGGGGGGACTGGGAGAGGGAGAAGCAGGCTTCCTGCAGAGCAGGAAACCTGATGTAGGGCTCAGTCCCAGGACCCTGGGATCATGACCTGAGCCGAAGGCAGATGCTTAACCAAGTGAGCGACCCAGGTGCCTCCATAACATGTGTTATATAGATTTTCATAAAGTGCACCAAGTGGTGCACATAGAGGACAGCTCCCCACCACCCCCGCTTTCTTAAAAATAAGTGACAGCAAGCATATAAGGTCCTTGTCCACACTTGGCTTATAGTACTTTTCACCAAGAGCTAAGAGCTCTTTTGCAGGCCTTTGTAGGGAGCTTAATGTAGCCACCTAAAAACCTGGGTGTCTGTAGTCTGCCCAGTGAGAGGATAGGAAACTTTTTTTATTTTTTTAAAGTTGGGGGTTGGTTCCGTCTGCCATTTCAAATAGTAATTGTAAAGAAGTTATCAAGAGAGTTTGAGGGAAATTGGAAGGTGGTACCCCAGTAATGTATCATCACTAATATGGAGCATGCTGGCACATGATTGACACTCCATATGTTGTATGAATGATTTAAAAGTAAGTAAATAACTTGCTAGGAGTTTCCCAAAAAATAGAACTTATTTTTAAATTTTATAAATAATACAGATTTCTGGACTTGTTGGAGTGACTTTGAGTCACACTGAATGAAATTATTAATATTCACATATAAGCTCCAGAAGTGAAAATGTTTCTATACATTATCTCTTGTGTAGGCTATATTGCCCAATAAAAATTGAAGCTGTATATTGTTCTCCCAGGAAGTCAGCAGTTTTTTGTGTTGTTTTTTTTTTTTTTTTTAAGATTTTATTTATTTTACTTGAGAGGTATAGAGCACAAGCTGGGGGAGCTTAACTGGTACCTCTGCAATTCACTACGTAACTTGCTTCTGCAGGTTACTAAGATTAAAAAAAAATTTTTAAGGAGCTCTCATTTATGAAACTGATAATACTATGCCTAATTTACCAAAGAAAACACTGTGATATAATTTCTTTTATGAAAGTGAATCCGGGGGCACCTGGGTGGCTCAGTGGGTTAAAGCGTCTGCCTTCCGCTTGGGTCATGATCCCAGGGTCCTGGGATCGAGCCCCACATCGGGCTCTCTGCTCAGCAGGGAGTCTGCTTCCCCTTCTCTCTGCCTGCCTCTCTGCCTACTTGTGATCTCTGTCTGTCAAATAAATAAATAAAATCTTTTTTAAAAAAAAGAACAGAAAAAGGTGAGTCTGGGGACTAATCTATTCTGTTAAGTAACCTCATTTGTTTTTAATTCATGAAGTTTTTGTATATATTAATTTTGAAGGGAATGAGGTATAGTTTATACATTGCTTATTAACATTAGAATTCTCTGTTTAATTATTTTTGAAATCTGAATTTCAGAAAGAACGACAGAAAACAGCAGGTGATGGCTGGTTTGGTATGAAAGCTCCAGAATTGACAGATGAGTTAAAAAATGATCTCAAAGCACTGAAGATGAGAGCTAGCATGGACCCAAAAAGATTTTATAAGAAAAATGATAGGGATGGCTTCCCCAAGTACTTCCAGGTATGAATAAACAATAATGGCAGTGATGTTCTGTAGATTTTAGTTTGGAAAGCACTGTAGTGTTCTTTCTGTTTACTCTTAACATAGGTGAATATTTATAGTGCACATCTGCTTGGGCTGTATAATAATGAGCAAAACCCAATTCAGACAATCTTTTGGCTACCAGCTTGTAATGGCATTCCATATAGAGGGAAGGTGCTGCAGATGGTAACTAAGTTTCCAGGTCATACCTCTAAAAGTTTTGGAACCTCTAAGTTGGGTATACCATATATGAATAGTAATAGCCTAACAGCAAGAATCCTTACATGATGGAAGAGAAAATAGGGAATCATTTGCACCATACTCTTCTCCAGATACGGGGGCATCCCCAGGCAAATGCTGAAAATAAGTTAAAAGTTGGTTTCCAAAGTGTTTCCAGATGAAAAATTCAGTTGATTCCCCCTCATGTGGCTGTCAGCTTCATTCTGTTCCTTCTTCTCACTTCTTACTTAATTACTCTAATAGTCATTCACCTCCAGGTCTCCTCCCCTTCTAGTCCATCCTCCACATTGTAGCCAGTTACCTGTTGTTTTTTTTAAAAGGTAGTCTGTTCATGATACACCTCTGCTCAGTGATATCACAGGTAACATTCAGTGATACCTTCAGTGATTCTTTATGACCCATAGAGTAGAGTCTGTATGGTCTGCACTCAGACCAGCTCCCCAGCTCTTCTGTCACATTGCCCTCTTAAGCTCCGACACACTTGGAGGGAACCTTGACCTCCCTTAGGTAGAGTTGGTTACACTTTTTTTTTTTTAGGGCATCTATAGTGTTTTGCTCAGCATAATAATTATTTTATGCTTTAATCTTTTAGTTACTTGTCTGTGGATTTTTCTTAAGACTATGGGCTCCCTGCTGGCAGGGACCAGATATTCTTTGTCTTTATTTCCCAAACACTTAGCACAGTACTTGGCACATGGTGCCCTGGCACATGGTGGACACCGAATGTTTGAACAAATGCAGAGTGGTTCCTAAGAAAGTTCTGAGAAAGTTCTTACCTAGGAGATCAAATAGGTGTGGAGTAGAGTTTATGTATCAATTTTATTAAATTGGGAAACTAAAAAAAGAACTGATATTCTCTGTCCCACTTTTCTAGTTACACTATTCATCAAGAATTTACTGTCCTGCCTAGCACTAAATTATATAAGAGGATTTTTGGCTTTACTATAAATTCTAATGAAATGTCATTGTAGGAGCCAGTGCCAGTTGAAGAGGTGACTTATTTTTGTTTTAAAAAATGGCAAAACTAACTTTTTATGTTGGTATCATTTAAGTTGGATTTTTCATTCTTTGCTATAAATATACTTTGTTAGAGCTACCCTGAAATGTGAAAGCAACTTAGCTTTCAAGTATTGCATGACTCATTTCTATCAATCGCTCATAGATTGGAACCATTGTTGACAATCCAGCTGACTTCTACCATTCACGAATTCCCAAAAAACAAAGGAAGAGAACTATTGTGGAAGAATTGCTGGCTGATTCTGAGTTCAGAAGGTAAAGGAATTTATGTCTTACTTTGTGTTATGTATGTTTTCCTTTAGAATATACATAAACTTTAAATCTTCAGGTAATTTTTAAATGGCTTTAGCACAGTGTCTCAACAGCACTATTTACATTTTGGATGGGATAATTCTTTATTAGGAAGAACTGTCCTCTATCCACTAGGTACCAGTAGCACCCCATTCCCAATTTGTGACAAAAATGACTGCCGAGGGGCACTTGGGTGGCTCAGTTAGTTAAGTGCCTGCCTTTGGCTCAGGTCATGATCTCAGGGTCCTGGGATTGAGCCCCACATCAGGCTCTCTGCTCAGCAGAAAGTCTGCTTCTCCCTCTCCCTCTGCCTGCTGCTCTGCCTGCTTGTGCTCTGGCTCTCTGTCAAATAAATAAATTAAATCTTTTTTTTAAAAAATGACTGCTGACATTTCTAGATGTCCCCTGAGGGGCATAAGCATTCTCAGTTTAGAACCACTGCTTTAGATGGAAGCTTGAAAACATTTGACTGACTAGAGGAGAATGAGCCTGCAAAGGAGACTAGGAAAGAGTGGCTAAGAGGCTATTAAGAAAACCAGGATGGCTAATATCACAGAAGTCAAGGAAGGAGAATGTTTTGAGCAGATACAAACAAACTAGAGGGAGTAATTAAGAAGAATAAATGCTGCTGAGAGATCAAACTGGGTGATGGGCATTAAGGAGGGCAGGTGATGTAATGAGTACTGGGTATTACATACAACTGACGAATCACTAAGCTCTACCTCTGAAACTAGTTATACATACTATGTTAATTGATTGAATTTAAATAAAATTAAATTTAAAAAAAGAAAACTAAAACTTTGGATATACGTGGAGGTCAAAACATTCTTGCCGGGAGCGATGAGGAGGAAACCAGACTAGAGAGGATTGGAGAGTTAGTTGAAAATTAAGAAATGAAGACAATTCTTTGAAGTTTGAGAAGAGGGGTGCCTGGGTGGCTCAGTGGGTTAAAGCCTCTGCCTTCGGCTCAGGTCATGATCCCAGGGTCCTGGGTTCGAGCTCCACGTCGGGCTCTCTGCTTGGTGGGGAGCCTGCTTCCCTTCTCTCTCTGCCTGCCTCTCTGCCTACTTGTGATCTCTGTGAAATGAACAAATAAAATCTTTAAAAAAAAAAAAAGAAAAGAAAAGAAAGAAATGAAGTTTGAGAAGAGGGAAAGGGCAAGGCCAGTAGTGGGTGTGGAGTTAGAGGATTTTATTTTTTTTAAGATGGGAGCATTTAGGAATATGTTTAAATGTCCTTGAAGCAGGTATGTATATATTACAGGAGATTTAAAAGCATGCTTCATATAGAAACCCTTGTGGAACTTTGAGATTAGTTTAATAGCAAAAATGAAAAGATTATAAAGGTTTTAAAAACTGTCAGCATGGAAAACAAATTTAACACAAATGTTATGTAAGCTATTTATAATTAGTATGGGTAATGGTAAAAATTTTAGAAATAAGCAATCTTCTTTCCTTACTTATTACTCTTTCCTTGGAAATCTCATCCCCTACAGGGCTTTAATTATAATCTATATACTCTTGGCTTCGAAATGCAGTCTGTCTAATCCAGATTGCTCCTGAGTCTAGGCCCACATATCCAGCTGCTGCACCCTTCCAGTACAAGCTAGTCCTGTCCCAGTGCTCTGTATCTCATGACTAAATAGTATCACTAACCACCCATTACCAAGTACTTAACACCTCCTCCTCTAGTCCACATTCATTCTGTCAGTCTCTCCTATTTTCCTGTCTCAAGCCTGTTTTATTCTCCATCCCCACACAGGCATGGTGCAAGCTGAGTAAGTCTTTGTTTACTAAGTGTTAACCGTATGTTCTGGTTAAAAATGGATCTGTATTCTGTAATCTTGAGGATAGTAGTCTCAGAAATCACAGCAGTGCTGATAGTGCTTTCACTAAAAAATAATGATGTGAGGAAGTTGGGGGTGTAAACTATAAATTTTGTAGAATGAGACTCGTAAAATTGTGAATTAGAGGTAGTGTTCTTAGTTCATTGTTCCCATACTTCAGTCACTGAGTATCATTTTCACAATGTTTGCATTATGTGTGCATAATGCATATTAGTGTGTGCTGCCTGCTTTATTTTAAAAAGAAACTTTATATTGCCTACTGTAAATGGGTTTGTTGGCTTACAATTTTTATAATGTGCATGAAGATAAATACATTGCTTAAAGTGAATATTGTCTGTCACCTAAATTTATGTATCAGACTCTGAAACACTCTACTAGCCCATCTCCTTGCAATGTTTTAATTCCTTCTACAACATTCTCTTTAAGAGGTTTCTGGCCTCTGAACAAACACTTTGGGACAGGGAAATTCAGTAAACATACTAATGTGTCCTGTGTTCATGAGTAGGAATGCCTTGGAACAGAAGAAGTAAGTGTAATATACAGGAGAAAACGCGATTTTCTGTGTTGTATGTGGTTTTTGGTTTTGTTTGTTGGGGTATAGTTGACTTACAGTGTTTCATTAGTTCCGGGTATGCAATGTGATTCGACAATTCTCTACATTATAAAATTCTCACTACTACAAGCGTAGTCACCATCTGTTACCATACAGTGTTGTTGCAATATTATTGACGATGTTGTCTATCCTGTGTTTTTCGTCTCCATGACTTATTTTATATATCTGGAAGTTTGTACCTCTTTATTCCCTTCATCTGTTTCACCCAGCCCCCACCTCTGGCAACTACCAGTTTATTCTCGGTCTCTCTCTTTGACGAACCTCCATACTGTTTTGGCACAACCATTGTGGTTCCCACCAACAAAAGCATAAGGGTTCCTTTTTCTCCACATCCTCACTAACACTTGTTACTACTTTTGATACTAGGCATTCTAACTATTTAAGAGTCTGTTTTTTGTTTGTTCATCTGCTTTTTAGATTCCATTTATAAGTGAAATCATATTGTCTTTCTCTGTGTGACTTACTTCACTTAATATCCTCTAGGTCCATCCATGTTGCCCTGAATAGCAAGATTATATGGCTCAGTAATATTCCAGTGTGTGTGTGTGTCTGTCTGTATATGTCTGTCTCACATCATCTATTGATGGGACACTTGGCACTTGGGTTGTTTCTAAATCTTGGCTATTGTAAATAATGCTGGAGTGCATGTATCTTTTTGAGTTAATGTTTTTGTTTTATTTGGGTAAATACCAGGTAGTGGAATTACTAAGTCATAGTGTATTTTGGGGTATTTTTGTTATTGATTTTTTGAGGAACCTCCATACTGTTTTCAACAGTGGGTACACCAATTTACTTTCCTACAAAGAGTACATGAAAGTTCCCAACTTTTCTCCAAATCCTTGCCAACATTTGTTACTACTTGTATTTTTGATACCAGCCATTCTGACTGGTATGATGTGATGTCGCACTGTAATTTTGATTTGCATTTGCCTTGTGATTAGTGATGTGGAACATCTTTTCATGTGTGTGTTGCCCTTTTCTGTATGTCTCTGGGGAAATACTCAGGACCTCTGACTATTTTTTAATCAGACTGTTTGGAGGGGTTTTTTGTTTTGTTTTATTTTTTGATGTGAGTTGTGTCAGTTACTTATATATTTTGGATAGTAACTCCTTATCAGATTATCATTTGCACATAAATCTTCTCCCATTCAGTGGGTTGCCTTTTTGTTTTATTGGTTTCCTTTGCTCTGCAAAAACTCTTTTTTGCAAGTAGTGTAGTCCCACTTGTTTATTTTTACTTTTGTTTCCCTTGCCTGGAGAGACATACCTATCAATATTTTGCTAAGACTTACATCCCAAGAGATTGGTGCCTATGTTTTCTTTTAGGAGTTTACTGTTTTAGGTCTCACATTTGGGTCTTTAATCCATTTTGATTTTTGCATATGGTGTAAGAAAGTGGTCCAGTTTCATTCCCTTGCATGTAGCTATCCTGTTTTTCCAACACCATTTATTAAAGACTATTTTTCTCCATTGTATATTCTTGCCTCCATTGTCATAGATTAATTGGCCATATAAGCATGTGTTTCTTTCTGGGCTCTCTTCTGTTCCACTTACCTGTTTTTATACCAGTACCTTACTGTTTTGATTACTATAGCTTTGTAGTATATCTTGAAATCTGGGATTATGATACCTCCAGCTTTGTTATTCTTTCTTAAGATTGCTTTGGCTATTTGAGGTCTTTTATGGTTTTGTATAAATTTTAGGATCATTTGTTCTAGCTCTACAAAAAATGATATTGTGATATTTTGTTAGGAATTGCATAGAATCTCTATATTGCATTGGGTACTATGGACATTTTAAGAGTATTAATCCTTCCAGTCCATGAGCTTGATAATCTTTCCATTTGTATGTGTTGTCTTCAATTTTTTTTCATCACTGTCTTACAGCTATCAGTGTACAGGTCTTTTCAGTCTCCTTAGTTAAATTTATTCCTAGGTATTTTATTTTTTTCTGATACAGTTGTAAATGGATTGTTTTCTTAACTTCTCTGCTACTTTGTATAGTGTATAGTGTATAGAAACACAGCATTTCTGTATATTAATTTTGTATCCTGCAGCTTAACTGAATTCATTTATTCTGATATAGTTTTTGGCAGGG
Source organism: Mustela erminea (assembly GCF_009829155.1). NCBI lineage: Eukaryota > Metazoa > Chordata > Mammalia > Carnivora > Mustelidae > Mustela > Mustela erminea. The sequence continues at coordinate 30,241,159 of NC_045623.1, forward strand.
TCTTCCGGGTTTTCTCTGTGTAGTGTCATGTCATCTGTAAATAGTGACAGTTTTACTTCTTCCTTCCCAATTTGGATGTCATTTATTTTTATTTAATTGCTGCATCTAGGACTTCTGGTACTGTATTGAGTAAAAGCAGTGAGAATGGACATCCTCGTTTTGTTCTTAATCTTAGAGGGAAACCTATTGGTTTTTCACCATTATGATGTTAGCTGTTTATTTTTCCTATGTGGCCTTTACTGTGTTGAGGTATGTTTCCTCTAAACCCACTTTGTTGAGAATTTTTAAATCATGAATGGATGTTGTACTTGGAGTTTTCTTTAAAGGGGGTGGTGCAGAGGGAGAGAAAGAAAGAATCCTAAGCAGGCTTCATGCCCAGCAAGGAGCCCAACACAGGGCTTGATCTCACTACCCTATGATCAGGACCTGAGACAAAGAGTCCAACGCTTAACCAACTGAGCCACCCAGGCACCCCAACAAATGTTTTTTTGATTTGTGGTTGTTTTTTGTTTGTTTGTTTGTTTGTTTGTTTTTGAGATGATCATGGGGTTTTATTCTTTTTCTTGTCAGTGTACATTGATTTGCAAATATTGTACTGCTCTTGCATGTGTAGATTAAATCCCACTTATCATGGTAAATTATGTTTTCAATGTATTGTTGGTTTGCTGATATTCTTTTTTTTTTTTAAGATTTTATTTATTTATTTGACAGACAGAGATCACATGTAGATGGAATGGCCAGCCGAGAGAGAGAGAGAGAGAGAGAGAGAGAGAGAGAGAGAGAGAGAGAAGGAAGCAGGCTCCCTGATGAGCAGAGAGCTTGATGTGGGGCTCCATCCCAGGACCCTGGGTGGGATCATGACCTGAGTGGAAGGCAGAGGCTTTAACCCACTGAGCCACCTAGGTGCCCCATGTTTGCTGATATTTTATTGAGGATTTTTGCGCCTGTGTTCATCAGGCATATGACCTGTAGTATTTTTTGTTTTGTTTTTTTTTTGCAGTGTCTTTGGCTTCAGTATTAGAGAAATGCTGGCCTCATAAATGAATTTGGAAGTTTTCCTTCGTTTTCTATTGTTTTGGAGTAGTTTGAAAAGAATAGGTATTAACTCCTCTTTTAAATGTTTGGTGGAATTCCGCTATGAATCCATCTGGTCTTGGGGCGCCTGGGTGGCTCAGTGGGTTAAGCCGCTGCCTTCAGCTCGGGTCATGATTCCAGGGTCCTGGGATCGGGCCCCACATCGGGCTCTCTGCTCAGCGGGGAGCCTGCTTCCCCCTGTCTCTCTGCCTGCCTCTCTGCCTACTTGTAATCTCTCTGTCAAATAAATAAACAAAATCTTTAAAAAATTAAAAAAAAAAATCCATCTGGTCTTGAATTTTGTTGGGAGTCTTTTGATTACTGATTCAGTTTTGTTAATAGTAATAGATTTCAAATTTTCTATTTCTTCCTGATTTAGTTTTAGAAGATTGTCCATTTCTAGCAACCCATTTTTTTTCTAGGTTGTCCCAATTTGTTGGCATATACTTTTTCATAGTATTCTCTTGTAAATATTTGTATTCCTGTGGCATCTTTTAGTTCTTCATTTCTGATTTTGAGTTCTCTCTTTTCTTGATGAGTCTGGCCTTTTTTTTTTTTTTTTTTGAGTTTTTGTTGTTGATGTTTAAGATTTTATTTATTTATTTGTCAGAGAGAGAACACAAACAGGCAGCGTGGTAGGCAGAGGCAGAAAGAGAGGCAGGCTCCCCGTTAAGCAAGGAGCCTAATGTGGGACTCGATCCCAGGATCCTGGGATCATGACCAGGGCCGAAGGCAGCAGCTTAACTGACTGAGCCACCCAGGCATTCCTGGCTTTTTTGTTTTTTAGTCTCTATTTTATTTCTGCCTTAATCTCACTTTTTCCATCTTTCTACCAGCTTTGGGCTTTGTTCTTTTCTAGTTTCTTTAGGTCTAAGGCTAGATTGAAGTTTTTCTTGTTTATTGAGGTAGGCCTATATCACTGTAAATTTCTCACATCCATTTTTGCTACATCCAGAATTGACCGTTTTCATTTTCATTTGTCTTCATGTATTTTTTTTTTTGCTTTCCTTTTTGATTTCTTCATTGACCCTTTGGTTGTTTAGTAGTATGTTGTTTAGCTTCCATTTATTTATGTTTTTTTCCTTATAATTTATTTTGTTTCATATCATTCTTTAGAAAAAATGCTTGGTATAATTTCAGTCTTCTTAAATTTATTGAGACTTGTTTTGTGGGCTAGCATGTGGTCTGTCCTAGAAAATGTTCCATGTGCACTTGAAAAAAATATGTATGTATTCTGTTGTTTTTGTTTTTTTTTTTATCCTTAAAGGTTTTATTTTTTTTTTTTTAATTTCCAGCATAACAGTATTCATTATTTTTGCACCACACCCCGTGCTCCATGCAATCCGTGCCCTCTATAATACCCACCACCTGTTGTTTTTTAACGGAACGTTCTCTTCGTATCTGTTAATTCCGTCTCATCCAATGAGTCATCAAAAGCTATTGTTTCCTGGTTGATTTCTGTTTGGATGACCCATCTATTGATGTAAATGGGGTGTTAAAGTGCCCTACTGTTGTATTACTGTTTGCTTCTCCCTTCATATCTGTTAATTTTTGCTTTTTTTAGGTGCTTCTATGTTGGATGCATAGAGATTTACTGTTTTTATATCCTCGTTTGAACTCTTTATTATATAATGCCATTCTGTGTTTCTTGCTATAGTCTTTGTTTAAAGTCTGCTTTGCCAGATGAAAGTAGTGCTAACTGGCAATTTTTTCCCCACTGCATTTGCATGGAATATCTCCTTCACTTTCAGTTTATATGTGTCTTTAAGCCTGAAGCGAACCTCTTGTAGGCACCATATAGATGAGTCTTGTTTTTGATTCAGTCAGTCCCCTGTGTCTTTTGATTGGAGCATTTAGTCTCTTTACATTTAAAATAATTGCTGTTAGGTCTGTAGTTACTGCCATTTTAATAGTTTTCTGGTTGTTTTTGTAGTTTTTCTGTCATTCTCGTGCTCTCTTCTCTTTGGGTTGATGGCTTTCTTTAGTATTATGTTTGGATTACTCTTTATTTTTTATGTATCTATTATGGTTTTTGATTTATGGTCACCATTGGATTCATATGTAACATCCCATGTGACAGCAGTCTGTTACTTTGTTGTCACTTAAGTTCGAACACATTTGATTTGGTTTTGTTTCATTTTCAATGTAATCTTAGGTTTGTTAGAATGTAAATTATGCTGGGTTCTTGTAGGATTGAGTGAGCTGTTAAATTGTAAAAGGATTATTAAATAGCTTGTTTTAAAGAGAGTGTCAGCTAATTCTGAGCTTTAGTAATAACAGATTCATATAACACAGTGAAAGTGGTCAGAACAGTTTTATAAAGTTAAAGAATTCTTAATTTTTCCAAATCAAACTACTCGTGAGCCCTTCTTTTGAACATGTGTGGACTACACTTATCAATTTTACCATAATGGCAGTTAAAATTAAGAAACTTTAAAAATATTTGTTGATTCCTTTTAAAATAAAATATCCTGTTACAAATTGACATTTTCATGAACAAAACAAAAATGAGTTAGTGCAAATCTCTCTAATATCTAGCTTAAAGATATTTAGAGCCTCATACCTGCTTCTGCATCAGTCTGTTTTTACATTTTCATCCTATAAAAGTCTTTAAAGCATTTGATGTCATCTGGTAACTGGTTATGGTACATGGTCCTCTAGTGGTTGAAAGTCTTCAAAAGCCTCTCTTATAGTTGCCATTTTTTTCCCCTCACTAAACTTCAGGCTCTGTGAGGGTAGGGGTTATGGTTGTCTGGTTTACTACTTAGTCCCCTAACTCCAAATATGGCTCCACATGGTGGAATTTAGTACAAATATGCTAAGATAGTGAAAATGCAAATAATTTTTTGAGATTTAGATGTTACACCACCTCATCACCACCCCTATTACATTAACTTCTGTTGTCATACTTTAGAACCTAAAAGTTTGGTTTTTCTTTTTAGATATAACCGAAGGAAGTACTCAGAGATCATGGCTGAAAAAGCAGCGAATGCAGCAGGAAAGAAGTTTCGAAAGAAGAAGAAATTTCGCAATTAAGATTCAGCAATCAAGCCACAGTATTTTATATCTCCCTTTATTTACTCAAGATGTTTTGAAAATTAACAAAATCACACAAATTAATATAGACCGGCCCTGTTTGAAAAAAAAGTTGACGTGAGGGAGAATCGACACATATCCCTTGGGGTAAAAGCAGGGGTGTCTACGAAAGACCCACCCATGCTTAGACCTTTTGAGGGAGAAAAAGGAAAACCTCGACCATTTTAAGATGAATACCATTTTTGTAAAGTTTCAACACTTGGTTATTTAAAGAAAATTGAATTAAAAACATTTAGAAAGTATAGTTTGTTAACATATACAGAATGCTTTAGAATTACATGACCAAAACTAAACAATACTGTAGGCCATGCTTGCATTTTGTGTGAGTGTGTGTTTTTGTGTGTAGTGGGAGACGGTATTGCAGAAATGCTGTGTGTATGTGTGTGTGTCTGTGTGTGTGTAGATGTAGGTGTAGGTAGAAGGGAGACAGTATACCAGAAATGCCCTTTTCTAAGTTCAGGTCCAGAAAATTGGTGAATCTGGGATACAGAAACCTGCTTGCTGTAAGCATAAAAGTTGTAGTTGAAGCCAAAGTATTTTTGGAGGAAATGTGTGCTAGTATACGACACAAGAAATGAAGCTATATAAAAAGGGCTTAAGTAAAGAAGACTTCCTAGAAAGTTTGGGTTAAGGATGAACAAAGCAAGAGAACGGTTATCTTTAGCAGTTGAAATAGGAAAGATTAATTTTATTCAGAGTCAGTGTTGTGCTCCAGGTGAATTAGGCATAAATAAATTAATTTTAACTTGGCCAGAAATAATTTTAAAGTGGCTCAATTTATTTAATCTCCAATAGCAGTGCACATCCTGACTGATCTGTTTGTGGTACCTAAGGAGTATTGGCAGTTTCTCATAACGCATCTTAGTGGGTTCTTCCTTTAATGTCATTGTATATGGAACCTCTGTTTTCCCAGCAAACTGCTTGGGATTTCAGTAAATTTAAAATTTTGCATTTTTCATTTATTTTTTGGGATCATAACCAGCCTAGTACTAGAACTGACTGTGACATTCATAGGTGAAGTTGGGCAAGTATTTATACCTGTTCTCTTACAGAAAAACTTTTATTCCAAGAATATTAAGTTTTGCCTTCTACTGGGTAAAATAAGGACCAGCTATGAAAGAATTAAATACCAAAACAAGAAGTAACAGTTAGTTTACCCTTTACACATTTCTTCCAGAAGGAGTCATTGTTCTCAGAACATTGCTTCAACTCATGCTACTCTGCATTAAGAACGCTCAGAATTGTTCATCATTTGGTATGATCTCTGTACACAGAAAGTTTGAGGACTTTATCCAGTTTTTCTCAGGGTCAAGGTGTGGATCAACTTCTTACCTACCATATGATTTTGGGATGGTTTCTGACTCACTAATGCTACTGTAGGTTGAATTAGTTGGTACCTGAAAACTGCAGCCATGACATATTTCTGATGTTACAGTTCATATTACAAGCAAAACAACATTAGTGACTTATAGTCTTTGCCACACAAAAAGCAGCATTAGTGCTTCCTGGATTAGAAGGCAGTGCTAAGGAAAGAGAACTGAGTCTAAGCACTAAGTCCAGCTCTGTCCTTAAGCCACCTTAGGTGTATGTGTTTTGAGTATTTACTTTTAGTTACATTTTAACACGCTCTCTTTTGTCTCCAAATTCATTTTAAATTTTATTTCATTATATTCATTTTTGTAAGCCACTTAAATAACTTGGAACAAGATAGAGTTTTTAACAATTACAAAGTACTTAGTGAAATAAGCTGAAATAATTTAACTAAAAATCATTTAAAGTCATCTCTACTAATGTTTATTTTAAGGAACTGAAACTGGTAATACAGCATCTTCATCTCAAATGTGATCTTCAGAAATTTTAAGTCTTCAAAACTAAAGGGTATCAAAGTATAATTACAGGTAAAGGTCAGAAGGAGGTCTTAGTGTTCCCAGTCTTCTATAAATATCTGGATATTTGAATAACAGATGTATTTTCCTTGGTTTTTTAAGCAAAGCAGTTCTCATGAGAAGCAGGTTTTGGTGACTTTTGGCTTGTGTCACTAAAGGTACTCACTGGGACTCATCTAAGGCTTCCTGACTATGAGAAGGTACCCTGACTCCTCAACTGAGAAGCATTACAAAGCATACAGAGTGCTGACATGGTAGAGTGTGTGGACAGAAGAAGGGCCTTCAAAATACCCTAAGAGCGCGAAAGATTTCTGAAACACCCCATCTTGCTGCACAGTGCCTTTAAGACCACTTACTAGAAATTCCTATAACACAACTAGTTTGTTAAGTGAGGAAATGAGGGAGAGGAAAAAGAGGGTGGAAGAAATCAGATGGAACCAGGGTGAAATCAGTAAAATGATTCTGTGAAACTGAGTGTAACAGTTGGTAAAGGTGGGCTCTGAGCTTCCTAGTATCCAAGACAAAAATCAGTTCTGTGTTCACCATTGATAGAAGATAAAACCTAACTGCTTTAGGAAAAAACCATTATTCCTTATTATTAAGACCTGAGAAACTTCTCATGGATCCCCATAACAAGGATGTCTGTTGAGAGGCCTTACTTGGCTGCCCAGAGTTCAATACAATCTTTTAAATAATTTTTTTTTAGATTTAATTTGACAGATCACAAGGAGGCAGAGAGGCAAGGCAGAGGGCAGGGGAAGCAGGCTCTCCGCTGAGCAGAAAGCCTGATGTGGGGCTCTATCCCAGGACCCTGAGATCATAACCTAAGCCAAAGGCAGAGGCTTCACCCACTGAGCCACCCAGGTACCCCTGGAGTTCAATATAACCTTAAATAACTGGAATAAACTTAGGGGATCCCACTCTTAGTAAATTACAAGAAAACATCTAATGACAAAAATGTTCATAATCATTTCTGAGGTATGTACTATTTCAGTTCAATCTCTCCGTCACTGACAACTATTATTCAGAGTGATTACCAGAACATTTTATTGAAAGTTTTCAGTGAAGTTTTCAGTAAGATCTTTCGGAAAATCAGTAAGAGTTGAAACAAAAATGCTTTCTAATAAGCATCTGGCCAATTGAGATGTAAAATGCAGGTCTTTTTATGATTACACAGCTAAAAGTGAGGAAGAAGTGTTTCTAATTTTAAAAGTGAAGAAATAACACTTCCAATTATTAACAATTCCAAGAAGCAGTGTTAGTAGCATGACCTGTAATTAAATATAATAGCAGATCAGTGTTTTATCAAAGAAATGAAACCTCAGTATGAACTTAAATGTGAAGTTAGGTAACAGTGTCTCAAGAGGTCCTGAAGTGGAAAAAAGTTCTCAGTAAATCTTAACATGAATGGTGAGGAAGGCAAAATTATTTTAGATAGAGGTGATGGGTGGTAGACAGTAGATGTTTCAGTTATTAGTGCATAACAAGTTATCCCCAAAACTCTGACTCAAAAGCACCACCATGTTCTTACATATCCTGATTGGCGGGCCAGGGCTTGGCTGGGTGCCTTGTACTCTACAGGGTATCAAATGAGATCACTTGGTGACTCCGCTAGTAGGGGAATTGATCTGGAAGGTTCAAGACACTTACCTAACATACTTAGTACCTTGTAATGTTCTTTTAAAAATAGGAGGACACTGTGAAATTTTTCCTCAGAATAGCACAGAACTGCTATAAAAACAAAAGACCCACATACTTTGTGTGGCACTGAAGGCCACTGAAGGTTCAGTGGACTGAATGCATATTCATTTAGGAAATTCTACTTTTCACCCACCTCCTTCCTTATCCTGAAGGAGAAGGAGTTGCTAACAAGACTGAAGTAAGCCCAAGATACTGGGCTCTGTTTTCACAAATGAAGAGAGTTGCTGTATTAACAGGTCAGAAAACATGTGCTGTCACTTCGTGTTAGGGTGCAGGCCTGTCATCCTCTCTTCCAAAAAAGGTGGGAAGGTGGACTTGGGGCTTTCCTGAGCCACACTTTTTCTACTAAAGGTAAAGGATGATGAGGACATAAGTTGTTCATCACAATTTAGGTGAGAAGTCATGCAGTCAGGGGTCTCTTCCAGCTATGAGCGGAGTGGTGCCTTCTTCCTCAGGACTCTTAATAGTTAGAACCAGAACTGCAAGAGGGACTGGTAAGGCTCAGGCACCAAATCCTGACTTCAGACTCCATGCAACATACTGAAATTCTGAGGTCTGTTCCTTAGGTGTTTTCCAGATCTTTTTTAAAACGACAGGAAAGAAATATGTGCCTATAGTCATCTGTGTGAAAAGAAATGTATGCGGGTTTGTTTAGTCTCTCATTCCTTCCTACACCTACCCAAGCCCCATAACTGAGGGAAGTTCTGAAGAGTAACATATTAAAGTAGAAGTACAGACAAGACACATTGTAGTTAACTAGATTTTTTCTATATCTTAAAGTCTGTGTATTATCAGTAAGACTTATTTTTTCCTTAAATGTATATGTGCACATATGTACACATACATGCAAAAACAGCAGTAGGATGATGAGTATGTCATAGCTTACTTCTGGAATGTGAAGTTCATTAAAACCTTGGCTAATTTATCTACAATCTGCCCTTCCAGCCAAAGCTGCCACTTCTCCCCACTTCAGCCTTCACAACAGGTCATCTCCGCTGCCTCAATGTAGAGGAGACCAGCTATCAAAGTGACATGAATGGGTACTAAACAACTGGGCCAGTGCCTTCCCCATGCTTTGGTGATTGCAACTGCTGCCCTTTTTACATATTTTACCTTTAGAGAGATTCTTGGTTTTCCCTATAGCGAAATCACTATCCTGATTCAATGAAAAATATGTCAATCAAGATGACGCTACAGTTCTCAGTCTCAAATTCAATGTCATCAATTCCAGTTACTCTTATTTCCACTCCGCTTCAGCCAATTGCTATCATTGCCTTAGAATTGTTACTTGAAACTTCAAAGATCAAGATTCTGAATTCTCAGGGTATCCCAATCTGTTAGCCTTCCCTTTTATTTTTTTTTTAAAGATTTGATTTATTCCACAGAGATAAAGAGAATGAGTGGGAGGAGGAGCAAGGGAAGAAGCAGACCCCCTGCTGAGCAGGGGGCCTGGGTGGGGCAGGGGGTGGTATCTGGATCCCAGCACCCTGAGATCAAGACCTGAGCCAAAGGCAGATGCTTAACCAACTAAGCCACCCAGGTGCCCAGACTTCTTCCTTCTAATCCAACCTTGGCTGCACTTTGGAATTACCTGAAGTGGCTTCAATAATAATGGATGCCTGGAGGGGCGCCTGGGTGGCTCAGTGGGTTAAAGCCTCTGCCTTCGACTCAGGTCATGATCCCAGGGTCCTGGGATCGAGCGCCACATCGGGCTCTCTGCTCAGCGGGGAGCCTGCTTCCCCCTCTCTCTCTGCCTGCCTCTCTGCCTACTTATAATCTGTCAAATAAATAAAATCTTAAAAAAAATAATAATGGGTGGCTCAGTGGGGCACCTGGGTGGCTCAGTGGGTTAAGCCGCTGCCTTCGGCTCAGGTCATGATCTCAGAGTCCTGGGATCGAGTCCCGCATCGGGCTCTCTGCTCCGCCGGGAGCCTGCTTCCTCCTCTCTCTCTGCCTGCCTCTCTGCCTACTTGTGATCTCTCTGTCAAGTAAATAAATAAAATCTTTAAAAAAAAAATAATAATAATAATAATAATATGGATGCCTGGGCCCCACCCCCGGAGATTGTGAAGTCCTGATCTCAAGCATTGCACCTGCTCTTACTCTCCCAATCCTCCACCCATCAGGATACATTTTTCCTCCTAACCAGTCTGGACCCAATCAGTCAGACATCTCAAAAAATTCTTTGTATCCCATGGTCTCTCTGTTCTCTACTTTTTTCTGTTACTGTCACCTGTCAGGCCCAGCCAGGGAAACACCCACTATTTCTTAAATGTCCAGATTACTGAGATTTGGGAAACTACCATAAGTTACAGACTCTTTGGCTGGGCTTTCACTGCTGCTCCACAGTTCTTTTATTCAATTCTGATTACTTTCCACCAAATTCATTCAGTCTGAAAGCCAGCCAGTCACCACAAAATTGAGTCTTACAAACTAAGCATCAGGGTACACCAGTGAAGAAGACGTAGTCCCTAAACCCACATTGACTTACCAACTAGCTTCCCAGTAAGGCACTGACCCAAGACAGGATGGCAGGAGAGGGGACAAGTCAGGGTATTTCTGTCTGGCCTTAGATTGGGTTGGGGCTCTGCCATTTCCCAGTCTCCACCAGGCAGCCCTCTGCCACTGAATGGCCCAGGCTTCTGGGTTCTGGTAACACCATCTCCTCCCAAAGACTCTGTGGCACTAAGGGTGACAGGTTTCCTACTTTTCCAATCTCTGGGTTGCCACACTTTTAGCATTTCCATCACCATCAATAAAGAATCCCCTTTATTAAATTCTTTAGAGCAATGCATTTTTCTGCCTGGACCCAGCTGATACATGTCAGTCAAACCAAACTAGTTGATAATGGAGTTTTAAGTCAGTGAGCATACACTGAGTTCTAGGCACACCAGCCACTCTGCCAAATACAGTGAGTTTTTTACCTTTTATATCTGTTCATATGGTTAACCCCACCTAAAATATCCCTTGCTTCTTTCCCACCTAACAAAACACATGACCTTTCAAACTTACAAGAAGCCAGCATTCTGAGCATCTACTCTGTGCAAGGCGTGCTGCTGGGGGTATGTCCCAGGCATCACAGAATTGATAGTCAACATTTCTTCATAAAATGTTTTATCAGATTTTCTCTACTGATGTGTACACTCTTGAAATTCCCATTTGAGTGTTTTAAAAATTGTATTTAACAAACACCTATGTAGCACTTACTACTAGGCACTGTTCTAAGAACTTACAAATATAGTGGGTATTTTTTATATAGCAGGTTTTTATGTAACTGTTTATGCATGTATGTATCTATGAGACATACATATATAACAATTCAGGTAACCTTAGGTAAACCTATGAAGTAGGTGCTACTATTATCTTCATTTTATAAGTGAAGAACAAGAGGCCCAGAGAGTAACCTGCCTAAGGTCACAGAGCTAGTAAGAGTAACTAACACTTTTATTTTAACCTTGCATTATGGCTATCTGCATACCTGTTTCCACATCACCAGCAAAAACTGCTGAACTTTTCCCCTTTGCCAGTTACAGATGTGATTTTTCCCCCAGGTACTTGGGGGAGAGGAAAAAAAAAAGCTATGATTCTCACCTTTCCATGGGATGTAAATGAAAGCGGTATGTCCAACTTCTGGGAAGTGTCCCTCAGAGAAGGGTGACCTTGAAGTGGGGCTCTGTCCCTTTCTCCTCTTCCCACTAACTAGTATGTTGACCTGATGGCAGGGGAGGAGTAGTCTTCTGGTACATCAGGTAAAAAAGCTTCATTTTAAGGTGAAAGAATAAAAAGGAGCCTAGATCTCATCTCTCATGATCAAGTAGTTGCCAAAGCCTGAACTTTCACCTGAGGAAGAAATCTCCATCTGGCCAAATCCATTGTTATTTTGAATTCCCTGCTACTCACACCAAAGCCAATCCTAATTAGTGGGATAATCAGTCCATGGCTCCCTGCCCCACACACTAGGGTGAACTCTTGAAAATGCACTCTGTCCCTCTCACCTTTGTATTTCTTTCCAATGTGGTTCTTTGAACAAAGCTAATGCTCAAAAAAGCATATATCCAGTTGAGGACAAATGAGATTATAAAATATTTTGAAAATACTGATGGATGTAGAAAGCCCCGGGTCAGGTGGAATCACTCCTGGCCTTTGGTCCTTTGAGTCTGTTTGGACCACAGGCAGCAATATGGGAGTGTCTCCCTGCCCTGGGGCAACTCCCTCTTTGTCAATACCTTCCTGAATCCTGCGAATGTGAGGCCAAGCGGTAAAAGAGCCCAGACAGATCTTCACAACTAACACCTTTAATTGTCCCTTCATCTTCATGCTTTTATCCCTGCCCTCTTCCTACCTGCCTCCAAAGAGCAGATGTTTTCCCGTCATTCCTTGGCTAATCTTTTCACCTTACTCCCAGAACATCTTTGCATCTTAATTTTCTCATCTCTAAAATGGGGATAATTATTATTTAGTAGGACTTGGGGAATAATTAAATGGCAAGGGCTAACTAAACTTGTTGGTATCTAGAAAAATGTTACAGGTTTTGCTTTTCCTCTTAACCCTATTTCTCTAGAGGCAACTTGCTTGGTCAAGTAGAATACTTTCTTCTTGTTCTCTTCCTACCTCTCCTGCTGCCTTTTCCTAGACTCTGAAAAACTCGTTCTTTGCCTATCCCTCAAATGTCTGTGCTCTGGGTTTCTCCAGACCCCCTCCCTATTTCCAGCCTCCACCATTTTCTTACCTGGACAACTCCACCTGCCCTGAATTGATCTCCCAGCTTCCAGTCCTGTTCTCCTCCCACCAGGCATCCATACTATAGCCTGAGAGGGGCTGGAAGGCACACATCTAAGCTCACTGCTGCCTCCCCAAAAGCAATTCACAGTCCTTAATATGTACAAGAACTTCAGGACATGCTACTTGCCAAAACCACTATAAAGAGAGATTTTGTTTACATTTCTCCACTTTTAATGAGGGGAGCTCCTAAAATGTATACTTAGGGCTGAGATCCAGCATACAGTGAAATGTAAGGAGTCAATAAATGTTGAATGCAATTCAGAAAAACTTCAGTGGGTAAGCAGTATCAGAGCTGCCCATGTGAAAGGAACAATTTTTTCCCCCTTCATCATTAGTATTGGGTTTTGTTTTCGTTGTTTTTTTTTTTTAACTTGCCTTTTTTTATTACAAGGATAAGATTGGCTTATTATGAAAAAATTCAAACATTAAAATGAGATATAAAGTAAAACAAGTCTTCCCTCCCTTATTATCATTGCTCCTCCTGGTCCAGCACTGTTAACTGTATATGCTTCCAGAAAGTTCTTATGCACACACAATCATAGTAAGGCACATGTTATTACTATTATTATTTGCATTATTTAACACAAGTACAATCACATTTAAACATGCTTATTTTCATATCAGCTTTTTTCATATAATCTGGGATATTTTTCCATAGTGGTATATATACATCCTCCTCAATTTTAAAAGGTCTGCATTGTATTCAATTATACCACTCTACTGTACTTTCGTCAGACAGTTCATTATTTAAAAAAAAATTTTTTTTAAAGATTTTATTTATTTATTTGCCAGAGAGAGGGAGAGCACAAACAGAGGAAATGACAGGCAGAGGAAGAGAAAGAAGCAGTCTCCCGCCAAGCAGAGAGCCCGATGTGGGACTCGATCCCAGAACCCTGGGACCATGACCTGAGCCGAAGGCAGAGGCTCAACCCTCTGAGCCACCCAGGCACCCTATTTTAAAAAATTTTTAACTGAAGTGTAGTTGGCATTTATTAGTTTCAAGTGTACAACACAGTGATCGACAATTCTGTATGTTACACAATGCTCACCATAAGTGTAGTCCTCATCTGTCACCATACATATTACAATATTGATTATATGCTCCTATTCTGTACTTTTCATCCTCATGACTTATTTTAAGATTTTTATTTATTTGTCAGAGAGAGAATACAAGCAGGAGGAACAGCAGGCAGAGAGAAAGAAGCAGGCCGACTGAACAAGGAGCCTGATGTGGGACTCGATTACAGGACCCTGGAATCATGACCTGAGCTGAAGGCAGCCGTTTAACCGACTGAGCCACACAGGTGTCCCCTGTGACTTATTTTAAAACCAAGTTTGTACCTCTTAATCTCCTTTACCTATTTCTCCCATCCTTCTACTCCCAGCAACCACCAAGTTTGTTCTCTGTATTTATGAGTCTGTTTGTTTACAAACAGTTCAGTATTGATAGACATCTAGGTTATTTCTAGTTTGGGCCATTCTAAATATTTATGCTAGATAAATAAATGTCAATTTTTCCACATACACAAAAATGCAAAATATTAGAATACTAAAATAAATATGCATCACAACCAAGTAGGATCCACTTCAGAAATGTAAGAAGGGTTAAATATTAGAAAAATCTGTTAATATATTGCATAGTAATAACAGATCAAAGGAAAAAACCTCCATAGATTACTGACAAGTAGGGATGGTTTCTTAATGTGATAAAGTGTGTGTGTGTGTGTGTGTGTGTGTGTGCATGTGTGTGTGTGCAGGAACACCCCAAAAGCTAACATCATGCTTAGTGGAGAAGCATTCCTATAATGGTCAGATACAGGACAGCTCAGTCTACTATCACCATCATCAGAGAAATTAACATTTTTTGGAGATAATACCAGATGCTATTATAAGAGAAATAATAATGTGGCATAAGAATTAGAAAAAAAAATTATAATCAATTGTGAGTCATATATTTCCAGAAAACACAACAGTCAACTGGAAAAACTACTTTTCTGTCGCTCTTCGCCGGCAAGAACGACCCGCAGTCGAGGTTGAGTGGCAAACTTCTTTATTAGCAATCTTCTACATATCTTGATTCGGGAACCCCGCACCACAATTTCAGCCCCTTATTATAGTCAACATGAATTACAGACAGCCAATCATTATATCACACGATGAATCTAACCACCAATCCAAAGTGCTACCTGTGACCTTATCCCCAAGCATGTGAGCTGCTCGTGAGCATCTACGTGACTCTATTGTTCTATAGATCTTGTGCCTTTCCCATGACTCTTGGTTAATCATATACCTTCCTCATGACTCCTAGCATGGCCTGTACGTCACTCATGAACGCACCCATATTTCTTGGGTTAAACATTTACAGCCATACCTCTCAGGCATATCCGTCTACGTGCTTTTTAGCTCTTGCAACATGGCTCTCCACAGCTCCCCCTTTTTGTATTTTTTGGAGAGTAATTTTAAATGTCAGATGGGCCCATTCAACAATACCTTGACCTCGAGGATTATAAGGAATACCAGTAATATGTTGAATATTATAGCAGGCCAAAAAACTAGCAAAGCTGGCAGAGGTATAGGCGGGGGCATTATCCGTTTTCAACTGCTTTGGAACACCCCAACAAGCAAAGCTACGGAGACAATGGGAGATGACATTTTTAACGTTCTCTCCCCGTAAGGGGGTAGCGCTTACAACTCCTGAGCAAGTATCTACGCTCAAGTGGACATATTTTTGTTGACCAAAGGAAGGTATATGAGTAACATCCATTTGCCAAAGATGATTAGGCAGGAGCCCTTTGGGATTTACTCCATGAGATAAGGAAGGTAAATGAGTTACACAGTTAGTACATGATTTAACTATATCTTGTGCATCAGCTCGAGAAATCTGAAAACGCATTTTTAATGTTTGAGCATTAACGTGCCACTTCTTATGATATTGTTTAGCATCTTCTAGAGCAGAACAAATATGAAATTGAGCAGCGGCATCGGCCAAACGATTCCCTTTTACCAAGGGTCCCGGGAGGTCTGAATGCGCTCTCAAATGTCCAATATAAAAAGGAGCTCCGCGAGAGAGTATTAGATCTTTTAAATTAAGAAGAAGAGAAGAAATTTCTGATTGGCTGATAGAAATGATAGCAGTTTCCACAGCTCTCGTAGCTGCCACTGCATAAATGCTATCAGAAATGATATTGATGGGTTGATTCTGGAATCTCTGTAAAACACACATAATTATTAAGAGTTCTGTCCGTTGAGCTGAAGTAGAGGGAACTACAACTGGAACAACTTCATCTGCTATGACATAAGCGCCAGTCCCAGACTTACTACCGTCCGTAAAGACAGTAGGGGCCTCAGGCAGTGGCTCCACTCGACAAAATTTAGGCCAAATAAGAGCTGTAGTCTTGTGAAAGCCAATTAGAGGATGCGATGGATAATGATTATCAAAAGCCACAGGATAGGCAGTCACTAAAACAGCCCAAATGTCATGTTCATTAGTTAACAAAAGTAATTGGGTCTTATCATATGGTACTATACAAACGTCCGGTAGCTTGCCTAGGATTTGCACGCTTGCTTTGAGAACTTTACTTGCTACCATGGCCACTGCTATAGGATAAGGGGTGATCACTCTAGGAAGAGTATGAGGTAAATAAATCCACAGCAAAGGCCCTCCTTGCCATAGAACTCCCGTAGGAGATCCAGGAGATGGAATTACTATAGCCTGTATGGGCTTCTGTAGATCACATCTATCTGCTGTCGTGGAGGTCAACCTTTGTTCCACCAATTGTAAGGCTTTAACGGCGGCTGGAGTAAGAGTTCGTGGGGAGTCTAATCGAGAGTCTCCAGGTAAAATATCAAATAAAGGTTTTAATTCTGTTGTAGTAAGTTTTATATAAGGTCGAATCCAATTAATGTCTCCTAAAAGTTTTTGATAATCATTTAAGGTACGCAGACAATCACGACGAATTTGTACTGCTTGAGGTTTTACTGTGGTTTTAGAGAGCTGTATACCAAGATATTTTTGTAAATTGCCTGCCTGAATCTTTTCAGGGGAGATGACTAGTCCCCATCTTGCCAACTGTGTTTTAAGACAAGTCAGAGCTGCTGGAAGAAGCTCTTCATCTGGCCCACAAATCAGAATATCATCCATATAATGATAACAAAGGAGATCTGGAAACTTCTCCCGGAATGGGTCCAATGCTCTGCTCACGTACATCTGACATAAAGTGGGGCTGTTAGCCATTCCTTGAGGCAGCACCCTCCACTCAAACCTCTGATCAGGCTCACTATGATTAACTGATGGCAAAGTAAAAGCAAAACGCTCAGTATCTGCCGGATGCAAGGGAATAGAAAAGAAACAATCTTGAATGTCAATAACAATAGATGGCCAATCTTTTGGTAGGGCTGTTACGATAGGCAGCCCCAATTGAATAGGACCCATGACTTGCATTTGTTCATTAATTTGACGAAGATCATGTAATAGCCGCCATTTGCCTGATTTCTTTTTAATTACGAATATTGGTGTATTCCAAGGGGATGTGGATCTTTGAATATGGCCTGCTTTTAATTGTTCCATAACCAGTTCTTTAGCCGCTTGTAATTTTTCTTTGGTTAGCGGCCACTGAGGCACCCAACGCGGCTCTTGCTGTTTCCAGGGTATGCGAACAGCCTCAGTGGCCGCTAGGAAAAACCCTGACCTCCCATAGAAGGCAGCTCAGGATCTCCCTGTTCTTTAGCTCCTAAGCCTTGACCTGGTCTGTAGCCCATCTTCTTCATAATAGCCTGGGAAGCCTCACTATACAATGCACTCGTAGTTAATCTAGCATCCATCTGTTCTAACACATCCCGCCCCCATAAGGAGACAGGAATGGCACAAACATAAGGTTGGAAAACACCCTTATGCCCTTCCTCATCTTCCCATTCCAAAGAAGCAGCACTGATATCTGGGCTAGTAGCCATTCCCAAGCCTCGAAGAGTCTGATTAGCTTTCACTAAGGGCCAAGCTTTGGGCCAATCCAGCTGGTTAAGGATACTTTTGTCGGCCCCGGTATCTAAGAGTCCCCAAAAAAGCTTTCCTCTGACCTTCAGCCGCAACATAGGTCTTTCTTTCATATCCATAGTCAAACATGCCATAGGGGACCCCGTGGAGCCAAGACCTCCTTTCCTAGTCTGTCCTGTAGATGGATAGCGCTCATGAGAACTGGGGAGGATTAATAGCTGTGCAATCCTGTCGCCGGGATTGATAACATTAATGCCTTTAGGGGAGGACACAAGGATCTTAACTTCCCCTTTAAAATCAGGATCAATGACACCTGGATGCACTTGGAGTCCTCACAAGGCAGAAGAGCTTCTGCCAAGGAGGAGTCCTACAGTCCCCTCAGGTGGACCCCCGCTCCAGTCAGATGGCACAGCTTGTACTCCCATAGCAGGGGTTAAGACCACTCGGGCGGTGGCACGGATGTCAAGTCCTGCGGCGCCTGTTGTGGCTCGTCTGGGTTCTGTGGAGGTAGTCTCCCTTGATCCGAAGGTGGATAAGCCCATCTCGGCTTCGTTGGTATGGACATTGCCACCCCGTACATTTGTTTCGGGCCCCGGGGGGCTGGGCCCTTCTTCCCGTTTTTTGAGGTGCCCCAAACATTGGGAGGCAAAGGATTGCCTTCTATATCAGCCACAGAACGGCACTCATGTGCCCAATGATTTCCTTTCCGGCACCGGGGACAAAGCTGAGGCTTAGGGGCGCCCGCAGCGCGGGAAGCAGACCCTTTCCCCCGCTGTGGGCAGTCCTTTTTGATGTGTCCTTCCTGTCCGCATAAAAAACATTTCTTTCCTCCTCTTCCCTGCAATGCTCGCGCAAAAGCGGCAGCCATGACTTGCCCCTGTATAACTGGTCCTGTGATATCCCTGCAGACCTTAATATAAGCAGAGAGCTCTTTAGACTTCCAAGGTCTGATAGCTTCCCGACACCATTTATTGGCATTCTCATAGGCTAACTGCTTTACCAACGGCATAGCTGACTCCGCATCTCCGAACATTCTCCCAGCTACCTGCATCAATCTATCCACAAAATCCGCATACGGCTCATTTGGTCCCTGAACCACCTTAGAAAGCTGACCTTGTAAGTCGCCAGCACCTCTTAAGGTTTTCCATGCCCAAATGGCAGCGGTGGCAATCTGTTGATATATGGCAGGAGGATAGTTAGTTTGAGCCTGTGCTCCGAGATACGGTCCAGTACCTGTCAACATATCCATATTCCATTGAGGATTTCCGGCAGCAGCATTTCTGCGCGCCGTGTCCTGACAGTTGTCATGATTCTGAATTTTCCATTCTAGATATTGTCCCCCACTTAAAACTGCTCTAGCTAGATTGGACCAATCTTCAGGAACCAAGTAAAGCGCCCCCAGGGATTCCACAATGGCTACTGTAAAAGCTGCCTGGGGTCCGTAAGCACTGACTGCTTCTTTAAGCTGCTTAACCAACTTAAAATCTAACGGCTGATGGTATCTATACTGATTCTGGTCCTCTAAGATAGGAAAAAAACCTTTCTCGGGTCCCAGGACTTCTCTCCAGTTAGCAACAATGCAGTCGGAACAATGGCACACTTTAGCACACCCAGGCCGCAAAGACTGTAGCCACTCGGCCGGAGGGGAAGGCGGATGATCCTTTTGTTTAGTTGCAGCGCCGCCAGCGAACTTAGAGTTGCCAGGCAGCTTTGCGGGCACTCGCTCCTTACTTCCTTCCGTATGTTTCCCTTTCGTTTCCCTTTCGGAGATGACTCTTTCAGGGGTGGCTCATCAGAGGGCTCTTCAGAACTATTACTTTCCATATCAGAGGTTCGTAAAGAACCTTCAAGAGACTCTCCCTTCAGTTGTTCTAAAATCTCGCCTCCCTCCTGTATCACCTGTTTCAAGCGCTCCCGCGATGAATGTAAGCATACCTTTACCAATGACCATACCGCAAGAGTTCCGGGAGTAACAGTGGTACTGCGCCGCAACTCTTCCCCGAGATGTTCCCACTGCGGTACGTTCAAAAGACCTTCCTTTATAAACCAAGGGGCAATCTCACCAACCTCCTTCAAAAAATCCCGAGCGGTGTTAGCCTTCAACGGAGTGCCTTGGGCTTTCAACAGATCTCTCAAAGGGCTTTCCATTCTGAATCTGGCTAATTCGTTTCCCATTTCTGAAACGCTCTTCCCTCCGAGGAATTTAAGAGTATAGCCCTTTAAAGTCGTCCCCAGAGAATCTCCCCCGTCTAAAGACAGGACATTGGCATGCACTTTCCCTCTCGTTGCTCTCACCCCAAGCCTTGATCCACGTCCAGAGTCGGGTTCCCGGGTTTCGGCACCAGATGTCGCTCTTCGCCGGCAAGAACGACCCGCAGTCGAGGTTGAGTGGCAAACTTCTTTATTAGCAATCTTCTACATATCTTGATTCGGGAACCCCGCACCACAATTTCAGCCCCTTATTATAGTCAACATGAATTACAGACAGCCAATCATTATATCACACGATGAATCTAACCACCAATCCAAAGTGCTACCTGTGACCTTATCCCCAAGCACGTGAGCTGCTCGTGAGCATCTACGTGACTCTATTGTTCTATAGATCTTGTGCCTTTCCCATGACTCTTGGTTAATCATATACCTTCCTCATGACTCCTAGCATGGCCTGTACGTCACTCATGAACGCACCCATATTTCTTGGGTTAAACATTTACAGCCATACCTCTCAGGCATATCCGACTACGTGCTTTTTAGCTCTTGCAACATGGCTCTCCACACTTTTCCTTTTAAAAAATTGAAATATAATTCACATACCATAAAATTCAGTCCTTTAAAAATATGCAGTACACTGGGTTTTTGTATATGCAGAGTTATGCAATTATCACTGCTTATTCCAGAACATTTCTGTCACTCCCCAAAAATCCCATTAAATATACAGTCACTTCACATTCCCCTTAGCTCTAGCACTTGGCAATAATTAACTTCTGTCTCAATAGATTTGCCTATTTAGGATATTTTATACAAATGGAATCATATAATATGTGGTCTTTTACGACTGGATTCTTTTACGTGGCATAGTTTTCAAGGTTTATCCATGTTGCAACATGAATCAGTATTTCATTCCTTTTTTAATATTGAATAATAATAAATTCCATTGTATGGATGTACCACATTTTGTTTATCCACTCATCAGCTGATGGACGTTTGGGTTGTTTTTACTTTTTGTTTATTAAGAATAATGCTACTATGAACAATCATGTACAGATTTTTGTATTAACATATGTTTTTACTTCTCTTGGGTGTATACCTAGGCATGAAACTGCTGGGTTATATAGTAACTCTGTATAAACTTTTGACTACTTGCCAACTATATTCCAAAGAGACTGTACCATTTTACATCCTTACCGGCAATGTATGAGGGTTCTAACTTCTCCACATCCATGCCAACACTTGCTATTGTCTTTTTTTTTTTTTTTTAAGATTTTATTTGAGAGAGAGAGAGAGGCAGTGCACACACAAGCATTGGGGCAGAGGAGAAACAGACTCCCTGGATGATCGGGGAGCCCAATGTGGGGGTCAATCCCAGGACCCTGAGGTCATGACCAGACACTTAACTGACTAAGCCACCCACACCCCTGTCTTTCTAATTACAGCCATCCTGGTGGATGTGAAGTAGTATCCCATGGTTTAGAACTGAAAAATCATTTTATTTATTTATTTATTTTAAAGATTTTATTTATTTATTTGACAGAGATCACAAGTAGGCAGAGAGGCAGGCAGAGAGAGAAGAAGGGAAGCAGGTTCCCCCTTGAGCAGAGAGCCTAATGCGGGGCTTGATCCTAAGACCTTGAGATCATGACCTGAGCCGAAGGCAGAAGCTTAACCCACCGAGCCACCCAGGTGCCCCTGAAAAATCATTTTAAATAGTAAAATAGTTCAATTAAGATGACTGGATATAAATTTATTTTTTAAAATATCAAAAGCCTTCTTATATACAAGCAATAATCACTTAGAACATATAATGGGAGGGGCGCTTAGATGGCTCAGTCAATTAAGCCTCTGCTTGCAGCTCAGATCATGATCCCAGGGTTCTGGGATTGAGCACTGCATTGGGCTCCTTGCTCAGCAGGGAGCCTGCTTCTTCCCCTATCTGCCACTCCCCCTGCTTGTGCTTGTTCTCTCTCTCTCTCTCTCCCTCTCTGTCAAATAAATAAATAAAATCTTTATTTAAAAAAAAAATATATATATATATATATTTTGTTGAGATCTTGTCTTTCATTATATATATATATATATATATATATATATATAATGAAAGACAAGATCTCAACAAAAAAGAAACTATCTAGAAATAAAGTTAACAAATAAACCAAGATATATATATAGACAGAAAACTTTAACATACTTCTGAAGAGCACAGGACTGAGCAAATGGAAAAGTGTATGTGTTCTTCCCCCCACCCCTGCTTCTCTTAAATAGGAAGATTCAACAGAGTTAGTTCAATTCTCCATATATTAATCTACAAAATAACATGACTCCTACAAAGTATCTCCTAAGATTAGAACCAGATTAGCTTTAACTAAGGCTCGTGTGAAAAGACAATACAGAATTATGGTTTTACCCAAAGACCCAGGCATTTTGGCAAGCTACTTATTAGTTGTGTATTCCTGAACAAGTTACTTAACCTGCCTCAAATGCCCCTTCCATGAAAGGGGATAATACCAACCTGGTAGGGTTGTCAGGAGGATTAAATGCTTTAAAATGCATAAAGCACTTGAATAGTACCTGGTATATAACAAATGCTAAATAAATGTTAACTTATTAACATTATGTGGGGAAAAAATCAAGAATACATGAGGAAAAAAATCTTTAAAAAAAAGTTATGAGAAAAGATTGGCCCCATTAGATATAAAAACAGCACAGTTTTGGTGAATCAGAATTAAGACAGATCAATGGAATAGAGAATCCAGAAACCTATATGCAAACGGAAATTTAGAAAATGATAAAAGTGGCATTTCAAATAAAGGAGAAGGGAAGGGTGTTCATTACCAGTGATTTGGGGACCAAATTCCCACCTCACCCTTTATACAAAAGTATATTCTGGAGGAAATAAAGATTTAAGTACAAAAATAAGATAATATAAAATACTAAATTAAAACATGATGAAATTATTTAATAATCTGAGTGTAGTATGACCCCAAACCTGGAAGCCATAAAGGAAAACACTGATAAATCCAAATAGGTGAATTTCTGTAAGACAATAAAAAAAAATACCATATATGAAATCAAAAGATAAATACATTGAGAAAGAATAATTTTAACACATATCATAAATGACGGGTTTCCATATTATGTAAAGAACTCCTACAAACCAATAAGATAAGGATCAATCATGCAATAGAAAAATGCACAAAACTCAAGAACAGATAAGTAACAACAACAAAAAAAGAAATACAAATTAGCCTACATAAGAAAAATGCTCAGCTTTCCCTCTTAATACGAGACAGGAATTAACACTACAACTGGAAACCATTTTTCACCTATTTGATAACACATGGACTGTGAGGAAATAGGCACTCTGACACATTGCTAGTGAGAGTAAATCAGGTATAATCTCTAAGAAAGCAGTGTGGCCATATCAATAAAAGAATGCACAAACCTTTGACCTAGCAATCCACCTTCCTAGGAACCTATCCTATAGATATACTTGCACTCGTGTACAATAATGTAAGGACAAGCATATTCACTGAAGCATTGTAACAGTAAAATACACCTAAAATGTCCAACTATTGGAGGCTGTGAAATCATTACAGTACGCATATGCACGCTAGAACAAGGCAGCTCACCTACATTAATAAGTGAAAGAGTTAAGTATAGCATACTACCAATTGTGTATCACTGATGTCAACATCAAACATAGAGACAATATATGTAAAAATGACATGTGCACAAGATAAATCTGAAAAATATTTCCCAGAAACCATTTTCGCTAATAGCTTAGAGAGAGAATTGCAAGCCTGTAATTTAGGAACAACGATGCTTACTTTTCTCTGTACTTTTGTTGACAATTTCGTATTTTGTATTTTTTGCAGCAGAGTTTGTTACAATGAATTTTGAAAATCCCATTCATTCATCCATTGATTCGCATTGCGTAAGAAGGAACCCAACTCTCCTGCAAACCCATGGATTGTCAGGGGAGGAGAGACAAGATAGCGATCCCTGCCTGGAGGATCTGACCGGCAGAATGGACCTCAGAGCTCTTCGCACTCGAATCATGGGGGAGAACAGCGGGTATTCTTATCAGAAATGCAGATTCCTGGGCCCGGTCCCCGGTCAGCAGAACTGAGCTCCGCGGTGAGGCCCGGAAATCTGCATCTCTGACAGGATCCCTCTGGGGATTCCGGTTCGTGACAATTTTGAAGCCTTCTGGGCTGGAAAGGCAACCAGCCAGCACCGTGCAGGTCACGGCGTAGGCGTGTTTTCTCATCCTTTCCTCGCCCTCCTTCCCTAGCAGTCGCGGTCTCGGTCGCGATCAGGGCAAAGGGGTGTCAGCCCTGGAGCGTGTGGGCAGCTCCTCGGAACACCCGAGACCGGACCACCTTTCGGCCGAAACCGCGAGATCTGGCTTGGCCGCCGCCCGGAGCGGCTCCTCGCAGTTCCTGGATCAGGCTCCGCCGAGAGCTGGGCCCGGACCCTGACCCACCCAGCTGAGGAAGCCGGGCGGGGGGCGGGCGTACCCGCGCGAGCGGCTCATGGTGGAACGGCCGCAGAAGCCGCTCGCAAGAGGAGAAAGGGCCGAGAAGGAGAGGCAAGTTCAACCGCCTAGGAATAAAAGAGGGAGGAGAGAAATGACGGGGTCAGAAAATAAATAGGCGGAAGGAAAAACTGCGACTCCGCCGGGACTCGAACCCGGAACCTTTGAATGTCCTCAGCCTCTAGAAGTCCAATGCGCTATCCATTGCGCCACGGAGCCACCTGTTGGAGTCTTCGCGCATCTGCTCTGTTAAGCCAGAGGCGACGGCCCCGCGCCCTTCCCGCCGCCCCCCCGGCCTCCTGTCTGTGTCGCCGAGGCCAGGGCACGGCAAGCCTGGGCAGCAGCCACCGAACGTGAGCCGCAGGCGCCCGTGCTTCGCCAGCAGCTGACTCTCACAAGGTCGACCAGACCCGCAAGTCCGCCGGGTCCGGGTCGGTCGGTCGGTCGGTCGGAGGGCTGCCGCAGCCCCGTCTCTGGCCTGCCCAGGACACGGCCGCGCAGGACGACTCAACCCCGCGCTGCTCCCCCACCCGGTCCCTTCCTGCCCCGAGCGCCCCCGCCTACCGGCTCTCTCCGGCGGCCGGTCACGCCCCGCCCGGGCCCCGGCCCCGGCGACGCGGAACCAGGCCGGCCGTTGCGCGGTTAAGCCGGTCCGGTAGCGTCCGGCACTTACGTCGCACCTTTTAGCGGCCGATCTCGAACGGCGGCCCCTCCCGGGTGCCGGACTCTTCCCCGGCGGGCCGCGGCGGCGTCTGTGTGCGTGCTTGTGCGAGTTTTATTTGCGCAGGGTTCAGTAAAATGGGGTTTGGGTTGCATTTCGCTCCCCACAGACCCAGAGCCGAATTTCTGAGGCATCCGGGCTCTGGTGGACTGAGGGGGGCGACGCGCCCCGCGCCGCAGCATCCTCTGAGAGCTCATCCAAGTGCCGGGAGCCGCCTCCACGGGTGCCGCGCAGCCGCCCCCAGCCCGCGCGCCGAGAACACGCGGCTGCGTGGGCGGCAGCCGCGAGGGTGGCTGCGCGCGTGGGAGCGCCGGGAGCATGCGTGTGCGGGTGCGTGTGGCTGGAGGGCGCGCGCCCGAGCGCGGCCGCGGGCTTGCTCTGGGGGGAAGGGCGGCGGCCGAGACCGACGCTCTTTGGAACGGCGCAGTCGCCAAGAATCAGGTGGGGGGGTGGGGTGTTCAGTGCCCCCCACCCCCTCAGTCGTCCTCTTCGGCCCCCAAGCCACTTGAAATAAACAATCTAAGTAAATACTGCGTGGTTGCTATGCAACCACTGCAGACAATATCCCTGGCTTCCCGCTCCAATCAGTTGCGGCTTTCCGAGCCCCGCCCACGTAGAAATTGCTGTGGCGCCGCTGTGCGCGCTCTTGAGGTCGCTCCACAGCCCACTTCTGCTCCAAACCACGTTCAGCCACGACCCACCGTGGTCCACGCCGCTCGTCCCTGCCTAGCATCGTCAGGCATCAAAGCAAAGCAATCCCTGTCATCTGAAGAGAAGAGTTCCCAGGAAGATTCTAGTGTGGTAGGGATCTTTCCATTCTTACTTAACCCCACAACAGTGCTGTGAGGCAGGTACTCTTGTCCCCTTTATAAAGAAGGGACACTGCAGCTAAGAGGTTAAATTAATTGTGTACTGACACCCAGAAAGTAAGTATCAAGAACTGTGAAGCATCTGAGATTTTACCCTCCTTTCAGGTTAACATGTCTGCTTGTCATTGTCATGGATCCTGACCGAGCACACGAGAGAATATTGGGTCAGAAATGAAACACTGTTAGAGCAAAAGCAGTAGCCATAGTATCAACATGTTTGTGTTGGTTTTCTGAACCCCAGTTCTCCCAGGAATGAAGCAGATGGGTCTAGATGGATGCTTGCTTACCACATGGGTTGTGTTACAGGAGAGGAATGGTAAACTTGGGGAACGCGCCATTATGGAGCAAGCAGTAAGCAGGCCTTCTCTTTGTCCCATGGGGAGACACCCTCATCCTTCAAGTTTGCTCACTGCAAGCACAACCCTGAGACATGGCCCACATGAACAGGGTCTTGCATTCTTAGCATATGTGGCAAGATTGTGCAAGGGTGCTAAGGGCCCATGGTAGATTGCGTCTCCAAACAGTAAATGGCCGAACTCTGCCAGGCCTGTTTCATTCCGCTGTAATACAAGTAACACTCCTTGACAACAAACATTTTATGTATAGCATTGTTATACCCCCTTTAAGATTAATGAAGGAAAACACATCTTTGCATTATCAAGGAATTCCCACATATACAAAATTAGCCCACAAAATAGAATATGACTTTACATCATATTTATGTAAACAGATCTTTGGTGAACTCTGCAATGTACCAGCCACTGGCAGCATCTCAGTCTTCACTGATCCTTGGAGTTGAACATGAAGAAACAGGGGAAGATAGGCCTCAGTGCTCCTGTGGGAACATCACACAGAGGAACTCTGCCTGGGGGCGTTGGAGCCAGCTCTCAAGTGATCAGTCATTGACGTAACTAAGTAACACTTTAGACTCATATATAAAGGTTCTAGGAAGGGGAACCTGGATGGCTCAGTGGGTTAGACATCAGCCTTTGGCTCACATCATGATCCTGGAATCCGGGATCAAGTCTCATATTGGGCTCCTTGTTCAGTGGGGAGCCGGCTTCTCCCTCTTGCCTAGACTGCCACTCCCCTGCTTGTGTGCTCTCTCTGTCAAATAGATAAAATTTAAAAAAAAAAAAAAAAGGTTCTGGAAAGAAAAAAAAAACATTCTGGAAAGGGGGCATTGGGAAAGATACAACATGCTGCTAGGGAAAGATGTGTGTGTCCCTAATTCCACTTGATGAAAGACTTTTAGATATTTGATTCCTCTCCCTAGTTAAGAACCCCTTATCCTGTCACAGAAAACATTACGAAGATACAGGGTTAGCAGTCAGGGAGGGAGAACAAGTCTTATGTGACAAAGCCTGCTAGCAATCAAAGTTGTACTTTTTACCCCCAGACAGAAGACTGGGAAAGCCATAGTGGAACAAGCTATGGGCGTTCTATGACAATTAGTAAACAGGTTATAGTGAATCTAGCTTCATAGGCAGCAATGTTAGCATGTAAAAGGAATGAAAATGTATGTTTAGTTGCCACCAGAGGAGAAAGATTCAGTAAGTTTTCTGAAACCTTTTCTGACCCTGAGGTGAATTTCCTCAGGCAGTACATGCAGTAGACATCAGACATTACAGAATTTCTTCAAATTAAAAAAAAAAAAAAAAAAAAAAAAAAAATTTACTTCTTCATTTTTGCCGGCAGAGGGAGCCAAAGACACACTATAACCATCTCTAAGGCGACAAATTGCCCAGGGGCATTTTGAGCTTCCTGAAGAGCAAAACTCTAAATTAAATACAAGTTCAATTTGGTGTTTTAAAGTTCAAATGCATTATACACCTCTGGGAGACTGCAGTAACACATTTCATGTTTGCACAGTAGAATTATTTTTAAGTTGCTATGTTGTTCTATTTGCAGGGCTTGATAACAGCTCCAGCCTGCCCCAGAAGGTCTGGAAATCTATGCTGTTATATATTTTCACCGGCTTGGCTTTGCTTCAGCGGGAGAAGGTCATTGGAGTATCGGTTTAATTCAGTTCAGTGAGTATTTAGGGAGACTTGGGCCTGCTGTAGGGACAGAGTGGAAGTTTAAGACACAATCCAAAGAGACTTCAAATTCCTGGAGAGAAATATGACCAATGAAAATGAGGCAAAAGCAAATAATGCAATACAACACATGAAAACCAATGGCGAAGTGTAGTGGACACTCCTGCCAGTAAAAGGTTTTTGAGTAAGCATGTATGACAATATTCCTTAGGAAGCATACCCCAAAAAAGAAATTTTAGAAGGATGAGATTTTTAAAAAAAACAAAGATGTGCTCTGTGGGGCATAGACTGTGGACTTAGACTCTTGGTGTGCACATCTTGGCTATAATTCTTTCGTGTAAGACATGCTTCCCAACTTCTCAGAGATTTCTTTTCCTCATCTGAAATATCCCAAATTTGTTGTGAGGATTACAGGACTTAATCCTTGCAAGGCTTTATCTCAGGCCTAGCACATAGTAAGTATGTAACAACTGTTTGCTGTTATTATTAGCAAGCAACTCCCCATAAAGAAATCCCACATTCTGCAGGAACAAACCAAAGTTCAGATACAGTATCAGCTAAATTTGTTGCAACTCAAGACACATTATCCATCTCCCTACCCAGTTTCTACTGGACTGTAGACATTGTTCTGTTACCAAACAGAACACCCAGCTTCTCAGACTGAAAACTGCAAACATTTACCTTCAGCTTCATGATCTCCTCAGGATTCTGTCCCAGGAAGCTTGAATGGGTTCTCATTTTCACATGTGCAACCGATGATTTTCCAAAACGAGGATTTTTTTGTGTGTGTGTGCCAGACAGAATCTCCCAGCATTTGCATGATGGCCCTTCTTATTCTAAAAAATCTTAACACTGAGTTCTTAGCCAGACCAATAACCAAACCACACAGGTGGCAAGACAGGAATGAGGAAGGGAAAATAAAATTTCCCAGGATGAAGATCTACTCTAGACATTAAGATAGAAAAGAGGGACAAATCGGCCCTTAAAGAAGTACTGCTGGGGGTGAGGACTTGAAAGCATCAGGAGATGAGGTGGGACAAGTAGGGACTGAAGCCACATGTGGCAAAGTGGCTGGGGGAAGGCTTGGTTCAGGATAAGGAATGTGGATTTAATGCTATAGGCAATGGTGAGCCACTAGTTTCTTTGGTGTGTGCTATAGAATGACGGTGCTTTCAAATGATTGACGGGGGGATGGTGGGCAGGTTGAGTTGGGGGGAACAGGCCAAGCGTCAGGGAGACCATCCAGTTTCACTTAGTTTGTGCTTGGTGTTTTCTTGGGCTTCTTCATCTCTTCAGCAAGCGGTGATGGAGGGCCTCCTTGAGATACAAAGAAAGATGTGTGCCTGGTTACAGCCTACTAGAAATGACCACAGGTAAACAAACAACTGTGATGCAAGGTCAGGAGGTCTCCAAGTGAGGTGCAGGTTCAGGGACTTCCGAGGAGAGAGGGCTTACATCCAGAGAGGGGGAATGAAGGAAGAGGCTACATTTGAAAAGACTCTCTAACCTGGGGACAACTTGTGTGAGGCTACTGGCCGGGGTGAGCATAGGGCCTGGGGAATGTGAGGAGGAAGATAGGACAGGCTGGGAAAAATGGGAGCAGCTGAGCAGTCCAGGGGCACGGTGTGAAAAAGGGTCTGGCTAACTTGGCCTTGATTGCAGTAGGTGCAAGAGGAGAAGGTGCTACCGGAGAAAGCTGGGGTCAGTTCTGTGGTTCTGCGCCATCAGCCCATTCTCAAGAGGACAGAAATCGCAGCTGAGGGTAAATGCAAGGGGATCCAGTCCCCAAAGGGAAGGGCTTGGGAAGAGCTGGTTGAGAGTCTCAGACTCAGGCTGGTGTTCAGACTCAGGTTTGACTAGACGGGGGTCTAGTCAAAAGGGAAACTGGGGTAGAAGCCGGTGTGTGGTGTCTGTGGCAGGCCCCGCTTATCAGAACTCGAGGCTGGGTTGACTGGGGGGCTGAGCTTGCTTCTAAGCGAGCTCCGGAAGGGGGCAGTCACCACCTGCTGGCGAGCCGGCTGCACGAAGGCCACGCCTGGCCTGAGTCTCTGAATTTGGTCAAGCTTTGAGCCTGCACACTGCACGTTTATTCATGCGAGCTTTCAGCCGGGCTTTGCACTGGTCTCTGTGGACATGGGTGAAGAGGACACATGGTGTACTGCTCCCACGTACCTTGCAATCTTGAGCAAAGTCGGACAGGAGAGCGTGGATAGGCACAGGAAATAGACTTCTGGGACAAGCAAGACAGACTCCTGGGACAGTCAGTGGGGCCAAGATCCAGAAGGGCTTCAAATGCAAGGCTGTTGCAGCCTACCTCACTTTCTTCAAGAACATTCCCATCTTTTCTTCTTTCTGGGGTGGCAGGGGGCTGGGTGTGTGTGGGGGCGGGGGGGGGGGGGTGAAATGACTCCTTTTTGGATTCCCAAAGCACCTTGGAAGCTATACACTTTTCTATTTGCTTTTCTGTCTCCTTTCCCAGACTATAGGAATCTTGTGGGGAAGGAACCAGGCTTTCTGTAGGCTCGCTGGTGGCAGGCTTCTGTAGGCACCGAGTAAATGGCTGGGTCCTACAGGCAGTAAGGAGGCTCCGCAAGTGCGTGCCTAGCCTGTCTTCTGTGGTAGACTAGGAGCTCTGGAATGTGAGACACCCTGGCTTTCTACCTCTAGGCAGTTCTCCCTGAGGTTTCACCCAATGCCCTGTCCATGGCGGGCACTCCTTAAATACTGCCTGAACAACCATGTGGAAGGACGAGTTGACCTGCTGTGTCCTAATTCTGCTTTCAGGGACCCCATTTGGGGGAGCAGTTCTTGAACCTCTCCCCATCTCTTCCTTCCAAATTCTCAACAAACAGAGGCATTTCCCCACTCCTGGGTCCAACAACGGAAAACCATTTACTAAAGTTAAACTAACTTTAATCCTTTAGCAGTTGGGAGTAATGATGAAGTAATAAATCATGCAGGCCCCATTCTGAGCTCTCGATGTGTATGCAGATGGGCCCCATGCTTACAATGACCCTCCAAGAGGCATTGGTCCTGTCCCAATGGGAAGGCAGACACAGGGAAAGCAGCAAGACTGGGCCAGGCCCCTTGCCCCCAAATTCACAGTTACTCTGTACTGCGGCAGCTGCTGTGTGGAAGGAAATCAGGAGGGAACTAGCAACTGGAGACAGACCTGTTAGACCATGGGGCCTCAGACTTGGCCACGCGATAGAATCTGATGCCCAGGATGCTCCCAAATCCAAGGAAAATAGAGTCTCTGGTGGTGGGGCCCTGGCATCTGCCTTTTTAGAAAACTGCCCAGTTGATTCTCCTATGTGGCCAGGTTTAAGAACAAATGCTTTCTGCCCATTCTTCCTCAGTGGTGACCATGGCCCAGGAGCTTCCGCAGAACCTATGAACTAGAGAGAAATGTAGGCTCTCAGACCTGCTCCAGACCAGACCTGCTGAATTCAGAATCTGTATTTTTCTTTTTTTTTCTTTTCTTTTCTCTCTTCTCTTCTCTTGTCTTCTTTTCTTTTTTCCTTCTGGGAGGTTGGGGTGAGGGTCCAGGGAGGCAAATTGGGCTCTTGGGGTGTAGTATGTGGCTTGGGTATGTGGGATGGGGTTGGGGGGGAGGCGGGAGGATGAGCTGGACTAAACCAGAATCTGCATTTTAATAAGATCTGCCAGGTGATTCATTTGCATTAAAATTTGAGAAACGGGGCACCTGGGTGGCTCAGTGGGTTAAGCCTCTGCCTTCGGCTGGGGTCATGATCTCAGGGTCCTCTGATCAAGCCCCGCATCTGTCCATCAGGCTCTCTGCTCAGCGGGGAGCCTGCTTCCCCCTCTCTCTGCCTGCCTCTCTGCCTACTTGTGATCTCTCCCTCTGTCAAATAAATAGATAAAATATTTAGGGACGCCTGGGTGGCTCAGTTGGTTAAGCGGCTGCCTTCGGCTCAGGTCATGATCCCAGCGTCCTGGGATCGAGTCCCACATCGGGCTCCTTGCTTGGCGGGGAGCCTGCTTCTCCCTCTGCCTCTGCCTGCCACTCTGTCTGCCTGTGCTTGCTCTTGCTTCTCTCTCTATGACAAATAAATAAATAAAATCTTTAAAAAAAAAATAAAATAAATAAAATAAAATATTTAAAAATTTTTTTGAGAAGCACTTGTTCTCAAACTCTCATTAGTCCAATTCCAGCTTCTGTTATCACCACCGATTTAAATCCTTGAGCAGATCTTGAAACTACATCAAAAAGTTCAGAATCAGGGT
Source organism: Mustela erminea (assembly GCF_009829155.1). Taxonomy (NCBI): domain Eukaryota; kingdom Metazoa; phylum Chordata; class Mammalia; order Carnivora; family Mustelidae; genus Mustela; species Mustela erminea. Next base: position 30,273,319 of record NC_045623.1, read on the forward strand.
CACCTGGCTGGCTTGGTCAGTGGAGCAGTGGATCATGATTCTTGAACTTGGGGTTGTGAGTTTGGGCCCCATGTTGGGTATAGAGGTTACGTAAAAATAAAATCTTAATGACAACAACAATAAGAAAAGCTCAGCATCAATCTGATTTATTGGCCCAAAACATTAGCTCAGAGGAAATTATGCCCTTTTAGTTCCCACTGTGTGGGGAATCAGGGAAGAAAAGTTGTATTGCTAGTGACGTCCAGCAGAATCCAGGTTGGGTCCATTCTAGAATAGGCAGAACCATCCCTCCAGGCTGCCTTTCTCCTGAGTCAGACTGGGGGACAGGGTTTAGGACCTCAGTTCCCTCAGGGCAGCACCTGGGCCCTCAAGCTGAGTTGAGAAGGAAATCCCTCCGGCCAGAGGTCTCCAATTTTTCAGGGCCTCAGCTGTTCCCCCACAGTGTGTCTGTCATAGACCCACAAATGATACCAACAGCCCTTTTTCTCAATGGTGGTCTTGTTATTTGTCCGTCAGATTTCTGACTCTAATTAGAAACATCCATGAGCATATCACCCTGGACCTTAGCTACTTGTCTAGGGGCACCTGGGTGGCTCAGTGGGGTAAAGCCTCTGACTTCCGCTCAAGTCATAGTCTCAGGGTCCTGGGATTGAGCCCCGTATGGGGCTCTCTGCTCAGCGGGGAGCCTGCTTCCTCTGCCTCTCTCTCTGCCTACTTGTGATCTCTCTCTGTTAAATAAATAAAAATCCTTATTAAAAAAAAAAAAACAACTCTTAGAAACATTGTCAGTTTTTTAGTTATTTTGCTTATTGGTCATTACTTTAGAGATTTATTTATTTATTTGAGAGAAAGAGAGAGAGCGTGCACATGCCTGGTGAGGAGGGCGAGTCTGGGGGGCAGAGAGGGAGAGAGAATCTCAAGCAGAGGGAGAGAGAAAATCTCCTTGCTGAGAGTGGAGCCCAGTGTGGGGCTTGATCTCATGACCCTAAGATCATGACCCTGAGATCATGACCTGAGCAGAAACCAAAAGTTAGATGCTTAACTGCTTGAACTACTCAGGCATTCAATTTACCATTGCTTTAGAATGCCATTTACTTCACCTTGTCTCCCCTGAGTTCTCAAAACTGCTTCATGGGTATGTAACAATAAAATTTTTGTAGGCAGTGGTAGTTTTCAAATCCTCATCCACCCCCACCCTATGATGGTATAATCTTGTCATTAGGTAGGACAGCCTGGCTCATCTCTGGAGCTCAGTGGGAGGAAGAGGGAGAAAGCCTGAGAAGGTGTGACTGAGTGAGGCAGCACGGTTTAGTGGGCTTTGAAGCAGCTTATGACCCTGGGAAACTACCTCTCTGAATTTTCACACCTCAAAAATGGGGAAAATAATCTCCATTTCATAATATTGTCATGGGAATTAACTTCTAATGTACACTGATGTGACGATAAGGGATATAATAGATGTCTGTTGCTGTATGAACATATCACCCTGGACCTTAGCTACTTATATTAATAAGAATTTATTACCTCACAGTTTCTGTGGGTCAGGAGGCATGTGCTGAGTGGTTCACACTCAGGGTCTCTTGTGAGGTGGTTTGGGATTGTAATTATCTGGGGCGCCTGGGTGGCTCAGTGGGTTAAGCCACTGCCTTCGGCTCAGGTCATGATCTCAGGGTCCTGGGATCGAGTCCCGCATTGGGCTCCCTGCTGAGCAGAGAGCCTGCTTCCTCCTCTCTCTCTCAGCCTGCCTCTCTGCCTACTTGTGATCTCTCTCTGTCAAATAAATAAATAAAATCTTAAAAAAAAAAAAAAGGGATTGTAATTATCTGAAGGTTTGACTGGGGCTGGAGGATCTGTTTCCAAGATGAGCCACACCCATGGCTGGTGGCAGGAGGCCTCAGATCCTTGACCTCTCCACAGGCTACATCCCCCAGAGAGAGTCATCCAAGATAGAAAGCGAGCAAGCAAAGCAGAAACCATATGTCCTTTATGACCTGGTCTTAGGTCATTCCTGACCATCATTTCTATTATAGTCTATTGGTCACACAGAACACCTCTAATACAGTGTAGGAGGAGACTACATAGTGGTGTGAGTATCAGGAGTAGGAATATTGGGGTCGATCTTGGAAGTTGGCTTCCACGGCCTCTATATTTTAACATTCATTCCTGCCCCCTTTTTAATATGACAGCTGTGTTTTTGCACCTCTACTTCAATCAATAAAGACTTTAGAAAGGAAGACTGTTGAAGTGATTCACCTTTGTTCTTCTCACATTAAATTACTTTGAGCTGGAAACTTCCACCCTCACATCAGATTTGCCATATGACTCAGAAATTTGGGACTAGATTCCTAATTTCTCCCAGTTCATCTGAAGGACATGGAGGCCCACTAGGATGTTCCTTGTTTTACTATTCTTTGGGCCTTGCCCACTTTCCCCTTCGAATGATTCATCCTATGCATTTTCTTATATTCTTGAATTGTCTAAAATAGATAGTCTCAAGCAGTAGCAAATATTCTGGCTGAGTGCCTCATCCTTGTTCTAGAATATTTGCTCTTGAATACACATGATTTACTCTTGGATCCCTGATGTTGTGCTTATAAAACCGTGAATTCATTTGTATAGTGGTAGGCCACCATGACTTTTTTCTCAGCTCTCCAGCAGTAGACATGAAATTCCCAGAAAGGAAAGGGCTAATAAATATCAAGTTCTTCACTAGCAAAGAGGAGGCACAAAGAAACATAAAGAGAAGGGCAGCTCTTGTCCTCTCTTTTTTTGGGTAATCCTACTTGGTTGCTAAGGTTTTGTCACTTTTAAGCCTGTGTAAACAATAAAATAGACCTCCAGGGTATTGTCATAGCAGATTCCATGCCAGTGTCTTGAACATGACTCATGCAGGTTTGGAGCAAATGGAAGCATGGATGGATGGATGCATTCTTCAGGTACAACATGACCAGGGCTGATAGCTGGCTGGTAGTGCCTGTGTGGAGTAAGGGCCAGGGTTCATTCCCGTTGGTCAAATCTCCATTTAGCTAGGTTGGTGCCCATATTACCCTGGTCACTAGAACTAGCTCCATGTTGCAAACTGGGTTACAAAGAAATGTCTAGAACCCAAATGATATGGCCAACTCATAGAACTGATTAGAGCTCATTTGGCTGGGAATCTGGAAGGAGCAGAACCTGATAGTCTCGGAGATGAAATAAGATGGCTCTTGGAGCAAGTGACAGAATTCAAAGTAGAAGAAACTGAGAATGAAGGAAGAGAGCTGTCATGTAAATCTGGGGGCAAAACCTGGGAGTAACTGAGGAGTACAAAGGGAGGAGAGACGAGGAACAAGGGCTAGGTGAGCAGAGGCTCTTCTAGTTGACACGAATGGAAAAAAGAGCGAGAGAAAAGTACATTAACTGAGTTCAGCTGTAAGTGACAGAAAACCAAAGCAGCAGAGACTTAAATGAACTAGAACTTTATTCAGTTGTGGGTGACGAGGTCTGGAAGAGAGCTGTCCCTAGCTGGGGTGGCAGTTTGGGGATCATTAAGCATCCAGATAACTTTTCTCTCATTGCTTCATCATCGTCAACATGTGACTTCTACCTCATGGTCAAAGATGGCAGTTCAGACTCCGGCCTTCACATCTATAGTCCTGTCAGGACTATGGGGGAAGGAATGAGATGAGCATGCCCTCTCCCTTTGAGCTAGGATTTCTCAGTCTTGGTACTACTGGCATTTGGAGTCAGATCATTCATTATTATAGGGGCTGTCCTGTGCATTGTTGGGTGTTCAGCGGTATCCTTGGTCTCTACCCATGAGATGCCAGTGTTAACTTCCTCCTTCTCAGGTGTGATAAGCACACATGTCACCAGACATTGCCAAATGTCTTCTGGGGGCCCGATCTCTCCAGCTGGAGAACCACTGCTTTCAGGTGACTTTCCTGGGCTGCATCTGATCTCTCTGCTTACATGCCTTTGATTTGAATTTAGTCACAGAGGTACCTCAATGGCAAGGAGCTGGGCAATGTAGTCTTTATTCCAGGCACTCACGTGCCAGATAAAACTCAGGAATTCTCCTACTAGAACAGACAAGACAGAGACATGAGAGGAAATACAAGTGTGAGGACTCAGACACACTGGCTATTTTGTCCCTGTCCCAGCTCCTACCTCTTGGCTAAGGATGGAACAGCCTTAAGTAGGAGGATGTGTGGTCCCACCTGCCCCCAAGGGCATCCTGGATCTATGAGGTAGACACTCTCCTCTCAGAGCTGAGCCTTCAGGGGAGAGACGAACAGTGAGTTCTCTTTTACTGCCTTTCAACAGATCACTTCACTTGGGGTAGGAGCGTGTTAAAAAACAGTGCTTCCTAGTCCCTCTGGCTCACCCTTCTGCCCCTGTCTCCGACTGTCCTCTCTCCCTTTCTTCCCTTTCGACGTGCTTAGACGAGGTCCCTATACGGAACCAGGAGGCTCAGAGCCAGCCTGGAGGGTAAACTCTCTGACTCTAGTGTCCTCATGTATAAATCGAGGGACTGACCAAGACCCCCAGGGTCCTCCCTGGCTCTGAAATGCTTTGATTCTCCAAAGTGCACAAGACCGCAGGGAGTAGAAGAGGAAGCCCCTCTCTGATGAGTAGCATCAAGACAGCCTCTGGCTGGGTCCCTGTCTGCCAGACTTCCCTGCCGCGTCACGTCTCAGCCTGGCAGATGTCACTGAGAGTCCCCCCGCTGACTCCAGAGAATCCTGCTTTGCATACCTGGCACATTTATCTTGCAAAATCTGACCAAATCAAATCATACCATATGCGCTTGTTACAAATCTGTCTTTGCGTCGGTCACACAGATGTGCTGCTTCCTGGGCTCCCAGTGAAGGGTCAGAATGGCACTGCCAGCTGCTGGTTTTATTTCAGTTGTCCCATCTCCATGTCCTGTTTAAATTATTTCTCTAGTTAAAAGGTTTTCATTTCTTTCTTTATTCAATAAACACTTCTTGAGCACCTGTCACTCTGTGGGGCCCCAGGAATATAAAAAACAAATGAGAACCTCCCTTCCCGGAGCTGGCATTGAATGTGGCCTTTCCGGGTGTCCCCTGACCTCCTGAATGTGTGTTCTGCCAGGTTCCTCCTGCCTGGCACACTGTCACTTTCCCTGGAGAGATTTTCCTCATACACATGCTCAGTGTGAACTGGGACCCCACCCCCCTCACACACACATACACACACGTGTGTGCATGTACACACCCCTCTCACTCTGGACTTCTTCTTTCTCTACATTTCAGCTTAAATGTTGTGTCTTTAGGGAGACCGTCCCTGACTGTCCCACCCCAAGCCCGGACTAAACACATTCCCCTCTTATGGACTCCCACAGCACCCTGACCCTTCTTTTGTCTTTTTAAAAGATTTTATTTATTTGAGATAGAGAGCAAGAGCATGCATGTGTGGTGGGGAGGGGCAAAGGGAGAAGTATGCTTCCCACGGACCGTGCAGCCGGGGGACAGGACTCAGTTTGGGGCTCGATCTCAGGACACCGAGATCATGACCTGAGCAGATGCTTATCTGACTGAGCCACCCAGACTCCCCAACCCTCCTTTTCAAAACGGTTGTCATCTCAAAAGTACTCCTTAAATCTGCTCCTCCACCACTGTCCTGGGAGCTCCCTGGTGGCCCTGGGGAGCCCGATTTGGCTCTGTCACTGGGCCGATTCCAGGATGAAAGAGGCATCAATATGTTCATGGATGAGCAAAGCTGTGAAGCAGAGAAATGTGGAGACAAATATATTCAGTCAAGCGCTAGTCCAAGAGTGTGGGCAAGGCTGATGGCCCGCCCAGTAGGAGGAGCCCAGCTGCTGGGACTGGGGAGGAAGGGCGGGAAGGTCTCACAGGACATTTGTAGCTGGTCTTGAAGGAGTGGGAAGTGTATTTAAGAGGAGAGGAAGGACAGCCCAGTAGAAAAAACAGGAGTGAAGACAAGAGGTGTGGCCCTGGTGTCCCCAGGATGGGTGCAGAGGGGCTGAGGGGCAGGCACTGAGCAGCCGGCCCTTGGCGGCCTTCTTGCCCAAACATGACTGGCGTGTCCCTTCTGCTTGGCTTCTCCCCCTGCCTCCACCCATCCCAGACATCTGGCTTAAGAGTTTTCAGAGTCTGTGGTTCAGGGGTCCTTTGGCTGGCAAGGTACTCCAGACAGCAGACTTCTGACTCCCTCCCTCCCTCCAAATTCACCTTATGTTTACTGAGCTCCTTCCATGTGTTCAGAGTTAGAGAATTTTCTTTCTTTTTGAAAGCTTTGAAAAAAGAATCCAGCCAATACCCAGCAATGATCCCACTGGGCTGGGACTGTGGTCAGGGACGCTGAGAAAGGCTGGCAGGTGGGCAGACAAGGGCAGAAATGGCTTCTGACTGGGTCCCAAAGTAGGCACAGACTTAGAGAGACCAGGTTAGCTGAGTCGCCTGGAACAGAAATGGGGCAAAGATAGCCAAACAAGCCCCCTCATGTTGCGTGCCCCCTCGATGACCCTCCTCTGTTCCATGTGGATGTTCCAGCCGGCCCTGGGGAAGGAGGAAAGCTGAGCTCAAGAGAGAGAAGGGGGCCGTCCTGAATCTCCACTGGAAGGGGCGGGCAGGGAATGCTGAAAGGCAGGGAGCATGGCCTTGTTTGCTTGCCACGGGAGGAATATTACTCTCTCCTGCTGGATGACCTTTGGCTCTCTCTCTGAAGAGAACTTGACCTTGAAAAGACCTGTTTGCTTTTCTCTACTGCGGAGGAGCATAAACCTGCAAACTGCCTTACCTCTGTGCGGAGGAAGGAGAATCTGCCCTTGGAGGTTGCTTCTTAGCTCCTGAAAGCAGAGCAGAGTGGGTGGGGCAGGAGGAAGTCTAGAGGCCCCCCGCTGCCTTCTGTGAGTGTGAGTGTGTGTGTGTGTGTGTGTCTGAGAGAAAGAGAGAGAGAGAGAGAGTGTGTGTGTGGGGGGGGGGGGAGAGTGAGTGTGTGAGTGTGAGAGAGTGTGCGTGCACGCATGTGAGAGTGTTTGGGTGTATGTGTATGAGAGAGTATGTGGGTGTGTGAGTGTGCACGTGTGTGAGAGCATGTGTGAGTGGTGTGTGGGTGTGAAAGTGTGAGTGTGTGGGCGCGCACGTGCATGTGTGTGTGAGAGAGAGAGTGTGTGTGCATCCGCATGCTGAGGGAGCGAGCTGCCAGCTAGACTGAAGGCCTGGCAGCAATGGCCCTGGACAAGAGGCTGTAGACCTGAGGTCAGCTTGGGAAAGTACATCAAGCCCTCAAGTGTTTTATCTTGAACGATTGAGTGGGGTGTTGTTTGTACCGGCTCCTAACAACTTGAGTGTTGAAATAATGTCATCCACGAACACGTCATCCAGGGAATTCATCCCAGAGCTGACTAAGGCCACTGCGGGGTCTCAGTCAGGAGTTGTGAGTGGGGATGGGCTGCAGGAGAGGTGAGGGAGGGCACGGCCCAGAGCAAGGTCAGGTGTGTGGCTCACTGCCAAGCTGTGCCTGATGTCTCTCACAGAGTCTGCCTCAGGATGGCAGAGCTGTCCTTCCTGCAGGCAGCTTTGGGCTTACAGAAGGCACGCACACACACACACACACACACACACACTCACACACACAGTCCTTTGAGGAACCAGGAGGCGAGACAAAGACTGTGTGTGGGGAAGAGAAGAAGTGTGCCAGGAAGGCGGGGAGGAATAAAGCTAGGAGGCAGAGTAGGAGGGAAAGAGGGCCACCAAGAGAAGACACTTGCCAGGAGGAGGCAGAAGAACAAGAGTGAAGGACGGAGCACGGAAGCACACAGGTGAGAGCAGGGGAGGCCGCTGTGGGAAAGGAGCAGCTGGATCCTGGGCAGGGCTTCTCCCAACATGGAGGCCTGGGAGTGCAAACCCCCCCCCACCCCTTAGCCTCCCTGGAGGGGTCCAGCCCCGCCCGGCCCTCTCAGACAGAATGCCCTGCACAGAAGAAAGGCCAGGGCCCCGTGGCTGAAGGCATCAGCTTCCACCTGCCAGCCGGCTGTGGATGACCTGCTGCTCCTGGCCCCAGCCCTAAGCATGACCGCCAAGCATCCCTTCACAGAGACAGGTGCAGCAGCACCATGAATTTGGAGGGAAGATATGGAGGGAAATTGTTTCTGTCCAGACTATTTTATTCTTTGGGAGTCCTGAACAGACTGGTGGGGACGGTTCAGAGAGCCGGTGCAGGGGCACTGTGGGCAGGGAGTACGCAGGAGGGCAGGGGTGCAGTTGGCCAGGCCATGTGGGCGGGGCCTAAGGTGACAGCTCTGGGGTCATTTGTTCATTCAACAAACATCTGTTGAATGTCTACTGAGAACAGAGCAAACAAGACAAAGTCTCTCTTGGATTCTAGTTTACATTCTAGATTACATTCTAGTCAGAGGTGCGGGACCAGTGAACAGTAAGATGACTCTGTAGGTATGTGAAGCAAACTCCTCAGTTCTTTTGGTTGTTGTCACTCATTTCCCTTCACTTCATGTCTTCACTGGAACCAGGTCTTCTCCACTCTGGTGGCAATAATACGGAGCAAAAACCTGGGTCACTACTTTTTTGGATCACTACTAACTTAAATTGTAAACACTTTTTTGCATTTTTTTCTTTTTACTATTTTCAAGATACTCTCACCTTTCAGGGGTGAAAGAGAAAGAGAAAGCCCACCTGAGGGTGGACACCTCCAGGAGAAAGAGCTGCCCCCCAACTGGTGTTCCTTCTGTCAGGGTCTTCCCCTCGCTCACTTTCCTGTACTCCTCGAGGAAGCCTTATAACAGGCTAATGTTGTGTGGCTCCTACGAAATAGAAAGCCCTGATTCAGCTGGTATAGCCAGAAGATGCCAATCATCTCACCCAAAAAGGAAGTTGGGGAAGGTGACCCCAGGAGACGAATTCAGTGGTTCCAGGCCTGGGAGCCTGAGCGCTTCCCTTCCTTCTGCTCTGCCATTCCTAGGCTGGCCCCCTTTGGGGTGCACAAGGGCTGCTGTGAGCAGATGCCCCAACACCCAGCAGCAGGAGGCTGTGTATCTGTGTATCTGTGACCAGGAGGAAAGCCCTCCCAGGGTCCCCTGACCCCTGAGGACTTGCCCTCAGGACTTGTGGGTCTCCTCCTAAACCACTGGCAGGGGACTGGCATTTCCATGGTTATCTCTGAGAAGCACAGGACCATGTGGGGAGTTGGTATTCTGACCGAAGAAAGGGGTTCTGTTAGTCAAGGAGAAGAGTGTGAGTGGAGACTGGTTGACAGGGAAGGTAACCACAGGTGTCTGTTAGAGATGACTTCCTCTCGCTCTCAGGACAAAACTCAAACTCGGTAGTAGGATATCAAATGTGCTTCATGAGCTACTCCCTGCTTGCTCCTTTGGCCTTATCTTTGTCAAAGCCCAGCTGCCTTTCTGGAGTGATATCAAAGTGTTGTGATGCTCCAATCCTTCTTTGTTCTCTGGTGACTCAGGGCCTTTCCCAGACTATCCCTGGACCTTCCCTGCCTTGTTCTCCCAGGCAACCCTTCCCCCATTACCACCCTGGTCAAGCACAGATGTTCCCCAAAGCCTTCCTTGGCTCCTGCCTCCAGGTTGAGTTAGAAGCTGCTCCTTTGCAAGTGGCTTAGTTACAGCAGATGGCTATGGGCTGGCTGGCAGGCATCCAACACGGACATGAACCAAAAATCTAACATACATTGATAATACCTAATATCTAACAACTATGTAGCACTTACTATGTACCATGTGCTGTTTTAAGGGCTTAAATTCATTGGATCATTTCATCTTCACAGCATGTTATGGATCTGTGTTCCAGGGTCATCTTAACCATGTTGTTTAAAAACCGCAGTTCTGGGGCGCCTGGATGGCTCAGTGGGTTAAGCCGCTGCCTTTGGCTCAGGTCATGATCTCAGGGTCCTGGGATTGAGTCCCGCATCGGGCTCTCTGCTCAGCAGGGAGTCTGCTTCCTCCTCTCTCTCTCTCTGCCTGCCTCTCTGCCTACTTGTGATTTCTCTCTGTCAAATAAATAAATAAAATCTAAAAAAAAAAAAAAAAAAACCCACAGTTCTGGGACACCTGGGTGGCTCAGTCAGTTAAGTGTCCAACTCTTGATTTCAGCTCAGGTCATGATCTCAGGGATTTGAGATCAAGCCCTGTGAGGGGCTCTATGCTGGGTGTGGAGTCTGCTTGAAATCCTCTCTCTCCCTCTGCCCCCTCCCCACCCCATACCTCCCTGCTAGCACACATGCACGTGTTCTCTCTCAAAACCAACCAACCAGCAGTTCCTCACCCACCTGTTTTGTTCCCGTCCATAGCACTTACCACTTCATTTTACTTCATTGCTTGTCTGTGTTCCTCTGCTAGAATGTAAACCTCCTGATGGTCAGCGTGTTTTATGCCCAGCATCTAGGACAATGCCTGGCACATAACAAGTCCTCAATAAATAGTTGTTGAATGATTGAGAGTACTCTCATCCTTCTTTTACAGATGAGGAAACGGGGGGCCCAGGTAAGCACCTTGCTCAGATCACAGCTAGGAAGTGGCAGAACTGGGATTCAAACCCAGGCAGTTTGGCTCTGGAACCACGTTAACTCTAACCGCAGACTGCGAGCCCAGGTCCACAGCCTCATGCCTCAAGACCTCCTGAGTTACCACCACGTCCCAGCAGGGATTCCTGTGATCAGCATGGTGTTGGTTTGACAGGATACGAAGGGACCAGGAAACAGGTGTGGTACAATCTGGGAGGTATTGCTTTCTCAGGCTCAGGACAAAGTACTTTTTTTAAAAAATTAATTATTTTTGTTAACATATAATGTATGATTTGCCCCAGTGGTACAGGTCTGTGAATCATCCGGCTTACACACTTTGCAGCACTCACCATATCACATACCCTCCCCAATGTCCATAAAGGACAAACTTGTTTTATTATTCTAACTTCTTTTCGGTTTCTTAATGTACTGTTTGCTCACCTGCCCCTCGAGGCGGTTTCAGGACTTCAGCAAAATACAAGTTACCACCTGTGTGTATAATTACAGCTAAGATAGTTGCGGGGGGATTATTTTGTTCTGTCTTCTTTTCTTTGGCCTTCCTATTTTGGCCCTAGCTGTGCTGGAGGTTTTGGCATTGTCCATCAAGGACTCAGCTGGCAACAGCTTGAATGCTGTCAGTATTACCATCAATCGCTTGTTTAAACAGTTTGAGTTTCTAAAGGATTTTATGAATTACCAACTAAAACAAAGCTGGAAATTGCAGCATCATTTCAAAGTATTGCTTGGGGCATAGGGTTGTGAGAAAACATGAACTCTAGCCCCCCGTTAATTCCTGAGAAGAAGTTACACTACGATGATAGAATAAAGTAGGTCAGGGTGGGCCTTCCACTGCAGCAATTTTTTTTTTTTTTAATGTGCTTAATATTGCCCAGGTGTGGTCCTATTCTCTGGGTGTAAAGTGATGAATAAGACAGCATCGTCCTTACCCTCATGGAATTTTCTAGTGTACTTTCCCAAATAGCAGCCAGTCCTTTGCAGAGCAGGATGACCCAATTATTCACCCACTCGTTCTTTGAGAAATAACGATGCATTTGTGAGTGCTCCGTTCACATTCTTCCTCAGCATCCTTCACGGATGGAGCATACACCCAGGAATGAGGAGGCAGGGCCGGTGTGAACCGACCAGTGTAAACCCGACACAGGCCCTGACCATGGGTGCTTGATCTGCACTCTGTCCTAACCCGCCCCGTCCAATGGCAGACAAGCATGTTTGCTCCCTAGGCAACCACGGCAAAGTTACACTGTGAAGTGACGCCTTTTTCATGTTTCTGGCCCAAACATGTTCCCCATGCATCTGTCTGCTTATAGGGCATCTTCATACCAATGGTACATGGCCCTTTCCGTGCTTGATTTTGTTTTTCCTCAGAAGCAACCTGTGAGGCAGATGGGTCTGCCAATGGTACCTCCCCCGTGCCTGAGAGGGGATTTTCCATCCGATGAGAGGGAGCTGGGCAGGCTAAGCTTCACTCCTGCTGGGGCTGCCTCCCAGCCCACCAGTGCCTTCTGGCCTGACCTCCCACAGCGCAACCTGGGCACCAGCTTTACCAAACGAAGTTCACCCGTAAGTCAGCCTACACGGAGCGCCCGTCTGTGTGACACTCATTCCCTGGGCAGGCTCAGAACTCCACTCACTGACTTACTGGTTCTGAAGAATCCTAAGAACCGCCCCCCCAAACATGAAGAGCCCACAGATGCTCCAGAGAATAGCTCAAGTTTATTACTGCAGATGCCTCTGCTCCAAAGAGTAAAGTTAAGTAAGGAAAAGAATTGACTAATTGATTCCATGCTGAGAAATATTTCTCTCCTCTCTTTCTGTCTTGAGCTACTCATCTCTCATAGTTCTCCTTCTCAGAGCTTCTCCTTATGGCCTATCTCTCTGGTGGCCTGGGGGGAGACTCAATAAAAATAAAGTCCCAAGGAGGAGGCTCTGGACCACGTGGGAGGTACTGAGTGTGACTCTGCTTCACGCGGGACGTGACAAGTCTGCCTTAGAAGGCACAAGGATCTCATTGGTGATGTCACCGCTGCTCCGCTTGTCTCCATCACCCCCTAGTCTGTCAGCTCTGTGGGGCTGATGTTCATCTTCCCTCTACGTAGTCCCAGTACAAAGCCTAGCATATAGTTGGTGCTCAATAAATACTTATTGAAAGTAGGAAAGAAGGCAGGCAGGAAGGAAGAAATGTGTGTGGGGTTACCGGAGCTTCTCAGAAGGACCCAAAGAAAATGTGGAGAGAGACCTGAGGTCCGGGTAAGAATAGGTCTTGTACAATTCCCCAGGGTGAGCGCAGGTGAAAGCCTGGAGTCTGGCATGCCAAGAGCACACAGGTTTGCTGGGTTTGATGGTGGTAGGAGGACGCCTGCTCCAGTCCATGGAAGGGGAGTGCTCACAGGTCCCAGAGGCTGGGAGCAGCCATGTGGCAGCAGCCGCTGGATGTGGGTGTAAGGGCTGGTGTGCAGACCCACCGGGACCCCCCAGACAGGCCCGCGGCACCTAAACACTGAAGCCTAGGCCTCCCTGAGTTCCTTCACAACACGATTCATGGGAAGCTGCTGTTCATGGAAGCCTCAGGTAAGGAGGCGTCTCTGCCTTGACAGCCAGACGAGAGCCTTTGGGGGGCTTGCGGGTAGTGGATGTGAGTCTGGAAGAGCAACTTTGGCCCTCAAGGACCTCCTGGCCACTCCTGCAGAGGAGTCCTAGCATCTGGTATAGACATTAGCACAAGACCCAACCCCTTTGTTTTTTGTTTGGTTTGGTTTTTGTTTTGTTTGTTTTGTTTGACACACACACAGAGATCACAAGTAGGCAGAGAGGCAGGCAGAGAGAGAGGGGGGAAGCAGGCTCCCTGCTGAGCAGAGAGCCCAATGTGGGGCTCGATCCTAGGACCCTGAGATCATGACCTGAGCCGAAGGCAGAGGCTTAACCCACTGAGCCACCCAGGCGCCCAGTAAGTGAACCTCTTTGTAAGTTAAGCAGGGCAGGGACTGTCAAGCTCTTTCTACAGATGAGGAAAACAAGGTTCAATGGCGCTGAATAACTTTCCCAAACTCTCACAACCCAGAAAGTGTCAGCATCTGTATTTCAGGGCTTCAGGCCCACCAGGGATCTTCAGAGCCGAGGCACAGCAGCTGCACTGCTGGAAGTGGCCAGCAGAGGGAAGCCTTCACAAAGAAGCTGTGTATTTGCCTGGCCAGAGCTCAAAGCTAGCTTCCGGGTAACGCCGGGAAGGGAGAACATCATCTCCTGTGATTTTCCTGCAAAAAAAAGAGTTTACCTAAATCTAATACTGAAATACCAGATAAAAATCTAAATTCAGGAACAGTCTTAACTAAATAACTGGCTAGGGTCTTCAAAAATGTCTAGGTCAAGGGGTACCCGGTTGGCCCAGTTGATTGTCTGACTCTGTCCTAACTCAGGTATTGATCTCAGGGTTGTGAGTTTGAGCCCTGCGTTGGGCCACGCAAGGCTACTTAAAAAGAAAGAAAGAGAGAGAGAAATGAAATAAAATATCAAGGTCAAAAAACTCAGAGAATGGCAGAGGAACTGTTCCAAATTAAAAAAGACTAAATGGGCATGACAACCACATGTAATGCATGATTGATCTTTGATGGGGAAAAAAAAGCAATGGATGTAAAAGGACATTTTTGGGGACAACTGATGAAATTTGAATTTGGACTGTGTATTCTAGCCATGTTCAATTTCCTAAAGTTGATAATGGTACTGTTTATATGAGAGAATATTCTTTTTTTTTTTTTTTTTTAAGATTTTTTTTTTTTTTTAATTTATTAATTTGACAGAGAGAAATCACAAGTAGACGGAGAGGCAGCCAGAGAGAGAGAGAGAGAGGGAAGCAGGCTCTCCGCTGAGCAGAGAGCCCGATGCGGGACTCGATCCCAGGACTCTGAGATCATGACCTGAGCCGAAGGCAGCGGCTTAACCCACTGAGCCACCCAGGCGCCCATATGAGAGAATATTCTTATTCTAGGAAATATTTAGGGATAAAGGTGCCTAACTTACTTCTTCTTTTTTTTTTTTTAATATTTTGTTTATTTATTTGACAGACAGAGATCACAAGTAGGCAGAGAGAGAGAGAGAGAGAGGGAAGCAGGCTCCCTGCTGAGCAGAGAGCCCCATGCAGGGTTCGGTCCCAGAACCCTAAGATCATGACCCAAGCCGAAGGCAAAGGCTCAACCCACTGAGCCACCCGGGTGCCCCCTAACTTTTAAAATTAAGAAAAAACAGAAAGGGGGCACCCGGGTGGCTCAGTGGGTTAAAGCCTCTGCCTTTGGCTCAGGTCATGATCCCGGGGTCCTGGGATCAAGCTGTGCGTGCGCATCGGGCTCTCTGCTCAGCAGGGAGCCTGCTCCTCTCTCTCTCTCTCCCTGCCCCTCTGCCTACTTGTGTTCTCTGTCAAATAAATCAATAAAATCTTTAAAAAAACAAAAACAAAAAACAGAAAAAAATAGAAAGTGGGGTGCCTGGGTTGCTCACTTGGTAGGACATCAGACATTTAGTTCTACCTCAGATCATGATCCCAGGGTCTTGATCTCAGGGTCGTGAGATTGAGCATCGTGTTGGGCTCACTGCTGGGCATGGAATCTACCTGTACCTCTCCCTCCCCTTCTCCCGCTCTCCCCCTTCCTCCCCAAACTTCTGACTCACTCTCACTCTCAAATAAATAAAATCTTAAAAAAAGAAAAGGAAAAACAGTAATACAGCGAAAGAAAGAGTAAAATGTAAGTGATGGGTGAATCTGGGTAACAAGTGCATGGTATTTCCTTATACTGTATTTGTAATTTTTCTATAACTTTGAAAATATATCCAAATAAAAAGTTGCCACAGAAGGGGAAAGGGGCAGTCCTAGTTCTCCATAGGTTGGGTCACGTGGTAACCATGCCTGATTCCAGGCAGAGAGAGGTCTTTCTTCAGGAAAGACCTCCTCTTTGGAGCCAGTGTCTTTTGCCCTGGGCTGACCACAGTGGCTGCACACAAAGCTGACCGGATAACATGTACCTGGTAACAGGTACCATTTACCTGAGGTAAAAGACGGCTGTTGCTGCAAATGTCCTGAGGAAAGTGATAGTGATTCATGCCTATATGTGGAGGAGGAACAGAGCACCTTGCTGAATGCAGAAGCTCAGGGCTCCACATGTCAGTAGGGGCTGGGGACACAGGGAGCATTCCTGGGCCTTTGAAATACAGAAGAGGCCTGTGGCTAGGGGCAGGTGAAACCACCACCTTCAGCCTTGTTGGGCAATCCTTCTAGAAGGGGAGACTTCTAGAATCTGAATGAGCAGGGAAAACATTACCATACTATAAAGAGGAGCCATGAAAAAGGATGTTAAGTAGAACAAAACCCCTGGGAAGGGTCTAGACCAATGTGTGTTAGAATCACCTGGAGGGGTCCCTCTCTCATCTACCCCAGAATTCTGGTTCACATAGACCTGGGATGGGGATGGAAAATTTACATTTCTAATAGAGCGCCAGGTGCAGCCAGTGTGAACCCCACGCTGAGTTGCAAGGCTGTAGGCCATGATTTGTCCAGACACCTTAGAGCAGACACCTATGAGGGAACCTGGCGAGCCTCAACTCAAATACTCTCACAGGTCCAAGGGCAACAGGGTCACCTCTGGCTGGACAGTGGGGATGAATGACAGACAACATCATGGATGAGATGACCCTTAAACTGGGTTTCATAGAAGAATGGGGTGAAGGACGGCCTTCTAGAGAGAGGGGATACACATGAGCCAAGACCAGCCCAGTCCATGTTCATGATTTGCCCTCCCTGGAAAATAATGGACCCAAAGATTGGTGAGGGATGTGAGCCCCGGGTCAAGAGTTTGAGTTATTGGGAGCCAGTTGGAGCCTCTGACCGGACGCGTGATACAGAGCTTCCAGAAGATCAACCAGGTAGAGATACCAAGGGTGGAGGGAGGGAAACCAGATAGGGGTCCCAGCAGCAGGCTCCACTGGAGATAAGGACCTGAGGTAGAGACACAGCAGTAAGTGAGGAAAACAAGGACATTTAAGTGTTATAGCTAAAGGGGTGGTGGGAGGGTGGGGATGTTGAGCAAGACAAAGAATCCGTTTGTTCTCATAGGCATTTGGTCTGGAGTCAAGGCCGAAACTGATATGAAGCATTCATGTTTGCAAAGATCGTTTTAAAAATCCATTAGAGGATGTTTGGAACTGAAAATTAAGTGTGAGTTTTCACATGAACATCTTCAGTAGTCTTGCAGGCAGGAAGTGGGCAGATGGAGACCATCATGTGCTAGTAAATATTTGGTAACTGACAGGGGGTGCGGGAGAACCCTGATTGGTAGCATTTGTCAGTTTCCAGGCTGTAAAATCGTTCCACAATGGCGAATTTCAAGCAACCAACATGATGTCAGCTAGCTTGTGAAATTCCAGAAACTAGAGCAACTGGCTCTTGGGAGCCAGGAGGAGCTTGCCCTGGCACATTCCTGAATGGAGACCAAATGCCAGGAAATGGATGGAGCCACTAAAGGCAGCAAAAGGGTAAAGTCACTTCTTCCCACTGTTGTTCCGAGGACCCAGAAAAGCCCACTGGTAGCTTTGAGTGGCAAACACCGAGTATCATATAACTGCAGGTCTTCCCAAAGAATGGCAAATAGGAGACATGGAATCTCTTCCCAGGCTCCCAATGCCAACGGGATCATCTCACATGAGAGAGGAGGAGCATGAAGGAAAGTGTCTTATACTAAGAGGCAGGAGACTCATAGTCGTGCTCCATAATAGTCATGTGCTTATCTGCTCCGAACCTCGGTACCTTGCCTTTAGAATGAAGCCAGTACCTGTACTAATAATGGCCCCAGTGGGATGTGTCGACCAGTAGCATGCAACATTTGTTAGAGCATTAGCCTGCAACAAAGATACTCCACGTATCCCCGCTTCCCACCTCAAGTTGATGCTGGTCCAAACCCCATGTCTGTCTAGCATGATCCATCCTCGCATCTGAGGGGTATCTGTGCAGGGCTGGGCCCTGGGAGCCATGTTTGTCCATCAGCCAGTGAGGGAGAATGGCCGCGGGAGAGAAGCTACACACAGGCATTTTCTACCTTGCTCTGATCCCTCCCAAGCTGCACTTCATGCCCTTGGATTCTAGTATTTTTCTGTTAATTTTTTTTCTTTTGGTTTAAAATGGAGATTCTGTTACTTGTAGCTCAAAGAACCTGAGACATCTTAATTATCTTCCTTTTGAAATTCTTCTATAGACAAAAGACTGGGAATCTTGACCTTGGGCAAGCGACTGAGCCTCCGGGGGTCTTGATTTCTTGTTTATAAAGTGGGCAGATGAATGAGATGCAGGGAAGTGAATTCCAGCTCTGCTGTACAGCTCCAAGCCATGTATCTCTATCCTAATACGGAGGATGTTACAGCAAAAAGTCCACCCTGTTTCATTAGCCACAAATGAGTTTGTTTTGAAGATCAGAGACCTTCATATTTGGACAGAGCTTAGTAACTCGCTGACCAGTCCTTTCTGGGTGCAAGACATAGGTGAGAGCCCAGTGAGCTCAGCCCAGGTGGTTGTAGCGGATCCTGGAACCGGTGGACGAAGGTGGAGGGCTGCTGGCTACTGGCCCTGACATGGAAAAGGCTGACGCTGTAGGTGGGCAAGATTTGTATAAATATGTTTGCAGCCATGCAGGAATCGTAGGGTTCCTGACCCTGACATCAGATGGGGCTGATCAGGGCCAGTTACTTGCATCGCGAAGGGGAGGAGAGTGAGGAGAGATGACCCTTCAGATCGGGCATCAGCTACTGGAATATCACGCGGCGCCCCTCCCCTCCGCCCCCCTCCCTGCCCCTGGAGATACCTTGTGCCCCCAGGAGAAACTTACGGGATTATCTTTAAAAGTTAGTTTTTTACTCTTATAATAAAAAAATAATTGTTATGGAAGATGTGTTTATGTATACGTTTTAAAGAAGAAAATGGGGGTACCTGGGTGGCTCAGTCAGTTACACAGCTGACTCTTAATTTCAGCTCAGGTCATGATGGCGGGGTCCTGGGGACCAGCTCCACACTCAGAGGGGAGTCTGTTTGAGATTCTCAACCTCTTCCTCTGCCCCTCCCCATGCTCTGACACCTGCACTCACTTTAAATACATACATACATACATACATACAATTTTAAAAAAAAAAAAGAAAATGAAACAATTTGCTTTTCAAAGACCCAGGGATGACTTCAGCACCAACTGGCTTTGTATCCCTCTAACTTTGCATGCGGCCGGCCGCGGCCGGCCGTGATGTTCCGCGCAGTCTTAGAAACTGTGTATCTGAGAAATTCCTCATTGAAGATTTTAATTAGGAATGTATACAAATGGTTTCAGATCCAACCACACCGAAGAAGACTGTAGAGTGAAAACTGAGAGTCACCTGCCCCCTCCCCCCATAGTCCTGTTTAGAATTCATTTGGGGGTTAGCTCCACATTTCTAAACCAGATGCTCTTTATTATTTAGCAACCTCAGTGCTTTCTGTTGACCTCCTACTGTAATAGATGAAGATCAGCGCACTGCTATCCGGCTCCTATCTCCTCCCCCACTCTTCTAAATATAGCGAGGTCCCCATTCCCAGAACTTCCCGGTCCCTGCAACTTCAAAGAAAACAGTTAACCCCCATTTCCTGTTCAGTCAACTAAAGATAGTATCTCTTTTCTCTTTGCTTTGTAAGGTAAGGACAGGGTACTCCCTCCTACCTTTCCTTCCACCTCCCAACCTTGGTCAGACTGTTCTATGCTTACACATTTTATTCAGAAATCACTATGCTGTTTACGCTTGTCTAAGGTGAATTCTAAGAGTTGGAAACCAGAAAATGATGTTTATTCCATGTCCGCTATGGAAATACAGTTCACGGCAGATCAAAGCAGTAACCAAGTTTATGCTTCTTGATAGGGCCAATGTCCCATCCTCAGAAAAGAATGTTTTGGGAACAAATGTATTTATTTATTTATTTTTACATTCCACCGATTTTCTTCATCTGATCCTCACACCGTGTTTCCCCGGGCTTTCGTTCATGCGATTTTTCTACTGGTTCTCTCTCCTTTCCACCTCCTCTCCAGAAAGAAGGCAAAACAAAAAACAAAGCTGGAACCTTCTCCCTGCAGCCCTCTGTCATTGTGAATCTTCCTGCTCTTGGCTCCCTCGGTCTGTGGGTGGTTTCCCTTCACAGCTCTCAGTGAATAGGTCACCTTTCTTAGGAACCCCGGAGCTGCCGCCTCCTTCATTTCCTTTCTCCTTTTGCTGGATTGTGTCCTTAGGTAACTACCTGGGGTAAACTGTGCCAGAGGTAAAATAAGAATACTTTCATGGGGTGCCTGGGCAGCTCAATGGGTTAAAGCCTCTGCCTTCGGCTCAGGTCATGATCCCAGGGTCCTGGGATTGAGCCCCCCGTGGGGCTCTCTGCTCAAAGGGGAGCCTGCTTCCCCCTCTCTCTCTCTGCCTCCCTCTCTGCCTACTTGTGATCTCTGTCAAATGAAGAATACTTAACATACCACAAATGACTTTACTCTGCTTTTCCCTTGCTTCATGAATTGCCTACGTATACAATTCTGAGTTCGATATCAAATCCCTCAGAGTGGACTTGGTTTTTCTCTCTCTGGAATCTTCTAGCATCTGTTCCTTTTTCCTGGTGTTCTGACAGTTTCTGGTGATTATGACCATGGATGGATGGTTTTCCGTTTCTTTGTGCTGGGCATTCACTGGGCCCGGGCAACCAAAGACATGCCCTTCATCATTTTAGAAAATTATTTACTATTTTTATATTTATTTTTATTTTCTTTTCTCTTTGTGGAATTCCTGTTATTTAGATCTCAAACCTCTAGATCACCCCTTTCTCTCCTTCGTCTTCTGCCATGTTTTGCATTTATTTTAAAGCCTTAAAATCTGTACGTGGGAGATTTCTCCAACTTCATCGTGTAACCCTATTATTATTATTAGCGGCATTTTTGTCAAATATATTTTGAATTTTGTTTTTTAAGTAGGCTCCGTGCCCAGTGTGGCACCCAATGTAGGGCTTGAACTCATGGCCCTGAGATCAAGACCCTATTTGAGACCAAGTGTTGGATGCTTTACTGACTGAGCCACCCAGGCATCCCAAACATATATTGAATTTTAAAGAACTCTTTGTTCTTGGATTATTTCTTTTTCATAACACCTTTTCTTGTTTTATCACTGTGACATTTTCCCAGTTGTCTTTGAGGTTTTCAGAAGTTTTTGTTTAATCCTCTTCTGTTCCATGAATGATCTCTTATTTCCTCTACAATCATGGCCTGCCTTTTTTTCTTAATTTTTTTCTATTGCCGACTTTCCTCCCATGTCTGTTTGCTCTTGGATTTTCATTACTATTTAAGATTGAGGCAGTCAGGAGGCTGATGGGAAGTTTGAAGAGCCAAGGCACACTTGGTGCACTCCCAGGTTTCTCTCTAGAGAAAGCTGGCAGGAAGACAGGTTGTTGCTGTTGTTGTTCTTGTTAGGAGTTCCAGAAGGGAGGAATGCAGAAGGACTCTGGACTCTGCACTCTGGACTTCCAAACTCACCATTGGCTGCCCTTGTTCTCCCCAGGCAGCCTGTACGATTCATTCAGAAGGAGGCCTTCAGTGTTTGACAGAGAGAAACTGACAGGCCCCCGGCTGCTGTGTGAGTGACATCTAGGGGTCTTCAGCCCCATCTGCCATGTCTGCTTTCTGGAATCCTTTTCATTTGCAGGCTGAGGCGCCTCTCAGTGTCTGTGGACAGATTGAGCCCTCACTGGGTGCAGTCCAGTCCCCTGGCTGTATTGTCCATATTCACCCAACCCTTTCTGTGTCCAACAGATTTGTTGAAATCTCTGAGTGGTGATGGCCCCTGCTCTTGTTTTCTTTTTTATTGTGGTCTATGCCATTTTACCCTGTGTTGTTATTTTAACGGTGGAGTCTAAGAAGGCAAAGATGTATGCTAAGTCTCTAACCTGAGCTGGAAGGCTCAAATATCCCTTTAAATCACCATGTGGTACTCCGTAACATGGTTGCGCGGTAGACTGGAGCAAATGTAGAGACAGGTAGCTAAATCTTCATGTGCATCGGTGATTACTTATGCCATGCCGAGGTATTTTCTCAAGAAAAATGGAAACATTCCCAAGCAAAGACTTGTACAGAAGTGTTCATAACATTTTGTTGCTGTACAAAAGGGCTCAAAACTAGAAACAACCCAGATGTCCAACTGATGAATAGATAAGCAAATTGCTATGTACTTCTACATATGGAGACACTTTCTTGGGCTTTATTTCTCAGTAAAAGGCTCACGGCGTAACATTTCAGCAGCCTGTGGCTCTGCAGTCACACCTGTTCCTTCCCCTGACAGAGCCATGGGCTGCTTAAATTTTATGCCGTGAGCTTTCTTCTAAGAAATAGAACCTAAGAAAATGTCTGAAAGGGTTACATGGGAGATGGGTGCATGTAATTTGGTACAAAATCATCCTCTGGAGAGTGGTTGGAAAAATGCAGCTTCCCAGGCCCCCCTCGAAGAAAGTCAGACATAGAGAGTAGTATGAGAAGGTATATATAAATAAAATAAAATTTTAAAAATTTTATTGAAAATGCTTTTTAAATTTGTATAAAAAAATTTGTTTATAGAAAATGGTCTTTAAACTTGAAAAGGATTTGGACTGGCACTACGACATGGAAGGGTTACAACACCTTCCTCAGTCTGACTGTGGGGTTGAACTGGGGCTCAGAGTGTCCGTTCCCTTCCACTACTTGTCTCAGTGGGTTCTGTCTCAGCCTTGGAAATCTGGAAGAAAAACACCTTTTCCTTTTGAACTATAAAACATGACTTCTGGTGCTTTAGGAGGTCCCGAATTGGCCTTGGATCTCTTTCTTTACTCTTCTAGGGGTGTCTCTGGCTAATAGTTTTTTTTTTTAACCTGATCCAGTTATCTCTTACCGTGTGAAAAAACACCCAAATCTTAATGACTTAAAACAACAACATGAATTTATCTTGCTAAGAATCTGCCATTTGGGCCTGTCTGAGCAGGGTTGGTGCATCTCTGTTCTACATGGTTTCAGCTGGGCTGCTCAATTTAGAGTAGAGGACCCACATCAGAGACGGCTTGCTCATGCTGTGAGTTGGAGCTGACTTTGGTGTGGGGCCCAGCTGCATGTGTGGGCTGGGTGCTCTGGTTCCCTTCGACATGGGCTTCTGCAGGTTGCTTGGGCTCCCTCCTAGCATGGAGGCAGGGTGACAGAGTGAGCATCTCCAGAGAACAAGGCAGACATGCGTGGCATTTTTTATGACCTAGCTTCAGAAGTCCCCTAGTATCCCTCTGCCATCCTATCGCTTCAGGATGTCATGCTGTCCTCCTCAGGTTCAGAAGGAAAGTAGCCCCACCACCCGAAGGAGTGTTAAGATTGCATAGTAAAAATACTGTGGGGATGGCAGATACAGTTGCGTCTGTCTTTGGAAAATCTAGCAAATGGACTCTGACCTATTTTTGTTGTTTATAGGTTTTCCTGATGAATATTTAGTAATTAATTATCATTGGTTCTAGTCTACCTCACTTCATCCTCTTTGCAAACCTGTGAGATAGTCTTATACATCTTCACATATCCAGATGCCTCTCATACACATGTTTGGTTTAGCGAGTGTATTATTTTGGAAATTGTGAATTTTTACCTAAGTGTCTGAATTTCTGGCTTGTCTTCATAACCAGGAGATTGACTACATCTACGGCAAGCTCTCCTCATCTCAGCAAGAGGCTGAGGTGGAGTGGTGGTGGCAGCCTCAGTAAAAGGCTTGTCCTCAGTCTATTTGCTGTAGTCCCCACCACTCCCTATCACCCTTCACTCATTACATTTTATGTCTCACAAGCATTTTAAGACTTTGAGGCTTTCTGCTAAACAAACAAACAAAAACAAACAAACAAACAAACAAACCTTAGGGGTACCTGGATGGTTCAGTTAAGCATCTAACTCTTTTGTTTTTTTTTGTTTTTTTTTGTTGAGCAGGGAGCTTGATGCAGAACTCGATCCCAGGATCTTGGGATCATGACCTGAGTGGAAGGCAGACGCTTAACAACAAGACACACAGGGCTGCCAAGCATCTAACTCTTGATTTCCGCTCAGGTCATGATCTCAGGGTCATGGGATTGAGCCTTGAGCTGGGCTCTGCAGTGGGCCTCCGTGCTCAGCTCTGAGTCTGCTTGAGAGATTCTCCCTCTCCCTTTCCCCCTGTCTCTCCCTGCTTCCCTGGCAGTTCTCTTTCTCTCTAAAATACATAAATAAATAATTTTTTTTTTTAAAAAAGGACCCAGATTCTACCATAGAAAAATAACAAATAATAGTGATATCTTTTCCTTTTTGAAATTTTCAAAGCACTTTCTGTAGAAAGCTACCTTTTGGCCTTGTTTTCTTTTAAAATCTGCTCTCTCTTTGGTAGAGATCAATAGGTCACTGTTGCTTGTTTGAAGGGCTGCTTCAGCTGTCTGCTCATTTGAAGAACAGGAATGAATGATGTGCCCCAGTTTCCACAGTGATCCTGCTGCTGAGTTCTAGCGTCACCTGCCACACACACACACACACACACACACACACACACACACACCCCAGACTGGCCCTTCCAGGAATCCTCCCCACCCCCCAACCCCCATGGAGCAGACTTCCTCTTGAGAGCTCGCCTTTGCTATCTTCACTGCCTGACAACCTCCCGATCCACATAACATGGAATTCTCAGTAGGAGCAGGAGAGGCTCATGTGGGGAGCGTCACTGTTGGCCTGTGCCCCCACCACGATCTTGTGGAGAGCCAAGTCTGCACAAAGACCTTCTCTTTGGAAGATAAGTATCCAGTGTTCACACCCCTGTTCAGGATCAGTTCTGAATATTCCTAATGGCTCAGAGGCACAGTGTTCACTTTGTCCTTTCAAGGGTTCTTGGTTTTGTTTCCAAAATGTCAACAGATAACTCTAAGTGTTGATTCAACAACCAGAAGAGCATAGCCCAAGGAGATCCCTCACCGTGCAGCTTCTGTCTAGCCCCTCAGGATGCACAGGACCTGCACCGAGAGGGCAGCAGGCAGGAGGGGCCTGGTGTGCCCGCTTCTTGCCCTTGGAGTTTCTCCTTCAGCTCTTTCATGCCCCCACAGAACTGCTCACTGTCTACACAGCAGGTGCTTAGGAATAGGAGAGGTTTGTGGTCTCACTCAGGCGTGAGGGTAGACTCAGTCCCCAGGCTGGAACGTTCTATGGCAGGCAGTCCCCCACATGCCCCTGCTCAGTCACATTCCCCAACCTCTCCCATTAGTCTGGGCTCCTTTTGTGTTCTCATTCTTGTTGTTTGTTAGAGTTTTTACCATCTATTCCAGATATCTGTTGCTGCTTACCTCAAAGATTAGTGGCATACAACAGGAACAAACCCCACCCCCCCAGCCTCCAATCTGTAATTTGGGCAGGACGCTAGAGGGAAAGCTCCTCTCCGCTTCACATAGCATCAGCTGGACCTGCTTGATGGAGGGCTCTTGGATCTACTTCCAAGTGACTCACCAGCTCACTGCTGGAACTGGGCTGAGGCCTGGGGTTTTACTTTTCTCCACATGGCCCTCTCCATGTGGCCCAGGCTTCCTTGCAACATGGTGGCTGAGTCCCAAGGGTGAGCATCCCAGGAGACAAAACCAGACCTAGGCTCAGAAGTTACATAGTGTCTATTGGTTGAAGTAGTCACAAATTCCCACCTGAGTTTGAGGGGAGGGAACACTGACTACGCCTCCTGCGGGAGGAGTGGCAAGGTTCTAGAAGAGCAGATGGAACCAGACATCTTGTTGTGGCCATGTCTGGGAAGTATAATCTACCACAGCATCTGTATAGGTGTCCCTAGATAATATACTATTCAACTTCATGTGTTTTATTTTTTGTCAAAGAAGATTTTTGGGGAATATTTTATTTATTCTTTTGTCAGAGAGCATTTTTCAGAGAGAAAGAGATGGCATAAGCAGGGGAGCAGCAGACAGAGGGAGAGGGAGAAGCAGGCTCCCCGCTAGCAGGGACCCCCCATGTGGGACTCATGACCTGAGCCAAGGCAGCCACTTAACCAACAGAGCCACCCAGGTATCCCATCAATTTCATGTGTTTTAAATTTTATAGAAATGTTCATACTGAATCTATTCTTCTACAACTTTATTCCCCCCAACATTTATGGGAGTAATTTTTGTTGTTGGCAGACATTCATTCATGTTTAGAACTAGGTGATGTTTCGGTCAAGCCAGTCTCGGCTAACACAATGCACTGATGTCTGGAGTCCTGAACAGTGAGCCTGAGTCATTGCAGGATCCTACTGGGTGGTGGTCGGGGCGGGGTTGGGGGGGCATGGCAGGACAGGCGCATTTTCAGATCACATGAAATAAAATGTGTAAAAGGACTCTGTAAATGTGAGGGATGTTGTTGTTCAGCAAATAAGGGTTAAGTGATAGTCACTGAAGTTTCAATGTAATTTATTCATCTTTGTATGTTTAATAATGTATGCGTGATTCATTGTCTTTATACAAACATGTTTTATTAACCAGAATGCTCTCATTTCTGACCAGTGCAGTACATTTTTAAACCAAGTGAAATCACCCATAAAGCCTGTTGACCCCACCCTGAAAAGGGAGTTCTGAGCTGCCCAGCCATTTCTAGAGAAAAATCCTGTCTCCTCCACCATTTTGTTTTTGCTTCTGCTGCTTCCTGTTGGCCCATCTTTATTTTCTTTTCCAGTTTCTGTGCTTGGGACCACTTAATTGCTGTGGGTGGCTGAGTAGAAAATAGATACAGGTCATTGCATTGGAAGAAACCAGGGAGTTTTAAGAGATTCATCAGCCAGATTTTCACATTCCCTGAGGCGGTTGGAAGTGCTGGAGTGGTTGGGCACAGTAGGAGCCAATTCCTCAATAACCGTTATGGGGGACCCGGAATTTGACAGGGGCATTGATTAGGAAAAGCAGAGGGGAGAAAAGGCATGAGAATCAGCAGATGTTTTCTCTCCCTCTCCCACTCTCCCTGCTTGTGTTCTCTCTCTTGCTGTCTCTGTCAAATAAATAAATAAAACCTTTAAAAAAAAAAAAAAGGGGGCGCCTGGGTGGCTCAGTCATTGAGCATCCGCCTTCAGCTCAGGTCATGGTCCCAGGATCCTGGGATCGAGCCCCACATCAGGATCTCTGCTCAGCGGGAAGCCTGCTTCTCCCTCTCCCACTCTCCCTGCTTGTGTTCTCTCTCTCGCTGTCTCTGTCAAATAAATAAATAAAATCTTTAAAAAAAAAAAAAGAATCAGCAGATGTTTTTATGAAGGAGGGGACAAGCAAAGCACCAGGAGAGCTAGGATGGCTGGTCCTCTTGGGGTCCCCCAGATGTGGTGGAATGCGCAGGCTTCCCTGGAGAAGATGGTGAAGGGAGGCTGGTAGGGGTCCTCCCAGAGATGCAGAGGAGCACTGTGGGGACAATCCTGGGTGTGGGCCCCAGGGGACTTTCAGGGAAGGGGTCGGGGGGAGTTCAGGAGCAATGGGGACATGAGGTTAGTGGGTAGGATGGTGAAAACAGTGTGGAGCTGAGAGCAGAGGAGGCATTGCCCTGAGGGGTTTGCCTTTTGGGTGGAGACCAAGGGCAACAGGAACCTGCGTCACCCCTAGGATGAGTTGGCCTCAATTCTGAATGAGATGCTGGGGTAGGGTTGTTCCTGCCCTGGGGCTAAGGGAGGAAGGAGAGGGGCCTGCATTGAGAAGCCCGGTGGCACTGTGGGTGTGGGGTAGGTGGAAGCTGTAGCTGCCACACACCATTGCCTTGGTGTAAAAAGCTTCAGTGAAGTGCATGTATGGGCAATGGGAGGTTTGTCCTGCTTTCTGGGATGACTTAAATACTAGCAGTTACTTAACAGTGCTGAAGGAAGAGGCTCAGGTTTCCAATGACATTCTGTTGGCATGACTAATCCAATCCCAGAAACACCCTACTCTGTTCAGCTCGCCTTTGTCACCAGGTTCCTCTCCGAGAGGGGCCTGCTCTGAGCCCTGTACCCACACAGCCCTTCCTCTCACTTGCTCTCCTCTTACTCTGATTGATCTGTGTCATTCCACGTCTATCTCCACCCCTCCCCACCCCCCACTGACACATTCTGTATTTATCAGTTAACTGTCATCCCCACTAGGATGTAAGCCCCAGGAGGTCAGGAGCTTCCTTTTGTTCTTTGCCTTATTCCCCTGAGCCTAGAGCAGTGCCTGACACCACCAGGGTGCAGTAAATATTTGTGAACAGATGCATGAATGGCTGGGGTGACGAAGGGGGAGAGCACAGCACACTTGTCCGCAGGCACATGTGTGGCCCTCGGGAACTTGATCTCTCAGTTGTTGCTACAATGCCTCTGTTAACCGCTGGGTTAGAACGACCCTCTCTTGTCACCACGCCTCCAAAAAAAAGTGAATCGCCCAAAAGTTGTGGGCCCACAGGGTCTCTCTCAAAGTTTTATACAATTAAATCTGATTGCTGGAAACTCTGCTATTTGCTTTAACCACTCCCTTCCCCCATCTTGCCCTTCCTCCTAACCTGCTTTCTCGGATGTTGGCCAATATATCAGAACCTAGGGTCTGAGTCAGAAAATTGGGACCCTACCATGATTCCATACCAAGGCTGGAGGTTTTTTTTATTAAAAAGACATTCAGAGTTTGTGGGAGGATTGATAATTAATGCGATTATATGATAGTAGGATATGGACAATAGGGGAAGAGCCACTTTCAGAAAAGCTTCCCTTGAGGAATGATAGCTGAGTGTAAGCTGAGCAATGGGAAGGATTTAGCTGGACAAAGAAGGGTTGGGGAAAAGAATATGTCAGGGAATGTTCCTGAGACTTGAGGAATGGGGCTTGCTTGAGGAACCAGAAGGCCCAGGTGGCTGGAAACCAGACAGGAACAGGGAGAAGTGGTTAAGGTTGTGACTAGAGACAACCAAGTTGGAGTCCCAGCTCCAACACCATAAGCTGTGTGTCCCTGGGCAAGCCAATTAGCCCATTTGAGGATCTGTTTCTTTATTGGGAAAGAGAGTTGTAGTATCTAGGCTGGCTTAGCCATGTGGATGGCTAAGATGCTCAGCAAAGTGCCTGCCTCACAGCACCATTCACTGCATTTACATCTTATCCTAACCAGTAGCAGGGCAGTGTCCAGCCCCAGTGGGGGTCCAACAGATATGTGGATTAACTGTAGCCCCTCAAGCCTCTGTCCCCAGCCAACCACCTCTTTGCCACCAAGAAACCCACTCTGCTTGCTAGAGGTGGAGTCACACCAGGCAGGTTGACCCACTGGAACTTGTCCCCACTGCAGCCACCTGAGGTGGTGTTTGAGGTAAGTTCTTACAGTAACTGTGAAACTGGATGGATGGGTCAAACCAAGAGCTTGAGCCCAGCTCTGGGTGCACAGTGAGGGTGGAGAGATACCAGGGGACCTCGATTTCTGGAGGTGAGAGCTGTCCCAGAACCCAGGTGAATCTAGCCTCCCCAGAGTTCTGGTGGCTTCATGGTTTTTTCCTCGTGGTTTAACCCGGGCTAAGATCAATAAGCTCATAATCACCAGTCATTTATGGGTCTCCTGGCAAGAGCAGCATTACTTTTCCCCTGAACCTTTCCTAAGACAAAAATTCAGTCTACAGAAAGCCTTCAAGTTTTTTGTAGGTTCATAAAACAATGAACACGTATAGCCCTCCACATAGATTCATTAATTGTTAATATTTTGTGACATTTGTGCACATGTTCTCTCTCTGATTTCTTTTGGCTGAGTAATTTCTTTTGTTGACAGCAAGTTGCAGATATGTTGACTTGCCCTAAAATCAGTGTGTATTACCTGAGAATGAAGATATTCCATCATATCACCGCCACTCCATTATCACACCTAGGAAAATCAAGAATCCAATAGCATCATCTTATACACAGTTCATACTGAAATTTTGTACTTGTTCCCCAAATGTCTTTTATAGTTATTTTCACCCCAAATATAATTAAGGTATATACATTATATTGGATAGTTCTGTCTCTCAAGTCCATTTTAACCTAATATAGTTCCTTACTCTTCTTTGTTTTTCATGACATTGAATTTTTTCTCTCCTTGGATATCTCACATTCAAGATCTGTCTGATTGTGTTCTCCTAAGTAGATTCTAGCCAACCATTATTTTTTAAAAAATTATTTGGTTATTAAAAATAATAGTAATATGTGCACAATGAAACAATTTTAGGACTTCAGAAAGATGCAAAATTTAAAATTCTCCATTTCCTTCTCCCTGCCAGGCCTTCCCCTAAAAATACACATTGGAATCTGTTACCAGTGTATTCCTCTAGAAAACTAAGGTGCCTTTACTTGCATGTATAATGACATATAGATCTGTTTTTCCATCACCTAACTCCTTTTCAGGCTTATACCCATATGATTGTATTCTAGCCATTATTTTTCACCTTGCTTTGTTACTTTATTTTAAAGGATGTGCTACGATAATATATCCAGATTGTTTTTCTTCTTCTGAACATGTGTGTAGTTTTCCATTATCTGGATGTTCCATGATTTGATCCATCTTCTAGTGATGGATATTTGAGTTATTACCAGGTTTTCTTTTTTCCACCCCTATGATAAATTATGTTGTAATAAACATCCTTGAACATATTTATGGTGTATTTTTTGGTGATTTGGTAAACTCATACAGGTGAAGTTGCTGGTCCAAAGGTTGTTTGCATTTAAAACTTCAACAGCTTTATGGCTCCATCTGCTTTCAGGGTGCTCAGGGGAAGCTGGGTCACCATACTGGACACAGAATCCTTTCTGAGTTGCATCCAGCCAACCAAGATTATTGCTAAAAAACACTAACCATCATTGAAGTTTTTGGAGAGTTGTAATCTTTTTGCTGGTGGAGGGTCTTGCCTCAATGTTGATGGCTGCTGACTGACCAGGGCAGTGGGTGCTGGAGGCTGGTGTGGCTGTGACAATTTCTTAGACTATGACAACAATGAAGTTGGCCACATCGATTAAATCTTCCTTTCATGAACGATTTCTCTGTAGCATGTGATGCTGTTTGATAACATTTTACCCACAGTAGAACTTCATTCACAATTGAAGTCTGTCCTCTCAAACTCTGCTGCTGCTTTATCAACTAAGTGTGTGTCATATTCTAAATCCTCTGTTGTCATTTCAACTGTCTTCACAGCATCTTCACCAGGAGTAGAGTCCATCTTTAAGTACCACTGTCCTTGCTCATGCATCAGAAGCAACTCCTCATCCATGAAAGTTTTACCATGAGATAGCGCATTCAGATATAATAATAATGAAAAAATTGGAAATATTGTGAGAAAGATCAAAATGTGACACAGAAACATGAAGTGAGCAAATGTTGTCGGAAAAAATGGTGCCAACAGACTTGTTTGATTCAACTTGTTAAAGAAAAAAAAAGGCAGTATCTGTCAAGCACAATAAAGCAAAGTTCAATAAAATAACAAAATGAGGCACAACAGTATCTTTAGTTGGTGGCTAATCACACACATAGGAATTATTTCAAGAGACTTTTAACCGAGTAAGTTGTAATACACCCTAGTGGGAGATATCCTAAGGCAAAAAGAACTTGAAAAATCTTAAGGTTTTCAATATTCATGTTGTTAGTAAGAATATTGATATTACTATTTTGAAACTTAGCTGTATATTACAGAATAAATCCAATAAGTAATTATGTTAATGTTAATAGAAACCAAGAGTTTTATGATAAGAGATGAGATATATAGAATTAAAAAATTCATAAACATTCTATAATCCTAAATTTGAATAGAAAATATTAGTGTAAACCTATGATACATTTTCTTATTTTGAAAAGTTTATTTTAAGGAGCTAAAAAAGAACAAACAAAGCTCAAAGCTGGTAGAAGGGAGGAAATAATAAAGATTAGAAAAGAAGTAAATGAAAGAGACAAAAAAATAGAAAAGATCAATGAAGCCAGGAGCTGTTACTTTGAAAAGATAAATAAAACTGATAAAACTTTAACCAGACTCCTCACACACACACACACAAAAGAGGACTCAAAATGAGAACAAAGGAGGAGAAATAACAGCTGACACCAGAAAAATACAAAGGATTATAAAAGAATACTATAAAAAATTATATGCTAGCAAACTGGACAACCTAGAAGAAATGGATAAATTCCTAGAAGTGTATAACTTCCCAAAACTGAATCAGGAAGAAAATTTGAACAGACCTATTACCAGCAATGAATTTGAACCAGAAATCAAAATCCCAACAAACAGAAGTCCCAAACAAGATGGCTTCACAGGTGAATTCTACCAAGCACTTAAAGAAGCATCAATACCTATTCTTCTCAAACTATTCAAAAAAATAGAATAGGAAGGAAAGCTTCCAAATTCATTCTATGAGGCCTGTATTACCCCGATACCAAAACCAGAAAAAGACACTACAAACAAAACAAAACAAAACAAACTATAAGCCAATATTCCTCATGAACACAGACGTAAAAATCCTCAACAAAATATTGGTAAACTGAATCCAATAATAAATTTTTAAAAATCACTTACAACAATCAAGTGGGATTTATTCCAGAGCTACAAGGGTGATATGAGATTTACAAATCAACCAACAAGATACATCTCATTAATAAGACGGGGCACCTGGGTGACGCAGTGGGTTGGAGACTCTGCCTTCAGCTTGGGTCATGATCCCAGGATCCTGGGATCGCACCGCGCATCAGGCTCTCTGCTCAGTGGGCAGCCTGCTTCCTCCTCTCTCTCTCTCTCTCTGCCTGCCTCTCTGCCTACTTGTGATCTCTGTCAAATAGATGAATAAAATCTTTTTTTAAAAAAAGATACATCTTATTAATAAGAGAAAGGAGAAAAACTACATGATTATCTCAATAGAAACCGAAAAAGATCTGATGAAGTACAACATTCATGATAAAAACTTTCAACAAAGTAGGTTTAGAGGGAACATACCTTAAAATAATAACCATAATAAAGTCCATATATGAAGAATCCATCATACTCAATGGTGAAAAACTGATAACTTTTCCCCTGAGATTAGGAATAAGACAAGGATGTCCACTCCCACTACTTTTATTCAACACAGTACTAGAAGTCAATCTGTAGCCATCAGACAGGAAAAAGGAATAAAAGGCATCCAAATTGGTAAGGAAGAAGTAAATCTTTCATTATTGGCAGATGACAAGATACTAAATATAGAAAACACTAAACATTCCACCAAAAACATTACTAAGACTAATAAATGAATTCAGTGAAGTTGCAGGATACAAAACTAATATGCAGAAATCTGTTGCATTTCTCTATGTACATAATGAAGTAGTGGAAAGAGAAATTCAGAAAATAATCTCATTTATAATTGCACCAAAAAGAGTAAAGTACCTGGGAATAAACTTAACCAAGGAGGTGAAAGATCTGTAGTTTGAAAACTATAAAACACTGATGAAAGAAATGCAAGATGACACAATGACAAGACATTCTATTCCATACTCATGGATTAGGAGAACAAATATTGTTAAAATGTCCATACTGGGGCACCTGGGTGGCCCAGTGGGTTGAGGCTCTGCGTTCTGCTTGAGTCATGATCTCGGGGTCCTGGGATGAAGCCCCACATTGAGCTCTCTGCTCAGTGGAGAGCCTGCTTCCCCCGTCCCTCTGCCTGCCTCTCTGCCTACTTATGATCTCTCTCTCTCTGTTAAATAAATAAAATCTTAAAAATAAAGTAAAATAAAATGTCCATACTACCCAATGCAATATACGGATTTAATGCAATCCCTATCAAAATACCAAGAACATTTTTCACAGAGTTAGAACAAATAACCCTAAAATTTGTATGGAGCTATTCCCAATAGCTAAAGCAATCTTTAGAAAGAAGAAAAAAGCTGGAAGTATCACAATTCCAGATTTCAAGATATACTACAAAGCTATAGTAATCAAAAAAGAATGGTACTAGCACAAAAATAGACATGCAAATCAATGGAACAGAATAGAGAGCACAGAAATAAACCCACACTTGCATGGTCAATTATTCTATGACAAAGGGGGCAAGAGCACACACTGGGGAAAAGACAGTCTCTTCAACAAATGGTGTTGGGAAAACAGGACAGCCACATGCAAAAGAATAAAACTGGACCACTTTATTATACCACATGCAAAAATAAGGTCAAAATGGGTTAAAGATCTGAAACATAAAACTCCTAGAAGAAACTATAGGCAGTAATTTCTTTGACACTGGCTGCAGCAACATTTTCCTAGATATGTCTCCTGAGGCAATGGAAACAAAATAAAAAATCAACTATTAGGAATACAAATTTAAATACCTTTGTACAGTGAAGGAAACCATCAATAAGATGACAAGGCCCAGTGAATGGGAGAAGATATTTGCAAATGATATATCTGATAAGGGCTTAGTGTCCAAAATACATAACTTACACAGCTCAACACACACACACACAAAAATAAAACAAACCCCAATAATCTGATTAAAAACGGGCAGAGGACCTGAATAGTCATCTTTTCAAAGAAGACATATGAATGGCCAACAGATACGTGAAAACATGCTCAACATCACTAATCATTAGGGAAATGCAAATCAAAACCATGAGATACCATCTCACACCTGTCAGAATGGCTAGACTCAAAAAGACGAGTAACCAGTGTTGGCAAGGATGTAGGGAAAAAGGAATCCCCTGTGCCCTGTTGGTGGGAATGCAAACTGGTGCAGCCTCTATGGAAATAAGTATTGAGGTTGCTCCAAAAACTAAGATTAGGCGCCTGGGTGGCTCTGTGGGTTGGGCCTCTGCCTTCGGCTCAGGTCATGATCTTAGGGTCCTGGGATCAAGCCCCTCATCAAGCTCTCTGCTCAGCAGGGAGCCTACTTCCCCCTCTCTCTTTGCCTGCCTCTCTGCCTATGTGATTTTTCTCTCTCTGTCAAATAAATAAATTAAATATATATTTTTAAAGATTTTATTTATTTATTTGACAGAGAGACACAGTGAGAGAGGGAACACAAGTAAGGGAAAGTGGGAAAGGGAGAAGCAGGCTTCCCACTGAGCAGGGAGACTGGCAGACTAGCAGCCGAAGGCAGACACTTAATGACTGAGCCACCCAGGAACCCCAAATTAAATATA
This sequence comes from Mustela erminea, assembly GCF_009829155.1. Lineage (NCBI taxonomy): Eukaryota > Metazoa > Chordata > Mammalia > Carnivora > Mustelidae > Mustela > Mustela erminea. Next base: position 30,307,985 of record NC_045623.1, read on the forward strand.
TATATATTTTAAATTAAGATTAGAAATACTGTAATATCCGGTAATGCCGATGATGGGTATTTACCCAGAGAAAATAAAAACACTAATTTGAAAAGATATACACCCCCCCATGTTTATTGAAGCATTATAAGAGCCAAGATATGAAAGAAACACAAGTGTCCATCTATAGATGAATGGATAAAGAAGATGTGGTGTATATACAATGGAATATTACTCAGCCTTAAAAGAGAATGAGATCCTGTCATTTGCAACAACATGGATGGACCTAGAGTGTATAATGGTAAGTAAAATAGGTCAAACAGAGAAAGACAAATACCACATGTTTTCACTCATGTGGAATTTAAGAAGCAAAACCAAGAAAAACAGATAAGCAGGGGTAACTGGGTGGCTCAGTGGGTTAAGCCTCTGCCTTTGGCTTAGGTCATGATCTCAGGGTCCTGGGATCAAGCCCCGCATCAGGATCTCTGCTCACTGGGGAGCCTGCTTCCCCCTCTCTCTCTGCCTGCCTCTCTGTCTACTTATGATCTCTCTCTCTCTGTCAAGTAAATAAATAAAATCTTAGGGGGAAAAAAAGAGATAAATTAAAAAAAACAGACTCAAGTACAGAAAACAAACTGATAGTTGTCAGAAGGGAGGAAGGTAGAGGGATGGGTGAAATAGGTGAAGGGGATTAAGAATACATTTACTGTGATAAGCTGAGTAATATTACTGAGTAATGTATAGAATTGTTGAATCACTATATTATATACCTGAAACTAATATAACGCTAGGTTTATTATACTTCAATTAAAAATACATATTTTAAAAATTTAGTAAACATTTTATAATCTTAAATTTGAAAAAATATTAGTAGGAGGGCGCCTGGGTGGCTCAGTCGTTGACTGTCTGCCTTTAGCTCAGGTCACGATCCCAGGGTCCTGGGATCGAGCCCCACATCGGGCTCCTGCTCGGCAGGAGGCCTGCTTCTCCCTCTCTGCCTGCTGCTCCCGTTACTTGTGCTTGCTCTCTCTCGCCATCAAATAAAAAATATATATATTAGTATGAACTGATGATACATTTTCTTATTTTGAAAACTCTATTTCATAGTTCTGTTCCCTAAAAAGGCTCAGAAAAAAATGACCAATCAAATACAATGCATGCCCCTGGTGCAAGATCATAGTCTCTGAATAGTATTTCCCACTAAATGGAATCAGGGCTCCTTGGGGAAATGAGTGGTTCTGGTCAGAGGCAGGAATACACATGATGGGTCTGGAGCACCACATGTACCCGAAATTTCTAGGATCACGCCAAAAGGACTCAGAAGTCCACTTGTCAAAGCTTTCAGTGGTCACAAATGGGACAATTTAAACACGAATAAGAAAAACCAAAAAGGATCGAACACATGAATCATGTTGAAAATTCACAAGTTCATAAGGATAGGAAAATAATGCCATCATTCACATTTGGACGATGAAAAACCAACTCATTTTTTCGGAGAACAGTTGAGTAAAGAGAAAGAATTTACTTTTGCCACATAAGTTAAACTTCAAGGTAACCAAATAGTAGAAGAGGGGATGTTTCTTTTTACAAGAGTATCTAGAAGGAATGTCATCATTTTTCAAACCTTTAAAGAAATAATGGACAATGACAATCATACTAGTTTCCTAGGGTGGCCACACTAGTACCACAAACTGGTACCACAAACTGGTGGCTTCAAACAGAAATCTCTTGGCTCACAGTTCTGGAGAAGTCCAAAATCAAGGTGTTGGCAGTACTACCTTCCCTCTGAAGGGAAGGGACCTGCTGTTACTCTTTGAGCTTCTGCTGTTTTCTGGCAAACCTTGGCATTCCTTGGCTTGCAGATGCAACACTCCAATATCTACCTCTCTGTTACATGGTTGTCTTCTTAAGTCTGTTTGTGTTCAAGTGTTCCTCCTCACAAGGGCTGGATTAGGGTGGGCCTCGTTTTAACCCGATTATATACACAGGCATGGGGGTTAGTTCTCCAACATGTCTTTTAGGGGGACACAATTCAAACAATAATAATCCTCAAGAGCAGTTAGTATCACAGAAAGACACAAGACATTATATATTATTGCCAAAGAATTAGACTCTAATCAGACAAGTCGAGATCTAACTACAATTTATAGGAAACTGAAAGGCAGAAGAGCATACTCAGAAATACCGCAGGCATATAATCAGCAAAGTCTGGAACGTGGGAAATTCTGTAGGACAAATGACTTGGCTTCTTCAACAAATAGGTTGCAAGAAAAAACCGAGGGAGAGAAACTTGAAAATTAAAATGGACATAGCAGACATAGCAACCCAATACAATGTATAGACTTTGAAAATTTGAATACTTAATTGATATTTAATGATATAAAGGGATTATTGATAATTTTTAAAAATTTTAAAAATGTTTAAAAAAGAATTGTTAATTTATTAGAACACATACCTTCAGCTAAGGTGACATGATGTTTAGAAGGTGGAAAAAAGGTGGGGGTTGTTTAGGTATGAAACAGGATTAACCATCTTATTTCATGAGACTTGGTGTTGGGTGCATGAGAGAGGGTTCATTGTACTGTCTTCTCTATCTGCTGAAATTTTCTAGTTTATAAAATTATCAAAATAAAAATCCAGTATGTTCAATTAGTGTTTCTCAATTTGGGGCAGTATCAGAATCTGTCTCCTGAAGACATCTCTCTGCCCCAGTCTCCCTGAGCTCTACTGTTCAATATACTTTTATGGGATGTGAGTTTCTCTTTTCAAAATCACCCACTGTAGTTTGATTGCTAATGGACAAATTTTGTTTGTCAGAAGTTCCTGGCCAGCTGACAAAGATATTTTTCATTAGACAAGAAAGGAATTTTAAAAAACTTCTTTTATTATAAAACTACCTTTATTAGACCCCTGGGTGGCTCAGTCAGTTAAGCGTCTGACTCTGGGTTTTGGCTCAGGTCATGATCTCAGGGTTGTGAGATCAAGCCCAGAGTCAGACTCTGTGCTGGATGTGGAGCTGGCTTAAGATTCTCTCTCCCACTCCTTCTGCCCATCCTCTCCCTCCCCCTTCCAAAAATTTAAAAAGAAAGAAAAGAAGGAAGGAAGAAAGAATAAAAGGGAGGGAAGAAAATCCAAAAAGTGCCCAAAAAAGTAAGATTACTCCTCCACCCCAATTCTTCTCCCCAGAGCCTCCATTGTTCCAAATTTCTTGTGAATCACTCTAGACATTTTTCTCAGCATAAACAAAAACACAATTTGGACCATATTGCAAATAATATCTGCAACTTGCTTTTTTGCCACCACCCAGCAGTACATCTTAGAAACCTTTTCACAGTAGCAAACCTAGATTCTTTTCTTTTGCATTCCGCTATATGGAAATACAGTAGGGCCCCCAGTTTCAGTTCCCTGGGGTCACCTGCCATCTGGAAGGAAGCAGATGATCCTATGGCCCGAGGGTCACAGGTAGTGAACACTGCGTCACAATGCCTACATCCTTCACCTCACTTCATCGTCTGAGGTGGGTGTTTATCATCTCACATCACCACCAGAAGAACCGTAAGACAGTACAATAAGGTATTTTGAGAGAGACCACATTCACATAACATTTCTAAAAGTAAGCTATATACACTATACACTCTATCGGTATAATTGTTCTATTTTATTATTAATAATTATTACTTCACTATTAATCTCTTGCCGGGCCTAATTTATAGACTCTATCACAGGTACGTATACTCATGTAGTATAAATCGGGTTTGGTACCAACCACGGTTTCCGGCATCCACGGGAGGTCTGGGAACACGTGCCCGGCACACGGGAGTGGGAGGGGCTTACTGCTCCAGAATTTTTTTCGGTCGCCATTTGGCCGGCAGGTTTCCTCAGTTATTTCCTCTTACAGATAACAGCGCAATGCACCTTCTTGTATACACATAGAAAAGGAACCTTGTTGAAAATCTCTCTGTCCTAAAAACCAAAAACCAAAAAGCCCCAAACCCTCCTTCATTCTTCCGGTTCAGGACAGGAAGCGGCCTGCGGCGCGAAGCAATCACAGCAAACCGCCCAGACCTGACTGACTCGCCCGCTGGTTCTCCAGCTACTGGGCAGCTAGAAGCTGCGCAGGAGGGCGCGTATGTGGCTCCTGAGGTGGGTGTGCAGCTGAGAGCGGACAGCCGAGGGGCTGAGGGTGGCCGAGGCCCCTCCGAGCCAGCCGTGTGTGCTGCCCCAGGCGGGGACAGGGAAGGCGTCAGCATGGCGCCATCAGGTACGCTCCGCGGGCTTGGGAGGAGGCTGGGGCTGAGCGGTGTGCGGCGCCTCACATTCACCTGGATGCCGCGCTGACTCTGCCAGTGATGTTAGAAGTTAAGGCACCAGAATGGTGTGGACCAGTAGCTGATGGTCAAGAGCAGCTCAGTGCCGAGCATCTCTGTGAAAGGTGGCGTGCTGGGTGGGTAAGCTGAGGAAGCTTTTATTTTAGTTTTTTCTCCTTTTCTTTTTCCTTCCTTCCTTCCATCCTTTAAACATGGTTTGTGTTTAATCCTCTGGAAACCTCTGTCAGTGAGGCTTTTCTTTTCCACTGTGTGGGACCTCATGTGTGGGCATCTCTTGCCAGAAATCAGAATTTCCTGGCAAGTAAGAGAAGCAATTTGAGTAACCCAGACACAGACAAATATATCTCACTTCAACAGAGCTTTTCAGGTGTCACTGAAGATGTGTGAGAAACCAGATAGCCAGCTATAGAAAATTCTCTTGAAAAAAGTATTCTCTGGTCAATGGCTTTAGTGAAGCTCTTGCTGCCTGATCTCGTGAACTGGATAAGTTCAGGCCAGCGCTTCACGGAGGAAAGTTTTGTTAGACCACAGGGAAAGGATTTGGGAGAGGTCAAGGACTCGGTCCAGACTGTGTGGGGCTCTTCCAGCTTGGGGGCTCGGAGCAAAATGCACGGACTTGATCTGCTGCTTCTGAAAATGCTTGTGGTGCCTGGTATTTGAAAAGTAGGTGCAGGTTTGTTCGCATTGATCGTGTCCACCTGACGAGCATATTTTGGAATTGCTCCTCATTGCTTTCAGGTCCCTTTATGAAATGGGGCCAATGAACAGGTATTACTAGAGGAACGAGCATATGCTTTTTTTGAAGGGATCAATAAAATCCGTGCTTGTCTGACAGGTTTGATTTTCCGTAATGGCAGTTGGCTTAAGAACAGAAAGAGCCTTGCACTTGAGAAACTTGAGGTCGGGATTCAAGTGCAGAACGAGGGGATGGCTTATAGGGAAAGAATTGGGTCTGGGAAGGGGTGGGGTTCCTATGAGTTCACAGAGTGCATGCAGTATGAGCTGGTTGGAAGCAGAAGTCTGTTGTGTTTTTAGAAAGAAGGAAGGAAAGAAGGCATTGACATCAAGAGGAAAAGAGCTAACGGTGTGGCCTGCGTGGTGGGGGATGGATAGACCTAGGACGCTGGTTAGTCTGGGCACAGGGCTCTGCATATAGTCTACTGCTCATATTTGGTACTGAGGGTCAGAGATGAGTGAGCAGGGCCCAGGGGAAACCAGTCACTGAAGAAATTCTGTCCAGAGACAGAAATGCATTAGATCCCAACTAAGAAGGATCCTGATTCTCTGGGCATTCATCTAGAGAAGTTTCTGTTTGCAGCTCCCTTCCCCGCCCCCACCCCCATGGGTGTCCTATTTCCCATCACCTGTCCAGTCTCCCTGAACAGCTTTTACGTCCTGAACTAGTTCAGTCCCATAGAGGAGCTTTTGTTAAGCATTCATTCGCTTGTGAGAGTTTTTTTCACCCTATGAAATTCTCTCAGCCTTCTGACATTGTCAAGTGCCTCAGTGATTGGCTTTGAACAACTGTGACCTTCAGTTGCCTCGGGACATGTAACGCCATCCCTGTTGATCCTAGATTCAAACCGGGGGATCCTTTCAGTCAGCAGGAGGAAATACTAGAAAGGGATACGGGGTCCTCCCTTCCTGCCTCGGGGGGTCTGTAAACTGAGACCTGTTCTTCCGAGTAAGCTGCTTCTAGTCCATCTTGATTCCAGTTCCTCTTAACAGATCAATTTCCTGGAGACGCAGAGTAACAGGCTGCCTGGCGTAGGGGTCAGAAAACCCAGGCTCAGATTTCTGGCGTTCCTGCCACCACTGATTAACCACGTGTCCTTTGGCAAATCCTTCAGTAACTCCCCTTAAGTAAAAATGAAGGGGTTGAATCAAGATGCACACAGATTTTTAATAGCCCGAAAGAAAGAACCGAAATTGCCAAGATTAAATTTGAAACAGTCGGTGGTAGAGGTAGATGCTGGGAGAGAGCCGACATTGCTGTACGTATAGGGAATTTTTCAGTCGTCCATGGCTATGAAACAGGAGTGAGCTGTGAATGCTGGTTAGCTTGTCATCCCAGGCCCATTGATAGGAGCTCAGTTTTCCGTGTAAGGGAGGTTAGAGTCCTGCTGTGCTCTGCTTAAAAGGGCTATGGTGTCTCCTGCCTCCAGTCCTGTCTGCATTCCGGGCTTCTCTCCAGTCTACAATCAGAGTAATAATTCTTAAAATTTAAATTTGATTGTTTTGCTCTCCTGGCTTACTGGCCTTCAATAGCTCCCTTAACACCCTCAGAATAGTCTCATACATCGGCCTTCATGGCCCCTGTTGATCTCTCAAACCTACTTCCGGTCCTCCACAACCTGGACTCTAGTAGTTCCCAAACCTGGGCTTCCTCCTTCCTCTAGAATGCAGTTTTGAACACGCACACACACTCATACAGCATGTGCATACACCCACACGAGTGTGTGCCCTGCTACCTGTCAGTGTCTCCATCCCCTGAGCTCAGAGCACACCCCCTGCCCCCATCTGTGCTGACCCCAACCATAGAGCAGCCACCTGCGGGCACTCCATCCACCCTCCCATTCCAAGATGGCGCCTCAAGACAGGAATTGTGTTTTGCCTGTGCACACCCCACATGTACCATATTTCTGGTAGGCACTAGGTAAATACTTGCAGAACCCGTGGAAGGCTAGGGGAACAAGTGCATTCAGAGAATAGGAACAAGGATGGTGTGGGCTGTGGAGGTAAGGTTGACTGCCAGGTGAAGAGAGCATCAGGGGTGGCCTGATAACCCACCTTTCTGTCAAGGGCTTCCATGGGCATGTGGGACACGGTTTACTCTACCCTGTCCGGAGGGGAGAATTAGCCTCTGGCAGGAGGGACACAGACACAGTGTAGTCTTCAAAGCAGCTTTGGAGAATACTGTGGCATGCCAAGTGTGGATGCCTTTACAGAGAAGGGCTAGCTCCCTGGGGGCCTAGAGAGTTCCCTGGCCAAGAAGAGCCCCAGCACCATCCCAGGAGTATGATTAAAAGGATTCTTGGGTTGGGTGAGATGTTCATCCTGATAATACGAAAGGTCCTTCAGAGCATGGATTTGAAGACATGCATGGCTGTGGGGATGACCATGGGACTAGATTGTCTGTGTGACCTCAGACAAGTAAGTCACTTCCTCTTTTCATGACTAACTTGGTTTCCTCATCTCTAAAGCAGACATAGAAGCAGAATTAGCCTTGTAAAGATAGGCTGGAAATACAGTACACGGGTATATGAAGTACTCAAACACTGCCTAGTGTTGTTCATACTGGGTGAGGGCAGGACCTGGGGACACAGAGTCTGCCTACAGAGTCTCCAGCTGATCTCTGAACAGCTCACAAGTTTCTCAGAGCTTCCCCTGAAAGCCGGGCCTGGGTGGAAGGGGCAGGAGAGGACAACCGTTGACACAGAAGAGCCAAAGGGGGTGTGTGTGTACCAGATGACATGGAAATCTTGCCTTTGGGGGTCCTGAAACAGTTTGTTAATTCTCTCGAAACCTGAGGGCAGGGTGGGCCTGTGGAGGGGAGGGATGTTCCCACAGCCTCCTGTCCTCCCTCCCTCCTCAATACTTATGGGTAGTCTCCCCACCAAGTGGAAGTTGGATGCATCGATGGTAAGCTTTTGAATCTGTAGTTTCTTTTCCTCAGAAGACAGGTTTCTTTTTCTGCAGTTTCTTGTTCTCTGAGTTCCGACCCTCTGATGTGCTTCTGACCCTCTGATTTACCAGGACACACAATGTTGTCCTATGTGTAGAGCACGGTCCACCTGATGCCTGGCTGAGGGAGGGGCATCAAGGTGGCAGCAAAAATACATTTGGCTCTGATCTTCCTCCTCAGAAAGTCCGCGGAAGTCCAAGACCACCGACGGCACAGCCCAGCTTTTGCCTGACAAAAGAGTCCAGGAGCCTTCCGCAGTGTTTAGCCACCATCCAAGTTTTCCTGAGGCTGGAGTCAGAGCCCTACTTGACTCTCTGCCTCTGGGTGTCCTGTGTCAGCCCCAACTGCCTCTGCCATTGCTGGAGCCACACTTCCTTTCTGGTACCTCACACCTGTGACTAAGGTCAGGGCTATTCTGTTAGATGACTCAAGGGGTTCTTGCTTTTTCAGCTCAGAATCTTCTTTGTCAAGGATTTGGGATGGATTCCCAGTGGACCAGTGCCAAGGGACAGTTAACACTCACACACGCACACACACACCCCCCAATATCTTGCCCAAAAGCCTTTGTCCTTTCTTTCTCATAAGCCCAGATAGTGTAATTCATCACTGTGTCGGATAAAGTCCAGCCTTCTCCAGGGCCCTCCCCAGGGAAGAGATGGGAGGCACGCTGCCTCTGCTTCTTTCTTGGTGTGGGAGTTTTATCTGACATCCTGCAGCTCAGCTGCATTCCGGACACTCTCATGAAATAACTCTTGGTGGCCCTCTAGGTGGGCAGGGCTCCTGAGGGGGCACCCTGCTGACAGGCACCCTTAATCCACAGATACACAATTGCTTCGGTCCTCCTGCACCATGGGATTTCTCCAAACCTGAGAGAGTGTGATTACAAGGAAAGAATTAGAATTTTCCTTTTCATAATTCACAAAGCAGAAGAAACTCTCAATGTTGATTTAGCCCATTCTGGCTCCTGGCAGGGTTAAACTCAAACGATAGTTTTTGCTTAGAAAGAAAGAAAGGAAGCAAGCAAAAACACCAACTAAAATGCTAAAACACCCCCTTATAGGTTGTAGGGTTTTTTGGTTTTAAATTTTTTCTGGTTTCTGTTTTTGTTGTGTGTCTGTTGGTTGGTTGGTTTTTTCTCTAATGGCCACACTGATTTGTGATGCCCTGTGAGCCTGTTGCCTGTGGCATCCTTGAGGAGAGTTGGAGGGAAGATGGTAGCCTGCTTTCAGTGTTGCCCATCACTGTAATTCTTTCTGCCTGGGTTCTTATCCACCCATCGTCCTCTCTCTCTCCCCCCCATCTATCCCCCCACCACACACACACATTAATACTCACTCACCCCTACACACCTATTTCGTTTGAAGCCATAATCACCTGTGTCCAGCTTGGCTCCTGGAAGTGCAGAGGGAGCACTGGGTACGCAACACCATAGACATATTTTCTCCAAGAGATGCTTATGCAGCGATCCAGACATTCTCATGCTCTGCCTTTTAATTAGTTTAGGGAGTTGTAACCTCACAGTGTGGGTGAGCTGGCCAGCTGCGCTTTTCGGGAAGTTACATGGTCTGCACTCCTCTGCCTCCTCCCCTGGTGTTAGGAAATTATAGAGCCAGCTCTCTTTGCTTGTCTTGGAAGTGTGTGTGTTGCCCTTATCCCACAGAGCTCGGGATGCTCCAGGGCCTTTCTGAGCCAGTGCTCAAGGCCCTTGGGGACCTGTGATAACTCTCAGATCTCACGTCTTGCAGCCTGCTGGCCATGAGCAGGTCAGGAGAGGATGGCCTTTGAGCTAAAAGAGCTGGTTTTCATCTGTGGCTGTTCAGTCCCCATGGGTGACCTACTATAACTGCCCTGGGAACCAGAGGAAAGATTTTACGGCTTGAGGGGAACCTGCATCTCTTCCCTAAAGGGCCCCATTCTGGAGGCTGCCAGACACCTTATTTCCATGAAAGGAGAGGCCCCAAAGAGCCCTTCTGGCCTTCCTCCCTCTGAGGCTGCCCTATCTGAACATCCCCACGGGGGCTCTGGGATGGTGCATGGCTGAAAGCAAATCTGTCATAGCTGCTGACTTTTTAAACACAGTCCCCTCTTATTTTATGCATGCGTTCTTCCTTGGGGTGACCAGATCACAATTTTGGCTCTAGTTTTAACTTCTCCACTTTATCAAAGTTTGGCACGTCTCTCTCTGTAAATAATATGGGGCGGGGTGGGGGGGCAGGCAATAGTGTTTTTCCTGGCATTCTCCCAGAGATACTTGTCCAACCCGGCTGGAAGTGGCCAGCGCCTGTCTGATTTGCCCCCGTGGACTGTGTTAGTTTTGTACACCACACTTCTCAGCTAAAACCCATCAGGGTGCAATTTTCTTTCTTCACTTATCTCATCCTTTTGGCATGGATTCCACTACGGGTTGCCTCCTATCTGCATACCTGCTTTTTTGGCAGCCTTCCACATCCCTCCTGCCTCTCTCAGTCTGTTGGGCAGGGCCTCGCCAGCCTCTCTTCTTGGCACTTGGCTTCTCCCTGAGGGTTTCTCTCTGCAAATAAGATCATTAATCACTGCCCTGGCCACTGACTCTGATATTATGGCCTTGTAGGAAGTGACTTGCTCACCACCTAGTCCTACCAGGCATGGAGATGGTCACTGAGCATGTCTCAGCCAACCCTAAAAGGCCTGAGCCCCTCAACGTCCCTGTCCCCAGACTAAGAGCGCAAAAGGGCTCGGGACTCCTTGACAGGTGGTGGTTTCCATACTTTGAAACAGGTACTTTTGTAACCTCTAATTTCGAGAGATCTGCCTAATTGAAATGTTGAATTGGATGTTATGTTGTTTTTTTTTTTCAAACTAGTGGAGTAAATCAAACTTTCCGTAGATCTTTTGCATTTAATTTCTTTAAGGAGTAACACATTCACATGGTTCAAATCCCCCAAAGTAGCAACCCTCATACACAAAAATTCTTTCTTCCGGCCTTGTGCTTCTGCCCAGTTTCCACCCTGAGTGCTTGATTTCTTGTAGATTTTAGTTCTTGTTGGTTCTGGATAATCTTGAACCAGATTGGTAATCATTCAACTGCTGCGATGTGGCTATTTAATGATGTGGCTAGTTAAATAGAAAAGGAGGCCTCTTCCACTCTGTCACCCATTTGCCATTTAGGATTGAGTACCCGCCCCTCCCTAGCGGCATAGCTGTATGAATTCTGTCCTAAGGTCTTTCTCTTTCTCTATCTCTACAGCCTAGCCTTTGTAGGACTATGAATTCTTATCTCCGCCATCTTTGTCTAAGCATCTTTGTTTCAGTGCCTCAAAGCTTAAAGCAGATTCCATGACTTGGGAGCTTAGTGAATTGGCCCCCAGTTAATCAGATAAGCACTAGAGAAATTCCCTGGAAATCTCCAACAGAGAGACATGAAAGATCCAGCACAATTGGTTTATCATGACAGGATTCCAGCTGACACCATCCAAAGGAATAAGACCCTGCGGTTACCTAAATAACCTGAAGAGGGCTTTGAGAAGGAGGGGAGCCCCAAGGGAAGTGTCGGGGTGGGGGGGCAGATGTGCTTGGCCACCCAGCCACCCATCGGGGTGTGCTCCAAAGCCTGGGCTGGGCTGCCATAGGCAGAGGTCAGCGGACCAGGCTGCAGAAGTGGCCAACATTCCTACAGTCAGAAAGAAAGTGCTGATAAACCTTCAGAGAGTTAGGGCCGCCCACTTCCTGGCACACTCATATCTGGGTGTGGCTGGAAGGGCCGCCCTGTCATTATCGGGACCATCTCTGACACAGCCCAGGGCAGTCCCTCCCTCCCACGCACACACCCTCTTAGTGCCACCTAATACTTTTGTCCCAGCTTGTCACTTCTCTGAAGTGCTTATAAGTCACTGCCTGGTGTGGGTCCACATGGTTGTGCATTGGTTGGGGGGAGTCACCCATGCAAGTTTGATGGCTCGGTTGTGAAGCCAGGGCCACCTCTGGGTAATATTCTCTGTGTCTGACCCACTACCCCACAGATCTCTGACCTGGTGCTTTTTTCAAGGATGCTGCCTGGTGATCACAGACGTGGTCCCAGGTACCACAAGATTCCGTGACCAAGAACAGGGAAGATTGCTGGGGCCTCATGGAAGCATTAACTTTCATTCACGAACCTGTAAAAACTGGCATTCTTAAATGGTGTATAGGGTTTACACCATATCATATTAAATACTTAATAAGGAAATGTCACTCCCAAGCCATGCTCAGTGGAAGTGGATTATTTCCCTTTGCATCTGGGACACATGAAGGGAACGCAAGTACTTGACTTGGGTTAAATTACCTGGTCTCTAATTAGGAGCTGGGATGAGGCAGCAGGGATCCCTTCCCTAAGGACTTGCTCTTGGGGTGTCCATTCTAGCTCGTGCCTGACGTTAGGGAGATTGTCCAGCCTCTGAGCAGGACCACCCTGGAGCTGCCCAGTTTATGGGTGAGTCCCTCGGAGACAGGAGATACAACAACACAAGTGGGCTGCCGCGGGAAGGACACTCGGGGTGGGGGGTGGTCCCAGAGGTTGGGACTGTAGAAGAAAGACTGGGTCTGTGGATAAAGAGGATGGATGAGGCCTGAATGGTGCTGAGTGGGAGGTGCCTGGGGCATGTCGGAGTGGAGGGCCAACAGCATCCATATTTGGAAATCATCCCGTCAGGAAACAAGAAGACATGGGAGCGTGGTGGTGTGGGTGGATTGAGAAGAAGAAAGGCTTGGGATGAGCCCCAGGTAGCTGTTCATAAATAAGAGGCCAGGACTTCTATGGGTAGCTAGAGTAGTAGTGATGCTCTGGGGCTTGCGCCTATGTCTGAGGAGTGAAGACATAACTGCAGCAGGTTGGGTGTTCTGGGTGGAGGGCAGGGGCTGTGGGAGCGATGCAGGGGACAAATGCCTGCTGAAGCGTGGTCAGCAGCCTTCATGGCCTTGTCAGTGTTCTCAGCCCTGCCCTCAGACTGCCAGCGGTGGGTGGTGAACAGGAGGAAATGAATGTGGACTTCCGGTGGAACTTTCCAGATCTACATGTGAACCATAGGTCAGTGATCGGGGGATGGGTGGTGTGTGGTCCAGGGGACCATCCTTGGCGGGCAGAGTCACGGTGGGCATTAGAGATGGGTGGAGTATGTAGTGTGCCTCAGTCCGGGGCTACTCCTGCGAGCTCGTTGTGCCCATCTCTCCCCAGCTCTGCATTCAGGGATGCCATTTTCACATCCCAAAATGGGCCATGGTGGGAGGACTGACACTACAGACACTGAAGGGCAGATGTTAGTCATCAGTGCTGACCCTTTAGCAGCACACAACTGGGGGCTAGAGAAGTAAAGTGCCCACCAACAAGTGGAAAGGGGTGAGTTTAAAATGAGGGGCCAGGAGTGCTGAGGAGTTTGGACTTTATCCAGAGAGCTGTGGAGAGCCAGAAGGAAGCGGTGTAATTACAATGCATTGCTTGAGGGGGTGGTGTTCGTAACCCTATTTGCTTGGGTTGGCAGGCTGGCTCTACCGCTTAGTGGTTGTGTGCCACTTACTGGATCTTGGGCAGGTTACTTACCCTCTCTGGGCATGGTTTCCTCTTCTGTGAAATGGGAGAAATAATATCTGCTTCATAGAGTTACTGTGAGCTTTACACAAGTTCTCCAGGTAGAGCACTTAGAACAGAGCTTGGCACACAGGGAGCATTCAGTGTCAGCTATTATAGAAACATATGGACCAGTATGGACCAGATGATCGTATCTGTCTTTTGTGTCTGTGTTTTGGAACAAACACTTCAGTGTGGAGAACAGATTGGAAGAGGGAAAACAAAAGGTAGGAAGAGCAGGAAAGGAGCTGCCATTAGACCAGGGGTGGTGGGAGCCTGAAAAGGTCGAGGGAAGAGACGTTTGGGGCCACACAAGTGAGATGGTAACGTGTTGCAGAAGGTAAAGAGAGAGGAAGGGAAGTTGAGTTGGAGAAAGGGGTGGATGTCAGGCTGGGTCCTGAGGGGGTATTTCAGCAGAGAAGAGGGAGGAGGACCTGATGGGTGGAAGCAGTGTGAGAACAGACCCAGGGTTTTTCAGAGACTGTTGGCATTCATGGGTTTTCGATAAATATTTGTCATTTGATTTTTAAAATTTTAATTGATGCAGCTGGAATGAAAACTGAAGAAAATGCAGTAGGCTTGGAAAGAGCAAATTACCTGTAAGGTTCCTGTGGCACTCTGCACCTCTAGTCACTTGTACCAGTCACTTGCACCTTTAGTGACTGCACCAGAAGTCACTCAGTGAAAGGCCCAGGCACCATCCCTGACCTGCCCAGCATGCAGCCTTCCAGCCAAGAGCCGCTTGCCCCTCATGGGTGCCCATGGGGGGGTGGGGCTTAGGCATGAGCCAAGCACTGGAGGGTTAAACCTCATGGTCTTTCACAAGGGGGAGAGAGCTCTCTTCTGTCTACACTGCACCCAGCTTTTGGGGCCTTCCTGTTGTCACGGTGGCCCTTTGTTGGTGACAAAGTCTCTTTCAAGCAGTAGGGCAATATTTCACCCTTGCCACAATTTGAATGCTGTTGCCAGGGACTAGTTTAACTGTGTCACAGGCTTCATGTTGCATCAGCCTCTCCTCTTGTGAGATTAGTTTGGGGGACAATGACAAGCTGGTATTAGAGCCAATTCTGCAGAGTTGCGTAGGGGATAGAGAATGGGGTGTGCTCTCAACTGGGGTATGCAGGCCCAGAAGCTTCCGCAGTTCACCTGCCCTAGCCAACCACTCTCCTACTGGCCGGGAGACAGGTTGGCAGTGGCAAAGGGCAGGATTTCTCTCCCTTTCTGTTCTCACACATCTTCTTCTCAGCCACCATCCTCTGTCTCTGCCAAATGAGATGGAAAAATAAAGATGTGGCAAAGGTGCCAAGTGGGTGAACAGAGAGGGGGAGCCAAATTGGGCCAGATTAAGTGACTTGGTGAATTCAGCCTATTTGGAGGAAGAAGAGAAATACATTTAAGAAAGATAAAAAGATAGGCAGAGGGGTGCCTGGATGGCTCAGTCATTTGGGCGTCTGACTCTTGGTTTTGACTCAGGTCATGATCTCAGGGTGATGGAATGGAGCCCTCTGTTGGGCTCTGTGCTCCACAGGGAGTCTGCTTTAGATTCTCTCTCCCTCTGCCCTTCCCCCGACTCATGTGCTCACTCTCTCTTTATTAAATAAATAAATAAATAAATAATATATCTTGGGGGGAAAAAAAAAAGATAAGCAGACATTGCTCCTGGCTTTGGTCGGTATTTCTCAAAACATTTCTTAGATGTTCTCCTCCCAGGTTCCCTGTAAGTCTGTCATGCTTTAAAAGTGACATACGTCGGGAAGCTTACAGCAGAATTGGGTACAATAACTTTTAGGAATCTAGTGAAGTGGTGTAGATCCATTAATTGATGATTGGTTGAGTGATGATTTATTTATTTATTTAAGAAAGAGAGCAAGGCAGAGGGAAACGGAGAGAGAATCCCAAGCAGACTCCACCCTGAGCACGGAGCCCCACTTGGACCTTGATCCCACAGCCCTGAGATTAGGACCTGAGCCAAATCAAGAGTTGGTGCTTAACTGAGCTGCCCACAGTGGTGTAGATTTAGACCATCCTAGAACTAGCTCCCAATTAGGGACTCTCTCAGACGAATTATTTGGCTGTGTTGGACTCTCCACTTAAGTAAGGCAGGTCTTCCTCCCCAAGATGGCAGCCTGTTCATCTTCTGCAGGCCAGGCCTGCCCAGCAGCAACCAGCTGATGCTTGTTCTTTTTCCAGCCACTTGTGGGGCTCCCGGGAAACTTTGATCTACTCCCCGAGCTTCATCTGCTGACAGGTCAGGTCAAGGGGTTGACCTGAAACAGTGGGAACTAGAGGCCACCGCTTCATTCTCCTCTTTCTCTGGTCCCTGGCAGAAAAGTGCTGCCCAGATTTCTCTTCGGAACAGAGGCACTCATCCTCCTGACTGCCAGGAGTGTCATCCATTGAGAGGGGACAGCTGAGTCCCTGCCTAGACATTGCCCTTAGCCAAAGGGCCCTGCCTTATCCCCCCAGGGATAACTATATCCAGTGACTGGATGATGCAGGGGCTCCAGGCTCTGGGTCTTTCTCCTCCATTCGGGATCTTTCTGAAGGGCCCACCCAGCTTCAGAGCTGCCTATGGGGTCATCTGAGGCCTCTGTTACAACTGGACTGAACCTTTTTGAGCCTTCTTCCCTCACTCCCCCTACCATACTGATTTTCTGACCTGGGAGCTGAGCTGAAACCATAGCCCACCACTGTATATGCCTCATTTCCTCATGCATCTCTCCCTCTCCTTTTCCAGGAGACCCTGTATAGTTCAGCATCTCTCCCTCTCCTTTTCCAGGAGACCCCCCAAGCCTAGAGTGCAAATTTTCTAAGGCCAGGCAGCCCTACATTTGAGGCTAACTTTTACATAGAGCCTGGCATGGCAGCCCTGGGAATGCAGGGCAAGAGTTACAGATGCCATGGGACTCTCTGAGTGGTGTTCGTGCCAAAGATGATTCTAGTCCTTTCCAGAAGCTGCAGCTGGGCATTCCCTGGGGTGTGCTTTATGGAGGAGGGTCAGTGGGCACAGACACACTTCTGTCCAAATGATTTATTACCTCTGAGGGACCAACCTAGGCCTCTTCAGTTTCTGTTAAATGTTTTTATTTAAAAATAAAATGTACATTAAAATATATATTTTAGAATACTTTCAGTTCAAGTTGGAAAGTAAGCATAAGATACTAATCTGCTTCGTCAGCTATTTTACCAAACCTAGGAGCTCCCAGGCAGTAGGAAAAGGAAAATGCAAGGTTTACAATAACATGTATAATACGAAGTAAATGACCGCTCTCCAGGTTGGCCAGGGGACTGGTTCAAGCATATAGGGAAGGAACGCTCTGTACTAGTCGGAGGACTGGTATTGCAGAGATAGAGGGGAGAATGTTGAGAGTGGGTTCTCCAAGAATAACCCTTGGATGACCTGGGCCAGACATTGTTTTCTGGAAGAGTGGAAACTCATGTTAGTAAGGACACCAACACACAGGGTGGGAAAAATCCTCAATTCTGGAAACTGGATGCAGTTAAAAATCCTCTCTTTAATGTTACACATAGCTGTAAAATTCTGATCGTTAATCCTTTGCATTCTGTCTGTGCCGTTGATGGTTCTCCACCACCCACACAAGTTATCAGAGGCTCTAGATAGGAGAGCCACCGTGACAAGGGACATATTCTCCCCTTGCTTATTTGTCAAGGGCAGTGAACTTCAGCTGCAGGCTGGCTCCTGCTTGTGGGGGTTCCCGCTCTGTTTGGTCTGAGCCCTGGAGTCAGTATCACCCCAGATAACCCTGATATGGAATATGAAACAAAAAATTAAAATGATACAAAAGCCCCTATCATCAGATGTCATCTTGGATAATTGTACATGATGAAATATTTCCTCCTTTCCGAGCATGCATACATGCCCTCGCGTGCCCATTCACACATACACACTTTCGCTCCATACATCTTTATATATTTATAAATTTCTTACTCTTCATCCACATAATGGGGATAAAAGTCTGGCTCAGATTGGCCTCTGAGATGTATTGTGGGCCCAGTGATCTCCTGCAGGGCCTCCAGAAAGGTGAAGTTCTATAAACATGGAAGGCATCCCCACCAATAACCATGAGTCCGTCATTTGTTTTCTGATTACTCTGCATCTTGCCCTTCATGTTCAGAAAACAAAGGAAGGCTGAGCTTTAGAGCTGGGTTCTCAATGATCCCTGTGTTGACAAGACCCAAGCTGAAGGCCTACAGGAGGACAAGGGCATGTTTTTCCCGGAAGGCTGACTGAGCAGTTCTCCAAATGTTTGCAAGTACAGGGCAAAATTCCATGCAGCCTTCAAACCTTGAGCCAAGACTCAGCATTAACAAAGCCAAAAGTTTCATTTCTTTGACTGTGGGAGTGCTGCAGTCAGCCTCTAAATGGCCATTCAGTTTGAAGTTCAATAAGCACTTTGATTGAGAAACACTTTGACTGAGGGGTGAAAAGTCCTTGGCTTTAAATCGCCCATGATGAGCAGTTCCCATGTCATGTTATAGGCCCCACATTCTCCCCTGCTGAAGGTGACTCCCTGGGTGGAACACCTCAGTCACAGAGTGGATGCCGGATCTAGGGTAGGGGCGTGTGTGTACGTGTGTGTGTGTAGGAAGGGGCAAAACTGTGGGAGAGTTTTTTATTCCTTCTCTGCAAAATCCTCTGGGACTAAAGTCATAGTAAAGTCCCCTTAAGTCCGCATGCAGAAGAGCCCAAATGCCCCCCCCCCCCAGTAGCACGTGAGCATGTCAGCTGGCAGGGGTCTGGCCTTCCAGGAGCAGGAAGTAAGCCTTGTAGGCTCTCAGGCTCTTGGACCTGTGATTTGAATGGCCTGTTAAAGCTCTAAGGGGGAAGTACTCTCCCCTCCCTTCTGCCATGTCTGGAATAGTTGTGAACGTGCGGGTATGGGGGGAGGTGTATGTGTCCCTAAAGCGGAGGAAATTCTACGGGAGGGCTGCCTCACCAGATGAAACCAAGAAGATAGGCCAGGCAGAGAGAGGTTGATGTATCCCCACTATGTAGAAACAGGCCTCCAGGAGCTGGTAAAACCTCCATCTGACACTATGAAACCAGCAGCTGTTCATTGTAGATGTTTTAGCAAAGACATAGCTGCACCTCCGTTCCTCACGCGCCTGAGGCTGGGGGTAATGTAACTGGGGTAAATACGTGAAACACAGTATGGAAATAGATCTGGGTTTGAATCTCAGCTGTCTCTCAACTGCCATGGACTTGGAGCAAGACCTCTCCAAGATTATTTCTTCATGTATAGATAACACCTACTTCAGAGTATCTTCAACTTGAACTGACCAGAGCCAATGGACCTGAAAATGTTCTGTAAGTTTAAAGCACTATGGAAATAAACAGCATCATGCTTACTGAAGAGATTGACTTAGCACAGATTTACCACCTGGTTGGTCAGGGGTCACCTGTAAGAGATCAACTAGAGAGGTGGTGGTCATAGTAACAAATCACCACAGCCACAACCAGTACACTAACTAGTCTTTTCCTAAACAAACCACAAGTGAACAAAATCTTGCCGGAGTCAGAAGATAACCATTTCTTTTGCTTTGACCACTTCTGAATCTATGGCTAGTGGTCCATTCTCTATGGGAAAGGATAGAGGAGGCTAGTTTGTTGGTTGTGCAGAGTGTGGCTGCATGTGTAGCAGGCCCACAACCTGCCATCATTGGACTCAGGGCAGTTCTCAGCCTTTCCCCTCGAGACATAAAACAGATGACACTCCAAGTGTGACATTCACCATTTTGCCCCTTTCCAGGGTTTTTTCCTTTTGAGACAAGTGAAAGTAACAATCTTGCATCTATAACCACAGCTCCGCTCTTCATTCAAATCTTTGGTACTTCCTATGATCAATAACGAAATACCTGTGACATCAGCTAACTGGTATACCTAGATGTCAACTGAGGACCAATGTCCTCATCCATGAGTGAGGGCAGGAATTTGTCGTATGTGTCTCACTTAGTAATGCCAACGTCCGACACACGGTAGATGCTCGAGGCTGACTTGAGTAGGAGTAAACCTCCCAGCTCTCCACACACGAGCTCTGGGGCCATTCTGCATTCCAAGGCGCTAGCTGGTTGGGCATGGCCTTTTTAGAAGCACAGCAGTCATGTGACCTCTACAGGGGATTTTTCTGCTAGGACAAATGAGCCAGCTCCCTTCACACTCCGCGGGACTGACCGTTTGAAGTGGAAAAGTGAGTGCCTACCTTCTTTCATGTCTGCCTTTGAAGAGAGGGTGGCCTCTTGCCAGCGAGAGGTGCCTAAGGTTTGTGCTTGGGGAGGGCTGACCCAACTGAGCATGCAGGGGGTAGTGTTCCGAGAATACCTGTGAAAAGCCAGAGTAGATCTTTAAATACATGGCAAAGAGGTGCATTCTGGGTGCTGTTCCTAAAGACATTCAAAGACAAATGTTTTCCCCTAGGGCCTTTGGGCGGATCTGCAGATTCAAGGAATCTGTGGGTATCGAGGCCAAAGCTGGTGTGGGTTTTCCCTTCTCGCTGGGGAAGGCCTGCCAGAGCAGCCGCCCGAGCCACACACCCTTGTGTGGGAGCAGTCTGGAGGCTGACGGCCAGAAAAGCTGGCACCAATGTGTGGAGAACCCTCTAGATAATTTGTCTCAAGTGTGCTAATGGCTCAGGGGGCCAAGAGCAAATGGGTCACACAACATGTTTTTAAGATTAGGATGTGTGAACAGGTTGCTCTGTAAATTGTTATTTTCTCTCAGCAGCTCAGAAAAACTAGATCTGATGGGCTTGGCTTATAAGGCAAAACACACACACACACACACACACACACACACACACACAGAGGTAAGGCTACAAGGCTGTTTCAGCATTAAGGATAGGCATAATGGCTGCCAGCAAAATGCTAGAAACCTCCCTGCCAGGCCAGTCTGAAAGTTGACCAAGTTAAAAAGATAAAGAAGTTTTATTCCATCTCTCGAAAGAAGGGGGTTGTAGGTGACAAAGGGGAATAGAGAGGAACTAGAGGAACCAAAGAGATGGGGCATAAGGGGAAGACTCTTGTGGTGGAAGTCCAAAGGTTTGCCTTGACAGTGTGGCTGTCACCCACCACGTGGGAAGATCCGGCCAGAGCTCAGTGGTAGGCTTTGCAGTCAGACCAGACCTGAGTGTCTGGCCTGGCCCCACCACCTAGTCCCTATGGAGCTCAGCTAAATCATTAGCCTCTCTGATCATCTGTTTCCTTGTGGTGAGATGGGAAACTCATGACTTCCTCACCCGGTTCTGGTCAGGATGAAGTAAGGGAAACGTAGACCGTGCTTGCAAGTGTACGTGGCCCAGAGTCTTTACTGCTTGGTGGTGTTCCTGTGGTTGTTGTGATCATTGTTACCTGGGATGGTGGTTCATTTTACCATTGCTGTGTAACAAATAGCACAGATTAATTGCAAAACAGAACCAACCATTTTATTACACTTATGGATTCTCTGGGTCAGTGATTCCGAAAGGGCACGGCAAGGAGGGCTCATCCCTATTGCATGATGTCTGGAACATCAACTGGGAAGGTTTGAAATCTAGGGTGTCTCAAGGGCTGAAGGCTAGAATCATCTGAAGGCTCACTCCGTCACATGTCTGGTGCCTGACCTAGGACGGACTTGAAGATTGGGACTGCCAATATATGGCTCCCCTCTGGCATGATGGTCTCAGGATAGTTGGACTTGTATATGGCACCCAGCTTCTCCTTGGGTGAGTGTCTCAGGAGAACCAGGTGGAAGCTGAGTTGCCTTTTCTGACCGGGCCTCAGAAGCAGGCTATATTCTGTTGGTTACAAGCAAGCCTCTAAGGTTGCCTGTCTATATTCAGAAGGAGGGGATTTATGGATGGGAAGAATATTGAAGAATACGTAGACCTGATTTAAAACCAACAAAATGATAGTAGAAAAGAAAAAAAAACATGCCTCATGTGTATAGTTCAAAAAACCCCACTCACTTGGGAGTGCTCGGGTGGCTCCATCAGTTACATGTCTGACTTTTGATTTCATGATCTCATGGATTGTGGGATTGAGCCCCTGGTCAGTATCCACACTCAGAGGGCAGTTTGCCTGAAGATGCTCTCCCTCTGTCCCTCCCCCCACTAATGCACTCATGTGCTCACTCTCTCAAAATAAATAAATAAATCTTAAAAACAAACAAACACCCCACTCACTTAAACCTCTCAGAACTTCTAAGGCTGGCAAGTACTATGACTCCATTTTGCAGATAATAGGCTCAGAGAGGCCAGTCATTTGTTATTTTATGAGATGCTCTTTCTGGTCCCTTTCAGCTCTACAATGTGGTTTTGTTCCTTACAGAGGGAGGAATCCTGAAAAGTTGGCTTTAATAAAGTAAGGAGTTTGACCAGACCTCTATTTGCTATTGCAACAATTTCTGTGACTTCCTGGGGCAAACTGAATTGCTTCCACTTAACCCACACCTGGCTTCCGAAAGCAGCTAATTTTAGATTTCTTGTTTCAGTGCCAAGCATCAAAGGAGAGTTGAAAGAAAAATCTTTGCTCAATTGGAGTACAAATTCTTTCAATTGAGACCAATTCTGGTGTCTCATCTTAAGATAAGCAAACCCCATTTATTACATATCTTTTAAGCTGAAACATTCTAACCAAAGCAGAAGCATAAAATCAAGATCACCTTTAAACAGATGACTCACTGAACAAGTAAATACCAAAAACGAAGATTTTCATGAGTATAAAATTAGTCCCTTTGTGCAGGTGCAGTTTACTTTGCTCAATACTCGTGGCCCTGATTTGGTGAGTGAAAATTAAACATTTTTGCGTGGTCTATTTTAATTGACTCAGGAGTTTTATAAGAATGAAGCATTTCCTGGTAAAAGACTCCTGTGAAAATGTACTTCCTAATTTCATTCTTACAAATTTGGGTTTCTAGAAATTGGATTTTCTTTTTTTTATTTTTATTTTTTTTATTTTTTTTTTTTAAAGATTTTATTTTTATTATTTATTTATTTATTTGTCAGAGAGAGAGGTAGAGCGAGCGCGAGCACAAGCAGACAGAGAGAGGCAGGCAGAGTCAGAACGAGAAGCAGGCTCCCTGCAGAGCAAGGAGCCCGATGTGGGACTCGATCCCAGGACGCTGGGATCATGACCTGAGCCGAAGGCAGCTGCTTAACCAACTGAGCCACCCAGGCGTCCCCAGAAATTGGATTTTCTTAAGGTGTGGCCAACCTATATCATGTAAGGTTTCCAAGTCACTGTTAAGGAATTCTAAAATCAAAAACTTTTAGAAATTTTTGGTTTTCTATTATTGAAATGTCCACTTTGGAGATTCCATTAACCTACTTTGTTTCCTGTTACTTTAGTGATGACACATTCTGGAACATTTATGAGTGAGCCACTTATGAGACCATTATATCTAGTCCCCAAAGAGATATGTTCTTGACATAATTTATTGCCATTGATCAGCATTTCCTTGGGATTGATTGAGCCATGTCTTTATCTTCTCCACATTCTGTAGAACTGTTCTGATGAAGGACATAGGCCACACACACACACACACACGCACACAGACACACACCAGTGTAGACACAGCGCACTCACAAGCTAATATTCAATGAGTTATCTAACCATTAAAATAACTCCATATTTGTTTTTCTTTGGAAAGCTAACCTATTAGTTGTTGTGAGTCAAAAGACTGTCATCAGGAAATTGAGATTATTAATGGCTGAGGGGCCATCAGAGGTGAACACCAAACAGACTGGAAAAGGCCAGGTGAGTGGGAGAAAGCATGGGAGAATGCACAGGCACACCGGTGAGAGTGAAAGCTGAGGCTTGCTCTCCATTCTGGCTCAGTCAGTACTATGCGCAACACTGGTAGAGGAAGGCCTAGGTATTTGTTTGGTAGTTTTTTCTTTTTTTTTTTTTTCAGATTTTATTTGTTTATTTGATAGAGAAATCACAAGTAGGCAGAGATGCAGGCAGAGAGAGAGGGGGAAGCAGGCTCCCTGCCGAGGAGAGCCCGATGCTGGGCTCGATCCCAGGACCCTAAGATCATGACCTGAGCCGAAGGCAGAGGCTTAACCCACTGAGGCACCCAGGTGCCCACCCCTTTTTTCTTTTTTTAATATTTTATTTATTTGAGACAGAGAGAGGGAGGGAAGGGAGGAGTGCATAAGCGGGGGTGGGGAGGGGCAAAGGGAGAGAGAAAGAGAGAAACAGGTTCCCCACTGAGCAGGGAACTTGATACGGGGCTCCATCCCAGGATCCTGGGATCATGACCTGAGCTGAACACATATGCTTAACTGACTGACCCCAGGTGCCCGTCTTTTTTTTTTTTTTTTTTTTAATTTCAACGTAGTTAATATACAGTTTTCATTAGTTGCAGGTGTACAATATAGTGATTTAACAGTTCCATGTATTACTCAGTGTTCATCATGGTAAGGGTACTCTTTTTTTTTTTTTAATTTATTTGACAGACAGAGATCATAAGTAGGCAGAGAGGCAGACAGAGAGAGAGGAAGGAAAGCAGGCTCCCTGCTGAGCAGAGAGCCCGACACGGGGGCTCGATCCCAGGACTCTGGGATCATGACCTGAGCCGAAAGCAGAGGCTTTAACCCACTGAGCCATCCAGGCGCCCCATGATAAGGGTATTCTTAATCTCCTTCACCTATTTCACCCATTTCTCCTCCCACCCCCACCCCGTCTCCTGCCCAAACTCCCCTCTGGTAACCACCTATCTTTTCTCTATAGTTAAAAGTCTACTTTTTTGGTTTGTGTCTCTCCCTCTTTTTTCCCTTTGTTCTTTTGTTTTGGTTCTTAAATTCCACATATAAGTGAAACCGTATGGTATTTGTCCTTGACTGATTTATTTCACTTAGACTTATATCCTTGAGATCCAACCATGTTATTGTGAATGGCAAGATTTCATTCCTTTTATGGCTGAGTCATACTCCATTGTATGTTTATGATCCGCATCTTCTGTATGCATTCAGCTATCGATGACACTGTGGCTGCTTCCACAATTTGACTGTTGTAAATAATGTTGCAATAAACATAGGTGTGTGTATATCTTTTCCAATTAGTGTTTTCCTATTCTTTGGATAAATACCGAGCAGTGACATTACTGAATAGTATGGTGTTTCTATTTTTAATTTGTTGAGGAACCTCCATACTGTTTTCCAAAGTGGCTGCACTAGTTAACATTCTTACCAACAGTGTATAAGGGTTACTTTTTCTCCACATTCTTGCCAATACCTGTTGTTTCTTGTGTCGCTGATGTTAGTTATTCTGACAGGTGTGAGGTGATATCTCATTATGGTTTCAGTTTGCATTTCCTTGATAATGTGATGCTAAGCATCTTCTCATATGTCTGTTGGTCATCTGGATGTCTTCTTTGGAGAAATGTCTGTTCATGTCTTCTTCCCATTTTTAAATTGGGTTATTTGGTTTTTTGGTGTTAAGTTGTAGAATTTCTTTATATATTTTGGATACTAACCCTTTATAGGATGCATCATTTGTAATATCTTCTCCCATTCAGTAGATTGTGTTTTAGTTTTGTTGGTCATTTCCTTTGCTGTGCAGAAGCTTTTCATTTTGATGTAGTCCCAGTAGTTTATTTTTGCTTTTGTTTCCTTTGCCTCAGGAGACATTTCTAGAAGGATATTGCTATGATCAATGATAGAGACATTTCTGCCTGTGTTCTCTTCAAGGATTTTTATGATTTCCAGGCTCACATTTAGGGGTCTTATCCATTTTGACCTTATTTTTATGTATGGTGTAAGAAAGTGGTCCAGTATCATTCTTTTGCAAGTTGCCATCCAGTTTTCCAAACACCTTTTGTTGAAGAGACTGTCCTTTTCCCATTGCATATTCTTAAGGCACAGCCATTTTAAGAATAATGAATATGGTATGTTAAATAATGGCTCCCAAAGATCTCTGGAACCTGTTGGGTTACCTTATAAGGAAAGGGTCTTTGTGGATATGATTAAGGATTGTGAGATGGGGACATTATCCTGTATTATCTGAAAGGGCCTTAAATGCAATCACAAGTGTCTATATTAGAGGCAGGGGGAGATTTGGCACAGACAGAAGAGGAAAAGGCAGTATGGCCACAGGGACACATGGATTGGAGTGGTATAACCACAAGCCAAGGAATGCTGGCAATCACCAGAAGCAGGAAGAGACAAGGAACAGATTCTCCCAGAAAGAACATGGCCCTGCCAACACCTTGATTTCATACCGTGAAACCGATCTCAGACTTCCAGCCTCCAGAATATGAGAGAATACATTTGTGTTGTTTTAAGCCATGAGGTCTATGGCAGTTTGTTAGAACAGCCACAGGAAAACCCGTGCAATGGAAACTATACCACTGGGAAGACAGATTCCCCTGGAGAAAAGGTGTGGTGTGGGAAGAAGGCATGAAGAGATGAGGAAGTGTCTTGAGGTTGGGGCACAGGGAGGGATCACTGGTCTGGGAACTGATTGGGGTGAGGAGGGCAGGTGGTGGTGGCTGGAGCTGGCTTCTCGTGCTACTTCCTGTGAGTCATTATGCACGTCTCTTCCCAGCTCTACGAATAGCGCCATCAGGTGGGCAGGCTGCTGTCAGCGAGGATGGGAGTATTTACACCATGGAAAAATGGACGACATGACAAAACAGGGCTTTTCTCCCAGAGAGCCAGTTATTCGATTTTGCCACTGAGTGAAGGGGAAAGGAGAAATGGAAGGTGGGTAAGGTTTAGAAGCTAGGACTGAGAAGGCTAGCATTGCTGTTTGCTTTCCCTGCTCCTTGCATAAATACTTACGTGCTGTTGATAGTCATGGGAACGTGGGGAAGGTCATCTAATTTAGAGACATGAATTCAATGTGGGGTTGGTATTTTCTCCTTATATTTACTGCATTTATATTTACATCCTCTTCTATGTCACATAGTGGGCCAGACACAAGGGTAAAGTAATGCTTTAAGACACAGACCCAGAATCCTGGAGTTTGCAGTTGAGTGGGGAAGTCAGAAGTACAGTTGAGTTGGGTTAGCCAACTTTGAGCATACCTCAAAGACAATGTACAGGAAATGTAGGGGCAAGGTAGGGTATTTCAAAGGAGACAACTTTTCCACAGTCTGAAAGAAGAGTACAATTTGCCAGACATGGAAACCATGAGGGAAGGGGGAATTATAACTAGCAAGGCTTGTAGTAACCCAATGAAGAGAGAAGTGAACAACAGTGGGGTGTAAATGAGGGGTTGAGAGGTGGTGATCCAAGGAGCTACTCTTCCCCATACAGAAGAGCCAAAAATTAAAGACAGGAGGTCATTGAGTGTGGCCAACTCCAGGTCAGCCTAGAATGGCATTGATAGTCAAGGCCTCTGGTCCAAGGAATGGAGTTGGGCACAGCACCAAAGGGCTCTAGGAGGAGGCAGTTTTCAGAGATGGGTGGAAGACAGAGTTAGAAATGGAAGTAAGCCAGGTAGAGGAAAGGAGGGGAAGTTAGGATGCCACCCTCTGTGAGCAGAGAGGAAAGATGGAGGTGGGAGCTGGCCATTAAGGGTGAGGAGGGGGACGGGAAGGGAATTCAGGAGATGGTGCAGAAAACCCAGGCAAGTAGGCCAGCCTAAGACAGTGGGAGTTCAGCTGGCCCTGTGCTCCATGAGGATGGTCGACTCTTCCTCCCTGACACCTAGCACGGTAGCTAACATTGAGTGGTCCTATGTGCTGGGGAAATAAACAAATGAGTTAGGAAGGGAGGAGGAAAAGGAAGTTCCCAAGTTCCTTTTGTTCCAGGACACTGGACGGAGGACTCAGCGAAACAGGCATTTGCATTCTCTTAAGGTGTGAATGCCTTCCAGTGACCACCAGGCATCTGATGGGTCATCACTGCTGGTGGGTGGGTGAGACTGGAGCAGGCAGGAGCTTCCGGGATGGCAGTGGGCAGTCCGGGATGGCAGTGAGCAGGTGCCTCAATGTACAACTCAGCATGGCAGGGGC
The DNA here is from genome assembly GCF_009829155.1 of Mustela erminea. NCBI lineage: Eukaryota > Metazoa > Chordata > Mammalia > Carnivora > Mustelidae > Mustela > Mustela erminea. The sequence continues at coordinate 30,335,512 of NC_045623.1, forward strand.
AGGAGACACAGCAGCCAGGCATGACTGGAGCATGGGTCTGTGGGGTGGCAGTGGGGGATGCTACCTGGATGTCTTGTGACAGGGTTTGGATTTTATCCTGAAAGCAGTAAGGAACTACTGGAAGGTTTTAAACATGGGCACAACAGAGTTAAGCTTATATCTGGGAAAGACCACCCTGGCAGCCGTGTAAATACTATTGGAAGGGATGAGGTAAGAGGCAGAGAAACTCATTTGGAGGCTGTTTTCATGGTGCAGGTGAGAGCTAATGAGATCCTATGCTCATGCAGTGGTTCTGGAACACAGCAGGAGACAAAAATGAGGGGTATTTAGGAGGCTCAGTCAAGATACAGGGTGAAGATCGTGGCAAGGCTAGCACGTGTGATGATATAATACAACTCAAGAGCAACTCAAGAGAAGGATTGTTGTGGAAAGCAGAGGGCAGTCTCCCATGCTTACTGTTCAACACTGGGCAGAGGACCACAGCTTGAACTACTGAACCCTATGCATGACCTCTAGGACTTAGACATAGCAACATCTGTCCTCAGCAGAATGGGGCCCACCAGACCATGCCTTTCTGAGCCTGGCTCCCTTCTCAAAGGTAGGTTCCGAGGGCATCTATTTGCCAGAGCTCAGATCACATGCCTGGGGAAAATCATTATTTAAAGAAGAAGAGGTAAAAAGTCAGTGAAGGAAACCAAGAAGGAAGAACCCAAAGCTAAAAGGAGATTGAGAAAAGTAAGAGGGTGCCGTGTTGCAGAAGCTTTGGGAAGAAAGGGCTGTGAGCAGGACTGAACAGCCATTGCGTTGGACGATTGGGAGGCAGCTAGTGGCCTGGGGGAGAGCACTTTCAAGGGCAAGTGGGAGTGTGTGTTGTGTTAGCAGGACCGTGTAGACGGCCCTTTCTCGAGAAGTTTAGCTGGGGTGGGAAGAACAAAGAAAAAGAAAGTCGAAACTAAGGAGTGGCGCAGAGTGGGAGGGTGTGGATTTGGGTTTTTGAGCCTGGAGCACCTCAAGTGTATTTATAGGTGTACGTGCTAGGCCAGCCCTGTGCTCCCCGAGGGAGCCCGCGGGATGTGGGGAGAACCAATTTAGTAATGGCCTCTCCTTTTCTGTTGCTTTGAGAAAGTTGCTGTGCTGAGCAAAGGGTATTAGTGTTCTTTTTAAGATTCTAAACTACCCATGCAGTCCTTCTTCTTCAAGGATTAAGACCATGGAGTCTCAAATGTTACATCTAGTGTTTGTACATGTTCTCCACAAAAGGCATCCTGACAGAGCGTGAGGGAGGGAGAGACTGCGTCTGAGCATGAGCTGGTAGCATCTCAGCCAGGAGCCTCCCTTTCCAGCTCTGGGACAGGAATGACCCTCCGCCTAGGCTCCTGTGGCACTTGGGCTGGTGGCTGAGCCTTCCGGGCCTGTCCTGGGAGACTCAGCAAGCTGGATGCTGTCTGTATCCTCCTACCCCACACACTTAACAGATCTGAGAGCTGAGCCACAGAACCCGAGGCGAGCATCAGAACTTTGCTGAAATATCGTTACAGTAGTGGCCTTCAGTCACTCCAAATCCTTCATCGGCCTCTAGGGTCACCCAGTTAGTATTGGGTGAGTGAATAAAAGCTTCTACCTTCTGAGGAATTCTAGATAGTTTCACTTACATTATTACATATGCCCCCAGGCATAAAATATGTGAATGGCCTTATTTTTAGGTGGGAAATGAACAAATGAGTGAGGCAACACATAGTTATAAACACCTGGAAGAGACAACACAGGGACCCAGGGCCCTTTTCTCTGCCCATCAAGTAGTAAGAGTCTATGGGATGTTTGTCTGATTGTGCTAGGACTGCGGGAGACTCAGGGGGAAGAAGTATTGGAGGCGTGGGAGACAAATGCATCTTTATCACGCACCTTTAAATCGCATGAAAGATTCTAGCCCGAGAAGACCATGTGTAGTAATTTGTGAATAACCAGAAAAGCCTATGACGAAGCAATTCTGGAAACAGCTGAGCCGAAGGCCACCCGGCTTCCCATGCTGATGCTGTTGACAAAGGCTCTGATCATTTGGGGCAGGGTGAAATTATCTGTCATCAAAGTGCCTAAATCCTTGGAGGCAGACAGAGATGGAATCTGACTGCCAGCCCTGGGGAAGCATGGCCAAGCTGGCAGCATCCCCCCTCTGCCCCACATACCAGCAGGGCCAGCAGGGGAGTCTGCTTCAGCCCCCACGGTGGGCTCCACCTAAGAGACCTTTCATCACTGGCTGTCTAAAAGCATCTGTGTGTGGGGAAGAGAGCTGCCATCACCCATAAGACTTCTGATCCCCCAGGACCCCAGCCGTCCAACAAGAGTGTACCTGCCATGGGGGGCAGACATGTGTGTGCCTGATTTCTAGCTATGGTTCCCTGGAAATAATTAAGTTAAAAAGAAATGCCCTTGGGTCTTGGCCCAGCTCAGTCAAGTTAGAGAAGGCCCTGGAGGGGAAAGGTAGACCGTGCAGTTTGCTTTCATTCATAGCTTCTTTCTTCTTTCAGACACCATGTCAGCTTGATTCCTAAGGGGGTTTCCTCATAGGGAAGACATGAAATCCGTTGAACTGAGCTGAGCATCCTGTTTAATGAAAGCAATAAATCATGTCAGTGAGAGAGGTCTGGGAGGGCTGGACCAGGGCCTGTGGGATAGGGGTTTTGTAGGAATGGGAGGGCTGGCTTCTGTCTCAGGCTTGGCTTCCTTTATGGCCAATATGGTGGGAGAGAATGAAGGTTACAAAGGAGGTACCTAAGAGAGAGCTTAGAGGAAAGCCCCGGTGTGCTTCTTGATTTCTCGAGGGGGGCTCTTTTCAAATCCTGGTCCCCAGTGTGTAGAAGGGTCAGCGTCTGTCACATACACAGCAGGTGGGTGGCCTGTCCGATGTGATGGGGAGAGCCAAGGGAGCATTCAACGTTGTCACCCATACTCACTTGTTGCTCACATAGAGTGCCACTACTAGAGGGATAGCACTCTTTTCAGTACCTACCCTGGAGATCAGCTGGTTTCAGGGATATTTACCCCTGTTTGCGCATGTCCTGAGTAGGAGATCAGAACTCACCTCCACCAACTTCAGCCTTTACCTAGAGCAGGCCCTGCAGTTGAGCTCCACTAGGAATAAATGATTTTTCTATAAAGTTCTGATGTGACCAAGACCCTCCTCCCACTCCAAGCCAGGGCTCTTGTAATCTGTAAAGCAGGGGGGAAAAAATGCCTACCTAACAGGAGGCAACATTGTGGAAGTGACAGCTCTGGGTGGCTGTGATGGACGATGCAGGGGCTGGGGGTATTCTAGCCTGCTACCTCTCAGGGTCTGGTTAATCAGGCCTAGCCAGATGAGATCTGCAGGTTTTCCCTGCACTTTCTGTCACCTCCCACTCTGTATCCCAGCGCCTGTTAGGTAATATTGTACCATTAAGCCTTCACCCTCTTTTTTTAAGAAACAGACAATAACAATGTAGACAGAGAGATGACAGGCACACAGACCAATCAGCAATCTCTCTACAAATAGACATGTTAAATAAATATCAGTTCACATTTATGGGCAAATAATGAGGTCAGTGTACTTAGGAGTAACTTGGTAGGAATGGGCTTGTCTGTACTTCCTGGGTGATTGACTGCTCTCAGCAAAGTCTCCGAACATTTTCCAAACAAAGGAGTCAACCTGGGAAAACACTGCCTGCTTGGATCCGCATCAGACAGGTGCCTCTGGAAAAGCAGTATTAGCACTTTCCCTTTATGGCCCATCTTTTAACCATGAAAGGGGCTGATTGGATAGACAGGACTGAATTTTAATGAGGCTCCCAGTGCAGTCTCTATGCTCCAGAGAAGTAGGAACAGTGATACGTGAGACTTAAGGTGTAGTTGGAATCGTTGACAGGACAACCAGATAGCTCTTTCTCCTGGGCTCAGTTTTCTCTCTAGTGTGATTTAGCACATCACATAAAACCCCAAGAAGGCACAAGTAATTCATTTACCATCTATTTCCCATTCCCTACTAGAGGAAATGTTTTAAGAAAAATTACCCAGCATAATTTGTTAAAATGGATCTTGGTAAATAGTTTTAATTTCAAGTGTTTCTTTGGAATACAACTTCTGAAACAACTTACACTCAGTGTGAGAGGTCTTTGGAGGGTGCTGGCAAACAGGCCACAAAGGGGCCAAGGATTGTGAGGGGCAAAGAAAACAGCTCTGGACAGGACAGAGCCAGCATGCCTATCTGGTGCAAGGAGTCCATGAAAGGGAAAGTGTCCTGGATGCAGACTAAGGAATTTGGGTTTTGTTCTGTCGGAAGTGGGGGACGAAAGGGGCTTTTGAGCAACGGAGTAATGCTCAGATTTAATTCACAGAGTCAGGGGTCTCTTTGTGTTCAATTGTCCCCTCTCTTTTCCCTTCCCACAGCATGGCTGGGAAGCATACTTGAACAGGTCTTGGCTCAAAGACAGGACCCAGAATGACAGTTTATTCCACCATTGTCTTTCAAGGGTCTACTACAGGCTGGTCTGCTTCTATGGTACATGAGCCCATGGACTGTCTCTATCCCAAACCAAAAGGAGATGCTTCCAGGCAGGGATGAAAAGCTATCAAGCCACATGACCACATTCCTCTGGGGAAAAAGGCTCTTCACATGGATAAAGTGACAAGTGGCTTGCTTAAAAATCACCAGTCCAATACAAATGGGAGCAGCTCCAGAGAATGAAATGATTCAACTGAGGTGAGTCAAAACACTGGGGTCAACGTTCGAGGGGTACCCCTACGTTACAGGCTTTGTGCTGGGCACTGGGAATGCATCAAAATAAGGCATGTTCCTCTCCTCGAGGAGCTTACAGTCTGGAGAGGAGAGAACACCTAAACCTATCATTTTAGTAAGTAATCTCAAGAGGCATTTGGACTTGGGGTAGGTTGTTGCTACAGTGCTATTTAGCTCTGAATTTCTGTGCATCTGTACCTGAAGGCAGAATCCTTTAGTCAGGTGATAAATGCAGTTGGGTGTTATGAAAATGGAACAAAGGAATGTTTGGAAGAAACTGGAAGATCACAGAAATCTTTTTGAAACTGGTTAGTGTTAGAACTACTGGTGGTGGTGGACAGCCTCCCAGGGGGTCCCCAGTGATTCTCGCCCCCTTGTCTTCAAACCTTCGTGTAGCCTCTGCCCACACAGAGTCTGGTAGAGGCCACAGTGGAGGTCATAAATGGCCCTGTGGCTTTCACCTTAGTGTCTTGACTCACCCCTGGGGAAGGCAGCTGCCATGTCTTGAGGACACTGAAGCGATCCATGAAGAGGCCCATGGAGAAGAGCTGAAACACCTTCCAACAGCCAACACCAACTCGCCAGCTGAATGAGTGAGCCATCCTGGGAGCTGCCCCTGCAGCCACGATGACCTTCGGATAATGCAGCCCTGGAGGACAATGATGACCCTCTCCTCAGAAGCTCTGAGCCAGAGCCAAATTCTCAGCTCGTGGAAATTGTGAGAGACAGTCAGTGATTGGTATTGTTTTAAGCCACTCAGTACGCAGGTTAGCAATAAATAACAAACCCAACACCTATGTTAAGAGTACTGGTCCTCTGTTACCCAACCCCGTCATCTCCTGACCATTTTCAATTTAGTACCCCAAAGTTTTCTGATACCAAAACCTGATGAAATAATTTTTATTATTTTTATATAAGGAAACTTGATAGTCTGTGGTTCAGTAAATATGATTTAATTAAGTAGGTTGCATTTTTTAAAAAATAAGTGATTTGGAAAAAGACTCGTGGAGTTAAGCAGGATATTAATTTTCTTTGCAGTTCCACTTGATAGAATGTCAGTGGCATTTCAACAAGTACTCTTTTCTTCAATTGCTTTTTTTATATGGTGGCATTTTGGCAACGGGATTTCTCTTCTGTGTGGTAGCATTTCTGAAATAGTTGTATGCATGTTTCGTTGTTTGTTTGTTTTCTAAATAGTAGGTTGACCAAAAAAGCTCCCTGTTTCAATTTGTAAAATGGTGTACTTCAGCAGAAACCTGGGATGGCTTTGTCAGTGTTTTTAAACACCAGAGAATTTTAGTTTCTGTGATTCTATTCTCAGCCTAATTTGGTTTGGGGAAGAGTTTCTGTCACCAAAAGTAGCTAGCAAGGATTGGACCTGTGTGTATGGCATACTGCTCCTAATAGGTCTAAATTCTATTTAAGCAGGCCCAGGCGCCCAAGCCAATTAGAGAAAATGGAACCTGGCAGATGGAGAGATGCTTACAGGGTCCCCGGAGGAATAGAGGTTTTAATCACAGCCCAGTGTGAAGAACACTTAACGGAGATTTGGAGATTATTAGAACCCATTAGCACCTTGTGAGCCATAGCAATCAAGGGTGCCTTTTGCTTTAAACTATAGCCTTCCACTTTCTCCCAGAGACTGCAAAAGACCAGGTTTGGGTGGTTACTTGGAGCAACTATGTTTGCTGGATTTCACTCTAAGGAGCTCCTTAAATTATAGCGGGAGGGACTATGGGACAAGTCCAGGGTCCTTGCCTTAATTCCTTCCATTCCTATAGTCTTCTGGTTGGCAGGTTATTCTTCCAAGGAGAGGTCTTCATTCTGACACCCTGTACCCATCCACCTTCCTTTGTCCAGTGCTCTGGGTAACCTCAAAAGGACATATTTGGGGTTGGGAATGTTGGTTAGAGATGCCAGACCTGAGCACCTCTCCCCATTCACCTCCCTGCATGGAGGCACCACGGTGGCGTGGACATTGGCACACAGGATCTGAATGAAGTCAGGGCTCTATCATTTGCCATCTATGTCACCTGGACAAGTCATAGAACCTCTTTGAAGCTAGTTTTTAACCTTCCAACATGCATTCCTTCTAGTGTTATTGTGAGGATGATGATGATGATGATAATGATAATAATAGTTGACAGTTATTAAGCATTCCTTATGTGCCAGGCATCGTTCTGAGTATTTTATGAATATAAACACATTTGATCCTCACAACAACTTTATGAAGCAGGCACTTTCATTAGCCCCATTTTACTGATGAGGAAGCTGAGGCACAGAGACGTTAGGTCACAGGGCTGACAAATGCCACAGGGAGGCTTCAAATCTGGGCGGCCTAACCTGAACTGACGCTCTTAATGCTGCACTGTAGTGTTTCCATGGAGGTGTCAGGGTTTATTAGTAATATCAGCTATTAGTATTTGGCTCGTCCTCCCAAGTTGCAAGCTGCTTAGTCTGGGCCATGCTGCCATTGTTGTCACCGGGATGTTGGCGGGATGTGAGGCTCAGCCACCAGCCCCACACTAAGTGACAGTCTGAGAACTCCTTCCAGTAACAGGATCTTGAATTACCTCTGACTCTGGTGAGCATGTTGTCTGACGCCATCTGGCAGATTTGGGCGCTGGTCACTTGATGGCGGCCAAGCAAGGACTCTTGAACGGAGACGAGCGGGCAGAAAGCCAAGCTCTACCCAGGGTCATCTGCAGCTGTTATCAATCAGGCTGGTGGCAGAGGATGAGGAAGTCAGCAGGAGCACTTTTATCCCAGGCTGAACACAAGGCTGTCAGCTGGAAACACAGCCCTTGCTCTCGGGTAATTCCTAACTTCCTATTGGAAATAAACAAAAAGCCCGCTCTACTGAATTTCCCACTTGGCTTCATGGCTTGGCAGCCAGCCCCTAATGCCTATCACCTAAGATAGCAAAGATAACTGCTGAACTAGAACAAAAAGGATGGGAAAGGCCATCCCCTCCCTGACCTCCGCTCCACTGAGCCACTGATCCTGTGGGAACCCAGATGCATCAGGATTTTCCAGCCTGGAAGGGTACTGGGCATGGGATGGGGAGGAGTGTTGGGAGGGGGGAGGACTGAGCAGAAAGCCAAAAGAAGGAAAGGAGTGCTGAGTGAGTAGGGGAACAGACCCAAATACCCTCTTCTGGCTCATGGTCCCCTGAACCTTGCTGGAAGTCCCAGGAGCAGGGACTCAGGGCCCACTGACTGAGTCCTCTAGGGGAGGGCATCCTAGCCCTGATGGGTTGGTGGGAGTTGGGGAGATCTTGGCTGGGGATTTAGAGGTTGTGCTCTGTGGGATTGAAATGGATGGCCCGGGTCACAGCCCTGTGCACTGTGGGAAGGCCCCCTTCCCACAGTGCACTCTTAACTTTCTTTATGTCTGTGTCTGTGGGAAAGAGCATCTTTGTGGGTATGCTGACTTTCCTAGGCCTGAAAACTATTGTCATTATGTCCTGTAGCAATGAGCCACCTTCCAGGGGACAGGATACATGCCTGATATGATTTGATTTGACTTTCCTCCCGCGATGAAAATGCCTTCCTATTTATGATTTCATGCCACCCCATCACAAGTGTAGGGTTTTCAAGGCTGGGGTTTCAGAAACTTTTTTCATCCTGCATGTGCTGAACTCCATTTCTGGCTATCCCATCATGCCTAAGGGCAGGGTGAAGGACATAGTATGTGAGACTCAGCACAAAGTGAAAAAAATGGGGCATTCAGAATCGCAAGATGGTAATGGCAGAGCATGAGGCTAAACATGGGGTCTTCATGAGCTCAGAGCCCTGTACCAGTCACATCCATGAAGCTGGCCTTGCCTCAGGCTGAGAGGCTAATTTTCTATTGGCAAGGTTAACTGAGTCAAAGATGGCACAGTATACATTTTTAGTCTTTTTTTTTTTTAATTTTTAGAAGGCTGTAACAGTATTAAAAGATCAAAGCATAAAGATTTTAGTCATTACTGGGTGTATAAAAATATCCAGGACACCAAACTTGTGCGAGCTGAACATGTAGTCATGTCACTCACTAACACATGACTGTCTTTGATTGCTGTGTGTCATAAACCACATTTCCCCCCAGCCTTGGTACCACTGCCATTCCCGTCTCACAGGCTTCTCTGTGGCTCTGAAAGCACCTCTTCTAACTGGAATGGGGGTCACCTCAGGATGTGCCAGTGGTCACACAGCCATGCTTATCAGAAGGAGCCAGTTCCCAGGGGAAGGGGAGTTCAGCTCACAGTCAGAGAGCTGGAAACCCAGGAACCAGATCTGGAAACCCAGGAACCAGATCTGGGAGCTTAACATGTATGATGAGAAAGAAAGTAGTTCAGTGTTTGGCAGGCAGGTCAAGGTCAGAATTCCAGGTTAGAGGCAGTGCCACATCTAGACCCACCAGTCTCCTGGATGAGGGGGCAAGGAGGCATGTCACCCTCAGAGCAAAGAGCCAAAGCCCACCTCCCCCATCCCTTTTCACCCCCCCAACCATTGTCTCATGGGTCCTATTCTTTGGGACTGGCTCCAGTGTCAACCTGTGTAGACCTGAAGGGTCCTAACTAAGGATGCTGGATTTACCAAATCAAAATACAGGACCTGTGGTTAAATCTGAGTTTCAGATAAATGATGAATAATGTTTCAGTATAAAGGTTTACATGAGATCTTTTATCTAGCAGCTCTATCCCTAAACCTGTATCTCGTTGCCTGACTCTGGACAGCTTCTATAGGGCTACAGATGCTCCCCCCGCTGATGCTTTTCCCACCAGAGTCTTCCATCTGGTATTCCTGGACTTGGCCACTGGTTCTGCCCTGGCCTGCCCAGCCCTCTGGTGAGGGACCTCATGGGCATGCCGTCAGAGAAGCTGTTAGCGGCCATGGACGACGCCGGTGCCAGGTGTAGACTCATCTCTGACCTGCGGCCAGGTCTGCTCAGCCTCAGCACATTCCTTCCCAGTTCAGCTCATCCTTGGCACGGAGACCAGCAGTGGAGGGAGGGCTCCCACCCACCCCACCCCCACTGAGGATGCTCAGGGTGGGTTCCCAAAGGGTGGCTTAGGGGGTGTTCCTTAGACAAGTTTTTCCCTCGATTTCATTTCATTTTTAGTCTTTCTGTAGATGAGTGTGAAAAGTCTCAAGTGTCAGGAATGTGTCTATTTCCTTAGAGCATGTCACTCAGTCCTCACAACAGGACTACGAGGTGGCTAATAGTGTCCCTATTGGGGGATGAGAAAACTCAGGTCCCACGGCTGAGTGGGACCTCCCATGGCTGTCTAATGGCTGGCAGGTGCCAGGGCTTGAATTCTGAACCTGAGTCTTCTAAATCCAAGTCTGTGCTCTCTCCATCATGGCAGAAACGTCACCATTAATTAATTGGTCATACCTTACTCTCCAGTCTGATCCCCAGGTCTTTGTCATGCTGTCACTGAAACACGTCTGACGCCCCTTTCGTCCCAGGCTCTCATGTGGCTGAAGAGGACAGGGGGCTCTTGGTTGATCTTCTGCTTCGAGGCTCTGCCCTCACCAACTCATCCATGACTTAAACTTCGCTTTGTGTAAAGTGCATCAGATCACTTAACCCCCAGCTGACAAATGGCCATACGTCCACGTGACCTGCAGCTGGGTTTCTCTGACTTGACCTATCCAGGGATCTTTTTATTTATTTATTTTTTTAAGATTTTATTTATTATTTATTTGACAGACAGAGACCACAAGTAGGCAGAGAGGCAGGCAGAGAGAGAGGAAGGGAAGCAGGTTCCCCGCCGAACCGGGCTCGATTCCAGGACCCCAGATCATGACCTGAGCCACCCAGGTGCCCCCCCCTCAACTTGGGAGCTTTTTAAAATTCAGATTGTCAGGCTCCATCCCAGAGCTTCAGCTTCAGCAGGTCTGGGGCCAAGCCTAGAATCTGCATTTTCACAAGCTCAAGGTGCTTTTCATGCAGGGGATCCAGAGCCACCCCCCACACACACTCCAACAAAGGCCTGTGGGGTAAAAGCCAAATCCTAACATGGTATAGAGGGTACTCCCAGACTGGTCCAAGGTCTGTTTTCAGTCTCATCTTCTAGTTCCCCAGCCTCAGCCAAGGAGCCCGTATCCCCTCAACTGGACCCTTGCTTCCCCCTTCTACCCTCTCTTTGTTCCCCTTTACCCCCCATACCTGTGTGGGTCCTAGAAGAGGGGGTAGAGGATCAGGGCTCTAGAGCCTGATTGCAAAATTGCTTAGCCTCCCCATGCCGCCAGTTCCTCAGCCATTAAGTGGAAGAACATTCTTACCCTAAGAGCGTTAAGAGGAGAATTACTAACTGTGAAGTACTTAGAGCAGAACCTGGGACATAGAAAGCACTCAGTGAAAGTTAGCCATTATTACTTTTTATTGACATAGCTTTGCTCATTTTGCCTCCTCTTCCTGGGATTTTGTTCCCTCCTTTTATCATCTGGAAAAATTCTTTTCATCCTTTAAGATCCCGTTTAAGAAGCCGTAGTTTCTGTGAGATCTTCCTGGGCTTCCTCAAGCCCCATTAATTATTGCTCATCCATTCCCCTATAATTATTGCTTTATGTTCTTTATTCACACTATCACATTGTATTAGGGAATCACACATATTCTATCTACATACGTGAGCAGCCTGAGAGCACCTACCTTTCTGGAAGACTTAATGTAATGCCTGGCATGGGCACCTGGGTGGCTCAGTCAGTTGTGTGCAACTCTTGTTTCGGCCCAGGTCATGATTTCAGGGTCCTGGGATGAAGCCCTGCATTGGTCTCTGCAGAGTCTGCTTGTCTCTTTCTCTCTCCCCACTTGCACTCTCAATCGCTCTCTAAAATAAATAAATAAACTCTTTTAACATATAATGCCTAGTGGGGTCCCTGGGTGGCTCAGTCGGTTAAACATCTGGCTTTGGCCCGGGCTATAGTCTCAGGGTCCTGGGATTGAGTCCCACATCAGGCCCCCTGGTCAGTAGGGAATCTGCTTCTCCCTGTCCCTCTGCCTGCTGCTCCCCATTTGTGCTTTCTCTCGAATAAACAAACAAATAGATCTTAATATATATATATATATATATATACACACACACACACACACACACACACACATATATATATAATGCCTAGCATATTAAATTCCTCATTACCTCTCCCCATTCCATAAAATTGGATATTAGATCTATTAGTTTAGAATTGAACTTCTGGAGCTTTTTTTTTTTTTTTTTTTTTTAAATTTTATCTATTTGAAAGAGAAAGAGCCAGAGAGAGCGAGCATGAGCAGCAGGCTGGGGGTGCTGTAGGGGCAGAGGGAGGAGAAGTAGACTCCCCACTGAGCAGGAAGTCCAATGGGGGGCTCGATCCTGGAACTCTGGGATCATGGCCTGAGTGAAAGGCAGACACTTAACAGGCTGAGTTCCCCCAGGTGCCCCTGGGAGCTTTTTACTTAATTTAATAGTTATACTATTAAATTAGCTCTTCTTCCCACCCCTTCCTACCACTCTCCCTGTTTTCTTTCTCCTAGATTCTTCAAAGATTCATCACTGTGGTCAGTGTGTGATGACTAGCCTGAGAGGATTGTTTTGCATTCCAAATGCCTTATTTGGGAACTAATGCTCACCACCCACTCATAGACATGGCCTTTATTTCTGGTAGGCAGGAATGTTCTTCTGCTCTGCCTACAGAATCCATAAGAAGGCTGCCAAATGCTGTACTTTGAGTAGATGTGTCCAAGCCTCATAAAGAAGTTTGGCTTCTATCAGCAGAAGATAGGGGCTTGTCTGGTAGTTTCCGGACAAGAAACATAGCTGCCGTGGTCCAAGGACCACTTTATCTAATAAATGAATAAAGAAGCTTTTTATAGACCTATGAAAACTTTTATGATTTGAAAAACTATATAAACTTTTCAAAATAAAAAGAGCCTATGAAATCAAAATTAATAAATATTTAAGTGAACATCTGTGAAATGGAACATGACTCCAGCTCATATCTCCATCTGAACTCGGCTCTTATGTGGTTAAATACGTTATATTTCATGGTGAGGTGAGAGAACATCTTAGTAAGTTTTGATATGGAACACGGTCTCCAAAAGTAGGAGTGCCTGAGGTTTAGACAAGTCTCCAAGTGGCCTCGTGTTGCCCGCTATGACAGAGCTCATTGCTTTAAATGGTGTGGACTTGAGTGAGAGGAGAGGGCCCTTATCTGGATGGTCAGATCAGGAGATCATGTGGAGTGCCCGCAAAATTATCCTACAGTCCAGGCTTCTGACACAACAGAACGTTTCTGTCGAGGGTTGTTTCTGTTTTTAGACACGGTGGCCTCAGGCAAGGGTGTCCAGGTCTCGATCACTTCTGACCAAGCCAGACAGTGTTCTAGAAGCTCAGATCCACCAAACGTGGAATCCCCATTGTTTTTATTTCATCAACTAATACTTGCAGAACCCTGCTGGATTTCTCGCCCTGGGGATACAGCAGTGACTAGGACAGGCACAGCCCCTGCCCTCAGAATGCTCATGGTCTGGTTATAAAAACAAAGCCGGTAGGTCACAGGGAAGAGCAGGGTGCTGCGGGTGTTTGTCAGAGAGGTGAGTCTGGGGGTCAGGGAGGAGTTCCCAGAAGAAGTGGCATTTAAGTCCTGATCACTGAAGCCTGAGGAGGAGTGAACTGGGTGGAAAGCCTTCTGCACACCCCCGTGCCCCCCTAAACCTGGTCTCTACCCTGTGCCACCACTCAGGTGACAAGCCATCTTCATCATCCAATGACCCCTCATTGGATTAATTGGATTGGATTGATTGGATCATTGGATTGATGTGCAGGTGTGTCCTCCAGCTCGGACAGGCAGGGTGGTGCCAGGGTTGGGCATCCTGTGTGTGCCCACTCTTCTGAAGCCCCTTCAGGGCTACCCAGTCATAATGCCTTGGGTCTGGGCCTTGGGTTCCTGAGTTCTGCTGGATCGACAGCTGGCTCTGCCTGTTTTGCTGGGACCCATCTCCCCTTCCCCCTCCTCCTCTCTCCCCCTCCCCACCACCTTTTGCCCCAGCCTCTGCTTGTGATGGCTGGCCCCTGGGTGGCCTGTGCAGAGCTATAAGTCTGCCACCACCTGTTTCCAAGCCTCACTCCTGCCCTGGAACACCATGCCCCTGCCTACCCCATCTGACCTATTCTGAGGTCAGCCCAGGCCAGATCACAACCTCATATTGCCTCCCCTCTGGCCTCTCTAACTACGGGAGCCACCCTTTTGCAGTCCTCGCATTTCTCTCTGGCTCTTTCCTCAGGTTCAGCCACACCATGCAGCAGATCACACAGGAATGCTGTGGGTTCTAGAGCGTTATTTCCCAAACTGGGGCATCCAATGAATGCTAAAGATGTATCTGTGCATCCCAGTTTGAGGAACACTACATTGGAAGATAAATACAGGCACTTCAGATAACATGATTGTAAATACAAACACAAATGTGTACCTGAAACCACGGCAACACTTAGCTGTCAGGCAGTCAACCACATGTCACAAAAACGGTTATTTTTATTTTTATTTTTTTAAAGATTTTGTTCGTTTATTTGAGAGAGAGAGAGTGCGAAAGAGAGCATGAGCGGGGAGAAGAAGCAGAAGAAGAGGCAGAGAACCTGTTGAGCAGCGAGCCCCACATGGGGCTCAATTCCAGGACTCTGGGATCATGACCTGAGCCAAAGGCAGATGCCCCTACTGAGCCCCCCAGGTGCCCCACAAAATGTTCATTTTTTTAAATGAGCATCAAAATAAATAAAAAATAATTCTTGCAGAGAATGGTCATGGTTATTCTTAGAATGCTTCCTTGAACTCCTGAGGGGTTTGTAAATGCCACTCTGGAACATAAAACCTCAGAGCCTAGGGAACACCTTGCCTTTCTGGGCCGCAGGCTTTCCCAACTCAGAGATGGGTTTACACAGCCTGCTTCTTACATACCTCCTAAACATTTTATCAGTCATGTGAGGTCCACAAAACAATTTGGTTTTCTTTTTTCTTTTCTTTCTTTTTTTGTTTTTATGGAAAGGGACAGGCGATGTTACAGAAACTTACAGAAACAGCAGGAGGGACGTACACAGGCTGGGAGGGTGGAGCACAGAGAGGCTGGAGGACACACCGGCACACCAGAGGGGTCATTGGATGATGAAGATGGCTTGTCACCTGAGTGGTGGCACAGGGTAGAGCCAGGCCTCTGGACCCATCATTGGTGCCTGAGTGAGCTGCCTGGTGGGACCTGCCAGCTTACAGACAGGGGTTACCTGAGGTGGGAAATCATCACCTCCCCTGCTGTTATGGTGGGGGGCTGTCCCCACCCTGTAAAATGCTTTGAACTCCCCCTGAAGATACCAGGTAATTAGAAATGTATTATTATTATTGACCTTCAGCCTCTCTGTCGGCTGACAGAGGCAGCCACCCTCTTCACCTCAGTAATCTCGAGCTTTCTCCTCCAATGAAGACCCACTTCCACTTCCTGCTGAAATGACGTAAGGCCACATTTTTTTTTGGAGAAAACCCACTGGTTTCTACTCAAAGACTGGATTCCGGTTTTAAGTTCTGCTTTTTGGATTAACTTGTCTATTGCCTGTGTGGCCTAATGCTTGAAAGAAAAAAAACATTATTTGGGTAATAGTTAAACTACACTAACACGCAGTAGGTCAAGAGCTCTGAGCGAAGGAGGCCTAGAAAGGAAAGAACATGTGTGTGCACACACACGCACACACACGCACACACACAAATCCCAGCCAGCAGTGCTGGTGTCTCTTGGGAGAGGAAAGGGTGCTGGTCTGTGGTGATGTTCATCTGAGGGGCTCAGAGGTTCTCGCAGGAAAGGTGGGCTGTAAGTCCCCCAGCGAAGTCCTTGGGGAGGGGCTCCTTCGAAGCTCTGCTCTGCCCCTAGACCAGTTCAAGTGTGCTTCCCAGCCATGCTGTGGGAAGGGAAAAGAGAGAGAACAGTTGAACACAAAGAGACCCCTGACTCTGTGAATTAATCTGATCATTACTCCCTTGCTCAAAAGCCCCTTTCGTCCCCCACTTCCGACAGAACAAAACCCAAACTCCTTAGTCTGCATCCAGGACACTTTCTTGGGAGTTCTCTTCTGTATGCGCTCTTTCTTTTCATATGAACTGTATTGGCCTCAGCCTTGGTCCGGATGGGTCTCCCAGGACCAAAGCAGGTTTTATATTAGCAGATCAGTTTGTATCTTTACTCCATATTACTGGTTTAATTTTGGATCTTACATGTACTTTGTAAAGATTCAGTGTCTATGTTTCAAGGTACCTCCCTCCTCTTCTTGACTTTTCATGTATACATTCAGTGCTCTCAAAAGCAATTTCTACATCCAAGATATTTTAGTAAACTGCATTCCACTGAAGAAGAAGTTTACTTTTTTTTTTTTTTTTTTTTTTTGATAATCCAGCTGATGGATAAATGACCCAAGATGTCTAAGACTGAGGGCAAGGGGTAACGTCCGGCATCTCCTAGCTCTCCACAAATGTCTTCTCACTGTTTTGTGTTTATGAACATAACCCATCCCACTCCATAACCCCCCTTGTTAGAACCATCAATTGTTTTTCTGCAAAGAATCCTCTAAGAATCACATGGTGTTGTGTTCAGTAATTCCAAGACGCTTTACTGGACGGAATCAACCTTCGATGAACTTGAGTCTCCTTGTCTCCCTGGTAGAAAGCTGCTTCTGAATATTTACAAAGAGGGAACTTAGGGTTTTCCTCTCCTCTAAGGTCCTCCTCCGGATGGGAATCTGGGTGAGTCTGGTTTGCTGGGCTTCAGTGGACCATTACAGGGAGAGGAAGTACCTCATTCGGTGCCTAGATCATCCTTGAAGACTTCTTAAAAAGTGGCCTAGAACCTAGAATCTAGTAAAGATCAAATTCCCAAATTCCTTTCCCATTAAAACCTGGTAAAACGCTGCCCAGGTCTCAATTTTACAATTTATGTGCTGCTTTTCTGGGGCCTCAGATACTAGGCCCACTGGCAGAAGGTCTAGGGTGCAGAGCCAACCCCTCGCCTTCTGCAGCTACTGCCCAGGTGTAGCAGGTGTTTGTCTAGAAGAGATTTCGTTGCTGCACATCAGGCAGGGGAGGGGGCCCCCGCTGCCGGAGCATGGTCTGTATCCAGAGATTCTGGAGTTGCTACCCAAGGAGAAGTCAAACCAGAGGGTAAGGGAGACCTCTTTATCTCCTCATGGACATTTTCAGGGCTTCAAGGTTGTACAGCAGACCATGTGGCTGAAGGACCATGGGGGCTCCCTGGGGTGGGGGGTGAGAGGAGGTGGTGGGGAGCCCTAGGTAGAGAACCAGTGGGTGACACGGGCAGCCTGGCCATCACCAGGGTCCTGGCTTAGGAGACACTCTTTTAACTCTGCAGCCATGGCAGAAGTCACTTTGTAAAGTGCAGGTCTTTGTCCAAACTGATTTTCCTTTCTAGCCCTCCTTCCTTTTCTGCCCACCCCTGCCTCTCAGCGCGGACTCTTCTGTTCCTACAGCTTCTCGGGCCTTCCAAAGTTCCTCTGGCGTCAAGCTCCTTGCCTTGGGACAGGTTCTACACCCAGGGTCCTGTTCTGAGCTGCCTGTCCTGCTGATGTTGGCTTCCTACTGTGAGGCTGGTTCTAGGAACTTCTTTCTTTTCCCTAAATATGCTAATTAGTTTTTTCCCCTTTTCTCTCTGTCCTTTTCCATGAAGAGCAGAGTATCTCTTGGGCCTGCTGACACTGGGAAGATGTTACTTGCCAGGTGTTTCATGGACCTGTTTCACGGGTTTGCCTGGCAGGCCAGCTTCTGGGGCTCTGGCGTCAGAGTCCTCCATGCCTTGTTGGCCCAGGCAAGGTGGGGTGGGCGAAGAGAAAGCCTACCCACCCTAAATTTGCAGCCTCAGAGCACTGGGCCCTCTGCTGGCTGCTCCCCTGGGGAGTCCCGGATAGGACTGTTTGTGAAGAGATACTGAGTGTTAATACCATCTACCCTTGACCTGCAGAGGAGAGTGTAGATTTTGGAACTTCCTTTTGGAAGCTTTCAGTCATTCGCTGTGTCAAAGGGAGAGAAAGTGGCTTGGATTCAGGTGGCAATATTTTAATATCTGCTCTTTATTTATGTAAGACACTGGCTTCCCACTGATGTTGTCCTCTCGTTTTGGACATGTTTTGATAGCTGAGTCCCTGACCTCACACGTCCTTCCTTTCCAGCTTCCCCCCAACCCCTGACCCCACACCTCTCTACAATAAAACAGACCCATCAGAGGACTGAGCAGGCCCAGAGGCCTTTCCCTGGCATGGAATTGCTGTTGTACTTCTCCCAGATTTTTTTTTTTTTTAAGAGAATAGATTAAGATTTATGGAAAATAACAAAAATAGACTAGAATTCCCATATACCCCTCACCTGATTTGCTCTGTTGTAACATCTCACATCACTGGGGTACATCGGCCATGCCAAGAAACCAACACTGGTACATTACCATTAAGTAAACTGTACCTGTTAGTCAGATTTCACTAGTTTTCACACAGAGCCCTTTCTGTTCCAGGATCCCCTCTAGGATAGCACATTGCATTTGCTTGTCCTTAGTCTCCCTGGCCTGTGATAGCTCCTGACTTTCCTCGAATAAAAGACTTTGGCAGGGGTGCCTGGGTGGCTCAGGTGGTTAAGCATCTGCCTTCGGCTCAGGTCATGATCCCAGGATCCTGGGATTGAGTCCTGCATCAGGCTTCTTGCTCAGCTGGGAAACTGCTTCTCCCTCTGCCTGCTGTTCCCCCCACATGTGCTCTCTCTCTTTGACAAATAAATAAATAAAACCTTAAAAAAAAAAAAAAGACCTCTGCAGTTTGGAGGACTACTGGTCAGGTATTTTGTAGAATGTCCCCCAATTTGCATTTGGCTGATGCTTTCATCATTGTTAGACTAAGGTTCTAAGTTTTGGGAAGGAAGGCCATAGAGGTGAAGTACTATTCTCATCACCATCTATCAAGTGTACACATCTTCAACATAAGTTCTCGCTGATGTGAACTGTCCCATTCCTGTCCCCTCTTGGCAGACTGCTCTCCTGGAAAGCAAGTCCACACTCAGCGGACAGGGAGGAAAAAGCTGAGTTCCATATTCTGGAGGAGGAGAATCACATATATTATCTGGAGTCTCCTGTAGGAGAGATCCCAGAGATTTTTTTAAAGCAAGCCAGAAATACCCTCCAGCACTTACAAGAAGGCCAGTGGTCCCTGATGCATGGACTTTGCAGGGCTGGTACCACAGACCCCATTTTAGCAAGTGTCCATAAATCCATGGCGCCCTGCTGGGGGCTGAAGGGCTATTGCAGGAAAGGAGGCTGAATCCTAGACCCCAGCCATTGCAGAGGACGATCACATAGGATTCAACAATATTTTTGTACTCCCACTGTCTGCCAGTGCCAGGAACTGATGCAGCAGCAATCACAAGTGTGATGAGGAATAAGAAGGGGAGTTTGAGGTGTTCTCGGGGGAGTTCATTTAGGGGGCATCCGTGAAGGCCTCTCTGTGAGGATGTGTTTCAGTTGAGATGTGAGGGGGGTGAGCGGGAGGGAGCCACGTGGATGGGAGGTGGGGATGCTGGGGGGTGAGAGGGAGAAAAGCCCACCAGGCAGAGAGAACAGTATGCACGTCAGAAACAAACTCGTGTCAAGAGAGACATCTGGAAGAACTGAAAGGAGACCAGGATGTCTGGAACTGAGAGGTATATATAGAAAGAAAACTTTGTTTCCTGGAAAAAAATCACATGATAATTGAGTCATGTGGATGAGTTCTAGTTCCTTAAAATGAACTTGTTCTGTAGACTTGAACACATACAGCTCAGTGATATTTTACTAATAAGTTTATAGCTCTAATATTCTGCTAAATTTAGGTAGAAACTAAAGTTCAAGAGTTTCAGAAATTAAATGCTGAAACTGAGCATGCGTATTAGACTAGAAAGCTATTTCAGAGCATTTCCGCATTTCAGGAGCAAGGCTTTCATTTCCCCACATTTTAGGAGTGGTAGCCACTCCCCAGACATTGCTCTCCTCTGAAGAGAGCTGACTCCCATGGGGCTGCCCACATCCATGACTGGTTGACGCCGGTGTCGAGGTCTGGCTCCCTGGCCTCTGTTGGAGACGACTCTGGAAGGCCGTGCATGCCAGCTTCATGGCTCCCAGGGAAGGCTGAGGCCTCTGGGACAAGCACATCTCAGGTCATCTCTCCCCCTGCCGAACCCCACCTCTCTCACAGCCTTGCAGGGGTCATTTCTGAGGGCACTCTCCAATAAACCACCTGTATGCAAATTCCTGTTTACACATCTGATTTTGGGGGGAACTTGACCTATAGTAGCTCTACGCTGTATTGGTTTCCTAGGGCTACTGTGACAAGTAACCATAAACCGAGCAGCTTAAAACAATAGAAATTTATCCTCTGTCAGTTCCAGAGACCAGAAGGTCACAACCTAGGCATCAGCAGGGCCACGTTCCCTACAAAGGCTCCCAGATGAATCTTTTCTTGCCTGTGTCAGCTTCTGGGGGCTCTCTAACTCCAGTCTCTGCCTCAGTCTTCACTTCCTTTCTGCCCATGACTATGTTGCTCTTCTCTCCTCTTCCAAGAACTTGCAGTTGCTCTAACTGCCCACACTAGCCCAGGATGATCTCCTCTTGAGATCCATAACTTAATTACATCTACAAAGACCCTTTTTCCAAATAATAATAAATATCTAAAATTTCTGGGTGGGCCTTTTTTGGGGGACCACACTCCAACTACTACACACGCTTAAATATTAAAAATGTTATCCCCTGGGATGGCAGTGTGTCTATAGATTATTTAAATTGTCCTCTTTGTACTTTTTTGCTTATTTCAAATTTTTTGCAATGTGTGTTACTTTTGTAAGAGTCTTTTTTTTTTTCTTTAAGTTGGTAGTTGGAC
This sequence comes from Mustela erminea, assembly GCF_009829155.1. Taxonomy (NCBI): domain Eukaryota; kingdom Metazoa; phylum Chordata; class Mammalia; order Carnivora; family Mustelidae; genus Mustela; species Mustela erminea. Next base: position 30,356,184 of record NC_045623.1, read on the forward strand.
CTAGACTGTATAGTCTGGATTAAAATGTACCTGCTCTCTGAATGGGGGGCAAGATACAATTCTCTGAATGGCGACCATAGATTCGCTGAAGGACTCTCCCATTATAAAGCTATTAGATCCTGAATTTTAAAAGATTTATCTATTTGAGAGAGAGAGCGCACCCATGTGAGAGCATATGAGTGGGGCGAGGGGCAGCATATCCTATATTAGACTCATTTACTCCATGTGTATTTTTGAGTGCCTGTGTACCAGGAAATGTTCCGTGCACTTGGGACATATTGGTGAACAAAAGTAGCAAAAGTCCGGTGCTCGGGATGCTTATGTTGGGTGGGATATAGACAGCGAGCATGTCATAGTGTGCTAGAAGGTAATGAATGTCATGGGGTGGAGAGGAAGAGTAGTGTGGGAGGAAGAAATGGATCGCGGGACAGAAAGCTCTGAGGGGTGGTATTTAAACGAAGTAGGCCTCATAGGGTGTCCCTTGCTTGTTGGTTCCTTTGAAACCTTCAGTACATCGCTGCCTGGAGAATCAGCTAATAACAGCTTGGAGGGCTTGTCCCTCTCAGAGATATTTGTAGGTGAGTGGATGTGGGAAGAAATTCCTGAGAACTCCACCCCCAGACCCAGCATACTAGGGTATGGATGGCAGGTCAGGGGTAGGAGAAACACCGTGGTGGGACACGTGAGGCAGAAGGGACATTCCATCACTTTCTGCCATCCTCTTATAGAGCTCATCCCACAGGAAGGGCCCCTTCTCAAAAATCCCACTAGGAAAAAACTTCAGAGGAGAGGGTCCTCTGCCACCGAGGGTTGGTGGCAGGAGGGGCCCCAGGGTTGCTCCTGTGGATAACCAGTTGCCCTTGTAGACGCTGCCTCACCATGCTGGCCGGAAGCAAGCATTTTTTGAAAGGTGATAGCTTGATGCACCCCCGTGGACAAAAAGAAGGATTTAAGGCAGCTTTCTGAATTCTGCAGGCTCTGCTTACATGTGTAAGCTGGGTTGGGTCTATCTCTCAGGGGTTTCTAAATAGTCCAACAAACAAGGGCTCCCACATGTACATTGGCCTGAGGTTAGTCTTGGCCAAGTGGGAGCGGCCTGGAAGGCACTACTCCTGTGATGGACACAGACCTCAGAAGACCACTTAACGATGAGCCTGGCGGGATGGCAGCCCTTTCTGGTGGAGCCCCAGCCGTCAGCAGCTGACATCTGAACTCAAGGGGCCTCTACTCCCCTTTCTAAGACTGCCCTTATTTTTCACTTAGCCTTATCTCCCCAAGCACTGGCCAAGGCCCAGTGGGATCAATTTCTGGCCCTTGTTATTCATTTTATTGCCACCCAACCTGTTGGTCCAAAACCCCTTTTGCCCTAGACAGAGGGCCAGCCCTTTCTTCCAGGTCTGCAGGGACAAAGGCCCTTCCATGAAGTCCCCAGAGGGAGGGGGCCAAGTGGCTTCTTTCTCGCACTGGAATGTGACTTCCCTTTCTAATTAGAGACCACACAGGATGAAAAATATGAGCAAGGCAGCCTTTTTAGCGTAAAAACCCACCGCCCTTTACCAGGAAGAGCTGTGGGGGGACCTGCATTCCAGTCCCACCTGTTTAGAACCTCTGGCCTCCTTCACTGGCTGTCATTTAGCCTCATTTGCCTTTGCCTGCCCCCAGTCCAAAATCAAGGTTTTGTCTCTGGGACAGGTTTGTTTCTCTGGGCATGTCCAGTCCCCATGGTCAACCTCCCAAGGCTTGTTTTCTTTTGGCTTGTCTGGTGGGGAAAGATGTTTCAGGCTTTTGAGACAAAAATAAAAATCAAACAAACTAAAACCAAGCAGGAAGTCCACATACTTCGTTAAAGATCTGCACTCCAGCCGGGGCATAAAGACAAGGACTCCTCCCAGGAAAGCTGTCGGGGGGACTGGGTCTCAGGACCCTGTGTAGGGGGTAAATGAAGGGCCCATGAAGGCATGAAACCCCTCAACTACAACAGTGGAACCATATGCATTCCTGGTAGGGAGGGCTGGGGCCAAGGAACCATCCCACACGTCACTTCCTTGCCCTGCAGAGTGCCTGAGACCAGATGGCCTTCCCCTGAAGGGAATGGAAGTTTGTCACCACCAAGGTGTCTGCCTTCATATCGATAGGGCAGGCCAGCCAGAGAGCACTGGGGTATGTTTTTCTATTTCCATTCTCCCTGCAAGGTCAACTTTCCTGGCAAATATCTAGCACTCTGCTAAGAGCATCATGTTTCCAGAAGCCCCTTGTTCCCAGGGCCAAGTGAGTGTTTGGTGGGAAACTGTGTTTTTTCAGTCACACTTCTGGGGCTGCCCCGGGGACCTGGGGTCTGCTGGTTTCTTTCTCTCTTCCCCTGCATTCTGAAGGCTTGTCTGGGAGCTTAAAGATGTGCCCGAAGCCTTCATTCAGGCCTGCCTCTTTGTTCTTCAGGCAGTGACCTTTATTGACATAATCTCAAACCCCTCCCCCCATCTACTTGAATCTCCCATTCTTTTTCCCCTTTCTGGTTGGAGTGAAGGATTTTACTCTCAGGGGCCTAATCCTGTCACTCTTGTGTGTGACTAATTCCCTCCCCTCCCCCCCTCAGCTCCTGGCAAAGACCATGGTGCCTATTTGCCCTATGAGGGGGTCTGCGCCCCTTGTCGGCAATCAAAGCACAAACACATTCCTCTGGGTGATTTCCTGTCCTGAAAATCCAGCCCTTGAACACAAGCCTCCTCTGTTCCCTCATGGCCACCAGGCACTGGGATCGGGACTGCTGGGAGAAGGATTTATGATATAGAAAGTAATAAGTCACCCTTCCAACCTGCCAGCGTCTAGTGTGAAAGCAAGTTGTATTGTTGTTTAAACAGTATGACTCCCTGGAAAAGAAAAAGTGTCCCCCCAGAGCCTGATGGCTCTCTGGTGGCTACCGTGGCAGACGGTGTGCGAAGGTAACTCAGCAAAGGATGGAGGTTTCTTATCCTCAAAGCACCCCACATACCCCAGCGAGTCAGCTTCAGCTGCCTCATTTCTGAAGTTAAAAAGCACATAATTATGGTATTGTTTGGCTGCCAAGAATTCTGGGTTAATCTCAGTTTTATTTTGACTGCTACCTAAAATAGCTTGTCCCTGAGGACAGCAGCAAAGGCCAGGAGGCCAGAAACAGAAAGGCAGGCCCGAGATCCAAGCAGGCCCTCATTTGGAGTCCCCAGCCCGGGTACAGAGGTTTGGGGAGGCTCATGGTTACATAGGATCAGGCTTTCAGAGCCAAGGTCACCCCTCACTGCTGCCCTTCTGGAGGCCTTTCCTTCAACCCTGGCCCAGGGCTGCCCTCTCCCTCCCGGGACCCCGTCTGAGCTTGTGGGAACATCAGTTAACAGCCATTCCCCAGCACACTCCCTGTCCTTGCACACATTTGGGGCAGCTCCTGGAAGAGTTTGGAGTTCCGCTTCTGTGATCTGGGGAAGACAGGGCAAATCCTAAGAGTTGACGGTACGGAGTGCTTGGTACACGGCATGCACAGGTCTGTGCTCACGTGTGTAGTGACACTGAAAGACCCCTGCCCTAGAAAGTCCCCTCCCTTAAGAGATAGATAGGAGAACTAACCGCTTGTTTGCTTTTCTGTGAACCGCTGGCTTTTAGGTATAAGGTTAGATTATAAATTGTGTGATGAATTATATAATTAACTGCTCTTTTGCCTTTCTGTAACCGCTTGGCTTTTAGGGTGTGACACTTGTCGCCTGTTCAAACAAGATATCTTCTGCTAAGAGGCATAGTCATGTAGGTAGGGGGCCACATAGTCAAGTAGGCAAGATATTTTCCTGCTGAGTAATGAGGCCCAACCCCCCTCCTTGCTCCCCCTTCGCGCGCACAAGCTTTTTCAAATGTACTCCCCCTTCGCGCGCGCGGACCCCCGAAACCAATCCACTAACACCGAGGATGCCTCTTTCAAAAGTTCAAATTGTCAGCCAATCAGCTCTACCCCACCCAAAACCTGTTTGTGCCAATCTATAAAAAACCCCGCTTTCCCCTCGGTCGGTGTGCTCGGTTAGCTGGAGCTGCCGACCACCCGCCGGTACCTGCGTCCCAATAAACCTCTTGCTGTTTGCATCCAGTGGCAGTGTTGGATTCTTGGGTAAGGGGATCCGCGGGTCTTTCAACACTTTCCGCCCTCACAAGTCCTCGTGGTGGGCACTTCTGCTATCTTCTCAAGCTGTGTGCTTGGAGCCACACGGCTGGTAGGTGGTGGAGACAGAATGTGAACCCAGGGAATCCTTGGCCCCCTCCCTGCTTTGCCACACTGCGTTCCCAGGAGCTGAGCCGTCACCATACTCCAGCACTCAGAAAGCCCAGCTGCCGTCAGTGGGAGAGCTGTATTCGAGTCCTAAGTGTAGACCACCAGAACAGGCCTGGTGAGTGGTGTCTCTCCTTCTTGGAGCATGTATAAAAGCCTTTCCTTAGATATTCTCTATCGTCCCCTTGTCAACAAACACTTACTGAGGGTCCCACTCTGTTCCGAAGGTCTCTAGTCCATTGGGCTGCAAACTTCTACCAAAATTTCAACACTGTGAAAGGGAGAATCACAATGTGAAGTCACATGCGTTCTTGTATAGGAATGCTTCCCATATGCAGTCAAGGAGGGCTCCCCCGGGGAGGGGACATTCAAGATTCTGAGCTGTTGGCCTTGGGCTCCAGTCTGAAGGACACGGCAGGAACTGAGCAACCATCCCTCTTCCCCTCACCGCTGGCCCCTACTGTGCTGACTTCACAGGAGCCTCCTCTACCCTTCCTTCCTGCCCCACCTAAATGCCTATGAAATTTTTCCAGCCTGAGGCATCCTTGAACTTCTGAGGCTTCCAGAGCTGCCAGTGAGCTAGTGCCAGTGGCTGCTATCTACGAGCTCTACCAGGCTGAGCATGGCCTCAGCCAGCGGTGCCCGTGGAGCTGGCTCGGGCTCATTGCAGCTGCTCAACACCCTGACTCAGGCCTGTGGCAGGGCGGGTGGGAACCTGGAGAGGAAGGGACAGGAACAGAGATTGGGTTCCAGTGTGCCTCTTCATTTGTTTTCTTCTCCTCAGCAAAGAAAGGCTCCCAGAACCAGTGTATGTGACATGGGGTAGGGGTGTGGTTTTTTGCTCCTCAGAATGTTCTTTCATTCTACCTTTTCTTGTCACTGTTCATTTCTCTTAAGAAAAGTGATTCTGAATACCTTTCTTTGGGAAACAAAAGCCAGAACAACCAAAGGCAGATGGAAGTTTTATGATCTTTGCCTGTGAGTGGCCAGAGAGACTCCTATAGTGACTTGGGTTCTCTATCAGGCACACTGTGGCTGAGGAAGGGACTGGGGGTGTGAAGGCGGTACCTTCCAGGGAAGGCAGATGTGGTTGCAGGGGGCTCATTATGAATAACAGAAAACACTCCTTTGACCCTACCACTCAGAAATTCCAAAGGTTCTGAGAGGCCTGGGCCAGGATGAAGGACAAAGATCAAATATATATTTCTTATTATAACACTGTATCACAGGAGATCCTTCCCAGGAGAACAAGGGCTCACAGATGAAGAAAAGATGTGGATTTCATACATGAGCAGACGATCACAGTGCCTGGCACTTAGTGGGCTTACAAAAACAATCATAGCTCTTATCATTATTAAGCATTCAGGGAATGAATGAGTCATTTGAAAGGTGGAGTGAATGGCAGAGGGCTTGGGTGGGATGAGGGCGAAAAGATAAGTGCAGTAGGAAGCCTCTGGTGATCCCACCCCTGGTGTTCCCACCCTTGGGTAGCCCTCTCCTACATTGTTCCATAGCGTGGAACAGTGTGGACCGGGAGAATACGGCCTTGCAACAAGCAGTCCTAAGATGGCCCATGGGGTGAAGAGCGAGGCCTCCAGCCAAAAGCCAGTAAGGAACCAAAGAACTGTGAGCAGCCACATGCAAGAGCTTGGAAGCAGACCATCCAGCCCCAGTCAAACCTTCCCACGTCTGCAGCCCTGGCCAACATCTTGACTATAACCTTATGGGAGGCCCTGAGCAAGAACCATCCAGCTCAGCCCCTCCCCAGGTGTGACCTTCAGAAACAATCTATAAGAAGAGTTTGTTTTAAGTTGCTATGTTTTAGGGTGACTCATTGCCCAGTAAGAAAGAACTAAAACCGGCAAAATGCTGGAAGCTACTGGGGGCCATAGGCCTGCTCTAGAGCATACAGCTTTGGTCTGCAGCTTTGGTCAGCTCCCTTAAATACTCTATCAGTCAGCTTCTGCTGCGTAATAAACCACCCTCCCCCCAATTTAGCAGTTTAAAGCAACAACCATTTTACTTAGTTTACGATTGTGAACTCAGCCATTTAGGCTGAGTGGTCCTGTTGGGCTGGGCCATGCTCACTACAGTGCATGTCCCTAGTCAGCTGGCAAGATGACTGGGGCTGCTTGCCCCAAAGGTGCTGAGCTCGGTGACATCCTCGCCCCATCTGGTCTCTCACCCTCTAGCAACCTACCGTGGCCTTATTCGCACAGTGGCAGCATAGTTCTAAGAGTGTAAGCACAGACATTGTAAGGTTCTTGAGGACCTAGGCCAAGAGCCCCTGCAGCTTTGCAGGATCTGCATGCTAGTTGCTGAAAGGCAAGTCCACATTCAAGTTGTAGAAAATTAGATTCTGCCTCTTGACGGAAAGAACTGCAAGGTACTGAGGACATTTTTAAGACCTGTCCAGCCCATTTGTAGTTTCTGCTTCAAGCATCCACACCTCCCTGCCTGAGAGGGTTCTTTGGTCCCAGGAACATATTTAGCCCTCCCAACAGGCAGAAGAGAAGGGCTAAGGAGTCAATGTCCTCAGGTCAACCTGCAACCATTGAGGAGAAGGGAGCTGGTGAACGAATCCCCCAGCTTCCATACCCTGAGCCGATAATTCTAAGGTGTGTCTGCACAGACCCTGAAGGATTGAACCCGAAGTTTCCCAGAGTGATCAATGGCTCATAATGTGCCCCTCACTGACAGCCCTTCCTTCCTTGTCTGTCCTGCCTCCACTGCCTTTACGTGCTCTGGGGAGCTCTGCCCTTCAGCAAGTGATCCCACATCTTTACTTCACCCACACCCTTGCAGAAGGGTCTTCGTCTGGGGAATCCTACACTAAGACAGGGAGGCGGGAGTTAGGTCTCTCTCGGTCTCACCAGGCCAAGCTAAGGAGTTTGAACTTATTCTGGGTGTGATGGATCTTCTGAGGGTTTTAAGCAGGAGGAGTATGTGTTTTAGAAACCAAGTGAGCAGCTGAGTAGCAACAAATACCGTTTCACGGACCACGCCCACCCCCAGACCAATGCCCTTAAATCAGTTCTACAGGGTTTCAAGCTCTGGGCTTAAGACTGCAGATCTTTAAAAAAACTCTTTTTTTTTTTTCATTTACTTTTCAATAGGTAGTATATACACATGGTGCAAAATTAGAAAAACACAAAAGGTCAGATCTATTTTTATAGCCATTTTCACTACCAAAGAAGCAATTAACTATCCATTGTTTCCAAAGTGTTTTAAGCCATGGTAGAGTGGGCCTCCTGGAGGCTGCTCCTGGCTCTTCCCCGCTCCTGCAGCGCTTCCTGGGCTCTTCCAACATCTTCCCTGCCTGCAGTCCTCTGCTCAAGGTGAAGCAGTTGTCCCACTGCTGCAGAAGATGCTGACATTCTCAGTCCAAAGGTGACCAGGCAGTGTTGTCAGACATCGGCATCCTTGGCGAGTACCATTTTTATTTCCTCACCACAAGTAATTGTCAGCTGACTGAACGCTACCAAGTGCGTTAACGTTCTGACAGAAATTTTTAAAAGTGCACTGTCAAGGCCAAGCCTGCACTCTTATCTATTAGCTGGGGAGAGGAAGAGATAGTGATTCCTGACACCCCAGGTCTTTAATTCTCCCAAAGAGCTTCCATCTGTCCACAATGTGACAGAAATGTGTTCAGGTTAATTGCCCTGGTTCAGCCAAACCATCTGCATTTATTTAAATCAATGAAGTCCATAAGTAGTTTTTGGGGGTCTGCTGTGGGCCATCTCTGAGGTATTTAGATAATAGTGAGCCACCAGCTCAGGAGTTCAGGGAGGACTGGTGAGGCGTCAGGGCTGAGGGCTTTGAAAACAAAGCTGATGTATGGAGAACCCAGCATCCCTCACCCCTTGGGCAACTGGGGAGATCATGGGCAACTTGGCTTCTCTCTGGAGCCTCCATTTCTTCACCTTTAAAATGGCCCTGCCTGTGGCACTGGAGTAGGTGAAAATCCCAAAGATGGTGTCTTGTTTCCTTTGCTTTTCCTCTGAGGAGCTTACAACCTAGCCAAAGAAAAAAGACACACATGAGAAAAAGATAGAGAAACTCTCTTTCAGAGATCAACAAAAGAAAACAAAGAAGAGAAAGGAAAAGAAAATGAAGGAAAAGAAGTAAAAGGAGATATACACAGGGGTGATGAATTGACAAAAGCATTAGTCAGCGAGGGCAGCCATGACAACGTACCTCAGTCTGGGTGGCTTGAACAACAGAAATTAGTTTTCTTACAGATCTGGAGACTGGAAATCCAAGGTCAAGGCATCGGCAGTGTTGGTTTCCTCTGAGCGCTCTCTCCTGGGTTTGTACATGGCTGCCTTCTCCCTGTGTCTTTCCCACTTACAAGGATACGGGTCATACTAGGTGAAGGTCCATCCATTTGACTTCATTTTTACCTTAATTACATCTTTAAAGGCCTTATCTCCAGGGGCGCCTGGGTGGCTCAGTGGGTTAAAGCCCCTGCCTTCGGCTCAGGTCATGATCCCAGAGTCCTGGGATCGAGCCCCACATTGGGCTCTCTGCTCCGCAGGGAGCCTGCTTCCTCCTCTCTGCCTGCCTCTCTGCCTACTTGTGATCTCTGTCTGTCAAATAAATAAATAAAATATTTAAAAAAAAAGGCCTTATCTCCAAATATAGTCCCATTCTCAGGTACTGAGGGTTAGGACTTCAATATCTGAATTTGGGGGAAACACAGTTCAGCCCATAACCCCAAACATAATGTTTGCTCTAGAAGTTGAACAGGAGAGAACATCAGGAAGGGAAGAACAAGAAGGCATTTCTGGTTTGTAGTTTTATTCAGTCTTAACCCAATACAGAATTGCAGGGGTTGGTTCATAGTAGGCATACAATAAATATTTGTTGAATGAGTGGTCAAATAAATAAATAGAAGAATAGAGGTGCTTGGGTACTCAGTTGGTTAAGTGTCTGCCTTGGGCTCAGGTCACGATGCCAGGATCTGGACCCGAGTCCCGCACTGGGCTCCCTTCTCAGGGGGAGTCTGATTCTCTCTCTCCTTCTACCCCTCCCCACTGCTCGTGCTCTTTTTCTAGCTTGCTTTCTCTCTCAAGTAAATAAAATCGTTAAAAAAAAAAAATGAATAGTCTATACAGATTTTGTCACTGGACCTTATAAAAGACACCCAGAATAGAATATATAGAGGCAGAATGGATGGCTTTCATATCCAAAAAAAGCCTTTTTTCGAGAACACATTCTGGTTTGTAAAGGCACAAGTCAAAACTGGATGTGACAGAAGTTCACAAAATTTTGAGGGGCGCCTGGGTAGTGATTCAGATGGTTAAGTGTCTGGCTTCAGCTAAGGTCACAATCTCAAGGTCCTTAAAAAAGGGGGAGGGAGGCGCCTGGGTGGCTCAGTCGATTAAGTGTTTGCCTTTGGTTTGGATCATGATCACAGGGTCCTTGGATCTAGCCCCATGGTGGGTCTCTGTGCTCATTAGGGAGTCTGCTTCTCCCTTTGCCTCTCCCTCTGTGATCTCTCTCACTGTCTCTCAAATAAATAAATGAGATCTTAAAAAAAAAGGGGGGGGGCCTGATGCTGGGCCCAATCCCAGGACCCTGGGATCACAACCTGAGCCTAAGGCAGACACTTAACCAACCGAGCCACCCAGATACCCCAATTTTAAAATCTTAAAAAAAAAAAATAAGTTTGTAAAACTGTGAAAGTCATGGATAAGACAATTATAATCTTTAAACCCTCACCAAATATTGTGTTGTTAGAAGTAGACAGAGAACAACTTTTGAACTTGACGAAGTATTAGGATGCATGCACAAAAAGAAAGAAAAGGAAAAAGAAATGAGGTCCTATTTGTGATTAGTACATTTAGAGAATTTCTTCTCTTAAGACACTTGAAACTGAACATATAATCAGGTAGGGAGCGAGTCATTGAATTCATGGGACGTTGACCTCAGCACCAGTTGCTTCCAATTCCTTTGGGATTTTGACTTCATGTTGGAGACACATTGCTGGTTGGGGGGGATCATGGATCTATCTGAGTAGCACATTTCTGTGGTTTTACGTCCCTTCAGAGAACATATAAGAGCACCCAGTATGTGCCAGGCAGTGCTCTAGGGAGTGATGACAGTGCAGTCAACATGATGTCCTAGCCCTCAAGGGCCTCCACTCCAGAGGGAGAAGCAGGTGTATGACAAGACAAATTGCAGTTTATTGAGGTAAGTTTCATAATAAAAATATAATTAAAATGCTTTATAACTTCAAAATTCTGTGGTAACAGACAATCCGTGCATTAAAGGGACTTGGCAGTATTTGAAAAATAGGTAGATAAATAATAGATAATAGATAGATAGGTAGATAGATTAAAGACACCTGGTAGAAATTACTAAGAGCAGGGACTCAGTGCTGTATGTCCTATGGGTTACTAGCATAAAACCTACTTATTTACTTTTGAAATTAAAAAGAATTTTAATCTATAAGTTTTTTTGTCTTTCTTTTCTTTCATCCCCCCTTGTTCACCTGCATTTTATTTTTGTTTTTATTTATTTATTTGAGAGGGAGAGGGAGAGAGCATGCACACGCGCACACATGTGCACACACTGGAGCGGTGTTGGGGGGTAGGTAGAAGGAGAGGAGAGGGAGAATCCCAAGCAGACTCCATCTTGAGGACAGAGCCTGACCTGGGGTTCAATCCTAAGACCCGGAGGCCACCACTCAAGCCAAAACCAACAGTCAGACATCCAGGCGTCCAACTAGCTGAGCCTCACAGGTGCACCACCCCCAAACCTGCATTTTAGAACTTCTGGTAAAATCAGAAAATGTTTGTGAGTGGATACATGGATAGGTAGATGAATAAGTGAGTAAAAGAATAATTTTTTTGCTTGTAAAAGCTGGGCAGATTTTTCCAATAGAAATTTGTTCATCTTTGAAGGCTCATAATTAACTTTAAAAGAAAAATTTTTTTAAAGATTTTATTTATTTGACAGGGAGAGAGAGCACAAGAGAGAGCCGCAGCAGAGGGAGAAGCAGGCTCCCTGCTTAGCAAGGAGCCCAATGACACAGGGCTCGAGCCCAGCATCCGGGGATCGTGACCTGAGCCAAAGGCAGAGGATTAAGCGACAGGGCCACCCGGGCACTCCAAGGCTCATGATTATCAAGTTCATTAAGTAACCATTTCTTTTTTTTTTTTTTTTCTTTTAAGATTTTATTTATTTATTTGACAGAGATCACAAGGAGCAGAGAGGAGGCAGGCAGAGAGAGAGGAGTAGGCAGGCTCCCCGCCGAGCAGAGAGCCCTATGCAGGGCTTAATCCCCGGACCCTGAGATCATAACCTGAGCCAAAGGCAGAGGCTTTAACCCACTGAGCCTCCCAGGCGCCCCTCAAGTAACATTTTTGAGGTCTATTTGTGTACAAGTTCTAGAAGGTGTCTTGATTCAATACAAAAAATGGCATTTGGGGTTTCTGAAACCATTACTTGTTGAGTTTTTAAATCTGCATTTCCAGAAATTGTATAGAGTGGAAAGCTCTATAGACTTGTACCTTGCAAGCTAACGGTCATACTGATAGCACATTGATTTCAGCAGCAATACACTGACGAAGGAAATCTTACTTCCGTGATTTCTCACTGGAATGCGTACATTTCAATTTGCATGTTGCTCGGGAAGGCTCTCCCTCTGGAAAGCCTCAGCATAACTCCAAAGCCTTGACAGGAGTTGATGACCTCACCAGGAATTTGATGATTGGGAGGCAGAGGTCCAGGAAAGAATATTGGACCAGGAATCTGGGCATTATGAAATGATTTTTCCTTATGAGAAACTTAGTCTTAGGTCAGTATTCATGAGACTATAGCTCTGTGGCTTCCTCAAGTTGCTTTTCTCCCCCAGGTACCCTTCCCCACCTCCATTCCCACCCTCCCTCCAGTAGAAACTACACAAAGATGAGACTGGAATGTTGTGTTGTCCAATAGCTGCACGTGGCTATTTAAATTTAATTTAATTAAAATGAGATATAATTTAAACTGCAGTTTCTCAAACTGACCACATATCATAAGTACTCAAAAAACCGCGTGTGTCTAGTGCCTACCATGATGGACAGTGCCGAGAACACTTCCATCATTACAGAAATTTCTATTGAACTACGCTGCTCTAGGGAAAAAGGCAAGTGAGGAGCTGAAGAGGAAGGAGGTCATTTTGGAGAACTTCTAGACCAGCCATACAGAGGGGAGAGGGAACGTTCTAGCAGGAAATTGCCTTAGGGTGCACAACTGGGCAACAAGAGGGAAGGGGGTATAAAGTGAGGGATTGGGTATAAGCTTTGGGGCAAGAACCCAGGCTCAATCCTGGTCCTACCACCTCCCAAGTGCGTGGCTGTGAGCAAGTTAGGTGAACTCCCTGAGTCTCGGTCTCCTCATTAGGGAAACGGTGGTGTAATAATAGTTCTTATGCCATTAGGTCTGATGTAAGAATCAAGGCGACAATTAGTGTTAAGTGCTTACTGTGCTACCTGACATATGGAAAAAAGGTAAAAAAACTACTAAAGGGTTGGGGTAAGAGGGGAGAAGAAGGTGCAAAGAGGGAAAGGGGGGAGCATGAGCTAAGACAGCCAACCTGGGAAGAAGAAATATGCAGAGGATTTTTAAATGGGCCCGAGCGGTGAGCACTTTCATGGCGAGTGGAGGGCAAATAGTCATTAGGACAGATCAACAGAAGGCAGCTGGGCCTCCAGACACCTGGGGGCACAAGATGGGGCTCCTCTGGCTTCAGGATGAGAGAAGCTCAGCTAGGGGGTGGCAAAAATCACCTGTGATGGACAGTTTTCCCACCCATCTGTGGCAGCAGGAATTGCACTGCTGATGGGGGCTTAGCTATTCTGTTTATGCCAGGGATTGTGCTCAAGGGACGTGGGGAGTGTGCAACAGGCATGGCTAGGAGAACCAGGGCCAGAGCAGGAGGGGCACAATGTCAAGGGTGGGCAGAGCACCAGGGTAAAGGGAAGGGGGTGACATTTATGCAGTCCCCGCCACTGCGTTTAGCACTCATACATCCAATTGCACTGAAACCGTGCAGCAGTTCTGAGGAAGGCCCCTCACTTTGTGGAAGCAAAAACTGGGACTCAGCTGGGCGAAGGACTTGCCGTGGTCACGCAGCTGGTAGATGACAGGTTCTGGATGCAAGCCCTGGTCTGTTGCATTGCCAAGCCCTCACAAATCTGCTGTGGGAGGCTTTAAGCTCTGAGGAAGGCCAAATGATCGTGATGTGCAGAGAGTTTGAGAAGAGTAGGCATTCCATTTATTCATCACTACTGAAGCCCAATGCCATGTCAGTGTCCTGGGATCACAAACACGAATAAGATGGGCTCCCTGTCTTCAAGATACTTACACAATAGTGAGGGAGACAAGCCAAAAGCAAAATAAGGATGTCTAAAGATAAAATGTTCAAACTCACTCATTTAGGAAATACTCTTTTTATTGAATCCTTTCCAGGCACTGTGCTAGGCTCTGGGCATATTAGGGGGCGCTGTGGTAAATTATTTACAAAAATGGCTGTGTTTTCCCCTTTCCGTTATCTATGGCCCTTTGCAGTGTGACTTTTTGCAGTTCCTCCCATTAAGAGGTTGTGTCCCTTTCTCCCCATTTTGAATGTGGGCTGGCCTTGTGATCTGTCTTGGCCGACAGAAAGCGGTGGAAGTGCTGTTGGAGTTTTACCAAATCCCTCAGGAGGACCTGCACCTTTCCATTTTGCTCTTGAATCCCTACACCTACTCTGCTTAGCCTGCTCAGTAATGAAAGACACGTGGACCATTCACGGTCATTGTTCCAACCAGTGGCCAGTGACCTGCCAGGCAGGTGAATGAGGCCATCTTAAGCCCATCAGCCCCCAGCTCACCCAATAACTGATGCCAGACCCCTGAGAACTAACACATAGATGCTTTTTTTTTTTTTTTTTTTAAGCCACCAAGTGCTGGGTTGTTTTGTTTCATGGCAAAAGCTGACTGATGCGTGAGCAAAACAGATACCAGTTCTCAAGAAGCTTATGGTCAAATGGAGGAGACAAACTTTAGTTACAAAATCCTACCAATATATATGAAGGGAAAGGAAGTGATAGTGAAGTCAGTCCCCTGTGATGGTCCCCCAGGACTCTCACAACCTGGTACCCACTCCATGTGTGTTCTTTTCTCACACTGTACCAGGTTCATCTGCTTGACCAATAATATACAGCAGAAGGGATGATATGTCTTTTCTGAGATTAGGTCACAAAAGACTGCAGCTTCTGTTTGGGGCTCCTTTCCTCTCTTTCTGATCATTAATTCAGGGAGAAGCCAGCTTACATGTCTTTAGGACACTGAGCCAGCCCATGTGACAGTCATGTGACAAGGAACTCAGGTCTCCAGCAACAGTCCCCGAGGCACTGAGGTCTACCAACCCCAAGTAAGGGAGCTGGGAAGAGGATTCCCTGGCTCCAGATGACAGAAACCCAGGCTAACAGCTTGAATGTAACCTCTTGAGAGACCCTGAGCTGGAACTATCTGGCTAAGCTGCTCCCAGATTCATGACCCAAAGAAACTATGAGATAGCAAGTTTGTGTTATTGTAAGCTAGCAGGTTTGGGGCTAATTTGTTACATAGCAACAAATAAGTGACTAAAGGAGTTAATAGATAAAGGAGGGGAAGGGGTGGAATGTTCCAGATAGAGGGACTAGCGTGACCTGCGGTAGTAGGGACTACACCGCATCTGAGAAACTGAAGGAAGACCTGTGTGGCAAGGATTCAGAGAGCAAGCATGGCCTTGTGGGTTTTACTAAGAAGTCAGATAATTAGGGGACCGGCTCTGGGGACTCCAAAAAAGCCCAGGTTCTTAGATTAGTGGAAAGAAGAAGGTAATAACCCAGTCCTAAGGAATATTGTCCTGCTGTGGCCTTCATCATGAACTGAAACTATCAGAATAGGAAAACCCCTTTGGAGACCATCCTCAGTGCGGGCGGCTCCTTATCTCGCTGTGACACCAGCCCTGGACCCTGGAGGCCAGCAATGGCCAGGGACGATGACTGGCAGCAGAGGTGGGCAAGAGTAGGGGACGGGCTGTGGAACAGAGAGAAGGGTGTCAGGGAGGAGGAGGAGCCAGCCAACGGAGAGAGGAAGCAGCTGAAGAGAGAGCAGTGCAGAGTCCTGGCCAGGCGGGAGGAGGAAGAGGGAGTGGGTACACAGAGGAGCCTAGCAAGTCCGTGGATGGCACTTAGGTGGAAACATGACCAGGGAATAGCAGGCTTTTAGAGACACCAGTGTCCAGAAAACCTGAAATACTCAGGCATTGGTGTATAGTGTTCAAGGACAGCGACAGACACCCTGGATGAAAAAGAGAGATGGAAAGTTGGACAGGAAGGAGACGGGGAGCTAGAGCTGCCATGGAAAGCAGTCTTGGCTCAGGGATTCGAACTTAACTGCCATCACTCAGGGCTGCACGGGACCTGCAGAAGTGACCCTCACAGCCATCTTTTAAGGAAGAGTGGTGAGTTCGCAGTTCAAGTGCTGGAGAGGTACCTGCCGCCAGGCAGAGCTTAGCAGGCCCTTCAGGCTCTGCAGGCGTTCTCTGATGAACCCTGCTAGGGGAAGTTCTCTCCAAACCAGTGACGTTGGGTTTTAGTTCTTTGTACTCAAAAATACCTTTGGAGGGGCCAAGGAAGAGGTGGCAGGTACCTGTCCCAGCAGGGGGAAGGCTTCTCCGGTCCCAACTATGCCAGGCTCAGCAAAGCCATGCTTGCCCAGCTTCCTGGACTGGCCCCTCCAGCAGGTGCAAAGACAGAAGAAGCAAGGGCTCAGGGGCAGGAAGGGAGTCTGTCTCTGGCCTGCCTTTCTTGGGTCTCATCATCCACCTTCCTATCCCCTGTCCCACCCAGGAATGGATTTATACTATTTTAAAAGTAGTGGGACACCTGATATTTTATTTCATTCCCTTATGGATTTGATCAAGCTAGCCTAACCTTTTTTGCGTGGTGGAAAACAATCTAAAGGTATGAGCGGTCCCCAAAACACCTTTGCAAAGGGAAAGCAAAGACAACAGAACATTGAACAGACCTATTCATTTTGTGACTTAACTATAGAAAGTTAACATATTTTTCCTTGTTTTAAAAAATACATATTTGAAATAGAGATGTGAAAGAATAACATGATGTTCCATCAGGGAAAGAGGTTCCACAGAGATTATGTTATAGGAGAAAAACTCTGGTCCTTAGAGAGGAGGGTTGCACTGATCACTTAAAGAATTTTTTCCCTCAATCTCAAATCCACAAATGAGAAATAGAATTAAAAACACACACATAACACCTTTTTTTAAAAAAAGATTTTATTTATTTATTTGACAGAGAACACAAGTAGGCAGAGAGGCAGGCAGGGAGACAGAGGAGGAAACAGGCTCTCCGCCAAGCAGAGAGCCTGATGCGGGGCTTGATCCCAGGACCCTGGGATCATGACCTGAGCCAAAGGCAGAGGCTTTAATCCACTGAGCCACCCAGGTGCCCCCACATAACACCTTTTGTATCTAAACTGACTTCTTTTTTTTTTCTTTTTCTGCATCTAGTCCAGGAGATTATTCCTGTCCTTCCTTCTTGCCATTCTTTTTTTTTTTTTTTTTAATTTATTTATTTCAGAGAAAGAGAGACTGAGTGAGCAGGGGGCGGAACAGAGGGAGAGAGAGAGAGAGAGAGAGAGAGAGCGAGATCTCAAGCAGACTGCCTCCTGAGCAGGTAATAGCCAGACTTGGGGGCCTGATCCTAGGACCCAGAGATGATGACCTGAGCCAAAATCAAAGTCATTGGCCACTCAACCAACTGAGCCACCCAGGGGCCCCCTTCCTGCTGTTCAAAGGGCGAACTGAGAGGAGAGCTGCCTCTGGGCACCCAGCACTGTCGATCCCAACCTGACGCCAGTCAGCAAAGACAACCTTATCAGGGTTGCCAGTGCGAAGAGAGGCTCTGTGTTCCGGGGGCCCCTGCGAACCCCTGCACACACCCAGCCCCGCTCCACTGAAGCGCAGGGGCCCCATCTGAAAACAAGGTGTGTGTCAAAGTGCCAGGGCTTGCTCAAAACCACTTCCCAGCTAGGCAGATGCATGGACTTCTCTCTCCCTCAAGTGTGCTTTGAACAGACCGCAGACTGGGAGAATCGGAAGGAAGGGGAAAGAAATGAGGCTGTAAATCAGTGTTGTAGCCTCTCCAAGTCTTGGGCTCAGAAAGCTAGTGAACAGATGAGGGAGACACCCCACCCCCAGGAAGGCCTGCTGTTATCACACGTGCCCCAGCAGTTGCCTGTGGACACCCCCTTGTTCCTTTCTTCTCTGTGGCTTTGATCCAAAAAGCTCTTGGAAGGGAAAAAAACTCTGATTTCATCTGGGCTCCCTGGCCCTCCCTTCTCTGAATACAATGAGGACTTTTTTTTCAGGTTATTGTGGCATTTCTAGCGGTTCTTTTCCTTGCCTTCTTCAAATGTGCAATCAGTTCTCCTGATACAAATTTTGTGACCCATGTTTTTATAAGCCTGAAGCTTAGAGGCAGATTGTCCAAAGCATCAACAGAAAGCACCTGGGTATTGGAATCACTCTTGGCTCTTGCTGAAAAAAATAGCCTGCTGGCTCGTCCTGCCTGTGCCCGGGCACAGCCGTGCGTGGGAGGGGCCGGAGCAGCCCCAGGACCCCATGGTGGTTCTTTGGAAGAAAAGGAGCAATTCCAGCCAGTTCTGGTGTTTGGGGATTACTAGGATTATCCCATGTGGATATCAGTGTGGTTTGTGAGTAGGCAAGTAATATGTGGGGCTTTATTAGTGGTGACCTTCGGAAAGCCCGAAATGGGAACTGAAACCAGTGTCTGTCAGTCAAAAGTTTTATTCAGCCATCAGGTTTCAGAATCTGCAGCTTGCGTTTTCTTCTCTTTTCAAAGCTCTTCACATCTTTTGAGGGTAACAGGATGCTGGGAGAGAATTGACGGGCTAAAAATATGGAGATGAGCAAGATCACGACAGCTTGCAAAGGACCCATGGTTGGATTTGGGGAAAGGGTATATGGAACTGTTGGTGCTAACAGGAAAACCAGGCAAAACCAGATGGGGCACCTTGCAAGGCGGGCTAAAATGGTTTGGGGATTCATCCTAGTGCTTGTTCTTTGACACACTGAGGGTTCACTTTCACGTCAGCCCCATCCATCAGGGCTCCCGCGTAACGTGTTTGCAGTTTTGTTTGGTAAGGCCCATGGAGCAGAGTGAGAAGTGGCTCGGTGACAGAGGAGAGAAGTCTGCTCATTACTGAAGGTCATGGTTCAGGAGGTTGTTCTCGACTTATTCTTTTCTCCATTCCAGTTCTACACAAATGAGCAGTAAAAGGAGATGCTTATCTCCTTCCTTTATTTTAGCAGCCTGAAGTTCCATTTCCTTCTTGAAACCTCTGACTCAATGGCTGGAGGAACGCCCCCCCACCCCACCCCATCCTGTCCATGCTTGCAACTGGCCTGATGCCCCCTTTACTCACCAGCTTGCAAAGCACTCTCAATTCATTGTTTTTATACGTGGTTGTTTTTTTGTTTTTTACCTATGTAGGTCACCTGTTGCCTAGGTAAGATTGAAATCTGGCTGTGTTTGTATGATTAGCTTTTGATTATTTCCAGAAACAAAACAGTATGTCATAGCTATTTAAGCACGGAATATTATTTTTTCTTTTTGATGATAACATTTGGGTAACCATTAAAGTATGTGTTAATGGTTATCTCTTAGCCTCAGCTCTTTTTTTTTTTTTAATCTTTTTTTTTTCATTTGTGAGAGACAGAGAGAGAGAGAGAGAGAGAGCATGTGCATGACTAGGGGAGAGGGGCAGAAGCAGAGGGAGAAGCAGGGTCTCCGCTGAGCAGGGAACCTGGCACGGAACTCGATCCCAGGACTCTGGGACCATGACCTGAGCCCAAGGCAGATGCTTAACCTACTGAGCCACCCAGGCGCCCTGTAGCCTCAGTTCTGAATGATCTAGGCTCGGGACTATTAAAACCAGTATCATCATCATCATTACCATTTTAAATAATGATCATTTAATCTGGGTATGCACATCTACTACAATTTAAATAATCGCTACTGTATTTTATTACTGAATAATTTGTATTGTTTTCTCATGGTTTTTTATTACTAAAGTAACACACAGAACACAGAAATTTTGGAAGATAGAAAAACATTCTTTCAGTGTACATTCAGTACATATTTCAATGTTTATAGATTTATCTTCTTTTTTCAACAATAATGGTTATACTGTAGTTTGTTTTAGAACCTATTATTTCCCTGGGTAATAGATGATGAATGTATTTCCATGTTACTGTTCTTCTATAACAGAGATGTGAGTGGCTGTGTAGTATTTCACTGTATGGATTTTATATAACCAGTTCTCCATTATTGGACATTTATTTATTAGACAGATAGAAGGACATACTACGAACCAGGCTTAGGTCTAAATTCATTTAGCCCTCATGATGGCCCTATGAAGTAAGTGGTACTAATATCCCCATTTCACAGATGAGGAACCTGAGGCACAGGGAGGTTAAATAACTTGTCTGTGGTCACACCACTTTGTAAGTGGTGGACCCAGATTGAAACATAATTAGGCTTCACGTCTGTGTGCTTCTAATCACAGCACTTGGCTTGCCTCCCGCTCTGTCTGCTGAAAAGCAAAGACCTTTCTCCACCTAGGAGAAAGGCTTGATTTACAGAAGACTGCTCTGGCAAAAAAGGGAAGCACTGTCTCGTGAGTCACTGTTGCTTAGAATTAAATGGTCAGCTGTCCAGACAACAGGCAAAGAAGCATATGGGCAGGGTGGGCAGTGTTAGCTCTGCAGCCCGGAAGGCAAGCCCAGGAGAGGCTGCAGTCCTGGGTCCACCCAGCCAGAGACCCAGGTTACTCACTCTGTGGCAGAAGCAGCCTTAGGAGGCAGCCCCAGCCTTGCCCGAGCTCTGGTAACTTGAAGGCCTTGGCTTTGCATTCAGCCACAGGAGCTGCCGCAGCCTTCTGGAGGCGAGGGACCAGCAAGGTAGGAAGCGGCCAGCCGGCTGCCTCCTGCCCTGGGGCGCACGGGCAGTGCTGAGCCAGCAGAAGCTGGCCCTGGCTATGGAATGGTGTTGATCCAGCCTCCCGAGTGGCTTCTGGGGCAGCGCGTGGAGCTCATGAGAATCCTCCAGCTGATCCACAGAGGCCTCAGAAGGGTTGTTTCCTGGGTAATTCTGAGCCCTTATTCATCACAGCCTTGAGTCTGCTTGGGTCTGGCCACCTCCTTTCCTACCCTTTCTGTTCTAGATGATGTCATAGCTAGTGATGACCATTGTTCTGTTTTACTGATTTAATTCTCACAACAGCACTGGGGTAGAACAATAGTTAACCGTAAAGATCCTTGTTTTAGTGATGAAGACAGGGAGCCACACAGAAGTTAAACGACCTGACATAAGGGAAAGGGGGTCAGGGCCAGGAAACTTGGCTTGAACCTGCACCCTCAAGCAAGCCACCATACTCTGGGCCTCAGAAGGTAGCTGTGGCTGGAAGGAAAAGGCTAGGTGAGCCCACTTTCTCCCTTAGTCCCATCACCTCTTTGAGGAGATCTGAGGAAACAATAGGAATTTGCTAGAGGCAGCTAAGAGTTGCATTTTATGGGGGTGCCTGGGTGGCTCAGTGGATTAAAGCCTCTGCCTTCCGCTCAGGTCATGATCCCAGTGACCTGGGATGGAGCCCTGCATCAGGCTCTCTGTTCAGCGGGGAGCCTGCTTCCTCCTCTCTCTCTGCCTGCCTCTCTGCCTACTTGAGATCTCTCTGTCAAATAAATAAATAACATCTTTAAAAAAAAAAAAAAAAAAAGAGTTGCATCTTATGGGCCCTGGGTGGCTCAGTGAGTTGAGCCTCTGACTCTTGTTTTGGCTCAGGTCACTGACCACAAGAGTTAAACTCTGCACTTAGCAGGGAGTCTGCTTCTCCCTCCCCCTCCCCCTCTGCCCCCTCTCCAATCTCTCTCTCTCT
Organism: Mustela erminea; assembly: GCF_009829155.1. Lineage (NCBI taxonomy): Eukaryota > Metazoa > Chordata > Mammalia > Carnivora > Mustelidae > Mustela > Mustela erminea. Next base: position 30,377,463 of record NC_045623.1, read on the forward strand.
CTCTATCCCCCAAATAAATAAAACCTTTAAAAATAAAAGAGAGAGAAAGAAGTTGCATTTTATATAAGTATCTTAGGCAATTGTTTATAGGAGCTTGGAGGTTTATGTGAAATAACATTCGTGCATCTCTCCCTGGAAGGTCTGTCAGTTTGCCTTTATTTCTTCTTTTCAGGAGAACCTGGAACACACAGACATCAAGCCCAAAGTCAGTGTCACAGGGCAGTAGGTCTGGGGAGCCATCGTTATCGCTGCAGTCCTAATACCTGCCCCTCTAAATGCTTAGAAGATCATTAAAAGATCAGATGCTGAAATTCTGTACTGTCCATGAACTTCTCCTCCACACTTGAATCCCATACCCCAAGTTCCCACTGGAGTCAAGACTCTGCCCCTACTCCCAACTGTGGGAACAACCATGAGTGGGGCCAGAACTACCCAGCTCAGGAAGATCATTGGCTCAATTTGATAAAGAACTGAAGACGACCTAGAAAAGATGCTTTTATAATGGAATTAGGTAAGACTGGCAAAAACAGGCTTTCCTCTCCTTAGTGATTTTGGAGGTGTATCTCTTGAGTTTGAGAGTTTTTTAGAAAAGGAAAGTTTGTTTTAGCTGCCAAAAGTCTTTGAAGATAAACCAGGAAAAATAAAAGCATAATGTCTGATAGGCTTTATTTCTTTTTTCTTTTTTTTTTTAAAGATTTTATTTATTTATTTATTTATTTATTTATTTGACACAGAGGAGAGAGAGAGCACAAGTAAGCAGAGAGGTTGACAGAGAGAGAGGGCGATGCCGGCCTTTCACTGAGCAGAGAGCCCGATGCGGGGCTTGATTCCGGACCCTGAGATGATGACCAGAGTCGAAGGCAGAGGATTAACCCACTGAGCCACCCAGGCACCCCATTTTTTTAAAAATTGAATTTAAATTCAGTTTCTGCTAGGCTTTGTAAAGTAAAAACAAAGAGCTGCTTCTGTGCTAGTCAAAGTCACACTCATGTTATTGCCTGCATTAAAAAGACAGAATCCTTGACTTCATCTTCCATAATCTCGTCTCCCCACTGTGAGCAGATCGGTCACTGAAAAGAGCAATAAGTCAGGTTGCTCTGCGGCCTAAAAACTCACAGGGACTTCCCATCACAGCCAGGCCACAGCCCCTGTCCCTTTGCAGAACCCAGTGGCAGGGCTGAACTCCCGGCTGCGCCTCCCCATGAGCCGTGTGACTTTGGCTAAGCGTGATTACTTCTCTGCATCAGTGTTCTCATCCATCACCATAGCAAGTGGGATCCCCTGGCTGGCCTCCAGGGCTTGGGTGTCTTCTTCGAGAGCCATAGCTCGGGGCATGATTCGGATCAGGTTTGAAGTATCCAAAATGCTGTGGGTAGCCACGGCTCTGACTCTAATGAAAACACGAGGGTGGGTGATGGTGTGTGCTTGAAATGCAAAACGAGGCGGGAGCAGGCTCTCTGCTCCTGTGGGAGTAGCTGCCGCAGAAGTGTGCTGAAATCTGATGCCCAGGCCCGGGACAGGTTTGTTCTGTGCTGCTGCCCCACGCATGGTTTCCAGAAGGCCCAGGCTGTCATCCGAGTTTCAGACTTAATGGACTGTTCTGGCTTCACATCTGGTGGGCACAGTCTGATCAGGGACAGGATACGTGACTGACCCTGCTCCACTGGCCCTGGGCTTGAGCCCAGGACTTCCTGGACTTACTGCAGGACCTGGTAGCCATGGGAGTCACTTCCACTGCTCAAAGCCAAGTGCCAGGTGCAGGAACTAGGTCAGCGCACTGACTGAGCAAAGCTGGCCTCGGACTTCCCCTGACTCTGGGCTGGAGCTGATCAGTTGGGGTAAGAGAGAGGAGGCAGTCATGCTGGGGCTGTTTTTAAGACTTCTTTCTAGTCTGTGTGCTTGGATTTCTTGTTGGCATCCTCTCTCCCACCTCAACACCCAACCCCCATCTCCCATATCTCCACACCTAGACACACATTTTCTCCCCATAGCACCAAGCAGGATTCTTGGATGGGTTAAAGGAAGTGTTAGTGAGCCTGCGGCTTCAGGAGGGTCTGTCACAGGGGAGTGGGATATGTATAAGAGCTTGTCTGTTGGCCCCAAGACCTTCCCATATGAGAATGTCTCTCCTCAAGTTTCAGGTGGGATGGGTCAACACCTTTCCAGGAGGGTTCAGGTTCTTCTGTGGATAAGCAGTGTGTCCATGCTACCCCAACCCAAACCACAGGTCTGGGCATGGCCTGGGCTCTTGAGCCAAACTCACCCAGGCCCTTCTGCCACGTGGATGACTCAGGCGCCCTTGGAGGAGAAGGTGACTGTTGGGCAGGTATGACCCATGGCTCAGGGACCCAGGAAGTGGTTCTTTTGCCTCAGGTATCTGCTGCCTAACCAGTGAATAACTAGAAGAATGTGGGGCCCTAGGGCAATCCTCTGTATCCTTTAGGGTACACCGAAAATAGAACAAATTCTCTCCTGAAAAGGGCCCTGGGGGTGGGGCTAGCAAGTGGGCAGGCAGGTTGCGGGGGAGGCACACGTCAACCAGGCCCCTGGGTCCTGCCCAGTCTGCGCTCCACCCCACGCTAGGTCATTAGCACCAAGTCCTTTTGTCCCAGTGGCTTTCTGTTATTTTGCTTTTTATGCATGTTTGTTAATCTTGTTTTATCTTTTTCAAAGATCTGTGCCTTTGTGAGGAAATGTCCCATGCTAAGAACCTGTGGGACTTTTCTCATTGACGCAGCTGAGGGTGGTGACATGGGGGCCCGTGTGGCTGTGAGGCAGCCCATCCTTCAGGGCTCTCCCTCTTCTCCCACAGGCACATTTTGGGTCAGATGGGGGGGGGGGCTCAGGTGCCCTAAAGGAGGATCAATAAAGGGGACCAGTGACAGCAGAAAACACGCTCCCTGAGCTTGTTTCAAGGAAAGTGAAGGATCGCACCACAAAAGTTGTGTTTATGGTGGTGACTCAGTGCGAGCCCAATGCTCGCAATATTATTGTGTCTAATTTTCAAGGGCCACTCCAAGAGGTGAGTACTGTTATCCCCATTTTACAGTGTGGAACCTGAGGACCAGGGAGGGTGAGGCAGTTTTCTAGTGGCCACACAGGCTCAAGAAGCAGGGCCAGTCCTCAAGCCCAGGTTGGACTGTAAAGGCTGCACTTTGACCCCCCACCCCATCCGCCTCCCACTCGACAACACCTATGGAAGCCCCCCCATCCCTGCTCCACTCTGGAGGCAGAAGGACCTCAAATGTCTGGGCAGCCCCTGCCTCCGAACATGCTTCCTTTCTCTTTAAAGCCCTGAGGGTCAAAATCCCCTCCACGGATGTAGTGTTTCTTCCTGTGGAATCTGCTGAAAGATGGCGCCTGACTGTGTCCATGTGTTCTCCACAGGAGAATCCTGTAGGGGAAAGATTATCAAAATATTTGCTGGCCTTGCAGGGAGTGCTTGGGTTGTTGCCAAACCCTGCTGGGTGTGTGAGATGGGAGGTGCCTCTGTTCCCTCTTGCTTCTGTTTGTATCTGCTGAGGGGAAGTGGGAAGAATCTAATGGAAGTTCTGTCGAGCCTTCTATGAGCCCAACAGGGAGGCTCAAGTACAGTACAGGTGTCAGACAAATAAATAGGCATTTAGGAATGTTCTAGTTGGGAGCATTAGGTGGGATCTGAAATCTGAGTCAAGTGAAGAGCATTTAGCACGCTCCTGGAGTCTTGAGTGTGCCAAGCCCCCAGGGTGTGCCTTGAGCCCTGGGTCCCAGCCCAAAGACCCAACACCTTGCTGGCTCTGTCCTTGGAGGGGGCAGGAGGGACAGTGAGGAGAGATGACCTTTGAGAGGCAGGGCAGCATCTGGGAGCTGGGCTGTGTGAGTTTGATTTCCAAGTCCCCTTCCTAAGCTGGGAGACTCTGGGTAAGTTCTATCACTTTTTTGGGTCTCAGTTTCCCCATTTATACTTTAGCGTGTATGTGTGTGTGTGTGTGTGTGTGTGTATTAAATGGGTCTCTGTGTAATATCCCTGGACCAGTACTTGGCTGTTAGGTAAAAAGCACTCTATTATTAAAATATTATTATATTAAAAGCACTCTATTATTATTAAACACTGCTATTATAGTTAACAGCCCCTTCCTGCTCTCACATTTTATCAAAATGAGGGTCTTGGCGGTTATTCCATGAGAGGCAATGCTTTGGTTGAGTAGTGGGTTGCGAAGCTGGCTGGAGGGAAAGAAGGTTCTCCCTTGCTGGCTCATGTTTAGTCAGCTCGTGAGCTCTTCTACCCACTCTTCCTCCCCCTCACAAGGTGCAGCTTTACTACAATTATTTCACCTAAATAAAAATCCTTAAAGGTGGGGTGGAGGGTAAGGAAGGAGGGTAATTTTCCCCCTAAGGATGCCCTAGAAGCAGGAACAGGAGGGGAGGGGATAGGGATATTGGCTTCAGTTGCTGAGGCAAAACTAGGCAAGCTTTTTCTGTTCCTTTTCACTATTTTGAGTTTCTCTACCCACAAGGGAGATACTTTGCAGGTGACATACTTTGGGTTAAAAAACCCCATGTGTCTGAGCCAGAAAGACCAGGAAATTCAAATCAGAGCCCTACAGCTTACCAGCTGGCCAAGAGTGTTTCTTCTCTCTGAGATTCAGTTTCCTCGTCTATAAAATGGAGAGAATGGTACTTATTTTCCAGGGTTATTGGAGAATTAAATACAATCCGGTACTTACAGCACAATGTAGGGGCTCAGAAAAGCTAGTTCCCTCTCCCTTCACCTCTTTTCTGCATCTGTGCCTAAGGGTCCTCCACCTACCTGGCCATCTTCTGTCCCAAGCGGAAAAGTCAGGGGGCAACGCCCAGGTTCCTTTATGTTGTGTGCTTTAGCTTTCTGAACAAGGCTATAATCTTTCTAGAAGTGCCCCTGGCAGGTTACAACCTGTGAGCTGTCACCAGGAGTGGATGCTGTTAAGGTGAGGCTATAAATAAGAAAGGAACGAAGGGGGGAACTCAACAGCCTCTTGTCACTTGGCATTCAGCCACGAGCTGGTGGCCTAGCTCTCCAAGTGAGGTCTCCGGTAATAGCCGAAACCGGTGGCAGTTACAGGGTGGTCTTGGGGAGACTGCCTCTCTTTACCTGGTATCCTCCACCCCATTCAGGAATGAATCATTAGGGTTTAGGTGACAGGAGCCACAGTCAAAGCACCTCTGGCCGTGGAGGCCTTGGATGGCTGGGGGTGAGCTAGGAGGGAGCTGGATTGTGGTAAAGAGGGTGACGGGGAGGAGTAGGGTGTAGTCATGGGCCTGGGCAGTGTATCAATACAATGAGGCTCTGAGCTCCCACCCAGTAGTGTCCCTGGGGCTCTCAAAGCCCTTGTCATCGTCTGCCAGATCCTGGGTTTCTCTTGCATTCATCTAAACTTTTCTCACTGCTGCTGCCAATGTCTTCTCCCTCAAAGTCACAACATTCCCAAATGGTGCCTTTTTGCAATTTAGAACAGACCCTTTTCTTCCCAGAAAATGCACTGGGACACACAGCTTGGGAAATGGGTGCATAGGCTGGATTTCAGCCTCCATTTCCTCCTTCCCCTGAATGACCTTTGCAGTGAACAACCTGCGTAACTGCACATGGCAGCCCTATTTTCCATTCTCTGCTTAAATGGTCTGGATTGGCCATGCTGCTTCTGCTGCTTCCTCTGAACTTACTGCTCCTGCCTCCACTCCCTTTCTCATAGCAAGGCCAGCTCTTTTTTGATAGGTCACAAGAGATAGCCTGGCACTATCAGCTTTTCCAGCACTTCTTTGAAGGAATCTGTGACCCACTAGTACTAGGGCTTGGTCAGAGGGCTCCATGGAATTAGTTCAACAGTATTTATTTTCTTTCTTTCTTCCTTCCTTCTTCCCTCCCTTCTTTCCTTTCCTTTCTTCCTTTTTTCTCTCTCCCTTACTCCTTCCCTTCCTCTCTTCTTCTTTCCTCCCTCCCTCCCTCCCTTTCTCCCCTCCCTCCTCCTCCATTCCTTCCTTCCTTCCTTTTTGAGAGAGAAAGAGATTAGTGGGGTGAGGGGCAGTGGGAGAAGGAGAGAGCATCTTAAGTGGGCTCCACACCCAGCATGGAACCCAACATGGGGCTCCATCTCATGACCCTGAAATCATGACCTGAGCCAAAATCAAAAGTCAGCCATTGAACCAACTGAGCCACCCAGTGCCCGCAACAATGTTCTTTCTGATACTACTCAGCAGTCTGGGCCCAGGTGGAGACCTGCTCCATTTGCTACCGTAGTGTAGTAGTGTGAATACCTTGTCTCTCCAGGGAGCTTCTGCAGAGGCTGGGCAGTATTCCCCTCCATGATGGTTGTAGACTCCCTGGAGTCTGGGGGCTTCTAGTGTCAGTCTTAGCTCTTCACCCTTCCTCCCCGAGGTGTGGCAGGTTGGCTTGGAAATAGCCCTCCTGGTAGCCTTCTCTGACATCCCTGGTTTTCTGAGGAGGCAGGTATGAGGACCAGCCATCCTTTCTCCCCCTCTGGACTCCGCAAGTGTAGTACTCCCTCACCAGTGACAGGCCCTTAGGGTTCAGGGTGGTCTGAAAACGTGGCATATTATGATTCCATCTCTCCCTCTCTTTAAACCCACAGTCTCTGCCAGAATATCCGGACCACCTGTTAGACACAAATGGTTCAAAGCCAAGTTTCTGGCAGCTTTGCCAAGAGCCAGGAGAAGCCACGCCCTCTGAGGAGCAGAGAGAGGTGGGCCGATCCCTGGGTGGTCCTCGCACAGCATTCTGAAGGGCAGAAGAAGGGGAGAGCTGGCTTCAGATGCAGTCATAGGTACCAGGAAGAGTCAGCTCTTTGTCACTGTGGTAACAGCGAGAGGCGGAGAGAGGCTGGGAAACTACCCTCAGACTTTCTCTCTAGTTAATAGCTGAACTTGTCCACGTAACCCGGTAAATGTAGGCTGTTGTATGAACACGTTTGAGGGGCACTAACCCAGCTGTGTAGAGCCAGCAAAGAAGTTGTGAGAATGTAATGCCTGGGCTGGAGGTTAGGGTGGTTGGGTGAAGGAGGGGGGAAACGGAGCCATGATGTGGAGGCGTGGGAGAAGTGAGGAGTTAAGGGAGCCATCCTAAGCAATTTGGACTTTAACTTGTGGGTGGCAAGACGTTCTTGAGGGGCTTTAAGTGGTGGAGAAATGGGATCAGGCTCGCGTTCTAGAAATATCGATCGGGTGGCTGGGTGTAACACCTATTGGAGAGGGGCAGGATCAAAGGGCGGGAGACCAGCTGGGACCCTCAGGAGAGCCCAGGAGAAAGAGGAAGAGGAGCCCTACTGGAGTGGCAGGAGGGGAAGGAGAGGAGGACGTGGATTTGAGGACTGTTAAGGCACAGAGACCCCAGGACTTGGTGAGTCGTCGGCTGTGTGGGGCGGTGTTGAAGAGAGACGGGGAGCCAAGACGGCTCCCAGGGTCCCAGCTCAGGAAACCCACCTGACATACAGGAGTCTAGGAGAAGGAGGACTAGCTCGGGGGGTGGAGGGAGTCAGGTTTGGGATGTGCTCATGTTGAACTGTCTGCACCACAAGCAACATGCAGCAGACCATTGGGATGTGAAACTGAAGCTCAAGCATTAGGTTGCAATAGAACCACGGAGAACCATGGAGAACCACATCCAGACCTCAGTGTAGCTTTGACACTGGAGCACAGGAGATGCTGTCACAGGTCAGGAGTCGGTGGCTTTGAGGGCCAGTCAGCTCCAGGCTCGGTTCAGAGGAGCGTCTGACAACAGAGGGAGTGCAGTGTAGGGTTTCCCAGTCATCTGGTATCCTAAGGACACATAGGGTCTTGCTGAACACGGATTCTCCAGGTCTCTGTCTAGATCTCTCCAATCCAGACCTCTAGGAGACCAGCCTGCGAATCTGCATGTTCAAGTTCCCTAGGAGATTCTTAGGCTCAGGCAAGCGGGAGAACATTGATAAGCAGGGCAGAGAAGGGGTATTTAGAGAAGAATGGGTAGAGGAAGGAAGAGGGCCATGAGAAGGGGTGGAGAAAATCCATGCCCAGAGGGCTTATTTTGGATGGTGAACAAGGATTCCCCTTTCTTTCCTACGTGACAGAACTGGACCAGATTCAGCTTCTGGTCCTGGTGGGAAAGACGGAAGAGTGTGCCTGGGGAACACAAGGAACTGAATCATTTTGTGGCTGTGGGTTTGGATCGTCTCTCCTCAGAATTGTCTAATCTGTCTGCAGTGGGATGGTTAAACATTGCCTCAACTCCTGTGCCTCTCTTCCTCTTCCTTGTTGTCTGGCTGTCATCCTGGTGGGTCCCAAGAGCAAGTGGCCACACTTGTCACTGGGTTTCAAAACACAGAGGGGCTCTATTAAGGGACCTCATCCCTCTTTCCAAATAGATCCAGTAAAAAGCTAAAAGCTATTCTAAGAAGGAGCTTACACTGTCTCCAAAATTGTATGGGCTTAGATGACCCTCCCAGTACTGGAAGGTTTTCTCTTTTCACCCCTTGGTGATTCAAGCAGGGCACTTCTGGGTCCTGGATCTGCACCAGATTGATACGTAAGTGGTGTCAACAGCCACCAGTTGGACAACCACCCCTGCCCGACTTGGTCTGCATCCCTCACCTGAAATCCCATGAGGAGGTGGGCAAGTTTGAAGCAGCCAGGTGTGGAGGGAGAGGCCGGGGTTTAGAATCTCTGTCGGATCTATATTCTAGTCCTCTGATACTTTCCAGACATGTGACCTTGGGCAACTTGACTTCTCTGATCCTCAGTTTCTTCTTCTGTAAAACGGGCATAATATCTACCTCCAGGTGCTACTGTGAGGCTCAGACAGGCAAAGCCCAGAGCGCTGGTGGTGGGTGCTCGAGCAACAGGCAGGGCCAGTCACCACGTGACTGAGTATATTGGCTGCACTTGTCAGTAAGCCCAGAGCAAGGGGCTCGGGAGGCAGAGTGCAGGAGGTGGGAAGGGTTCTTAGAGCTGTGGTTGACAGTTTGTCCCCAACAGTTACCAGAATCACTGTAGTCCCTATTCGCACAGGCATCTTACCTGTCCTTTATTTAGCTTTGTAACCAGAGGGGGTAAGCGTATAGTATTATTTCTGTGTAAAGTGCCTCAAGGTCAGGGACTACCTCACCTACTGTCCCCAGCGCCTTTTACTTTGGGGAGCACTCTCTAGAGGTTCATTAATAGTATACTCTAAATCAGGAAACAGAAACCACGAGTCTGATCATCTGGAGTGCCATGTCTAAGAAAGGCTAATGTGACTCACTTCAGAATATGCAAGGATTATTCACTGATTTCCTTCCATGTGGCACATTTGTCACCACCTGGTCACGCTGTAAGGAAGAGCTCTTCTTATGCCTTCCAAGTTCATGAGCCCCAGATGGAGACAGACAAGGTCACATGGGGAGCACACAGGGGTTTGAACTTCCTGGAAAGACTGACAACTAAGAAGTCTGCCTCTCAGTCTCATTTCAGACGGGTTCTTCAGGCAGGAGGAGATTAGGGCAGCAGCTTAGCCCCCCCAAACCTACAATAGGAAAAAGGGATTTTCCTCAGACTGCCTAGGGATGACGAGGATGATGACTGGCACATTCCGCTGTGGGAAGGTTGCTGAGCAGGGGCTGGGCCCGATGCACAGTCACCTGGGAGACTAGTAAAATGTGGATTTTTAATCGGCTGGTCTGGGGTAGAGTAGAAATGTGACACTGAGCAGAGTTGCAGCATTTCTGACAAGCCCCCACCCCACCCCCCTCCTGCCGCAACAATGGTGAGACCACTTTTCCCAGACCCCCGGCCAGGTAGGAAGAGCCCTGAGGACGGAGCAGGGGCTGGGGGTGGATGCCCGGGACTTCACAGTTCGCACCTGTGACCTTTCTATGTGGTTTCCTGCCATGGGGGAAATTCAAGTGTATGGGGAGGCCCAGACTGTGATCCCCGACCCACTGGAAACTCCCGCCACCCCCGCCCTGTGCCTGAAAGTCTGTTCAAAAGTCCAGTTCACAAATACCTCTCAAATGCCCACCAAATGCCAGCCACTGAGCTAACCCAGCTAGCTGGCTTGCTTCTTTTCACGCCATTTTCAAGCAGCTCAACCCAAACTCTCCTGCTCTCTGAGAGACAGGGGTTCACACTGGGAGGGGGTGCGGGTGGTGGTGTCAGGAAGTCCAGCCGAGGGGCCTCCACATCTTAGGTGTGTGAACTGGGCTGGTTACTCAGCCTCTGTGTTCTCATCTCTAAGATGGGCTTAACCTTCACCTGTCTGGGTTGCTGAAGGGACTGATCCAGATGATGGGTGTAAAGCTCTTCCTCGAGTGCTGGTGAGCGCAGCTATGAATTAGAATTCAGGCTGCGTTTCCTCCCACAGACCCTTCAGCTCTTCCCCTCACTGCATCCACCTATAGGGGCTCTTGACCACGTCCTTGTGTTTTGGTAATCTTAGTACCATCAAGAAGGCCATTCAAAGGAGTTCCAGATGGTCACCCCCAAGAGGAGAGCCCCATACCGACTGTGTGTGTGTGTGTGTGTGTGTGTGTATCGGGACCAAGTTGATGACCTCCTCCAGCAGTCCCACTTGCTATCCCAGCCCTTGCACTTGGGTTTTGAACTGTGTGGTGTGTGGCAAGCACTTCCTTACTGACAATGCAGGATGGCAGACCCTGCATACAGGAAATAATGTCTTTTTTTAAAAAAAAAAATCACTGGCAAACACAAAATTGTCTCTGTCAGAACATCACCTTCATGCGCTTGCATTCCAAAGAGGTTTTTAAATTTAAATTTTAACTGTTCACCATGGCATTTTTCAAGCATACACAAAAGTAAAGAAAATAGTGTGGCAAACCCCAGCTTTATGAATTATCCAAATTTTGGCCAGGAGAAGGTGTCCTGAATGAAAGAGAAAGTTGGGGGATCCTGCCCTGGGATTGAAGACCCTTGGCATTCCCCTGGGAGTGAGCTATACAACATTCATGTCTTGTCGGGGGAAAAAGGCTTAGAACTCTGCCTCTCTTCCCTCTGGAGAATGGTAATAACCTCCACCTGGCAGGGACTGACTGAGCCTGAAAAGTGGGTGGTATGGTTGGGCGTCACAAACAGAACGTCCTTCCTTGGCTCTGCCTGACCTCTGTACTCTCAAGGGGAAGGAAAATGAGGAAGGATCAGATAAAGCCCAGGGGTTGCTAGGCTGGGAGCAATGAGCAAGGCTCCTCTCGGAACCCTCCACTGCCTCCCTCCCGGCAGCCGCCTGACTGCTGAGGTCACCTGTGACCTCCAGGATGGCATGCTTGTCCTGTTTTGCAGAGTGATGACTACTGTAAGGATAAGCACCATAAAAAGCGGAGAGAAAGGGTTAGTGAATCTGCCCCTGGGCTGTATGGACCCCATAGGGAGGGGGTCTGGCACGCTTGTCAGTGAACCAACTTTATTTAGCTCAGAGGTATGGAGGAGGCCATTGTCCCCACTCGGCTCCGGCAGCCTGCGAACGGATGGATTGTCTCCCCCAGAAGCATGATCACTGATCTCTCTCCCATACTGTCATTGTTGCTGTAGGGCTTTCCTTCTGAGAAGCTGCAGTCCCAACTTCTCAGTCATGATGCCCCCACCACACCTAGTCAGGCGGCGGGGGTCAGGGAAAGAGGAGGGAATGTAGAACAAGAAAAATCTACATTTTGGTCCTGGCTCTGTTGTTTAATGGGTTCAATCCTGTTGTTCTGTTATTTAATTTGCCTGTGGTCAAACCCCTGAGCAGCACTACCCTCTTTCAGAAAATGGGGATAACGGCATTTTACCCCAGAATGATTTAAAATCCCATGTAAGTATTATTACTTAACTGCACCGGCTTCAGGCAACATTGCACAAAAGCTGAAGGGTTAATTTAGCACTTTCCACGTTCTGCATCTGAGCCAATTCCCCCTTATTCCCAAGTCCCCCTTCTCTGCTTACCCTGGAAGCACCAGATGCCTCTAGACAGCTAATCGAGAAAACAGCCAATTAAATTAATATTCACTAAAGTGCTGGTAATTTAATCTCAATAGAGGAAATAATGCATATTTAACAAGGGCTTACTAAGTGCTGGGCACTGAATGTATTTTGTGAGGTTCTCACAGCAGTCTCATGAAGTATGTCACTGTCATCCCCATTTTACAGATGGGGAAACTGACACGGAAGTAAGACATTTGCTAAGAATCATGTAGCTAATCAGCAAAAACCGGGATTCTCAAATGCGGACATATCTGATTCTAAAGCCAGTGCTATTTGTTTATTTGCTATTTGTTTATCATTTTTTTCTTCAGGTACTATAATCTAGTGATTTACAGTACAAGCCTGAGCCAGATGCCGTGGGTGCAAAGCTCAGTGCCTTTTCATATCACTGTGTGACCTGGACAGGGACCATGTCCTATCCATAAAAAGAGTTAAAAATAGTGCCACTTTGGGGCGCCTGGGTGCCTCAGTGGGTTAAAGCCTCTGACTTCGGCTCAGGTCATGATCTCAGGTCCTGGGATGGAGCCCCGCATGGGGCTCTCTGCTCAGCAGGGAGCCTGCTTCTCCCTCTCTCTCTGCCTGCTTGTGATCTCTGTCAAATAAATAAATAAAATCTTAAAAAAAAAAAAAAGAATAGTGCCACCTCATAAGATTATTGTTGGAATTAAACGAGTTAATAATATATGTAAAGCTTTAAGAATGGTATAGGGCACATAGTAAGCACTATGTAAATTATCACTAATTATGAAAGCAGTCAGTGCTCAAGGAAAAAATTCATACAGTTTCAAATAATATTGAGGAAAAAGCAAAGTCCCTTCCTGCTCACCTGTCAATTTCACCTTTCAGTTTGATGAGAGAAAATTCTGGATGGCACAGTCAGTTAAGCGTCTGGCTCTTAGTTTCAGCTCAGGTTGTGATCTCAGGACCCTGAGACCGAGCCCTGCATTTGTCTGGTTTCATGCTCAGGGCAGAGTCTGCTTCAGACTTTGTCTCCCTTGTCCTCTGCCCCCCTCCAAATAAATAAATAAACATAAAAAAAAAAGAAGAAAATTCTTTCACACATTTTGTACATGTAGACACATAAACCCACACAAATATGTAAGCTCGTGATTTTTACATTAATGGAGCAATTTGCTTTTTTCACTTAGTGGTATTTCAGACGCCTTTCGGTATCAGTTCCTATAGAATGACCTCATTCTTATCAGTTGCACAGTGGGTGCATAGACTAGCTGTGCTGTAATTTAGTCATCCTTCTGCAGGTAAACACTTTTTTATTTAAACCACGATCAGTGCTGCCATGAATATCTTACTGTGTACAGGTGAGTGTTTCTGCAGGACTAATTCCTAGAAGTAAAGCTTCCGGGCAAAGGACACTTTCGGAGCCAAAGTTCTATTAGGTCACCCATTAAGGATTAACATTGTTTTACAGAACAGAGGACTATACAGAGCGGTTGGTGCCTCATAGAAAGGAATCTGCAGCTAATCTTGGAGTTTTAAGTGATAACATTGTTAGGACGATTTTTTTTTTTTTTTAAGGACACGGAGTGAGTCTTGCTGACTTCCCACAAACCATTCTATTCAGCTGAAACCTACTCACGTGGGAAGCCAGCTTTGTTATCAAAGATTGAATTAGTACATCCAAGCAAGTCAGGTTTTTCTTTCAGTTTGACTATTCCTGTTTAGGGGAGCTGGCAGGCTTTGTGTTCTCTTCATTTCCTCCAACTTTCCAGGTTCCTTCTGCTGCATTAGACCATGCTGGCAGGGCTCCCCTCCACCCTAGGCTGGGGCAGCCTACAGCATCTAGTCTGAGCCCTTTCCCACCATGATTCAAGATGGCAGCCAAGTGGCCATTGTACTAGGTTTTACATACATGTTTTCTCTTTCTTCATTTCTGTAGCAAAGCATTTCTTTCCCAAAACTCCCCCTTCTTTATTTTGCCAGCATCAACAGTCCGTCTCTAGGACTTTGCACTCTCCCTTCTCTCTGTACACAGAATGGGGACCTCTGCCGAGCCAGCGCTCCTCTAGCTCTGTGTCTGCACAATGCTATCTGATGACGTACTCAGCTTCCTGTCTCCTCAGCCTAGTGATGCTTTCCATAATGTAGGGCCTTATGAGTTGGTTTTCTAAGTGACATTTTTTAAAAAAATGTTTTATTTCAGAGAGAGGGACAGTGAGTGGGCAAGAGAGTGGAGCCCAGACGGGCAGGGGGAGAGGGAAAAGCAGACTTTCCACTGATCAGGGAGCCCGACTCGGGGCTTGATACCAGGACTCCAGGATCATAACCTGAGCCAAGGGGAGATGCTTAACCAACTGAGCCACACAGGCACCCCAAAGTGACATTTTAAAAAATATTTTATTTACTTATTTGAGAGAGGGAGAGAGCATGAGCAGAGGGGAGGGACAGAGAGGGAGAGGGAGAAGCAGGCTTCCCACTGAGCAGGAAGCCAGATGTGGGGCTCAATCCCAGAACCCTAAGATCATGACCTGAGCTGAAGGCAGACACTTACCTGATTGAGCCACCCAGGTGCCACTCTAAGTGACATTTTAAATAATAAAAATGATACATGTTTACTAGAAAAGAAAAACCTGAAAAGGAGAGCTTTGTAAATGCAGAAATTCAAATCACCTGGAATTCCATCATTATCTAGACATATTTCAGTGTATTTTTTTTTCAATTATTAAATACATTGAGAAGCTTATTCATGCAAAACTGGTCATTAAATTAAGAAAGTAGCTGGGGAGCAAGTGTCCAGAGCTTGGTGATGAGGCAAGTCCTGAAACTGGTAGTTCAGATGTAGACCATCAGGTTGAGGTATACCTTATATAGAAAATAAGCCTCCGTTGTAAAGAACCGCATCTCTTTACCGCTCACTCATTCATTCGCTAAGTGTCTGAGGGTCTTTCCAGCCATGGGCCTCCTCCAGGGACTTCTTTAGCCTGTCTCACTGAGTTGGCAGCCATCACACAGACCTTTCGGAGGCTGAGCTGATGTCCCTGCTCAGTACACAGGGGACATCCTTGAGGGCAAGTCCATGGCTAGCTCTTCACACGGCAGGTGCCTCAGCCGTATGGTTTCTGAAAAGACTGCCATGCTGGCTGCTCTGATGCACGTCAGAGATGCCGGCTCTTCATGTCAGCAGTTTATTATATAGAACGTGAAGGGAATTCTGTCTCTCTGTCTGCAGTTGTTCGAGTTCAGGCTTTCTGTTTGGTCTTGATAGCTGAAACATCCATTGTTTCTTACTTCTTGTCATTTAGGGCTGGGCCAAGCTGGAATTTTAGTAGTTCTTTTTTCCTTAAACTACATTTTTCCGGATGCCTGTCCCAGCTGTCTCTTCCCTAGTGATGTCCCAGAGTAGGTGGAGGTCAACAGACTACTCTGTAGCAGGAAGGGGTCAACTCTAGGTTGCAAAGCCTCTTGCACTGTCTAGAAGACGTCACCTCCCAGTCACTGGTTATGTTGTCCATTCGTGTGTCTTTGGTCCAGGGTTTTATTGTTTAAACATTAATGTGGAAAGTGGCAATACACTTGGAGAAATTTGAATCCTGGGACAACCGAGTGGCTCAGTCAGTTAAGTGTCTGCCTTCAGCTCAGTTCATGATCCCAAGGTCCTGGGATCAAGCCCCATGTCGGGCTCCCTGCTTGGTGGGGAGCCTGCTTCTCCCTTTCCCTCTGTCTGCTGTTCCCCCTGCTTGTGTTCTCTCCCTCTCTCTCTGACAAATAAAGGAATAAAACTTTAAAAAAAAGTTTTTTTTGAATCTTAAAATTGTTCATAGCACAACCTGCACCCATGGCATTACATTTATTTAGCTTATAAGGGAGCTTTACCATTAGTACAAAGATAGAGGACAAAGGGTCTAGAAGCCTGGAGTTCATTCATTCATTCATTCATTCAATAAATATATATTGACTGCCAATAATGCTCCAGGCCCCAAACTCAGGAAAAAACAAAAGTAAAATCAGACATGGATCTTAGATTCTTTAGAGCAATGGATGTTAAGCAGAAATAACAAAAATAAATGTGTGACTATGAACTGTGACAAATGCCAAGAAGGAGAGGGGGCTAAAAGGCACATATTAATGGAGGACCTGTTCTGGACTTGGACATTCTAATTGGGGTTGGTTATTTAATTTCAGGGTTCCTCAGTCTTCCCATCAGTAAAATGGGGCTACTGCTACCCTCTGTGACTCATAGACATTGAGGGAGGAGTGATCACGTACATGAAAGGTGTTGAAAAATGCTCAGTGTGCCTAGACTGGATCACGTTACTCTCTAGCAAAGGAAGGGGCTCTGGCCTCTTCCACAGTTGTCATCAAGCCAGGCATTACTCAGCCTCTTGGACTGCAGACCTTTGACCATTTTCCTTCACCTGCCAGCCCACTGGGGTCAGACAGACCTTGGGTTAGCCTTGGTTCTGCTCCTTACCTCTACAGTGAATTTGGGTAAGTTACTTAGCTCCTAAAATCCACTTTTCTTCTTTGTGACATGAGGCACTAATAGCACCAGCTCGTGGGTTAGGGCTTAGCATTGTACTTAGCTTGTAGTTACTTCTAACCCAGTTATAGCTACTGTTATTGTCATCATTATCACTGGTAATTATTAACTCTTGCCAGTTATTTCTTGGAATAACTTTGGTCATTTTGGTCCTTCCGTTCTCCCTACCACTAGCCTGGTCAAGGCCCTTGTCATGTGACAATTGCCATAGCCTTCTAATCAGTATCCCATGGTGATTTCTTTGGTTCACTCTGCATGGTTTCTAGAATGAGCTTCCTAAAGTAACAGTGCTTTGCATATATCAGCTCTTTTCTTTAACATTATCATTGAAAAAAAATTTTGCAGCTCATACCACAAAGAGCTAAGCTTCCTACCATGCAGTGAGGTCCTAGTACATTAATCATGAAAAGACCTACAAATGGATAGAAAAGTGGGAGTACTGATGCCAAAAGGGAAAACTAAATGACTACTGAACATGAAAAGATGAGCAGCCTCGCTTATTATAAGAGAAATGGAAATTAAAACTGCAGTGAAATTCACATCTTATCAGGTTGACAAACATTCAAAAGTTTAATAAGACCTTCTGCCCATCATAAGGGGAAAATCTTACATTGCTGGGAGGTATAAATTGGTACAGTCCTAATGGAAGGCAATTTGAAACACTTAATAGAAATTGCAAAAGTGTATACCCTTCGACTGGGGAATTTTACCTCTGGAAATTTACCTTACGGATATGCTTGGACATACCAATGGCATACATACAAGGTTATTCATTGCAGTATTGTTTGTAATAGGAAAGGATTTGGAAACAAATGTCCATGGGTAGGGCACTGATAGAATGAATTACAGCACATCTCTTCAAAGGAGTACAATGCACTACTATGAGAAAATCTCTGAGGCATGCTGCTAAGTGAAAAAAAAAAAAAAGCAAAGTGTAGAACTGTGGGTATAGTATGTTACTTCCTGTAGTAGGAGTCAGGGATAACATACACACACTTAGAGAAGCTCTGCTAGGAATACATGATATTAATAGTGGTTTTGCCTCTGGTGGGAGGGGGACTGGGCAGTTTGGAGAAAGAATTGAGAAAGGGACTTTTCATAGTATACCACTATATTCTCGATATTACCTAATCAGAAAATTATGGTTGACCATTGAACAATGCAGGGTTTAGGGGCACTGACCTCAGTGCTGTTGAAAATTTGTGTATGATTTTTGACTTTCCAAAAATTTAGCTACTAATAATCTGTAGTTGACCAGAAGCCTTACCTTACATAGACAGTTAACACATATTTTGCATGTCACATGTATTATATAGTGCACTGTTATGATAAAGCAAACCAAAGGAAAAAAAATGTTATTGAGAAAATCCCAAAGAAGAGAAAATACACTTACAGTACTCTCTGTCCTGTATTTATCCAAAAAAATCCTCTTATAAGTAGACCTGTGCAGTTCAAACCCATGTTGCTCAGGGGTCAACTATATGTTAAAAAATGCTATTATCCATCCATTAATGTATTGAGCACCTACTATGAGCCAGGCACTGGGGGTACAAGTGTGAAAGTAGTTATGTGGTGAAAAGACCACTGAACTTAAATTGTGACTCTGATTTAAATTATGACTCTGCCTCTCACTAGCATGGATCTTGGCACATAGTAGACATGCAACAAATATCGGTTGAATGAATTTATGGTTGACATTACTTAACCTTTCTGAGTCTATTTCCTCCCATATAAATGGGGCTAAAGATGGTTCCTGTCCCCCAGGGGTATTATGAAGACATAGAATGTGTCATGAAGTAGAGTATAGTTAATGATATCCACTATATACCAGGCACTTTCACATTTATTATTTCCTTGACTTCTCACATGCATTCACTCACTCACTCATGAGGAAATGGAGGGACTGAGAGGAACAGTGACTTGCCCAAGGCCTCTCGACATGTGAGTTGTCTAGTCTTTCTTTATTGCTATCTCCCTATCATGTGTCACGAAGTAGAACCTTTATATATAGTAGGTGCTTAGGCAGTTCTGAAAATCAAGAAAATCCAACATGTTTTATCACTGTTTTTAATGACACTTCAGAGCAGGAGAAAGTCAGTAAGTGTATTTCTGATAATTTAGTTTAGATATATACCGGCTGGTCTGACATTCACTGCACTAAACACTTCAGGAAAATTCACCCAAAAAAACCTTTTTAAAATAAATATATAATAATATATATTATATATTACATATAATATAATAACACAAAACACCTGTGAGGAAAATGTAGAAACTCATTCTTAAGGATGCTGTACTTACAATCTTACAGACTTGCCAATAATTCTTTCTCAAAAGGATGAAAATGACATAACACATATGCAACGTAGGGGTGCCTGGGTGGCTCAGTCCATTAAGCTTCCGATTCTTGATTTTAGCTCAGGTCATGATCTCAGGGTGGTGAGACTGGGCCCCAGGCTTGTGCTGTGTCTGGAGACTGCTTGAGATTTTCTCTCCTCCCTTTGCCCCTCCCACTCCCCCAAAGACCCAGTGTGGCACAATTTTCAAAACATTTTTACTGGAATAGAATATGCAAGAAGAGCAGTGCACAAACCAATTTTTATAAAATGAAGGACAGTTATAAAATGGACACATCTATAAAACCAGCACCTGACTCAAGAAATAGAGTATTATTACCTGCATCTGGAGCCTCCTCTGGGCTCCCTTTCCATCACTACCCAACCCAACCCTTTAGATAATCCACTCAAGATAACCACTATCCCTCAAGATAACCCAATCCTCAAGATAACCACTATCTTTACCTTTAAGATCATAGAACTGTTTGACCGTTTTTGGAATTCATGTATATGGAAGTATATAGTATGTATGCATTTGTGTTCAGCTTCTTTCACTCAACATCTTATTTGTGAGAATATGATCTTGTTGAATATAGAGGTAGTTGTTATTACTGTATATTATTGCCCAGAGCTTATCTCTCTCTTTCTGGTGGACACTTGGGTGGTTTCTTTTCTTTTCTTTTTTTTATAAGATATTATTTATTTGACAGACAGAGATCACAGGTAGGCAGAGAGAGGAAGGGAAGCAGACTCCCCGCTGAGCAGAGAGCCTGACACAGGGCTTCATCCCAGGACCCTGGGATCAGGACCCAGCCGGAAGACAGAGGCTTCAACCACTGAGCCATCCAGGCGCCCCCTGGGGGTTTCTTTGCTATAAACATTTCTGAACAGGTCTTTTGGTGAATGTGTACATAAATCTCTGTTGAGTAGACAACAAACCTAGGGATGAAATTGCTGCATCACAGGCTACATGCTAATTTCACCAAACAGGTCTGTAAAGTGTTGTTCAAAGTTCTCTAATTTTATCCATTCTGGTAGGTGTAAAGTGAGAGATTGCATCTTCAGTTTTCATTCTGGGATGATTAGTAATTGAGAAACTTTCCATATGTTTGTTGTTTTGTTTTAAGAAATGCCTGTTTATCCCCTTTTGAGAAATGCTGTTCAAATATTCTATTTTCAGTCAGATATTCTGCCATTTTCTTGCTGGTCTGTAAGCATTCTTCCTAGATTCTGTATACAACTCCTTTATTGGATACATGTGTTGCAGTGATCTTTTCTCCCTTTGTGGCTTGACTTTTCACTAATGGTGTCTTCTGAGGAACAGGAGTTCTTAATTTTAATGCTGTCCAATGATCAGTTTTTTCCTTTATAATTGGTACTGTGTGTTTAAGGAATCTTTGCCTTGCGGGTCTTTCTTTTCTTTTTTCTTTGGATAGGTTTATTATCTTTCACATTTAGATTTAAAATCCATCTGGAATTGATTTTTTTTTTACATGGTGTGAGGTAGGGGGAGTCAAGATTCTTCCTTTTTCTGCATGTAGGTATTCAGTCAATCCAGCATCATTTACTGAAAAGACATGCCATCTTTTCTCAGTGCATCGCAGTAGCATCCTTGACATAAATCGTGACCATTTAATGCAGATCAGCTTCTGGACTCCCTATTCTATTGGTCAGTTTGTCTACCCTTGATGCCAGTTACTATGTCTGTAGCTTTATAAAGGGTCTTGATTGCTATCTGATAGTGTAAGACCTCCAGTTGGCTCCACTTTTTCACCCCACTAAGCCTACCTAGTACTGAAACGCCAATTCCACTTCCCACTTTGCTTTCAATTTGTCCAGGTGGGTATGATTGATTTGCCTGTTCCAGGATTTGGTTATTTGTGGTTACCTGGATCGTTGCCTCATCAAAGCCCTTTAAACTGCAAGCCAGCCAGGTGTCTGCAGACAGCAAAGCCGACCAGCCGGGTAATTAACGCGGGGAAGGGGGAGGACTGGAATAGGGAGTATCGTCCCTCCAGAGGGGTACAGCGAGGAAGCGGCCAATCCTCACTTCAAGACTTTTGGGAGGGCGGGGGGGAATACAAGGGGAACCAAACTCTCGAACCCGGCAGAGGAGGGCAAGGCGAGGTCACGGCATGTAAATGTCTCGGGGTTCCGCGAGGGCGCGCGAATCGGCTAGCCGGGGTGGGGCCGCGGCGCCGCAAATCACCAGTTGAGGGCTGGAGCGCGCGCCGCGGGCTCAGAGGCGCGCCTGCAGCTGCCGGGGCCGGGGCGGGAGCCGGAGTCGGAGCCGGAGCCGCCGCCGCCGCCGCCGCCGCAGCCGCGGGAGCCACCGGGCGCACGGGAGATCCGCGCGCGGGCTTTTCTGCGGGCACGCCCCGCCGACCATGAGTGGCCCGCGCCCTGGGAGCAGCCGCGGCTGGGGGGCCGCCGAGGGGCGCCTCTGAGCCCCTAGCCGGAGAGCCCCAGCACCGAGCGCCGCGCGGGGAGGTGAGTGTCGGCCGCGCGCCCCGCGGGGTTGCTGGTCGTCCCAGGGCGCCTTGGTCTCCCCCTCGTCTGGGAGGACGGGCTGGGAAGTTTGTTGGAGAAAGTTAGGATAGGGGGAAAGTTGAGCCGGCGATCCCCCTGCCCCCAGCAGAGTTGGCGTTTGGGGGCGGGAGTGGCTGAAGTGCGGACCCGGCTTGTGCCCTCGGGGCCCTCGAAATTGGCCGGTATTCCCCAGACGTGGCCCGCGGCGGGAGCCGCTCAGCGCAGTGCCGTGAGCATCTCTGCTCTTTGCTCGCGAGCGGCATCTTCCCGGCCACTGGTCTCCCCCGACCCCCACCCTGTCCCCCGCCGGTCGGGGCGGCTCGGCCGGCCGCCCTTGCTTGGCTCGTCCGGTCCCCTCTCCGAGGGGGTCGGGGGGCGCGGGGGCCTGGGGGCTCCGCTGGAAGCCCTGGGCTTGGAGGAAGCGAGTTTCTCCCCTAATCTCCGAGAGTTTGCAAAGAAAGCGAAGGAGCCTGCCCAGTAACTGTTGACAACATCCCCCTCCCTCTGTCTTTGTTGAGAAAGAATGAATAGTTGCTTGTGTCGCTCCCTCTGCGTCGGAGAGGGGAGGGAAGGGGAAGTGTAGGGAGGGACGGTGGACGCGACTGGAAGAGGTTCGGATCTCAGCCCCTCTTTCCCTAGCGGCAGCGGCTGCCACCACTTTAAAAGTTGGATCAGGTGTAGACACTTGTCTGGGAGCGGTCGAGTGGGCTCCGAAGCAGCTGGCAAGGCGAAGTGTTCCGTGGGCAACACGGTGGGTTGTGGCTGGGGTGGAAAACTGGTTTTGGCATTAACTCGCTTGAGGAAGAGTACACCGAAGGGACAAGAGCGTTTACCTAGCCTCGCGTGTGCTTTCGCCCAGAGCCATTGGCTGGGATAAAAAATGGAGCCAGGCGTTCAGAGATTTTTTTTAAACCTTGAAACTTATCTCCCAAGGCTGCACAGATCTGTCCAAGGAAAATACATTGGCGGAGGGAAGGTCAGTTTGGGAGCGGATGATCTTCCTGCACGTTGCCAAGGACAGAGGCGGGAGGAAGGGGAGGCCTCGGTGCTGAGAGGGGGGTTCAACAGAGCATCCGTCCAGGGGCTGCCCAGTTAATAGTGGCGAAGCCACAAGTCAAGCTGTTGTGTGGGGGTATGCAGGGGAGTGTATGGAATATAATGTGAAAGGCGTGCCATGCGGGGGCTCTCTTACCTCCAGCTTTCTCTAAACCTGCCGAGAAGCCTGGCCTTTCCAGATGACTAACCAAGATCTCAATCTCCTGTTCATATAGAAAGGACTTTATCATGTAAATTCTGTGTTGTGTTGCTTGAAATACAATCCATGGAAGAATTATTCATATCTCAGTCATTTGGCTAGACTTCATAAATTTACTTCGAAAATAGGGATATTCTTCATTTCTAAACTGAAGAAAAACTTCATTCTAAGTGCCTAAGCCAATTTTTTATTCTTCTCTTCCTGTTTGACTCTGCAGAGAGGTTACAAAACTCCATATCCAAATGAGAAATTCTCTGTTGGGGTCATAATTGGGCAGCTGACCCAGTTACATTTCCAGAGTTTCAAATTGGACAAAGCTTTTAACTCCCACATCAGATGACCCTCTATAAGTTTAACTTGAAAAATAGCTCATTTTAGAAATAAACTGGAAAAATCCAAACAAGCGGGCTGCCTGTCTCTGCCTTGACTAGCATGTGCTCTTCAGTTTCTTCGGGACATCTCTGCAAAGCCAGCGAGTTGGACCGCTGGTCAGGAGCACTTCAGAGACAGCCGGTGAGCAGGACCAGGAGGGCAGCACAGAGGGTGGGAGTTGCTCAGGCTCACTCTTGTCCCTGTTGAGATTTCAGCTCTTTGGACATTCACAAAGGTCTCATATGTTCATATCAAGATGCAGAATCTTTGACCTTTGTATATATTTCAAGGTCTGGCATTAGACTGAATTAGGACACCGTGTCTGTTTACCTGCATAGTGGAGAGAGGTGACGTCAGGTGGCCAAAGTCTCACCTGGGCTTTTCTTTAATTAAAGACTGCTTGTAGGCTCTCTCCATGGGCCTGTGTGTGTCTGTGTCCTACTTGGTTTGGTGTTTATGTCTATGGCTCTGAGTTAAAACATTTACCTCCCCATCCTTCCTGGCTGTGGTGTTTCCCAGAAGCAGTGACTTCTTTTGTGAACACTCTTTGTAATAGGGATACCATGCTGAGCAAGACAGACCTGGTCCCTGACCTGCTGGGAGGAGACCGGCTATTGAGTTCTTGCCACATGTCCAGGGCTTTGTGTACACTGTTGCATTTACTTTTCAGAGCAGTCCCACAGAAGAGCTATTTTTAACCCATTTTTACAAATGGGAAGCTGTCAGAGAGGTTGAGTAACTTGTTCCAGGCCACACAGTAAGTAAATGGCAGAATAGGGATTTGGCCCTGTGAATGTCTGTCTTCAAAGCCTAGGTTCTGAGTCATACTGTGTTTGATTAAAAAAAAAAAAAAAGAAATCACAAAGTACATAAGAAGCATGTAATGGCTAGAAACATTGAGACAGAAGCATCACCAAGTAGAGAAAATCTGGGAGCCAGGAAGTGGAGAATTGGGGTTAGTCTTCACCATACTTTTCCAAGCACTGTGCCCACCTTAGAGTCTCTGATTTGCCCCGTACCCGTCCTGGAACTCCCTTCCCAGCTTCTCTTGACTGGTTCTGTGTCTTTTTTCAGGAACCTCTTCAGAGAAGTCCTCCCATACCACCCTCATCTAACTAGCTCTCCATCCCAACTGGTATGTTCTATCATTTCTTCCTGGTTTGTGTTCTTTAGGACGATGAGGCTGGGATATTACCTGGTTTGTTTTCTTGTCTGTTTTGACTGGACACCCCCTCCATCCTAACTTACACTCCATGAGAGCCAGGACCCTGTCTAGTTTTTTTAAGTCTTCATCCCCACTACATTGTAAGCCCTCAGACAATATATACTCAGTGAATGAACATTTACTTCCTTTATTTGGGCCTGATTCTCTGAGATCCTACTTATATGTAACACTCTGAGATTCTGCCTGGTGGAGTCAAATGTAGTAAGTGGCTTTGCTCTCAAAATGAAAGGTACTTGGGGCGTCTGTTAAGTGTCTGCCTTAGACTCAGGTCATGATCCTGGGGTCCTGGGATGGAGCCCTGGAGCCCCAGGTTTGGCTCCCTGCTCCTCGGGGAGTCTGCTTCTCCCTCTCCCTCCCCCTCCTTGTGTTCTCTCTCTCAAATAAATAAAAGTTAAAAAATTGAAAGATACTTACCTTGAACCTAGATCCTAACTACATACCATGTACTTCCTTCCCTTGGATTTGCCCTAGGTTTCTAGAGTCTGGAAAGAAATAAAAGCGAATAAGGGTCAAGTAGGAAATACAGGGAGTACCCTGTAGTAAGGTTGTAAATGAGTTCCTTCCACCTATAGTTCCCCCTTCTGCCCTCCGTCCCACTTTTAGTTATAATTTTTGGAAGTTGTGTCTCTGGTCTGGGCCCACCTCCCCCACTCTTAGGCTGAGTCAAGCATGACATAGGGCCCAGGGTTGAGCCAGTGTTTCCAAGTGACTACACACAGGGCAAGCCTATTTTTTAATGAGGGAAGAGTCCCAATTTAGAGGTAGTGGGTTGTAGAGGGGAGCCTGGCTTCCATATTTCAAGTTTGTCTGCAGCTAAGAATTCTCTGGAGGTTTCAGCTTGGATAATCTTCTCCCTCCGGTTATTAAACTCTGCTTTACATCATTCAGCTCAGCATCCCATCCTCAGGAAAGCCTTCTCTGGCCACTGGCTGAGTCTAGACCCTGGTCCCCACTCTGTGCTCCCATAGCTCTGAGACTCACCAGCTTTTGTGGCCGGGACTTGCTGTCTGCTTCCACCACAGAGTAGTAACCTCGTGAGTACTGTTGTTGACACTGTCCCCAACACCAGTCACAGTGCCCACCATGGAGGAGGCCCTGCATCCTGTGTGTGGTGATGAGAAGAATGAATTGATGCTTCTTTTGAGGGACCCCTCCTCATTGCCATTCTGTTCTGTTCCTTGGGTAGCCCAGTCCGAGTGCGAGTCACTCTTTACCAAAGAGATTTGCTTATCTAGTGGGCCTCAACCCCGACTCCACTTTGGACAATACTGGTGGCTTTCAAAAGATTGATGCCAGGGTCACACTCACCGAGGTTCTGATGTCATCGGTCTGGGTCACAGCTTGAGTGCCAGGATTTTATTTTGATATTTTTTAAAGATTTCATTTACTAAGCGGGGTTGGGGAACAAAGGAAGAAAGACAAGCAGACCCCACACTGAGCGCAGAGCCAGACGTGGGGCTCGATCCCACAACCCTGAGACTGCGACCTGAGCAGAAATCAAGAGTCAGATGCTGAACCGACTGAGCCACCCAGCGCCCTGGGTGTCAGGATTTTAAAAGCTTCCCAAAGATTCTTATGTACAGCCAGCTGGAGGACTGCCACTGCCCCCTGCTCCCCACCCCAGCTTCAGGTTTTCAAAACTCAGTCCTTGCTTTAGGCCCTATAGGCTCGAAGCAGCCATGGTGAGAGAGAGCAGGAATATAATTCATGGATATTGTATGGTTCCTGACAGTTTAAGAGGTACTTTCACATCTGTTATCACAGTTGATAATAACAAGCTAAGGGATCTGCTCTCTGGTTTAAATATTCCTTTTATGTTGATGATTTTTAAAAATCCACATCCTGTTCTGGCTCCTAAGCGAACATACCAGTATCTCATCTCCTAAGACTGAATTGCGCCATTGGTTCCTCACGCCCCCAGCTCAGCGGCCAGCCTCTTAGCCTCCCTCCTGCAGGAGGCCTCTTCTTACCCACTCTGCACATTACAGCATCGTACTGTCCTCCCGTGGCTGTGGCTTCGAGCTCCTCATTCTTCCCTCTGTCCCTCCTTTGCTTGGCCACTGCCCGAGGTCAGGGTTCTAAATCCTTCCTCACTGGCTTGTGGGTAGCAGCTTGACGGGCCTGCCTGTCTCCCTTCTTTCCTTTCCAGAAGTCCCGGAGTTACCCACTTGGACACAAACCGGCTTCTTTCTCTCCCTTCTAGATCTTCTCTGGCACCTAACCTTGGAGGCACCTCCTTGCGTCTCGCATCCTCTCGGAAGGCTTTTCCATACAATTCCTGACCTTTCAGAATCTTTCCACAATGTCTCATCTCTAGCATCGCCCTGTTTGAGATGCTCCTCAAGTCAGTTTGTTGAGATTAATTGTTCTTCCCTCCAGCATATGAAGGGTCCCTGGTGATTCTGAGTTCCTGGTCAGGGATTGGGGCTGATACATCACTGATTCTCTAAGTATCTTATATGGAAGACATATTTCAGTGTATTTTGAATTGAAAGTAGGAAGGGCACGTGTTAACCCTCAATGCAGAGAGTAAACTGAAGTATAGGAAGCTTGCTGAAGGGCATTCTTGAGCACTTTAGCCCTGTTTTGAAATCGAGATCTTGGATAAGCAGAGAAGAAACCTGTGGCCAGAAACGTTGGAGCCAGGGCAACCTTTACCCATCATAAGAACTGGAGAGAGTTGTTCAACTATCTCTCTGCATAGAAAGAGGTTCTGTGCTGCTCTGGGACTCCCCAGCAGGCTCTTTGGAATGATCTAGGCCTCCCTAGGGTGCTGACAGCTTGGACAGGCAAGCATTCACAACTGTGAGGGGCGGTGTGTGTGTGTGTGTGTGTGTGTGTGTGTGTGTGTGTGTGTGTGTGTGTGTGTGTAGGGTAAAGGAATCCTGGTAGGCTTACGTCACTGGTGGTTAGGCAGGGAGGGCCAGGGAGCTTGGATTTCTTTTTAAATAATGATGACTAACATTGAGTAAGTTCTGACCTTGTGCCAGGTGCTGGCCAGAACCCGGAGCGGCCCACATGGGGACTCACAGTCCTATTGTTTCGCACCCCCGTGAGCCAGGCCTTCTGTGTGGTCACAGTTTGGCATGGAGCAGACAGGCCCCAGAATGACCAGGTCTGGGGAAGAAGAAGACAGCATTAGGATCATACACCTTGTAGGAAGGCTTTCCTTCTGTCCAGCCCCTGGCACTTGTGTGTTTCTGTCTGTCGCAGGTGAAGCAAGGGATTGTGGATGTTTTGTTGTCTGTCGTTCCCCTCGTGCTACCTTTATCCCAGTTCTGCGTGCTACACCGTGAGCTTCTGCAGCGGTGCGCTTGCTTGTCTTCAGGCCACATCCCAAGGCCCCAGGTCCTCTGTGGAATGGACTCTGCAGGGGTATTATTCAGTAATGATTTTCACTCCAAGCTGTCCTTTTGCAGTGGAGAGGGGTGGCCTGTGAGGAATGGGGGCTGCAGGGCTTTAGGACAGACTACAGAGCAAAGGAAATGTTTTGCTCCCCGGTGTCAGGGAGGCCAGTGCATCAGGCAGACTGAGTTAGGCTGCTGTGTTGTCCAGACCAGTCTGGTTCCCTGGCGGGTGGGATGGATTCTGGATCCTTAATGTCTCCAGGGACTAGTTCTAATTTTTATTCAGGCATGGGTTTCTTTTCCTATAATATTGGCCTTAAAAATGACTTGTCTAATTTGGCTGAGGCCAAAACCATAGTTTGTTTGTGGGAGGGGGAGGTGGGCGTATGCTGCCTCTTGCTCAGGGTGAACATTTCTGCTAGTGATCGTAGCTGGGCATAATTGTTGGGTCTACTTTTGTATACAACCTAGTACACGTTTTCTTTTTCTTTCCATACTCTTCCCTCTTTCCCCCCTTTTGTCTTATTTCTCTTCCTTCCCATTCTTCCCTGACTACAACATGCTTGCTGCTTAACCCTGCTAGTGGCAGGCGTGTTTCCGACCCCTCTGGGGGACAATGTACCCTCACCCCAGGAGCTTTCCTCTGCAGCTGAGCCCATTCATGTAGGGAGGAGTGACCCACCTCCTCACCCCTGACCCTGGCCCGTCTTCGTTAATTAGAGTACATTGATTTATTTGTAAGCACCAAGTCTTTGCTAGAAAAAATTCTGCCTGGTTACCCTGGGTAGCACAACTGAGGGGCCAGTCGGCACTGATGTCCTAGCAGCTGAGGAATTCCAGTAATCTCCACCTGTTCTTATCATGTACAGGGTGGTGGAAAGATGGAGGCTAATTATCTAACATTTATAATGTGTTCTCTAATGCACTTACCTCGAAACCTTGAGTACTTCCTCAAGAGTCCTTTTTGTTAGTCATGCTTTTCCATCAGCTTCGGTCATCTGAAATAATAAAATGGCTCATGTGCCCCTAGAGTCTCTGAAACACGTTTGCCCTTTTCCATCAGTGGATCTGCTGCCAACCCAGGAGAATTCCTCTGTAGGATCAGAAAAGGGACATGGTTAAGCTTCCCATTTGTATTACATTTCACTGGTGATGCCATGCACTGTTTGTCCTGTTAATGCTCCACGAACCTCTTCTTCTGTTCTACGGTTCGTCTCCATTTCTATTTGTGAGTAGGAAGTCTGTTCTTGTGATGGCCTGAGATTCATGTCTTTGCTCTTTTCTCTTCCCTTTAGAGGAGCCGAGAATTATGGCTGCAGGAAAATTTGTGAGCCTTCCCAGAAACATGCCAGTGAATCACCAGTTCCCTTTGGCCTCGTCCATGGACCTTCTGAGCAGCAAGTCCCCTCCAGCTGAGCATCCCGGAGATGCCTATCAGGACGTGTCTATACATGGCACCCTCCCACGGAAGAAAAAGGGCCCTCCTCCCATCAGGTCCTGTGATAACTTCAGTCACCTAGGGACCCTGCCCCATTCCAAATCCCCACGGCAGAACTCTCCTCTGACCCCGGCCATCATCCAGGAGCACCCCCTGCAAGACTGGAAAGGCGAAACCTTCACCTTTAGGTAACTTCTTCATTTATTTACTTTTTTTTTTTTTTTCCCAGAGAGAGAACCTGGGGGGAGCGGATGGGGTGGGTGCAGAGGGAGAGAGAGAGAATCCCAAGCAGCCTTCACACCCAGCGTGGGGTCCAGTGCGGGGGTTGATCTTAAACAACCCTGACATCATGACCTGAGCTGAAATCAAGAGTCAGCCACTTAATGGACTGAGCAACCCAGGCGCCCCTTCAGGTAACTTCTTTAATGCCACAAGTGAAAATGACTTGGGCTTTTTTGAAAAAGCCTTTCTGTTAGGGAATATGTCAGCTGTACAGAGCAGAGCGAAGAATTTACCTCCCAAGGGCCCACCACCCTCCAGCTACTCTGGGCTTGGGCCTGGGCCAGCCCCACGTTGTCTGTACTCCCGCCCACTTGCCTTCCTCTGCGATTATTTTGAAGTCAATTTCAGCCCCTGTTTTATCTGTAAATATTTTGGTATGTGTCTTTCAAAGATAAGTACTCTCATTTTTTAAAAAAAACATAGCATAAAAAACTATAACACCTAAAAACTTTAACTGTTTCTTAGTATCTAGTATTTGAGAGTATTTTTACAGCTGACTTCCTATATATTGCTAAGTCCCTCAAAAGGAAGCACGGGTATATTTTTTTATTATCACGATATCATATTCTGAGCTGTGTCCATCTGATTCTATAGAGATGCCAAGATGGCTGTAAATTAGGACCCACATCTCCAACATGCTGAAGTAAAATTTGGTCTGGCTCCATCATCGGGTTGGCTTCTGAATACTTTACAACAAGGATTGATTTCTCCTACCCACTAGGGATCTGGGTAAAAAAGCCTTACGGTTATAAAAGCTTCTTGTCCGGGGTTTGTATTGGGCCTGGCTGTGATTAGTTTCTGCTTGTTAGAGCTGGTTTAGAAACTGCCTTCCTTTTCCTGCCGGGGAAGATCAGCAACCTGTGATGTTATCGGGCAGAGAAGGGGCTGGTTCTTTCTGTTTTATCTCCTGGTGTCTCTTTTTGTCCGACCCTGCAGCAAAGAAAGCCACTTTGATCCTAGCTCGCTTCTTTGTTCAATATCTCTATATTGAGCATCTTTGTCAAAGTACATTGGTTTTTTTTAAGCACTAGAGCTTCACCAGGAAAGTTCTGCCCAGTCCCTCTTAGTAGCTGAACTGAAGGGCTGGTCCGACCTTAAAGATGTTCTGGCAACCAAATTTTTCCAACAGTCTGCTCTTGCCCTTTAGTGGGGTGAGGAAGGATGTGAACTGACAGGATAGCGCTGGGGCATCCGAAATGGTGTCTTCCTGGTGCCACTATTCTAGCGAAGGGCCCAGGTAATACACACATTAATTGCAGATTAAGTGCTATGAAGGAAATCGCAATAGACTGAAGATCTAGTGGGCCTTTTTCTTTTTTTATAATGCAGACAGGTCTCTGAGGAGATGCTATTTGAGCTAAGACCTGTGTAATGAGAGAAGGCAGCCATGGGAAGAACCAGAGGAAGGCTGTTTCAGGCACAGGGAGAGCAGTGCGAAAGTTGGAGGTGGGAACAAGTCTGGCATGTTTGAAAAAACTCCAAATGATGCTGGTGTGGCCTGTGGCTGCTGTGTAGCAAGCTGGGAGGTGGACAGTACAGATTCCTGGGAGAGAGCTAGGCGGGTAGGAGGTCAGAATTTGTTTTAGGGCCCTAACTGCAGTTGTATAAGAAGAAAACAAGTAGAGGCCAATATACTCTGTAGAAAGTGCTGGAGAGTCCTGAAATGTTTCCGATGTCAGCTCATAAGATTCCCCAGGGTGTCCTGGGCATTAGAAAGCCCTGCACCTGCTCTGCAAAATCTAGCTGGGTGACCTCCCAGCTCAGAGAGCTCACAGCCAGCCCGCTGGCGGCCTAGGTTGGTGTGGAAGTGGCCCAATTTGGTATTGTTCATACCGAATCACTGGCATGGAACACGCAGAATGGGTGCTGTCATTGCTCCCTCTTGGGAAGGTTAAGAGGCAACCAAGAAGAAGAGCTTCTGGCCAGCCAAAAACAAGCACTCCTACTGGGCTGCGCAGGGTAGAGTCAGAGCCAAGTAGTCCCCGACTTCCTGTAGCCACTTTTTATTTATGGAGTTAACTCTGTTGTGAGCTGCATGTCCACTGTGTGCCCTAGGGAGGCCATTCACGAACTCACTCCTTGACATTCTAAGGCTCTGGCTGGGTGCCAGCTCTCACAAGGGGGTAGCTCCCAGGAGCCCCAAGGGGTGGTAATGGAGTCATCTTTTCTATCTTGAGGAAGTCCTTGATCAACACCCAAGGTCCAAGCCGTCAACCCTGCCAGGAGTTCAAAGCTTTTTGATTTGAAAATGACTTGGACAGAGGTCAGATCTCTGTAGAAGATCTTATCAGATGATGGGCCTGAGTCCTGGGTTTGAAGTCCAGCCTGTGGAAGACTTGACAAGCCCTGCTGGCTTACGTGTGTTTATCATTCAGAAGGACATTCGTCCAAATTCACAACGTCGTCGCTTAACTTAAAATACCTCATTGTGAAAGGCGAATACAGGAAGTAAAGAACTCATATCCTTTAGGGTTACTGCTGAGTGAGCAGGTCATGTCGAAGGATCATAAAATCCCATTTTGCTCCCTGGCCTTACTAATAGATTTTGTTATTTTTAAATGTTATTTATTTACTTATTTTTTTGAGTAATTTTATTTATTTTACTAATTTACTTATTCCTACCCCCCAACATGGGGCTCAAACTTAGGACCCTAAAGAGTTTCATGCTCTCCCAACTGAGCCAGACGCCCCTGTATTTGGTTCACGCAGTGCACTTTAAAAACTATCTTGAGGTGTTCCGGGTTTTGAGGAGTTCAAAGTACCTTGTATTATTATTTTTATCCTTTTAAATATTCCTGATATGGGGGCACCTGGGTGGCTCAGTGGGTTAAGCCGCTGCCTTCGGCTCAGGTCATGATCTCAGGGTCCTGGGATCGAGTCCCGCATCGGGCTCTCTGCTCAGCAGGAGCCTGCTTCCCTTCCTCTCTCTCTCTCTGCCTGCCTCTCTGCCTACTGTGATCTCTCTGTCAAATAAATGAGTAAAATCTTAAAAAAAAAAAAAATCCTTCAGCTTTAAAAATAAATAAATAAATAAATAAATAAATAAATATTCCTGATATGATTATTAGCTGCTTCAGTTCCTTTTTTGGAACAAGCCACAGGATTAACAAATAAAGCTTGTGCTCGTGAAAAGGAAGGGACAAAAAGGTATGAATGAGAATCTGGGCCCCCAGAGGGGGAGGACTGCCTGAGGTGCCTCAGCAGAGCTGCCCTGAGGGTGAAATAGCGTTTCTAGACCTAACTCAGCTCTTACAGCTCAGCTGCTATGAAAACACTAACCACCCACTGCTCACTCACTCACCACTGGAAGCTGGGAACTGGTAAATTTTTTTTTTAAATTTTTTAAAGATTTTATTTATCTGAGAGGGAGAGAGTACGAGCCCAGGCAGGGGCCAGGGCAGAGAGAGAGGCAGACTGCCCCACTGAGCAGGGAGCTCCACACCGAGCTTGATCCCAGGACTCTGGGACCATGACCTGAGCTGAAGGCAGATGCTTAACCCACTGAGCCACCAGGCACCCCATGCTGGGAGCTTTTAAAGTTAAGAGTTTTAGATCTCTGGCCCCAAGGTGTGAGACTAGTTAGGTTTACTTTTAACAAGATTATTGATTTTGATTTTTTTTTTTTTTTTTTTTTTTGGTTGGGAGGACTTGTTTGAGGTTAACTTTTTTGGGCCTTACTTGTTACTTTTCATAATGAATTCAAAGGTTAGTTTCAGTGACAGTGACTTGCCTGACAGTCACTCGACAGTGACTTGGCCTGTACGTCAAGTCTGAAAATCTTCCATTTTGTCCTATTTGCTGTTGGCACAATGATAATGGGGTCATCTGGGAAAGCCCAGACCGCTTTTCTTGTACACCCCACCTACACTCAGAGGGAAACCCACCAGACAACACCTTTTTGCCTTGCAAAATACTCTGATAAATTTCAAGTTTGCTATTTTCCTGACAAATATATTTAGCTCATTAATCTTTAAAAAGTTACCCTTATTATAATTGCATATTAATTGAATATCTGCCCTGTGGAAGGCCCCAGGCAAAACAGGAAATTTCCTAAAAATTACCTAAAATTTTGTACTATTAAGCAGTCTTATAAACATGTGTCCTAGCCACAAAAATTACTCTCTCTCACATTTTATATTTTTAAAATATCCTTAATGATATGATCATAAATTATCCTGTGTGCCCATCCTCACCCCACATGAGAGACCTGGCAGATTTCATCATGAGTAGCAGCAGTTTTTGTTCTCATTCACAGTTGAGAAGGTGGTTCAGGAATGTTGAGGCACCTGAGCTCAGACCCTAGTGGGTGACTGAGCAAGGATTAGAACCCAGAGTGCTGTGGGTCCTTCCCCAGACACTGGGCCCCATAGCTTTCCGAAAAGCTTGGCCTCGGCTGGGGGCATCTTCTGAGCTATCCTCTTGCCTCGAAAGCTTGCAGTCCCCAGAGTCTAAAACCCAGGGCACCTTGAATACCCACCTTGGGGAAATGGAGTCTTGGCCACCAGGAGCCAGGCAGAAGGCAAGCCTGGAAGGGAGAGTTGGTCTCTCCTCATTTGGAGACTGTATCTCTTGGCTTTGTTGTTGTCTTGGCTGCCCTTGGATGTACTTGTGGTTTTGAAAGGTGGCCAAAGTGAGAAGCCAGGGTGCTCTTAAACCTGCTGCTTGATGTCACAGAAGGAGCCTTTGTTGTGCAGGCAGAGTAAGGCTTCCCCAAGAGGTGGGCAGACAGGATTTCCTCTCGACAGGAGCGTTTGTTTGACTGCTGTCCCTTTGAGTCACTTATCTTCAAGGGTGAATTTTTATTTGAATCTGGGACCTTCCTTGGGCTGAGAGGGGACTGGTTCCTGTTGTCGAGATGTCTGTGTTGTCGGGATAGCCAAAGGATCGGCTCTGGGAGAGCGGTGCAGGTCCTCTTCCTGTCTTCGGGTACGTGGAGGCATGCATTCCTGGGAACAGCTGCCTGGTGCCTAATCCCTTCGGCCCTGTGTGCTGTGGGAGCATGTGGTGGGACAATGTGATGTTTCATTAGTTTGCATGAGCAGAGCTGACTGACTAGTCACAAGTGTTTTAACTGACGGGACCCAGAAAGTCTGCAGAATGATCCCAAATTAAAATCCGGAATACTTTTCCAGGCGGTAAGTTACCTATCATGCTGCAGTGTCTGCTCTTTTGAGTGGAAGCAAAGTGGAAGGCTTTGGATCTGTGCAGATTCTTCTCAAAACACTGATTGATTGATTGACTGATTGAGTTTTTAAAAGATTGTATTTATTTGCCAGAGAGAGCGAGAGAGAACACAAGCAGGGGGAGCGGCAGGCAGAGGGAGAGGGAGAAGCAGGCTCCCCACTGAGCAAAGGGGCCTGATGCGGGACTCTATTCTGGGACCCTGAGATCATGATGTGAGCTGAAGGCAGAGGCTTAACTGACTGAGCCACCCAGGTGTCCCTCAAAACACTGATTTACATATCTAACTCTGGGCTGTATCCGTGCCCTCACCCCCCAAATTATTTCATTGGTTCCTCTTGAGAACCACCAAGTTCTAGAACTTTCTACTTTCTCTTTAACAAAGCAGGATGTTTCCCCAGACATGCAAATATGTCTTTAGCTTGCAGTTAATCAGAGGGATCTATAGTGTAAAGGTCCACATGCAAATACCTGCATTTTAGTTGTATACAAGTGTGTCTGTTCCCTGCAGATTGGAAACTTTTTGTGCACAGAGGAAATGTTGGGTTCAGAGTTGCAAAAGTCTACGTACTGGATTAACAGATTCTGTTTAATAGAAGGCACATTTATTGAGTTAGCCGAGTGTCAGTCGCTTAATAGCCAAGAATGTCTCCAGGCAAATTGTAGCCCCATTTGTTGAATTTTTATTTTTGAAATTTCAAGTTGTGTTTCTACCCCTTGGTGCTTGAAAGCAGCTGTTGTGGTTGGGGTCGTGCATTCTGAGGCATGGGGCACTTTCAGGCCCTGGTGGCCCCCGGTGTGCTGAGCCAGGAGCAGCTGGGTCAGAGGTGAGCTCAGCCCCTGCTGGGCATCTTCCCCTCCCCCACCTACCCCCAACCACCAGTGCGGCAGGGGTGGTGCAGAGAGCCTGGGGACTGGGAAATGCCTACTGGTCTACCAGCTGCCTGACAGTGGTCTTCAGTCCTCTACTGACAGGGATGATTTGAACCTAAAGGCTGGGATCTGTGCATTCTCAGCTGTTCTGGGGAAAATGGAAAAGTTTTTTTGTTTTGTTTTGTTTTTCAGTGAGTGCAAATGTCAACGTAGAAAATGGTCAGAGAATTACACAAAGCAGTCCTTGCCGAGTGATACTGCTCGACATCTTCTCTGCCCTCCCCAGGACATATAAACGAAGGTTTCTTAGGTCTCCTGCATGCTGTTTGGGGAAAGGTCAGGCTTTTGGTCTTCTGAGAGTCAGAAACCAGAGTTTTCCACACCTCTCAGTGTAGGTGGATTCGGGAGCCTCCATGGCCTGGACTGAAGATACAGGAAAGAGAAGTTGTCACTGCTCTTGTTCATGGGAAGGAGATGCCTCCATGGGGCGCATACTGGAGCCTCAGGACTGACAAGCTGGCAGGCCGCCTCACAGTGGCCCCCTCTGCCATGCTGCCACCATGCCAACTGTCCCCAGGAGACTAGCTACAGAGCTGGTTGTAGAATTTCAGGCAGTCTCTTCTTAGAGGTCCCAAAGACAAGCACATGGTCTTCTTGTTTTAAGGATTCTGATGTTACTTAAAAATTACAGAAGTCTGGGATGTTTGGGTGACTCAGTCGGTTAAGCGTCTGCCTTCGGCTCAGGTTATGATCCCTGGGTCGTGGGATCAAGTGCTGCATTGGGCTCCTTGCACAGCGGGGCGCCTGCTTCTCCTGCCTCTGCCTTACCCTTCCCCTGCTTGTGTGCGCTCTTTCTCTTTTTCTCTGACAAATAAATAAATAAAATAAAAAAGATTCTAGAAGTCGGAGAAACCTTCCATAATGGGCCCAGCCTTTGTGCTTCCTGGACTGTTTGTGATCCCAGATGCATCCGCAGACATGGTAACCAAAGCTGAAATAACTCCTGCTGTGAAAAGGAGAACACTGCAGGCTCCCAAACCAAAGGTCTCAGTTCAGATCCCTGTTTTGCCACTTATTACGCATGTGAGCTGGGACAAGTTCTAAATTATAAAATGAAGGTGAAAATGCCTCCCTCTGAGAAGTGCTGTGAGGCTCACTGGTCACCAAATACGAAGGCTGTGCTAAATGGCAGAGCTCTAACTTCCGCACTGGAGCCTGGCACCGCCTTCTGGGGCGTCTCAGCAGCTGCCCCCTGATCACCAGCCCTTTATTCTCCTCCTGCCCCGCCTCTGCTGTGTGACACCTGACCTTGAAGGCCGCTGATGCCTTTGCTGGGATACTGACGTAGTTGTGGGTATCAAAGAATGTTGCTAATAACCTTGGTGCTGATTCAAGCAACCAGACCCAGTAGCTTTGTGACTTTGTGTAAGTTACTTTACCTTTCTGATTGTCTCTCTGATTCTCTACTATATCTTTCTGATTCTGACCTTGTGTAAGTTACTTTACCTTTCTGATTCTGACCCCTTCTTCAAAGGGCAGCTATAAGGCCAGATAGAATCCCATGTGAGGATGCCTAGCACAGAACCTAGCATGGAGAAGGGGCTCCTCCTTCCTTCCTCCTGGAGGCTCTAATCCTTGGCCGTAACCTGAGATCACATTCAGTGCCTGCAGCTTCTGTGGGAGAAAGTTTCCCACACATTGCCGGAGTTTGGCCCAAGTCCTGCTCTCTGGGTCTGCCGTGAGCTGCCCTAGAGCGGTGTGTCTTGGCCACCATTCATGCTTACAGGTATAATAGCCTTGCATGGCACTGAAAGATCAGCACACCATTATACGGAGACAGAGAACAGAGCCTGTCTTCTGTGGATGGGCCCAGCCCTTTCCCACTTGCCCTTGTATTTAACATTAGTATCTTTGCTATTTATTCTTCAGTAAATGTTTATTGAGCTTATTTTGTGCCAGGCATGGTGCTGGGTACCAAGTACCCATAGAGATTGACATAGATAACGGGCCGGGCCCTTAGGCAGTGCACAGGGTAAGGGGCGTGTAGACAAACACATCCATCAGTACAGAACCACAAAATGAGGAGAAGCAAGAGTTCCTTGGATTGGGTGAAGGGAAGACCTCTGCGGGGGGGGGGACATTTGAAGATTTAATATAAAAAGAGAATGTAAAATACTTCACTAATATTTATTATGTTGTTATGTATTAAAACGGTATTATTTTTGAAATATGTTCAATAAGATTGAAATTAATTTTATCTATTTTTAATCAGCTACTAGAAAACTTTTAAAAGTACATGTTTTCATATGAACAGATAAAGAAGATGTTTGTGCGCACACACGCACACGCGTGCACACACACACACATGCACAATGGAATATCACTCAGCCATCAAAAAGAATGAAATCTTGTCATTTGCAGAAACATGGATGGAACTAAAGGGTATTGTGTTCAGGGAAATGAGACAATTATATGATTTCCCTTATGGAATTGAGGAAACAGAACAAATGAGCGAAGGGGGGAAAAGAGAGAAAGGCAAACCAAGAGCTATAACTAAACTTATAACTAAACTTAACTGTAAACTGATGGTTAGCAGAGGGGAAATGGGTCGGGGGATGGGGGAGATAGGTGGTGGGCACTTATACACAGCAGAGGTTTTGTTAAAAGAAAAAAAAAATTCATGTGGTTGTCACATTGTATTTCTATTTGGTGGTACTAGTCTTCATCTCCGTGTTAGTTTAGGTTTTCTCCTTAGGGCGAAGGGAAGCCTTTTAAGGGTTTAAGTAAAGGAATAATGTGATCTGATTCAGTTTGTAGAATATCATTTGGCCTCCATGGAAAAAAAATTGGTGGGGCAGAGAGAGTGGAGTTGGGGGCAGGAAGTGGTCACAGAAGCACAGGAGGCCGGCGGAGGTCTGTGCTAGAACAGTGGTAGAGGAGGTAAAGGGGTTGGGTTCAAGATCTATTTGGTAGGTAGCGTCTATGGGACTTCCTGAAGGTGGGATGATGTGGGGTGGGGTGGGGGGGGACAGCAGGCATGGCTCAGGCAGCTGGGTGTATGAGATGGGGCCGTTTACTGAGATGGCAAAGACTGGGAGGGAAACAGGGCTTTGTTTCTTTGGCTGCATTTTATTTAGTGGATGGCAGAGAGTTGAGACTTCTGTTCGGGGGATGTGTGTCAAGTGGAGGTGTTCACCAGCCAGTATTATGAGCCTGGAGCTCTGGAGAGAAAGCTGTGCTGAAAGTTGCAAAGTTAGGAGTCTGTATAGATGTGAAGTTCAAGCCATGGAAACAGATGTCCTCACCCAAGGGAGAGAGCTGTGTAAAGCATAAAGAAGGGACGTTGGGACCCAGCCCTGAGGAACCCCACCACATCTGTTCAAAGGAGTCAGCCTTGGAGCCCGAGCCTTGAGTTTGGAGGGGAGCAGAGAAGTTAGGCGGGAGCTGCATTCGGGGTACTGTTCAAAGGAAGGTTTTTCTTTTCTTTTTTTTTTTTTTTTAAAGATTTTATTTATTTATTTGACAGAAATCACAAGTAGTCAGAGGCAGGCAGAGAGAGAGGAGGAAGCAGGATCCCTGCCGAGCAGAGAGCCCGATGCGGGACTCGATCCCAGGACCCTGGGATCATGACCTGAGCCGAAGGCAGAGGTTTTAACCCACTGAGCCACCCAGGTGCCCCGAAAGGAAGGTTTTTCTTAAGATGAGAGAATTCAATAGGAAAAGATCTAATCTTTTAAGCATATAATAAAATAAAACAGTTTTTCATTACTTGATTCTTTTTCTAAAACTTTTTTATTTAATTAAAGCAGACGTGTCCCCAGGGCTGCATTCCCTGTGGGCCTGTGTCAGCAGCACGGGGATGACGCTTTCCTGCGGGGTCCCATGATGACTCTCTGGGCAGAGGAGGTAAATGGATGACTGTGGGAGACATCTTCTGCCTGAGGGGTGATGGCTGCTTTTCCAAGGTTTGGTTGGGCAGCCCCCTTGAGGACGGCTGCCTGCCCTTGGAAGGCAGGTTGAGGGCATGTGTTCTGTCTGTCTGGCTCGGTGGAATCTTTCCTCTTAGAGGTCTCGAGCACATAATCTCAAAACCACAGCACTCTTATTCTGCCTTTGAGTTACTTGAGAAGAAACCTTGACAGACACACAGATCTAGAGGGAACAAGGAGCGGCTGGAGGTTGGGGGGGATGGGCCCAGGGGAGTGAGGAAAGGGCAAATAGTGTACCCCAGCCAAACAAAGCATCTGCTTTTATCAAAAGTGCTGTGTTTGGGCTCAGACAGCCTGAAGCCTGATGAGTCACGATGCCAGACCCTCTCGGCCTGCCAAGAGACATACTGGCCTTGATACGGTTTTTCTCATTCTTCCTCTATTCAGTTTGACTGACTGCTGCCAAGTTAAGATTTGAGCCGCAGCTTTTAGCTTAATGCTGTCACCGGAATTGTGCTGAGCATAGGTTAGCTGCTGACCGCTGACCGTGTCAAGTTTTTAATCAACTGATTAACCTTGGATTCCTGTATAGACTCACCAGAGTGTGTGTGCCGTGTAGGATATTTAAATGATGCCTTGGGGCGCCTGGGTGGCTCAGTGGGTTAAGCCGCTGCCTTCGGCTCAGGTCATGATCTCAGGGTCCTGGGATCGAGTCCCGCATCGGGCTCTCTGCTCGGCGGGGAGCCTGCTTCCCTCTCTCTCTCTTTCTGCCTGCCTCTCCATCTACTTGTGATTTCTCTCTGTCAAATAAATAAATAAAATCTTTAAAAAAAAATTATAAATGATGCCTTTTTTCACAGGATTAGGGAATCTGCCTGAGGAGGTGGTTTAGTTGCCATTGTTTTAATACATGCCATGAACATATTAATCAGGCATTGCTGTCTTCTCAAATGAGATAGAAAGAGACGTGGAGAAGCAGGAGGTGGCTGCCGAAGTGAAAGAAGCAGGAGTATCTGAAATCCCCAGGCCTTAGACTCATGGATAGCCAGGGAGGGAAGGGTGTCCTCATCTGCAGCTTACCGTGGGGCTCAAGAAGAAAGGTTGCCAGAGTTGAAGGAAATATTACGGCAATCACACGGCCCGAGGCTC
Organism: Mustela erminea; assembly: GCF_009829155.1. Taxonomy (NCBI): domain Eukaryota; kingdom Metazoa; phylum Chordata; class Mammalia; order Carnivora; family Mustelidae; genus Mustela; species Mustela erminea. The sequence continues at coordinate 30,417,835 of NC_045623.1, forward strand.
TGAAAGGGAAGCACAGCTGAGGACACCCGTGAGTAGCACGCCCAGCACAGTTTGAAGGAGGAAGAAGTAGGTGACCGTTCAGGTCATTCTTGGTGTCAGGCTGTGTCTGCAGGACTGTCTTCAGCTCAATCCCCCTCATGTGGCCTGGTGAGACAGGGCCATTCGGAGGAATTCATCCACGGGTACGTTGACCATGGCCTGTGTGCCTAGCTTCATGCTGGGTGGGAGAGCTTTAAAGGCCGGCCAGGGGCTGTGTCTGTGTGAAGCGTTCATGGCCCTAGGGAAAAGTGGTACCCTTTTGAGGCATCCAACCTTACCAGCATCTGTTCTTTCCATCATCTTCGCCGCTGACCTAACTTCCCACCCATGGGCTAGCCCTTCGCATCACTCCCTAGTCTCTAAACAATTCTGCTTTTCTTGACCTCTGACCTTAACATATTTCCAGATACCACGTTTCTAGGTATACACATCCTTGACTGGGTGGTTGAAGATGGTGCTTTCTAGATAACCCTTCCCTCGAGGCGTGCCTGCTCTGTGCCACCACCACTTGCTCTGGGCTGTCCTGGCCTTGGACCCAGGTCCAGGAAAGCTTGGGCCATGCAATCCATGCAACCAAGGACCATATCAGAGGGTGGCTCTGAGCTAGCAAAGAAACCGAGTGCAGAGTGAGCAGAGAATTGTGCAAAAGGCTAAGGGTAACAAAAAGGGCTTTCAGAAGTTAGGTTTGGAACAATAAAACCAGGGAGAGGGGCATGGGAGAAACCAAACTGCTGAGCCTCTGTCTGGCTTGCATTTTTTTTTTTTTTTTTTTGGTCAGAGAACTGACTTGTCTGATTGGAAAGGGTAAGATCTGTGGAAAGAAAGAGAACTGTCAGCCTGGAGCAGAAGAGGCCGAGGCAAGAGGCTCTAATACTACCACATGAGGTGAGGCCCGGACGCCCCAAAAGACCAAAGGAGCCTGAGCCTGAGGCCGAGACCATCAACTCGGAGGAATGCAGGCACAAGGCCCTACAGGGAAGACAGAGGAGTATTTCAGTTTTCCAGAAAGGAACCAGAGAGATGAAATTAACCTGTAAAATGATGCAATTGACCTGATCTCAGGAAGTATCTTAAAAGGATTATTAGGGCGATGACTTTTGCATAGGTGGTGGAGGAAACAGCAACTTTTCCTATATTAGCAGGGTGTTGCCTAAAGCAAGTCATACCAGATTAATTTCCTTCCTGGGGTAATTTGTTGGGAGATTAAAGGAAGGTTGAAAAGGTGCATAAGCAGATGTCAGTCTCTGGTGATAGAACTCGGGTGAGAGGCAGCCCAGGAGGCGTAGATGAAGCCTGATGTAGGATGTGTCTTGACTGACCCATGTCTTGGCCCACTCTGGCCAATTTTTAAAAAATCGCTTAGATAGTTGTATTGACCTACAGATCACACTGGTGGATGACATGAATCATAGAAGAAAGATATGTCAAAATGACAGAAATGAGATCCAAAAAAGATCTAGGCGTTTGGAAAAAGTAGACCCAATCTATTTGGATAAGACTGTAGTGAGAGGCAAAGACGAGCACTGGAGTCCAAAAGCAAAGTCGAAGTATGGGGTTCGGGGTGTAGCTGCATGTGAAAACGATTGCAGGATTTGGGTACGGGCAGCTCAGAATGAGTGTGCTCTGGTTGTCAAAGACGTGAATGGGATTTTCGGAGCATTAGCTGAAGTTTAATATTCAGACGAAGGGAAGTGGTCAGTCTTGGCCGCCGATCACGAATCTGGTGAACTGTTTGTAGCTCTTGACAACCAGAAATGGAAGGTGCATTCCACCCCCCCCCACCAACCCCGCAGAGCCGTGAGCTTCTGCGGAGGGTGTGCCTCCCTAAAGCAGATCTTTTGGTTTATTCATGAAAGAATATCCCCAAGGTGTGCTGTATTAGTGAAGACGAACTTCTCATGTCTGTATGTTAACCCTGGAGGAGAATATAAAATATGTACCACCCTTAATCCCATCTCCTCCTAGTGAAGCCGACTTTAACAGGTGAGGTCAATAAATACATTGTGAGATGTGGGAGAGTGACTCTCATTTATTTTGCAAGATGATGAAACCAAAATACATTTTTCCTGGGTACACATCTAGAAGTATTAGAGTTATCCATTTTTAAAGCTCCATCCCTTTTAAAATTAGCTAAGTCTTGGAATGCTTGGGTGGCTCTTTCAATTAGGCATCTGCCTTTGGCTCAGGTCATGATCCCAGGGTCCTGGGATCAAGTCCTGCATCAGGCTCCCTGCCCTGCTCTTCCTCTGCCTGCTGCTCCCCCTGCTTCTGAACTCTTTCTCTTTCTCTCTGACAAATAAAATCTTAAAAAAAAAAAAAAAAAAAGATGAAAAGACTATATATATAATGAGCCCCCGCCTAGAGTAGGAAGTACCTCTTTCCTGGTCTCTGAGATAGCTATATGGTTCCCAGCATCAGTAAAGAACCTGTCCATCTAATCACATACCAGTTGAGATTTTTTCAAGAAACACCATCTCTCTACTCAGTAGGCCAGCCCTGTTTTACGTGTCCATTTTTTCTCATTTTCCTAGAAGGTGATGGAAATGGCCCTGTAGTAAACTCTCTTTCCTCTTGGCGCACTCCCTGATGAACTTCAAACGTGGCATTTCAGACATCTCCAGATTTTCAGCAGGAGCAGCCAGTCCTCAATGTCACTTAGAAAACATCTGGTCTTGGGGCACCTGGGTGGCTCAGTGGGTTAAGCCGCTGCCTTCAGCTCGGGTCATGATCTCAGGGTCCTGGGATCGAGTCCCGCATCGGGCTCTCTGCTCGGCAGGGAGCCTGCTTCCTTCTCTCTCTCTCTCTGCCTGCCTCTCAGTGTACTTGTAATTTCTCTCTGTCAAATAAATAAATAAAATCTTAAAAAAAAAAAAAAAAAGAAAGAAAAAAGAAAACATCTGGTCTCAGTAGGGCTGGGGAGCCGGGCACAGCCCTGACAGCAGCAATGCCCCACAGCCAAAGGGGTTCTGTCTGAGGCCACCACAGTTCAGGCACAGGCTTGTGGCTAAATTAGCTCCTTAATGTGGGGGCCCATCCGTCAAAAACATTTCTCTTGTTCCCTCTCTCCCTTCAGTGTTTTTCTTCCCTTGGTGAATCCAGGGAGTGGCAAAGAGAAGGGTTGAGGTCTAGATCTTTTTGCACAGTGGAGAGAAACGCGCGCGTGCGCATACACACACGTTCATTCACTCATTCAGACCAACACTTATCATGCAACTGTGCCCTGAGGATACAAAGGTGAATAAAATACAGTCCCTTTTCTTAGTGAGCTCACAGTTCCATAAGGGAGATGGACAAGAGTATATGTATTGAACTATAATTATTTGTCGTAAAGTTTTATAATAAAAAAGGAGTGCTGGGGAGCTGTTATTCTGTGAGTTGTAGAGGCCAGGGGAAGGAGTGGTCAGAGAAGGTGGGAAGATGGTGGGGATTCAAGGCCTCTTGGTTCAGGGAATTCCAAACAATTTGGATTTACAGAGTGTGAGGAGCAGGGTGAGGAGCTGAAGCTGGTGAGATGGGCAAGGCTTAGCAACATGGATATCATCTAATAATAATAAAATGAGGATGCTAGACTGTCCATATTAATTTTACCTGAAAGAACATGATCCAGTGAGAAATACTGTCCAGTGGACACAGACTCCTAGTAGATTTAAAGCCTTTTGCTAGCTCTTTCTTCCTGCCATCCTTCCTTCCCCACATTCTCCCAACCAGGATCCTGAGATGTTGATGGCTATTTATGGTGGAGAATGGAGGGTGAAGGCTCTAGGTTCCAAGGCCATATCCACATATGAATGGGCTACAGCCACCAAATTGCCAATGGAGGGCGACCTTTGTCTCGGTTGTTGGGTTCACCTTCCCTGATTGTGGGACATGCCCTGGTCATGAGTTGGTTAAGAATGGTAAACCAGTACAACTCGGGGGTTCAGCGATTATTTCTCCTTGGCCCCACCACTTGGGGGAAACAGAAAAACTTGGCCTATGCGTCCCACATATCTCTTTGTCTTGCATTTCAGTTAGGTGTTCTAAGAATGAGTTCATTGTGGTGAATGGGCACCCACAAGCAAGAACTCTGCCCTTGGCATAGAAGCCTTCTTAGCCACGATGCTCAGTAAGTCTTAGGTAGAAGATTTTTGATGGTGCTTCCTATCTAGGAACTTTGCTGTACTTCCTTGTAAGGTCTGTAGGGATTCTTTTTGTCCTAATGTGACAGTAAGCATTTGTGAAAAATGACAGTTTTGTTCTTCTTTTTTCTGGTTCTTATACCTTTTATTTCTCATTTATCTGTATGGGCTAGAACCTCAAGACAGTAGTGTATAGAAGTAAGAATGGACATCCTTGTCTTGTTTCTGATTGATGGTTTTATTTTAGTAATGATTGTAATTCTTTGCCATTAAAAATAATGCTTGCTGAGGGCATGAAAGCCCTCATGGAAGTGCTGTATTTTGTTTGTGAGGAGTTTGTTTTTCCCTGCTGAGCTCCCAAGGATGATTTTTTTAAAGTACTTTTTTCTCCCATTAATTAGATGCCTCAAATGATTTTTCTCCCTTAACTTGTTAATGTGGTAAATTGTATCTGTAGGTTTTCACCATTAAACTGACCATGTATTCCTGGAGTCAACCTAGTGTGATTATGGTGTATATTAATATGTTGTTAGAATTGGTTTCTTAATATTTTATTGAAGGTTTTTTTTTTTTTAAATGTCTATTCATGTGCGAGATTATGCTGTATTTCCTTTTACTGACCTTCTCTGCTTTGGGGACCAAAGTTAAAATATCCTCTTTTTCCAGTCTCTTGAAGCTTTTGTATCATTTTCAAGTAACAAATAATTCCAACATTTGGCAGAATTTGCTAGATAGTAAAACTATTGGGGCCTGTGGGACGATGTTGAATTACTGATTCAGTTTTTTAAATGGGTTCGAGGGCTCTTCAGATTTTTGTTTCTTTTTGAGTCTATTTAGTATCTTTCTAGGAATTTGTTCATTTATGCTAAGTTTTAAAATTTATTAGCCTAAAAGTGTTCAGAGGATTCTCTTCCTGTGCTCTCTTGTACCTATGGCTATGCCCTCCTGTCATTCCTAGATTGTTTTGTGCTTTCTCTCTTTTCCCCCAGGTGACATCTGTCAGAGGTTCATTTTATAAGTCTTTCCAAAGAACAAGGCTTTATTTGTTGCTCCCCTGTTGTATCATTTGTTTTATATTTAGTTTTTGTTATGGTTATACACTTCCTTCAAAATACCACTCTTATTGTATCCTAAATATGCTATATTCTACCTTCTGAAAATCTGCTTTGTGAGTTTAATCTAGGTAACAGTTACTGTGTTTAGTGATTTATAGTATTTGGGCTTATCACTGCCTCTTATTCTGTATGTCTGTACTAACTATACATTTTTTCAAACCTATGGGTTTTAAAAAATTGCCTTATCTTGTACTGTCTTTTTAAAATACCCTACTCCTCATTGAGTGGTTACTTTTAAAATACAATTGCTTTATAAAACATAAAGTGAAACAGTACCTTTACTTCTTTTTGAACAATATAGGACCTGAGGATGCTAGCTCTGGCTGTGGCCTTCCACTTGGCTTATATACCATTGTTGCCTTATATTTTAGTTTGTCTCTTTACTATTTTTTAAAAATTTTATTTATTTATTTTGGAGAGAGAGTTAGTGTTTGGGGAGAGAGGGAGATTTCTGAAGCAGACTTCCCACTGAGCGCAGAGCCTGAAATGAGGCTCAGTCTGCTGACCCTGAGAGCCTGACGTGAGCCAAAATCCAAGAATCAAGACACTTAACTGACTGAGTTGCCCAGCCATTCCATTCCTTTGTCTTTTCAAAAAAAAAATGTGGTAAAGTACACAAATATAAAATTTACCAGCTTAGCCATTTTTAAGTGTACAGTTAATGAACCAGAGTTAATTAGACACTTTGTGTAAATCGTCCAGGGGTGCCTGGGGGACTCAGTCGGTTAAGCATCCGACTCTTGATTTCAGCCCTGGTCAGGATCTCAGGGTTGTGAGATCAAGCCCTGCATCTGGCTCGGCACTCATGGAATCTGCTTGCCCCCCCACCACTCCTCTTCCTACTTGTGTGTGCACACTCACTCTCTCGCTCTCTCTCTAAAATAAATAAATAGAATCTAAATAAATACAATTGTATGCTATTTGTCCTTTGGTGACTGGTTTACTTCATTTAGCACAAAGTCCTCAAGGTTTATCCATGTGGTAGCCTGTGTCAGCATTTCCTTCCTCTTTGAGGCCGAGAAACATTCCATTGTGTATGTACACATTTTGTTGATCCATTCTTCCATCAGTGGATGCTTCGGTTGCTTCCACATTTTGGCTTTTATGAAGAATGCTGCTAAGAACACGTATGCACAAATATCTCTTTGAAATCCTGCTTTCAGTTCTTTTGGGTATCTGCACAGAAGTGCAATTGCTGGATCAGATGGTAGTTCTATTTTGAATTTTGTGAGGAACCTCCATACTGTGTCTTCTCGCAGCTGTACTGCTTAAGTCCCCAACAACTACGCTTAAGGGTTCCGATTTCTCCGCATCTTTGCCGGCACTTGCTATTTTTTTTTTTTTTTTTAAACTCCACAGATGACACATCCGTCTTGTTCTATAGCATCCGTGCTGGTTCGGAGTCATCTACACGGTAACCAGTTACTGTGTGCCTCATTCGCTCTGAGATCTTCAGCTGTTCTTCTGGCATCCTCTTCATTCTTCCCAAATGGTGTTCTCTGTCTTTATTTATCTAAAACTGTCTTTATTCACCCTTGTTCTTGGTAGTTTCACTGGGAAGGAAGTTTTGCGCTCCTCACGTTCACTTCTGGCTGATGAAGAACCCCATGGCCAACGTAATCCATGGAGGGCAGCCTTCCTTGGCTCTTGGGCTGCTTTAATCATCTTCTCTCTAGTTTTGATGGTTTATAGTTCCCTTGCGGTGTGTCTAGGTGAGAGTGTATTTTTCTTGAAATACTTCAGAGGATACATTGGGATGCCTGAATCTGAGAATGGGTATCTTTCATTGATTTTGAAGCTTTCCCATCATTATTTCTTTGACGATTGCTTTTTCTCTCTCGAGTCTTCTTCTGGAGTTCTGGTTAAATGTAATTAGGCCTTCTCATTCTACCTTCCACATCACTTTTATATTTCCTATCACCTTTTCTCTCTGTGCTGTGTTCTGTATAGTGTCTTTGTGTATTTGTTTATAGTTTCTTCATAGATTTGTCATATTTTCTTAGGTCATGTTTAATCTATTCCGTAGCGGTTTCTATATTCAGTTTTTATTTTTATAACCATCTGTTTATTCTGAGATCACTTTTTGATTCCGTCTTTTTTTTTTTTAATCCTACATTGTTATTTTATCACTTATATTTGATATTCCAGTACCTGAAGTCTTTGAGGATCTCAGTCTATTGTTCTTTCTGCTGATTTCAGTGATTGGGGCTTGCTTCCTTGTGTATGTGGTTATTTCTGAAAGGAAATTTATGTTTGACCCCATTTGTGGATATTCTGAGTGGCATTCTGTTGATAAAGTTTTCCCCCCACAAAGTATTTACACTGTTTCCTTACTGATGGCACCACCAACCCAGACACTTTAATTTCTTAGCTTTGGATTCTCTGTCAAAGCAGGTAGTATAAATTTGAATCCCAACCAACATGAAGGCCGATCTGCGGTTACAAGTTCTTGGAGGAGACTCTTATTACTGTCATTTTTTCCATCAGGATTTGTGGTGGAGACAGTAGGTTTCCTTCTTGGTTCCCCTTGCTGGAGAGCATGCTACCTTCTTAATTTTTATGTACTTACTTGTTTTTGCATATTATTTTTGTAGGGCGATATAGTCCCTTTCTCATTGCTTTACGGTTAGCTGCTGACTTCTGTGGGTTTAGGGCTTACCCTTCCTGCTCTGCTTCTTACCTTCTTGTTCATGTTTTGTGTTCTTGATTTGTTCTCTGTTTCTCTATAGGTTTTGTATATGTCTATGCTCCTTGAGGACTTATCTTTCTTGTGACTTCCACAATGCATTTGAAAATATACTTGTAACTTATCATTTAGTTTTCAGGGTATCTGGTCTACCATATTAAGTGAATCAAAGTCCCAGAGTAGAAATTTCTAATTTTCTGAGGCCTTATTTGGACTATATACAAAGGTATTTTTTTGTGGTTCAAATTTTCTTTCTTTCTTTTTTTTTAAGATTTTATTTATTTATTTGACAGAGAGATCACAAGTAGGCAGAGAGGCAGGCAGAGAGAGAGGGGGAAGCAGGCTCCCCGCTGAGCAGAGAGCCCCATGGGGGGCTTGATCCCAGGACCCCAAGACCATGACCTGAGCCGAAGGCAGAGGCTTAGCCCACTGAGCCACCCAGGCGCCCCAGTGGACTTAAATTATCATTTGTCCATGCTTGCCCTTATTTATTTATTAGTTGGCTGCCATGTGACCAATACAGTTCCTAGGGCTTAGTATACATTGGTGAGCAAGACAGAAGTAGCCCTTACCCTCATGGAGGGTACAGTCCCATGGAAAAGCCATAAACAAGCACTGGGTGCTCACAGTGGGGGTGGGGCTGGTGGAGAAGATCAAAGGATTATTATGTAGGACAGGTATTCTCAGGCAGTATCTATGCAGCTATCTTGTTTTGTTGTTCTGTGTTTCCTTCCTGAGTTAACTATTTTTGTCAGTATGAAGGGATCCCTTAAATATTTGATTCATCATACTTTATGGGAAAGAAAGATTTATATGTTCGTTATTTGAAAGATGTGAGTGACCCTTCTGAAAGTAACTTACTTAGCAGTTGAAAAGGAAGCGACCTTATCTGAGACATTCAGTAGCTGAATGCCAGCAATCCTACGTGTACTGCTAACCGTGGAAAAAGGGTGGTAATGGGGCAAAGTCTTAGAGATAATTCAGATCCGGATATAGTCTTGAAAGTTCATATAGTACAATGCTTGAAGCAAAGGTTTTTGCCAGTTCATTCTTGATGACTGTATTGAGATGTGCTAGGCACCATCTACTTAGTTCCCTTAGAAAGAATTCAGCAAGTGCCCTTACCTCTCTCTTCTCTTTCCCCCACTGAAGCCAGTCATTTACCACCATCTGTCTTTTCTCACAGATTTAGAGAAGTCTCCTAAATCTGTACCATCCCTGCTCCCTCTGTCATCCAGACCTCTCCAGCATTGTCTCCTTTGGTCTTCCTGACTCCATGTTGGCCTCCGTGAATCTGTTTTCCACACCAGCGCAGGGGGGGTTTCTGACACACAAATCCCTGGTTCTGCTGCTGCTTAAGATTTTTCAACAAATCCCACTGCTTTCCTAAGTCTAGACATGTTTACATGGCATCCAAGCCCCGTGTGCTCTGGCTCTGCCTCTTCATCCTGATCTCCCAAACCCCCACCACTCCTGAGCCTCCGCGCAACCCTGTGCTTCCATTACTTGTTCTTTTATTCATGAATTCAGCAAATGGTTACTGAGCAACTGCTGTGTGCAGAGCCCAGGGGATACCAAAGTGAATAAAGCAGAGAAAGCCTCAGTCTTGCAGGATTATATTCCGGAAAAAAAGACTGTGAGCAAATACACATTTCCTATAATACCAGATAATATGGGAAAAATATAAAGCCAGATAAGGTGATAGAAGTTGGTAGTGGGACTTCTTTAGATGGGCCTACCCATCTAAATATTAGGTGGGCCTTACTTATATTTCCTTTTAAGGAAAGCTTCTCTGAGGAGGTGTTATTTGAGCAGAGACATGACTGTTGTGAGGGAGAGAGCCTTTGAGAATTGCAGGGAGAACATTCTAGGCAAAGGAACTGAGTAAATGGTGAGCCACAGAGGCAGCAACCAGCTGTCAGTAGGACTTGGAATGAATGAGTAGAATAGCCAGTGAGTGTATTAGTATGCTTTTGCTGAGTAACAAATTACCACAGACTTGGTGCTTTAACACCTGTTTATTACCTCACAGTTTCTGTAGGACAGAAGTCCCACAAGAGCTCAGCTGGCTCTTGGTTACGGGTTTCAAACTCCAGATATTAGCAGCTGTGTTCTCATCTGAGCCCCTGGGGAAGAAGCTGCTTCCACAGCCTTTCAGGTGGTTGGCAGAACTCAATTCCTTGTGGTTATAGGACTGAGGTCTGTTTCCTGGGTATCTGCCTAGGGCAGCTCCCACATAGAGGCCGCCCAAAGTTCCATGGCATGGACTTTGTCACAGGCCGTGTTGTAACGTCATGCTGGCAACACGGTCCTTCCTGTCCAGGCCCCCTACTTTGCATGGCAGGTCCACTTGGATAGTTGCCAGATCTTGATGTCAGCTGACTGGAGGCTTACACCTGCAAAATCCCTTCAGATCAATGCTGATGTTAGTGTTTGGTTGACTCTCCAGGAGATGGGGCTCTTGTTGGGGGACATCTTTAAAATTCTGCCCTCCCCAATGAGGTTGGAGAGCTGGCAGGGACCATGCCAACCAGCGCCTCACATGCTCTGGTGAGGACTCTAGGGTTTTGTTCTGATCAGATGGGAGTTATCAGAGGATTTTAATTTAGGGAAGGATCATGCTGGCTGCTGTGGTTTCCCAAGTGCACCACAGTGTCCCATGTCCCTGTGTGTTTGCACATGCTTCTCCCATTGCCTGGACATTTCTCACCTAGCTCAGTTAAGAGCTAAGCTAGCTCACAACTTCTTCACCTGGTGAGTCCCTACCTAATCCTCAAACCTTAGTTCAAAGGTGGCCTGAAAAGCCTCTCTATGGTGTTTCCTTCCTACCGACACCAACTTGAGTTGTGCCGGGTCTGTTGATCTGTCTTCCCCACTTGCCTGCAGCTTCTCTGGGAGCAGAGCCTTTGTCCCTGATTCCTCTGTTTCCATTGTCTGGTCTACAGGATAGCATGTTGCAGATGCTTGATGATGTTTGTGGGATGAATGCAAGAACTGTGGAGATACTGGGAGTGAATTAGACTCGCCACTACTCTTGAGTCTCTCACCTTGTTAAGGAGAGACCATAGATGAGTAAATACACACTAGAATGAATCAGAATGCAAATACCATGCCATGTGCACCAAGGAGAGCTGCCTGCTCTGTGGATTACTGGTGTGCATGGAGTTTAAGGGGAACCTCTATTCTACTCAGTCTGGAACAGTTGGATCTGTTGGATCTATTGCATGAGAGAATCCTCTTATTACAAACGATTCCTCTTTGTTATCTCCAGAAGGACATTTGTTTGGCAACACTGTTAGCCACTAATTTATTCTATAATATTTAAAAAAGTCAAAACATTTATTCATTTAAAACATTCTAAAATTTAAGACAGACATAGGGTTCTTCATTTCCTCATCTGTATTCCGCTCACTCAGAAAAGATCTGTTAGTGAAATCTGGCTTATATATTCAAGACAGAGAACCTCTTAACTCAACATAGCAAACGTGTAGATCAAGTGTCCTTTTCAGAAGGAGGAACTATTAACCTGGTTACTAATGAGAAACAAACCAAAATAGTAAATACATCATTTCTGTGACTCCCAACTGTACATCCCTCGGTATGAACCTAAGAAAGCAGGACCCTAGAGAGACTGTTTTAACCCAAGTAAACACAGCTATGTTATTTAAAATGTAATAAACATAAGAACAAGATCGCAGGAGGGTCCAGTTTCATTCTGCTGCTTTCCTGCGGTCTGCGGGCCCTGCGCGGCAGGGCAGCATGCCTGACCGAGGGGCCGTGGGCGCCTGCCAGCCTCGCCAGTTGTAAAGGGAGATGCGTAAAACATCATAGATTCTCAAGGGTGGGGATTCATAATTTGCATAAGCAAAAAAAATTTTTGAATCTTTTCATTTATATTGCCAAGTTCCTCTGTTTGTTTTCTAGTGATCTCTGTTGGAGAATATAAATCTGTGGCTTAAGGAGTGTTTGCTGCAGAGACTTGTATGAATAATTGGATATTCTATTTCAAATTAGAGGCTGGGGCTGCAGGGCCAACTGCTATGTTTTCTAGCTCATATCTCCTTTTGGCTAGCTGGGATGAGGTGGAGGCCGAGAGGGGAGACATAGCCCTTCTGCACTGAAACATAATTTTTTTAAATTGAAAAAAAAAATAGAAATAGAAGCTAGCTATTAAAAATAAACATAATTTAGTTCAGGGCAATGATTTTTTAAGTTTTTGGATTCGTAACACACTCTTGGTTTTACGATACTCTCTCCTGTATTCCTTCCTTGCCTGTCTAAAAAGGATGAGGAGAACATGAGGATCCTCTAGGGCACCCCCGGGAGTCCTGAGTTAGAATTGTAAGACGTTTGGATTCCCCTCTGCTCTTGTAGCAGAATGAACAAGGTTTCCTTTGCAGAGTTCATTTTGGGTTCAGGGTCAAAGAGGACTTCAGTCTTTTCCCTCATCAGAGCCTCCCTGTTTCCTTCTCTTCTGCCCAAAGAAGTATGTGGTAGAGGATCAAAGAGGAACACAGGAGGGGAACCTGAGTGGCTCAGTTGGTTAGGTATCTGACTCATGATCTCTGGGTTGTGAATTCAATCCTATGTTGGGCTCCACGCTGGGTGCAGAGCCTACTTTTAAAAAAAAAAAAAAAGGGCGCCTGGGTGGTTCAGTGGGTTGAGCCGCTGCCTTCGGCTCGGGTCATGATCTCAGGGTCCTGGGATCGAGTCCCGCATTGGGCTCTCTGCTCGGCGGGGAGCCTGCTTCCTCTCTCTCTCTCTCTCTCTCTCTGCCTGCCTCTCTGCCTACTTGTGATCTCTCTCTGTCAAATAAATAAATAAAATCTTAAAAAAAAAAAAAGCATACAGGAAGTTTCTCTAAGGTGGGGGTGGGGCATTTTGGAGAACACCCCAGGCTCTTTGGTGCTGGGCTCTGTGGATGAGAGAGCAAATGCTGCCCTGCTTCCAGGAGATCTTGTCTCTGAGTGGGGACCCTGCTAATCAGTGCTGCCTTAGGAACCACCAGGTACAGCTCCAGGCCTAGTCTGTCTGTGTTGGTTACCTTACCTCTTCCCAAGAGAACTTGAAGGCCCTGTTCTGAGAGAACTAGCTCAGAGAGTTTCCAGGTACATCTGTAGAAAAAGGAAGAAAGGAACGTTTCAGCTTTCAGAGGTGAAAGGAAAAGTATTTTAGAGTGAAATCTGGTAAGAAGAGCAGATCCTGGACAAAATTCTTAAAAAAAAAAAAAATACACTAAAAGAATGACATTTGAGCACCGAAAAAAGGAGAATTAAAATGACAACAGTGACTATATGATAGTCTTGGTATTTGGCAAATATTTTCCAAAAAATGAATGGAATGAAGCTCAAGGAATAGCTAAATAATAGCTATTAAAATATTAATACATATTTTTAAAATTTCTATTTAATTTCTAATACTAGTAATCAGTAGGTATAACCCACGTGAACAAAAGCTCCTTGGGGTCCTTAGCATTTAGAGTGTACAGAGATCCTGAGACCAAAAAACATTTGGGAACCACTGATTTCAGCCCCCCACCATTCCTATCCTGTTTACCCATGCATTAAGACATGGGTGTATGAATGTATATAATGCACATTTTTAAATGTACATAAACAGAGAAATTTGAAGATGAGAACAGCATTTCGGTGGTTAAAGCATCTTCCTGCCTATGCAGGGCCAGACCTCTGGGCCAGATGATTAGCCTAAGACTGATAGCTATAAGCCTGAAATGTTAATTCAGGAGAAAACCAGGGGTTTAAGAGCTTAAAAGGGAGCACAGCCGAAGTGCCCACGAAGTTTTTTGTCACCGATTAGGTGGTTCCGCGGATGCAAAGCCTGATGACATTGACACAGTGTTCAGGACATGTGGCCCAGGTGGTGACCGGGCACAGCCCAGACTCCAGTGCTTTGGGAAAAGATGCCTAATAAATGAACTTGAAGGCAGAGAATTTTCAGGCTTCAAAGCCTGGTTTATATCCCTCTTTAATGGGAATGCACTCAGGGACCGTGGGCTTATGCTGGTCTCAGAGCCTTTGGCCCTCTGAGGAACCACGCTTCAGAGCCACATCCACTGCCATGGAGAGGAGCATCTTGGATGCCAGCCTGCCTCCACACAGGTGCCCCCATGTGCAGCCCTGAAGGGACAGTCATACCAAGCCAAGCATGGCTTTGGGGGTTGCATCCATTTCCACAAGATGGCGGTATCCCTGGGCCAGGGGGTTGGGACTCCTTGTGCTCAGGCAATGACCAGAATCCTCCCTTATCCCGGGAAGAAAGGTTGCCATCTTGCGGGGTCTGTCCACCACCAGGGTTTAGGGGTGGAGCCCACCCTTGCAGAGGAAGCTGCTTGTTGGGGGTGTTTGTGAGGCACCTGTTCTTTCTGTGGCTACACTAAGACCCTCTCCATGGAGAAGACTACCCTCACAGGCTTCTGAGCCAGTCTGCCCTCTCAGAAAGGATGGCGTCTTTGCAGGGATGTGTTGCGTTCTTGAAGTTTAAGTTTCTGAAGGCAGCTAGCTGTCTTTTCATATGCTCTGTTGAGAGACGACCTCACTATAACTCTGCAGGCACTCCCAATGGGCCGCGCTCACGTCTCCTGCTCCTCTCCTTTGCCCTAGTCGGTTCTTGTCATTTCTGGAAGAAGTCAGCCTTCTCAGGGCCACCTGCTGCTGTTGACTTGTAATTGTCTGAGTAATCCTGACGTCGTATTATGACAGACCCGAGCAGATGTTAGATGGAGAGGGAACCGTACTGGGGCACCAAACAGAATGAGGACGACCTGCTCCACTTGACACCAGGGGTGGGGGGTAATCGAGGTAGCAATGAAAAGAAAAAGAGAGTGGGCACCTGGGTGGCTCAGTGGGTTAAGCCTCTGCCTTCGGCTCAGGTCATGATCTCAGGGTCCTGGGATCGAGTCCCGAATCAGGCTCTCTGCTCGGCAGGGAGCCTGCTTCCTCCTCTCTCTCTGCCTGCCTCTCTCCCTACTTGTGATCTCTGTCAAATAAATAAATAAATAATCTTAAAAAAAATAAATAAAAGAGAGGAAGACGTGGTCTAGAAGCAGAGCTGGGTCTATAGACTCCATCTTCTGCCCCTGCAACTGGGTGACCTTAGGAAGCCACTGGGCCTGCATGAGCCTCTGTCCAGAGGACCCCTCATTTGGGCTTCCACTTCTGCTTCCCACCCACTTCTGTCATCCTTGCTGTTCTGTGCTTCAGATATTTAGGCTAATTTTTGTGCTCAAGTGAATGTAGAATTAGCATCTGAACTAGTCTAACATTTGGAGCCTGACTGTGATGAGAAAGCCCGTGGAGCTTCTAGGTGGATTAGGGCGGTGTCCTACCCCCTAGCCCTACCCCCAGCACACACTGTAAAAGGGATCTGTGTCTGTTCTAACTTCCTCATCTGTCTGCTCTGAGTACTGCCCGGGAGGTGGGCCCGTCTTAATAATTTGAACGAACAGGGTGACAGGGTGAACATGCTGTTGGATACATTTTACTCAGCACAAGAATGCATTGTTCCCAATTGTTCTCACACTGTGTTTTCTCTTTCCAGGGATCAGCATCTTCTGGACCCAGCTCTGGAATATGTGAAGGTAGGAAACCAGGATTTAACGTGGAACTAGGAGCCTGTGTAATAGATTTCCCATTTTTACCACAGTGTTGCCAAATAATGCTGCATTCTGGCCTGTGAAGAAAACTGCTCAGATTGGAACAACCAGGGGGTAATTTGACTCTTGGGCCTTCAGTAACTTTTCTAAGGGTCTTACATCATCCTATCATAGGTCTATGTTCCTTTTCCTCTTATCTGAAACCCTCGGGGCTAGATGGGTTTTAGAATTCAGAATTTTTGGAAAGGTAATATGGTACACATCTATAAGACCCTCAGAGGCGTCTAGCTAGGGTCAGCATTCCAGACTCAAAGCCATTATTTCAGCAGTGAGATGTGAGACTATTCACACAAAGTGGGATAAATAGACTACAAATGATTTTATGTAGCTCAGCTCACGCTTTGCCACCAGATGACGTCAGGTTTGTTTTGCTGCCAAATGACTTAAAATCTTTCCGTTTTCAGAGTGTTTTGACTTTGGGGAGCTGGTAGATAATGAATTGTGAGCCTGCGCTTATCCTCAGTGGAGGACTGCAGGCTCCCTGAGGTTTTCTGAGTCGGCCTTCCTTTCTGGCAGCCACCGTCCTGTGTAGTAGTAGCTCATCTAGGACCAGGAGCTGTGGTCATGTGCTGCTTTCCAGGGGGGCTGACATTCATTGCTTCTAAACCGTCAATACTCTGAATCAATGATTTCCTTCTGAGCAGAAAGAAAAGATGCCTTTTACCAGCCCCCCCAACCCCCCATATTTTGGCGTGTGTATGTTTGCTTTCTTTTATTTTTGAGAACTGAAACCTGGTACTTACTACAGAAAAGAGAACTCTGATTTGTCACACTTAGCTTCTTGCATTATGACAACATACATCCTTAATTTTTAGGAGAAATCATGGCATGTGCTAAGTTTGAAGGGGCTTGTGTCCTAGGAGCCACATTCCATCCTCTTTATTTCAAGGGCCGTGTCACAGTTTGGGAGTATTTAGGCCTGTTACTTTTTTGTGTACCTCTTGGCGTGTCTTCTCTCTTTAGACCAGAGGATGGATGATAAAGGAGAAAGCTACAGTAGAATCACTTAGTCACTTGAAGTAGTCGTAATAAAGCTCGTTGGAATGGAAGTGGGTACTCCTTTCTCCTCTCTCATACCCAGTCTGTCTGAACTGTAGTATCACTGCAGCAAATGTAAAATCCTAAGCCTGTATGGCTGTCATGTCAGAATCACAAGAGAGCTTTAGAAAGGATGTCTGTGTGCCTCCTGCATGCAACAACCTGTGTTTTTCTGCAGGTTGTACACTGCAAAGCATCAGTTGGCGGGGGGGGGGGAGGGGCGGTGGTGGCAGTGGTGGTGGCTGCTATTCACAGAGACTATGCTTTGGGTTGAGCATGGCATAAGAACTGTGCCCTAGAATTAGGCAGTGTGTAAATCACAGCAGCCCGTTAAAAGCACCCATGCCATCTTTCTGAAAGTGGCTGTCTCCCGCTGCAGGCTCCCGTACTCCAGGAACCTGGTTTTTCTTTCACAGTATCCAAGCCTTTAAGATAATCCGGTGATGAATTCTAAAGCTAAACGTAGATTCTGGAATGATCTGTTTTAGTATTCTTTAAGCTATTCTGTCTCATTCATGAATGTCGTTCATACTAAGTTGAGTTGCATTGAGGGGGAAAATATACTGGGACTCTCGGTGGCATCTGTCTTGCTAGGCAGGCCTTGTCTTCCCCAGCAGTGAGATGTGATGGGACCGCCCTCGGTGGCTTGAAGGCACTTCTTTCCATGGACCTTCTGAGGTGTTCTGAAGGTCACTCTTTGCTCCCAGCCTTGTTTGAATCTAGTCAGGGCTTTATAAAGGAAGTCTCTGTGCTCCTCCTAGATGCACCACATAAATATCTATTTTATTTTATTCTCCCTTTGCCCCTGGTTTGGAGGGATGGTTTGGGGATTTATTGGGCAGATGTGGGGTATTTTCATTTGCTTCTATGGGCGCTGAAGTTCGGAAAGCATGTTCATGGAGGCCTTCGACCTCAAGGTCTAAATGGACCCATGTGTCCTGCTTCTTGGGCCAGTGAAGGCTCCTCCTGGCATTCCTCAGACTTGGCTGCCCTCTCAAGCCTGGCTGATGAGTCCGTGTCTCGAAGGCCTTGTAAATCAGTGCCAGGTGGTACCTCGTGATTTGGAGAGTGACTGAAAATAATCAAGGGATGTGAGACAGTTGTAGGTAAACTGGAATGCAGTTTGGTGCCCCCTGACTTTGAGCTGTTACTTTCGTACGAGCTTCTGGTGCACTTAAAGCCTCTGGGACGTGTAGAAAAGTAAAGATTCTTTGTAAAATTCATTATATTAGGTTGGGTCCCCTTCTGGTAGAGTTGGATTTATCAACCTGAAAAAAAACCGAAAAATCAAAGGAGCACATTTTTAGGGACCTCTTAAATGGGGGTGGTCTGATATCTGATGGAGAGTCTTCACAGCAGTGGAGGCAGCCAGATGTGGCCCGACAGACAGTAGCTTTCATCCTGTGGAGAAACCCAGTGCCAGGTCTCTGTTTTCAGATGCCTTCTCCTTCCCATGGAAGACTTTCTAACCATCCTCACCTGGTTTTCCCAGTGCCCAGGATGGAGAGAGAGAGAGAGAGATGATGCATCAGTGGATCCATCTATTTATCTGTCTATCTGGGAATGGCTCTGCTTCCGTGCGCCTGGGGGAACTGAGGCACTGGGAGCGGGGGTGGAGGGTGGGGCTGCAGTATTGGGACCGAGAGAGCTAGGTAGAGAATGAATCCAAAATTCACTTCGGTCCAGTTTGTACTCTGTGTTCTCCTAACACTCTGTGCAGTCTGTATCGTGGCACATTAATCCGGAGTAAAAGGGGACCGGTCTGCTGTTGCTAGGCTACCAGCAGCTCCTCTGTGCTGGAGATGGAGGGAAATGTGTACGGGCAAAGAGAAGCCCCAGGCTGATGGAGGTTCTTTTTCTTCCTGCTGCCTCCCAACAGCACCTAGACCCTACCCGCTGAATTCCATGTTTGGATGTGATCAGAAAGTTAGAGCAGCTCCAAACCAGCCAGAGGATTTTGGAAGCTCATTTGCTGCTATGTCTGTCTCTGTAATTCTGTTAAATAGAGGAGTTTTTTTTTTTTTCTTTTTCTAGTTTTGCCTTATTTTTTGAGCCCTTGCTTCTCCCTACATTTTTTTTTTTTTTTAAGATTTTATTTATTTGACAGAGAGAGAGAGCCAGAGAGGGAACACAAGCAGGGAGAAAGGGTGAGGGAGAAGCAGGTTTTTCACCAAGCATGGAGCCCGGATGTGGATGCGGGGCTCTTCCCAGAACCCTGGGATCATGACCTGAGCCATTGAGGTGCCCCTCCCTACTTTTAAAATTCCCCCACAGTAGTTCAAAACATGATCATCTTGAAAGTCTGATTTTAACTGGTTTGTGTAATCATGAGGTCTTTTGCTGTAATGAAATACAATCCACTCTCTTTTTCACTGCAAAAGAAACCACTTCTTCCAGGTTGGAAAGCAGAAACATTTACCGCACCTCCGCCTTCCTCCTGCTCTTTAGTCATTTGTGACTTTGCTTAGTGGTGTACAGCTCTGGAATTTTCCTCTGCGTACCTAGCATACCTTACCGGGGATAAAAACTTTCTTTTTTTTTTTTTTTTAAACAGAGGAAATAGCTTTTGGAGGAAATAGCTGCAGGCAAAATTGTGAGGAAGGCTTTATCTTCTGGGCTGTTTGACTTGTTCAGTGCCCTGTTCCGTTTTTGCCATGTTCTTACCGCCATTGCAATGTATTTATTCAGTGTCGTTTCTTAGACTTGTGTCAGGTAACTGCTTAGAACATTTGATAAAATAATTGTACTAAAATGTGAACAAATGATAATAGCTCAGGGTGTTAACCTTCCCAGATCAGACTCCCAAGTTATACAACCCTGAAGAACCCTCAGGGAGAGGATCCCGTCCACCCTCTGTGCCTGTGGACTTACTACGTTCTTTCTATAGGCGCCATCTTGTCACAACTAGAACATCAGGGGATGGGTTAATGTCCTTTGAACATTTTTAGGGTCCTCTAGACCTGTGATAGGCTAAAGGGGAAAGTTTTTTTTAGCAAGTGGGAAGGGTTTCTTAATCTATCCATTCTTGATATCAGTCAGTATGAGTGGAAGGGGCATGTTGATTGGAACATGTGTCTCAGACATTAAGACCAAGGATGTGAGAGCTAATAAGTGCGGGTCTATCATAGTACCTCACAGAATTGGGGATGCACCTCAACACTCCTCCATCTGCTCTCAGATCCATTATGCTTTCACTTTTGTAACCCCTTCTTGAACCCACAAAACCTACTTTCGTTTTCACTCTTTATCATTCTTTTCACTCTTTTCCTGGGGCTACTTTTTTAGGCTTCAAGAACTGTCTCCCCATACACTAAATGTTATAAATTCATATTATTTCTTGTCCTTTCCCCCTTTGTACCTGTCTTCCTTATAGACTGAAGATTCTTTCTAGCTTCTTCACATACAAGCCTTACAGTCATTTTAATAAAGCATCTCTTTTCTGGGAATGGTTTAAAGTGTATTTTTTTAGGGAGGTGGTGATTGGGGCAGAGCTGGGTGATTTTTCCTTTAAAAGAAATGTTTATGATAGATTTTTCATTTTTAAAGGCCCTTCAGAAAGATAAATTAGAAAATAAACCCAAGTAGAAAAGAAAATCCGGATGACTGTTTTTCAAATTAGCCAAGATGTAGGCAAGCCCATTTACGTGGCCAGGCTGTCAACAGCGCCCTGCCTGTGGACAAAGGCCTGCTCTCCAGGCGACCGCAGTTAGCAAGTGTCAAGACGGAATGCAGCCTTTTGTCCCTGGTTAGCCTCCTAGTGAACAAATATCCTTTCTTTTATAGGCAGCCTGGGTGGATTCTTGCTAGAACCACTTGTGAGCTTTTATGAAACGATCTGCAGTTTCTGAGCTTCGCAGGCTGGGAGAAGGGACAGGACTGGAGCCATTATCCTGCGTGGGGACCTGCACCTCTGACGGATTCGTCCCCTCCCTCCCCGTGCCTCAGCCCCCGCCACCTCCCCACGCAGTGCGCCGGAGCAGCTCCCGAGCCTGAGTGCTTTGGCAAGCAGTCCTTGAGGGGGTTAACGCACTGAAATGCTCTTTCGGAGAGGGCCTTAGAGATAGGACAGGCTGCCCAAGGCTCAGATCTCCGCAAGGCCTCTTCCTGCAGCCCGGCCGCGGGCTACATTAGGTCACCCAGCGGATTAAAAGAGGAGTAATTATGCGAATTCCAGAGCCAAGAATAAGTGCACGCAGGCGTTGGGGAGCTCCTGGGAGAGGGGCCGGGGAGGCTGCGCCTCCCGCTTTGTGCTCAAGATGGCCGCAGCCATGGTCACGGTTAAATAGCTGCTTTGGACGAACGCCTTTTCTTCCAGCAGAGAAAACAGGCCAGTCTGCTCTGAATTAGCCCGCTGACAAAGCCATGAAAGGGACTTACAAAAACAATGGCACGCTGTACATTCCGTGAGATTTTAGCAAGTTATAGGAACCAAATAACGGCGCGATTGGCTGGCTCTGCAGGTTTTTGCCTGAGTGTGCACATCCGCAGGGCCAGCGCCGTCCTGGGGGAGCCAGAGATCAAACGCCGCCCGCCCGCCCGCCCGCCCGCGGTGACTGTGAAGCAGCCCCGGGAGGGGGGAGGGGACTCCCATTTAGAGCCCCGGGAGAGCGCTCCCATCCAAACTTCTCCCACTCCACCCCGAAAACATTCTCTCTGGATCTTCTTGGGAGGTTTAATGTCACTGCGATTTAAAAACTGCTGAGGCAGGGTGGGGAAACAGAAAACTAGGGACAGAGGACAGCCCTTCGTTCAGTGGAATCCTTTGCTGCAGGGTCTTTCAAAATGCGGTCATTTACACAAAGTGAAATCTTATCATGAAAATGAAAAACGTTCATTTAAAAGTCTGTATGTGAATGTTGATGGTGACATTATTTATAATTGATTAAAAACTGGTTGCAGTTCAGATGTCCTTGAGCTGGTGAATGGAGAAACCATCGTACACCTTAGGATGGCATGATGGTCAGCCTAAAAGATGGACTGTGGGATGCCTATAAAAACTTATTAGTGACAGAAAACAGATGAGTTGTTAAAAAGGGTTAGGGGAGGGCGCCTGGATGGCTCAGTGGGTTAAGCCGCTGCCTTCCGCTCAGGTCATGATCTCAGGGTCCTGGGATCGAGTCCTGCAGCAGGCTCTCTGCTCAGCAGGGAGCCTGCTTCCTCCTCTCTCTCTCTCTCTCTCTGCCTGCCTCTCTGCCTACTTGTGATCTCTCTCTGTCAAAAAAATAAATAAAATCTTTAAAAAAAAAAAAAAAGGAGTAGGGGAGAGGTCGACTGCAAGTGGGAACAAAGGAACTTTTAGGATGATAGAAATACCTTGATTGTGGTTGTTTCCAAGCTCACCTGATGGTACCCAAAAGGGTGACTCTTACTGTATGTAAATTACACCTTAGTGAGCCTGACTTTAAAAAAGCAATCTAAAACCTCATCATATTTTAGCCCTTAGGTGATGCCACCCCCCCCCCCCCCCGCCCTCCCCGTAGGAGAAATGTTTGGTTTTGAGACGGGCCACCTCAGACTGCTGATCACATGGAGAATGCTGAGCTGTGGGTATTCTGCGGCCAGGCTCATTCAGCAGATAGTTTGAAGCCCATACCATGTGTTAGTAATTGCTCGGGGGAGCGAGCTGTAGGAGCCAAGTGTTCCTGGGAGCCTAACCTTAGATAGTGGCAGTGGGCATGGAAAGTCAGAGCAAGGGCTTGAGGCCTTTCAGAGAATTAAGAGCGATTTTATTGGATGAGCTGACAGCTACATGTGGGCTTCACTGGAGAAGGTGAGGGAGAGGAAACCAGGGAAGATTCCAGAGTTCACAGAGTGCCTGGCATCTTGCCATAAGCCAGTGAATATTTTAAGAGAGGACAGGAAACTTCCAGTTGGAGACCTTGTTACCGGAATGACATTACGTTAGTTGATGAGCATTTGGGGATATCATTGAATTGGGAGGATCAGCAAACTACGGCCGGAGGAGACAAAATCTGGGCAACCACCTGTTGTTGTACGGCGCAAGCTAAAAATGGATTTTACAATTCAGATGTCTTTTTTTTTAATTTTTTATTTTTTTATTGGCATATAATGTATTATTAGCCCCAGGGACACAGGTCTGTGAATCGCCAGGTTTACACACTTCACAGCATTCACCATAGCATGTACCTTCCCCAGTGTCCATAACCCAGCCACCCTCTCCACACACCCCTACCCCCCCAACCCTGTTTGTTTTGTGAGATTGTCTCTTATGGTTTGTCTCCCTCCCGATCATATCTAGTTTCATCACATGTTTTTTTTTTAATCAAAAGAAGAATGAGATAACTTTAAAATTCAGATTCCAACCTGCATAAAGCTTTATTGAAACACAGCCACACCCATTCATTTACATATTGTTGCTTTCTCGCCATTAAGGTGGAGTTGAGTAGATGTGACAGAATGGGCAGCAAAGCCTGACATATTTACTGTCTGGCCCTTCACAGAAAAGATTTGCAGACTCCTGCTGTAGACCCTGTGCATTTACACTGTCCCTGTTTCACCTCTGAAGAACGCACAGTAGGCTTTCAGCAAAAACTTTCACGCTGACACTTCCATGATACTACCTTGCGTTATTGACAGGACTTTCCCCTTGCCTGACAACACAGCAGGGAGTCCTCATGCAGGTTGTGAGACCTTTTACAATCCCAAAGATGATGCTGTGGCAGCCCACTGCATGATTTGGATGCATCTCAGCACCTCGTGGGGTGGACCTGTCTGCTGTGAGCAGCGTCTCCCCACTGGGCCTGTCACATCTGACGCCTTCAGTTCTGCAGCCTGAAAGGGAGGTGGGGACAGCACAGGTGCTTGAATCCTGACTGTTCTTGCCTGGGGCTTGTCTGGATAATTTCCTCAGGCCAGATTGCTCTGCCAGTGTAATCCTGTCCCAATGCCTGACCCAAATCAGAAGTCAGTTCTCTCTGGGCCTCCTGAACTTGATGGTTTGGCTCCAGGTTAGACCGTGGAACTGCCCTCTAGAAGTGCTCACAGGAGCCTTGTCTGGCCCATGAGTGGAGAAAGGCTAGATTCCTGCTTGTATTCTATGCTGCAACCTTCATCCTTGACTGGAAGGAGAAAGACTCCTCTGAGATCCCAAGCAGTGGCTGGTGGAGAGGTGGCAAAGAGACTGGGAAACTACCACGCAAACAAGAATTAAAGCTATGGTGTCAGGCTAGATTCCCATTTTATAACTGGACCTTAGAGCCCTTTGCATGTGGCCTGTCTACCTCTAACCTCATCTGCTGCCATTTGCCTTTGTCACTCTACTCCTCCCTGCTGGCTTTTCCCACTGCCCTGGATCTTTGCCTTAGCATGAAAGTTTCTCTTGAAGTCAGATGGTTTAAAGTGGGTGGAATTGTGTTCCCCCAAAAGATATAGCAAAATATTAGCCCCCCTAGTACCTAAATGTGGCCTTATTTGGAAATAAGGTCTTTGCAGATACATCACACTAGGATGAGATCACACTGGATTAGGGTGGGCCCTAAGCCAATGCCTAGTGTTCTTATAAGAAAAGAGAAATTTGTGCAGAGACACTGACACATAGGGAGAATGCCATGTGGCCGCAGAGACTGGGTTGATGCCTGCACAAGCCGACAACATCAAGGGTTCTGGCCGTCATGAGCTACAAGAGGCAAGAAAGAGTGGCCCCCAGACCCTTCAGAGACAATGTAGCCCTTGCCGACACCTTGATTTTTAGACGCCTAGCCTCCAGAACCCAGAGAATACATTTCTGTTTTTAAGCCACCCAATCCATGGTGCTTTGTAAGAGCCGCCCCAGGAAACTAACGCAGATACAGAGATAAGATACTAACTTAGCCATTTTTTGGTTGGGTGACTTTGGGCAAGTTTCCAAAGTTTTCCAGCACTCCCATTTCTTTAACACTAGATGGGAGAGTGCAGGAGTTGAATTAGTTGACACATGTGAAGTTGTTTGCACCGTGCCTGACACGCAGATAGCACTCAGTAAATATTAGTGTAGTAACTGTCACCCTGGTGCTCGGTGTGGCTGGTCCCTCTTGACTCAGATGTCATTGCTTCAGAGGGACCTTCCCTGACGCCCCTGCTAAGAGCTGCCTCGCCAAGTCCTACTATCTCCTTACTCTGTATATCATGCTTACAGCACTTGTTGGGAATTCTATGTGTTTGTTTTTTTTTTTTAATAAAAAACAAAGAGTAAACCAAAAAACCCCAAATGTCTTCTCATTAGAATGTGAGTTCTGAGGGCAAGGACCTTTTCTTGTCTTAATATTTCGTGACTGGCTGGCTGACTGATGACCACATAAAACCAGATGCAAAGGGCATTTAAATTGAAGAAGGAATGAGATTTTTTTCTAAAGATCTCAAAGTTTCCCAAAGCAAGTAACACTCCCATCTCTAAAAATTTTCCGGAAATTCTTCAGTGATCTTATTTAAGGAAAGCAAGAAAGTTCTTATAACTAACCTCAGCCTACCTTCTCTTGCCAGCCTGGTGTAGGATAAAAATTGTGGGATCACTGTTATCATCTTAAATACTCACACATTTAGGCAGAAGTAGATACACTCTTTAAGGTGACTTTGGGCAAGTTTCTGAGCCCCTGGCTGTCAGACCTGTCAGTTCTTCAGGAGATCTTATCATCAGCTATAGGGTCCCAGTTAGTAGTAACTCTTCAGCTCCCAAACGGGAAGCCAGGCCTGTTAGCGTTGGACTTGTTTGCTGTTGAATTTCGCCCTCTAGTGGTAATAAAATGTCACAATAGTGCAACGTTTGGCTGCAATTCAGTCTAATTATTCTGGGAGCTTTCGATATTAAATTATTAACATTATATAAAAAGACAAGTGGTTTTTGTTGGCTTTAAAGAGTACAGATTAAAATAGTTAAGGCATTTTATTAACAGAGTGAATTGTGTTACATTCTTGGAAAAAAGCTCCAAGTTGCTGTGACACTGTATGTAGATTTTGTGTGAGGTGTTGGCATGGATCTGACGTTTAACCTGTGGTAACCAAGAAGTCTCCTTGGGAAAAGTTATATCTGAATTGTGATTTGACACCTGGAAAAAAAAAATGGCCAGAAGGAAGCTGATATTAGGTGAAGCAGAAAACATTATCAGTGTGTTAGAGACTGAGGGGCAAGACCCTGTGCCTATGGGGCTATGTATGCCCAGGGACAGCGGAGTGAGAGTTCATTTCTTCCACCAACAAACAGCCATGAGGCCAGCGGGGCTGGAAGGACGGGGGTGAATTTGAGCAAGAGTGACCAAAGCTGATGTGAGGGAGTGATAAGGGGGACAGGGCAGATTGCATGGGTCCCGTATGTAACTTTTGTGGAGTCCTGTAGGGATGACATTGGCTTCCATGTTGCTGGCAGACTTTGGGGGGCAAGGGTAGGAACAGGGAGAGGGGTTGAGAATGCCAGGAGAGACAGGGTAGTTTGGACCTGTGACAGCGGAAGAGGTGGTAAAGGACATTCTGGTCTCGTATGAGGACAGAGTCTTCAGGATTTCCTGCCATATTGGGTGCACATGGGAGCACAGAGGAGTGAAGCATAATACTGGAGAAGGATGGGCACCTGGGTGGCTCAGTGGGTTAAGCCGCTGCCTTCGGCTCAGGTCATGATCTCAGGGTCCTGGGATCGAGTCCCGCATCGGGCTCTCTGCTCAGCAGGGAGCCTGCTTCCTTCTCTCTCTCTGCCTGCCTCTCTGCCTACTTGTGTTCTCTGTCAAATAAATAAATAAAATTAAAAAAAAAAATACTGGAGAAGAATGCCTGGGGGGCCCAGCTGGCTAAGCAGCCCACTCTTGATTTTGGCTCAGGTCATGATCTCCTGTCCTGGGATGGAGTCTGGCCTCGGGCTAGTTAGTG
The DNA here is from genome assembly GCF_009829155.1 of Mustela erminea. Lineage (NCBI taxonomy): Eukaryota > Metazoa > Chordata > Mammalia > Carnivora > Mustelidae > Mustela > Mustela erminea. The sequence continues at coordinate 30,444,355 of NC_045623.1, forward strand.
TCAGGTTAGTGTTTTTCTGGTAAAGTTATTTATTAAAATAAAAAGAGCCCTCTGTTAGCCTACTTCATAAATATGATGAAAACTTAGGGTTTAATCAAAATTACATAGAACGGTAGCTTAGGTGTATTAGAGCAGAAGTTCTTAAACTGAGCTCAAGACCCCTTTTCCCTCTTAAAAATTATTGAGACCCCCAAAGAGGTTTTCTTATGTGTTTTGACTATTGGCTTATTGTATTAGAAATTAAAATACAGGAATTTTTAAGTATTTAGTTAACTCATTTAAAAATAACAGTGATTATTTTTGTGAAAATAATCATTTTCACAAAATCATTAAAACAAAATTTAATGAGAAAAATGGCATTGTTTTATATCTTTGCAAATTTCTTGAGTGTCTAGTCTCCTAGAACATACCTGTGTACGACTTTATACCACCGTGCATTGGGCATTTGAGACATACTGGTTTCCTGAGTTAGGCGGATATTCAAAATGTTAATGTATTTCATTATACAATATTAAAAAGTCGCTTTCATTTATATCACCAGTTATCAGAAAAACCACTAAAGTATCGGAAAGCTGTCAAGTTCATGGTCATGAATACAAGTTTCCCCAAATTCTGATTTTTCAATTGAAAGCTCAGGTTTCATCACTGGCAACAAATACTGTCCATTGTTCTTCTGGAAGTGACAGGCTTACTTTGTTCCTTTTTTAGAAAATGCCTGCCAGATAAATACCACGTCCGAATAACCAGTTTGTCAGACATCCTTTGAAGTAAAAATGGCATTCCATGCAAAAGCAGCTAGTTGAACACACAGTTGCTTTCCCTCAAGACACCCATTGTACTTGGGTCTGCTGAAGAAGGGCCACATGTGTGCTCCTGTGTCATCCCACAGAATATTAAAGAGAGACATGGATGCAAAGGTCCCTCTGTGATTTAAAGCGAGTAATTCTTATGGCTTCATCGAGGATTTCTTTAGCAAAACTGGCGATTTTTTTAGAGACGTACTTAAAAATTGTTTTTTCAATATCTAAAATAATTTTTTTTTTTTTAATGTCGTGACTCTCCCTTGCTTTGTGCTAAGGTCCTAGCAGCGTGCCCCATCATTGCTTTTACCTTATTGGTGGAAGTGTCAGCCCAGTGAGAATGGCAAAAAATGTCTCAGTATTTTTTTTTTTAAGATTTTATTTAATAGATTTTTTTTTTTCAGAGAGCAAGAGAACCCAAACAGGGGGAGCTGCAGGCAGGGGGAGAAGCTGAGATCAAGACCTGAGTTGAAGCAGATGCTTAACTGACTGAGCCACCTAGGTGCCCCAATGAAAATAGTTTTAGCCTCATGGACTACCTAAAAGGCCCTAAGGGCGCATAGGGTGCACTTTCAACATCGCTGTCCTAGGGGGGCTCCTGCTACTTAAGAGCTGTTATAAAGCCTATATATAGGATCTATCTATCTATCTATATATATATAAAACTCTCTCTATAAAGAGAACAGTGATCATCAGCTCCTCTTGATCTAAATCCATATTTTTTTCCTCTGGCTAAGTGGATATTTTTTAAAACAGTAACATTTATATTTAAAAAATACTGATTATTAAGACAGAAGAGACATTAAATTTTCATTTAAAAATAAGAAAAGAGGGGCACGTTGGTGGCTCAGTGGGTTAAGCCTCTGCCTTTGGCTCAGGTCATGATTTTAGGTCCTAGGATCAAGCCCCGCATCGGGCTCTCTGCTCAGGGACTCCCCCACCCCACCCAACCTGCCGCCTGCCTCTCTGCCTACCTATGATCTCTGTCAGTCAAATAAACAAATAAAATCTTTTTTTTTTTTTTTTTTTTTTTTAATGAGAAAAGAGGTGCACCTGTCAGTTGTTAATTATCTGCCTTCAGCTCAGGTCATAATCCCAGGTTCCTGGGACCCAGCCCCGTATCTGGCTCCCTGCTCAGTGAGGAGCCTGCTTGTGTTCCCTCTCTCGCTGTCTCTCTCTGTCAAATAAAAAAAAAATCCTTTTTTAAAAATGAGGGAAGATTGAGAATCTATCCTAGAACTAAGGGTGTGTTGTTTACCACTGAGCAGATTGTGAGGCCTCTGTAAATACTACCTGTTTCCGATGATGGAGCCACTCGTTACATACTGTGAGGAGCTGGTCCAGAGGCAGTTGTTGTTCTGCTCTGATTGTTTTATATTAAAACCATGAAAACCCCAAGCTCAGTGAAGCCAAGGTCTGGTTTATGGCGGAGACGCTCAGCTTGGATGCAAAAAGTGCAGTCAAGGAATAAATTTACTCGAGGCAGGCTGAAAATGAACATTCTCCTGGTCCTTAAGCTTTTATTAATTGCCGCCACATTGGCCCATTCCGTGCTCCCAGTGTGGGTTAGCTGGCCGAGCTCCATCCATCCTTTATGTCAGTGAAGATAAGGACGTGTCAGACCCCGGGAACAAGAACATGCTGTTTGGCCCTGTGACACCATTTCCTTTGAGTCCCAGCTCTCTCCAGATGGCATCTAATTGTTTCTTGAATGACCTCAGTGTCCAGGCTGCAGGAACCTGGTCTGAGAGGGCATTTCACATATTTATTAGCTCGTGGATGAGAACTTAACTACATAAAGCCCCCATTCACGCTCTCAAAAGAGCGTTTTGTTCAGAAGTGATGATGAAGCTGATGGACTGTTTCCTGTGACCACCAGGCTCCAGTTTGTGTCTCATTTTTCCCAGGCCCAGGTGTGTGTTTTTCAGAAACATCTGAGTCCATCGTGGCCCACCTCATCCATCGTGGCCCGGTCTCCCCCACTTTGTCTTTCCCGGAACAAGCTCGGGAAGGACAGCGCTGCATCCTCTTCTCTCCTGGTTTGCAGAGCGTTCAGGGATGGCTCGTAGAGGTGGTAGGAGCTGGAAGTCACCTGTTCTGGAAGCCTCTCTCCATTTGGGCACCCAGGTAGCTCACGGTGGAGAGCAGGGTGCTTCTGAGGGGCCGAAGAAGGGACCAGTCCTCATCTAGCTGCGGGGAAGGGCCAGCCTGCTTCACCAGTGAGAATGATGACGCTTGTGTGGCAAGTCACGTCTAAGGCCCCTGTGGGTCTGAACTGTTTCGGGGCGGCAGTCCCTATCTCTTTGCGATGGGGATGAAAAAGAACTAGAAATATGCATGTGTGCCTCTTGTGCATCATATTTCCAGGGTATTTCTGGACCCAGATGGACAATCCCTGCGCTTTCTCCAAACCTTCTCTGGCTCCTCTCCTGTTCAGGCATTGGCTCCAACACTTCCAGGCATTGGAGTGTTGACAATGAATAAGTCCTGAAGCAAACAGCCAAGGACACAGGTCACTTTAATGAGTGCTTTAGGCTTGGAGCTGGGGCCCTTCACTGGGGTAAATAAAGCAATAGCAGGAGGTGAAGGAAGCCCTGCAGGGCCACACAGACCAAGAACCGGGGCTCCAAGGCTCCTTCTGGACAGTGTTCACCTAAGGACTACAGAAGGAGTAAATTTGGGAAGATCTGAATATATTTGGGGGGTGATGTAGATTGCCCTTTCTTTGACATACAAAGAAGTCGTGAGAGTTGCCCTCCCAGGTAATCAGTTATCTCTGGCAAAGTCCACACGGCCTCAATAAGTGAATGTCTCACTACCTCTGCATCAGGTCCTCTGTCTTCCCACAAGACACAATAGCCTTCGGAAATGTCCTCCAGGAACTTAAGAGGGTGCTGTTGCCTGCATGAGTAGGGTTGAATGAGCCGTTTGTGAGTGCTTTCCCCCAGCCTGGGAGGGGTGCTGGGTGTGGGAGCAAAACTCACACATACATTCAGCAGCACGGGACATTCCGACTCCATGAATCCCTCTCCCTTTTCCTGGAGGCAAATTCATGTCTGCTTCTTCCTTGAGAACTCAAGGCAACTCAGTTCTTTAATGGAGCATCCTTGCAGTTGGCTGTGAACCACCCTTCATTTCCACCTATCACTGAAACACGAGGGAACAACCCTGTTATTAATGGATGGACCTTATACATGTGTTCATGTAACATCGGCTCAGGTTGGCTCTTTCTGAGCATTTCTCAGGTAGGGAGATCATGTCGCATTCACGTGAACTCCAGCGGAGCCCAGCACGGTGCGTTCTGTCTCGATCTCAGGTTTCATCTAGCCACCCATCAGTAAAGTGAAGTCAAGCTGATGATGTAAGCTGGGAGGTTTACTGGGGCAGGACAGGGGTCCAGTAGCCTGGCTTGATGACTGTTCTGGAGAAGGAAGGCCTGTCCACACTCTGCCTTGTACCTGCTTCTCTGCACACTGGCCGCATTCGGTCCGATCACTTTATATAGTGGGGGCATGTGGGCATAGGCTGTCCTGACTTCTCATCTCAGCGTTTATGGTCCAGGGGGAAAGGAGACCTTCTTTTCTGCTCCGATTTGGAAAGCCCCAGGGAAGCATTCCAATTGGTGTAACTTGGGTCCATTATGTCCACTCCAGAACCATTCAGTGTTCAGAATTCTGATTGGCTCACACATCCAAAACAAGTGTGAAGGTACATGCCACGGGGTGAAACTTTTAAACGCAGTAACCACTGACTGCTGTTTCCATCATTTTTTTTTTTTTTTTGGCCTGAATTTTCAATATAACGGGCTGTATTTCTAGTTATCTCTATGTGGGGTACATACGTGAAATGTTGACATATGAATAGTAGGTTGTACAGAGATACTTTCTTTTTGGCCTCTTCAAACCCTGTACTCCCCTTCCTCTAGTTTTCTCCTACGGACCCCCACTGCCTCCCAGTTTGTCAGATCCACCCTGTAGTAGAGAAACTGTGGGCAGCGGAGCAGAGGGGCCCTGGATTCCCCTTATAGTCTAGTCTTGGAGAAATTCCCTCATCCGCTGTCACAGGCACCCCAGCGCTGAGGCTGCTGTGATGTTCCCAGAGGCTGGGCCGGGCTTCCTGCTGCTCTCCCTGGCAGCTCTCCCTTCCTGCAGCCCGCCCTCCCACGCCTCCCGCGCCTCCCACGCCGGGGATTGTACTGTCCTTTTTTTTTTTTTTAAGTTTTTATTTATTTGACACACCCAGAGCGAGAGATCACAAGTGGGCAGAGAGGCAGGCAGAGAGAGTGGGGGAAGTAGGCTCCCCGCTGAGCAGAGATCCCGATGCGGGGCTCGATCCGAGGACCCTGAAGATCATGACCTGAGCTGAAGGCAGAGGCTTAACCCACTGAGCCACCCAGGCGCCCCAGATTGTCCTTTGAATCACTGATAAAGGAGCCTATTGTCCCACCTCGGGCAGGCACCAGGAGTGTTCACTGTCTGGATGTCACTTCTGTAGGAGTAGGCGGCACTGTGCGCAGCACTCTTCACTGAAGTGAAGAAATTGGTTGGTAACCAGTATGATCCCTCCCATGCAACACCCTGTGTTGAGTTGGCCTTTTCTTGGAGAGAAACATACCTAGATGGTGTTTCTCCTTAAACTACGGTGGTCCCCAAGCCCTGGGGCTGTCCCCTGTGCTCTAGGGCTGTGTGTCCTCCTGGCTGTTTGTAGATTCTGCCTCAGCCTCAGTCTGTCCATGTCCTACCCTTTCCCATCAGGAGTGAATGAGGAGCTCTCTGATGGGCTATTTCGGATGAGACCTGCTGCCGCTGTTGCTAAGGGTATCTGTCCCTGGGTAGGAGGGTGGGGCTGTTGTCCTGGCCACGGTTCTGCCTTTGGGGTTTGCACAAGATAAGGTACTCTCAGTGACCAGGTGGTAGCCGGGCTTCCATTATCACCTCCCAGGGATCCAGACTCTGGTTTAATGATTAACTCTGAGTCCTGTTTGCTCTCACCTGTGACATGGTGATAATGATACATGTGTCCTGGTGTATTAAATAAGACACTAGGGAGAATGCTGCCTGGATAAGTGCTGGCTCTCGGGGGCCTTATCCAGGGTTGGGGAAGGGGTGAGGGCAGCTCCTGCTGAGAGGCAGGGTGCCTCTGACAAAAGCAGCCCCCAGAGCATCTGAGGGGAAGAAGGGGGGCTCAGAGTCCACCTTGCAGAGCGTGTGTATCCCGAGGTGATGCCCGACCTCTGCTGAGGTCATGTATCTAGGACCCTGCTATCAAACTGTGCCTGCAGCTAATTTCCCTGAGAAAAGGAGATGCTGAGTGTGGTGGGCAAGCAAGGCCCTTGCCCCAGCTGGGGAAGGGAAGGGGTCCTCTCCTGTCACACGTGTGTCATGCAGCTCCAGCGGCAGACGGGAAGGTGGCATGGCAGGCCTCAAGGCTTTCTGTCTCCTCCTCTCCCGTCTGCAGCCCTCCTGGGCTGTGTCATGGTAGCTGCAGGCTCTCCCTGTCATTCCTCACGTCCATGGTGACCAAGGTTTCCCCCTCCCTCTTCTCTCCGTTAGAATAAAAGATCCAGTAGGACCCTCGGAAGCCCCCTCTTGAAGAGCCACTGAAGGTGCTTCTGGATCCGTGGGGATGTTAGGTCCCATTGCTCTTTAGGAAGTGGGTAAAAGCCGTGTCCTCCTCACCTTGGTGAACACTTACTCACCCAACCATTTGTAGACAATTTCTGGAAGCTCGTGGGAGCCCCACTCTGCCCCCAGCTCAACAATGCCTGGCCTGGCCTGCTTCTCCTAGCTCTTTGGGCAGGAGGCCGAATTCACCAATATGTCACTGATGATAAGGGCCACAATCAGTTTATGACCATGACAACAAGGTATTTTCCCCACTGAAATAGTTCACTTAGATGGCTGGAATTTGCTTGAAAACAGAAGGAGAGATTAATAAGATCATTTTCTGATGGATGTTGTCCCCCTTTCAAGGTTGGGATGAGTGCAATCGGCTCTGACTCCACCTTCTCCCTGGTGCCGACCCCGCCATGCACCCTAGGATTCCTGCCTTCTTGGCCATTCCTCGGTGCCTGTTCTATCCACTCACACATCCAGTAGCCTCTCTGAGATGGAAGAAGGGCATGGAGTGGCACTGGAAGAATGCATCGTAACTCTGGCAATTCCGGCCACTAGGGCTGAAAGAGGGGAAGGGACCTAGAGGTGGAAAGCAGACTCTGTGTGGAGCAAAATCTGGAGAGGGTGGCTGGACAGAGCAGGCAAAGGACCCAAGTGTCTATACCAGACCCTGTTCTACTTCTAGAAATGGCTGTCATCAGAGGAGCCAGTAATATGGGCCAATGACGAATGAAGGCGTGGGGTCCATAGGAGGTGGTCCTCTGGGGGCCTGTGGTCTCCTGTGGAAGGTCTAGTCCTAGGGCAAGACCCTGGAGGGCTAGGCAAGGGGGTGAGGTTGGAGGAGCATCGGGCAGGACGAAGGCAGAAGCCCAGCTCTGCAGCAGCCAGCTCAGTGTGGGGGCAAGGTGGAAGGAGGGGTGCGGCCCAGATCCTATTAGGGGGCTACAGGTTCCCCGGTCAAACTGGCGGGGATGGGGTGTGATAGCGAGAGCTCAGTAGTTGTGGATGGGCCAGGAGTTCCCCTGGGTCAAGGCCAAGTAGGCAGATGCTGTGGACATACATGCCGCCTGTTAAAACAAACAACTCTCCAAATGACAACAGCTCTGGAGTAGGAAATCATCTGAGACATCTGAGCAAGTGTGATTAAAACCATATGTGCAATTTTAATACGGGATCTTAACATTTGAAAGCTAGAAATATTTTAAGATTGAGACCACTCTTAAACACCTCCTCATTGCTCCCTGGCTTTCAAGATCACGGCTGTACCAGCCTGCCGGGTAGGTCAGGGGCTGGGGCTGCAGCTGGGGGGGCGTGGCTCCCAGGCCCCACAGGTGGGTGAGGTGGGGCATCTGTCCCTCAGGAGGACTGAATGGGGAAGGGAGGCTCACATTTGCTCAGTGCCTACTCTGTGTCAGATGCCCAGCTCTTTATGGGTTATTTTACCTGGTCCTCACAAAGACCTGGTCAACTAGAGAAGGAAGCTTAAGCTCAGAGAGGTTAAGCTCACTAGCTAAGTAGCAAAGACTTGAAACCACCCTGGCTGTCCTTCTAACCTGCTACCTCCTTGTCGCTTCTGAGACATGCAAATCTGTGTCTCACAGCTCAGTTTCAGAAGATGTCATTTTGCAGAAGTGCTCATGAAATGGGGGAGCCGGGGGCAGGGGAGATGGGAGACAGTGCAGCTGGTCCTGGCTGGGGAGCCTTCCTGGTGTTCTGGCTTTGCAGACACCCCTCGGCCCCTTTCTGCAGGTCTGCATGGGAGGGACGTCTGAGGGGGCATTTGTGGCCCCTCTTAGTTGCTTAGATAGCTCACACTTACCAAAGTGGAAGAAAGGGGAAAGGAGAGTGTGCAGCATGGAAAATGTAGGCATTACAATGACCAAAAAAGCAAACGCCAGCTCTGGGTAAGGAGCACACACGGTGAGGGTAGAGTGGGAGGAGGCGGGGACAGGCTAGGTCATCTCAGATGAACAAGACTCCCAGGGTCGTATGGCTGAGCTTCAGGGGACAAGGTATTCCCTAAAATTACACATAAAACATTACAGGATGTGGTTTTTGCTAGGGGAGGAGGGTCGATGGTTTTCATGGATCTGAAGAAAGACAGAGACTGCCAGAGGCGGTCTGAGCCTGCCGGTGGAGAGGCTGGGGTTATGCCCCATGCTTGTTCTTTTCATTTTGCTTTGATGCTGAAAACAGAAAATGGGGCTTGTGTAACCTAGGATTTCTGGGGTGATACCAGGAAGTAGGTGGTGGTAGAGGGACGCATGGGGTGGAATTATATGTGATAGAGCAAGATGGTGAGGTCCGGGCTGGGCCCTGACCTGATTTAGCTCCCCATGGTCAGTTCTACAATTTTAATAGCCAGTTAGAGAACAGGGAATTTACTGGGCGGGGCGGGGGGTGGGGGTACGGGGGTAAGACGCCGTAGAGAGAAGTGTGTTTGTTGAGTACTGCCCTTAGTTCCTTTGTTGATGCAGTAGGCAGATCAATACCGCTTCCGGAAGGAGGCCACTTAACAGCCATACTCTCAGCCCCCTGAGGAATCTGGGGGGACTGTCAGACGGAGCCCTGCCCGGCAAGCGCACTTCAGTGCACCCTCTGTATTCCCTGGCGTAAGTGAACATCTTAAGAGTCCACAGCAATACACACAGCGGCCCCGAGAGCCAGGCCAGCGTTTCCCACCCTCCTCCTGCCAAGTCCAGGGTGCATTCCCGTCTAGAGGAAGAGATAAGCTGCATATAAATACAGAAAAATGGGCCCAGCGCTCTTCGGCACCTCCTATAGCTGCCCAGTCTGGCGTGAGGGGAACCCTGACAGCTGATCCTCATCCTCAGTGGTCTCCCAGCAAATTCTCCTCAATCCCCGAGGTCCTGTGGCTTTTATGGGATGGTGGGCGCTCAGAGCCCCTCCTCCACTACCCTGCCTCCCTCCAGGTTTCCTGTGCTCAGAATCATGCAGACCTGCCTGCCGGATAGGGCCAGGCATCTGGGAAGTTTTGGGAGACAGGGTTGCAGAGAAACACACCTTTTCTGGCCCAGGGCTCCTCCCCAGGCATTTGCCTCCCTGCTTTTCAAAGGGCCAAACCTGTAGAGGGCAGTCTTGGATATTTAGGAGTGGGCCCATCCAGGTTAATCTTCCGGGTTTCCTAGGATGCCTGGGGAAATGGATATGGTAGTAGCATCGGTTTTACCCCCTAGTTTAGTAAAGCTGTTGTTGTTCATGGGAGTCTGATTACCAGGGTTTAGTGGAGCCAAAAAGCCAGGTGAGAGAGAGACCTTGCTGAGAGGGTAGAGTCTCATTGGTTGCTATGAGAGGTTGAGCTGTTTTGACCTCCAGGACTAGTGTTCATCCCTTGACTCGTGCTCTGAGTGTGTCCCTGTGGGCAAGGATGAGCCAGCCCTTGCAGTCTTGGACCGGTGCCCTCTGGTGACAGTGTGCTGCCCGCTGTGGGCAGGGTCAGTGTCCACAGGACTGGTAGACCATGACCAAGAGCACCTCAGTGCACGGCAGGCTTGATGCCTCGATTCTGGGCTGGCTGTGGGGAGGAGAATGGCAGAGTATTGGCAGCTTTGTTTTCCCAGTTGCCCTGAAACAGGTAAAAGCAAATACCTGGTGGGCACATCTTTTCCCCAATAGACTTTTCCCCCAGTGCCGGGTTAGAGAGAGGGGCGGCCTCACTGGGAGCCTGTTGTTCTAGTGAGGACGGTGGCTCTCTGGGGAGGGTCTCTTGCACGCTTTCAGCCTCTCTCAACCCAAGGGCTGCTGCTGACAGGAAGCAGGGATGTGTGGGATATGGCTGGCAGGCAGCTCCTGTTTCCATGGTTACTAAATAGGGCAGGTTAGTATTAGGGCTGCCCAAGGAAAAAACGGCACTGAGCAGGGGCCTTCCTCCGGCCTCCTTTAAACCTCTTCCCAGATGGGGTGGGCAGCATTTGACCTGAAGGCATGGGAATCTCCCTAAGGGGTCTACCTGGCTGCCCTGCTCTGGTTTTTCTCCACAGGTGTGTCCCTTGGTACCAAGGAATAAGTCTTCCAGGAGGCGGGGCGGGGTGGGGGGGGTTGGCTAAAGAGCACAGTTTCCCCAGAGTTGTGTGTGCTGCCAGCACCACTCCCTGTCAGTCCCTGCGGCTGCACTAGAGATGCTGACCCCTGTCCTGCAAAGAGCACGGTGTGTAGAAAATCCTGAATCCAAATTTGGTCTTAAATCACATGCACCAAATCATCAGAGAGTGACCCCCTGCCCCAGGTCACTGCCTTTTCATGGGGCTGTGTGAGTTACGGGTTTAACTATAAGACATTAAAAAAATCTCTCATTTGTGTTTCCTTGTGATTACATACCAGACTCTGCAATCACACGCTGGAATCTAGTCCTTTGTCCGTTCTCTGCTGAGTGACATGCTGTCCTAGTCTTCTGTTTCTTTGTAACTGGAAGAGAATAATCACTGACAGGAGAATGTGGGAGAATTGATCACTATGGATGCAGATATTGAAAAACATAACAAGTCAGTGAAGGGCACTTTGCAAATTCATGTGGTTACCGCCTTTCGTTGCAACAACGATGCATTATTTTAGTCTCACTCCTTGGCCATTTCAGGAGAAATTTATTAATACCTTTGAGTGATGTTTCAGAAATTATTTTTGCTGTGGAGCAGAAAAATTAAAAAGTGACAAGGTGCCTGAGTGGCTCAGTCAGTTGAGCATTGGACTCTTGGTTTAGTCTTAGGTCATGATCTCAGGGTCATGATATCAAGCTCTGCGTTGGGCTCTGCGCTCATTGGGGAGTCTGCTTCTCTCCCTCTCCCTCTGCTCCTCCCTACCACTTATGTGCAGGCTCACTCTCTTTCTCTCTCAAATCTGTTTTTAAAAAGTGCTTAGGAAACAGTTACCTAATAAGATTAGCCCCTTCTTTAATCCTGACAACCAATTCTTTGGGCATTTGGGGGACATTTCTTAGAGTAGACCGAGAAAGCCTCAAGTGACAAGAACCATGATTCTACAGTGACCTGAGGGTCTTTTGTGTCGCCTTTTCCCTGGCCCCAGAGCACTTGATGACATAATTCTTGGTCATTTACAAGTCTGCATTATTTGCATATTTCTTTCAGGAGTGCACTCCATTCAGATTTTCTGAGGGGAGGGTATGAGGTCAAAAGCTTTGGCCAATCTCTCTGAATTTCTGTGTGGGGTTTAAGGAGCTGCTCTCTCTCCTCATCCCACACTGGGGATGGTGCTTTTTTATAGCCCCTTGGGGGAGTTTCTTAGGCTGGCAGAGCATGTCTCCTGCCGGTGGGGCTGAGCAGGTAAACACTGGGCGCCTTACCTGGTGGCTGTAGGCCTCAGGGATGAGTCATCCCTACAGGTCATGGGCCCTCGCTGCTCAAGAGGACTTACCTTTGAACCCTTTCTAATAGAAACCAGGGCAAACAGCAAACACTTGCTCATGGATACAGTATATGGATTTTGGAGGACAGTATCGACCCACCAACTGGACCATCTCCAAGGGCCCTGTGACCTCTACCACCCTTGATGCTTGCTTCTGGGTTCTTGGATGGACTTCCCTGGGGTGGAACCCCCAGGACTACACATCTGGCCTCCAAAATCACAGAAGACAGGGACTGAGGGATCACAGAGGAAGTCAGCTTCCCCTCCCCCATCACTGCTGTGGCGACAGACCCTCTGTGGCTCTGTCTCCACATCCTCTGTATTTATTAGGGCTGCCCCTCTGCCCCTTCAGGCCGTGTTCAGGCACAGAGGCTGCTCACAGGCATTGAACAAACAAGTCTCTATTTTTACAGGCCGACTTGACCTAGTCCAAAGGCCAAGGCCTCCTGAGGATTTGACACTAATCCTGTTGGATATTTCTCATACCTCCCTCATGCCTCATCTGGTGTTGTTCCTTTCTGGACTGAATGGGTTCTGTTTCTTCCTCGTTACAAGTTTCTGCCTGTGTGAAGTTTCAGCAAGCTTCAGGACACATTCCAATTTTGAGTGGCCGAAGCCACAGAAAGGTAACATCTGAAACAGCAGGAGAGGGACAGCTACAGGCAGGAACCTGGGTTTGATAAAAACCAGAATTGTTGAGCACCCACTCTGGCTGGAATGCAAAAAGAGAAGCAGTTCCCTAAAGGTCACAGGAGGCTCTTGGTGGGGGCAAGGGCCTCTTAGGCCAGGAGACTGGCTTGGCTGCGTGTGCCGCCTGGTCCGAGCGCTGGATCCGGGTTAGCCAGAGAGGACCACTGGATGAAGTATTCGAAGTGAAGAAGGGAAGTGGGACAAAGAGCTGAGTCTGAAGAGGGTATACAGCCTGACCCCCAGCCTCCCAGCAGACGGCTCGGCCAGGTGGGACGGTGTGGGGCGCCCAGGGTGTTTGCTGACAGACGTGCTAATTAAACACCAGAAGACCGTATTACCCACGGTGATGGCTGTGCCAACGTTATCAGCTACAAACTGGCTGCCAGGAGCATTCTAATTAAAAATAAACAGTGCTGCGGGTGGGCTGGGAGAGTGGGGATGGGGACCCTGTTCCTGTGTCTTCAGACTTCTAGGATTGGTCCAAAGGAGAAGTTAAACCCCAGTCACCTTTTAGGTCCTTTTCTCAAAGGAGCCTTTGTCTCATCACAAGGTGGTGTGATGTGTGCTTCCTTAACCCTTAGCTGCTGGGGTGACAAGCATACAGATCCCTACTCCGGGAGCCGATCGCCTGGTGCCCTGGCCTGGGGAAGGACAGGCTGTCTGCGGGGGTTAATGATTTCTGCCGGGTCTCTAGATTGAGGGGACAGCGAAAGCCCAAAGCTCTTCAAGGAGAGGTTAGAATTTCATCAGAAAGCGAGTCTGGTCACATGAGAATTTCTGGCACTGTGTGCATGGCAGGCTGGACACCAGCCTGCCAGAATTGAATGAGCGGATCGTATTGGCTTCAGCGGAGGGGAAAAGTCCCAGCCTGGCCTGTGAGCAGGAGTGAGCGGCTTGCTCCCCTGCCCGGCCGCTGGACCTCAGGCAGGAGCAGCAGGGCTGCCGCGGCGGGGCTGGGGCTCTGACGCCTGAGCCCCATTTCTTTCAGCCCTAAAGAAAAAGTGTGTGGTCCAGGGACTGGACACTGCAAGATGCCTAAGGAATGCAATGCCTTCCACGCCCTGTCGGCGGCCCTGTGCTGCTTCTATCACCGCCGGTCATTCCTTGGAGCCAAGGTAGGTGCGGCTTTGAGATAAGATGCACTGGAGATTGTTTGGGGAGACCTGAAAGTGTTAGTCTTCTAAAAGGCCCCAGAAAAAGTTTGCAGCCTGCTGGCCATGGAGCAGAGGCACTTTGTTTGGTGGGTAGATCTTGCTAAGCCCCCCGTGATGGGCCTCCCTCCTCTGGAAACAGAACCCAGCTGCACAGAGGGGGGCTCCGAGTCTGTGTTTGGGGAAGAAGCTCTGTTTTTCAGGACACTTTCAGTCTCCTTGGGTGGAATTCTATACCAAAGTAACTCAGTAGGATGGACCTGTTTTTCTTCTTTCTGTCTTTGCATCGCTCTCTCTCCCCTTGTTCGCCGTGACTGTGAGCTGGCTGGGGCATGAAGTCAGTAGTGTCTAGAACCCACAGAAGCCACGAAATACCTTCTCTCCAATCTCAGCCAGGTTCCAAAACAATTTCAGTGTTTGGAACCGCCTTGTCTTTATTGCTCTCATCTGGAACCTTTGTTACGAGACACCAGTGCCAAAGGTTTTGCGTAATATGTCGGAACACTGTTTATTTTGATGAAAATCCTCAAAGAACCTCATTTGACTAATTCAAGACAAGACCTGTGTTCTGTGTTGCCTGCCTGGGACAACACTAAGAATGAGGATTAATACAGGCTCTCATTGATCCGCAGGGTTTGTCTGCCTTGGAAAAAAATCGCCATCAGCCGTTAGCTTGACCACAGCCCTCCCTTATTCGTGGGAAATAGAAATCTGAAGTCTCATGAAATTCTCCCCCTCCCGATGGTGGAGCTCTGTCTCCTGAGGGACTGACTGACTTCGTGCAATTGAAAGAGCTACAGCAGAGTTATGATGTTCTGCTTCCTTCTCAATAATGCTTAAAAGAACTCTCCGGAAAATGTAACAGGAAAACCTGCTAAAGGGAGAAAGAGCCCTTTGTAGGAAAACAGACACTGAGCGAGAAGAGGTTAGGTTTCTTCTGATTTTACTGCCCTGTTGGAGTGTTCAGAGAAGCTTTCTAACCATTTAGCAAAGTTCGTTTTTGTCTCTTTGTCAAGGAGTTTGGAGGGGGTGAGCAATTAATCATCAGTTAAAAGTGTTTCCTCCCTGACTGAAGAGGCCCTCTCTATCCTGGAGCCCAGTGGGGTGATATGAGGACCCTGTGGTTTCTGGCCTAAATATGGATCATTCTAGCGTCGGGTAGATGAAGTCATGCCATTAATGGGGTTGTAAAGCTGTCAAAGATAGACCAGGAGGTCCCACAGGGACCGTGTGCTTCCAGTTGGCAGTAGGATTTCACTCTAAGAGAAGTCCTTTCATAAGCCAACCTCTGCTCATTCAGAAAAGTGCAAGTCAGCATTGGTATGTGAGGAAACAGCCCCTAAATAAATGGGTCTGAGTGATGAGATTCTGTTTGGATGCCCCGTCCCTTCTGCCTGCCCAGGAAGACCACAGTGATGTATGGGGTGCCGCTGTCCCTCAGCTTCTCCCTCCCTGGCCTCCTCCTGACCACTCTTGGGGGTCGACCGACCGTAGAAACACCTCCCTTCCACCCGGGGCTTCTCACCTTGCCCCCAGCTTGGTGCATCTTCTTAGCACAGAGAGAGGACCTGGTTTGCTCTCTCACCAGAAACTGGTGCTTCCAGACCCAGTTTAGGGTCCCCCACCGAGCCTCGGGGTGCACTTCCCTGCCCTGTCTCATTTCAGTAGTCACCTGGGGAAGAAAGTCCTCCTGGGCCTCAGTACCTGCCAGCGTCGCCCCAGTGATCACACTGCATCGCTTTATTGACTCGGACTTTAATTAGGGGTTTCAGGTCTTGCCACTCATAATTAGTTTCCGCTGCAATTAGGGTTTCAGAATTAAATTGGGATTGATTGCCTGATAGCAAAGCGGAAACAAGGCTCCAGTTCGTGACCGTGTAGGCTGCTTCCCTTGGCATGAATTTCTCATACCAAAAATAACACTCTGGTAGCCATGGTAACTTTCCATTTGGTCTAATCCATATTATCTCGGGAGAAACTAGAATGTTATTAATAGTGTTTGTTGTATGGGAAGAAAACTAAAAATGTAAAAGCTCCTTCATTACATAGACCAGTCACCCTGGCACTTAGAGGGAATAAAATCTTACTTGCAGAGATTGGCTGGAATTTAAAAAGTATTTAGGGGCTGGTGTGGACTTGCATACAAAGGCTCAAGGGGTTGGTGGCAAGAAGGGAGAGGAGAATTAAGGGTATGCAGACCTCGCTGGCCCCCAGGGAGCTGAGGTCAGAGATGAGATGTTCGGGCCATGTTGAGGGTCATGACTGTAACATCCTGGGTGAGAAAAGGAAGGGCTACTTTGCTTATGCCCAGTGGAAAAGAGTTTGGAGTGAAGATATTACTGATTCATAACATTGCTGGGGCACGTTCAAGTTCAAAAGACCCTGAACGTCGACTGTCATAGCCCATCCAGGCGTGAGCACTCTTCGGCAGGGCGGGGACAGTAAATGATGGTGGTGGAGGTGCGCCCCCCCCCCCGCCCCCCACCCCCGGCTTTGAAGGACTTACTACAAGAGCATTGGATCATGATGTCATTCTGTTACATTTGCAAAAGTCTTTCCAGCTTCCTTGGTAGTCCCTTCACAAGGAATGCACGTGAGTTGTCTTACTGGAGTCTCAAAACGAGTGCTCCAAGTTGAGAGTTTACCCCTTCCCACAGAGGGTAAACGGGGGCTCAGAGAAACTACGTACCTGGAATCATTTAGTGGGGCACCAAGGGTTAGAAACTGGCATCTACCCTCACCTGGCTTCAAGCCCAGTGTCCTTTCTACGATAGCATGTTAAGACCATTGACACCTAAAATGAGATGATACTGATGACTACTTCAGCGCAGTGTGGTTGGGGAAAAACAGTGCCTACCGCAGTTTTCAGGAGAGGCCTGGGGCAGGGACCTGAGGGGGCGGTGTGGAACTGCTTTTTGGAGAATCAGTAATCCTCCTGCAGCCGGTGGTGGGACCACCTTTAGGTCCCTTGTGAACCCCAGAAGGAATTTGGTGAGAAGCACAAATAAATAGATCCCATTTCTAGAACTGACAGTAAGAACAAACCCCTTCTTCTTCTTATCACTGTGCCTCTGATTTTCTTGTCTGGGGACAGGGGGAAAGGAGCTGAATTTTGCCACTTTTACCAATGACTGCCCTGAGGAAAAGCAGTGTGGTTTTAACCCAAGAGGTGGGAGTTACCTTGCAAAGGACAGAATAGCCACGTTTCAGAAGGAGCCTCAACAGAGAGGTTGGAGTATGGAGTCTCGGCTGGCCAGCTGCTAAGTCCAGGGGCAGTGGTCTTATCAATGAGAAGTCATGGCTAGAAGGCAGTGGGTTTTAAGCACATGCTTTCCCACGCGTAGATTTGATCATCTTGGCGCTCTATAGTGGGAAGAGCTGAAATCGGGTTGTTGCTACCACTGTGTTTTGCTTTCAGTCGTTTCCTTTGCCCCCACAAAAAGGATTTGGAGTCTCTCCGATTGCACATTACAGCCCAAGGTGTCCCATCTGCCCATCCCTCGAGGGTTGTATTCCTGGAACTTGTTTTCTTTAGAAACTGCCTTCCTGTGTGAATGTGGCAGAGCTGCGGTTCCGTTTGCCTCCCCAGTGGCCAGTCCCTTGGTCTGTTTGCTACTATGACAGCTTGGGTCCTAGTCCTCTGTCCTGGTGTTGATGATGGCCTGAGTTGCCATAGTCAGTGGGGCCGATGCACCATCAGCACGAGCTGTGCAAGGTGGAAAAGGCCAGTCGGAAGATATATTTTCAAAGTGACTCAGCCCCTCCTCCTGGAGGCTGCTAATTGCTCATTTATCTTTCCTGCCCCCCCCAAAAAAAGCCTAGCACAGCTTTTTTTTTTTTTTTTTTTTTTAAAGAGACCTAAATGCATTCCATTGGCATCTGGGAGCTTGGGGGATCTGGTTTCAGCATCAGGGAAAGGGAGGACATGCCTGATGGTGGCTGGGTCCCGGCATCCCCTCTCCGCAGACCCCAGAGCTTGGATCCCAGCCCAGGCCTTGTTTTTGTTGGAGAGACGTGGGTGGGAAGCAGAAATGAGACTGGGATCCTGGGAAAGTTCTGTTAGTGGGTTTATCACCTCCAGGACCACAGAGAACAGAGCCTGTGCCAAACATCGGGGGGCGGGGGATGCTGGAGAGTCAGGGGGCTCAGGCCACAGAGATCTCCCTGCTCTGCACCATGTGGAGGACCCAGGGCCCTGTCCCTGGCTTTAAAGATGTCAGAGACAGCTCTGGGGTCTTTTAGCTGATGCATATCTGGGGTGTCTCCAGGCCAGCAGAGGAAACAAGGGCTGCCTAGTCGGGGACAGGAGGGGAGGGGAGGGGAGGGCGCCTTATGGGTTTGGACTGCAGCATCTCCGTCCTCATCTGGATCTCCACTGCATGTCCACAGCCCCAGGGGCTACTGTTGGAATCTGGCTCTGGCCAGGAGAATGTCACGGCTCTTATTTTGCAAGCTCATAAAAGAGCTACGATCAGTCTTTTAGTTTGAAAGAGGACAGCTCTCCTTGGTGTCCCCTCTGAAACACACGTGCTGTTACAAAAGCAGTTTGCACAAAGAACCAGGAAGATAGAATCCCGGAATTTGAGAGACCCAGGAGTCACCCCCGCCACCACCACCACCACTTAGAGTTCATCAGCTCCTCTCCTGCCCTCTGCACCCAGGGTGTGCGCCGCCCAGGGTGTGCCCCGAGGGGCTGCTGGGTGCTGGGGAGACAAGGCAGGCTCCCGTGGAGGGAGCAATTCTGTGGCCGCTGGGGAGATGGGCGTGCAAGCGTCTCTCTCTGTGGTGCCCGGTAGGCTCCCAGCAGGCAGAACCCCCAGGGGGCAGCCCCGCACCAGCACCAAGGCATTAATCCGGCCCTGGGTCAGCGAACTCCATGGTGGAGATAATGCTGAGAGGCTGCTAAAGGGGCAGTAGGTGGAAGACAGAGAGATCTGAGAGAGTGAGCGTGAGCGAGCCTCAGGCACTGGACCTCAGGCGCAGCCGAAGCGGAAGGAGAGATGGTGGTGAATGGATAGTGCAGGACAGGGGGCCAGTGAACAGTATGGATGGGGAGTGCGGAAGGTTGGGGCCTTGGTCCCTTTGCGGGCAGCCTGAGCTTGAGGAGCGTAACCAGCGTCTCCCCCAACTCTTTCCCGTGTCCTTAAAGCTCAGCGGGTCCCTGCTCAGCTCAGGCTGGTCTGCCTCCTTCCACCTTCTCTTGGGGCCCTTTTGAAACGCTCAGCTCTTGTTTCTTCACAGCAGCAGTTAAGACCATCAGGCACAGTATTTCCGTCCCCACTCCTGCCTCCACAAGCCACGGCTCTATCCAGATCCAGATCCTCGCTTCCTCTGAGGATGAAGTGTCCCTCTCCCTAACCCAGGCTGGCCCGGCCACCTGTGCCCATGACCGCCCCCTCCTTAAAGACTCCTCTGCATTAGTCTATCCTCGGGGACCTTCAATTTGTCCTTCTCCACTGCTTGCCTCTTAGTTTATAAACATGCTTTGGTCTTTCTCAGTCTAAAAATACCACTGATTTCCATGTCTTCCTTTCCTGGTCCCTACCTTCCTCCACCCAAAAACTGATGAACCGTCTCTGCTTCCTCACTTCCCAATGGCCACTCACCCTCCTTCACCCGACCAGCAGCCTTGCCGAGTCCTGTGGCTGCCATCCAATTCTGATTTTATTGGAACTCTTCTGCACTTGGGATTATTGGCTCTTCCTTCCTGGAAGTCTGTTCTCTCGTCGGCGTGGACGCTACCCGCTACTTATTCCCCTGGATCGTTCTGGAGCACTCCCACCCTATGGCTAAGGACCGGCTCTTTGTGTCCCTCCAAAGCTCATGTTGAAATCCTAACCTCGAGTGTGATGTATTAGGAGGTGGTAGGCGGAGCCCTTATGAATGGGATTAGTGGTCTTGCGAAAGAGACCGCAGGCAGCTCTCCTGCCCCTTCTGTTAGGTGAGGATGCAGTGAGAAGAAGGCGGTCTACACACCCAGTCTGCTAGCACCTTGATCTTGGACTTGCCTCCAGAACTGTGAGGAATACATGTTTGTGGGTTCAGCCGCTCAGTGTATGGTATTTTTTTTTACAGACGTTCCAATAGACTAAGACACTATCTTCAGTTTCTCTTAAAAGCTAGCATCCCCTAGCCCTCTTCTGATATGTCCTCAACACCCATCTCTTAGGTGGCAGGTGAGACAGTCTCCCCCTCCTTCCAAGGATTCCCCAGCTCACGCTGAGTCCAGCCCTTCTCCACACAGCACCTGGACCCCGTGGCCTGGTGAGCCACCCCCACAAGCCCCTCAGGCTATGCAGCCTCTTCCACAAACCCACTCCTGTGTGCTTCTGTGTTGGGAGTTGGTGGTTCAGCATTGCCCAGGAGCCCCCATGCCTCTTCCCCCCACCCAGTCCTTATTCCTTATTTTCTTATCTCCTCAGTCACGCCTTAGATTTTATTCCTAAACATCTCTGTCATCTGTCTCTTCCTTCCTGACTTTACCACCCGTACTGTGCTAATTCAGGCCTCTTGCCATCTCTTGGTCGAAATTCTGTAGTAGACTCCTAACTGGTCCTCCTGCCCTGAATCTTCACAGGGAAATATTTCACCTTTATGTTTGACATTTCTGGACATGGGGAACATACTGTACCCTTGAGGCAGTTCGCTCCCCCACGCGAACAACTGTCCAAGTCTGCACCACTGCAATGTCCGCCTTATTTTGCAGCTAAGTGGGCATGCTAGCCCTTCAGACGCATTTCTTCCCTTGCATTCTTGTGAACACGTCTATTTTGAGACCATTTTGGCTGGTATGAGTGAACACTTAGAAATAAAACTCTGTATGTTTGTGCGTGTGCGTGTGTTGGGGGTGATTCTAGATTATTTTCCCTAGGGACTTAAACCAAGGATATTTGACCATCCTCTTGGGATGGCGACAGCCCAAGCCTTGAGCTATTTCCACACAGCCCTCATGTTTCTTTTAAGTCTGTTCTGTATCCACTAAACATTTCCAGTTCTTTATATACTTTGGGAGACTTGGATTCTAGTTTTTATTCAATCCCTTATTCTGTAAGTCTGAGCAAATCATGAAAATTCAGGGCCTTGGTGATGTTTTCTCTTGGGATATATAACTCTTCTCACTACCTGTTTGACTCCAGGGATGTTGTAGAGATTCATGAGATCTTGAGTTGTTTTAGATGCCTTGGTTCTCTGAAATTCAGCTGCTGTTTTCCCGTTTCTGCCATGACCTCTAGCTTGGTGATTGTGGTTTTCAAAAGCTTATTAGATGAGATACGTGGGCGTCAAGTGCTTTGAGCTCCTCTGGGAGAAATATACCTTTAAAGTGACGTGTGAGTTGTATGTTGGAAGTGGTGGAGTCGATACTTGGCCAAAACCCATCTTGTGATGAATCACCTGGTTTTACTGAGAACCTACTTTGTATCTGTCCCTGACAATATGGCGTGCTTTATCCTGAAGCAGATGTCTGAGACAGTTGTTAGTCATGGTATACTTTGGGAGAGGTAAATTTAGAAAGTCATTTTTTCTCCACCCCATGCTGGAAAGGTTTCTGAGTTTTTGGATTTTCCTCTGTGTGCTTGGCACTTCTCTCTTTTCTTTTTTTCCTGTTTTTTTGGTTTTTTTTTTTTTTTAAGATTTTATTTATTTATTTGACAGAGAGAAACACAGTGAGAGAGGAAACACAAGCAGGGGGAGTGGGAGAGGGAGAAGCAGGCTTCCTGCCAAGCAGGAGGACCGATGTGGGGCTTGATCCCAGGACCCTGGGATCATGACCTAAGCCAAAGGCAGAGGCTTAATGACTGAGCCACCCAGATGCCCCTTTCATTTTTTCCAATTACATCTCCTAGTGTCTTTCAGCCATGATACATTTTGTTTATTCATTAGTGCCTCATTCATTCAAGATGAATTAAGAGAAGCATGATGCAGTTGATCCTGAACAATCCCTCCATGGAAAGTTCATGTATAAATTAACCACTAAGAGCCCACTGGAGGCCTAACATAAATAGTCAGTTACTGCCTATTCTGTGTGTTTCATGTGTTGTACACTGCATCCTTATAATAAAGAAAGCTGCAGAAAAGAAAATGTTATGAAGAAAATCATGAGAAAGAGAAAATTCATTTACAGTGATGTGCTGTATTTACCCAAAAGGCTCTACATGTAAGTGGACCTATGCAGTTCTCGCCTGGGTTGATCAAGCATCAGCTATATTTGAATTGAGTTGATTTTGATTTTTTATGTTCTCCTGAAGAGCAAATAGGGCATCTGTTTTGGAGAGCAGTTATGTTTTCCCCAAATCACTCATAGTTTGGATCGAGATGCATTCACAAGGCCGAATGACCAGCGGGAAAGATTTCTGGCTTGCACCTCCTTGCTTTCTGCACTTCAGCCAGCTGGTCTCCAAACCCTCACCCTGGGGTGGTCTCTGTCTCTCCTTTCCCCATAGATGCTAACTAACAAAGGACTACTCTTACTGAACAGAATCTCACCACCAGACCCAGTAATTAATATTTCACTTCATTGTCTCATTTAGCCTGTGTGCTGACCGGGTGAGGGACGTATCCTCGGAAGCTGAGGACACAGTTAAAGGGAGCAAAGCAGTAGACACAGGGGTGTCCTGGGTCAGCTGGTATTCAGCTTTTATTCAAAATCTTTTATCTCACAGGCTCAGTAAGTGATTAAGTGCCAGCAGTGACCTTCAGCCCTCATCCTAAGCGCGGCAATCTGACTTCTCACTGGAAGGAATCTGAAAACGGGGCTGCCTCATGGGGATGATTTAGCTGTTGCTGGCCCCTCTGCGGGCCTGCTCCAGGAAGTCCCCATCTGAATCAGATCAAGCGGGGAAGGTACCCGCCCCAGCTTTCAGCAGGGCAAGATGCTAACAAATGATTGTTGAAAATCTCACTGTGTTCAGCTTATCTTTCGCCAGGGAAAGATGAGACGAGGCACACACACACACCCCCCCCACCGCCCTGGGCCTTGGAGCTGAGCACTGGGTCCCTGTCCTCACTTTGTCGAGAGGGTAAGAACATTATGGGCAGAGCCACCAGGACAGGCGGTGGCGGTGGGAGAAGGAGATCTTACGGTGTAAGGAGCATGTGGAGCATTTTCCCACGCGTGGGGAAAACTGTTGTGAGTGAGAGCGGCCACATCGGTTGGTGTTGGGGGTGCTCCGTGCTGTCCAGCTTCACATTCCTCCTACAGGTTTTGGACTCATCAGTCTCTTGTGAAAAATAATTTTCAGTCCCTTGGTGTTCCATCAGAATAAAACCAAGCCTCAAAAGCAGTAACATCGTGATCCTACAAGACGGAAGGACATGGAGGCCTTGCCTAGAGAATGACGGGGAATAAAAGGCAACAGGGGTTGAGCATGGAGGGGGAGCTACAGGCACCTAATGGGGAGCCTAATGGGATGAGTTAAGCCTTGGGGGGGATCAAGTTACTTCTTTTTTTTTTTTTTTTTAAGGTTTTATTTATTTATTTGAAACAGAGAGAAAGATCACAAGTAGGCAGAGACAGGCGGGGGCGGGGGGGCAGGGGGTGGTGGAGAAGCAGGCTCCCTGCTGAGCAGAGAGCCCGATGTGGGGCTCAATCCCAGGACCCTTAGATCATGACCTGAGCAGGGGCTTAACCGCTGAGCCACCCAGACGTCCAGATCAAGTTAACTTCTGCCCCTAGGGGGTGCACCCTGTTTAGACTCCAACCTGCACAATTTAAAATGAAACTAATCTTTTTCATACACACACATGGAAAGCAGAATTTTAATGGAAATTTTTCAGAACCTTGATAAACAACGAGTTCCACAGATATTCTGTTCATATTTCTTATTCATGGCTTATGAGCCTCTTTTGTTAAGTGTTTGATAAGGTACGATAATGAGTAAAAACGAAATCTCTTGGATTTGGGCTCTCCAGTGGGTTTGATGGCAGTTTCCTGTCTGTGCTAGGGTCTGACAGCCCCCATATCATCATTTGTGTGTGAAAAGAAAAATCCCATGTGATAGGAAAATGAAGCATCTTAACTTAACAGCAAATTGCAAATCTGTTTTTAATGGCACTGGAGCAAAAATCTGGTGTTAAGTGTGATAAATTATACAGGTTTAATTATAAAATGGTAAAATGGCATCAGAAGTCATCTGCAGAATCTTTTCTGAAGATGAGATTCTTTCTAGGATTTAGAAAGGAGAAATTTATGTCATCAGGGTACTTAAACATCAACATCAAATTAACTGAAGTGTTGCAGAGTGCTAAACTTTCTGAGATTTTATGAGTTGTCTTCACCACTGATTCCTTTCTCACAAGGGGCCAGACACCCTCGCTGACCTCAGATAGGATAGAGAACTCCCAGAACTTCAGCAAAACTGCTACCACCATACATTCTCTTCAGATGTCTGTCCCCTCAAAGAGACGGTAACTGTCAGGCCGCAGAGTCATTCTTACCCACACCCGCGTCTCCCGTCAGATCTAGTCCAGGAGGCCAAGTGGCACAGCAGGCGCTTGGTCTCAGAGTCTAATCACGGGCATGGTGTTCCAGTGGCTAACAAGCTCTTGATTGAAAATTGACCTCCTGGCCATTCCTGGGACACTCTAGCCAAGAGGGTTAGGAAGCTGCCCATGAAGACTATTTCATTGAGCTTTAGTGTAAGGATTGAAAGGCACAGGCTCAGGGGAAGGGGCCCCAGTGAGACCGGAGGTCCCCATTTGTCAACAGCCCAATACTTACAAGGTGGGGGACATGCTCAGAGACTCTCCCTTCTAGCCCAGAGAGCACCTGTGCATGAATTCGAATAAGGCACCTTTCCTCAGGATATGTGCCATCTGCCAGGCAGCCGTTGTAATCAATATGGAAATTTTCTGTGGCTGCGTATGAGGGGCATTCTTGAGATGTGCTGCACGTGTCCCGGAGCCGAGGGCCAGGCCACCATGTGCCCGTGCACTGGACCGGACCAGGTTGAAATGCCCAACTGCCCATGCCACCATTTGCTTTTGTCTACCAAATGGGGTATTTAAAATCTAAATTTGATTCCCCCCTATCCCGTCTTTGGGCTTTTGTTTACAAAGTTAATTGTGTACTTAACTAAAGCTCTTGGCTTTAATTATAGTTATTAGCAAGGAAATGCTATTCGTCTAGCCTAGCACCCAGTGGGAGAGCTGCACCAGTACATTCAAGCCTTCCTTCATTTATCTTGGGAGTATAATAAAATATTTTTAGGCAAGCCATAAAGAAAGTGAGTGTTGATAAAAGGTGACACAGAACCCAGTATACAAAGGGTTTCATATCAAGGCTTGAAGGTTGGCACAAATGGTACCTTCCTTCCTTCCTTCCATTCTGCCTCCGAGGAAAACATCTGAGGGATCCTGTTTAGAGTTACTGGGCCTAAACTTGGGGAGAACTGGGTCTTTATTGTTGGCCAGTGGGCAGGGTTAAGAATGGCAGGAGTAATTGGGATTTATTTGTCATGTGGGTTCATGATCAATTTCTGCAGGTTTTCTTTTCTTTTCTTTATTTTTAAGATTTTTATTTATTTGACAGAGAGAGAGATCACAAGTAGGCAGAGAGGTGGGGGGCAGGCTCCCCACTGAGCAGAGAGCCCGATGAGGGGCTCAATTCCAGGACCCTGAGATCATGACCTGAGCAGAAGGCAGAGGCTTAACCCACTGAGCCACCCAGGTGCCCCAATTTCTGCAGGTGTTCATTGGTAAAAAGGTACCACCTGGATCTTCTAAAGAGCCCTTGATAGACTTTGGAATTTGATTATAAACTAGGCCACTGCTTGAAGATGAGCACAGGGCAGGTCCTCACAGGGACCTCATTTCTGACATGACCAAAGGATGTCGGTTTTAGGCGGATGGGCTTGCAGAACGGCCCTGCATGTGGCAGCCTCCGTGAGGCTTCGGAATGCTCTGTGTTCTGCGGCGGTGTGTGCTGTTTTGAGAGCAGGAGCCCAGTCCCTTAGTCTGTTCGTGCTTATTTCGGGACTGCAATGACACAGGCTCCCAGGCATCACAGGCTGGGTGGATTCGAGAGAGGGGTCTGCCCCCTTTGAACTCCTGCATTAACTTGAGCCACCTGGTGGCTGCTCTGGGCACGTCCCTGAGGGGTTTCCCAGCAGCACGCAGGAGGACTCAGGCTTCGCTCAGAAAATAGACCAATTTTGTGCTATGATCTGCGACACCAGACACACTTAGAGTGTTGTTTGTGATCACAATTTCTGGATTCGATTTCTAGAAAAATGTGACTTGCATGGTTGTTTGGTGCTACTTGATGAGAGTCCCGGACTGTTGTTGACTGCTCCCTCAATGGAATAACCTGCTCAGGGCCAAAGAAAGGAAGCTTTTGTTTGAGAGCCGGTAGCTTCAGGGTGCTTTGGCCCCCCACTCTTGATTGGGATAGAATAGCCCAGAAGCAGGCCTCTCTCCTCCTCTCTCTCTCTTCCCTTGCCTCTTGTCATGCACAGATTCCCTCCCTTCCTCCTTTTCTTTTCTTTTCTTTTTTTTTTTAAGACTTCTTTTAATGCCTGTTAATCTCTAAAACCTTGATGGATTTTACAAGTCCTTGAAAAATTCTTCAGTGAAGTAACTTTCCATTCTTATGGCTACCAGTCTTCTTGGAAAGGGCTTTCAGATTCTGCATTGTCTCAAGTCCGCACACACCAGGGTGGGTGTCGGTACCCTATGTTTCCTGTGCCTTAGGTCAGGTAGTCCCGGGGAGTGAGAGCTCTTCCCCTCTTGGTGCATACAGAAACTAGTTCAGCAAAGTCTAGAAAGGTGGCCAGGATCACCTGTTCTCGACCAGCCTCCAAACTGGATTTTTCTCCCCACCCGGGGTCAGGAAGTTTGGCTCCAGTCAGTAAGTGTTTACCAGGCACCTACTGTGTGCCATGCACAAAGCTAGGCTCTGGGAGCCAAAGGCAAATATGGTCTGGCCTCTGTCCTCAAAGAGCTTCTGTCTGGTGGACCACATTGCCTCACTGGATAGCTGTCCTTAGAGGATTAGAGAATAGATTGGCCTACTTAGGCCTTTAAGTCTCCTACCTGCCTTATCTAGCTTCCCCTCTCCTCTCCCCATTCCCCAGCATGGGCTCTTGCCAGGCAGTTGAAGCCTCTGCAGGGGTGACCCTCTGATTCATGGATCCACACCACATGACGGCAGCACTCTGGCCTATCTCCCCCACTTGTCAAGCCTCTGCCAGTTACTTTGGGGGAATCCCTAAGGGATCCTCACATAGGCATCCATAGCCCTCCTGTGATCCAGGTCTTCCAGCAAATTCAGACCTGGATGCCAGTATGCGGTGTCATTGTATGGCAAAGGGGGTAGTTCACCTCACTGGGGTTAAAAGGAATGCATTCAGAGTCAGGGGTCGGAGGACAGGGCAGGATAGGGGTCTGTGTCCCCCATGAACTAGGTCTGAGTCCTGGGAGAATAAAAACCAGTCATTGGAGCCCATCAGGTTCTTGTGGGGGCGTTAAGAGAGTCTCCGGATCTCATGTCAGCCCTCAATGGGGCACCTCTTGACTTAACATCGCCGAGCCAGAGTGCTATGATAAGTGTGTGACCTCATAGGTGGCTGAGTTTAGGAGCAGAGATGGGGGTAGGGAGGTTGTTACGAGGCTGCTACAGAAGTTCAGGGAGAACAGAACAGGGTAACCTCAGTGGGGATTAGAATGCATGTTGGTAAGCAGTAGAATCAGGAAGTTCTGTGTTGGTGGAAGCCAGTTCCGAGGGTTCTGGCTTGGGTAATGAGGACAGAGGAGGTGCCGGTGACCAGGAAGTGGGGAGAAGGGCAGGCTTTGCAGAGATCAGTTCCATTTATTTATATCGACATCCAAGTTCTGGAGTGGATTCTGGTCAGTATCCCAACACCCACCCTGAGGGCTGGGGATGGAGATTTGGCCATCATCAGCACATTTCAGAAGTCTCAGACTGGCTCTGTGTCCTGGGTTGAGCCCAGCCCCTCTGCCCACTGCAACCAGATTGATCTGTCTAAAAGCATCTTTTGGGGTACCTGTTGCCTATTGAAAATCTAGGCAGAGGTTTTCGGTGACTCACTGTCTGGAGCATGAAGGTCTGACCTCTCAGCCTCCAGTGTCCAACTCCCCTCGGTCCGATCCCAGCCTTCTGGATGAGGATGTCTTTGGCACAGGTGACAGGAGTCCAGAGCGAAGTAGCTTAGGTCACAAGAGGAGTTTGCTGCGGAAGGAATCAGCTGGGGCTTTAGGGATCTGCATGCCCCTGGGACACCTTCCCTCTGTTGCTCCTCTTCTCTCTGCTCGCTGATTTCTTCCTTCACCCAGTGTGCTCCACAGGGTGGGTCAGTGTGAAGTGCAGGAACCATGTGCTTCGAGTCCCATGATGCGCCCGCCACCGGTGTGGGGCCACAGCGACTTTTCTCATTTTGACAGGGGAAAACCAAAGTCCAGTGAGGGGGAGTAACTTGCCCAGACTCCAGAGCAGAAGGCAGGGATAAGGTCCAGGCAGTGGCATGTCTCCAGAGCTCAGGGCTGAGTTTAAACTGTTCTCTGCGTGTGGTCTTCCGAGAGCACTGTGCCCTCCTGAGGGCAGGGCCAGGGTGTCATCCCCCTCTTGGCAAATAACTTGGCCAAGTGCATGGCCCTGATTGTCGATGGCCAGGAAGTGGTGCCGTCTCAGACTTGCCCTTTCTACCTTCAGCCCCTGGGCCTGGGGACAGGATCTTTCCTGGTGATTTGCACAATTTAAAATTCTATGGGAACTGGGAAGCTTTTCTTAGAGGCAGGAACAGAGTAAAATAAATATTAATTATAATGCAGATGACATCTTTTTCCAGTCGGCTCTGAGGTCTCCTACATACAAATGAGTATGTTGCCTTCTCTGGGGCTTTCCCACAGCTTACAGTGTGCACGCCCTCCCTCTGTCCCCAAACTCAGGAGTGCAGACCTCCTCCTCCAAGGCTGCTGGGTCCTATTGTTCCATCTGATTTGAAATGCATGCTCTAATGTCAGGCAGGCCTTGTGAGAGGAGACCCTGGGCTCCATTCCTCCCGGGCCAGAGCAGCTTTTTCTTTCTGGGAGAGCTGTTGAAATGCGGGTTTCCGTGTCAATCAAAGTTCACAGCACGCTCTGTACGTCCAGAATGTGTTTTCCAACCATACCCCTGGGCTCTGGCTATTCCAGCCTGTCAAGAACAGACTTGCTGGGGCCATATGGGGCTGCAGAGACGTTCAGTCCAGATTCAGAGCGATAGGCATGATTCTGGGAGCGGGCCACAGCAAGCTCGGACTGGTCCTGGTGCTGTAGCAGGACCAGAGGGGCTGGGCGGGCAGGTGGGCGGGTGTGCGAGGCCACCTGTGGACACGTGGCCGTTCTCCTGAACTGCTTCCCTCCCAGGCACCCACGCCCTACGCACCTGGACATCAGACTGAAGGCACCTCCAGGGAGAAGTGTTTCTTTTATATAACCAGACATGTCGCATTCTGGTAGATCTGTGATAATAGTAACCCATGCTGTCTGTGTCCCAGAGATGTTCCGAATGCTTTGCAGATAGGGACCCATTCCATCCTGATGAACATCTCGTCTCATACTATCATCCCCATTTTGCGGACCAGGAGCCTGAGGCTCTGCAGAGAGATGAAGTCATTTAACGAAAACCACGCAGCCTATCAGTGGCCCAGCAGCCTGTGGATGTGGGGGAGAGGCTGGCCATTCTTGTAGTGTGCTGACATCAGGGTCCTTAAAATGCTGGCAGCGGGAAGGGGGTAGCTAGACTCAGGTTTCCCTGAGAAGCAACAGTTACCGTAATGCACGAATTTACTAGCTGAACTTCAGTTTGGTCGGATAGGTGTGGGCCTCCCCCACCCCCTGCATCAGCCCCCAGAACGAACTACTGGGATGAGATGACATTTTGGAGGTGGAGCCGTGTGAGTTGGAAACCATGATACAGTAGTTACTAAACGTCCCTCCCTTTCTTTCTCTCCTGCTCAAGGTATTCTTCTTACTTAATCTATGTCCATAGCCCCTTTTCTTGTACCCCACCCCTCCCCCAACAAGAACTCTCACATTTCTAGTGGCTCCACCCAACTCAGGCAAAGCCTCGGAGTAGGAGCCCACGTCTTTCTCTCGTGTGGGCGGTGGGGGAGTTGGTCGCTCCAGTGAACCTGGCAGAGCTCACAGGCAGGATGTTCTTTTTTTTTTTTTTTTAAGGGTTTTATTTATTTGACAGACAGAGATCATAAGTAGGCAGAGAGAGAGGCTAAGACAGAGGAGGAAGCAGACTCCCTGCTGAGCAGAGAGCCCAATGTGGGGCTCGATCCCAGGACCCTAGGATCATGACCTGAGCCGAAGACAGAGGCTTTAACCCACTGAGCCACCCATGTTCTTGATTTAAAGCCTAGCAGCAAATCTTTCTCTGGCGGGTACACCCCAGCTACCGTGTGGTGGGGAGCTCGGGATGGCTGGATCCGGAGCCCGCGCTGGGGCAGAAAAACTCGACTCTGCTTCCAGCCCTTGAGCCCACCCCCACCCCCTCCTCTCCTCAACACGAGGAGCTCAGGTCACACGGAGTCAGACCTGCCTTCTAGGCATGCAGTTCAGATGCAGGGGTGAGTAGTTAGAGAATGTGAGCATGGAGGAAAAGGTGTGTTGCTACAATGTGCTTGTTAGTAACATCCATAACATCTGTGTAAGATAGAGATATTCATGGGTTTTCTTGCTGTCTCTCTGGTAGTGAAAGAACATAAAACCCAAAGGGCCAGTGAGGACCTATTACCATTCCGTGTAAACTTTCTGAGGAAGCCAGGCCCTACTGACCTGGCTCTGGGGTGTCATGGTGCCCTCTGTCACAGAAGCCCGCTGTCTCGTGCTCACAGAATACTGAGAATGACTTGGGTCCAGAGAGTCTCTGAGGCACATGAATTCATAAGATGTCTGCAGAAACAAATGGGGAAGAGCTGGGAAACATGAGCTGAGAGAAGAGGCTATAAGAATGGGGCCAGATTAGTATGAAGAGCTTGTGTGTTCTTTCCTCTCCTGAGATTGGAAGGCACTGGAGTGATCGACCTGTACCACTCTTTGGCTGCCTCATGCATAATTCTGGGCCCGGCAGAAGATAACAACGTGTGTGTTTGTGGGAGTAGGGACTTCTCTTTTCTCCTTTTTTCTCAGAAGATAATCTCAGGAAGGCCAGGAGACTTTTTCTGGCATTAGTGGCATCAGTCAGAACTTCAAAGGACACTAGTAACTATACCCATGGGATAAACCATTGCTAAGAGCTGCTGTGTTACCCTAAAGTGCTAGAATTTCTTTTGTGGCCCCAGAGACCCCAAAACTAGCTGAGGCCATGACTGAAAGGGCTGCATTTCAGGAGCAAATTCATGTTTGCCCCAGATGGCCACACTGAGTGGAGGGCTGCACCGTTAGCAGAAATTCTGGTTGTTGGGGGCAAGCCGACGGAATTCTGCCAACCTCATAGTCCCATGTGACCGATATATCCTGTGAAGCGGGAACATCATTCTTCATCTCAGAGGAGCACAGATATCCATCACAGTGCTCTCAAAGATGCAAATGGATACATTTTGCCAAATTTTACGGTCACCCCTCACCCACCATGAGGTTGACAGCCCATCAAAGTACTTATGTATCGTGGCACCATCGTAGTTGACAAGGGCAAGGCTCATAAAATATAGGCACTTCAGAAGAATAATAAAAGTTGCATTAATGTATGTGATTAAAAGAGTATGTGAAAGTTCTAGAAGGCATTCACCCCTGAAACAATTACTAATGTAATCATGAGGGCGACCCTGTGTGGGTGACTTCTGATTGCCGTGGTCAGCTGTTTGAGAGATGTTGCCCACGTCTGAGGCTGAGGTAGAGGCTCTCAGAAACCGATCTGGTTCTTTTTAGGGTAGTAGAACCAGCTGTCACTGGCTTGCAATGAAGAGTCCCCTTGCTTGCAATTGCTTGCTGGCCTGGATCTGTCTCCCACCCACCTTTCCTCCTCCTCCTCCCCCCCACTCCCTCTCCTCCTGCCTCTTTATCTCCCTCCCTCTCTCTCCACCCCAGCTGTAAATCTAGTCAGTTGGGTAACCTCCTAACTTTGCACAAATTATGCAAGAGCTTAATTTGAGTTAAGAGTTTTTGAAATCTGAGTTTCCATCTCAAGGTAGGGTCAATCTACCTGACCCCCCTTTTCTCTCCTTCCTGGGTACTTTCCTGCAGCGGCCGACAGTGCCGCAACTTCACAGTCCACAGTTGGGGGGAGAACAATAATTGCGGATATTCCTCTAAGGAATGAGGGCAGAAGCAACAAGATAGCAGATTTTATATCTCCGGTCACAAGTGTAAAGCAGTGTTACGTCAAAATCTGGAGTGGAGGATTACTGTTTATAAAATGCGAAGAAATCTTGGCTATTTGTGAAGGATGCTGAGAAGGAGAGAGGGGATGATGGTGGGAAGTGGCCCGGGTGTTGGGCATCCGGGAGAAAGGAGGCTGGCTGTAAAGAGAAACATGGGAATAGCTTTTCGGGTGTGGGTGAATACAGTTTGGGTGGAGGGTTAACTGGGGCTTGACTCCTGATGACTACATTTTCAGACCTCAGACCAAGAAGAAGTGGGCCCGGGGCACAGGACGAGGGAATCGGGCTTGGCAGAAAGACTGTCAGGGTGGCCGAATGGAAACTAGGGTCACAGCATCGGTTAGGAGTTTAGTTCAGCTGCCAGTAACAGGAACAACCAAAATATGGGCTTAAACAGGACAGAAGGTCCTGCAGAATACCTGGAGGTGGGCAAACTGGGGCTGGCGTGTTGACCCCACCGTTGTGAGGGATCGGGCCTATTGGGGCCTCTGCTCCCCACTTGCAGGCTGTGGCTCCCTCCTCGTGTCCAAGATGGCACCAACAGCTCCAGCCGTCAGGTCTGGGCTTAGAAGTCCTGCTAAGCAGCAGTGCACCTTTCCTTGGCCACATGATGACATTAAGGGAGGAAAATTGAGGAATGACATCCTTGAGTTGTGTGGCAACACGCTCAGCTAACATGGGGCTTCATATAGTTTGCGACTAAAGAAGAGAAGCTCCATCACGAAGGCAAGGCTAGAGAGGCCTCATCTTGGGGTATTGGTTCATTCAGTGACTGCGGAGAGCCTAATTTGTTCAGGCATTGCTGGAGGGCGGCAGGTGGCTTTTTCCACTCTCGTGAAACTTAAAATCCAGTGGGAGGCGAGACAGAAAATAAACTATCAGGAAACGCAGCGTGTTTGACAATGTGCGTTCTGGACTGCAGTCTTCTCAATGAGGGTCTTCCGATGTAACTACGGAGTTGACGACGGGCGTGGAACAG
This sequence comes from Mustela erminea, assembly GCF_009829155.1. Lineage (NCBI taxonomy): Eukaryota > Metazoa > Chordata > Mammalia > Carnivora > Mustelidae > Mustela > Mustela erminea. The sequence goes on from NC_045623.1 coordinate 30,477,292, forward strand.
CGCTGCCGGTGACTGAGGGCAGTTGACATAGCCGGCCTTGGCATCTCTGTGATGCAGGTGTCTGCTCTGAGGGACAGGGAGTGGTGGCAAAGTGGAGGGGGGAGAAGTAAGCAACTGGTAAACCAGAGCCCCACTTTGAGAGTGGCCCTGAGTCCTGCAGCCAGTACCCTCCTGGGCCAACGTGCCCACCGAGACTTGAGGGCTGTAAAAATCCCAAGTCTGCTTCCTTTTCCTTGGGTGGAGAAGGGTCTGGGCTCCTTCCCTTGCTGCAGAGCAGAGCAGTGTGATGAGGAGAATTCGGAGATCCTAGAAGCTTTTGAGGCCAAGGTGGGGAACTTGGGAAAACCCAAGGACACGGCCTTTTTCTGCTGCCGTGACCTTCAGCCAGTGATCCCTGAGCCAGATTTTGCTGGGAACCAGGCAGGAGTACAAGTGCAGCTCACACGTGAGTGGGCGTGGATTCTAAAGGGAATCTGGAGGCTCTGTCGCCCATCCAGACCCCAGCCCCGGCCGCTGTGTGGCCACCTACCTCCGTGATCCTCCTCAGACCTTCAGAGGCAAAAGACTAGTGTTTCAGTTTCAAGTTCCAGTCTGTCCTCAAAATGAAATATCAGAAAAAGGAAATTAAAAAGACCTACAAAATACAAAGTCAGACTTGTGTTAGTAGATTCAAGAGACAACATCTTCTGTCCGTTTCTAAAATGTTTGTAAAGGCAAACTCAGTTCCTGAATTGCAGCTTGCCAGTAGCAAAGAACTCAGGGCCATTACCATTGTCAGTGGGGGGACTGCACTTTGGGCCGCCATGTTCTACGGCTCTGGACCGTGGGCCAGCCAATGGGCGGCTGTCCTTCCTGCTCCCTCTTAGGACAGTTCCCAAGGAGAAGGAGGTAGGTCCCCTGGCTTAGTTGTGCCTCCCTCCCTACTCATCTCTCTCTGGCGCCCCCTACCCCGCTCCCCTTGTCTGCAGCTGCTTTCTGAGCACCCCACCCACCCACCCACACACAGGAAAGCTCCGCCAGCTCTCCTACCAGAGTCCCTGTGTGTAGGTGAAAACATTACCGCATACTTGTAGCCAGAGAAATGAAAGGTCACAGCTAATTGTAATCATTATCCAGGCTCCCCTACCTGAACGAGGCTTTTGGCATAAACTGGCTTGACTAGCCAAGCAGCCAACCGCGACACAGGCTGGCCTTTCCAGCTGGCAGGCCTGGCTGTCCCGGGCAGCTGGGGGACGTCACCATTGACCCTGTGTTGCAGTTCTCCAAGGAGAGGCACGTCATGGACAGGACCCCTGAGAGGCTGAAGAAGGAGCTGGAGGAGGAGCTGCTGCTGAGTGGCGAGGACCTGCGCAGCCATGCCTGGTACCACGGACGCATCCCCCGCCAGGTACCTGCTCCTTCCTGCCAGCACACGCCCAGCCGTCCTCAGACACCACCACATTGACTGCCCCGCCGGGTCACCTTCCAGCGCCACGTTGCTTTAGCTAAAAGCAAAGAGAGTCAAGTGGACTGTAGTAACTTGGGTCCGTCCCCAAGGAGACCTTGGGGAGAACTAAGGTCAGGAACCTAAAGCACGTTTCCACATGCCAGGGAAGTGGATGGAGAAAAGTCAGGTGTTCTGTGGTCTACAGAGCTGGAGGGGGCAGGAGGCTGTGGCTGCAGGGGGATAATCTGAAGAGGTACAAGGCTGGCCTGTGGTTCAGATAATTGAACTCCTGGCCGGCAGCCTGCAGCCTCATACCCTTTGGAGTTTCTCTCTTAAGGCAGTAGTTTAATTTCAGGTGAAGAGAGGGTATCATCGAGGCAGGTGGCAAAGAGCAGCAAGGCTGCTAGTGCCCTCATGGGGCTGGTGACTATTTATTCTCCATCTCAACCCGGTCTGGGCCCCTGTCTGGAGCTGGGAAGAAGAGGAATTACACCAACGACCATAGCCCCACGGCCTGGAATGTACGCTGTGCGGTTGTCATTTGGAGTGATAGCCGTGAGTGTTTTTTAATTTAAGATATAGAAACTGAAAAATAAAAGTGCAGAATTAGGGTATAGAATTTCTTCGAGTTTTTTTTTTTTTTCCTAAAGATTTTATTTATTTATTTGACAGAGAACACAAGTAGGCAGAGAAGCAGGCAGAGAGAAAGGCAGGGGAAGCAGGCTCCTCTCTGAGCAGAGAGCCCAATGTGGAGCTCCATCCCAGGACCCTGGGATCATGACCTGAGCCGAAGGCAGAGGCTTTAACCCACTGAGCCACCCAGGCGCCCCTCTCTTAGGTTTTTATCATAACCTGATCTGCCCAATCACTCACCCAGGACAACATGACAGGAAAGGGGCGGGGGACAGGGGGAAGGGCATCATAGTTGTGACAATTTTTTTTAATGTAGCAGATCTCTCAGCACTATCAAAGAAATAATCTCTATTCTAGCTTTTTTTTTTAAAAAAAAAAGTTTAAAATCGATTGTAGAATATACAGAGAGTAAAATGAAGAAAATGAAATTCTCACCCATAATTCTCCCTCCTAGAGATAGCCACTGTGAACACTTTGATGTAATTCCTCCTTCTAGGCTTGGCAAGTATGAGATCATACCACGTAGACTTTTGCAGCCCATTGTCTTCATTTAATGATACATTCTGGGCCTTTTGTGCTGCTGTGAAATAGTCTTCCCCACCACCCTCCATTGTATGTATGTCCATTGTGCATGTGCCCCACTCTTGGGCGGGCACCCTCACCAACAGGCTTTAAGATAACTACTATGTTTATAACTGTAATTATTTCCTCAGGCTCAATCCCAAGAAATGGAATTTCTGTGTGAAAACATATTCTTAGGCAAAGATGCAAGTTTAAAGTATCTGTGGCGGCACACTGTTGTGTGTGTGCTGATCCAGTGTTGGAATATCCTGGGAGAAATGTCCCAGTCTCATAAAACTCATGACCGTCATCACCATCCTTCTCTTTATGGTGATCGTAAACTTTCTTCCCACTTGCAACAAGTGCAACTTTTCAGCTGCATGTCCTTTGATTGTTTAACAAACAGCCCACCGTACCAGTAATAATGGTAGTAACAGCTAACCCTTTACTCCATTAAATCTTCATAGCCACTGTGTAGGTGACATTAGCCCATTTTACAGAGATGAACCACAAAGAGATGACCTAACTTGTCCCAAGTCACCCAGCAGAGCCAGAGTGCAAACCCAGGTGGTCTGGCTGGAGGAACGGCCATCTGCAACACAGTATCGATCCTCCTTTTGCTATAAACATCAGCATCTTCATTGTTAACAGTTTTTGAGCCCCTGCTGTGTTCCAGGCACCGTCCTAGTGCTTTGCCTGGATTGTATATGCAGATAACACTCCTCCAGTGAGAGGAGACACGGATCTGACTTGGTCACAGGCCCGCCAGTGAGCGGCAAGCCCAGCACCCCACTCGAGTCTCTGCTTCCACAGCCTCTGGCCTCCCTTGCATGTGGACCCCTCCTACGAGCCAACAGAACCCGGTCCTCTGCCTATTGGGGGTGGGGAGGAGGATCAGGCTCCCTGGCCCTGCATTTCCTTCTTTCTTTAATTTTCTGTCACTTCACTTGCTTCAGGTCTGTGTGCAGGTCATCTTCTCCTGACACCTGCTGACCCACCCCGTCTCAGAGAGCAGCCCTCGGCCCCTCCCAGGCACTTCTTATCTCCCTTCCCAATTGACTTTTTTCCTTACCTTTACAACATCTGACCGTCCATCTGGCCGCTTACTTACCCCCTGAGGTAGCAGGATCTCCACTCACCACAGAGGCCCCATGACGGTGGGGACGTAGGGAGGCCAGCGGGCTCCCCCTTCCCGCCCTAAGCCAGGCGCCCCAGCAAGATTCCTGGTGCCTTATTGGTGGGTGTCCAGTAGTTCTTAGGTGAATGCCTGGGTCTTCTAAGAATTTGGCGTTTGAGAAAACAAAGAGCCCACCGAAGAAGAAGAGACAGAATAGCCTTGTCTCCTGTCAGCCCCAAGAAGCAGAGCACGGTGCCGCTTTAACAGGATGTTCGCTTGCCCTTCCGACTCCTCCCCATTTTGTCCCGAAGGTGTCGGAAAACCTCGTGCAGCGGGATGGCGACTTCCTGGTCCGTGACTCTCTGTCCAGCCCCGGCAACTTCGTGCTGACCTGTCAGTGGAAGAACCTGGCTCAGCACTTCAAGATCCGCCGGACGGTGCTGCGGCTCAGCGAGGCCTACAGCCGCGTGCAGTACCAGTTCGAGACCGAGAGCTTCGACTCCATCCCCGGCCTGGTGCGCTGCTACGTGGGCAACCGCCGGCCCATCTCGCAGCAGAGCGGAGCCGTCATCTTCCAGCCCATCAACAGGACGATGCCTCTGCGCTGCCTGGAGGAGCGCTACGGCGTCTCGCCTGGCCGGGCGCGGGACGGCAGCCTCCCCGAGGTCCAGCCGGACGCGGGCAAGAGGCTGAGCCTCACCATGGGTGGCGTGCAGGCCCGGGAGCAGAGCTCGCCCCAGGGGAACCTCCTCAGGTGGGTCAGGGCCTCGCTGGGTGTGTGTGTTGGGGGGGGTGCCGGGACCAACGGGGGCCCTCAGGACAGGCCCAGGCTTTGGTGAGACGGGTGAGGAGCAGTAAGAGGTGCTCCTAAGGGTGCCACCTATTACTGGAACAGCTGCCACGAGGCAGCACGTGCTGAGCTCCCAGCTGAGTTGTGCATGCATGAGATGAGGCAGTTGATGAGGAAGGGGAGGCCTGGCCAGGAGAGCTCTGTGAAGAAAGGAGGACTCTGGCTGCTCTGAGGACCAGGGAACATTTGGATACACACTGCAAAGGGGAGGGGGCTCCAGGCACGGGGCTCAGTGTGAGCGTGTGCAGAGGACATGCAGGTAGATTGGTGGGGCCCGAGCAAAGGGCCCAAGTAAGGGGCCAGTAGGGGCAAGCTTAGGGAGCTGACCCCAGCCAGATCATGGAGGCCTGAAAGCCAGGCTGAAGGGTTTGAACGAGCCTCAGAGACTTGACATGGTGAAGGTCCTGAGAATGGAGCAGGGTGGCCATGTGTGGGAGGGGCAGGGAGGGAGCCCGGAGAAGGAAGACCTCTGTCAGTGAGTCCGGAGGGTCAGGCTATGAAGGGGTAGAGGAGGGAGAGCCTGGGACCTTGGCTTCCTGGGACTCTCATGCATGTGGGGAAGGTTGGAGAGAGGCGAGTCAGAGGGGCCAGACTCTGAGGAAAAACCAGTTGCTGCATCTGAGATACAGCCGTAGGCTTATCTCTGAGTGCCAGCGTCCAGCAACAGACTGGAGGTATGGGAGGGGAGTTCGGCCTGAAGGCTTAGATTTGGGCTTGGTCCACATGGAAAGGGTGATTGACCTGGTGAGAAAAGATGAGATTCCTGAGATGGGAGACACTGAGAGACTAGAGGCTATGCCCAAACCTGGGTACAAGGGAGAGAAGATTCCAGAGAACTGGAGGCCCGGCTGAGGCACCCTGCCCTTGATGGCCAGTGCTGTGTGCTGTCTTCACATAGGACCCTGTCTCTCAGGGAGCTGGGTGCCTGTGCTGCCATCTGACCATTCGAGAGAAGGAGAGCAGGGAAAAGGAGGGCCTGGCCGGGTGTAGACTAGCTCCGGCCCCTTGGCGACACAGCCCCCTTCTCTGGCTCCCTGGCCCCTGAACTCACGTGCCTACACCAAGGATTCAGAAGCAAAACACAGGACGCTGGGCAATACACATGAGGCCGTGCGCTGCTGCAAAGCTCTGGTCCTTGTTGGGCAGGGTCTGGCTGGGGACCCTGCCTACCTGGCCACAGTTGCTGGTCCACCACTGATCAAGCTACTTACCTTCTCTGGGCCTCACTCTCCCCAACCGGAATGATGGGGTTCGTGAGAGTTAAATGACTGAAGACTTGTAAAGTGCTTAGAACAGTGCCAAAGGGCTATGTAGGTGTGAATAATCATAATAAGTATTATTTGGGGAGGGCAGTAGAATGTAGGACTCAGTCGCGGGGAGGAAGGCAAGAATGGATACACAGATATTCTCCTTTTCTTAGTAATAAGAATGGACTTGAGATCCCTCAGAAATACTGAAGAGGTGCTTCTTCCTCTGTTTCTTTTTTGAGTGTGGGAATTGGCTGCTTAACTGAGGAAGAGGAGGGTAATGTCATGAATGGAGCCAGGGAGCATTGGGCAATGCCCAGAACCCCTGCCTGGGGCAGTGCTGGGCAGGAAGGCCTGCCTCCTGGTCTCTGCTCAGTGACCCAGATTTAGAAGAGAAATTTATTTTTTAAGATAAGGAATAGAAGACTGAGAAAGTCTCTCCATCAGTGAGGCAGGCCCAACAGAGCCACTCTTGACTGCCCAGTGAAAGCAGAGTTTTTTGAGCCCTGTCCCTTCTTGGCCGGAGCAGCAGAAGGTCTGACCGCAGGGGCGGAGTGGGCTCCGCAGGGAAGCGCCTCCCCGCTGCCGTGCGCCCTGCCCTCCCCCACCCTCCAGCCCACACCTTACCTGACTTGGGCCTCGCTGGTTGGCAGGCCAGCGGGGTGCGCCGCAGGTGGGGTTTCTGGGCCAGTAGAGTCTGGCTGCTCTGAGGATCGCTGCAGAAATACCACTTGGCTGAAGCCACTGCCTTTTGGAATTTGCCCTCTGCCCTGCCTTATCGCTGAGGGCTTGCTGGAATTTCTCTGTTGCTGGGAGTTTGGTTTTGGGGGGTAGGAGGGTGTTTGCTTTTTCCTTGGTCGCTTGCAAAGGTAGGAAAGAACTTAGGGATTTCGGTAACCTAAGCTTGTGGGAGGGCCAGTTAAAGTTCATTACAACTTGACTGGTGGGGTGGCAGTCTCTTAGCAAAGGAGAGATTCTGTTTGTGGGGCTAGAGAACCTCCCGGTCTAAGTAGGCAGGGGAGCAGGGGGGTTACTAGTTGTGTGGAAGGTGATATTTCCTTGCTTCCCTGCGTGACTGTGCTCTGTGCCTCCCAGTGCGGGGCTCAGCTGTGGGGCCCTGATCCTTCCAGGAGGACGAGAGGGTCTTTATTTGCGGGACATGGCGAACTTGCACTGAAACGCAGACTGCCCCAAGGCTTCCTTCCTAACTGACACCAGGAGGTATGGTGGAAAACGCCTTTCAGTTAAACAAGTCATTCCTCCTGGGTCTGTAAGTAATTTTAAGCTCTGTTAAAAAGTACACATTCTGGCTCATCAGATTTTCCTGAGAGGATCATGAGATCTTTGCTCTGCTCTGCTCAGCCGGATGGAAGGGCTCAGAGGACCAGACTGGATTGGTCCTGGGGACGTGGGGCTGGACCCCGAGCACAATCCTGTGTTAACTAACCGCCCCCAGCAGTCATTTCCTCCTCCAACAGCATTCCTCTACTGCTGGGATGTGCTGTACCCCTCGGCCTTCTCGTAAAAACTTTCCATGACGCTGCCTGAAGGTTTTATGATTTAATGACACGTTTCTGCTCCACTTATCTTTGGCTTCAGAAATAAAGAGAAGAGCGGTAGCCAGCCAGCCTGCCTGGATCACATGCAGGACCGACGAGCCTTTTCCCTCAAAGCGCACCAGTCGGAAAGTTACCTGCCACTTGGTAGGTCTTGGGACCTTTGCTGGGAGGAGGGTGGCAGTGTTAGCCTGATTTCCTTCAGGCTCTTTCCCACCCCTTCTGGTCCCCTGGTATGGGGACAACACAAGGCTCTGCCCTGTAGGCTGGAGGGGAAGGGGTTTGTGAAACTCTGTGGGAGACGGGTCACTTGATGTGTGCTAGCTAGCTTTTAAGCCTTACTACAAACCTTCCCAGAGGAAATGATTATTCTCTTCTCCTTGTTGAGGACACTGAGGCACAGAGGTGACATAACTCCTCCAGAGTTACCCATCCGGCCCCCGGTGAAGCCGGCATTTGAACCCAGGTTTTCCGACGTAGCCTTCATGACAGAGGAGCCCCTCTCTGTGCCCTCCCTGGGCGGAGGGGGCTGGGCCAGAGCTGGGCTTCCTGGGGAACCCTTCTTCCTCTCCATTCTCCTTTCGCAGCCAGAGGCGTGAGGAGCTGTGGGATGGGGGCCGACCTTGTAAGCAGCAGTGTTAGTGAGCCAGGGATGGTTGGTTATTCATTATTTTTGTAACTGACCCTCCTTGGGACCACAGGGTGATTTTCTTCATGCCCTGTGGTGAACCACTTCCTTGTGGGATAGCTCAGCATCTTGTCCCCCACTTCCTAGGGTGCCTCCGGCTCTCCCTCCAGGCTGGCTGGACCCACCCTGGCCGTGAGAGTGATTCAGGCCCTCATGCTCTGTGACTAAAGACTTCTGTTTCTTAGGGCAAGACTAGATTACTAACTGCCCTCCAGGCACCATGTCTTGTCCTTGACTGGACTAGTCTTCTCTGACCATAAAGTGACACTGCGGCCCAGCTGCTGGAAGTCACTGGGATTCAGAATCCCCCAGAAGTGGGGTGCGGCCAGCCAGCCCTTGAAATGCTCTGGATGGCACTAGATTGGGCATGGGGTGGTCCTACCGTGTTATCTGTGGGAAGTGACAACTGAAGCCCCAAAGGCGTGAATGGAGGAGATGTCACTCCAGGTTTGCCTTGTGTTCCCCCACACAGCTGAGCTTTTCCTGACCCTCACTTTCCCTCCACAGGCTGCAAGTTGCCCCCTCAGTCCCCGGGGGTGGACACAAGCCCCCGCCCAAACTCACCCGTTTTCAGGACGGGCAGCGAGCCCACCCTGAGCCCCGCACTGGTTCGGAGGGTCTCCTCGGACGCTAGGGCAGGGGAGGCTCTGAGGGGCTCAGACAGCCAGCTGTGCCCCAAGCCACCCCCCAAGCCCTGCAAGGCTCCCTTCCTCAAGGCTCCCCCATCTCCATCCACCTGGCTCAACTCGGAGGCCAACTACTGTGAACTGAACCCAGCCTTCGCTGCAGGCTGTGACGGGGGCGCGAGGCCCCCCATCTGTGCCCAGGACAGCTACGTGGAGCTGCTAAAGGCCAAGCAGAACGGGGGGCCGGGTCCCCGGAACTCTGGCACCAGCTACTTGATCCTCGAGGATGACGGGGCGGGCCCTTGGGAGGCAGTGGCCATGCAGGTGGACCGGAGGCCAGAGGAGGGTGAGGCTGAGTTCGTGCTGCCCCGTCTGGAGACGGCCTCCTCATTCAGACCCAATGACTTTGAGTCGAAGCTCCTTCCTCCTGAGAACAAGCCCCTGGAAATGGCAATGCTGAAGAGGGCGAAAGAACTGTTCACAAAGCACGACCCCAAGGTCATCGCCCAGCACCTACTGAGCATGGACTGTGTGGTAAGTGCCTGGGCAGGGAATTTGACTCTGTCTTTGGAGAGTTCAGACAGGGATGGCGGGCTGGCCTCGCTGCACCTCACCCTTTAAGTGTGTGGCTCAGAGAAAAAGTCAGAAGATAACCTGGGTGGGGATTTATTTAAACGGTGGGAAGTGCAGGCCTGGGACAACCTTTGCCCAGGCTGGAAGCTTGTAAAACTCCCCTCGGGCAGAGGGATGGCGGGCTGGCCGCCCAGCCAGGCTGGCAGCCCAGCCAGGCCTTCCCCACCCCCACACTGCCCTTATTCCCACCCCCCCCACCAACTGACCTCCCCCGCCCCAGCACGCCCCCACTTCCCGCCGGGCTGCAGGGTCTTCCCTGGCCTCAGCTCTGTCAGAACTGGGAGAGTCAAGTCCAAGGACAGAGGACTGTAGATGAAAATGTACTTTCTGGAGTCATAAAGCCTAGGTTATTTTTATTTTATTATACGTGATGCATTCTGTGGACATATACACACATGTCATACATTTATTGTTACTCAAATGGGCTTGAGAATAGACATTTTAAAATTTACCCTGTTTTGTTTTGTTTTTTTACAAGTAATACTTGCTCAATTTAGAAAAATTATGAAATATAGTTTAAGAGAAAAGAAAAAAATTACACAAGGTCTACTTTCCTGATGATCACCATGGTTAACATTCGTTCTGCAAACTGATACATGTAAATAATTTCATGCACATGTGTGTGTTTACCGCAGGCCTGAACAGATGATTCTATTTTATTGTACTTTTTTCCTAAACATACTATTTTTTAAAATTTTATTTTATTTTGTTTTTTTAAGATTTTATTTATTTATTTGAAAGAGATCACAAGTAGGCAGAGAGGCAGACAGAGAGAGAGGAGGAAGCAGGCTTCCTGCGGAGCAGAGAGCCCGACATGGGGCTCGGTCCCAGGACCCTGGGATCATGACCTGAGCTGAAGGCAGAGGCTTTAACCCACTGAGCCACCCAGGCGCCCCCTAAACATACTATTTTAAACCCTGAGTCTTCGACCAAACAACTTAGTATGATTATCTTTTCATGTGACTAAATAAATATATGTTTACATCATCATCAGTTTTGACAGTAAGCACTTCTTTCAGATATGGGCAGCTTTTGTTCCTAAGTACCCTTATGGCAAGGTTATCCTTTAGAGACATCTTTCTAGAAAGCAAGTGTCTTAGACTGGGAGGGACTCAGCCTACCCCTCAGTTACAGAGACAGATCCAAGTGTTGGAGCGGCAGGTAAGGCTTTACTTAGTGAAATTTAAAGCCCTTATTCGTTCAGGAAGTCAGTTACCTTCAAAGTTCAGGGCCTGTTTAGGAACTGAGTTTTCCTAATGACTCATGGCAGGAAGTGTAGTCTCTGAGCAGCCCCCTGGGGAGTCCCTAGTTGGTGGATCTCACAGGGGGGACCGAAGGCCTCCCAAAACAGCCTTGAGGAACTTGAAGCAGGTGCTAGCTGTTCTGAGCTCTACAACCCAGCACCTGGAAGTGGGTCTGAGGGATCTCTCAGTACCTAGTTGGCCGGCCCGGGGGTGGGAGCGCCCTGGGGAACAGACCTGGAGAGGGACCAGGCTGAAGAACAAGGCTTTGTTCACGTGGTGGTTTGGGTGTCCTTGGTCAGTGCTCACAGGTCATATTAAATGCTTACCTCACTTAAAAGCGGGCTAAACCCGTTCGGGCAGTAAGAGGATTTAAGACTCCTGTTCTTTTTCCTGGCCTGGACTCTAGGACTCCAGTAGGC